>NC_139354.1:161807855-163007855 GCF_055883805.1 Amblyomma maculatum
ATACAATGCCATTTCTTTTCATGCAACTGACACCACAGTTGTCATCTTATACAAATATATCTTTAAAGCATTCTGCAAACCATCGTTGCCTTATGACAGAATAACCTGTTACAAATTACAGTAGAGCCTCGACACATTCCTCGTTCACACGTTCAGAGTTGCAGGAAGTAAATATCTCCCATACAGCTGCACTGTTCCTTTCCTGTTTAATATGTATGTTCCAGATAACACAATTTCCAGATATTAAATTCTAAATTTAAAAAAAAATATATGATCAAATGGCTCGTTTAAGCATTCAAATGTGCATGTTTCAACATAGGGCTGAGCCCAGGAGCAGAATGCATGAACTGAAAGCAGCAGCACCCACCCATTGTGGTATCTTCTTCGCAGTGCCTTGATGGAAGGGTGAGGCTAACAATTAAGCGAAGGTCATTCACGCAAAGACATGACTTGCAGAGAAGGCAAAAATTGAAAAACCAGTACATTTTTTTTTGCAGTGCATGGGACAAATCATTTGTGAAGAACTATGCGCTTGTATTTCATGAGCAGGCTGGACCCAGAGAATGCAGCGACAGTCAGCCACCCCCATAGTGTATTGGGGATAAAGCAACGAGAAACAAGGAAGCAATCTTGGCTTTCCATTGTCCTCAACACATAAAGTGTGTTACTAAACCTCATCTCCAACGAGTGCAACACAACTGTAAGCTTAGTTGTGAGGACTAAACCAGAAGCCTTTCACATATATCTTATGCCAAGAGATGACAATCTATGCTTCTTCAGATGAAATGTTTTCCCAAATAAAATGTTTCTACCTACATTTTTGAAGGCAAAGTATCAACAATGTTGTACATGTGTTCATGCACAGTGACACACGCACAATTAATACACTATTACTCTGACAACAGTGAAGTCAGACAAATACCGCTAGTTTTAGTTAATAGTTACTGATATTTTTTATCAATCTGAATGACTGTAACCTTTCTTGGAGCACTGACTTTACTAAGCTTTTGAAGCTTGCTCTGCAGCTAAGTTTCCTACCTCTAAAACTTATTTCAGCATCTCTGCGGCAATAAAATTTGCCTAAAATTTTCTAGCGCCACAAATTTTCCCCTCTTTAGCTGCTATTTTGAACAGTGTATCATTGCTATTGTATATCCCCATGATGCAAAATATAAAGTACACATGTTCATCATGCATGCATCTTTGAAGGCTTTACAATTGTTATTTCAGCCGCTGATCAGCATGCATTCTTTACTCGTGATATATCCACTGCATATTCTTCATTTATCACTACAGCTGAATGAAAAGTTATGTGTACTTATTTTTTCAGTCACAAAAGAAGTTATTTCAATTTCTTTCGTTAAGCATATGCATTAACCTAGCTGTACCACATTCTGTGATCCGGTGAAAATTTATATAAATTCAGCAGGAAACTGACAGGTCGTTTTTCTGTCATCTCACTATAAAAATGTTCAAATCATCTCTCAGTTTAGTGTTGTCTCCACCAGTGAGTAAAAAAGAATGAACCTATTTTACCCTCACAGTTCCTGAGGAAAAGCTTTTCAATTCATGTTTTCTTGCATTTTAAGTGCTTTATTTATTTGCTTGGAACAGTAACTGCTTATATATGCTCTCTCTTACACTTGTTGCAGTGACTTACCGTCATGAAAGTACTATGCATTGTGGCAGTTACATTTTCTTGCTCCGTTTTTTACTAATTGTTGAATGACCTAGCATGTCCACTTCTAGCTAGCACTTTTGACTCTTCTTCATACAATTACATGCAGCTTGTATCAGCTTGTATCACCTATCACTTCATCCTCAAGGCATTCCGATCAGCCTCCTCTAGTCATGTTTGTGTAATGACAATTCCTGCAAAGTGAAATATATACATAGGCATGCGCATGGAGGGCGGCTGTCCTCCCGAATTGTCTCAGGGGCACTAAGTCAGCCCGTACTTTTACTTTGTTGCACTTGTGCCATCATTTCTAAACGTGCACAATTATGGTCATGCAGGTTTTCGAAGGTAAATACTGGCAGCCACTTGTGATGTTGTTTTGCACAAACTGCAAAACCAGGGGCAGAATGAACCATTGTGAGAAGCACATCGTCATGTCATTTTCAATTTTGCATTCATGGCGAAGCTTGATTTCTTTTTATAGTGCACAACATTTTGTACTGAAATAAAACAAAACAAGTGCACTGAAAAACCCATAAGACAAAGAAAACGACAGGACAATTAACTCTTGCAAGGACATTATTGCAGGCTAGTTGATGCATCCCCTTCATGGATCACTGCCTTGTCGTGGCGGAGGGGCTTGCGAAACTCGATGAAGTCGTGAGCTCTGCTGTGTAGGGCCACCCAAGATAGGCAAGTTACGGCAGAGAGTTCTGACAAAATGTGATTCACTGGAGAAGGTAATGGCAACCCACTCCAGTATTTCCTGCCAAGAAAACCCTATGGCCAGTCACAATAGCATTAATGATATGGCGCCGGAAGATGAGCCCCCCAGGTTGGAAGGCGTCCCACATGTTACTAGAGGGGGGGGGGGGGGGGGGGAGGCGTCTCACATGTTAAAGGGCGATTCCTAGTAACTCCAGGGCGAATGAAACGGCTGGGCTAAAGCCAAAAGGACGCTCAGTTGTGGATGTGTCGGGAAGGGACCGGAAGGTCCGATGTTGCAAGGACATATATATCACATAGCAACATGGAATGTAAGATCTATGACGCAAGGTAAACTGGATATCGTCAAGCGAGAAATGGACAGATTGAACATTGATATCTTGGGTATCAGCAAGCTCAAGTGGACCAGAATGGGAGAATTTAATTCCAGCGACCATTATGTCTTTTATAGTGGGCACGAATCCAGGAGAAGGAATGGGGTCGCTCTCATAGTCAACAGAAGAATAGGCGAAGCAGTGCTAGGGTACAACCCCAAAAACGACCGAATGATTTCACTTCGGATCCAAGGTCAACCTTTCAAGTTACAGTTATCCAAGTCTACGCACCAACCACTACTGCTGAAGAAGCTGACGTTGAGAAATTTTATGCTGACCTGCAATGTCTTTTAGACCGCACTCCCTCATCAGACGTCCTTTTTCTTAATGGAGACTGGAATGCTAAGGTGGGGAGTGAAGAAATATCCGGAATTACAGGCAAGTTCGGTCTCGATGAGGCAAATGAAGCTGGGCAGAGGCTAGTAGAGTTTTGTCAAAAAAATAACCTGACCATAGCGAATACTCATTTTCAACAGCACAAGAGGCGCCTGTACACATAGACTTCACCGGATGGTCTGTACAGGAATCAGATTGATTATATTCTTTGCCGGCAGAGATGGAGAAGCGCTATACAAGCAGTAAAAGCAAGGCCTGGGACCGATTGTGGCACCGATCATCAGCTTCTTGTTGCCAAATTTAAGCTTCGATTGAGGAAAACGCAGAAAACTAAAAGGCCTTTCAGGTATGATCTGGATCAAATATGCTGTTAAAGTGAGGAATCGATTTCAAGAATTAGATCTAGAAAACAGAGAGCCTGAAGAGATGTGGACTGATGTGCGTGATATAATGCAAGAAGTTGTTAGGTAGTTCCAAAGCAAAAGAAATGCAAGAAAGCAAACTGGTTATCTGAATAGGCTTTGCAAATAGCTGGGGAAAGGAGGATGGCAAAAGTTATGGGGAAAAAAGAAAGATACAAGGCTCTCAATGCGGATTTTCAGAAAATCGCAAGGAGAGATAAGAATGCCATCCTGAACATACAGTGCCTAGCAGTTGTGGACAACAGCCAATTAAGGAACACAAGAGCTCTGTATAAGACAATCAAAGATATCAAAGGAAGCTTCTGTGCTAAGCTGGGCGTGATAAAGAACAAACGAGGCAGGGACCTCACGGAAGCCTCAGAGATAAAGAAGAGGTGGCAGGAATACACAGAACTGTACAAGAAGGACCCGGATGTGCAAACCCAACATAAGACGGCTGTGATTACTGATCTCGAGCCGGGCATCCTGAAGAGAGAAGTTGAATGGGCCTTATCCAGCCTTGCTAAGAACAAAGCTAGCGGAATTGATGGCATTCTAGCTGAGTTGCATCAAAACCTCAACCATGACGACGCTGTTAACAATCTGTATACATTATGTCAGCAAATTTGGACAACCCTGGAGTGGCCACAGGATTGGAGGAGGTCAGTTTACATCCCTATTCCAAAGAAAGGCAGTGCCAAAGATTGTTCCAACTACCGCACGATCGCGGTTATTTCGCATGCTAGCAAGGTGATGTTGAAAATCCTCCTAGGTAGGCTGTAGCAGTATGTGGATCGGGAGCTTCCGGACGTCCAAGCTGGGTTTCAAGGGCAGAGGAACTAGAGACCAGATTGCCAACCTTCGCTGGATCATGGAAAAAGCAAGAGAGTTCCAAAAACCCATCTACTTCTGCTTTATTGATTATGCGAAAGCGTTTGACTGCGTAGATCACAGCAGATTGTGGCAAACTCTCTAAGAGATGGTAGTTCAAAATCGCCTCATCTATCTCCTCAGGAACCTGTATGAAGGGCAAGAGGCCACAGTCATAGCATGGTCTTACTGATTGGTTTCCGATTGAGAAAGGAGTGATACAAGGCTGCATACTGTCGCCCTGCCTATTTAACCTATATGCTGAGTGCATCATGAGGAAAGCTGGTCTGGACGAGTCTTCAGCTGGAGTGAAGATTGCTGGGAAACGTATCAACAACCTTAGATATGCGGATGGTACCACTTTAATGGCAGTAAGTGAAGTGGAACTCAAGAGACTTCTGATGCGCATACAAGAAGAGAGTGAGAAGTTTGGACTTAAACTGGACATTAAAAAGACAAAGATCATAGCGTCTTGCCCCATCAAGACCTGGAGCATCAAGGGACAAGAAGTGGAAGCTGTGACAGATTTTCTCTTCTTGGGCTCCAAGATAATCCCGGAAGGAGACTGCAGCCATGAAATTAGGAGACGCCTACTTCTGGGAAAGAGCCATGGCTAGCCTTGACCACCTAGTAAAGAGCAGAGACATTAGTCTGCCAACCAAGATCCGTATAACTCGTGCTATGGTATTTCCAGTTGTGATGTATGGATGCGAGAGTTGGACTGTGAAGAAGGCTGACCGCCGAAGAATTGACGCGTTTGAATTGTGGTGCTGGCGGAGAATCTTGAGAGTTCCTTGGACGGCCAGAAGATCAAATCAGTCGATATTGTCGACCATAAACACTGACTGCTCATTGGAGGGTCAAATTCTAAAGTTAAATCTCAGCTACTTTGGTCATCTGATGAGAAGAGGGGAGTCGCTGGAGAAAGATTTGATGTTGGGAAAGGTTGAGGGTCACCAGAGAAGGGGTAGGCAGCGAACGCGATGGTTAGATGGCATCCTCGGGGCGTTGCAGATGAAGTTATGTTATGTTAGGAAGATAGTGAGAGACCAGAAAGCGTGGCGTGATATGGTCCATAGGGTCACGAAGAGTCGGACACGACTGAACGACTGAACTGAAGTTGATGCATTTCTTAAAGTATGCTTTATGACAAGTATGAGTAGACAGGACAAGGCGCTTGGTGGGACACAGGTTTTTCGACCAGGTGCAGCGCCTTTCAAGTGCAGGCTACCAGCCTTCACTGATGGCATCAGTCGCTGAAGATAAGCTAAAAAACAGCTATCAAGCCTGATCAATTGGATCAAAGTAAAGTTACGGTTATTCCATATATACATGGGTTCGCGCACAATCGGTTGCGAGGGCTGGCATAAAAGTGGCTTGTTCTGCACCAGATAAACTCTCAGGATATGCAGGAGGGTTAATCGCACAGGACAAGTCTGTCGCTTGTAAAATGCATCACCAGCAGCGCTTCGTGAAGTGTTCCAGGAGCGCAGTGTATTCAGTACCACTCACCCGTGGTAAACGATATGTTGGCCAGACAGGGAGATACCTTAATGAGAGGCTGAGGGAGTATACCAAAAAAATGTTATAGACAAATCAGGCAGCAAAATGACTTAACACATTTGGAAAAGCCGTAACTGCACTCCCGAGATGAGAAACACCACAGTGTTGCACAGGTGCAGGACTCAACTAGGCCGGGAGATTATAGAAGCAGATGAGATTGAAAAATTTGATTGTGTGTTCGGATAATGTGTGTGTTCGACTGGGCTTTCAAAAAGGAATTAAACTTTCTTGCTCAGCAATAGGCCAAGCTTCTTTGATACAGGTCTCCTTGTGAGCAGTAATTGTCCGTGTGTGCTTGCTTTCATTTCGTTCATAAGAGCAAATACAGTAGTTAAGCAAGTGGTCTTTCAATAAAACCTGAGTTGTTAGAGCGCCTTCTCCAGTCTACTCTGTTCCTTTTGTCCCGCACTTAAAACATATACTGTAAACAATTAACTCTCATGGGAGTTACTTCTTGTTCCTTTATTCTCTTTCTTCTGTATATCTGTTTTTCCCTTGTTTTTCTCTTAAGCAGTATATATGTGCAATATGCATATCTAGCCCAGATATAAGTTTTGTCAATATTTTATTAATGTTGAAATTCCATTGCATCGAAACAGATGTCTTATAGCCATCGTTTGGTCGTAATAGCTAGGGATGGGGGGGGGGGGGACTTCCTTTAATTCATAACCCTGCACGCGCACGTATGTGTATACATCTGTGAAATATCTCATTTTAAAGATCAGTATCAGATAAAAATATAACTGACCCAGGGACATAAAAAATTAAGTGGGAAGAATTGGTGGGAAGAATAGTTCCTTAATTAAACCTGTTGAACCAGTAAGGATTTTCTTACAAATAGGGTTTGTATGCTTGCATGCTCAGTGCAGCAATTATTATTAATGATTATACTGTTTCTTTGCACCTCATTAGAAATAATATAGCTGTCTCCCCCCCCCCCCCCTTTTTTTTTTCTTTCATTCACTGTATAATGCAGTGCTCCTCGATCTCTTAATTGAGACCGAGGGGAGGTCAATGTGGTGTGAACTGCAACCACAGTTCCGAGAGCAGGTCGCGGAATCGGGCATGACGAAATAATTACAAAACTTGGAAAAGAATGGATACCCAAAAAAGCTTATTGAATGTGTGTCCAGACATCAGATCGACAAGCATTTGCAGCCGATGCCTACACAAAATGCAACGTCATCATCTCGACCAAAAGGCATGCTTTTGTACATTCTGGGCATAATTAGGCAAAGGCATGGGTCTTCAAGAAGCAAATGTGCATACTGGCCACATGCCATCCAGTAAACTGCGAGGGGCTCTTTTGAATTTTAAAGAGGCTTTGCCCCATTCAAAGATGCCAGGTATCATACATAAGATACCATGTGATGATCATCTTAGACTCTGTCTACATAGAGCAGATGAGAAATTTGACAAGTGTGATAAAAGAGCCCCGAGGCCACTAGAAACCTGACAGCATACCAAATGCTTTGGTAGAATACATGCAGAAATAAGGGCATGAAACTGCTTGGGATGACATGATAATCATTGCTACCAATAGAGGTCTATCAGCACAACTGTGCTCGCAATCTCTGATACAGTCAATGCCAAACAAAGGGGAATCTTCATCGTGCTTATGCAAAATCATTATGTTGACCTGTCAAAGCTACTTAAAGGTTTAGACGGCCGGTTCTTGAATGAGAAACTTGTAGGGTTTCCAAATTTTATACTGTTTTTTGAATTGGTTAGTGGTCTGAGACACATTCTACCATGTTCGGCTGTTGAAACATGAGCCAAAATAGTGACGAAAAAAATATTACATCACAAATTTCTTAGCAGTCTGAAAGGAATACCATGAAATGGTTGATGTACAGTGGACTCTCTTTCGGACAGACCTTAATGGGCTATGTAATAACAAAGTTTAGAAACCAACAGCAGCTATAAGAACATTTTTTAATACCAGCAGAGTACCTGTAATATATTATAAAGCATATCTACACACTGGTAATAACAGCAGACAGCATTAGTTGTGAAAGCCTTTTCTGACCTTCCTTCCACTCAAGCACAAATATGCCACCATACACTCCCGTAAGTACATCTCCATGACTAGGTCTAAGCTGTATACGCAATGCGTCATGGAGTCATCTCTACATGAGGCACTGCTTCTCTTTATTTTTTTGCAAAGGTGCATGGAAGACATCAGGGAGTGCCCTTCTTGCACAGAATCACTGTATACAAATATTTTTTATTGCTTACTTCCACCTTGCCAGTGGCAATAGGGATGTCAAATTCCTGGAAAATTTAAAGGCTGAGAAAAACCATATTGAAAAATTTGGAAAAATATTGAATATTTTCATTCATGAAGAAATGCATATACTTGCATTAAAACAGCAAACAGTCTTTTCTCCTAGCAGTTTGTTGCTCATGAAAATGTTGCGCCACATTTAGATGGTTATAAAAGACATAAATGACACCTCTGATGGTTCTAGAAGATTATCCTGTCTTATTTAATTTACAGCTTCCACTACTGCAATGAGAAGAAGTGGTCAAAGTTTGGCTTTGTGCATACCAAGGGCAGGAGCAGGTTCATGGGATAGAGTGCAGAAGCTGTGTTCATTCATTCTAACGTAAAGCTTAAAGCATCTAGTTTGAGAGCGGCACCAGAAATGAGAGCAGCAGTGATTCGGAGTATTGTGGGTAGACGAAGTCCTGGGTTTGTTTCCGTGCCTCTTTTCCCTAGTGCGTTTTTTTCACCTCATACATTTTCGCTTGTGATTAGCTTTTTTTAATGAAATCTTATGTGTAGTTCAATCTACGTCTTCTTTTTTTTTGCAGTAAATCATGTGGCAATAAGGTCTGACAATGTTTCTGCGGTTTTTTTTTCTTCCTGGTATTCTCGTCATTTTACATTCCTGTGAGTTATCTTGTACTGTTTGAGGTTTATCTCATTTCCCTTATGTCAAACGCATGATCAAATCTACAGGCAACTATTGTGTATGTTCCTCCTGTGTTCCGATGTATGCTTACTCTTGCTAGTGCTTTTATGTTTTTAAGGGAACGCTAAGGTGCAGTTGAAAGATTACCCCATTTGTCCCTAAATAAGCCATGCGGAATAATAAGTATCGACCACACTTCTACATTGTAAGCAATATTCTAATCATTTAATCAGAACGGTGCCTTTTTTTCATTGTGTAATCATGGTACATTAAAGTTGACCACAATTTTCAGTAGTGCAAGAAGCCATATGTAACAAATAAAATTCTGCCCTGTTTCTTTACAGTCAATACAAAACAGAAACCTGAAATGTCAGTTCTGTACATTTTCCTGCGATGTTTCTTAGTTTAAATTTCACCACAATTTTTACTAAATCATTGACATGGCAAGGCACTCTAGTATCGACGATGTTTTTGTGTTCGCTTCTTCCTAGATTGTTCTAATCTGTTCATTTTGAGTTTTTTTTTTTTTCTTCCATTCAAATTCGATCATGTCTTTAAACTGGTTGGGACACCAAATTTTAAGGCTATACAAACATATTACGGGTTTCTGCCTTATGTAAGGTCATGCAAGGCCAAGTTCTGGGCGCAACAAACTTTTATCATATATTTTATTCATCTCCAATGAGCTGTTAAATCTTTCTCCCAACTGAGACTCGTCGTTAGCACCATAATTAATGACACATGAAACACAGAAGGGTATCAGTGAATGCTAGTGACATCACATCTTAGTAACGTGACAGACTATCAACGGCTCAACGACGCTCGACATCTGCATGAAACTACGACCTGACTAGCTTCTCTTCGCACTTCATTTGAAATACAAATAAGCGAAACGAGACTACATTTCATTATGTTAATGCTTTGACACTCAGCTAGTGGAAGTGGGAAAAACAAAAATGCAGCATTTCAGCATACTAAATTTTTCCAGTAGATTAGGCATTGATCACGAAGCTTCTCAGGCAAGCCTAAATTGTGCAAGCAAACCTAAATAACAGCAAAAAAATATTTTTCTGCACCCTTTCCAGTGTTCTTTTGTATTTAGAAGCAGCCATCTATTAGTACAAATTTTCAAGCTTTTTTTAAGGGCATCATACTTAAAGCTTTTGTTTGTTTTAGCGAGCCCTCCCATCTCTATTGACAATGTGTGGGGTAGCTGTGATTCAGTCACTGGAAAAGTTTGTCTTCACTGAAACATGCATGCAGCACCTAGTTTCAATGGAATTTTGTTTCTGCACAGTCCTATTAGGGAAACCAAACAAATGGTCCCACATCGCTCACCTTATCCTAGAATTTGTTGCATTCTGCGGCCTCTAATTAAATATTGAAGTTAGAATACAAATACCTATTACACTTTCAGTGGTGATCTAACACTTATTTGTATAAGTTTGAAATGTTCTTCTTCAATGTCATAATGAAGAGTTGTGCTGCCATTATGAATGTGCCTTATACCTATTCACTTAGCAAAATGCTGTCTTGTTTCTGCACATATTGCTTGAACTTCATTTAGCAATAGTTCTTCAGTAAGATAGTGCAATTAAGTTAACAAATATTCATATTTCATCATTTCTGTTTGCCACTATTGCAGCTTTTCTTCTAGTCTTGAACGAGTATGCAACATCTGGCGAGAGAGGCACCAGCCAAGATCACAAGAACATGATAAAAACTGGTTTGGACAAACAGCTGCTAGACACAGACAAGTGTTACGTGTTAAGTTAATTTTGCAAATTTGTGTGCTTACATAACTATATCTAATTCACTGTGCAACCAATACCCTTGGCTATTACAACAGTATTTTGCTGCCATTCATACAAGTGCTGAAGAATGTGGTTCAGCAATGTCTGATGCCTGAAACATGTCATTATTAGGATAAATGATTGTGATTCATTGCAGTGGTGTGAACACATATCACCACCAAGTGTTGTAGTTTTCTTTGTGTTCAGTGCACTGCAGGCAGTGTTGCTTATATATCGAAATCCCTGGAAGCATGCATGTAGAAACAAGTGAGAAGACAACACTTTTGCAAGATCAAAATCAATAAATATTTTTATTGAAGTGCTAGGACAAGCAAATTCCAACATGAGGTGCAGGATGCGAATTACAACCAGATATCCCCATTAACTGAATGGATTCTTGAATGCAATTGTGAAAGGCAGCAATGGTGTCCATGTCTCTTTGCCTGTTTGTCCTCTGAAATGCATTACAGTGGGATTAATTAGCATGGAAAGTTCTGTTTATTTCGGTATGCATACATTTACCTGTCTTGTGATAGTGCACAATGCTGTCAGCCAGAAAATTTGTCTAGAACATGTTTGTATGCAAGCTCCACTCTAACAGCAATTTTTTAATTGCCAGTAGCATGCAGCCATGGACCTGGGTGAAAATAAAACATACAAGTGAGAAACATGACAAGGCATTCAGGTAAAAGCTCTGTTGATCCGTGGGTGCAAGCACCACTCTTACGAAGCACCATGGCATTATAAAACACTTCGTGTCTGAGCACTCCTTCCTTTGATTGAAGCAATTCTGTTTTTTGTTAGCTCATAGCTCAGGTGCTTGGTTAGAGCCTCCCTATCCGCCACCTGGGAGACGCGCTCTCTAGCAGTCAGGCTCTGCCGAGAGAAAAAATGTTGTCTGGCTCTGCCAGATGCAGCGCACGATGTGCGAGATGCTGCGCTGAAAGAAAAAGTATACTTACCTGCAGCACACATGACCAGCGTGTTAGTGGTGCACAATGATGGGCTGGAAGGAAAAGTACTTACCTGCAGCATATATGGCCAGCTTGGAGGTGTTTCTCGCGCTCTAACGCACACACCAACCAACTGGTACCATACAGCTGCAAACTTCACCTACAGCTAGGTAAGATCATACAGGAAGCACAAGGACCTTTACAAATGTAGTGGCGGTGATTTCGGCAGAGATGAAAGGCTCAGTCAGTCTAAGGCAGTGCTCTTCTCAGAAGTAGGAATTCACACTTATTCCAAGTACATGCTAGTTTTCTGGGTTAAAAAAAAATGTAATTTGAAGTTAAATTTTCATGCTTGCTTGTGCATTTCCTGCTTCACATTATCTTCATAGATCTGTGCAGAAGAGTGGCATAGGGGTTCCATTCCACTTTTCAAAGATATTCATGTCCTGAAGATGTAATTATAAGAGTATCTTCGGTGGTGCTGTCGAGGATTTGCCTTTTGATACTCTCTTTCTGAAGCTCAGTTGGCTTAGAAAAACCTAAGCTGGACAACCTAGGTTTCTTAGTAGTATGAAACCTGAGTTGATGCCCAGCTTTCTTGTTGGCTGGCTCCCTTGAGTTGTGGGACTTTTGTTGCTTGTTAGTTTCTTCGTAGATCTTCAGCACAGGGTCCAAAAGCTTGCACGCTTTGTTGTGCACTTCTTGAGAAATTTCTTCTTTCACTGTATATTCCTTGATTACTTGCATCTTGGCCACAACCAACTCTGAGTTTGCCACGCTTGTTGAGGCTTCTGCTGCCTGAACACTTTCCAAGATGTGGAAAGCCTCACTTATCTTCGAAGTTGACAACACTCCTAGAGCAGTTTCAGGGATTTTCACAGCTGCTATTTCTGGTGTGCTAGCTATGACCACACCATGAATGTGTTTGCAAACTATTATGGACATCAGATGATCATAGCAAGTGCATGCATAGCTATGCACACACACCATGCACACACTGCATGCAAGAGGGCAGCAAGCACCATCTTTCACCTTTGAGACTTTGTATGCGAGGCCTTTTGTGGACTGGGATTGCACAGTCCATGTTCGATCTTCATTCCTCTCTATAGATGCTGGGCTTGCCATGGCAGTTCGATGGCTCTTCTCAATTCGACTCATCTTGCAGGTTCTCTTTTCTTTTGTGATGTGGCCTATCCTCTTCATAAGAAAATGGTATGCCATGTCCATCAGTGCCGAGATGAGCTTGTCGACACGGTGATTCTTCTTGCCTTCCAGAAAATTATGCTTTAAAGTCCTGTGCATTCTTTCAAGATGCATGTTTGTATTGATCCCGAGGCCAGTTCGAAAACTGTAGGCCCACATTTCTGGGCGGTAAGCATAGTTTGCTTTAAAATACTGCATGAACTCCTGCAGCCTGGGGTCGTTGTTGGCCAAAAATGGCTCAAGAAGCTCAGTCAACTCATTCTTGTCAAGGGATTCTAGCAGTGTGCGAACTGTCCGGTAAATCTCAGCTCCAAGTTCTCTTCCTTTGACTTTCTCCATAATCCTTCGCCTCCAGTTTTTGTCCACATGCCATGAGCAGAGCAGTCGGTGCTGAGGTGGACCCATGACAGTTGACCAAGCCTTGAAGAACTCAGATGCATCATCTGACATAAAAATCTTAGTTGATAATGCTCCTGTGGAAGACTTCACAGATTCAAAGAAGGCTGTTAAAGTTTTTTCATTTACTGTGCTGGAGATAAAGTATGCCATAGGCAGTCCTGCTCCAAATTCATCCAGCACCAGAACAGTCACTAATTCAAACTGGTATCCTGTTGTTCCATGTGTGGAATCAACACAGACTGTTCCTGAGCCCAAAACCTTCAGAAGGTCTTCCTGTGGCTCTGTCATTAGAGCAAGAGCAAAATCCTTCGTGCTGAACGTATTTGTTGAGTCAACAGCCCCCTGCTCCTTGTACAAGCGAACAACAGGTCGGTTCTTGTTCCTTGTGATTTGCACCCATGTGCTAACACTGACAGCATCACTGTCATGACATCTTTCAGGCACATTGAGATTATACTGCCGTTTGATGTTGTGTAAGGTTAAGCGATCGGTCAAATGAAGAGGAGTCAGCTTGACTGTTATTGATGCCCTTATTTTCTTCATTATAGTCTTCATGGGCACTCCTTTTGAAAGGTCACTTGCAATGATTGCTCTTTCCTGGGTGGTCATGGTGAGGTGTGCAATATCTGCATCATGCCCATAATGTGTCCTTTGGTACATCACCTTGACTTCATTCTTTTCTCTAGTAACAATCATAAAAGAAAGGCATGTCTTACCACTCTTGCAGCTTCCCTGGCTCTTCATTGCCCGTACCTTGTTCCCTCGGCTTGGCCTAGCCACTCCTGACCTGTGGCATTTATAGTACACCCTTGTACTTCCACCAGCGAGCCTTTTTTCGCCTTGAGGTGCTATGAATTTGCAGTCCTCATTCACCTCCTCTCTCGTTTTCCATTCCTGGAACTCTGTAAATTGAAAAAAAAAAAAAAAAAAAAGCAGGGCTCTGTATCACTGACAAAGTAATTTCTACACTCATCAAGCATGACTGTTTGAAAAACGTTGTGCACAACACATACTATTACTTACAGTATAATGTAGTCCACATTCCTAAAACTGCATGTGTGGAATAGTTTTTTTTTTCCAG
This sequence comes from Amblyomma maculatum, assembly GCF_055883805.1. Lineage (NCBI taxonomy): Eukaryota > Metazoa > Arthropoda > Arachnida > Ixodida > Ixodidae > Amblyomma > Amblyomma maculatum. Next base: position 161,822,151 of record NC_139354.1, read on the forward strand.
TATTGCTGAGTATCTTGCAATGTTCAGGGAAATTCTACCATGAAGGTTTAGTTGTTGCAACTAATTATTCTGCATATTTATCAATCTTGGGCTGTAAAATATTCTGTTCAAACTACCAGACTATAATTCGGCTAAAATGCCAACCACAAAGGTAGCTTTGCTAGTCCACATTTTTCCCCACAGTATTTTAACATTGGGATTTGCCCGCATTTTTTTCAAGTGGCAGAAACCGCAGTCGACTGTGGAAGAACCTTTTTATCTGTAAAATTGCAGATTCACAGGACCAATTAAATTTGACTGTTGTGCCGCTGGCTGGACCCATAAATACTAGAGAACACTGCACCAGACAGATGCGAATTTGTGTACCGAACATTGTGACAGTTATAGTACCGAGTGCTGCCACACCTGAGGACCATTAATTATTACAGCATATACATATAGCCCCCTTATTTTTTTCACAAACGCAGAACATTCACCTTTGTGAGGACTTTTGACCTGGGATTCGTATTTATATTATGTATATATATATAGAAAAGAATTGAAGGGGAACTGAGAACCGAGGGGCTCGCTATATATAATTGAAAGGAGAGAATAGTCTACGAGCCCAAGGCGAACATTTGGACATATATTTTTTTAATGTTTTGTTGTTGGTATTGAAAATGTTCCCCTTGGACTCATAGACTGTTCGCTCCTTTGAATTATATACATATACATTATATATATATATATATATATATATATATATATATATATATATATATATATATATATATATATATATGGTTGAAATACATGCTTGATCTAAATAGTTGCTTACATATATGCCTTACACCAATGCGTTTCTCAAATGGAGGTGGGTGTGCGAAACCCACGCCCACGATAAAAGAAATGAAAGGTCGCGCGATAGCTCTCCGGCTTTTGCTCTGGTTAGAGTGAACTAGTTCACTCTACTCTGGTCTTGCGGGGTCCACGTAGGTTCAATGTCAATGTTAACTTCTCTAAGCGCAAGAGCGCGCGCGAAAGAAGGAGATAGGGATCGAGAGATGATCGTGCGATTGTTGATACCGGCACCACTGAAACTAGCTGATAGACGGGCCTGCAATGCGTGGCGAGCGGCATGATATGTGGAGGAGTCGAATCCCTTATTGTAGCCGCGCGCTGGCATCAAATGCGCGTTGTTTAACCGATCGATTCAATCCCAATTACACAACGTGCTTCTAGTACGCAAAAGATCGCAGCACGAATACAAGATTCGCCCTGCCCTCTACCTTATAGTCTCAATACCGGTCGCAATTGATTAAGGTTCCGCACCACCTTTCCACATGGCTGAAAACCGGTGCACTAAACAAAACCGGCAATTTCACTGAAGTGCCGATCGAAAAGCGTAGACCATTGTTCTAAGTTTCTTGATATAATTTAACATCTGTGCTTGCCTTAGTTTTCCGGAATCGGCGAAAATTGGCAGTCTGCTACAGCAGAATTTTTCACCGTGGCGAGCGGAGAACTTGATTCGACAGGCTGCTCCACCTGACGAACTACGAGACCAGCCCCCAAACTGTATTGCGTCATAGTTCGCCAGGTAGCGCAGCCTGTAAAATCGGCTGCTTCGGTTGAAGAATCGAGTAAAACAGCGCTAGGGGAGACGAAACACGTGAACGACAGACAGATGCATGCTCTGTCGTTCACGTGTTTCGTCTCTCCTAGCGCTTTACTCGATTCTTAAGCATGTGCCAACCAGACCGTATTTGCCCTCTTCTGCTTCGGTTTATTGTCTTCACTAAGCTTTTGCCGCAAATGATAGGTTTTCCTCGATTTCGGAGAAAATGCAGCATGCATAGTAAAGTGAAATTAGTAATGTAAAAACGTAGCCTTTCAAAAGGTACCTGTGGTCAGCGGCTGAGCCGAAATAACGCATTTTTTTTCCCAACTCGTATAAATATACGTATATGATGGGGTTGAATTCCAAGCTTCTCGAAGCGTCTGACATGGCAACAAGCGAACAAAAAACAAATGAAAATAAAGAAATAAAGAAAAATATCAAATAATCGAAATTATGCTTCCTATACAAAACCGACCACAAATACAGGCAAGAACAGTGCAGCGCGGACATGAACACTATATGTACACAGCTATATAATAAAAACGAGACATGAGAATTAATCAAGCTCTCAGAAAAACGGTCTATTGCGAATATATGGAAGTATTCACGCTTCCTAAAGAACAAGAACTAAAAAAAAAAAAAAATATGAGACGCGGCAATACAGCTCCAGTCTGACATTAGTCTAACATTTATATATCTAAAAATGATCGAGTACATCTTAAATACAGCTTCCAGAAAACGCCTCATCAAGCTAAACGAATCGCAGAATGCCCTGCGAAATTTTGAAAGGCAGCGGATTATATAAACAGCGCATATCGCCGAGAACATGGAAAAAAATAAATTATGCTTACATGTATTGCGCATGCGAATTCGCCTGTACCAAAAGTTCAAGCCGCGAATGCTCACATCGCAAAACCGAATATATATATATATATGGAATCACACATGTGCTGATCGAAGAACGAGACAGAAAAAAATAAAAAATAAAAACGAAGTATGTATATAATTACTTACCTTTGTCGTTCGCGAAGGACAGTTGCCGATGTTCGGCTGGGAACTGGTGTACGTCGCTATAGTGACGAGTCAAGTTTTCCAGCGTCGAGAGCCCGCGCAGTTGCACTCATCACACTTCAGGACAGCTCCTTTGCCTCCAACTTGTGAACATTTCTCTTATGCTGTAACATGTTCTTGCGCGCAGTGAAGACTTTGTTGCAGATGTCACAGTGCCGATCATGTAGCTGACGATCATCGTGATTGGAATCACGGTCAGCGTGCCGAGGATCGCTTTCACCCTGGTTGGAAATCCCTGCAGCCATTCCGACAGGAGCGCACGCTTCTTTTAACCTCCCGCGCGCGCTCTCAAAAGCACGGGGAATCCAGGGACTCTAGAGACAATCTGGGGAAAACACGCGTGTCCCCAACAGGACATGACGTCACAAAATGTCACGTGACTTGTGACGTCACACGTGACGTTACACGTGACGTCATGCGTGACGTCACACTTTTTGACCAATCAGCGTTTCCAGCCGATCTACCCCTAAACGCTTGTGCCGAAGGCCGTTGTGGTGCCCCGCCCTGTCGCACCACATCGGCGAAATTTGGTTTCGCTGTGAACTGAAAAGTGTTCTTGGTTTTGTTGTACTGGGTACGTGCCTCTTTGTATGTGATGTTCTTTGTTGTTTTTAGTGTTATGATCTGCTTTTCTTCTTTCCATTTTTGGCAGGATCGAGAGTATGCGGGGTGATCCCCCTCACAGTTTGCACAGCGTGGGTCTGCGGTGCAGTTATCAGAGTTGTGGTCGTTCGCAGCACATTTCGCACAAGTTCTGCGGCCACGGCAACTTTGCGAACCATGGCCGTATTTCTGGCAGTTGAAGCATCTCCTCGGATTTGGGATGTACGGTCGGACGTTTATTTTGATGTATCCAACTTCAATTGACTCTGGGAGGGTGCAGCTATTGACAGTCAGAACCAGATGTTTTGTAGGGATCTCCTTGTTATCCTTTCGGATTTTTATTCTGTGAACCGCTATGACGTTTTGGTCTGCTAGTCCTTCTGCCATTTCATCTTCAGTGAGAGCAATGAAGTCTATCTCAGATATTACTCCTTTTACAATGTTCAAGGATCGGTGGGGAGTGATGACGACGGGGATGTCCCCAAGCGACACAATGTTTTTCAGGTTGGAGGACTGGCACTTAGTTTGTACTTCTAGCAAGAGGTCACCATTTGCAAGTTTTGATACTTTGTATCCAGGGCCCAGGTCTTTAGTGAGACACTTTGACACTATGAAAGGGGATATTTTTCGAGCGGGTTTTTCTAGCTCTTCGCTATGTATGACATGGAACTTTGGGAAAGTCTCTTTTGTTTTCACAAAGAAATGGCTTGTAGCATCGGTCCGCCCTCGTTTGCTTGGAGGGCGATCATTTGTTTGGGAGAAAGAATCCATGAAAGGGTTTGTGTTTTCGGTAGTTGTGCCTGCCACCCACCATGGAGCCCAACGAGGGGACGGGACAGGAACTTGCAAGAAGTCCTGCCCACGCCAGCAGTACACCGCCACTATAACCAAATATGGGCAACTCAGGGTAGCTACTCCACACAAGGTTAACCCTCGCCGCCAAGAAAAAAGGAAAAACAAGAAATGAGGAGGAGACAGGACAGTGCTGAGAAAAGAGATAGGAAAGTGAAAGATGAAGTGGAGGACAGGAAAAGGCGACTGCCGATTTCCCCCGGGTGGGTCAGCCCGGAGGTGCCGTCTGTGGGAAGCGTGGGCCAAAGTGGTGTGTTGCCTCCGCCGAGGGGCCTTAAAGGTCCAAACACTCGGCATCGGCTCAACCACCAGGATCCCCTTTTCCCCAGACACGGCGATGCCACGCACGGCTAAGCGTGGGTGCTCGGGGTCCGTGGTGTCGCACAAAACACACAAACACCTGCTTTAACAGGTGCCCCCTGCGGGGTCCTCATTTCATGTCATTTAGAAAACTTCCAGATGAAATAAGCAACTAGAGGTTGAAAATTCTGTCTGGTAAATTCTGTAAACATGTAGTGCTAACAAATGTCAACGTCGAACTAGTGTACCACAAGAAAGTATGATACACTTACGATTCATCTGTGCGATGGCAAAGAGGGAGTTAAAGTGGCCCAGTAAAAAAAAAAAAAAACATTGGAACCCCCTGGAATATCAATCGGTACTGATGCACTCAATTTTTTTTTTCCAATTGGAATTTTCCTTTCAAGTGAACAGCCCAATTGGGCTCAATGGGTTCCAGTTGGAATTCATAGGAACCCACTGGAAAGTCTATTGGAACACTTGATTCCATTTGAAAATCTCATTCCAGTTAGTTCCAATTTGATAGGTCAATTGGATCCTGAAACTACTTGTGCAAAGTAGTCTATAGAGTGCCATCTATGCATAACTATAGTATTAATCAGTTCATATATGTTCCAAATGATTACTCGGTTAAATGAATCTTTACCAACTGGTTAGCCCACTTAATCAAACCCATATGCACACAGTGAGACAATTACCATCTGAGTCCAATTGGTCTGGCCAACTGCGCTGGGTGTATCCATGGGAAAATTTCCATATTTCACAAAGAAAACAAACACAATATTCAAAATAACAACAATCAGCAGTTAACTTCTGGAAGACAGAAAACTGGACGAGTTGGTTTGGATATATGACTATCAGTAGCTTAACCTGTCAAACACAATTCTTCCTCTTACTATCGCTGCGCCTACAAAATTAAATGAAACAGCTACACTCGAATGGCAAGACTGACCCCAGCATGAGAGTAGGAATTAAGAAGTATGTTTGCTGGGTGTATGGAATCTTGTGTTATATAATGCATCTGTGAAACTGTACAGTATTGCATTTCTTATGCGAGACGTATGCTTGCCTGTACTCCTTGATATCCATCAAGCATGTTTCCATGCAAATTGTAAGTCAGTCTACCTTTTGTCCCATTCGGTATGTTCCGTTGGACCCATTGTATGCAATGAGTGTGACCCATTGCATATACATACCATCGGCACATCCCATTGGACCCACTGAATGCAATTGGTCTCACCCATTGGCTGCAATGGGTTAAGTGTCAAAAAACACCATTGGTTCCAGTTGGAAAATTAAATGGCTACAGTTGAAAATATCCAATTGGTCTTTTTTGACTGAGCTCGTATAATGCAGGCCCTGAAAGCATTGATTCAGGTTGAATAAGTACTAGTACTAGAACACCTTTATGGTAAAGTCACTCGGACCAGCAAATTTATTTACTATATCTGCTTATCAGAGCTGCTGATCCTAGTGGTTTAAAAAACTTTGCTTTTGCGATTCTATAGGTATATTTTAATTCATGGGAAGTACGTCGGCACGGCCAGACGCACTTCAAATTTTTGTCAAAAATGTATTTACTATAAAAGTGAAAAAATTACAGTCGTCTGCGGAAGAGGAACTGGGACTTGAGTTTTCCTTAAATGTAACCGTGAGCTGTTTGCTGTAGCAAGTTCTATGCTCAATTCAGTTCAATTGGCTAGCCATAATTGGTCTGTACATCAGATGTCAGTTTATTTTCAAGGTGAAGTTAGCAAGCAGGAGATATATATGGCTTGTTTCTCTTCATTGGTACTTGAAGCAACCACAGTACCAACAGTCTTATATTTTAATTATTATTTCCAAGTGCTGTACTGGAAGCTTCACTTTCAGAAGACTGCAAATATAAATAAAGTAATTGCAGTACTCAAAAGCAGTAGATATTACTGCTTCATGTCTCCTTATCCATAAAATGAATGAATGAATTAATTAAATAATTAATTAATGAACATTGTATATTTTACACTTGACCACAACAGCTTGCAGTTGGTAATGTTCACGCCATAAACATTTGCACCTGTCTCTCCTCCCCCTCCCCCCCTTTTCACCCATGACGGCAAGTGTAGGCACCACTGTGCCTATAGCTGACACAACAGTGAGTGCTGCTGAGCACTTTCAACTAGTTTTGAATTTCAACCACCTTGCACCATCTGTCCCTTCGAAGGACCCTCGACGCCTCACGTACCTTAAATTTTGCGTGGAGAATATATGGTTGTGACTCAGTGACCGCAGACGAAAAAGCTACCACTATGTAGCTTGAAAGTGAGTGACCCAGTGCAAAAGCAACATAACCAACAAAATGGCATACAAGGGAGCTTGCAAACAAAGCTAATGAATTACACGGCAATATGTATATATATATATATATATATATATATATATATATATATATATATATATATATATATATATATATATATATATATATATACACACATAATGGAATAATAATGTTGGTGTACATCAACCATACTAAATGCAACTTTAGTGCCCTCAGAAATGGGGAAAAGAAATCATTTACCCAGGAAGTATATTTATTTACCAATTAAATGAGGCAATGAGAACTACTTTAGCGCCTGCAGTGTCTTGCATAATTTATTCTTAAGGGTGGCAGAACCAATTTATCAGTGCATCGAGTGAAGATATATTTCTCTTTTGGTTTTAATTTAGAGAAGGACACAAGAAAAGCAGCTGCTGTGGGAGAAGAGAACCTCAGATATTATACTAGCTGGTATTTAGAGAGGACATTAATGCAAATAATCTTATATTTAAGAAAACAAATCTGCTGTTATGAGCTGTATAACTGTCCCCGACAATTAATCTAATTACTTTCTTTTGAAGCATTAGTAGCTTATTAATGTTAGTGCTTGATGTGGTGGCCCAGACCAAATGGCAATAGTTAAGATAAGATTCGAATATTGTGTTGTAGATTATCAACTTTAGATTTGGATAAAATTCTGAGACATCTGCAAAGGACGCCAACAGACTGTGGCACTCTCTTTGCAATGTATGCAATCTGTTCTGTTCCTTCCGTATGTGCATCAAAAATGATGCCCAACGATTTAAAGCTGTAGATAATTTCTATTCTGTTATTAATTTTTAAGGTAAATAAAATGGGCATTGATGAAGTTACTTTAAAGTTTAAAAGTCAAAAGAGATGTCTTACTATTGACAATTTTAACAAGTCCATTTGATCTTAACCGTGACTGAAGAACAATGTTTCCTCTTTTTAATAGGTTACTTATATATGGACGAATCAGTAAGAAAAAGCTTTTATCATCAGCATACAAAACATATATAACGTCGAAAGCAAGTTTATATAACTATATCATTAAGCATTAAAAAGAAACAGACCCAGAAGGCTACCCTGGGAAGCTCCACATTGTATAGCTCTTAAACTAGGCAGAATACCATCAATACAGACAGCCTACTCGGATACGATCGAAACAGAATAAGAAGGGAGCCGCGGATGCTGTACCTTTCAAGTTTATTAAGCAATATTTTATGATTGAGGAGACAAGTGCTTTACTAAAGTCTAAAAACATACTTATAATGTTGTATTCTTACATTCAGTACCCTGAAAAATAATTTCTTTTTGCAGCAGCAGAGCAGATTCAGTGGACCGTCGTTTGCAAAAGCCGAACTGACTTTCATTAATATTAAGAGTGTTTTTTGAAGAGTTCTCAGTTTTTTTTAACTATAACTAGAGCTTTTGAAGAATCGGATAGAATGGATATTGGTCCATAGTTAGATATTTCTTTCTTATCTCCTCCCTTAAAGATTATTGAAACCTTGGCAGACAGGAATGAACAGCTCAGAAATGATGAAGACACAATTCGTGATTCCTTTTCTTAAAGGAATGACCAAACAAATGAGTGCTCATCTTGTCGTTTGTTGCTATATGTGCCCCTATCCATTTTTGTGTGCTGTCATCCCTTCATGCAACACAAACATGTTCAATCTACTGCATTAATGAGCTTCATTTCTTGTCATATGGAACACAAAATTTGTTCTCAAATTGCTTCATATCTTCACATTAGCACATTCTGGCGGTTGAGCTGACTGCTGTGTGAGCCACTATAGCATCAGGGTCTTTGCTATATCAGTTGTTGGTGATGACATGGTCCTGAAGATGCTGTCTAGTAGCTGAGTGGGCACTTAATGAACATGTCTTGTTGCTTAATGAAAAAAAAAAACACTCTGAAATAGCTTCCATCTCTCCCTTATCATGTCTTCATGCAATTTTTTTCAGTTACAAAATTTTTTACATCTAGTGGAAGTACCTTTGAAGAATGAGGATGTGGCTACGAATACAACCAAGTTTGATTTCAAGTGAAAATCAAAGCCTTGCATGAACATGACGTCACATTTTGCTATTTCTGTCTTTTAAAAGGCAATAAATGATAAATGCGAGTGGCAGTCAAGTGCTGCAAAACTACACACGCTGCACCTTCACTTGCCACCACTGCCTCATGCTTTCTGCTGCACAGTGATGGGAATGTTCGCCAGTTTCTTCCCCTTAACTATTTCTTGGTACACTTTTACTCTCCTTTACTCTCTGAACGGACCGCGCCGCTTCCTTTCCATGTTTGTAGACAGCTTTTTCCTTTTTTATCCTACGCGCTGCGTGCTTTCCCTCACGGCGCCAAGGCCTTTGTAAAGTAGGCTTCTTCTGAATACTGCTAAGTCTGGTGGTAAAGCCATTTGAAAGGACACTCGGTGTTATTTTTGTCGTGAAATACAAATATATATATATATATATATATATATATATATATATATATATATATATATATATATATATATATATATATATATATATATATATATATATATCTTTTCCTCGTGATTTTAGGTAGTACGCGGGCGGCGATGTCATATCTTGGGAGTCGTCGCCGCGGCCAGGCCCACTTTACAATAACCAATTTTTACCAAAATTATCTTTACATAAAGGGGGAAAAAAGTACAGCTGTCTATGGAAGATGAACTGGGACTTCAGTTTCACTTTACTATATCCGAGTTTATTACAACGGGGTTCTACTGTAGTTATATGCTGCATCAAGTGGTGAACAAAGCTCAGTGTTTCTAAATGCATCCATGAGTTACCAATTAATACTATCGATATTATCATATACATTCTGTCAGAATCAGTAAAACTGTATGCTGCAGAACATGCATGGTACAGCTAGTGAAGTGAAACTGCAGTTCCATTTTGCCGCCTATAGATAACTTCAGTTTTTTTTTTTTTTTTTTTTTCATTTGATGTGCGTATGGCCGTCTATAGGCCGAGGCTGGAGACACGCACGTGGCAGCAGCCGACCCCACGCACGTTTCTCCTGCTGCCACGCACGGAAATACGTCACACTCACGTGACCCGCGCATGATGACGTCAGTAGATGCGCGCTTCCGTTTAAAATGGCGCTCTGCAAGTGTTCAGCCGAGTAGCGTTTCATCTGTGTGATATTTGCTCGTCATAGCTTTAAAGGTGTTAATTTTGTTGCGGCGGTTTTAATTATTGCTATTGGTACGCATGAGCTATTTTGTGTTGTGAGTTGTGCGGTAAAGGCGAAGTGTTGCACGCGCGCAGCGAGAAGAACAGTCAATTGCTGCGTTCCTGTCTCGTGTAAGATACTACATATTTTGGCGACGAGGATGTTAGCTTAAACCAGGACCTCGGCGTGGACTGCTGGCCGTCTATCATGAGCTTTTCAGGTCTTCAGCCGCCTCCGCCCTTCCGTGGGAGTAATGGTGGCTGGCGTTCCACAACTACATGCTGGCGTCTGGTGCCTCCACTAGATACCTCCACACTTCTGCTAACCGGAGAGGGCTATCTTGCCAGCGAATTTTCTACACATTGTCGCCGTCGTCCACTTCAGCGCCTACCGCTGCTGCCTCACACTTCGGTGACGATGCTATCTTTATACTGGCGACGCATTACAAATATTCCGTAAATGTGATCGCCGCACGCCACCGTTTTCACTGCCGAGTACAAACTGCCGGAGAGATAGCATATGAGTACATCGCTGCCCTTCGCAGCCTTGTCGGCGACTGCGGTTTTGGGAGCTTCGCGGACATCATCAGGGACCAGCTGGTGAAGACCATTAGTCACTATTTCAGTGAACGCCATCTCCTTCTTGACTCTGTCGCGCTAGACAGTGCCAGCAAGCTTCAAAGGAGCTGTCGGAAGAGGTCGCACCAGTACAGCGCGTGGGATGCGAGTGCACATCAGAACGGGTCCTTCAGGTCCCTTGCATCAAATGCAGTTGCCACGTATGTAAATCTTCATCTGCACTTCCGGAGTGTTCGTGCTGTCGCTGCGGTTCTCCTGCCCACTTGGCGAACGACCCCACATGGCAAGCTCGCAAACGAAAGTGTCGTCGGTGCGGCGAAGTGGGCTGTTTGGAATCTGTCTGCAAGTCGTCTGATTCCTTCTAGTGAAGTGCAGAAAGTCGAAGATGATTCTTCCAGCAGTGCTGCTATTGTTCAGGTCTCTACTGTTCCTCTGCAACCTGTTGCTTTGCCAGGCAAGCTTTGGGATGAGCCTGCTATTGACATCGTGGGCCGTTTCGACCAAGCTCCTAGTAACTGTCGCTTTGCACTAACACTCATTGACTATTACAGTAAATGGCCGGAGGCTTCTTTCACAACTGCCACAGTTCAAGAATTGCTTCTAGGTACATTTGTTCACGAGGATTACCCTGAAGAAATAGTGTCGGATCACAGACCACAATTTTCATCCTTGGGGTATACGTAACTGCTACTCCTCAGTTTATGACCCTTAAGCCAATGGACTTGTAGGACAGTTTAATAGGGTTTTCAGGGCATATGCTCATATGACTCTTTGCGAGCGACGTGACCTACGTACCGCTATTATAACTGTGTCTACCACTGTGCGCCACATTCCAAGACAGGAATCGCACTAGCCATCCTAGTTCATGGCCAGATGCCTCGCATAAGACAACGTTGTGTGCCTGCCCGGATCAGTGCTTCTCGACTGATCGTACAAGAGCGCTGAAGCTCTATTGCCAGTGGCTAGAGCAGAAGCAAGCCAAATATAAGCTTTATGCAGACCAGCGGAGTGGAACCAAGCACTATGACTTTCAGATTGGCAACTATGTGCGAGTTTGCAAGCCGATTGTGTGAGGCAAGCTGGCTGCTCGGTTTCAGAGCCTCGAAGAGTTGTTGAGCGAATTGGACCAGTCTCACACCTGCTGGATGATGGGCGAGTGTGGCACTCGTCCAAATTATGAGCTGTTAGAAAAGCAGTTGTTCAGCGCCAACCTCCGCCCTCAGCTCTGATGGCTCTCCCCGCTAACATTTTGTTGCCCACTGACTGCACCCGAGTGTCGACCAGTCCACTACCAGAAACGCAGACCAGAGTCCAACCTCGCATAACCCCAATAACGCAGATGTTAGCCCGGGAACTTCCTCATTTCTGGCTTTGCCCGACACAGAACCGACAGACCCCCCTCAACCAAAGTGTGCCTCAACAGCAGCAACTACTACTCCTCTTCCTTCTCCCCGCAGAAGTAAATGTGAAAAGAAGCTTCCCGCAAGGTTTAAAAGACTGTGATGTATTAGAGGATATTTAGCCATTTGCCAGCAAGGTTTTTTTGTTTTTTTTAAGTGCGGTGGAAATGTGATGAAGACGGTGTTGTTGCACATGTGTACGCAAGAAAACTAGGAAGTGAAATACAGAACGGCTGGAGAGTAGTCAGTTGCTGCATTGCTGTCTTGTCTATGCTACAAGTTGCATTATGTTTCTTTGGTTCGAACCCGGGTGCTTCAGAACGGTAGTTGGTTATGTAAAGTGTTGCTCAATTCAGGTATAGGCATTTGGTAGGAATGAGCTAGTCTTTTGCATATATTACATAGCCCTTCTGGCCTTTTGTGCATATTGTCGCGTGCAAGATAAAGGGATGTTCCTTACTTTTGCTAACCTTCAAATCGTGTGTCGTGTGGTGGCTTGCATGGTGACTAGGACAGTGAATTATGTTGACCAATATTTTTCATCATGTCGCAGTCACGATTTTGTACGAGCAGACAGAAATAGCTAAAGATGTTTGCACGGGGCAAATGACCTCTATGTTCTCATTTACCAATTCACTTGACCGGTTAGCTTACGGCATTGTCGAGAGCAAGCCTTTGGCGTAAATCGCTTTCTTTGCCATTCTCCTGTGAGACCAGAACAAGTACACAGTTAATGTAAGCCAGACCACTCAACTTCTACACACAAACGATCGTTATAGGCAGGCACTGCATTGTGTATCCAAGGTGGTGAGGGAACCATATCTGGTAGACTACCAGTAGGCCTGTTCCTTGGCTGGAGTTGCAGAGGCGCTCTATTCAGCGCACCTACTGGAGGAATAGTCGAGTCTCCCCATTTTGGGCTGGAACTGACCTGCGACGCTATTTATTAGGACTACTTTCCACCAACAAGGTTATCTGCTTTTACTTCAGGTTTCCGTGAAAATAATTAAATAGTGCTCCTTTGTTAAGGCGCTACACTGATCAGCTCCCTTTTTAACAGTGATCGGACGTTCCAAGAGCCTAAATGGGGAATGTTGCATACACATGCAGTTAAATTACTTAGCATTTAGTAAACATGTTTATCCAGTCATATTTTCTGACCTACTATGTCTAAATATTAAAACATCCTTGCAGCCAGTGGAATTACATTTTTTAATCAATAGCTTTATGGGTTGAATTCATGATCGAACCGGACGAAAAGCACAACAGCTGTATACATTCCAGACCAACTTGGGCTATGAGCGACACTGTAGGGGAGGGCTCTGGATCATTTCAATCACCTTTAACTTCTTTAACAGGTACTGACTGTTCACAGTACACGGGTGCTATGCTTTCTGCATCAATTCAAACATGGCTGCCACGGCTCAAACCACTGTACCCTGGTTCAGTGGTTGAGCATCTTAACCACCGAGCCACTGTGGCGGGGTAAAAGTAAAAAAATAGGTATATAAGCCTTGACTTTTTTCTTTGCACACACCATAGTTTATTCCATCCATGTCTCTGCTGTAACACCCTAAGTTTACTTCACTTGACAATAATGAATCAAAAGCCAGGACATTTGTGATAGCCACAGTTGCTTATGCGCCATAAAACCCCATATAGAATTCTGCGTATGGAGCCGCAACTTTAAACCCAAGCTCTAAGGCCATCTTAGCCCATGCAGTGCTGAGGGCACTGCTGCCACCCAGTCAAGTGATCTTGCATCTTTGGTGACAGGTTGCAAAGCTTGAACAGTTACTGTGCACTCCTAATGCACTGTATGCAATGACTATGGCGAAGGAAGGCAAGAGACGGTGGCAGGCGGGCACCATCTACAAAGCTATCCGAAAGCCCCTTTCGGGCCCTGACAGAAAGAACACTTTCATATAATGCCTCCTTCCTGGTAAGCATGTGAAGCTCTCATTGTTACAATTTAGTTTTTTTTTCTTTTGAATTATGTTTATAAAGAGCAATACTCTCCCCCATTTTTTTCTTTGTGCCACCCCACCGAGAGTACCATAATGGCAGACCCTGATTCTCTGCAAGAACAAAGAGTAGAGTTGCCTGGCACTTCCTATGATTTTATTACTCTTCAGAAATGCTTGCTTTTGTCGCAATGCCCCGTCTACTTACTCCCTTGGCTTTGGTATCTGTGACAGCACCTTTTGCATGACATTGTGGCCTATAAGGTTTGACAGCAGTAGTCACCAAGCCAAGCACAGATTCCTCGTGAACTTTTACTAAAGCTTTCGTAGCACACTTGTTGCATGCAGGTTACCTGCATGGTTGGTCAAAGGACCCCATGCCTTGGGGCGTGCAGTTAAGCTGCACAATGGGGAACTTGTGAAGCTGCCAAAGTTTCTCAGGGAAGCAGACAAGACCATCCTCACCTTACATACATCTTGAGCTTTGGGCTATTTGTGCCTCATAAAAGAGTCAAAAGATTGTGACCTATTATATACATTCTGCTTCATAAAGTGCTTTTAAATGGCACCTTCGTTTCTTAACAAAGGTAGGACTTTTCAACAACCAAGATAAAGCAAAAAAATTATGCCGAATTCAAATTTACTGCAAAAGCATGGGGCAAATAAAGATGTGAGGTATGTCTGATGCCGTGGCCTTTGTCTTCAACTATTTGAGGATACCTCTTGCAGTTGGCAGGTGACATGAACAGGTGACTCCTGTGACGTCACAAGACCGCACGTCGCGGTGGAATCGGCAAGTGCTGCTAACTTTAGCTTCGCCATTGAGATGGGAGGGTGAGATCAGAATCGCCTTTTGAGTCCCAGGCTAGACATGCTACCCTAGGTCACACAAGCACATTCATACGGCTTGGTTAAAGTTGGGCTTTATATCTATGTCACTCCCGGCAGCTTGAGCAGCACACATTATGGCCCACCTCACAGCATGCCTCTGGCAGGTGGCATGGCTGGCCACTTTTCGGCTGTTTCTGTGACATCATCTGTCTTAAATTTACCTGCCTTTGTGTTTGCTTACATTAAATGTGCGTGTGACATCAGCAGCGACATATGTTCTCATGTGGTTTAACCATGTAAACTGTCCTGATCTTCAATCTGCTTTAAAATAGCAGGCCTTGTCCTTTGTGGCAGTTGTCAAATGCCGAGAAACTTGCGCTAAGCGATACAAGGAACAGCAGGCAAGAAGATACAAAGTCATCTACATACACCTTATATTACGTATATCAAAATAAACTACGCCAAACTAGTGTTCTTGCTTGCTTTATTAAATTTCCCACATTAAAAATTTTTTTCAGGTGTATATAACAGCAAAAGAGCAGCATTTCTTCGTTACAGTACAGATCTAAGTATGACCATTTTTGCATTAACTACACTTACATTGAATACTTCGGCTCACAAAAAGACTGAGGTAGACCCTAAGTTCCATGCCGCGGTGACCCCTTTTGTGATGGGTAAACCAAGGCGCCCTTGGGTTGTGCGATGTCAGTGCACGTTATAAAACCCAGGTGGTTTAAATTTCTGGACCATTCTACTATGCTTTGAGACGTTAAACCCATTAACTAAAGAAGTAAACCCCAAGTGATCTTTCTTTACCCACACAGGAGTAGCACATTAAACGGCTGAAAAGAAAGTTAACTGAATCACAGAAAACGTGAGCGCATACAGCTGCAGGTATAATAATCTACTGGTAGTAAATTTACTGCCAGCTGGTTCTTAAAAGGACATGCATGTGTACACATACTGCTATGACAGGAAGCACACTTCTAAGCAGTAATAATTTTTTTTAGTGCCTAAAGCTTTGAATAAACATGTGCATGTCTTTTGAGTGCCCTGCATACGCTGACGAGTGTGCATACTACGAACATAGCATAGAAAAGCTCTACCCAGTGCCTTTAACAATGGGCATTGTTTTCGGTCTCTCAGCCTGCCCTAGGCAACAGAGACTCGCAACAAACTTTTTATTTACATATTTGAAAGACATTGGACTTTTAGACAAACTAAATTCACCTTGAATGTCACACTGTGGCATTCTTCACGCTGTGAACTCTATAAGCACATTTATCGGACTATGCATTTCATCATTTCATTTTATACCATGACTCCACGATGCACCTTAGAACGCACTTAATGGCTGCATTTTATCTCCCTCTTCATTTCTTTTAATCTCCTCAGGATTCTTTTTCCATCTTTACCTCCCGAATTCCCCTTCCTACACAGAGTAGCATGTCAGAGAAATTTAAACGGCTAAAATCTCTGTTCTTCATAAAAGGGTCTCTCTCTCTCTGTGCATGTCTTTTGACCTTGTGGCCAGCAGGCACTATCACAACACTTTGAACTCGCACAGAGAACATACTTTTGTCGGCATAAAGGAATCTTTCAAGCTCACAAGACTTTTAGAATAAAAACAACCAAAGTAATATATATGTCTCTTTGTGTGCATTCTTGTGACAACGTAGCAGGCACATGGACTGTTGTGAAATTGCTGCACCTACTGTCCACTGCTGTACATTTAAACACCCAGCACACCAATCCTGTTTTGATCTGTATTTTTTCATGTTTTCGAAATAGCACAAGTGCACTGATCCACAGTCAAGAGATGTGTAAGAATGCCCTTCCCGGTTGAATTGAGGCCTTTTGTAGTTACAGAGTCAGCACATGTGACTCAAGTCCCAACATCAACTACAGTTGATGTCATGACACATAAGCCAAGGTGGGGCTCATTTCTAGAAGAGTCAGTATTTTAGTCCACATGGGCATGCCTCCTACGAGCAATGATGAATATGTTTTGAAAATGCCCAAATCTTGCAGACAAGAAAAGCATGCTCTGCAAAGTCTGCATTAACCGTGCCCATGACATGGACGAGCAGGGTCATGTGTTTCTAGTGAAAGTAGCAAAGGACAATTAGGCTCGGCTCAGTGACTACTTTTATTTCTTGAAGTACTGGGGAAGGTGGAGAGGTTCTGGGTGAAAACAGAACATATATGAGGCAACATAAGCAGAAGTTCTTTTAAACTGATGAAGAGAGTATTAAGTTCTTTTGGACAGCAATAGAAAATGAATTGACTGGTTCTGTTCAGAATTTGTGGCAGTAGCACAGCACAAAAGGGTAAACAAGGATCAATATATTTCTAGCGTCATCCTGACATTTCAACAATTCATTTGGCATCCTGGACAGTATGACGAAATATTTACAGCTATATGAGAAAAGTTAACCTCTGTTTATATTTTACGAATTAACAGTTAACTAAAATGTAAGCATGTAAAACAAGGCAGAACATGAAGTCCCGGCGGCCCATGACATGAACTAAAATACAGTGATGATCATCTGCTCTGGTGCTTCTCTGCAGTGCACAGGTACAGAGGGGCGAAGCACACACAACAAACGGTGTGCTAGCATACAGGCAGGCTGTGCCTAAAACAGCTGAAAGCAACAACGATGCACTTACATATGAGGGTCAGTTCTCGGGAAAGCAACATAAAAAAAAATACTGACACAGCGAGTAGCTATACGGGTAGCTACCGCACCAAATTAACATGTACTACGTACTACTTTAAGTACAGCACTGCACACTTGGAGAAGACGCGACCGAAGGGGCTGTAAGCAACTCGCACTGTACACAAACCTCGCAGGTACACACACTGTCCCGCTTGTATCCCAACGACGTGAAGGAACCGGGAGCACAAATGATTGAAGTATCTACGCGCAAATTTTACGATAAATGACTGATGCAATAAATCCACTGTGAATTCTTTTTATATAGCTTTCAGTAATGCTAAGAGAGCCTTACCAAAACAGTCAATGCGGGAAGTGTTCTCAATGTGGTAATGGTCCCTGGAAAGAGACTAGCACATTTGACTAGCCTCTATATAGTGCCTAGAATATCCTCTATAACTAGGGTCCCTAGAAATATTGCTAGTCTGTCGTCCGCCGGCCGCGGCGGGGGCTGCCGCTGAATGATCGCTGCGGTGGCGCTGCGGTGAAGCGGAGTGCCACTGCCAGCGGAGCAGACGACGCGCGCGCCCGTGCGCTTCGAAGTGCATTCGCTGCATATGCTCATTGTCAGGTGCCTTGTACATGCGATGCCGCTCTTTAGTCTTTGATTTCAGTTTAGTCGTAATATTGAATTCGCAGCCGAGTTGTTGGCATAACCAAGGATACGATTTTTTTTTTTTTCGTGAGCGAAGTTTTGCGCGCATGCCCCTGAGCCGATGTAGAAACGAAGCTGCTTTTTATACCCTATTATCCTGCTGAAGCTACCGCAGTGCTGTATTGTAATGAAGACTTCTGAGGATTTTGTGCAAACGATTGCGCTTGCATGGAGGACTGTACTAGACGCACATTCTAGGCTCCAAGGACCATGTGTGCAAGCAATAGAGCGCTGTCGCCGGCGTTTTCATTCACGCTATAGTTTCATCTTAACTTCTTCGGACGTTTAGCTAAGTTATAACACGTATGTAGAACTAGAAACTTTCGTATGCATGCACAATTAAAGCACGAAAGATGGGAACCCGAGCCCTTCAACTCGCACCGCGCTTCAGGCAAACTGCTGATAGGCATTCTTTGGCGCTTAGGAAGCCTAGTAGCCACTCATCAGAGTATGCCATCACTTTTGTTGACTTGTGTTTTGCAACCTCTGAAACATGTTTTAGCAGTCAGCTGTTAGTTGAGAGGAAGGGCACTAACATTTCTTTCAAACTCTGTCCTTGAAAGGTGTTCCTTTTCATTTTTCATTTCACCTAGAGCTTTGCCACCTTGTCCTTCGTACGACAAACTGCTCGAGACTTAGAAGTCTGTTTCTTAATTTTTTTCTTCTTCTAGACAGGGCGTTCTGAGTTAGCTTTCGC
The DNA here is from genome assembly GCF_055883805.1 of Amblyomma maculatum. Classification (NCBI taxonomy): domain Eukaryota; kingdom Metazoa; phylum Arthropoda; class Arachnida; order Ixodida; family Ixodidae; genus Amblyomma; species Amblyomma maculatum. Next base: position 161,840,950 of record NC_139354.1, read on the forward strand.
AAGTATTTGCAGGCTATATGCAAGCTGCATCAAAAATATTGGTACAGTTCGTCGCAAATTAAGTAACGCCCATTGTAGGAGGGAAAGGTCTTGGTAATAGGCTTCAATCCGCTGCCAGGACACAAGCTGAGTTTCGCAATGTCCTACAGAAAATTAATTACCTCTTCTGCCGACTTTACAGCTATCTCCTTGACTTTGTTTCCTCGAATGCACACAGCAGCATTCATGGCAGCTTCCCCTGTATCACTGCGATGGAACAGAACTCGCCGATTTGCGTAGATTGCCTCCGGAGATTCGTCCTCGCTTGAGTGGCACTATGCGAATGTTAATTGCTCAACATCAGAAATATCGACATTTGTCCCCAGTGGCGGTGGCATGCAGCTTTCAGCATTCCTGGGGCAGGCTGGCGTCACACGATCCACCACCGCTGTATTCTTCAACTGGCTTCACTGATGCTTCAGGATCAGTGCGCTTTTTTTCTTTCTCTGCAGGTCTCCCTGCTGACTGTTTTTGGTCGTACAAGTGATCCTTTCTCTTGAGAGGCAGGGGTTTCAACAAGTATTTTGGAGTGTCAGGAAACAGCATTGAGATGGTATCCTTCGTGAGTTGCGTAACATCCCGGGGAATCTCAATTACCTTTACCTGTCTTAAAACTTCGCTCAATAAAGCAGGGTTTGAGGTGTCGCTCACAAACGTCGACACTATAGCTTGTTCGTGTTACAGTAATGTGAGGGCAACCCCGATCCGGATTCTCCGATATTTATATATACCGATATTTATATCAACGTCCAGGATTTCCTGTCTACAACTCACAAATAGTGAGGAAGATATTCACCCCTTGTGGGTTTGCCCGCCACTGAAGCCGACAATATCGGCAGGGCCTTACCATCGTTCTCTCTTGAACTTTATTAGAACACAGCCAACCTATTTTCTTCCATTTATTACGCCTTTTAATTTTCGTTTTACACATTCCTTTATGCCCTAGCTGAGGCAATAAACAATGTTATTGGCTTTGCCGTCGCGCTTGACGTTGCGCTCCCACTCTTGCCTCTTCCCTGCGTCTTTCGGTGTCCTGAAGAGAGAGCATTTCACCTTGCACGAGCGCTACCCGCTCTTGCACCCAGGCAAGAAACACGTGCTATCACGCTTACCCCGTTTTCTGGAGATGACGCGATCACGCATCCATAAAAAAGGCACACTTGCACACATGCTAGCTAATTTGCGCGCATTCCGGCTCGCGAGCGAAAAGAAGTGCACGTGGTGCACGAGCCTTGCCACGGCACCAACGGATCAGCGCGGCGCAGACTCGCAGTACGGCACAACCGCCACAGCACCACGTCCACAATGCGACCACGCTCCGAATGCGTGCAGCGCCCCCTGCGCTTTCATCCGGGAAGCGGCCAACCGGTTCCGTAGGGAACCCCGCTCGGACGGCAGACTAGCAAATACTTCTAGGGACTCTACTATAACTACAGTGCGCCGCCATTTGTAATACGTCCCGCAGTGAAAGTAGCTTGCAGCAGTGCCGCACTGTACCATTTGTTGACAAAAAAAGAAAAAGAAAGCAACCGCAAATGAAATATTGCACTTACAAATTAAATTTCAGGCTCTATAAAGGTCCGCATAGATGGTGTGTTTTAGTTTTCGCCTGCCGATTCTGTTATACCATCCATGGCTGCAGCTGAGATGGCAGACGACGTCGCGGCCTGGGAGACACGAGAACACCATACACGAGATAGTATACAACTTCGAGTGTCTCAGAGAACTGCAGTGAACAGGACATCCGACAAAACGACGCCGAAGCGTAGCTATATATTATCCGTAGAGCTTCCGTGTAAGCAATTCTAGGTTATATGAAATGCGAATCACATTAGGGTCGCGGTAGTGCGCGCGGCCTGTTATCATATGTGCCACATATATTACAAGTGAGACATATGTACCACAGAAAGAACAGGGTGCTCGCATTTGGGCGTAACAGCTGGTTGAATATATTACGAAACGAGCTGTGGTGATCATGCAAAATAATAATAAAAAACTAAAATATTTATTTAATGCATGCGGGTTGAACTATAGTCACGCGGCACATATTATATCTGCCGAATTTTTCAGCGCTGGAAAATATTTACTTACTGCCCATCTCAATGATTTTTCAGGTACGCTGTTTTTGAAAGAGAAAAGAAAAAGGAACACTGTAGAATGATGGAATGCAAGGACGTCCTCAGTATACAAACAGGGGGCTTCTCTGCATGTCAACTTATGTTGCTGTAAAGCCCACCCATTATATTTTTTTACAAAAAAGTACCCGATATCCTCTTCACTGGCTGTCATGCTGCATCGTGGGCGGAAGCCGGCAAAGCAGTGATAGGAATTGGTTAATGTGATAAAAAAGATCCATGTTGAAAATTTATAACTTTTGCTATAAATATATTCTACAATTTAGCTCAAAGGACGGGATTGCTGCACATATATTGGTCATGTTAATGTAAAGTGCTTGCTCCGCAGAGTGAACCGCATGCAAAGGTGATGACAAGACCTGTTTCCGCTCATAGATACATGCTTCATCTATGCCAATAAACAATGAACAAGAAGCAAATCAGCAATTGCCAAATAATTCTTCAGCTGGTAGCAACATTAGAATAATAAAACTATTGTGTATGTTGTATTATTGTTTGTGTTACATAAGTAATTATCTGATATTTTCAATGTTACAATTATTATGTTGTTATAAATTATCAAAGAATATCATTATGTTGTATTATAAACATTATTTAACATTACAAAGCAAAATTCCTTTGATATAGTCTTCTCTACATTGTTATGCACTTTTTCAATAATGACTATAAAACAATATAATAAAAATATACTTGAAGCAGTGGGTTGCAGAATTTTCCCCCTGTCTCTTACCGTGAAGACATTTTTAACTAACAGTACTTTGCAACTAAATCTCTTAAATTCTGCCTGCAACAGAGCACATGCACAGATATAGTATTTTGTTAGAAAGGTTTGCTTACTACCCATTCATCACTACCCCGTGGGGCACCCTTTTTTTTTCTATTTACATAAACAATAAAGCAGAGGGCTCTAGCTACTCATTTTCACCCACTAATATGAATCACCTGGTCTGGCATTAGGCATTACGTTAACATATCTACATAATATCACACAAACACAGTCAGTACACTAGCATATAAAACCAAGTACTATATAGCACCTCTTAATTATGGCCTAGTTATTATATGCTTGGCTCCATGCATGGTATCGACGCGAGTGCACCGAGTTGTATATGTTATTTAGTGTTGTGCAGGATCATATATATGTCACTATATGACTTGTTGGAGTCACTCCAGCTAAAAATTGTTTAGCTGTTTGACTGGAGATGTAAATTTTCCATCTGGAAACAAAAATACTTTTCAGATGGATAGGCAGTTCAATAATCCAGCCTGAAAACTATGTCATTCTGGCAGGAATATATATGGTTTCCAGCTGGAAAGAAGTGATTTCCCATTCAAAAGCCCAGCTGTAATTCAAATTATTTTAATTCAATTCATCTAATTTATGCTGAACATTTCATTTATGAACTCTCGGACAAAAAACTGCAGAGACAGTTTAGGACGAGGTAAGGGAGGCTGCAGTGACAGAATTATCAAAAGTTCAAACAAGAAGTTTCTAATGAAGAAATTCAGCCTTTTCTGAGTGCTTGCATTAAATGAAAGATGAACCAAAGTATCGACAATATGCAACATTACTATTCCTAAAATAACATAGCAAAATGCACATGAAATTCACATTTATATGTTCAGTGAACAAGGTACCATGCAATGCACAGTAAAATAGAAAACACAGGCCCCTCTAGAAATATTAAACACAAAACTTTGTCACTCACAAGGTTGATATTGGAAAAATACAGTTTATTTAGTAGAACCAGCACTGTACAAGTTAAAAGACTAAAGGAGGTAATTAGTTTGGCAATGTCAAATCATCCCTTTTTCACAGGTACAAAATATTAAAACAATGTTGCCCCTGATTGGGTTATTAAATTGCTGACATTTTTCATCATCAAAGTGCAAATGATAAAAAGATGCTAATAATAAATTATAAAGAAATAATATAGATAGACAATTTGATGCTGAATGGTTAGCTCTGTTGAAGCTTGACAGTACATTGTTTATGAAACAAACGGCGTTTTTTTTTTCTAGAGGCAGAAGTGCACTGATGTCTTTTTTTTTTTAGTAGTTGCCTTCCATACCAGCATGCAATAGTTAAGGTGGGAACAGGATATGACAGGGTAAACTTGATTCTGGGTCTGAAAGAGGGCATACCTACAACAGGAGTTTTTTGGATACCTGCTCAATATGACTATCCCATGTCAGCTGACTTGAGAATATACACCTAGGATTTTATGCTGTATCACAACGTTTATTTCATGACTTCTTAATTTTAAATTGAGGCTTGGGGAAACACGTTTGTTTTTGGGAGCAAATAAAATTCCTTCGATTTTAGTTTCATCAATTTTTAGGCTGTTTATTTGGTAGTTCAAGTAGTTTTTACAGTGCATGCTGTTAGCCATTTCAAACATATCAAGTTTATTAGTTGAGCTAAAAGACAAACTTAAGTTGATGCATGAGATCATTTATGTATAAATTAGATTTAAGAACAGCCCAAGAATGCTGCCTTGTGGAACATATATGTGCAAATCCCTCTAACTGGCTTAAGGAACAAATTTCTAGTTCATCCCAGTTGGATAACAATGGATCCCCAACTGTAATTCAACTGCGATTAACTGGAAATTTGTTCCTTAAACCAGTTAGACCAGTTAAGGTTTTCGCCTGGCATAGCAAATTAGAATGACAGCCATTGATGTGAATGTACCGAGTTCAGCCGGTTAGATATGATTGCAAAAGAGCATGGACACTATAACAATCTAATTTATTAAGAGTCACATGGCATAATAAACAAAACAAAAATGCCAAAAGTGAATATGTCAGCCTTAATGTTTCAACCATAGAAGGGCGGATCGACCTGCCCTTTCGAAAGCCATGCCAAGATTTTGATAAAATATTGTGCTTGACTATGTCGAGGTGGCTTAGAATAACCTTTTCAAGGCCCTTGGAAAATATTCTTTCATCTTTTATATATGACCAAAACTTTTCCTTATTTCATGTCATTTAGAAAACTTCCAGATGAAATATAAGCAACTAGAGGTTGAAAATTCTGTAAACATGTAGTGCTAACAAATGTCAACGTCGAAGCTAGTGTACCACAAGAAAGTATGATACACTTACGATTCATCTGTGCGATGGCAAAGAGGGAGTTAAAGTGGCCCCAGTAAAAAAAAAAAAAAAAACATTGGAACCCCCTGGAATGTCAATCGTACTGATGCACTCAATTTTTTTCCAATTGGAATTTTCCTTTCAAGTAGGCAGCCCAATTGGGCTCAATGGGTTCCAGTTGGAATTCATAGGAACCCACTGGAAAGTCTATTTGGAACACTTGATTCCATTTGAAAATCTCATTCCAGTAGGTTCCAATTTGATAGGTGACTTGGATCCTACAACTACTTGTGCAAATTAGTCTATAGAGTGCCATCTATGCATAACTATAGTATTAATCAGTTCATATATGTTCCAAATGATTACTCGGTTAAATGAATCTTTACCAACTGGTTAGCCCACTTAATCAAACCCATATGCACACAGTGAGACAATTACCATCTGAGTCCAATTGGTCTGGCCAACTGCGCTGGGTGTATCCATGGGAAAATTTCCATATTTCACAAAGAAAACAAACACAATATTCAAAATAACAACAATCAGCAGTTAACTTCTGGAAGACAGAAAACTGGACGAGTTGGTTTGGATATATGACTATCAGTAGCTTAACCTGTCAAACACAATTCTTCCTCTTACTATCGCTGCGCCTACAAAATTAAATGAAATAGCTACACTCGAATGGCAAGACTGACCCCAGCATGAGAGTAGGAATTAAGAAGTATGTTTGCTGGGTGTATGGAATCTTGTGTTATATAATGCATCTGTGAAACTGTACAGTATTGCATTTCTTATGCGAGACGTATGCTTGCCTGTACTCCTTGATATCCATCAAGCATGTTTCCATGCAAATTGTAAGTCAGTCTACCTGTTGTCCCATTCGGTATGTTCCGTTGGGCCCATTGTACGCAATGAGTGTGACCCATTGTATATACGTACCATTGGCACATCCCATTGGACCCACTGAGTGCAATTGGTCTCACCTATTGGCTGCAATGGGTTAAGTGTCAAAAAACACCATTGGTTCCAGTTGGAAAATTAAATGGTTACAGTTGAAAATATCCAATTGGTCTTTTTTGACTGAGCTCGTATAATGCAGGTCCTGAAAGCATTAATTCAGGTTGAATAAGTACTAGTAAAACCCCTTTATAGTAAAGTCACTCGGACCAGCAAATTTCTTTACTATATCTGCTTATCAGAGCTGCTGAGCCTAGTGGTAAAGAGTTTAAAAAACTTTGCTTTTTGCTTTTGCGTTTCTATAGGTATATTTTAATTCATGGGAAGTACGTCGGCGCGGCCAGACGCACCTCAAATTTTTGTCAAAAATGTATTTACTATAAAAGTGAAAAAATTACAGTCGTCTGCAGAAGACAAACTGGGACTTGAGTTTTCATTAAATGTAACCATGAGCTGTTTGCTGTAGCAAGTTCTATGCTAAATTCAGTTCAATTGGCTAGCCATTTGGTCTGTGCATCAGATGTCAGTTTATTTTCAAGGTGAAGTTAGCAAGCAGCTGGAGATATATATGGCTTGTTTCTCTTCATTGGTATTTGAAGCAATCACAGTCCCAACAGTCTTATATTTTAAATAATATTTTCCAAGTGCTGTACTGGAAGCTTCACTTTCAGAAGACTGCAAATATAAATAAAGGAATTGCAGTACTCAAAAACAGTAGATTACTGCTTCATGTCTCCTTATCCATAAAATGAATGAATGAATGAATGAACATTATATATTTTACACTTGACCACAGCAGCTTGCAGTTGGTAATGTTCACGCCATAAACATTTCCACCTGTCTCTCCTCACCCTCCCCCCTTTTCGCCCGTGACGGCAAGTGTAAGGCACTACTGTGTTTATAGCTGATACAACAGTGAGTGCTGCTGAGCACTTTCAACTAGTTTTGAATTTCAACCACCTTGCACCATCTGTCCCTTCGACGGACCCTCGACGCCACACGTACCTTAAATTCTGCTCGGAGAATGGTTGTGACTCAGCGACCGCAGACGAAAAAGCTACCACTTTGTAGCTTGAAAGTGAGTGACCCAGTGCAAAAGCAACATAAACAATAAAATGGCATACAAGGGAGCTTGCAAACAAAGCTAACGAATTACACGGCAATATGTATATATATATGTAATGGAATAATAATGTTGGTGTACATCAACCATACTCACGACAAAATGCAACTTCAGTGCCCTCAGAGATGGGGAAAAGAAATCATTTACCCTGGAAGTATATTTATTTACCAATTAAATGAGGCAATGAGAACTACTTTAGTGCCTGCAGTGTCTTGCATAATTTATTCTTAAGGGTGGCAGAACCAATTTATCACTGCATCGGGTGAAGATATATTTCTCTTTTGGTTTTAATTTAGCGAGGGACACAAGAAAAGCAGCTGCTGTGGGAGAAGAGAACCTCAGATAATATACTAGTTGGTATTTAGAGAGGACATTAATGCAAATAATCTTGTATTTAAGAAAACAAATCTGCTGTTATGAGCTGTATAACTGTCCCCGACAATTATTCTAATTACTTTCTTTTGAAGCATTAGTAACTTATTAATGTTAGTGCTTGATGTAGTGGCCCAGACCAAATGGCAGTAGTTAAGATAAGATTCAAATATTTTGTTGTAGATTATCAACTTTAGATTTGGAGAAAATTCTGAGACATCTGCAAAGGACACCAACAGACTGTGGCACTCTATTTGCAATATATGTAATCTGTTCTGTTCCTTCTGTATGTGCATCAAAAATGACGGCCAGCGATTTAAAGCTGTAGATAATTTCTATTCTGTTATTAATTTTTAAGGTAAATAAAATGGGCATTGATAAAGTTGCTTTAAAGTTTAAAAGTCAAAAGAGATTTTAACAAGTCCATTTGATCTTAACCGTGACTGAAGAAAAATGTTTCCTCCTTTTAATAGGTTACTTATATATGTACGAATCAGTAAGAAAAAGCTTTTATCATCAGCATACAGAACATATAAAACACTGCAAAACTACACACGCTGCACCTTCACTTCATTGCCACCGCTGCCTCATGCTTTCTGCTGCACAGTGCTGGGAATGTTTGCCCGTTTCTTCCCCTTAACTATTTCTTGGTACACTTTTACTCTCCTTTACTCTCTGAACGGACCGCGCCGCTTCCTTTCCATGTTTGTAGACAGCTTTTTCCTTTTTTATCCTACGCGCTGCGTGCTTTCCCTCACGGCTCCGAGGCCTTTGTAAAGCAGGCTTCTTCTGAATACTGCTAAGTTTGGTGGTAAAGCCACTTCAAAGGACACTCTGTGTTATTTTTGTCTTGAAATACAAATATATATATCTATATATATATATATATATATATATATATATATATATATATATATATATATATATATATATATATATCTTTTCCCCGTGATTTTGATATGACATCGCGGGCGGCGATGTCATATCTTGGGAGTCGTCGCCGCGGCCAGGCCCACTTTACTATAACCGATTTTTACCAAAATTATCTTTACATAAAGGGGGGAAAAAGTACAGCTGTCTATGGAAGATGGACTGGGACTTCAGTTTCACTTTACTGTATCCGAGTTTATTACAACGGGGTTCTACTGTAGTTATATGCTGCATCAAGTGGTGAACAAAGCTCAGTGTTTCTAAATGCATCCATGAGTTACCAATTAATACTATCGATATTATCATATACATTCTGTCAGAATCAGTAAAACTGTATGCTGCAGAACATGCATGGTACAGCTAGTGAAGTGAAACTGCAGTTCCATTTTGCCGCCTATAGATAACTTCAGTTTTTTTTTTTTTCATTTGATGTGTGTATGTCTATATACAATCCACATGGTAAGTATAAGTATTTAAATAGAGCTTCAACCTAATGGCTCAGTGATTGGGTGCTCGACTGCTCTATTGAAGAATATGGGATCGATTCACGGCTGTGGAGACTGCTTGGAGGTGCCCATGTGCTATGCGATGTCAGTGCACAAGTGGTAAAAATTTATGAAGCCCTCCACTACAGCATGTCGCATAGCTTGAGCTGTTCTAGGATGTTAAAGCTCATCCCAGACGAAAAAAAACACTCATTTCTTGCTGGATTATGGAACCGTGTACCGAAATTATCCAACTGGAAAACTGCGATTTCCGGCTGGGAAAAAGCAATTCCAGCTGGAATGACATCTATTGCCTGCTAGATTATGGAACCAGAAATCATGCATGCCCAGCTGGAATTTTGAGATTTCCAGCTGAAAAATTTACACCTCCAGTCAAGCCTCTATCTGGAATATCATTTTTTTTCCAGCTGGAAAACATGGCCGTCCAGCTAGAAATTCATCTGGAAATGTGCTTTTCCAGCTGAAATGGGTACGTTTGAACAAAGTCTACTAGGTGTCTATTTTCATGGGGGATAACCGACCTAGACCTAGTTACTAAGGGCAATTTTAGTGCACTCAAATTAATGTGCTTGATATGTGCGCCATCTTAAATGTGCGTCAAATTCAGCTGCCTATGAAAACAGCTTGTATTAAATATATGACGGTAAAATGCATTTAAACATTAAATATCTCAGTTTCTCTTAGGTATGCAAATGTTCAACACAGCATGCCTCTCCAGGGCATGTAAGTTTCAAGTTACATATCATTAGCATAATCGAATTCAATATACAGCTAGGACAAAGGCATCTATAGTTTTTCTCCAACTACCCTCTCCAGTGTAAACTGCTTTATTCCTACAAGCTATCTACTTCACCAGCCCACCTGGCTACCTGGGTCCCCTTGTTACATATATCTTTTCCTGGAATTCATTCCTTTACAACTAACTGTTGGATATCTTGCCTTTGAGCTCCTGCTGGTTCACTAATCCACTAGGCTCTCTTCCTACCTTTGCTGCTGTCTTAGATTCAATTTCAATCCTTTTTGAAGTTTCTATTTCATCAATGGTCACAAGCAAGGTATCATATAGGTATCATATACTCTTGGAGGCATATCGATTACCAGCTGCTAGCCCTGATTTCAGTGGGAATATACTTGCCAGATGCACTACACTAGCATTACAATAAAGGTGCAATTCACAATTCCCACATTATTATTTTAGATACATGAAAAGATTATCACTTAAAGTCAGGGGGTGTCATTGTGTCTGAGAACCCTCATCAGTTTTTGTGAGAGGTCTGAGACCCCCCGCACTTGAATATATCCGGTGTCCAGCACTGCACGAATATGAAGCAGGTGCATCCGTTTGGCAAAGGCCTTTATATTGCCTCATCGTTGTCGTCAGCCAAAGTATCACACTTTTGCGGCAGCTCTGATCGGTCGAGACAGGATGACGTCATGGAGGTCTCCACCAATCGCAGAGCACCACCACAGTATGCGCGAATGCGTGGCTTATATGGCCATATGGCAATCAATGACTGTTTACTAATCAATTAATGGCTAACTGCAAATAAATGACTTATTATTTATTTCATTACTAATTACACATTAATGCCTAATTCATTCATAATTACTAATTAATGCCACACACCTGGTAAAATCAACCACACAACAGTAAATGTAGAACAACTGCAAAGATACAAGGAGCGCGATCTTGTCACTGTGCTGCCAAGCACAATGCACTGAATAAATGCACTTGCAGAATGTGAAAGAGCAGTCACTAGCTTTACTTGTAGCAGCACTCATCGCTACATGCGCAACAGTCGCGTAGCAGAATGCAGCACTCAGGCTTTCGCCTTTCATCACTTTAGTCGCCAAAGTGTCCTCGAATTTTATTCTTTTCAGTGAAAATCAGAGAATGCTTATGATTGTTAGAAAATTTTGCAGCAAGTTTTTGTAAGAATTATTACTTAATTTTAGTAAGAATTAGAATTTTCTAAAACCTGTAATGAAGAAAACAAAAGTTAGTCCTTTACACAGAGGCTGGAACTAATTAAGGTATTTTCACATGCCATCTCTTCGGTTTTGCCGGTTCGCACTGTGTTTTGGTACTAGCTGAGCAAATTGTCAATATGCTCACGCAATATTATTCAGATGATGTACTTGTCACCAGACAAACCAAGCTGGTAGCTCTTACAATATTTTTTGCTAATTTTCATTGCGTTCACTTGAAGTGTAAAAATTATAGCATATATATTGTTTACTTAGTTGATATTACAATTAACGTGCAATTAAGATTGTACTTTCTATATAAAGTGCTTTAAAGAAATATTGCATATGTTACAAGTGCTGACACTTTGTTGTTTCACTATAAGCTGCTTTACATCACAGATCATTGATCATGCTGGCAGAGTGCAGGGATCACTTTTTCAGGTGCATGTCATAAAATGATCACAAAAACCTCCTTAATATATACATATATATATATATATATATATATATATATATATATATATATATATATATATATATATATATATATATATATATATATATATATATATATATATATATATATAATTTCTCCCATTTAAATAGAAATATGTGCAAAGGCCGCCAGCCCTTTCTCTCTACCTCTTAGTTCCTCCTCAACAATTGCACTCAAATTTCTAGAGTCTCTCTGATAGAGCCAGACTTTAAGCACTGAAAGTAAGTCATTCATTTCAAAATTACTTTTACTAAAGTGACTCACTGCTGTTTCTATACTTCATACTATGTACTCCCGGTACAATGCCAAGAAAACAGTAATGACATGCAGCAAGCCTGTCCCACAGTGATGGATAAGCAGAAAAAGACCGAATTGAGTAGAACTACATGTTCAAGGCCTCAGACCTGCCCTGTGTCTCCGGATCACAACCATTCTCTAAGCAGAAGGTATACATGTAAGGCGTTGAGGGTCCATCGAAGTGACAGATGGTGCAAAATGGTAGAAGGTCAAAACTAGTTGAAAGTGTGCAGTAGCACTCACTGTTGCATACTGGCTATAGGCACAGTGGCGCCTGGTTACACTTGCCATCACGGGCAAACAAGGGGTTTGGGGGAAGAGACAGGCGGAAATGTTCACGGCGTGTTTGACCACGATTGTTTTTGTTGCCATTGTCTTATATTTTTAATAGCCTGTTCTGTAGGAAAAGGGGAGGGAATAGTCTTACTGGATAGAATTTGGCAGGAAGATGAAAGAATGTGCTCTAGTGTTTGGAGAGGTTTTGTTCACAAGCTTTACTTAGTTTATATACAGATGAAATCCAGACAGTAATTAATGAGAAGGAATTTGCTCTGCAGAAGTAATGGTAATGTCATTACTTTTTGGGAGCAGTATATAGCAATTTCATTATATTTTTAAGGCTTACCAAGTAATTGGTAATGTAATTTAATTGCTTTTGAACAGTAACTTTGCCAAGTGTGCTGCCAATTTACCCCAGGATAAAAGACACCAAGTGTCTGTTAGGAATGAAATAGATTAAGACATGCCAGCTGGACTTGTGAATGTAATCAGGTAGCACAAATGGTTTCTCTACTTCTGATTTGCACTTACTTCGGAATATTCACTTGGAAGGCCCTGTTGAACATTCAATAAAAAAATGTTACAACTTAAACTGCTGTGCAGTTTGCATAATTTCTATAACCACATAAGTTGTGATTAAACGAAGTAACTCTGACTCCTGAAGATCTGCCACTGAATGCAAGAGGAGGGTCCAATGTGCGAGGCTAAGCCCCAACAAAGAAAAGATCGTGTCAACTCTTCGGGTATATATAGTATTCCTATGGTCTATGTGTCATATGAATGCATGCTTGCCTGTCGCCCGCTTGGAGCTGCCATTTCAGGTCAGTGCCAGCAAAATAAGCATTAAAACTGGAAGCCTTACCTGAACTGCCTAATTAGAATGTTCAATTTATTCAAACTGGTGCTTCGAGTCTGTGCCAAAAGCATATTTAGAAATTTTGCAACTGCAAACCTCAATTGAAAATAATTTTTTTTCTTGACTGGGCCAGTGTCTCGATGAAAAACATACCATACTGCCCATATCGCAACTTTCACATAATAACAAGTCAAAAGACGATGCCACTGCACTGACTTGAACAAATCTCTGAAAGATGGAAACTATAGAAGTATGGGCGGGGAGGCTCCACGAAAACTGCTGAGTTAATTCAGATACAGGGCACACTCAGTACAACTGCACCTTCCAAAAACAGGAGTTTGCATTATGTACTGTTTTTTCTGACTTACAGATTGATCAGCCACACTGCTGAGCCATAATGCAAACCCAGTTCGCGGTCATACATATATAGTTTCATATAAGTACCAAAGGCAACCAAAGCAACCTCGAATATTCACCAGCTGTTGCTGCCTGCAGTTTCTTTCTGACAAGCGATATTAACCGGCCATACAGCCTGTATTTCCTGTCTCTATCAGATACATTAAACACTGAATTATTAATTTTCGAACGCGTAGCCTAGCTGATTGCAAAAAGGAATTCGGAGGTAAATAAATGCAGTGCCATAACGTACAGCCTTAGAGCTATGGAACAGAACACTGCACCAACTGCGTATTTGAAGGCGGAATACTTTCGGCAGAACAACGAGATAAGCAGCCCACGGGGAGCCTAATTCCCTTGCGTCGAATGAAGCGCACAATGCACAGCCGAACCCGAAGCCCAGAGCTAAGCTAGAAATTGCACTACACGAGAAAAACTTCGTCTGCAACTGTACGTCACAATCAAGCGCGTCCAAACTCCGTGCTTGATTGTAGCAACCAAGCGCGGATTTCTCAAATCCTCCTTGCTAATCCAGAAATTAGCAAGGAGATTAGCGAGGAGGATTTGATATATGAGTACGCGAAACGCTTCGACTGAAATAGGCATGGAAATAAGCCATGAGTACAAGTGCGCGACCAACGCCATGACCAACGCGCCAACGCCGCCGATACCTACATAAGTTAAAATTATTAAGAAAATGAACAATAACTTATTTTAAGCCACAATTTTAAGTTATAAGTTAGTATTATAAATGTTTCACTTGCTGTTGCACACATGTTTTTCTTTTGCTTAGTTTATGATGACGTAGGGTGATACTGGTGCCACGGTGCGTGTCACCAGTCTCGCCTAAAAGTTTCCGGGGTGGGGCTTTGCTATTAAGCACCCTAGCCTGCTTGTAATTGGCTAAAGCCGTGATGTCGTCACACTTCACATGTCTGAGCCTCGTCATTTTGACGTCACGCTCTCAAACTTGAGAGCGATTTTGAGAGCGGTGCGTAATCCGGCCCCTGCGATAGCAGCAACGTCTTGACCTGAAGGATGCCAGAAGCCTGCGTTCAGAATGCGACTGACCCGCGGGCTTTCGTTGACTAATGGGTTGGAAGGACGGAAGACTCGCAAAAAATAAAAGGCTTTTGCCGCCTAGCTCCTAACGCCCGTCCGAAGTCCTAGCCTGTGATGAGCGTTGGCCAGAACCACATCGAAGTGCTTATCTGTATGTCCCAATAAACAGGGCTCAAATCATTGAATGTTTAGTTGCAAGTTTCGGAAGTTGTGCGGAAGAGTGAGCAGGCAGCCAGTGCCGAAGCTGCCAACCTTTACCTTCCAGCACCGCCAGCCACCGCACCGGTCATGGCGCCATTAAGGTTTTACCCATTCTTGCATGGTTTTACCTGGTTTCATCTTCTGTTCACATCGGATGTGCACATCTTCTAACTATGCCACTCTTTCGCTGAGATGTCTTTTTTTCTGGCGGGGGCTTTGGGCATGTGCTGTGCACCAGGCCACCCAGACACGGCGGCACATAGTTCGAATTATCTGTAGCGGAACCAACTCTCGTTAGAATTATGTGACTTTTTTTTACACAAACCTCTATAGAGCTTGGCCAGACCAAGTAGCGTAGTTAAAATTATCCAAAAATTCGAACCATCCAGGTTCGAATTAACGAGCTTTTACTGTATCTGTGAGGTGACGGAGAACGTCATACGGGTCCAGGAGAAAGTTAACAGTAGCAGCCTTCCAAAGAAACCAAATCTGGATAGAGTCCTGACAGCAGAGGTCATGGGTGAGCTCTCAGCACTAGGCTCGGCCAGCCGTATCCACAACTGACAAAGCATATGTTTGAGTCAGCTGCTGATTCATATCATTTTAACATCTGGTTAAATCGCCATTGAATTCTATGAAAAGAACAGAATGCATCATGTTGCAAAGCAAGCGACAGCAAAGGTCAACAGTCCAAACGTCCGCAAGCACTTGACAAAGTTGGTACTTTGCAAGCACCAATACGCAAAGGCGCATTTTGTAGTATGAAAAAAAAAAAACAAAGAACAGCCACTTTTCTATTGAAATAAGGTGTTATTTGTGCACATATTTTGTTCCTAGTCAAGGCCTCCAACACATACTAAGCGTGTTGACGTTTGCTTCGAGTTTGTTCAAAACCTGCATTAAAGAGATGGCCATTCAGGACAGTTATTGGTCTCAGAAGATATCTAGCTTTACAGGCTGGAGTCATGATCCATCATGTTTTCGAGCTTGATGTTTTACAAACAGGTATTTTTAAGCTGAATGTAGAAAAGGTTTTGAGCTGTTCTGCAACGTGCATCAAAACCTTGGTACATGAAACCATCACCACTAGGGGAGACCAGTGCATGACACTGGTAGTGTGGTTTAAGTTATGAAGCCTAAAAACCCAGTAGTAGATCGAGAGGTTGCGACACTTAACACAATAAAGAGCTTAAACCTGCTGTCCAACGGTTCAATAAGACTTCTCTGGCCTCCCCAGTCGTAAGAAAGGCAAATGTGGCATGTGTACACTACTGCCTTGCACTTCAAAACGGCAGTAATGCCCACCGGTCCAAGCGCAGCAGAGCTCTTGTTTTTTTGTTACTTAGTACTGAGGCATTGCCCACAAGCAAGTATATAGGAATGCAGACACAGGCTCCCCAAGGATTGAGTCATATGTAGCGCCTTCAACGCACATCACGCCGCATGGGGCTCTCGCTGCAATGCCCGCAGGGGTAGAAAGCAACTACACTTAAATCCCGTTACAGCGAAATGGCTTAAAACGAAATAATAGACATCATGAAAGAATCGTAATTCGCCTTGAAAGTCATAGAAACCAATGTGTTTAAAATTTAAATTTAATGGAAAAAAACACTCGCTGATCAACAGATATATAACAAACAATTTTTATTCCAAAATGACAACTAACGGCCATTTTGCACACAAACTATTATATTTGTTAAACTGCATGGCGCATGGAGGAGGAGGAGGAGGAAACTTTATTGAGGAGAATTTGGAAAGTTCTTTCTTCGTGGGAGTTCGCTTCTCCTCAAGCCGCCCCAGGGGTGGTCATCGCTCGATGGCGCTCGACGACCTCCTTGGCCCAAGCCGTGATTGCGTTTTGCCGGCTTGGATCAGAGCTAAGCAATGCGGCCTCCCCCTGTTCCGAATTGGTAATCTGCAGGCCCTCCGGCGGATGAATGCTTTCACATTTAAACATGATGTGTTCGAGATCTGCCCTCTGGTCACCGCAAAGTGAACATGAGGGGCTGTATTCGCCTGGATACCATTGTGCTAGCTTATACGGATTAAAGCACGTATTTGTTTGAAGTTTTCTAAGTAGTGTTTGTTGTGATTTGTTGAGTGTATAGCGGGGCTCCGGATATTTCAGTCTGCTGTTTTTATACCAAGTCGTAATTCCTCTGTACGTAGGGTCTCTCTCGCGAGCTGATCTTAGTTCGGGGTAACGCACCTCCCGGCCTACGACGAATCCTCGGGCATACTGGTGCGCCGCCTCGTTTCCAGGATGACCCGCGTGTGCGGGGACCCACAAAATTTTAATCGAACGTGCGTTTTTAGAGTAATCAAAAAAATTCAAAAGTTTGGCTGCTGGTTGATGGATTCTACCTTTGCGAAATTTCTAATGGCTGTTTTTGAGTCGCTAAAAATGTATTTAGAGTCCGTCGTGACAATCGCCAGAGCTACAGCCGCCTCTTCTGCCTCCTCTGGCGTTCGTACTTCGTTTATCGTCGCTGAATTTTGTAAGCGATACTTGTGATCGACTAGTGCCAGGGCATAGGCTCTCTTATTCCCGTATTCTGCTGCGTCCACATATGTCGTATTTGGTAGACTGGAATAGTATTTCTCTAATGATTGGGCTCTTGCTACCCGACGCTGCAGGTGAAACTCCGGGTGCATGTTCTTAGGTAGTGGAGGGACTACCAGTATTTTGTGTATTGGACGGGGAACCGACGTTACCTGTGAGTGTCTGCCCTCGTAGTGTATGTCGGTCTTTTGCAGTATCTGTCTTCCGGTCGATGTTGCGGTCAACCGCTCGTACTGCGCCGTGAGGTGTGCTTCGATCATTTCTTCTAGTGTGTTATGTATCCCCAATTGCATGAGTTTCTCGGTAGCCGTGCAAATGGGAAGACCGAGTGCTGTTTTGAAGGACTGCCGAATAATGGAATCGATCGCTTCTCTTTCCTTGGCCTGTAGGAATAAGTAGGGCGTGGAATATATAATGCGGCTGAGAACGAATGCTTGCACAAGTTTTAGTGTCTCTTTTTCTTTCATCCCTCTTTCTTTGTTTGATATCCTCCGAATTAGGCGAGATGTTTGATTACTTATCGTTCGGAGTTTTTGGATTAAATCCGTGTTTTTGCCATTTGATTGAATGTGCATACCCAGTATGCGTAACTTTTCTACTCTCGGGATAGTGAAACCATCCATGTATATGTTGATGTTTGTGTTAATGTTTTTTGTATATCGTTTTGGTTTAATGACTAAAAGTTCCGATTTTTGAGATGAGCATTCCAAGCCAATTTTATCCATCTCCTCCACTACCGCATCTGCTGCTTGCTGCAGCGTGTCCTCAATTGTGCCGGCGTGACCCTTCGTTGTCCATAGAGTAATATCGTCGGCATAGAAAGAGTGTTCTAGATCTGGGATTTGTTCCAATTTGCGTGCCAAATTTATTAAAGTGATATTAAAGAGAAATGGGGACAGTACTGAGCCTTGCGGCGTGCCCCTGTCCCCTAGTTGGAATTTGTTGGAATGTATAGATCCTAATTGAATTTCTGCTGTCCTACCTGTTAAGAAGGCTTTGATATAATTATACATCCTGGCGCCCACCTGCAGCTCGGATAGGGCATCCATAATAGCTTTGTGGTTCACATTATCGAAGGCTTTTGTAAGGTCAAGAGCTAATATGGCTCTTAACCTGTTATTCATCTCAGGTGCCAAGATTTCGTGCTTAATCCTTAACATTGTGTCCTGTGTGGATAAAAGGGGTCTGAATCCCAACATAGTATGAGGGTACAGATCCCACTCGTCCATGTACGACTGAAGCCTTGCCAGGGCTACGTGCTCGAATAATTTACCTAGGCACGAGGTGAGAGATATCGGTCTCAGGTTTTCTATTGAAAGTTTTTTCCCTGGTTTCGGAATAAAGGTTACCTTGGCGTGCTTCCAAGTTTCCGGTAAGGATCCTTTATTCCAACATTCGTTGGCGAAGTTGGTAAGTTGGGAAATGGATTTTTTATCTAGGTTTCTCAGCATAGTATTTGTGACCCCATCCGCGCCGGGTGCCGCGGGCGTGCGGATTTTATGAATAGCTGCTCGAACTTCCGCTTCCGTAATGTTGGAGTCTATTTGAGGATTCGGGTTGCCTTTATATTCCGGAAGGGGTCCTCTGTCACGAGAGATGTTGAAATAGCGAGCCTTAAGAGCGTTAACGATTTCTTCGTTCGTGAGGTCATTAACGTGAAGGATTCTTTGTATTTCCTGCTTCTTAACTCCTTTGCTGGATTCGGGATCGAGAAGATGTCGCAGTAAATTCCACGCATCTCGCGTGCCCATGTTTCCATTAAAGTTGTCGCATATTTGATGCCACTGTTGCTGAGCCAACTGGGACGCGTGATCTTGAATTTCCTTGTTTAGGTTGGCGATTTTGACCCTAAAGGTCTATTCACACTTGCGACTAGATGAGGTCGCGCGACTGGTAGTCGCGCGACCAAAGGAGAGGCGCTATGTTCACACTTGCGACTGTCGCCTTCTCGAAAAACGAGTTGGGAGTAGGAAAGCTGCAGGGCGATGGCAGCGAACGTCGGTAGCAGCCGCTTTTCAGACACTTCAGCTTTTTCAGGCGAGAACGCCGACGACGAATAGACGGTGTCAATATAAAATGTTGCGCCTGCGTGAAAAACCCATTTCTCAAAAGTTCATAGTACTTACTGGATAGTCCGAATATCTTTCCGATCTCCTCTCAGGCCATATCCTTCTCCCTGCTTTTAAATTCCGGATGCCGTTTGTTGAAAAGGTGGGGGTATTCTTTAATTGCATTGAGAAGGTGCTCGATCGAGTACTCCGGGAACTCGCTGATTGGTGAAATGGTTTGCGACTAGTAGTCGCGCGACTGAAAATTCGAGCAGTGCCCGATCGGCCCGCGGCAGTCGCTTTTCGACCGATGCGACCATTTGCGACTGTCGCTTTTCGACTAAAACGGTCGCGCGACCGCTGCTAGTCGCAAGTGTGAACGGGCCTTAAGCCTTTTGTTGTGTTTTTGCATAGCCCATCTCTTTTCCATACTGTGCCTAGCTTCCCACATGTGAAGTAAGCGATTGTCAATGTTACTTACTTCGAGTTCATTTTCTATTTCTGTCGTGGCCGTGCCTACATCCTTTAGGAGATTGGATGTCCATTCCTGGATGTCACTTATAGAATCAGAATCGTAGTTATTCCTATGCTCTCTGAATTTGTCCCAATCTGTGATTTTATGCTTTTTAGGTCGACCTTTGAAATTTCCAATCTGAATTTCGGATTCGATTATGTAGTGGTCACTTCCTAAATTTTGCCTAGTGTTAGACCATCTAACATTCGGTAGGTTTTTTCCGGCCGTAATGTCCGGACACGTGTCTCTGTTGACGCTGTTTCCAATCCTAGTAGGCTGTAGGGGATCTGTATATTGTGTGAAACCTCGTTGCTGGAGGAGGTTCATTAAGGATCTCCCTTTAGCTGTGGTCTTCGCATGCCCCCATTCTACATGGGGAGCATTAAAGTCTCCCACCACGATTAAGGGGTTGTGTTTGGCTATGTTTAGGGCTTGAACGATGACTGTTTGAATTGGTGGATAGCCAGCTCTTGGGTTACTGTATAGATTAAGCACGAATAAAGGCGCCTTGTTCCTTTTCGAAGGGATAATTTCTAGCAGTATGCAGTCAATATCGACGTTTTCGAGCTCGTGGTTTATGACCGCTAAATTTCTGTGGACTAGCGTGGCAGTATACGGGTCCTTTTGGACGTGGAGCGGCTTGAAGACCCTAAAGCCCGGCAACTTCGGTCGATCGCACCTGCATTCTTGTAGTGCGATAATATCTGGCGTTTTCTCTGTCTTTTGCATGTGAAGAAGTAACTCGCCTTTCTTTTTGAGAAATGATCGGCAGTTCCACTGCCATACCCTTATATAGTTAGGCGGGGCCATGAGGTTGTTGTAGCTCTGGTGTTTGCCCCTGAACTTTTGGGGGAATTCTTAGGAGAATATCTTGCAGGATGTTGTCTATAATGGCGAATTTTTGGTTGAAGTCTTTTTGCGTGGTTATTATGGACTCGAGTATTACTTCTAACTTTTCAAAGCGGTTATTTGTTTCTGCCTCTAGTTTCTCAGAGCGCTGACTACTCTGAAGTGTGGGTTGTTCAACATTTTCCGCGAGAGTGGCCTGGTGACCAGCTACTGCTCGTTTCTTTCTAGGGTTTGGACCCTCTTGTTCCGTAGTGGGAACTGGAGTGATCGTTTCCTCTGACGCGTTTGTGTTTTGATACGCCTTTCCTTTTTGTTGCATAGCGTTCCTAACATCGTCATTTTCTTTTTTCAGTCGTTTATTTTCTGTTTCAATTATGCTCATTTTCTTTGAAAGTTCATTAAATTTAGAATGGAGGACCTGCAGCTCTTGCGCTAGGTTTTGGTTTGACTGACTGTGGGAGGCCGTATTTGCCCAGCTCACCTGTTTGAGGATGCTTGCCCCCGGGCTAGGCGTCCTTTCGCGGTGGCTGCTGCTGCTGCTGTTGCTGCGGCCTCTGTTGCTAGTTGATCCGTTTCGGTCCAGAGGTGGGAACGAATCTGAACGGTCCCTCGGTGACTTCGTGTCGCTCTTGGCAGTGGATCTGGATTGCCTTTCTTTCCTGTTCCAGTAGTGTCTTGGATTCCTTTCGAATCTTTTCTTACACTCGCGATCTCCGGTTTGATGTTTTCCGCCGCAGATGATGCAGACCGGGGTGCATTTTGTTTCCATCGAATGCGGTTCTCCGCAATAGGGGCAGATATTCTTCCAGGGCTCCGGGCATACGTCTCTACGGTGTCCGACCCTTCTGCAGTTAGTACATGCTTCGACTTTGGGTACAAACGGAATCACTGGGAACAGTATTCCGAAGTAAATGATGCTTTCGGGTAATTCTTCTGAGTCAAAATGGATTAAGATTGATTTCGAGGTTTTACCCATGTTTCTGGCTTGAACTATGGGTACGTTCGGGTTTCTTTTCCTCAGTTCTGCGATCATTTCTCTCGGAGATTCGTTCTCGTAGGCTCTGTATATTATGCCCTGTACCGCACGATCAGGTGGGGCGATGTAGGAGGACATGTTGATTTCTTTGTCTTCGATCTGGATTTTCTTAACTTGCACGTACTTCAGTGCGTTGTCCTGACTCGGGGTGGAGATCGTGAAGATGTTCTTGACTTGATGCGTTCTTGCCGAATCTTTGTCAATGTCTTGCGTAGGTATGCCTGCAGTTGTGATGATTGCATGCTTGATAGTCCTTTCGGAGTATTTGCCAATGTCGACGCCTCCCATTGGCCTATAGATGATTTTATAATCGTTCTCCGGTAGTCGTGGGAGAGGACGTCTGGGGTACAGAGAAAGGGGACGCTGCGTCTTCATGCCCGCCGTCTCCTGCTGTTGTTCTGGATCCGCGTTCTTCGTGTTTTGATTTTGGACGCCAGCGTTTTTCGACTTCCGGTAACGAATTACTTCTTGCCAGTCCGGTTCTTCGAAAATATCCTTGCTAACGGCTTCTCCTTGCACACTGTATGCCGCGGACCTCCGATGCGGCAGTTTGAATCTCCCGCGGCAGCCACTCATGGTCCGGCAAAGCTCCGAGCCAAGCCAGGCTGGCCAAGCAGCCAAGCCTGAAAGTTTGTTTCATTCCAGACGCTATAGTGAACTAGAATATGTGTAGTGGGGCGAGGGAAGCGCCGCGCCAGCGGAGCGCGTGAAGCAGGCGGCGCCGAAATCTCGGGCCACCGCGCGGCGGCGCTGCTGCGCCTTTCACTTGGCAGCCTCCTCATACTCCGGAGCGCGCTCTGCCTTGGCGTGCTTTTTCAGTGTGTCGTCCTCTGTTATGCTGTTTAACATAGGCGTAATTCCTCAAATCCCATTGTCAGAAGACAATTCAGTGTACCCCGTGACCTTCTCAAGGAAACAGGTAGGGGCCATCTACTGACCGTACGAGAAACGGAACACTTCGTGCGGCAATCTTAACACGTGCACGCATCTGCGTAGGGTACGGGCGCTGGCTTCAACAAGATCGTCGTGGGCAAGCCTTTTTCCGTACGTTAATTCATACATGCGTCTTGATTTCATCTCTGCTGCGCTGTGCAGCCCATGATATTACGAGATGAGCAAACCTCGGCGGAGAAACTATTGTTTTGCTCCTGGATGTAGGACCGGCTACAGTGGAGTGAAGGATGCTTCGAAGTTATGTTACGACCAAGCATCCGCAATTGCGCGCTCTATTGCTCGCCTGTGGGCATGGATAAGTTTTGTGAATATGTGGTGATGGTCCAATGGCCCTAAGTGAGCCTGTTTCCAGGAATCCTGTTTTGTAAGCATGTTTTGCTTTGTGGACAACCTGCAAATGCCAAATTGACCCTGTCAAGAGAACGTCTGGAAAAACACAAAGAAACGTCCCCCTGAGGGAAATAGCAGGAAGTGCTTTCTTTCTTTTGTTCACCCTTCCAGTCGAGAAGTGCTATCCTCCAGTGATGAATGCCTCCTATCCAAAGGAGACGACAGAGTGACATGTCCGCTGACGTGCAGGACAAGAAAGGAGCATGACTCATACGGCCATTAAGTGATTTCCCGGGAATGCAGGAAAGATTTGCAATTGTCGAAAAGGGACCATGTTGGGAGCCCTATGCGGCGCCACGTGCACTCGGGTTTCTGAGAAGTAAAACCCCTTGTCAGAACCAGCCTGTGGTTTCTTTGCTGAAGAATAGAAATGTACCTCCTCTCCTCGCCGTTCCCAAGCTTTTCCCGCCAACAAGTGATCACGCCCAACGAATGAATGCCGGACCAGTCAGTGCTTCAGACCATCAGTGCAGTGATGTGTTCGATTGGATGCCGATACCTGAGGGGCGTGCCCTGGATTTGGTTGGTCAACATCTTCAGAGAGGGGCTAGACATAGGGGGGGGTTTTAAGGACGCTGCAGAGCACGAAATGTCGCTCTGGGCCCTGGGTAAACGGCTCATCCAGTCGCTTCTCGCTATGAACTCTTAACGCTTGTCATTTTGCTGATGTACCCTTCTTTTTCATGTAAATATTCTTGTAAATACGTTTTCTCAAAGTGCCAGTAAACCTGCTTGTACATATTTTACCAACTTCGAAGATTCAGTCCTTCTTCAACCCCGAGTCTCTGCACGCTACCAAGTGAAGGCCGGGTCGACTTAGTCCCAGCGTCACGACAACTGGTGATCAGCGGTAGGATCTGAATCTACAAGCCCCAACACTGGTGCCCAGCGTTGGGATCTGAATCTACAAGCACAACATCTGGTGATTGGAGGTGGATCAGAATCTGCAAGCCACAACATCTAGTGATCGGAGGTGGCATCTCAAGCAACAAGCAGGAGCAACAATCGGCCAACAAGAAAGCAGCTCGGAACATCGATCGCATGTGTGGGTGAGTGCTTGGCTTTTCTTCTGATGTGGACCAGGTTCTAGAACAGGGTTAGATTTTAGAACTGGTAAAAAGTGTTGAAACGCCTTTAGGTTTGGTAGTTTGCACTGTTGTTTTGGAAGTAGCCGACACTCGGAGCGATCATGGACCTACAAAAGCTGCAGAAACCGGAACTGTTGCAATTGTGTGAGGAATTGGGAATTGATACAAGTGGTTTGGCACGAAAACCCTTGATTATAAAGGCAATCACTGATCTGGGAACCGATGATGAGGAGCTCAGTGAAGCATGGAACCTCATCGGTCAAAAAAAGGAGCAGCTCAGACAGCAGAAAGAGCGGGAAAAAGAGGAAAAGAGGCGTGAGCGCGAACGTGAGTGGGAAAAAGAGGAAAAGAAGCGTGAAAGAGAAGCAAAAAAGCTGGACCAAGAAATTGAGCTCCGGAAATTAGAACTAGAGTTGAGCAAGAGGTCGGGCAATTGTCCCCAGCTAGCGGTACCTCTTCTCAACAAGGAGGCAGATTTCAAGATGTCAAAGTACATGCAGCCATATGTGATAACAGGGGATATCGGTCTGTATCTGGCTAACTTTGAGCGAACCTGCGAAAAACTGTCCTTCCAGCGAGACACTTGGTCTCAGAGATTATTGACGGTTCTGCCCTGCGAGGCAGCGGAGGTTGTCGCGCGGCTAAGCAAGGAGGACGCGGACAACTACGAGAAGGTCAAAGCTTGCCTTCTGAGAAAGTATAGGCTTAGCGCCGAGGCGTTCAGACAACGTTTTCGGAAAGCTACTAAGTCCAGGGACGAGAGTTACCCTGAATTCCTGTACAATTTAAGAGTAAATTTGGGCGAGTGGCTAAAGAGCACAGATTCCTACAGTGATAGGGACGCTGTAGTCGAGCGAATTCTTTTGGAGCAGTTTTATAACTGCCTCCCAGAAAAAGAAAGAAATTGGTTACAGGACCGAGGCGAAATTAAGTCGGCAACTGAAGCTGCCGAACTTATTGAGGAGTATGCTTCGCGCCGACAATTCAGCAACCCAGCAGTGGATAGGCCCCGCAATCCCAAGTTCAGTGTGAAAAACCGTCAGGAAAGGCACTTTGCTAGAGTTGGAAACGAAGAAATGAAGGTTTCTTCAGGCAAATTCCCTAGAAAGGACGGCAGTGAGAAAAGTGGGGAAGTGACCAACGTGCAGAACACAAAGAATAAGCTTGAGGCTAGGAAGCCGCTCACATGCTTTAGGTGTAATGAGCAGGGTCACATTGCCGTCAACTGCCGGAAAGAAAAGATTGCTTTCTCGTATGTCAGGGACTGCGATGAAAATATGCAGCTTTTAGAACCCTACCTGCATGACCTAGTAGTCAACGGGAAGCCTTGCAAGGTACTGCGCGATTCGGCCGCAACGATGGATGTTGTCCATCCGGCGTATGTATCGCCTTCCGACTATACAGGACAGTGTGCATGGATCCGACAGGTAGTTGAGGAACAGAGTGTGTGCTTGCCGATCGCGAACGTGGTCATCGAGGGCCCTTTCGGCGAATTAACAACCGAGGCTGCCGTTTCAGGAAAGCTTCCTAAGTGCTATCCGTATTTGTTCTCCAACAAATCGGACATGCTGCTGCGAAAGAGGGGCATCCTTTTCGGAGACAGAGTTGTGCAAGCCTTAACACGTTCAAAGGCGCGAGAACTAGCTACACTGCTCATACCAGAAAATTCCACAGCGGAGGAAACGGCAGTTAAAACAGTGGTAAATGCGGAAGATAGCAGGTCAGAAAACTTTGAGAGCGAGGCATCTCAGATATGTCAACTTGAAAGGGAGCTTGATGAGACGCGGAATGAGGACGTTCTTGAGAGTAACCTCTTGCCGCCAGTGTCTAGTAATCTCACGAGACTTTTAAGTGGAACCCGAGAGGACTTAGCTATAGAGCAAGCCAATGATCCCAAGATACAGGAGATAAGGGAGCGCCACCGCGCCACTAAGACAGCAAACGATATTTCTTTCGAGATGAGAAAGGGAGTGCTGTATCGCTTATTCAAGGATAAGCGCGGAGTAGAGCGGGACCAATTAGTCGTTCCCCAAAAGTACCGCGGAGACTTACTGCGACTTTCCCATGGCAGCTCGTGGTCATGTCACCTTGGAATAAGGAAAACAAAGCAGAGGCTGTTGCAAGAATACTATTGGCCTGGATGTTTTAAGGACACGGAAAATTTTGTACGGTCATGCGACACGTGCCAGCGGGTTGGAAAGGCGCAAGATAAGTGGAAAGCTCCGATGGTGTTAGTACCAATCATTACCGAGCCGTTTCACCGGTTAGTAATAGATGTAGTTGGGCCACTTCCTGTGACAGAGTCAGGGTACCGTTATATCCTCACTATGTTATGCCCAGCCACAAAGTTTCCAGAGGCTGTTCCGCTGCGCGAGGTGACGTCCGAGAGTGTAGTGGATTCGCTGCTGTCAGTGTTTGCACGAGTTGGATTCCCTTCCGAGGTCCAAAGTGATCAGGGTAGCGTTTTCACGAGTGTCCTCACCACCTCATTTCTCGAGCGATGCGGCATTAAGGTAGTGCATAGCTCGATCCATCATCCGCAGAGCAACAGCGTAGAAAGATGGCACTCTGTTCTCAAACGAGTCCTGAGGGGACTGTGCTATGAAAACAAGCGCGAATGGGATACCTGCCTGCCTGCAGCGCTTTTCGCTTTGCGGTCAGTGCCGCACGAATCCACTGGATTTAGCCCAGCCGAGTTGGTGTACGGAAGGTCACTGCGCTCACCTTTGCGAATGGTGCGCGAAGCCTGGGAGGGGCGCGGAGAAGACCCAACAGTAGTAGAATTCATTCTGAACCTCTTGAATCGCTTACATAACACTAAGGAACTCGTTGAGGCCAGCATGAAGTCAGCCCAGGCTCGTTCCAAGGTGTACTATGATAAGACAGCCCGTCAAAGGACGTTTTGTATCGGGGACCAGGTGATGTTGCTGAGAAGTTCAAGGCAGAATAAGCTCGAAGTACAGTGGGAAGGACCGGCTGAAGTCGTTGCAAAGCTTTCTAACACTAACTACGCAGTGAAAATTCCCGGTAGGCGTAAAGAAGTGCGCATTTATCATTGCAATCTTATGAAGCCTTATGTGCAGAGGGAAGCCGTGGTAAATCTAACGTTAAACCTTCCCGAGGAGATGGGGGACAACTTGATTTGCCTCAGCGGAAAAGGAAGCAACGCTCAGGAGCTTCTCAAAAAGACGGAGCAGAGAGGAGAACTAAAGAAATCCCAGCTGTCCGATCTGGGCGAGATAATAACAGAGTTTGAGGCCTGCTTCGTGGACAGGCCAGGCAGAACTGATTTGACTGAGCACGATATTGAGCTGACTTCAGACGTGCCAGTGCGATCAAGGTGCTACCGATTTTCTCCAAGGCAAAGAGAAATTCTGGATAGGGAAGTAACTCGCATGCTGGAATTGGGAGTAATAAAACCCTCGGAAAGCGATTATGCTTCGCCTATGATCTTAGTAGAAGCTCCAGGTAAAGACCCTAGGCCTGTGGTAGACTACCGAAAGCTAAATTCTCTCACCAGGGATCAAGTGTATCCTATTCCGAATATTGAGGAGAGAGTAGAACAGGTCAGTAGAGCGGCATATGTGACTACGCTGGACCTTACTCGAGGATATTGGCAAGTACCGCTCACTGAACGCGCCAGCAGATACGCGGCTTTCGTCACTCCGACGGGCAGCTACCAGCCAACAATGATGAGTTTCGGGCTCAAAAATGCTCCATTTTGTTTTTCACGACTCATGGATAGGGTTTTAAAGGGGTGTGAAACATTCGCGGTGCCTTATTTAGACGACATTGCGGTTTTTTCCGACTCATGGGCGGACCATATGGTACATCTAAGAGCTGTACTGAGCCTTTTGCGTCAAGCTGGACTAACCGTAAAGGCCGAGAAATGTTGCCTGGCAAGGGCGACCGTGGACTACTTGGGTCACAATGTAGGTCAAGGTTTCAGGAAACCCAGCGAGATTAAGATTTCTGCGGTAGCAGACTACCCGCGGCCGAGCACGAAGACGGAAATTCGAGCATTCCTAGGTCTGACTGGGTACTACAATCACTACATCCCTAACTATTCAGCTTTGGCTAGCCCTCTGACCGACGCTCTCCGCAAGACAGAACCGACAAATGTAGTCTGGGACGAACAAAAGGAAGCCTCCTTCGTAAACCTGAAGGCTGTGCTGATTAGCCGTCCGGTATTGCGAGCTCCAGACTATGACCGAGAATTCACGGTCCAGTGTGATGCCAGTGATCGAGGGTTAGGTGCTGTTCTCTGCCAGAGAGATGACGACGGTAATGAGCACCCCGTGCTCTACTTGAGCAGAAAACTGAGTTCTAGAGAGAGGGCTTATTGCGCGTCAGAGAAAGAATGCGCTTGCATTGTATGGGCCATTCAAAAATTGCAGTGCTATCTTGGAGGGGCCAAATTCACCGTAGAGACGGACCATTGTCCCCTGGCTTGGCTGCAAACTGCGACATCGAAGAACAGTCGCCTTCTTAGGTGGAGCTTGATTTTACAGCAGTACAATTTTGAAATAAGATACAAAAAGGGGAAGTTAAATGGGAATGCGGACGCGCTTAGCCGCTCTTTCTAAGCGGTCCGAGATGTTCCTCACCATGTATCCAAATTGATAATCAGGTTTTTTTTTTTTTTTTCGTGCGCTTGTATATGTGTGACTATGTAAAGCAGCACGTTTGGTTTTCTAGGAATACGTGGGTCCTGAACGTCTTGAGAGTGGGCTTTTCTCGAACAACAATGGCAGTTTTCTTTTGACCTGGTCTCTTCAGACGGGAGCCGAGTGCTTGCTTCGACATGTGGTTGAGTTTCAGACAGCTCGAGCAATTTGGCCTACAACAATCAAGACAACGCGACAAGCGACAGCGAGCTTCAAGCGTTCACGTGCAGGCCATTAAGTCGTCTCTTCATGCAGCAGCTGGGACTGCTGCCCTCCGAGACTCTTCTGGCGGGGGAGGAGGCTGTTACGACCAAGCATCCGCAATTGCGCGCTCTATTGCTCGCCTGTGGGCATGGATAAGTTTTGTGAATATGTGGTGATGGTCCAATGGCCCTAAGTGAGCCTGTTTCCAGGAATCCTGTTTTGTAAGCATGTTTTGCTTTGTGGACAACCTGCAAATGCCAAATTGACCCTGTCAAGAGAACGTCTGGAAAAACACAAAGAAACGTCCCCCTGAGGGAAATAGCAGGAAGTGCTTTCTTTCTTTTGTTCACCCTTCCAGTCGAGAAGTGCTATCCTCCAGTGATGAATGCCTCCTATCCAAAGGAGACGACAGAGTGACATGTCCGCTGACGTGCAGGACAAGAAAGGAGCATGACTCATACGGCCATTAAGTGATTTCCCGGGAATGCAGGAAAGATTTGCAATTGTCGAAAAGGGACCATGTTGGGAGCCCTATGCGGCGCCACGTGCACTCGGGTTTCTGAGAAGTAAAACCCCTTGTCAGAACCAGCCTGTGGTTTCTTTGCTGAAGAATAGAAATGTACCTCCTCTCCTCGCCGTTCCCAAGCTTTTCCCGCCAACAAGTGATCACGCCCAACGAATGAATGCCGGACCAGTCAGTGCTTCAGACCATCAGTGCAGTGATGTGTTCGATTGGATGCCGATACCTGAGGGGCGTGCCCTGGATTTGGTTGGTCAACATCTTCAGAGAGGGGCTGGACATAGGGGGGGGTTTTAAGGACGCTGCAGAGCACGAAATGTCGCTCTGGGCCCTGGGTAAACGGCTCATCCAGTCGCTTCTCGCTATGAACTCTTAACGCTTGTCATTTTGCTGATGTACCCTTCTTTTTCATGTAAATATTCTTGTAAATACGTTTTCTCAAAGTGCCAGTAAACCTGCTTGTACATATTTTACCAACTTCGAAGATTCAGTCCTTCTTCAACCCCGAGTCTCTGCACGCTACCAAGTGAAGGCCGGGTCGACTTAGTCCCAGCGTCACGACAGTTATCATTATTCGGGGTTCCTGAAGACGAAGCAACCCAAGCAAAAAAAAGTGTGTGGCAAAAGGTAGGGCCGACCTTTCTCGCCGACCAAAAAGTGGCCGGCCGACCTTCGGCACCCGAATAAGGGCCGGCGTCGGGGATTGACACTGACCTAACGTCGGCCGATTTTCGGCAATCGACTACGGCCCGACCTTTTGGCCCGACGTGATCGACCACCTGCCGCACGTGGGCCTGCCGTCTGCCAGCGTTACTGAATGGTCGGCCGCTCGTCTGCCCTAGCATTTTGCTGACGAAAGACCGTACGTCGGCCGGTTGCTTCCCGACGCCGGTTAGTGGCCGGCATCGCCCCTCGTGCAGGTATCATGCCATGCATTTAATATATCGTGGCCCATGCATATATAACGGGGTAGCACATACAAATGCATCAAGAAAAGCAGTAGCTTTTCTGATGCCATGAAGAAACAAAAGCTGCAGTATTTGGGGAAAAATTTATTTGTCAACAGCGTTCAGAAAAAGCTCACGATTTGCTTTTTAATAAGCGTGGATATATATATGACTGCGCGTGTGCCACATATGGAAGATGGGCTTGAGGCTTGGTCTCCTTCTTTTGGCAGCCTGTCGATCACTTGATGTCTGCGACTGGTCGGATCTGCGGCAGGTTCCATCTTGGTCAGCTGTATGAAGAAAAGTGTTTTAATTAAATATTTCCTTTTCGCCTAGACTTTTACATTGCAGGCAAATATAGGGTGAAAAGGTAGAAAAAATAATGTCTGCTCACTGCCACCAACTGCACTACCACATCAATATATTTTATGCGTTTGACTTCATGCGACCCTACTGAAAACGCATTAGCGCAAAGCCGCAATAGGTAATCAGGATCCGTGAATCCGCGAGAAAGGCGCGATCACTTCGTTTTGCTGGTGGAGTCATGATGTTGCAATTTGCAACCGTAGCGCACTCAAACCTTATCCTCCCGAAGCGCGTTCTTGCATGCTAATGCTGCAATTTAATAATTCTAGCAAAACCAAGTGTCCGCGCTTGTCATAGAGCGCGTATGAGGGATTCCAACGCGGCAGAACAAACAGTTTCCGCGATATTTACATGAAACCTACAATAAGTTTATTCCTTAGAATACAGCTTAATTTTCTGAACCTAGATGGAACTTTTACAGCAAAAGCGACCGGATATTTAACGATAAGTCATCTGATTTATTTTCGTTATTTAACAACCGAGCATTATTTTAAAAATTGTCTCATCCGCCAAGACGGCTATTTAGACAGCCCAACTCTTAGAAGCTTATAGAACCCGTTCTAAATTTTTAAAGCTTGAAACAAGTTAGCTGAACACCTCATGAGCATGTAAGCACCAGGAAATAATCCGCACGATGAAAATACAACAGCTTGCCCAGAAAGCAAGCGCACAGAGAAAAATCAATGTGAAACGGCTCAGATCTGTGTGCATCACATATATAATTCCAAAATCCACAAAATGAACGCACTGGCTCACTTACCTTGCCAGCATACCGCATCACTCAATCATCAATTTTCACGTATAGACATCATTACAGCAGCAAATAATAATAATAATAATAATAATAATAATAATAATAATAATAATAATAATAATAATAATAAACACGGCATAAATCTTGTACTCAGTCCTGGCACGAGCTTGCTTGGCAGTAGCGATGATGCTTGTACAGCTTCTGATCGCTCCTATGGCGAGGGGTGCTGCAATATTTATATCAGTGATAGCATTTGACATTTAACTGGGTTGCATGCGTCCAATCGATGTGAGTCGGATAATCGAATTTCCCGAACAAAATCAGCGCTAATGCCTGTCCGGCAAGTGCACCGCCATAAAGAAGTGAAAGGCCAGCGTTTTAGTGAAGAGGAGACCAAGGACCTCAGGCTTCGGCGAAACGAGCTTCCACTGTCGAAGCCAGTTTCCAGATCAGCTGATATCGCCTCCCTGCACGATCAGCGCAAGGCGCGCACACCAATTACAAAATATGCATTTACAGTAACAAGATGCGCATAAGTCTCAAAACAATACATAATTAGTTGCAGTACAGTATCGTATAGAAGAAAATCAGCGATAATTTGACTTACCTGGTCGGTATACACGTCAGTGCATGCACTTCGATGTGAAGAAGTGAAAGACGGGCGTTTTGGGGCAGAGGAGATCGGACCTCGGACTGCAGCGAAAAAAGCTAATTCCACCGCCGCAGCATCGTTTCCAAGTCGGCTCAGCACGTCTTCCTGCGCAATCAGAGCGAAATGCGCACACATCGATTATAAAAAAAAAAAATGTACGTAGTAATAAGATGCGCATATATATACGCGCTCCAGAGACAGTTGCAGTATATTGTCGTATCGAACGAAATATGTGCTAATTGGACTTACCTGGTCGGTATAGTGAGTGTCCCTCCATATTAAAAGGCGAGCATTTTGGGACAGGAGATACCCAAGGACCCAGACTGCAGCAAAATGAGCCAATTCTGCCACCGCAGCCAGCCGCAGCCTTGTTTCCAAACGGCTCAGCAAGTCTTCCTGCGCGATCAGCGCCCACACCAATTATATATATATATATATATATATATATATATATATATATATATATATATATATATATATATATATATATATATATATATATATATATATATATATGAAGAAAGATGCAAGGAGTATATAACAAGACGAACATATGCTCCAAAACAATACATTATTATGTTCAGTATAATATCGAATCTAGCAAAAAGTTCCTCTGATCAAGACCGAAAGATCATGTACTTACGCATGTTTTGGTGAACTTCGGCACGAAGAATCTGTACAGAGCGGCTGCAATCATCAGCTGTTCTTTTCAAACGCTGACTGCTGCAGGAGGTTGAGACAGATTGAATTTGCGCGAAATAAAAGCGGACGATAAAATTAGGCAGTAGGCATCCCGCGCGCCCACACGGACTCCCGGAGCTGGCCGTCGATTGAGTAGCGCCGCGCATCTTAGCTCGCGCGGGATGTTTTTTCCCGCCTTTTGGCCACGTGACCTCAAGAAGGGAGGAGGGGGGGGAGAGAGAAGCTACAAAAGCAGGGAGAATCTCTCTGTGTGCGGTGCATGCAATTCTTTTTTTTTTTTTTTCGCCGCTATTTCTCTCTGCTTCGGCATTCCTGTCGCCCCCCGCGGTAGGGTGCCTCGATGCCTTTCGCCTCCCCATGGTTCTTTCCGCTTTGCCGCAGGGAGAAGAGATGGACCGATAGGGGGCAGCGGGTCCCGCGCAGCGAGAAGCAGTTTTCTTTCTTTTTCACGCCCCCCCCCCCCCCCCCTCCCTCGTCGTTCAAGAAGCGTCGAGGTAGTTTCTTTTCTTTTCCTTTTTCTATGGCTTCTGTAGAGCCCCCGTCTTGATACCAGCGGCTGTAGTTCTTTGCATGAAAAAAATATGGCTTGGAGTGAATGTATGTAATGTTCTTTTAACCGAATATCTTCCACATAAACCAAGTGTGGGGCAGTATAACACCTGCAGCTTCATTTAGCCAAAATAGCAAGACCTTGCTACGTATATAGTGTTCAGCAACTTTATCGGAACCGTCTTGGAAACTTTTCCAAGACGGTTAAGTTGCAGAACACTGTATATTATGAGTGCTTTTGCAGAGATTACATAGTCCATGCGGATTTATACTTCCCAAAGCAGTATGTGGGTTATTTACAGTCCCTCGGGCTGTCATATTAACCGCAACCCACATTTCCGTTTTCGCGTTTGGTTTCCATCATAATGCGGCTTCTGCAGCTCGAGTAAAGCCTGTGACCTCGAGCTCAAGCTGGTAAATACCGATTGAACCATATAGTAACTGCTGCAAGTTTCTGACAAAAATATATTTTGTCCATTTGTTTTAGGGATGCATGAAAATCAGTAGAAGGTCGCAGGGCAAAGTGCACCGGATCCGGATGAAAGCTCATAAAAGCTCACCGCCTCTTTTCTTGACCCCGTACGAAATGTAAACTCACGGAGGCTGCGAAACGAATTTAAGGGCGTTTAGGATTGATAGGTTTCGAGGGCACTGGCGAAAGTAATTGACGGTTAACATATAAACCTTAAAGGCACGTGATCTCTTCGGTTTACCGTGGGTTTGCTTAGGGTTACGTTATAGGTTAACTTTATGATGAGGTTGTTTAAATTTAGAGGTTACCATTTAACCATAAAAAAAAATTGACAATTACATTCGTAGGTTCATAGAAGTTACCGCGCAAATCTTAGGCACTTAATACTAAGTATGCTTCAAACAGACAATCAGCGCCTACCAGTTCACAAATTCAAGCATAAGTTCATGACAACTCGCGATCAACTACAGAGTGTACCATAGCCGCCGCGGCTCAATTAGCGCGCGGTTAAAGCTTTATTTCAAAATATGTATAAATAACAGTTAATTTCGCCTTCTGTTGCGCAATGTATAATTCTATCAGCAGGCTCAAATGACATAGTGTCAATATAATCATGCACGCGGTATAACTCAGTGTTGCATAAAAATAGCTGTTTCAATGATACGAATTTTCTACTTTTCTCCTGCTAAGCCGACTGCCTCATGGAACGTAGAGGGGAAACCTGCTGTATTGCAGGAGACTTTACTTTGATATGCACAATGTTATTTAATGATATATTATAGCAGCAGTGAATACGCGGCTGGGGAAAAGGGGATTCGAGGAACTTTATATATATTCTGGCATTTCATACCATATTTCTGCGTGTGAGGCTGACGTTGAAGAATTTAACAATGTAGACCGCCACTGGTGCAGGAGCCGATCGATCCTCGTCATGTTGCGCGGGATTCTCAAAACGCAATCCCTTTGAATTTTCTCAAAAGAACCAAAGGTTACTTCTTGCACAATGCTTGTGTTCGCAGGAAGTATACGTTCGACAGGCGAATCGTCCGGGCGATCGGCTTTTTGCGTGCTTTCATTTTTATTTGAAAACTATCAGGACCACATTTGTGTTCTGGATAAAGACAGTCGGCCTCGGCATATTGATATATAAGGAATAAAGCTTTCCTAATCCCCGTGTTTTAACGGAGGCGGGCAAATATTTGTCCCAAGCTGTTCCAGTTATCCTCATGTCGGCAATATACTCGAGTTTCGTCTATCGAGAGTGCAGCATATATGTATATATGCAAAGCGCTACAGCTCATTTGGTCCAAAAGCCACCTCGCTAACCCGGTTTTCGCTTGAGTATCGTCGGGTTTTGTCTGAAATATTCGGAATGTGGTAGTAAATATGGAGATGCGGTCCAGGTTCCCACCGGGATCTGTGACAGATGCTGCGCCTTTACTTTCCTATAACCAATTTACAATTAACTGCGGTTGTCCACCGAAATAGAGAGATAGAGAGAAGAATGAGAAGGCGTTGTATCCCATCGAATGTTAAGGGGAAGCTTGAGCGTCCCACTAATTTTTATTTCCTTCTTTCAAATATTATTAACTATTCCATCGTACCACTGTGTAAGGTCGTGGAACAATTTACTCTGTGCGACTGCAGACGTGCGTGCGTGCGTACGTGCATGCGTCATACACGGCTTCGTGCCGATGTCGGGATAAACTATTAACTCAATAATCTCGGACATCTTGTTCATCCTAAAGTTATAGCTAATTAACGTATGCGCGAAACTTCTGATAAAGCCTAGTGCACACAGGTGCCAACTTTCCCACATCTGTGTTCCTTGATTGTTTATTGATCCAGCCTCCCAATGATAAGACCCTGCATGGCTTAGCACGTGTTTTCTTGTGGATTCCTCTTGCAAAGTCAATCTACTTTGATTATATTTTCACTATAGCTAGGTGGTGGCGCCTATCTGGGTTCCGCCTTGTCTTCATTATGCCCTTTGTTGTGCGCTATTGGGTATCCGAGTTAGTGGATCACATAGGTTAAGTTGGGCGGCCTTAACTTTTATACTGGCTTGGAAGTAGAAGGCAAATGCTTGTAGTGCATGGTCA
This sequence comes from Amblyomma maculatum, assembly GCF_055883805.1. NCBI lineage: Eukaryota > Metazoa > Arthropoda > Arachnida > Ixodida > Ixodidae > Amblyomma > Amblyomma maculatum. The sequence goes on from NC_139354.1 coordinate 161,877,037, forward strand.
GGGGAAGCAGGCGCACGTGTTCGCATAGTTAGAGGAGATGTTTGTAGACGGAGCATGGATAGCCATAGCAGTATCTAATCTCTGCGAAGCGCTCTGCTATTCTGCGCCCCTATACATATGTGCAAATGTATGCGAAGTAAGAGACGCCTGTTGCACCCAATCTCCCGCATGCTCTAAGAGACTTTCGTTGGCGCGCTGAGTGTGGCGTATTCGATCCCCACCAAATTAAGACAGGCTTTACAGCTGGCATATTGATCCGCACAGTATCAACTTTGGTCAGGTCGAGTCTCACACACGTGTCCTTAAGGACTGCGTCGCAGCTTGGACATTCCGCTGCCTAGCGCCGTGAGCTTTTTCGTCGCACAGTGGAAGGCCGCGCGAAGCGTTCGAACAACGTGTAGTGAAGTCCGGGGGATTGATCATTTGGCAGAATAGGAACGCGGTCGATCGTATTCTTTCGGTGACCCCGTTGTCTACTGTTCCCCATGCTAGTGCGTCTCACCTAGATATAGCCAGCTGTTAGTTCTTGGAGAGCAAAGCTTTATCCGGAGGTTGTTGACGCGGCACATCCACCTCAGGAAGGTCACTTATTGTACATCGAAGTGATTTGAACTCGGTTCTTGTCTTGAAAGACGCAAGCCTGCGACTCACGCGTATATGTGTGAGCACAAATGATCGAGCAATCGACTGTCTGGAAATTTGTTAGGGGGTCAGAGCTCCCGAGGGAGTCCTGTTGCAGCTGCGCATTATTGATATACAACGTGTGACCAGAAACTCACTGCATTATATATTTCTTGCCGCTACCTTATATGTTCGGTACTGTTTGCTGTTTTACTGAAACATTATTTATTGTCCCAGTGTGCTTTGCTATTTCCATGTTTATCAATAAGATTTCTTTGGTTCCCTGCTATGTAAATGGTTGAAGTTCACGCCTATGACGTCATGATCGTTTCTACTCTCTTATCCCGGTACTTTTCAAGCAGAAGTCTTAAGTTTCTGGACTTATGCAGCATTCCTTCCATATGCAGGGCTATTCTACAAGCGATTTCTCGGCTTAGTACGTACGACAGATAATTCGCTTTAATCACTTCCGATACATGTTCACGCCTTAAAACTAAAAGTTCTCCATATTATTAGTCTGCAAGCCACAACAAAAACCCGAAATTGCGGCAGCTGCTTAAAGAAAGAATTCTTTTCAATTAGCTTCTTTTATTGCGCGTACCTCGTGTAGCTCTCAATAAATATTCTTAACTTTCAATCACTCTGTCTAACATAGGGGTCTCAAACTCATATTGATATGCAGGATGCGTTGAGAAAATATGTCTCTCGCGGACCAGGAGTGGACAGTAACAAGCAAGAAAATATAGAAGCCATAATTCAAACAATCTGTAAAACAACAGCGAAATACTAATAAAATAAATAAAAATCAACTGTTTCGTTCCTATGAAACCACACTCCCATTCTTTGAGCAAAAAGAAAAAAAGGAACAAAAAAAAACAGAAAAAGCGGAGCATCTTTGATTTTTTGTGTCCAAACGCGCCGGAGGAGCGCGTTACTTCAGGATGGCTACTACAGTCACAGCTACTAAATGCGAATAAAAAAGAGGTCTGGTTGTCCAGCGCCTAGTTATTGAAGGTAACAAAGTTTACTGTCTTGTAATTTTAACTAATAACGCGCAACTTTGGAAAACGCGCTTACATTTCCAACATTTCGTTCGCACGTACAGCGTCCTCGCGCGCTCGAGATCGTCTCTTGGTCGCGCTCTACACTTCTGCAATGAACTTGAAAGCGCGCACGCACCCACGAGCACAAGCTGCTGAGTCTTCCAAGAACTGTTGACAAGAAGCGGGGGAGGAGAGGGGGGTAGTTTCCGGTGTAGAATCGGACCGCTCGCTGCGAAAATGCGCCCCTCCGACTTCCGAAAAAAAAAAAAATGAAAAGAGCCTCCCGTCCCACCCCGGCAGGTCGTAAAAGAGGATGAATGGGCCACACGCAAAGAAACAAAACCAAATGACAAGGACGCTGGCCCGTTTTCTCGCGGCTCTTAGCTTTACCAGACTGTTTTGAGAAAAAAAGTATGCGATTAATAACCTGGACAATAATCATTTTCCTTCGTTTTTTTTTCTTCATGTATTTGATCGTAAGACAACTTTGTTCGAAAAGAGCTCCTTCAAAAATAGTATACAAATACCACAAAACTGCATGCTCTCTTCAAAGTCGGCGTGTATACATCTCTTCTCTCGCCCAGTCAGGAACGCTCGCCACCAACTTTCGAGCTGCGGGGGTGACACAGTTGCCCCGCCCTTCCCACCATTTCTCCCCTCTTTTCCGCCCTTCCTTCGAAACGTCCGAGCGTGAGGTCGGTTTTGTTTCGTCCGGGTCTCCCTCCGTGTACGCATTTCTCTTCTGCTGCAAAGTAGTGTTTTTAGAATTTGTCTCTTTGCTTGCCTGCCGGAGCGTTCGCCGCGGCCAAGGCTTGCCAGTGCCCTACGCATAATTTCTGCCCCCGTGTGCTTTTTCTCTTCTGTCCGCTTCTTTTATTTTACACTATAGCCTTCTCCTCCCTTACAATGAGAAGTTGCGTCTACTCAAGTGCCCTGCCATATAGCGGACGCATTTCAGTGAGTGATACGGGCTAAATGGGGTGTACGGGAGCTTGTGCGCCAAAATATAACTGATGTTACAGCACCTACAGCTGCGCTTCGTAATAAGCAAACAGTATAATGACATGATCTACACATGAAATCGCGGTCACCTTGTGTCTTGCTGTTTATCAGAACTCGGTAAATAATTTTACTAACAGCTATAAGGTTCACTAAAAATGTGAGCGACAAGTTAAACAAACAATCGTTTCATACCTGTTAAACAAAACTGACGACTTGGAAAACAGGAGCCGTAGGAACAACCTATTGATTTACGGATTAAAAGAAGAAAATGAAGAAACAGAAGCGGAGCTTACAGGCAGAATAACGGAGGAAATTTTTGACGAGAAGTTGGGACTTGCAATAAGCAGCATTGAAAGGTGCCACCGAATAGGTATGAAATCAAGAAAGAACCGCCCTGTCATCATTAAACTGAGCGACTACCGAGAGAAGGCTTCAATAATGAAGGCATGCCCGAAGTTGAAGGGCACAGATTTTTCAGTTAGTGAAGACTTTTCAAAACGAATCCGTGACATTAGAAAAAAGTTATGGGAAAGCGCATCTCAGGAAAAGAGCAACGGTGCAAAAGTTAAGCTGGTTTTTGACAAGTTAAGCGTCGATGGTGATATGTTCGGATGGGATAATGTAAGAAACGCTCGGTATAAAATCCCGAGGAATAAAAAATGACACCAGAAAGGGAACAATCCGGATTTCAAAATTCTTAACGTAAATTGTCGCAGCGTCGTCAATAAAGTTGGAGACTCGAAGGTTTACTGTTCTCACATGATTCGGACGTTGCCATGCTTACGGAGACATGGTTGAGCAGTGAAGTATTTGACAGTGAATTTGTACCTAGGGACTATAATGTTTTTCGTGGTGACCGTGACAGGAGAGGTGGTGGAGTGGCAATTTTGTTTAAATCATCACTGCAACTTTTTAGAATGCCTGATGCTCCAGGCATTGAAGCCGTATTTTGTAAAACATACATCAACAAGGTCCGCTTTGTTCTTGGTGTTTTCTATAGGCCTCCCAGTTCTTCTGTTACGGTCTTGGAAAACTTAAGAGCATATTTACAATGTCATGTCAAAACAGAAGATAGACTAATACTGGCTGGGGATTTTAACTTACCTAATATTGATTGGCAATATTTTTCATCACGCTCTGCCCATAATGCTGATTCTACCATGCTCGACATTGTGTTCACATTTGACTTGTTGCAAGTAGTAAATAATTTTACGAGGGTGCAAGGAGCCATAGGATCCATTCTTGATCCATTTTTTGTAAGTGGTGCTATCCGTAATCTCATAACCTGTGATGTCACAAATGGGATATCTGATCACAAAGCTGTACTTCTGAGCTTGTCAAATGTGTACCCAGATCGCCAGAATAATGTTCATTTCTTTCCCAATTTTTCGCGTGCTGATGATGAGTCTATTCTGGATGTGCTTGATTTATGTTTTGATAGTTTTAGAAACAGTACTGCTAGCGTCAATGACCTATGGCTGGCGTTTAAAAATATTGTCTCCGACTGTATTGACCGTTTTGTTCCCAAAATTGCAAAAAAAATCTGTTTACCGTAACCCATGGATCTCTCGGGAGACGTTGCGCTTACAGCGAAGACTTAAAAGGTTAAAAAAGAAATCAAATAGAAACTTATCATTAAAACCAATCGTGGAAGAAATTTCCGAACAACTTAAGCAGAAAATAATTTGCGACAGAGAAAAATATTACGGAACGTTCCTGCCTTCGTTCATTAGAACGTCTCCTGAGAAGTTCTGGCGCCAAATCACGCCAAAGTCTTCCTCCACGAATGAATTTATTGTAGACGGCAAATGTGTACGTGATGAGGCGGTGATTTGTTCTGCGTTCAACAAATTCTTCCAATCGGTATTCACACAAGACAATGGTTGTGTCCCCAACTTTTCAGTATCGCTCCCTGCCATAACTGATGTTGTCATTTCAGAGACCGGTGTTTTTAATTTGCTCCTGGATCTTGACGTGAAAAAATCTTCAGGCCCCGATAAGATACCAAACGCATTTTTGAAACGGTATGCAGAGTGGTGCGCGAAATACTTGTCAATTGTATACACTAGATCTTTACGTGATGGTTCTTTACCGGATGACTGGCGGACAGCCGAGATTAAACCTTTGCACAAAATCGGCAAAAAAGCACACATTGAGAATTATCGGCCTATATCCCTGACGTCCACATCATGTAAAATTTTAGAACACATAATTCATAAACATATATTAGGTTTCTTGGAAGAGCACAAAGTACTTACAAATGTTCAACATGGTTTCAGGCGTGGGTTTTCTACAATTACACAATTAGTTGAGACAGTACACGATTTTGCTCAATCAATTAATCAGGGAAAACAAACCGATGCCATATTCATGGATTTTCGCAAAGCATTTGACAAGGTGTCGCATAACAAACTAATTCATAAACTAAGCTATTATATAAAAAACGACCAGATACTTACATGGATCACAGCCTACCTTTCAAACAGATGTCAATTTGTCACCCTAAACCATACTTCTTCTAACAGTGCCCAGGTTGTGTCCGGCGTCCCCCAGGGATCCGTTTTGGGACCACTTTTATTTTTGCTATTTATTAATGATATTGTGTCTGGCCTTTCTGTCCGCGTGAAGCTTTACGCAGATGATTGTATATTGTACAAAGAGGTTTCTTCTGTTGATGACCAGGTGTGTTTGAATAATGATCTAGAAAAGGTGATTGCGTGGTGCAACGATTGGCAGATGTGTATTAACTGTGAGAAAACCGTTTTCATGAGAATTACACACAAGAAAAGTCCTCTTCATTTTGTGTACGGTACTAACAACACATCATTATTGGAGGTAACAGAATATAAATATTTGGGCTTATGGATTACTAACAACCTTTCATGGACAAAACACATAGATACGGTTGTAGCTAATTCACTGCGCAAACTTTTTTTCTTGAGGCGCTCACTGAAGTCATCTCCGCCCAGTGTCCGCCTATTAGCTTACAACTCCCTCATCCGTCCACTGTTAGAATATGCCGTAATTATATGGGACCCTTTCACCTTAACTAACATTCATAAACTTGAGCGCATACAGCAAAAGGTCGTTAGGTTTGTATTTAATTCATATGGCCGTGCGTCTGTCAGCGAGCTTGTGAAGCGTAGTGGATTACCTTCTGTGACTGAGCGCAATCGTATCTGCCGATTAAAGTTTCTTTTCCAGCTCGTAAAAGGTCATTATAATATTAACATTTCCAATTATATTACTTACTCTTCAGGTTATAATACGAGACAAAGGCATGCACTAACAATAACCCCTGTGAACGCGCGAAATAACTGTTTTAAATATTCTTTCTTTCCGAGGACAATTACGGAATGGAATAAACTAATAGCGAGACTGTAACTCAAAGTTCTTTACTAATGTTTGAAAAGTGCCTGCAAATTTTATGAATTTGCATGCGTTTTTATGCTTCTATTTCTTTTGTTTTTCCCACCCTGCTATGATCTGTACCAGATCGCAGTACCTATAAATAAATAAATAAAATAAATAAATGGTCATGCGCGCTGCATTTTGCACAGGTAAGGCGTCCTCGATATGTCTGGCTACCATGCCCGTACCGCTGACACTTGAAGCACCTGCGGGGGCTTGGTATGTACGGGCTAACTTTGCATCGGATAAATTCCACATTGACAAATTCAGGAACTGTGCTCTGGTTGAAGGTGAGAACAATATGTTTCGTTTTTATTTCTTCGTTCTTTCGCCTGATTGTTATTCTTCGTACTGCTGTTACACCTTGGTTCTGTAGGCCCTCAAGGAGATCTGATTCTCCCTGGCAGCTGTTAAGACTGCGGTGGGGTGATACCTGAACGTCAAGGTGAGCAAACGTTTTTGTTATGAGAAGGTTGTCAGATTGACTTTTGTCTGATACCTCTATTAGCAGGTCACCAGATCCTAGTTTTTTCGCTTTGTAGTTAGCCCCAATGATGGCCTTCAGAGAGTTGGCAATCAGAAAGACTGACAGTTCATTTACTGGTTGAGATTCGGTTACAGAGTGCAAGACAAGAAACTTTGGAAAGTTCTCAGTTGGTGTACTGATTTTTTGCGTCACTTCGGTGCGACTCCTTTTCGGGGGTCGATCAGGTTTCTTTAAAGGTAGTTTTTCCATGCAGTATGGATTGTTTTAAGGGGTCCTAATATATGTCGCCTCTGGTTCACCTTTATACGCAGAGGAAGGTCCCGAAGCCCCTCGCCTGGTGGACAGGCGAGGAGCCCATCGGCCGAGGCTTGACCATGGCCTCAACCGCCACCGTTCAAGGTTTCTTCCCTTCACCTCTCAACCTATCGCCACGGTACGGATTACAGCTTCGGTATGGGGGCTCAGGGTCCGTGGTGGCACCAAGCACCAACACCTAGTTTACACAAGGTGCCCTTGCGGGAAGGGCCGTCGCAGAAGGATCACTGGAACGTTCCAGGATGCGGTGAGTGATACCCACTGTACTAACCCCTTTCCGCCACCTTCTTGCCCTGCAGATGCTCACAGCGTTGCAGCTGCCGCGGCACCTGGGCCCGCAGACACAGCTGGCCAAACCTCGGAATATTAGTCCAGTGCCACCCCCCCCCCCCTTTGCAGGCGACTCAACAACCCTCACCTCTGCTAAGACCATTGACCACCAGACAAAGCAGCGAATAGCCTGGCATCCTACGCAGCTCACAGACAGGAGTCCCAAGCTGATGCCCCTACAACAGAAGTAAGTATTTCCTCTCCCACCTCCTAATGAGGTTTCCGCCCCCGCAGGGAATCAGGATGATGGCGGCTGGATTCAGGTGCAGCGCAACGCCAGATGCTAGCGCAGTCGCAACCTGCCCAGGCTGACCACAGTCCTCTTCCGTCCATCGGAACGTGGCCTCTCCCCCAGGGACATCGTGAAGGAGGACAACAGCACCTTCCTCTACAGCTTCCCTGCAGTCCTGGAGGTTCGAGCGAACACTAAGCAGAATATCATCGCCGCAGACGTGTCCACGGAGGCTGCCCGTGTCCAGCTCCTGACCCTCTTCTCACTGCTGACCACACCCGTACGTGCCTTCGAGGCTTCCCAACAGAACAACTACGTGGGAATGGTGTACGGCGTCACAGGGAGGTGAGCGACAGCGTCGTGGCCGACTCCATTGAGGCTGACGTGGGGATAGTCAGCCTGAGGCGCGGCGACCAAGCCGTGACAATCCGGTTTGCTGCTCCACCTCCAGACCACGTCCTCTTCTCCAGGATGCAGTTCCCTGTCTGCCCCCTCGTGGCCCGCCCCTTGCAATGTCCCCTGTGCCGAGGGTACAACCACACCAGGTCTGCCTGTACCCGACCGCCACGCTGCACCACCTGCAGTGGGCCCCACCTCCGGAAGGACTGCACAGCCTCTGCTCCGAGGTGCATCCACTGCAGTGGACGCCACAAGGCCTCGGACCTGTCCTGTCCACGGTGGAAACAGCAGAGTAAGTTCCTACGCAGGAACCCCAACCCAGAGGCAAGGCGGTCCATCGTCACAGAGCTGTGCCAGCGCCATCTAAATTTTTCAAGGCCTGCGCGCTTTCCTTCTTTCCCCATCTGACGTCACACTACTTTAACCGTCGACCTGCCTCGACCCATCCGCGACCCCCGCATTCGACGGGCACTAACACCCTCCTCGTCTCTTCGCACGTGTCAATCAGCAGTACAACGTCGCCTCAAATTGCCGGATGCGCGTGTGTCAACACGTGGTGCTGAGTCTTGTTGCTCTTTTGCTTGTGAGTTCCGAGTGGAAAGTTGTGAATTTGTGCTTGGCGCTTGGCCTGGGCTTCCTGTGGAAGCGATGGGTCGCTGCTGCGTTCCCAACTGCAAATGAAACTACGAAAACGGACCAAAAGTGCGTGTTTTCTTTCCCTAATGAAGCTCGTCGGATTAAGTGGGAGCGTGTTCGTTGCGACGACGTCGACATCCGCACCCTGAGAGACCCTAAGTTATGTTGTTGCTGCGCATTGAATTGAAATCGTTGAAGGGTTATAATTTGTTATCATGATGCTATTCAAGGTGTCGCAAAATTTGCGCAACCTGCAGGTTTGAGTAATTGTTTTTTTCGCTATATGTAAGGCAGGGTTTTTCAGAGGTCAAATTAATTTCATTTTTTGTAATTACTTCACTGTTTGCGACTGCGTCATATTTAAAAATGCCGACACATACCATCGGACTCCGTGGTGACCACGTGTACATATAAAAGCTGTTTTCTTTTTTCGAACTTTTAGACTAAATATAATAAGTGTAGTATTTTTTTAGGGAATGATTTAGGCCATTGGGGTTATTGTATTCCCGTAATAAATGAGACGGCAATAATATGGGTGCATTTAGAGGGCACAATTCAAATGTGTTCGATTGTGGACACTCAATGGCTTTAGTTGAATCGGATTGGATGGGCACCTCTAGTGTTTCCTGTCAGTCAGAACATTTGCCTTCCGAGGGTCCTCCGTGAACACTGTAATGAAGGGCGAAGTGTCCTTTCTCTACTATACAGATAGTAGCCTAAACTTTTCCAACTTAAAAGAAAACAGAAGAAAAATACACGGCGGCAGAAAATATTATATTTTGGTTCCTCAAGGACATTTTCCTTCCGGTGTTTTGAAGGTCTGCGAGCTGCATTTCAAACCTGAGTATCTGAGAACAAAGTCCGCCTACATAGATGCTACAGGCAACACAATAGAAGTACCCATGGGCCTTACAAGGTTGACCCCAGACGCAATCCCCACGATTTTTCCGAACAGCCCTGCTTACCTGTCGGACAGCAAGCCAGTGCGCCCAGAGCCGGAAGAAAAAAAGAGCACGCCTTGAGCAAGCACACTTGCAAGAAGCCATCCAGCTTTCAATTTCTGCGCACGAAGAAGAGGAGCTCAAAAACAAGCTACCCTCATTTGGACATCTCTCGAGGCTCCAAGAAATTCAAATTTCTAACTTTTGGACACTAACGCAAGCTGAAAAGTGTGTCTTATTTGTGCATGTTGATGGCAGTGCTGGGCCACTAGAGGTTGAATGCTCTATAGTAATCAACGAGCACATGGAAATTACAGCCTTTTGGAAAAAAATCCAGCTTTCCAGTGATCAGGTCGCGATTTCATTGAAAACTGATTATTTGCGCACTATCCAGTATGTATTAGACGCAGTGCACAAATGTAAAGCACCAAATGTGTGCCAGCAAGAAGAAAAATTGAAAGCTTGTTTCAGTTTGCTTTTCTCACTGCTCGAACACCTGAAGAGTGACGAGCTACTGCCGCGAGAAAACGCTAAAGTGGTCAGTTTTCTAAAAGAGCAGCTCCAATTATTAGCTGTGAAAGAAGGTGGAGCCATTAGGTACTCAGCAGAATTCCTTGTGTTTGCAAGCCTTCTTTTTACTATTTCTCCACATGCCTACAGATTCCTTCGTAGTTCTGGGGAAATAGCATTACCACACAGATCAACATTAATGAGGCTAAGTAGTCGTTACAATGACAGTCCGGCAAAGGAGCAAAATGAGGGGTTTTTGCGGTACATAAAGAAACGAGCAAATATCCTAAAGCCGCATGAGAGAGTGGTGACATTGATGGTCGATGAAATTCACCTTCAGCAATATTTGGACTTCAAGGGAGGATCCCTGAGTGGGACGGCGTCAAACTCTTCTGAAGCGGCAAAAACGGCACATGTCTTTATGACCCGGTCCTTATTCTCAGGCCATAAAGATGTCGCACATATTCTTCCTGTAGTCACTATTGAAGCAAGTCAACTGCACGACGTTCTGGTGAAGACTATTTTGGAATTGGAAAGAGCTGGTTAATGCTGTCATAACCGACAACAACGCTATCAACAGGAAAGTTACGTCGCTTTTTTCCAAACAAAACACAGTAGACATCGTTTATCCACATCGAGCAGATAATCAGAGGCCACTTTTTTCCACTTTTATCCAGAGTTTAACAACACAGGGTCGATTGTACGGGTTAATGGGGCACCATTTAAGACTCTGCGAGACTTGCATGCTTCTGAAGAACAATGCTTATCAAAATTTGGGTATGGACTGGCGCACAAAGCTTTGAACCCTTAAACCTTGAACGTCAGAATGTGAAATTGGCTCTCAAAATATTCAATCCTTTTGTGGTTGAAGAGTTGTTCAAGAACGCGCGGAAATCAGCTCAATTTACTGTACGCAACAGGCACAGCTAATTTCATTGAGCTGATCAATAGATGGTGGCGCATCGTCAACGTTAAGACCCCGTCGAAGGGCAGACACCTTAGAGACCCACTTCAATATCCAATTAGGTGCATGAATGATGCACAACTAGAGTTTTTAAATTCCGTTGTGAACTGGCTGGACATGTGGAAGGATGTAAAAATGGATACTGGAGCCCTAACAAAGGACACGCATGCAGCTCTGCAGCTCACATCTTACTCTCTGATAGATATCAGCAGATACTGCATTGAAGAACTCCGTTTAGACTATGTTCTACTCGGAAAGTTCCAAACTGAGAGCCTAGAGGCCAGGTTTGGCCGGTACCGCCGTTTTTCTGGCTCGAATTATCATGTTTCAATCCAACAAATATTAGAGTCAGAAACGAAGATTAGACTTCAGGACTCTTTGATCCTCCCAGAGATGAAAGAACTCTGCAAGCCATCGGTAACAGCAGTCGACGAAAAAAGGCTTGCTGAAGATTACAAAATTATTTTAACAGAAAACGACTATAAAGGCAAGGAAGCTTCCATGCCAGCAATAGCTTATATAGATCCTTTACAGCGCGAGCGCATGGGCGCTGCCATATTTGATCATGTGACCCTTCCGCCATCGCTGGCCTTCGGGCCTTCTGGTTTGACGGCTTTCGGCGCGCTAGTACTCGGCTGCACGGTGCAGCGTACCCGCTATCGCTGGGGACAACGAGCTTGTAGACAGGCAATATAAACTTCATGTGAATGCCTATAGTATGTGTAGGTGCTGAAAAAATGTTTAATTTAACCACGTAGTTCATTTATTGCGTCCTCCTAAATGTCTGCATTGGCTAGAACATTTCGACAAACCCATCAGCCGTCGACTCTTTTTTTTTTTTTGCTTTTTTTATCAATTCCCTCTCTAGTGCTCTTTGTGGAAAACGTGACTTTCTGTAAAACTGAATAGATTACAAACTGATTATTCTCTCAAACTTATTTTTTTTTTTAATTTTCTTGCGCAAAGGGCGAACGCATGCTCAGACTATGCTGGCTGAGACGCATTATGAATGTTCATTTAACATTGTGCACAATGCTTACTGCTCAATATGGACGCGCGTGTAATCCCCGACAATTGATAAGATATAATTTTATCTCCTGAAGGCCGCATCAGGCGCTCAGCGCCGTTCACCTGCGCTCGGGCGAAGGTGACTGGAAACTGCACCGGAATTCAGAACGCACAGTACGCAGCCCAAGCAAGCGGGGATATAAAAAAATGTTATCATGGTAAATTTCATCATTGGCCCGTGCATTAGTTTCAAAAAAGCAGCAGTTATAACATATGTATTTCAGCAGAACTTGTCTAATTAAAGTTTGGTTTTGTTTGTGCGGTGTTACGTCCCAAAGCGACTCAGGCTATGAGTGGAGGACTGCGGAAATTCCCATCCTCTTGGGGTTCCTTAATGTGCACTGATATCGAACAAAACACGGGCGCCTGGGTTTTTGGCTCCAGCGAAAAGCAGCCGCCGAGGCCGAGATTCGATCCCGCATATCCTAGGGAATAGTATCTAATTAAAGTAAACATTCACTTACATGCCCACACTAACGTTCCTTCTCTGCGCAATCAATTCGTATAACTGCATAGACATTAATAGCAACGTCAAGGTACCTCTTAACGCCCTGCGAAAAAAACTCGGCAGCAGTGCAAAGACTCAACATCCAATTCCTGAGAAAACATCAGGGTCGTTCTCGCATTCCCATGTCTACTGCCGGTGCTAAAACGAGCTGGGGCGTGAAGTATAGCCATTCTCTTCAATTCACAGGCGCTTTCTTGTCCCAGAAAGGAACATGAACTCGTGATACATCTCCCAGAAAAACGGTTGCTTAGGCCATGATGTGCACCTTATGTAGAAAGCGTATTCTGTTCTTCCACCAATAAACAGGGTCATTAGCTCTACTTCCTCGCAGAATACTTCGATAATACAGATGACACCTGCATCAAAGCAGCGCTGTTTAAAAGTCAGCTAGTATTCTTACACAAGATACACAGCAGCAGTTAGCACTGCGCGCCCATGTGTTCCGAAGGCCAGCAATGACGGCCGTCCTAGTGGCGCCATCTGTTAGGGAAGAGTTGAACTACTCGCTGTAAACGGTCTATAGCCGGATTCTGTGCCCATGCAGCACTAAAGAAACTGCCATGCGAAGCTTGTGCTGACAACCTGACCACACAACACAGAGAACTGGAAATTGATAGAAATGTCCTAATGACAAGCTTAACCAGAGGTGCTCTGAAGTTCCCACAGCCAGTTGTAATCAACGCAGTGTTGCAAACACAAGTGATGATGATGATGATGGATTTTAATGGCGCAAGGGCGACTCAGGCCAAAGAGCGCCAAACTCAAGGTTAATGGTGTACTCAAGTTTATATAATGGAATAGTTGTGATTTTTCATGAAGGGATAAAAAACAGTGGTGTATAGGGCCTAAAAATGTATTCGCTCTGTAATATCGCTAAAAACAATGGTGTATAGGGCCTAAAATTCATTTGCGATATATAATGGATGCGCAATGTATAAGTAGATGTATTAAAAGATCTCATCCGTCCTCTCAAGGAGGAGCGGGCTGAGACCCACGTCGATAACAAATTTCATGTAAAAAGCCTACTTGTGATAAAAATTTAAGCACCTGTTTTAAAGGAAACATTGGGTTGTCGCCAATAAAAATCGATGGGTGTGCAGGTATTTGATGAGTGAACAAGGAGCGAAAATGATGTCTTCCTTCTGGTTCCAGTTGTGCACATATGATTAAAACATGAATGACAGTGAGTCGATCACCACCTCTCGAGCAGTGTGGTGCAGGAGAGTTGGTTAAAAGATATGTATGGGTTATGTATGTGTGGCCAATTCTCAGCCTGCACAGGGCTACTTCTTTAAATCTGTCTTGTTTTTCTGTGGTGTACCTGCCTATTTTTGCCTTTATTGTGTGCAGTTTATTTTCTGATGCTGCGTCCCATTCCTCTTGCTATTGTTGTCGAATCATGTTTTTTATGTGTGGTTTGAGGTCATGATAAGTTATCTTATCAATGTCTGTGTCATTTCGAAGGGCAGCTGAAGCAGCTAGCCTATCAGCTGCCTCATTACCAGGTATACAGCGGTGGCCTGGCACCCAACACAGTGTAATTTTAATTTCTTGTTCATGGGCAAACATAAGGGTGTTATAAAGAGAGTTCAGGACTGGGTTCTTATTTTGCCATTTCCAAAAGGATAGGGACGTTAAAACACTGAGGGAGTCTGTGTAGATGATCGACATCTGTATTTTATTTTCTATAATGTGTCTCACAGCTAAAAGGATACCATGGCATTCAGCAGTAAATATACTTGTATGTCTGTTCAGGGTTTTTGACTGTGAAAACTGTGGTCCATGTGCTGCACAGGAGACTTGAGCAGACTTCGAAGCATCAGTGTAATATTCATCACAAGTGTACTTCTCCTGAAGTGACATGAAGTGCTGCTGTATGGCAATAGGGGATGCATGTTTGCCCACTTCAAGAAACGACAGGTCGCAATTAACACCGTGCATTTCCCAAGGAGCAATTAGGTCTTTTATGGAAGTTGTATGAAGACTGGTAACCGAAACATTCAGATATTCAATATGCGTGGCAACTCTGATTGGATATGGTGGTGTTAGAGATGGTTTAAAGTGCTGTGCCAGTTTTGTCAAGCAGGAGCCGACGACATGGATGGTCCAGTTGGCATAGTACCTTCATAGCATAAGTTAGAGAAGTAAATTGTCTCCTTCGTTGCAGTGACCATCGGTTCGCCTCGACATAGAGGCTAGCAATTGGGCTAGTTCGGAAAGCGCCCGTAGCGAGGCGAAGGCCGAGGTGGTGCACGGGATCGAGCAATTTTAGCGCAGAGGATGATGCTGACCCATAAACCATCGAGCAATAGTCAATGCGTGATAGAACTACACTATTCAGAAGGTTCAGAAGGCAGTCGCGGTCTGTGCCCCATGACCGGTGAGAGAGAATTTTTAGCAAATTCATCGCTTTGAGACACTTCAGTCGAAACTGTTTTATGTGGGGAATGAAGGAAAGTTTTTCGTCAACAACTACGCCAAGAAATTTATGTTCTTTTTTAAAGGCAAGGCTCTGGCCATTCAGTGTAATGTTGGGGTCAGGCCTGATGCCACGCTGCTTAGAGAAAAGTACACAAACACTCTTTCCAGAGTTAAATTTAAACCCATTGTCATCAGCCCACCTGGACAATTTGTTTACACCTAGCTGAATTTGTCGTTCACAGATGGCCAAGTTGCAAGATTTGAAGCTTATCTGGACATCATCAACATATACAGAACAAGAAATAGTTTTTGGCAGCACGCTTTTTAAAGAGTTCATTTTGACTACAAAAAGTGTGCACCTGAGAACACCACCTTGAGGGACACCATTTTCTTGAATGTACTGCTTTGAATATGCATTGCCAACACGAACTTTCAAGGTCCGTTCAGACAAGTAACTTCGAATTGTGCTCAACATGTTTCCTGTGATGCCAAGAGAGAAGAGGTCGCGGATGATACCATAGCGCCAAGTGGTATCATATGCTTTTTCAAGATCGAAAAAGACAGATAAACAATGTTGTTTATGTACAAAAGCATCCCTTGCATAAGACTCAAAGGCAATGAGCTGATCAGCTGTTGATCGCCCAGCTCTAAAACCAGCTTGGTTTTGATAAAGAAGACCATTGTATTCAAGGAAATGGAGAAGGCGACGATTTACCATTTTCTCAAAAAGCTTGCATAGACAGCTGGTTAGTGCGATAGGCCGATAACTAGCAGCAAGTGTGGGTTCTTTTCCGGGTTTTAATATTGGGATGATGATCGCTTCCTTCCATGCTTTAGGAAAGCGTCCTGTGGCCCATACTTTATTATACAGGTAGAGTAGGGTTTCAGCAGTGTTCACATGCAGATGCCTGAGCATTCCATATGTGATCCTGTCAGGACCTGGTGCTGTGTTACCACATATGTCTAGTGCAATCTTCAGCTCCTGCATGGTGAATGGGCTATTGTATCCTCCTGAGGATGGCCTTTTATCATGTATGTGCTTCCTCTCCTCTCTTGCCTTGTGCCGCAAAAAGGAATCTGTATAGTGTGCTGAGCTGAATATGTATTCAAAGTGTTGCCCTAGTGTGTCTGCTTGATGTTCAAGAGAGTCACCACTGGTGCTGACAAGGGGCGTTGGGATTGTGCTATATCCTTTAAGTGCTCTTATCCTGTTGTGAACTTTGTGTGCGTCAGAATAGGAGTTCACTGAAGAAAGGAATGATGACCAGCTTTCTCGCTTGGAGATGCGTCGAATACGCCTGCCATTTGCCTTTGCACGCTTAAAGGCTATTAGGTTTCGGCTGTGGGGTATCGGCGTAGTTTCGACCATGCCCTGTTTTGAGTTTCACGAGCAGTCTTACATTCTGCATTCCACCAGGGTCTTCGTTTATTTCGTGGCTTACTTGACGTCTGTGGAATGTATTTTTCTGCTGCCTCTATGATGTGCAGCGTGATTAAGCGTTGAGTTTCATCAACGCCTAAGTCAGTAACTGATGAACTGGCCAATGATGAGTGTTCCCTGAACATCTTCCAGTTGGCTGCATTTTCTTTGAATTTTCTGGGATTCGACACATTTTCATTTCCGTTCCCAGTATATTTTATTAAGATCGGAAAATGGTCACTTCCGTATAGATTGTTAATGACAGTCCACTCTGTAGCTGCCAGGAACATCGAGGAGCCAATGGCTAGATCTATGGATGTGTAAGAGTTATAAGCTATATTGTAGTAAGTTGGCTGTTTCGTGTTTAGTAAGCATGATCCCGAGGACAATAAGAATTTTTCGATTAGAACACCTCGGGAGTCCGTTCTTGTACATCCCCATAATGGGTGGTGAGCATTAGTCTCCGAACAGCAACCAAGGTTCCGGAAGTTGATCAATCAATTTTTCAAAACTTTCGCTACTTAGCTTATAAGTTGGAGCAATATACAGGGAACATACCGTTGTTATTTTGCCATAAACTAAGCTTCTGATTGCCACTGCCTCTAAGTCTGTGTTGAGTGAGATGTTTCGAGAGGGGATTGATTTTTGTGTTACAATGGCAACGCCACCAGAGGAGTGAGAGCTGCCTTGCCTGTTGCTCCTGAATACATTATATTGCTTAAGGAAATTTGAGTCTGCTGGTTTTAAATGGGTTTCTTGCAGACAAAGTATGTTTGGTTGATAGTCCGCCAGAATTTCATATATATCATCTAAATTTTTAAAGAGTCCTCGGCAGTTCCAATAAATGAGGAGCGCCATAATTAAAAGTTATTTAAGCGACAAGTTTAAATTTAGGTTTGTAGGTCCTTGGGACCTGTTATTGGGACTTTTCCCCTTCTTTTTCGCTCCAGTGAGCTTTGCCGCCTAGGCAGCTGGGGTGAAGAAGTTGTGTCCATCGCATCTTCAGATGCGGTGGACGACTGTGCAGAAAGCACAGGATTGTCAGTTCTAGGCCTCGACTCATGGGTCGAGGCCTTTGGGCCGGCTGACCTGGGGGTCCGCGCAGCCAGCTTTGCGGGTGCTGCCCTGGAAGAACTGTGTGCTTCCTGGGCAGGTGCCGACGACCGCTGTGATGCCGCGCCCTGCTGCGTCACAACGGAGTAGTGTGGCTTTTGAGGAAGAGAAAGCCGCTTTCGTGCCTCTCCGTAAGATATGTTTTCGGTGACTTTCAGTGTAATTATTTCTTTTTCTTTTTTCCAGTATGGGCATGAGTGTGAATAAGCTGGGTGGTTACCTTCACCGTTTGAGCAGAGAAGCAGCTGTTCTTCGCAGTTGTCTGTAGGGTGTTCGTGCGAGGCACACTTTGCACATGTGAGTTGGCCACGGCAACTCTGAGAGCCATGGCCATATTTCTGACATTTGAAGCAACGGCGTGGGTTAGGGATGTAGGGCCTCAGTTTTATCTTTGTGTAGCCTACTTCGACAGATTCTGGGAGAGTGCTTGCAGCAAAGGTGAGTACAATGTGCTTTGTTTCTATCTCTTTGTTATCTCGTCTGATCTTTATCCGGTAAACATCTGTGACATTTTGTTCCTTCAGGCCTTCAAGAAGTTCTTGTTCACTCACGTACCTAAGGTCATCATCAGAGATGACTCCTCGGGCAGTGTTTAGTGATCGGTGCGGGCTAATCTGTACCGGTATTTCTCCAAATGATTCGACTGCACTTAGTTTCTGATACTGATGGTTGTATATTAATTCTAGTAACAGGTCACCGTTTCCAAGTTTCTTTATCTTATAGCCCTGGCCAATGGCCTCAGTCAACGTTCGGGAAACAACAAATGGGGACACAAGTCGTGCAGTGATTTCCTCGTGGTCACTGTGGACCACGTGGAAACGAGGAAAGTTGTTTATGTTCTTTGAGAAGAACATGGTGGTCTCGATGCGCCCCCTTTTAGAAGGAGGACGATCGGGGTTAAGGAGTTTAGATGCCATAAAAAAGTGTATTGTTCGGCTGCAGTGCCAGCCACCCACCATGGAGCCCAACGAGGGGACGGGACAGAAATTGTCAATTCCTGCCCACGCCAGCTGTACACCGTAAATATAACCCAATATGGCGTAACTCAGGGTAGCTAGCCACACAAGGTTAACCCTCGCCGCCTGGAAGTAGGAAGAAATGAAGAAGGTAAGAGAGGACAGGACAGTTCTAAGAAAGAAAATAGGAAAGTGAAAGATGGAGGGGAGAACAGGAAAAGGCGACTGCCGATTTCCCCCGGGTGGGTCAGCCCGGAGGTGCCGTCTATGGGAAGCGTGGGCCAAAGTGGTGTGTTGCCTCCGCCGAGGGGCCTTAAAGGTCCAAACACTCGGCATCGGCTCAACCACCAGGATCCCCTTTTCCCCAGACACGACGATGCCACGCACGGCTAAGCGTGGGTGCTCGGGGTCCGTGGTGTCGCACAAAACACACAAACACCTGCTTTAACAGGTGCCCCCTGCGGGGGCAAACACAAGTAATATTAGAAAAACTTACGACAAAAGAAAATTCCACCAGGTTCCATGCGGCAGGCAATCAAAGAGACATCCTTATTGCTCTCACGAAGTACCTGCTTTCAGATAACGAGGACATCTATATATATGCAGGAATACGCATCATCCTGACACGGTGCTGGATCACATCTTGCGCGCTGCCGCCAACAGGTTCTTGAAGAACTATGTTCAAATAAAAACTGACGGCTTGAGAGCAGGCATAACAGCAAAAGCACAAAAGAGAAAGCTAAAAACTTTACAACAGAATACTGTGAGGCAGCGTATGCATGAACAAATTTGTGCTCTGTGTGTAAATATTTTGTAATTATTCAAATAAAGTGCTGTGTGCGCTGCTCCTTTTTTTGTATCTCTTTTTCTGACCTGAAGCTTGAATCTAGTGCAACTTATCGCGATATATTCGATATCGCTATATTTATCAGGAGCAAAAAATTAACATATTCAATGCTGTTTTTTTTTTATACGAAAGTGCAACTAATTACGAGGTGCAAAAATTTTACAGCGCACCCGTGCCACTAGCACACCGCGCTTGTCCAGCTTGCATGGAGGGTCGCAGGGAACGGCCGCTAAGTTAAGATGCGTGACGTCACGAAGGGAGTGCGCAGGCCTTCAAGTATTCTAGGTGGCTTTGGCTGTGCTCACAACAGCCGAGCCAACGCCCCCTTGGAGCCACAGCTCCCCCGCGGGGAAAAGGTAGCTACACAGCTGTCCTCAAGACCAGACCTTGGTCTGCAGCCCAAGGCCCTGCCAAGCCTCCTGCCACGGTGGGTGCGGTGCAACCAGGCGTGACTGCTGCCATCCAACTGGCGGTCCAGACCCTCCCTTCCCAGCTTCCCCCCAACAGAGGGACACCTAAGCTGTACGAGGCAGCTCTCCTTGCAGAGAGCCCTTCTCTCCTTAATCATGGCGAGCCGTAGAGGAACTGCAGAGAGGCCACGCGTCCTCCAGTGGAATGTGCATTCTCTACGCGCTCGCCACGCTGACCTACGAGACATGATTTTGCAGGGAACCCTGAACGTTGACGTCCTGGCGCTTCAGGAGACCAGGATACCTGCGGAATCTGCTCGCCTACCGGGCTACACTGGCTACTCTGGCCTGTCCTGCTGTGCCCTCGGTCCATGTGCAGATGACCCGTGCCTGGACCCGTGCCACCCTCAGGACTGACCCCGCACCGCCATCTACGTGCGCAACTCCATCCCGCATACGGTACTAGATGTCGCTGCCAAAGACCTGGGCCACCTCGAGATTTGTGCCATCCGTGTCCGTCTGGGCAACAGAGACACCTCGGTGGCCTCGGTCTATGTCCCCCCGGGCGTCCCATGGGATCCTTCCTGCCTCACGGCCCTGCATTGCCGCCTAGGTAATGATGCCGTAATCTGTGGCAATCAGTGGTATCGCATGGCTTTCAGCCAGCGCCATATGCAAGGATGAAACAAAGCTGCAAAGTACAAGTGAAATGAGCACACATTAGGATCTCGCACATTTTCGGAGGGCACCATGTGAGTGATATTAGAAAAAAGCTACCAAGTAGATGAGTGAAATACGTATGTCTTAGGCACACATTTGTTTTTTCAATGATTCAATAACTGCATCATAAATGCAAAGCGGGAAAGCATCTGCTGCCACAAGGTGTGGCGTGTAAATGCCTTGGTGAAAGATGATGCAGGATGAGTGACTGAGCCTGCTGCATTTCCTGCAGCAGTGCTCATTTCCATGCCATCGAGGTGGCACACTGATTTTTTTGGTCATGTGATCTCTCCAGCCGTTTTCGAAGAACTTCTACCTTACGCGTGTCGGCAGTCCCCTGGGAACCTTCAAGGTGAGCGGACCTGCGTCGCTCCCTGCCTTCAATTTCGTGCGCTCCTCTCATCGCCGCATTTCATCTCCAGCTCTCTGCGCGTTCGGACGCATGCGCGGCTCGCTCCGACGAGTATGCGCGCTTTCGCCGCGTCGCTTGCTCCCCAGCCGTGCTTCTAGACTCCACGCTGCCTCGGAAGCCTCCCCTCTGCTTGTGGCGCGTTGTGCGTGCGTTGTGTGAGTGCCGCCGGGCCCCTGTGTGCCCCATCTGTGGATTTCCACCTGGAATAATCATCGAGAACTCAACCACTCGGATTTTCACCGTGGTCTACTGAGGAAGCGCAACGCCGCCGGCCCCTTTCGGGGTCGTGCCAGCACTTCGGCTGCATGGTCCCACCTTGCCGCTGGGACCAACTCATCGCCCCACCTGGTTCTTATCGGACCGCACTCTTGTCCTACCTTCGCTATCAAGGTAAGCCTATAGCGAACTAATCTGCGGTTTCTGCCGATTTTCCCGCTTGACGTTTTTCAGGTTTTGCTGCTATGGAGCAACGCACCCCTCGCCGCGGCGGTCCCCAACAGGAACGCCACCGTACTCGCAGCCTCGGTCGAGATCCGGCATCCTTTCGTGCCGATCTCGAGTGCCATGTCCGGGGCCAACTTGAGGACTTCTATGACAGCCTTCGGTTGCTGACAACCCCCTCCATTGTGGAGCAACCATGTCACCCCTCCTGCCTCAGGGTCTCCACCGCCCCTCATCTCATCTCCGACTGGTAGCCGCAGCCCATCTCCCCTTGTGACCCGGTTGCGAGCGGCACAATTCCTCAAGGATGCTGCCGACAGCAACCCACCTCCCAAACCTCAGCGCAAGGGAAACGCCAAGCGCCACGAGCACAAGGTCACCGACGATGCCGCTGCGGCAGCCAAGTCGTCCGACTCTTGTCGGTCACCTTCCGTTTAGCTCTCCACCGGACAGCCAGAGGCGTCTCGCCAGGGGCTCGAAGCTGTCATATCAGGTGAGAGCAATACATCTACTACCTTCTTCCCAGCTGGAAAAGAAGACCTTGCTACCCAACTCAAGGCTCTGGATGATGTGCTCGCAACTGCAAACCGTCTTCGCAAGCCTCGTTCCTCGGGGCCTTTGCAGGAGCTCACTTCCCAAAGTACCTCTCCATAACCCAAGCATCCTTGGCCGACCATTTACGTGTGGCCGACGTTCGGAAAATGGTCGGCAGCCTACTTAGTCGGCTAGTAAACCACGGCAAGCGGTCGGCCCGGAGGTAGCCGCCAGCCATTTCGGCAAGTAGTTCGCAGCGGCCTTTGGCCCGACTTTTTGGGCGGACTAAATGCCGGGCACGGCGCCAGGTTAATGGCAAGAGTGCGGCAATGCGTTGGCCCGACTGTTGAGACGGTACATTGAAAAAAAGTTATGAAGAGCACGACTGGTACTTTTTTTTAAAATTTGCCTGTTACTTGGCTTTGGTTTTTCGCGATGTTATGTAATTTGCGCTTAGTATGGAACAAAATGATACATGCTATTCAGTGTAAATGTTTTGTTACATTAATTAATGCTATTGTTTGTTTAACTTGTCGCTCACATTTTTAGTGAGCCTTATAGCTGTTAGTAAAATTATTTACCGAGTTCTGATAAACAGCAAGCCACAAGGTGACCGCGATTTCATGTGTAGATCATGTCATTATACTGTTTGCTTATTACGAAGCGCAGCTGTAGGTGCTGTAACATCAGTTATATTTTGGCGCACAAGCTCCCGTACACCCCATTTAGCCCGTATCACTCATTGAAATGCGTCCGCTATATGGCAGGGCACTTGAGTAGGCGCAACTTCTCATTGTAAGGGAGGAGAAGGCTATTGTGTAAAATAAAAGAAGCGGACAGAAGAGAAAAAGCACACGGGGGCAGAAATTATGCGTAAGGCACTGACAAGCCTTGGCCGCGGCGAACGCTCCGGCAGGCAAGCAAAGAGACAAATTCTAAAAACACTACTTCGCAGCAGAATAGAAATGCGTACACGGAGGGAGACCCGGACGAAACAAAACCGACCTCACGCTCGGACGTTTCGAAGGAAGGGCGGAAAAGAGGGGGAAATGGTGGGAAGGGCTGGGCAACTGTGTCACCCCCGCAGCTCGAAAGTTGGTGGCGAGCGTTCCTGACTGGGCGAGAGAAGAGATGTATACACGCCGACTTTGAAGAGAGCATGCAGTTTTGTGGTATTTGTATACTATTTTTGAAGGAGCTCTTTTCGAACAAAGTTGTCTTACGATAAAATACATGAAGAAAAAAAAACGAAGGAAAATTATTATTGTCCAGGTTATTAATCGCATACTTTTTTTCTCAAAACAGTCTGGTAAAGCTAAGAGCCGCGAGAAAACGGGCCAGCGTCCTTGTCATTTGGTTTTGTTTCTTTGCGTGTGGCCCATTCATCCTCTTTTACGACCTGCCGGGGTGGGACGGGCGGCTCTTTTCATTTTTTTTTTTTCGGAAGTCGGAGGGGCGCATTTTCGCAGCGAGCGGTCCGATTCTACACCGGAAACTACCCCCCTCTCCTCCCCCGCTTCTTGTCAACAGTTCTTGGAAGACTCGGCAGCTTGTGCTCGTGGGTGCGTGCGTGCTTTCAAGTTCATTGCAAAAGTGTAGAGCGCGACCAAGAGACGATCTCGAGCGCGCGAGGACGCTGTACGTGCGAACGAAATGTTGGAAATGTAAGCGCGTTTTCCAAAGTTGCGCGTTATTAGTTAAAATTACAAGACAGTCAACTTTGTTACCTTCAATAACTAGGCGCTGGACAACCAGACCTCTTTTTCATTCGCATTTATATACTGTCAGGACAAGTGACTGTAGTAGTTTTCAACCGCTGTATCCTTTCAGTAACTCCGCCAAGCCATCCTGAAGTAACGCGCTCCTCCGGCGCGTTTGGACACAAAAAATCGAAGATGCTCCGCTTTTTCTGTTTTTTTTTTTGTTCCTTTTTTCTTTTTGCTCAAAGAATGGGAGTGTGGTTTCATAGGAACGAAACAGTTGATTTTTATTTATTTTATTAGTATTTCGCTTTTGTTTTACAGATTGTTTTGAATTATGGCTTCTATATTTCCTTGCTTGTTACTGTCCACTCCTGGTCCGCGAGAGACATATTTTCTCAACGCATCCTGCATATCAATATGAGTTTGAGACCCCTATGTTAGACAGAGTGATTGAAAATTAAGAATATTTATTGAGAGCTACACGAGGTACGCGCAATAAAAGAAGCTAATTGAAAAGAATTCTTTCCTGAAGCAGCTGCCGCAATTTCGGGTTTTTGTTGTGGCTTGCAGACTAATAATATGGAGAACTTTTAGGTTTAAGGCGTGAACATGTATCGGAAGTGATTAAAGCGAATTATCTGTCGTACGTACTAAGCCGAGAGATCGCTTGTAGAATAGCCCTGCATATGGAAGGAATGCTGCATAGGTCCGGAAACTTAAGACTTCTGCTTGAAAAGTACCGGGATAAGAGAGTAGAAACGATCATGACGTCATAGGCGTGAACTTCAACCATTTACATAGCAGGGAACCAAAGAAATCTTATTGATAAACACGGAAATAGCAAAGCACACTGGGACAATAAATAGTGTTTCAGTAAAACAGCAAACAGTACCGAACATATAAAGTAGAGGCAAGAAATATATAATGCAGTGAGTTTCTGGTCACACGTTGTATATCAATAATGCGCAGCTGCAACAGGACTCCCTCGGGAGCTCTGACCCCCTAACAAATTTCCAGACAGTCGATTGCTCGATCCTTTGTGCTCACACATATACGCGTGAGCCGCAGGCTTGCGTCTTTCAAGACAAGAACCCAGTTCAAATCACTTCGATGTACAAGTGACCTTCCTGAGGTGGATGTGCCGCGTCAACAACCTCCGGATAAAGCTTTGCTCTCCAAGAACTAACAGCTGGCTATATCTAGGTGAGACGCACTAGCATGGGGAACAGTAGACAACGGGGTCAGCGAAAGAATACGATCGACCGCGTTCCTATTCTGCCAAATGATCAATCCCACGGACTTCACTACACGTTGTTCGAACGCTTCGCGCGGCCTTCCACTGTGCGACGAAAAAGCTCACGGCGCTAGGCAGCGGAATGTCCAAGCTGCGACGCAGTCCTTAAGGACACGTGTGTGAGACTCGACCTGACCAAAGTTGATACTGTGCGGATCAATATGCCAGCTGTAAAGCCTGTCTTAATTTGGTGGGGATCGAATACGCCACACTCAGTGCGCCACCGAAAGTCTCTTAGAGCATGCGGGAGATTTGGTGCAACAGGCGTCTCCCACTTCGCATACGCTTGGCACATATGTATAGGGGCGCAGAATAGCAGAGCGCTTCGCAAAGATTAGATACTGCTATGGCTATCCATGCTCCGTCTACAAACATCTCCTCTAACTATGCGAACACGAGAGAACACGTGCGCCTGCTTCCCCTGACCATGCACTACAAGCATTTGCCTTCTACTTCCAAGCCAGTATAAAAGTTAAGGCCGCCCAACTTAACCTATGTGATCCACTAACTCGGATACCCAATAGCGCACAACAAAGGGCATAATGAAGACAAGGCGGAACCTAGATAGGCGCCACCACCTAGCTATAGTGAAAATATAATCAAAGTAGATTGACTTTGCAAGAGGAATCCACAAGAAAACACGTGCTAAGCCATGCAGGGTCGTATCAATGGGAGGCTGGATCAATAAACAATCAAGGAACACAGATGTGGGAAAGTTGGCACCTGTGTGCACTAGGCTTTATCAGAAGTTTCGCGCATACGTTAATTAGCTATAACTTTAGGATGAACAAGATGTCCGAGATTATTGAGTTAATAGTCTATCCCGACATCGGCACGAAGCCGTGTGTGACGCATGCACGTACGCACGCACGCACTTACGCACGTCTGCAGTCGCACAGAGTAAATTGTTCCACGACCTTACACAGTGGTACGATGGAATAGTTAATAATATTTGAAAGAAGGAAATAAAAATTAGGGGGACGCTCAAGCTTCCCCTTAACATTCGACGGGATACAACGCCTTCTCATTCTCTCCATCTCTCTATTTCGGTGGGCAATCGCAGTTAATTGTAAATTGGTTATAGGAAAGTAAAGGCGCAACATCTGTCACAGATCCCGGTGGGAACCTGGACCGCATCTCCATATTTACTACCACATTCCGAATATTTCAGACAAAACCCGACGATACTCAAGCGAAAACCGGGTTAGCGAGGTGCTTTTGGACCAAATGAGCTGTAACGCTTCGCATATATACATATATGCTGCACTCTCGATAGACGAAACTCGAGTATATTGCCGACATGAGGATAAATGGAACAGCTTGGGACAAATATTTGCCCGCCTCAGTTAAAACACGGGGATTAGGAAAGCTTTATTCCTTATATATCAATATGCCGAGGCCGACTGTCTTTATCCAGAACACAAATGTGGTCCTGATAGTTTTCAAATAAAAATGAAAGGCACGCAAAAAGCCGATCGCCCGGACGATTCGCCTGTCGAACGTATACACTTCCTGCGAACACAAGCATTGTGCAAGGAGTAACCTTTGGTTCTTTTGAGAAAATTCAAAGGGATTGCGTTTTGAGAATCCCGCGCAACATGACGAGGATCGATCGGCTCCTGCACCAGTGGCGGTCTACATTGTTAAATTCTTCAACGTCAGCCTCACACGCAGAAATATGGTATGAAATGCCAGAATATATATAAAGTTCCTCGAATCCCCTTTTCCCCAGCCGCGTATTCACTGCTGCTATAATATATCATTAAATAACATTGTGCATATCAAAGTAAAGTCTCCTGCAATACAGCAGGTTTCCCCTCTACGTTCCATGAGGCAGTCGGCTTAGCAGGAGAAAAGTAGAAAATTCGTATCATTGAAACAGCTATTTTTATGCAACACTGAGTTATACCGCATGCATGATTATATTGACACTATGTCATTTGAGCCTGCTGATAGAATTATACATTGCGCAACAGAAGGCGAAATTAACTGTTATTTATACATATTTTGAAATAAAGCTTTAACCGCGCGCTAATTGAGCCGCGGCGGCTATGGTACACTCTGTAGTTGATCGCGAGTTGTCATGAACTTATGCTTGAATTTGTGAACTGGTAGGCGCTGATTGTCTGTTTGAAGCATACTTAGTATTAAGTGCCTAAGATTTGCGCGGTAACTTCTATGAACCTACGAATGTAATTGTAAATTTTTTTTTATGGTTAAATGGTAACCTCTAAATTTAAACAACCTCATCATAAAGTTAACCTATAACGTAACCCTAAGCAAACCCACGGTAAACCGAAGAGATCACGTGCCTTTAAGGTTTATATGTTAACCGTCAATTACTTTCGCCAGTGCCCTCGAAACCTATCAATCCTAAACGCCCTTAAATTCGTTTCGCAGCCTCCGTGAGTTTACATTTCGTACGGGGTCAAGAAAAGAGGCGGTGAGCTTTTATGAGCTTTCATCCGGATCCGGTGCACTTTGCCCTGCGACCTTCTACTGATTTTCATGCATCCCTAAAACAAATGGACAAAATATATTTTTGTCAGAAACTTGCAGCAGTTACTATATGGTTCAATCGGTATTTACCAGCTTGAGCTCGAGGTCACGGGCTTTACTCGAGCTGCAGAAGCCGCATTATGATGGAAACCAAACGCGAAAACGGAAATGTGGGTTGCGGTTAATATGACAGCCCGAGGGACTGTAAATAACCCACATACTGCTTTGGGAAGTATAAATCCGCATGGACTATGTAATCTCTGCAAAAGCACTCATAATATACAGTGTTCTGCAACTTAACCGTCTTGGAAAAGTTTCCAAGACGGTTCCGATAAAGTTGCTGAACACTATATACGTAGCAAGGTCTTGCTATTTTGGCTAAATGAAGCTGCAGGTGTTATACTGCCCCACACTTGGTTTATGTGGAAGATATTCGGTTAAAAGAACATTACATACATTCACTCCAAGCCATATTTTTTTCATGCAAAGAACTACAGCCGCTGGTATCAAGACGGGGGCTCTACAGAAGCCGTAGAAAAAGGAAAAGAAAAGAAAAGAAACTACCTCGACGCTTCTTGAACGACGAGGGAGGGGGGGGGGGGGGGGGGGGAGGGGGCGTGAAAAAGAAAGAAAACTGCTTCTCGCTGCGCGGGACCCACTCCCCCCTATCGGTCCATCTCTTCTCCCTGCGGCAAAGCGCAAAGAACCACGGGGAGGCGAAAGGCATCGAGGCACCCTACCCCGGGGGGGCGACAGGAATGCCGAAGCAGAGAGAAATAGCGGCGAAAAAAAAAAAAGAATTGCATGCACCGCACACAGAGAAGTTCTCCCTGCTTTTGCAGCTTCTCCCCCCCCCCCCCCCCTCCTCCTTTCTTGAGGTCACGTGGCCAAAAGGCGGGAAAACACATCCCGCGCGAGCTAAGATGCGCGGCGCCACTCAGTCGACGGCCAGCCTCCGTGAGTCCGTGTGGGCGCGCGGGATGCCTACTGCCTAATTTTATCGTCCGCTTTTATTTCGCGCAAATTCAATCTGTCTCAACCTCCTGCAGCAGTCAGCGTTTGAAAGGAACAGCCCATATATGCAGCTGATGATTGCAGCCACTCTGTACAGATTCTTCGTGCCGAAGTTCACCAAAACATGCGTAAGTACATGATCTTTCGGTCTTGATCAGAGGAGCTCTTTGCTAGATTCGATATTATACTGAACATAATAATGTATTGTTTTGGAGCATATGTTCGTCTTGTTATATACTCCTTGCATCTTTCTTCATATATATATATATATATATATATATATATATATATATATATACCGGGTGTCCCAGCTAACTTGAACCAAGGGTTACAAAATAATATATTTGAGGTAGGTCAGTGAAACCAATTGCATTCAACTGCCAGCCTCCTTGCGCACTACAGGCGAATTTTTGTTTTGCAATTACTTAATTAGCTAATTATGCTAATTTTTCTAATTTATTAAATATCGACTTTAGACCAAAAATGTGAATTGGAAAGTTGTAGAGCACCTTCAGAAACCCCCATTCCATTAATTGCGATAAGGAAAGTCTCACGTGTATCTTTTTTTTCCGGGCTCAGAAGAAAGCCCGCGAAATACAAATAATACCACGTGACTAGCGCATTTGTGCGCCGCGATTGTGGTGCTCTCAGTCGTGGTTTGAGTGAACGAAATAAGCTGCGACCGTGACCCGATGGTCCCGTTGCAGCGGCAGGCAGAAATGTTGGCGATGGTTCGAGCGAACTCGAGCTCGCCCGTCGCCACCGCGATTTTGGCCAGGCCTGCGCACCGCAGCAGCCTACATCACGACAGGCGGATGGCGATAAAGAACCGGCAAATGAAGGAGCAGCGCTAATTTTAGTCGAGTCACATGATGTCATCTCGCCCCTTTACCCAAGCTTGTATGCGCAGATTCAGTGGCTGATACCTTATCGCTCATTTGTTTGTCGTGACGTTCGCTGATGGGAGAGAAGGAGGCCTTGTTAGAATCTCGGTGGCGTCGGCTCGCCGCTCTCGCTGCTACTGCACCGTCACGTGGGCCGGCTGTGTGACGCGGGCGAAGAAGCCATCGCAGGCATATTGGCCTGCCGCTTTAACGGGGCCAAGAAGACACGGCCGCAGCTGACTTCGTTCGCTCAAACCACGGCTGAGAGCACCACAATCGCGGCGCACAAATGCACTAGTCACGTGGTATTATTTGTATTTCGCGGGCTTTCTTCTGAGCCCGGAAAAAAAGATACACGTGAGACTGTCTTTATCGCAATTAATGAAATGGGGGTTTCTGAAGGTGCTCTACAACTTTCCAATTTGCATGTTCAGTCTAAAGTCGATATTTAATAAATTATATAAATTAACATAATTAGCTAATTAAGTAATTGCAAAACAAAAAAATTGCCTGTAGTGCGCAAGGAGGCTGGCAGTTGAATGCAATTGGTTTCACTGACCTACCTCAAATATATTATTTTGTACCCCTTGGTTCAAGTTAGCTGGGACACCCGGTATATATATAATTGGTGTGGGCGCTGGTCGCGCAGGAAGACTTGCTGAGCCGTTTGGAAACAAGGCTGCGGCTGGCTGCGGTGGCAGAATTGGCTCATTTTGCTGCAGTCTGGGTCCTTGGGTATCTCCTGTCCCAAAATGCTCGCCTTTTAATATGGAGGGACACTCACTATACCGATCAGGTAAGTCCAACTAGCACATATTTTGTTCGATACGACAATATACTGCAACTGTTTCTGGAGCGCGTATATATATGCGCATCTTATTACTACGTACATTTTTTTTTTTATATAATCGATGTGTGCGCATTTCGCTCTGATTGCGCAGGAAGACGTGCTGAGCCGACTTGGAAACGATGCTGCGGCGGTGGAATTAGCTCTTTTCGCTGCAGTCCGAGGTCCGATCTCCTCTGCCCCAAAACGCCCGTCTTTCACTTCTTCACATCGAAGTGCATGCACTGACGTGTATACCGACCAGGTAAGTCAAATTATCGCTGATTTTCTTCTATACGATAATGTACTGCAACTAATTATGTATTGTTTTGAGACTTATGCGCATCTTGTTACTGTAAATGCATATTTTGTAATTGGTGTGCGCGCCTTGCGCTGATCGTGCAGGAAGGCGATATCAGCTGATCTGGAAACTGGCTTCGACAGTGGAAGCTCGTTTCGCCGAAGCCCGAAGTCCTTGGTCTCCTCTACACTAAAACGCTGGTCTTTCGCTTCTTCATGGCGGTGCACTTGCCGGACAGGTATTAGCGCTGATTTTGTTCGGAAAATTCGATTATCCGACTCACATCGATGGGACGCATGCAACCCAGTTAAATGTCAAATGCTATCACTGATATAAATATTGCAGCACCCCTCGCCATAGGAGCGATCAGAAGCTGTACAAGCATCATCGCTACTGCCAAGCAAGCTCATGCCAGGACTGAGTACAAGATTTATGCCGTGTTTATTATTATTATTATTATTTTTTTTTGCTGCTGTAATGATGTATATAAGTGAAAACTGATGATTGAGTGATGCGGTATGCTGGCAAGGTAAGTGAGCCAGTGCGTTCATTTTGTGGATTTTGGAATTATATATGTGCTGCACACAGATCTGAGCCGTTTCACATTGATTTTGCTCTGTGCGCTTGCTTTCTGGGCAAGCAGTTGTATTTTCATCGTGCGGATTATTTCCTGGTGCTTACATGCTCATGAGGTGTTCAGCTAACTTGTTTCAAGCTTTAAAAATTTACAACGGGTTCTATAAGCTTCTAAGAGTTGGGCTGTCTAAATAGCCGTCTTGGCTGATGAGACAATTTTTAAAATAATGCTCGGTTGTTAAATAACGAAAATAAATCAGATGACTTATCGTTAAATATCCGGTCGCTTTTGCTGTAAAAGTTCCATCTAGTTTGAGAAAATTAAGCTGTATTCTACGGAATAAACTTATTGTAGGTTTCATGTAAATATTGCGGAAACTGTTTGTTCTGCCGCGTTGGAATCCCTATACGCGCTCTATGACAAGCGCGGACACTTGGTTTTGCTGGAATTATTAAATTGCAGCATTAGCATGCAAGAACGCGCTTCGGGAGGATAAGGTTTGAGTGCGCTACGGTTGCAAATTGCAACATCATGACTCCAGCAAAACAAAGTGATCGCGCCTTTCTCGCGGATTCACGGATCCTGATTACCTATTGCGGCTTTGCGCTAATGCGTTTTCAGTAGGGTCGCATGAAGTCAAGCGCATAAAATATATTGATGTGATAGTGCAGTTGGTGGCAGTGAGCAGACATTATTTTTTCTACCTTTTCACCCTATATTTGCCTGCAATGTAAAAGTCTAGGCGAAAAGGAAATATTTAATTAAAACACTTTTCTTCATACAGCTGACCAAGATGGAACCTGCCGCAGATCCGACCAGTCGCAGACATCAAGTGATCGACAGGCTGCCAAAAGAAGGAGACCAAGCCTCAAGCCCATCTTTCATATGTGGCGCACGCGCAGTCATATATATATCCACGCTTATTAAAAAGCAAATCGCGAGCTTTTTCTGAACGCTGTTGACAAATAAATTTTTCACCAAATACTGCAGCTTTTGTTTCTTCATGGCATCAGAAAAGCTACTGCTTTTCTTGATGCATTTCTATGTGCTACCCCGTTATATATGCATGGGCCACGATATATTAAATGCATGGCATGATACCTGCACGAGGGGCGATGCCGGCCACTAACCGGCGTCGGGAAGCAACCGGCCGACGTACGGTCTTTCGTCAGCAAAATGCTAGGGCAGACGAGCGGCCGACCATTCAGTAACGCTGGCAGACGGCAGGCCCACGTGCGGCAGGTGGTCGATCACGTCGGGCCAAAAGGTCGGGCCGTAGTCGATTGCCGAAAATCGGCCGACGTTAGGTCAGTGTCAATCCCCGACGCCGGCCCTCATTCGGGTGCCGAAGGTCGGCCGGCCACTTTTTGGTCGGCGAGAAAGGTCGGCCCTACCTTTTGCCAGACACTTTTTTTTGCTTGGGAACTCTATTGCCGTCTTAGCGGAGGATCTTGAACATCAAGATTCCGAGACGCCCGCTGCCCTAACACCCTCTTATTGGCCTCCTGAGGTTCCCTGTTTCACCTCCTCTGGTTCAGCTTAGGGACAGGCTAACATCTCCACCTAAGAACAGCCTTCTCACTCTAACCACCCGGCGCCTGATCACAATCGGGATACCGGTGGTTGGACTACGGTCACTCGTCGAATCAACTGCCCCAAGGTGACTCGTGTGTCCACGGTGCTGATCACCCCTCGAGAGAAACACTTCTTTCAGGGCGACCATAAAGGAACATATGAGTGGCTACCTGTATGGCCAGCCAGGCGTCATCGAGGTCCGGCTCAACCAGAAACGTAACATCGTTGCTGCAGCTGTTTCGTCGCATGAAGCCCGCGATCACCTCCTGTACCTCAAGTCCCTTCTCGATATTCCCGTTCGCTCGTTCGAGGCTTCCCGCGTGGACTTCCATGTGGGTACCACCTTCGGCGTCGATCGCGAGGTCCGGGAACAGAACATTGCAGAGGGCATTGAGGCGGATGTAGAGATACTCGGAGTCCATCGTCGAGGCCATCATGTCTCCGTCCGCTTCGCTGCCCCCCCCTCTAACCATGTCTACATCAATGGGATGAAGTTCACTGTTCGTCCACTGAAAGCTCGTCCCCTCCAGTGCACCCGCTGCGGAGCCTTTAATATGTCTCCGCCGCTTGCACCACGCCTGATCGCTGCTCCATCTGCGGCGGATCACACCACACTCGGAAGTGCATTTCTAGCACTCCCAAGTGCTTCCATTGCGGAGGTCGGCACTGGGCTGCTGATCCCTCGTGTCCCAAGTGGCGACACCAACAGCAGCTGACCACGGCACTCCGCAAGACAACACCACCAGAAGGCCAGCGGCAAGGGCTCAACGAGCTCCGCCCTCTTCAGCCCACTGGGTCTGCCCAGATTGAATCCTATTCAAAGGCCCTCCAGTCACGGAGCCCCAAGCCCCCCCCCCCCCCCCCCAGCCAACCAGCTCGGGAGCCCCCTCAGCAACCTGTGCCAGGAGCTCCCACCAAACTCTGGCGCTCGCCGATTGGGAGACGCTGCTGCTCTCATTTTTGGGAGCCCTACCACTCGCCATCATGGTCAGACGCAACCCAATTCCCAGGAGACCGCGTGTCTTGCAGTGGAATACCAATTCCCTGAGAGTACGACACGCAGACCTCAAAGATCTAATCCTCCAGAAAACTCTGGAATTTGATGTCTGCTTTACAGGAGACCCGAGTCCCAGCGGAGAACCTCCGTCTACCAGGGTTCACCGCGTACTATGGCCGCCCATGCTGTTCCAACCAGGACTGCAATGATGCCCCCTACCTGGATCCTTCGCATCCACAACACAGGCCCTGCACAGGCATCTATGTGAGGAGTGACATACCCCACACACTGATGGATGTTGCCCAACCTGGCCTAGGACAACTGGAGATCTGTGCTGTGTGCGTCCGTATGGGTGACACGGACACTACTGTCGCTTCAGTATATGTCCCTCCATGAGTTCCTTCGGACCCCTTCTGCCTCATTGCCCTCCATTCCCGTCTAGGTAAGGATGTTCTTATCTGTGGTGATTTCAACTCCCACCACAGGGCATGGGGCAACTAGTCCAGCACCACCAGAGGCAAAAAGCTGTTGGATGCCATCAGTGCTGCAGGCCTTCATTTCCTACAGCCTACCTCCCCAACCTTCATTCGGCCAGGACGGTCTTCTTTCATCGACCTTAATCTACGATGCCTGCCACTATTCGTGGGCCAGAGCACCTGACTTTTTGGGTTCTGATCATTTTCCCATCTTCCTTAACCCCTCTGTGAGGGGTAGGAGGGAAAAGCGCTACCCCATTGCTAAATGGGCGAGTTCAGAGAACGAGTTAAAGACAGCCCACTTGCAGGTGACTTCCTGGATCTCCTTGGACGTTGCACCAAGAACTCCACAATCACCTGTGCAGTCCCACTTCATGCACCAGTTTCGAACCTACGTGTACTCGGGCCTCCACACCAAGGGCTGAGCGAGTGGCCAAACTCACCCACCAACCCAAACATTCGAAGGCCTTCCGCAGGATCGATGCCACATAATTATTTCAACGTGCGATAGCAGCAATGCCTTTTGAACTGAAAGCCTGCGTTCAGAATGCGGCTGACCCGCTTGCTTTCATTGACTGATGGGTTGGAAGGATAGAGGACTCTCGCAAAAATAAAAAAAAAAAAGTTTTTGCTGCCTAACTCCTAGCACCAGTCCGAAGTCCTAGCCTGTCATGAGCGTTGGCCAGAACGTCAAAGTGCTTATCTGTATGTCCGTATAAACAGGGCTCAAATTAATGTTTAGTTGCGAGTTTCGGAAGTTGCGAAGAGAGCAGGCAGTCAGTGCCGAATCTGCCAACCTTTACCCTCCAGCGCCGCACCGGTCATGGCGCCATTTAGGTTTTACCCATTCTTGCATGGTTTTACCTGGTTTCATCTTCTGTCCACGTCTTGGATGTGCACATCTTCTATGCCGCTCTTTCGATGAGATTTTTTTTTTCTGGGGGGGGGGGCATGTGCTGTGCACCAGGCCTCAGAAACGGCGGCACATAGTTCGAATTATCTGTAGCGGAACCAACTCTCGTTAGAATTATCCGACTTTTTTTTTACACAAACCTCTATAGAGCTTGGCCAGACCAAGTAGCGTAGTTAAAATTATCCAAAAATTCGAACCATCCAGGTTCGAATTAACAAATTTTACCGTATCTGTGAGGTGACGGAGAACGTCATACGGGTCCAGGAGAAAGTTAACAGTAGCAGCCTTCCAAAGAAACCAAATCTGGATAGAGTCTTGACAGCAGAGGTCATGGGTGAGCTCTCAGCTCTAGGCTTGGCCAGCCGTATCCACAACTGACAAAGCATATGTTTGAGTCAGCTGCTGATTCATATCATTTTAACATCTGGTTAAATCGCCATTGAATTCTATGAAAAGAACAGAATGCATCATGTTGCAAAGCAAGCGACAGCAAAGGTCAACAGTCCAAACGTCCGCAAGCACTTGACGAATTTGGTACTTTGCAAGCACCAATACGCAAAGGCGCATTTTGTAGTATGAAAAAACAACAACAAAAAACAGCCACTTTTCTACTGAAATAAGGTGTTATTTGTGCACATATTTTGTTCCTAGTCAAGGCCTCCAACATATATTAGGCGTGTTGATGTTTGGTTCGATTTTGTTCAAAACCTGCATTAAAGAGATGGCCATTCATGGACCGTTATTGGTCTCTCAGAAGAAATCTAGATTTACAGGCTGGAATCATGATTCATCATGTTTTTGAGCTTGATGTTTTACAAATAAATTTTTTTAAGCTGAATGTAGCAGTGCAGCACATTGCAGCAAAAGGCTGCGAAACGTTTTTGAACTCTTCTGCAACGTGCATTAAAACCTTGGTACATGAAACCGCTATCTCCACTAAGCGAGACCAGTGCATGACACTGGTAGTGTGGTTTAAGTTATGAAGCCTAAAAGCCCAATAGTAGATCGAGAGGTTGCGACACATCACACAATAAAGGGCCTCAACCTGCTGTCCAACGTTTCAACAAGATTCTCTGGTCTCCCCAGTCGTAAGACAAGCAAATGTGGCATATGTACACTACTACAGACACAGGCTCCCCAAGGGGATTCTCTCCTGGATTACGCAACCGACAAGACGTTAATTTGCTCGCTCCGTTCGTGATCCCATCCCTCCCCACTTCTCTTCTTCTTCTTTATTCTATTTATTTTCAATTCACCTATTTATTCATTTACTATTACTACCTTTTCCCCCTTTCTCTAACTCCTTTTCCTTCTTTTTTTTTTCTTTTTTTCTCTTCTTTTGCCTTTTCCGTTTATTATTATTATTATTATTATTATTATTATTATTTCATTGTGTACAATCGCCTTCCGCGCTCGTTTTCCGTTATTCCTTCGCTTTTGGCCTATTCGACACAGGCCTCGCTAGGCTCGCTCCATTTATAGAATGGATGACCAAGTTTTCGATATTGCCGGCATTCGTGCCCGCATCAGCAGCCACAGACGTGCAAGAAGTGTGGGCTGCTCACGCGCCCTTCAGCAGCTTCTCAGCCAAGCGTCCAGCATCTGCAAGAAGCAGGAGGAGGCTAAACGTTTTCTCAGTGCCACCCAGCGGCCAACTGGCATGGAGGGAGCTATGGATCTCCGCACCTCCCAGGAGAGCTTCACATCTGCACAAGAGCAAACAGGTGATGAACCTTTTGACTCCTCCATTCGGGAGGCTGATGTGTCGTTCGTATATTCAACTATTGAGCTACCGTCAGGGTACGCGTCCTCCCCCGCTGAGGGCTCAGATCCTCCACCCGTTATGAAGCCACAGGGCGCCGCTCAGTCAGGTACTCCACCCGTTATGAAGTCACAGGGTGCCGCTCAGAATAGTCCCACCACCTCAAACGCAGAGAAGGTGGCACAAACTGAGTCCGCCAGCCACGCCGCTTCTGCTCTTAGCGCAGCCCCTGCAGTAGAGGCTAACCTAACCGCTAATGAGCAACAACTTACCATCGGTGATGCCTTTAGCGATGAAGAATATGCTCGACAGGCGCAAGGGGGCAATCCTCGTCTCCGAGGGAACTCCGACCACCGTCCCAACATTACAAAAGAGGGACAAGCGGGCCATGAAGAAAGAGGGCCAGCTTCCGCCGCATTCACAAGGAAGCAAAAGCGGGCCGAAGGAGCGCAATGTGACGCAGAGCGTTAACCCCCCTTCGCAGCGCCGTCGACCGCGCTTTCGCCTCTTTGTAGCACCCACGGAGCAGTCTCCGAATCGCCGCCCCAAAAACAGGACCGCGCAGATAGAGACAGTTCTATATCGGCCAGTGGGCAGAAAGGCCAACTTCTTGGCTCTCACGCAGGAACGCATTGCAGCGCATTTCTGTAAAATGCAAGACGTAAAACAAGTCAGAGTGAACTTCCGGCGCAACATTGTCGCGGTGGACGTGAGGACAGCTGACCTCAGCCCTTTTCTCGCGGTGAGCAGCATTTGCGAGCTGGCGGTCCGCGCCAAAGCAGCCAAAACAAACACCTGCTCAGGTCTACTTTTCGGTGTCGATCAAGACCTCAGTGTCGATGAGATTGCAGCTCAGTTGAGAGCGCCGTACCTGTAGTGGGATGCCAGCGCAGTGGCAATGCAGTCGTTATTCACTTTGAGCCCTAGCAAAAAAATCCGATAGAAAACTAATAGCCTATCAGATTATTGATATTGGTTTTATAGGTCTGCCAGAGTATTGGTCTTATGGGTATCCTAGCCGATTGGTTTTACAGGTCTACTGGAGTATTGGTTTTATAGGTCAATTGTTTACTGGTCGTATAGGCTATGGTTTTATCGGTCCTATGGCATCTGATAAACTGATAGGTCTGTAATGCTAGTACACCCATAGCTGTCAATAATCTGATAGACCTACAAAACCAGTAGGCTTCCTATTGGTTTTGTAGGCCCTATGGAATATTGGTCTCATCGAGTAGCTGCGGGTGTTTTACCTCTCTGGACACCTGAAAGGAGAGGGCAGCTATGTTCCATTTTCTAGGGATGAGTTACGCAGCAGGTGCATGTATACACATTTTAATCCACAATGACAGCGGCAACGCATACTGGCACATAATCCAAACATTGACTGCATCCAGGTAGCCCTCGATTCCAAGATTGCGGATTTCGGCCCGATGATGTAGTCTCTCGAATGCTAAGGCACCTGAAAGAAATAAAAAATTGCGTTACAGCTTGAAAAATAAGCGATTTCAAGAACGCGACACCACCATGACTTCAAAAAATCGGTCCACACATATACCGGCAACCGCGATTGCGCGCGTATTCAAGCGGGAAACGCATGTGATCGAAAAAGTGAGCGAAGCGACAAGGCGGCGCGGCGTAAGCGATCATGGTTCGCTCCGTCGCCTACTGGGGAAGACGCATGCACGCGACAGCGCGAACCGAGCGAAACGACGACAACGCTGGCATTTGGCTGGCTTAGTACACCGCAAAACTATTGCCAAATCTAACAAGAGTCATAACGATTGCAAGAATTGACGTTATTTTGCGACAACCTGGCAAAGTAAAATGTATTTACAGCAAACCGTATCGAATGTGTGTGAACTTGCACTGTAATCGGCACGAATAGTCACGTGACCCCTTGTTTCTACTGTTTCGGTTGCGATTAGACGTTCTTTGAATCCTTGGCTATCCACCATTGTTCGTACAAAGCGAAATGTTTACGCGGTAATGCACAATCACAATGCAACACGACAAAATAAAGAAAGCATGCGAAATGAGCGGCAGTGACGTACGGTTACTTCCGGGCGAACGAGCGAAATTTTCTATTTCGGCAGATCCGAGCGACGAGCCAAGCGACACATGCATTTCTGTTCGCGCGAAGGCTTCGCGCGCGACGCGTGCCGCCGTCGCGTTCGCGTGAGTTTTCGCGTGCATGCGATTCAGCCTTCATGCGGAGGCAGTTAGGAGAGGCGCCGCCATTACTGAACGCCGAGGTAGCTGCTGAACCAACATTCCGCCTTTCGCCTCACCACAGGTTCTGCCACTTAAACACAGTGCGCACGATATTCGAAAACAGATTAACGCTAAAAAGTTTCATCAATGCTTTCAAGAAATCGTGCCGACTTTAAAACTCGACGCTGCGTTATATCACACCGCGCGATTCAAATTCCTTTGTTGGCGTGCAGGCAACGGCATTCTGCAACGCAAAGCCACATCATACACTGACAAAGTATAAACGTCAGCCCGAAGTTGCAAGTGATGCACACGCACCTGATCAAAAGCTGAACGTGCGCTGGAACGTTGATATCCTCGAGAAGCACCCCGAAAATCGGCGAAAACTTATAAACACAGGGCACCGACGGAACTGCCGCCCGATCAGCGATCGCGCCAGCGCCAATGCCTCTACGGAGCTGCGCATGCGCGCCCAGAGGAGAGGTGGAAAGGAGGATGAGAGAGGCCAGCACGGGAA
Source organism: Amblyomma maculatum (assembly GCF_055883805.1). Taxonomy (NCBI): domain Eukaryota; kingdom Metazoa; phylum Arthropoda; class Arachnida; order Ixodida; family Ixodidae; genus Amblyomma; species Amblyomma maculatum. The sequence continues at coordinate 161,916,327 of NC_139354.1, forward strand.
CGCTTGCGCGGGAGTGGGAGTGAGAGAAAGGAAACCTACCTCTCCGCTGCGAAGCGCCGCCGGCATCGCGCTACCGCGTCGGCAGCTCGAGCCGTACTCGTCGCGTGCTCGATGTCGACTCCTCTCGCTTCGGCGGCGGTTGCAGCGTTGCAGTTGCTTGGACGCGCGCCTCTCAATCCATTTCACCGTCCTGCTCTGCACATGTAGGTGATTGTGACTGAGCTGGGCCTCGACAGAACCGTGCTATATCCGCGTGCTTTCCCATCTCCATTCAGTGATCCAGTAGCAACAGCGTCGCGCGTCTTGCGGCTCCAACCGTACGTAGTTTGTTGAGACCGCGCGCAGCGTTCTCAATTGTTATTGCGGCTAATATTGTACGTTACGGCAACACTCAATAAACGGGATGAATGCGTGAGTTTTGGGGATGTGTCCGAGATGGAAAAGGAAACAATGACATAGACCTAAAATCTCCAACGTACTGATCCTGCATGCAAGACCCATAAACAAAGGCATACTGATGTATCAGACACATGAACCAATATGTAGTAGTCTACAAGACAAGCATGTATCAGCCTATAAGATGTATGGGCTTCTGCACTGGTCTGATACTTTTCTTATACAACCCACCGATAAACCTATCAAACCTATTGCCTATAGGACAAATATGTACCAGTCTATAAGATTTATGAGTTTCTGAATAAGTCTCATAGAAATGCAGATAAAACACATAGAATACCTACAGAACCAATACCGATTTTTATAAAACCAATAACGCACCCTATTGGTCTTTTTTGCTAGGGAGGGCACCCAGCCGCCCGAACAAGTGGCTCTATTTAAGCTTCGCCGTGCGGTCCGCGCTAGACGGCCACGCCCCACACAGTGCCTCAAGTGCGGATTGCTGGGGCACGCCACAGCTGTTTGTCGGAATGACAAGCGCTGCTTCCATTGCGGAGACATAGAGCACGCCATGGCGGATTGCACAGCAGAGAAGCCGCGTTGCGTCAACTGCAACGGCACTCATGCCGCAACAGAACCTCGCTGCCCTCGCTGGCAGTTAGAAAGGAAGGTAGCTACTCTCCTGGCCACATCAGATAAGCCGCTCACGCGCCGTCAGGCAGTGCAGATCGCTAAGGGTACGGGGGAAGAAGCAGAACCCGCCCAAACAGAGAGCGCCGCACGCATTCGTACTAAACAAAGTACCGCACGCGGCACTTCCGCGCAAACGATTGCCCCTGCAGCAAATAAACCTCGCGCCGAGACAAATGCGGGAAAACCACAGCCTTATAAGGCAGCTCTGACGGGCAAAACCGCAACTGCGTCCGAAGCGCAGAAAGATATAGTCATCGCTGCCCTCTCAGCAGCGGTGCAAGCCCTACTGGAGCACCTCCCCGTAAACTCGACAGCGCGTCAGCTCTGCCAGGCGGCTCTGGCTGCGCAACAATCACTCAGCCACAATGGCTAACCAGCTAAGAGTCAGGCCGCGGATATTTCAATGGAACTGCCGTTCCCTCCGCCGCCGGCAGGCAGAATTAGCTCACATCCTCCCGTTCGCACATATGATGTCCTCGCGCAACAAGAAACATATGTGCGAGCGGAGGACTTCGCGCTACCTGGCTTCGTCGGGTACAGCAGCGCAACACAGTGCAAACTGGATTTGTGCTCTCTGTCAGGACTGCGGAGCAGTGGAAACACTCTCGCATTTGCTGTGTGATTGTCCCGCACTGGACGCACACAGGCGTACTCTTCAGGATGCCCTCGACAACTCGGGATGCCGTCGGCTTCCTCAAATGATCTGTTATTCCCTAAGGCATCGCGAGAAAAAACGCGACGCGTACACGACTATGTCCTCAAATTCGCCGAGGACGCGCGCATTCTTGCGCGGCTGTAAAGCCATCTTTACCTTTATTTATTTATTTTTTTTAATATATGCTACTGTGTTTTCTTTGTATTTTATTCTTCGTCTTACTATTCTCTATCCTACTGAAATGCACACCTTGTGCTTCTACCACGCGTGCTCTAAGCCCGCTTGTTGTTGTTGTAGTGGTTATTTATTGTATGTACAAAACGAAAGAAAAGATGTTTGCCAGCCCCGGTATCTGCTATCTTATATCTGAAGCACCTGAACTGGGGCGGCGGAAATAAAGGGATAGCGAGGAGAAGGTAGAGGAAATCAAAGAGGTGAGTGATAGGGAGAAAGAAAAGAGTAGGTAAAAATAAAAGAAATATATACACTATGGTACAGTATACAGTAGTTTGCATGAGGCCCACCCGCAAACGTCTTAGGTCACTGAGTACTCGGCACGTCGGGCGGGCCTCCGCAATAGCTCCACGTCCAGGCAACTGTTCACTACGCACGCACTTGCACACTGTACAAAACACTGACGGCTGTCGTGGGCGATCAGCCGTTATTGTGGGAAGTAGCACACGTGGAGCGTTCAGTCCCAGCGCGCACTATCTGGCGAGGTGAAATAGGCGGGTCATCAAGCCCGCCTGTTCGATGTACTCACACAAGCTCACGTGAGCTCGCTCGCGGGCGCGCGCACAGCCCGGCGGCCACAGGAGCACAGCTACGCTGTCCGGGATTACCCCCTGCGCTCTGTAAGCCGCCAGCAACTCACGTCGTGGTTCGGCTAGCGCGGTGCAGCGCAGTAGAAGATGTTCGAGAGTTTCTACCTCGCCACAGCCGTCACACACGTCACTATTGGCAAGTCCGTGGCGCATCCGTCGTTCCCCAGGCCACACACATCCAATGCGTGCACGGAGGATCATTGCGCGTTGCAGCCGAGTCAGCGAGCGGCCGCTGACACTGTGAATGCGCTCACCTCTTGCGATGCGTGGGTCGGGGTGCTGCGTCCGGAGGTGATCGTCGATTACCGCACGCACATCCTCCAAAGCGAGTTGCTCGTCGCTAGGAGGGAGTTCATGTGCTGCGGTCGCGAGCTCGTCGGCACGCTTTACGCCGGCTCCAGCATTCTGGCGACCTCCTTCGCCCCTCGGGGATTGGCGCTCTCAACGAGCCAATCAGCTCCTGCGCTCCCCATAGGTCCGCGCGCCGGTCATTCGGCCGCCGGCTCTTCCGCACTTCTTGCATGCGCTCCTGGCGCGGCTCTGCTCTTTTCCTTGCCTTTGCCCTCTTTGCCACGACCAACCCTTCTTTTCTTTAATTCCCACTCCCCGCGTGGTGCAACGGCGGTGATTCCCTCAACAGAGGAGACAGTTGAAAGCACCACGTTACCCCCTTTTCTCCCATCCCCAACCAGAACATCAATCCTCCTCCTCCTCCTCCAGGCTCCCCAAGGATTGCGTCATATCTAGCGCCTTCAACACACATCGTCACATACAGATGGCAGGCAGTACCATGGTGGAAGTGGATCAGGTTTTCGGGTAATATTAGGTAATGAGTCTATTAAGTCTAAAACTTGACATTTCTCTTCAAAGCGGAGCAACTTGACATTTCTCTTCAAAGCGGAGCAGAAGTGGCTTTATTTTTTGAGGTTTGTTTATGAACAGTGTTCGAGACTGGCACTTTGTAACTATTGGGTAACAGATATGGTTTGGCAGTGAACGGATCTTTAAAATGTATGAGCATGTGAGCATGTTTCTTCGGCTTGTAAGAGATGGTTCATTGGTTTCTACATATAAGCTGTTTATGGGGGATGTCCTGTATGCACCAGTTGAAATACACAAGCCTGAATTGTGTACAGAGTCCAGTCATTTTAAATATGACGGCCTTGCAGATCCATATATTATGCAGCCATAATCTAAACATGAGCGAACCACAGAGCGGTAAATTTTTAAAAGACATGTTCTGTCAGATCCCCAGTGTTTATGTGAAAGGACTTTCAATATATTGAGAGATTTCGAAGCTTTCTTTTTTAGGTTGTTTATGTGGGGAAGGAATGAAAGCTTTCTGTCAAAAGTTAGCCCTAGAAATTTATGTTCGTGCTTTACAGGTAGCTTAACATCATTAAGGTGGATGGTGGGATCAATGTGCAGTCCTCTTCTGAGAGAGAACAAAACAACTACCGACTTTTGAGTAGAAAACCTGAAGCCATTCCTATCTGCCCACGTTGCCAGTCTATTTACTGTGAGCTGTATTTGCCTCTCACATGTTGACACATTGGAGGATGTACATGCAATCTGAAGGTCGTCTACGTAGACAGAGTACATAACGGATTTTGGGATTATTTTTGCTATACTGCTAATTTTTACTATAAACAGAGTAGTACTCAAAATACATCCTTGAGGCACACCATTTTCTTGTATGAAGGTTCTAGAAAGGATAGAACCGAGACGTACTTTAAATGAGCGTTGAGAGAGAAAGTCGCTTATACATTTTAGCATCCTGCCGCGAATGCCAAGCTCTCCCAAATCACGCAGGATCCCAAACCTCCACGTGGTGTCATAGGCTTTTTCGAGGTCAAAAAATACGGCAAGGCAATGCTGTTTATGGATAAAGGCATCTCGGATAGTATTTTCCAGTCGGACAAGGTGATCAATAGTTGAACATGTTTTTTTGTAGCCGCACTGATGGGTATCAAGAAGTTTCCGGGATTCAAGAACAAACATGAGCCTTGTATTTACAATGCTTTCAAAAGCTTTTGCAAGGCAGCTCGTCAGGGCTATTGGCCTATAACTGCCTGGGGAGTCCGGGGGCTTCCCAGGCTTTAAGAGAGGTACTATAACGGCTGTCTTCCAGGCTTCTGGTATTGTTCCAGATATCCATATTTTATTAAAAAATTTCAATAATGCATCTACTGACAATGGAGTCAAATGAGCAAGCATTTCATAATGTATTTCATCTGGTCCTGGTGCAGTTTGTTTGCCGGCATTTAATACTCTAGTTATTTCTTCAAGTGTAATTAAACGGTTCATTTGTGCCTCCAGCTTTTGGGAGTCTTTGTTCTTCAGCTGCTGTTTTATACTTTATAAAGGAATGTGTATAGTGTGCCGAACTAGAGATTGTAGCGAAATGTTCCCCCAATATGTTTGCTTGTTCTTCTACATTCGTTTGTGTACCAGGAGTTGTTAAAAGTGGAATCGTGAAAGGATAGTATTTGCCGTCTAGTTTATTAACCTGCTCCCACATTTTTTTAGATGTGGTTGAGCTATTTATTGATGACACATAATTTTGCCATGAGGCTTTTTCAGCTTCGCGGCGAATGCACCTTGCTTTAGCCCTGGCCTTTTTAAAAGTTATAAGGTGCTCATGTGTGGGATATCTCCGGAATATTCCCCAAGCTTTATTTTGCTTTCTTTTTGCCTCTTTGCACTCTTGTGTATACCACACTTTATGGTTTTGCTGTACAGTTCCCGAGGACTGTGGAATAGCTAGGTGTGCTGCAGCAATAATACAAGCTGCAATCTCTTCATTCAGCTCATCTATGCTGAGATTTTCTGAAAATACTTTTATGAGGTCAGCTTTGGACTGGAAAAGTGTCCAATCTGTCAGGTGAAGTTTCCATCGCCGTGGTTTGGTTAGAGTGATGGATGGTGAGGATGTTGCGTCGTGCGCGTAAAGGATTTTGAGATTCGGTTTGAGTACCACGGAGTCCGCTCCCGGTTCGTAAGTGTTTGGTTTTCCGTCGGACTTGCCAGCCGCTTAGCTTGTGTCTGAGTTAAGGCGTACGAAAAGGTGCAGTCAAAGTAGTTGGAAAACAATCTGGGATTTCCGGTCAGCGTGGTTGACATGCAAAAAAGTAAAAGCTCTAGTCGCCTCTTGTATTTCAAAGTTGAATGGAAAAACGAAGAGAGGGCACTAGAATTAGCCAAGGAAGCCCAGTCTAAGATCAACAGTCATGGCACTGAGACTGGTAAGCAATTCGTTTGCCATAACTGCAACGGTAGCTACCAACACGGTGGGCATTTCAATGAAATGAACGCTGGTTTGAAGACACTCTGCCACATCTTGGGGAAAATCATTTCAAGCCAGCTTTTGTGTTCTCCAACGACATTCCGCTACATTGTGGAGTCGTACAAGCTCGTAGTAGAGCGCGAAACAACGAATATGAGAGAGCCCTTGTCCGCCGTGAAAAGAATGGCCGTTGGGCTATATCGGTTTTATTCTAGCTGGTTTGCTTTGTAAGAGCTAGTTTGCTTCATCGTAATGAAACAAGTATTGTGCTATCGTGGACGAAATACACCTTCAGCAGTATTTATAGTATATAGGTGGTCATCCTACTGCTGCTGCTATATATGCCGAGAAAATAAAAACAGCTCAAGTGGTTATAATAGTCATTGCTGTCATCATACACAGATGTTGTGCATATACTTCCTGTATCTAGGATAACTGCAGAACTTCATGTTCTGTAAAGAGTAATCATGAACTTGAAAGATGCTGGTCTTCATGTAGTTATTGTTTGGTTAAATTCATACGCTGGGGATTGTATACCCTCATCCAGCAGAAGAGCAGCAACCTATTTTATATCACTGATAAAGTTTATTTGCTGAAGAGTATTTGCAATAACTGGTAAAAAGATGATTTGTGACAAGTGCTTATTTATCCTACTTTTGAAAGTGAGCAAGAACAGGATGCAAAAATGCAAGGGGCTTCATTCACTTCTCTAAAAAATCTATGAGGCTGAAAAGGACAGTGTAGTTAACAAGGTTCATAGCCGCCGGGAAGGAAAAAATTCAAGGGATTTTAAGGACTTTCAAGGACCTAAAAAAGAATTTTCAAGGACTTGAAACAAGACTTTTTGAGATGATAGAAAAAGTCCACAACATGCTTTACAGCAAGGAAGCACATCTTTTACTGCACACAAGCAAAAGTAGGCACATTTTTCACAATAAATACCTAACTAGCTTCTTTTCTCCAACATATTGTACACATCCACAAAAAGAGGCCCATTCTCAAACAGTGGACTCATGATTAAGTTTCTGAAGCTTTCCCTTCAACTTGTCATCAATTTCTGCGAGCCCCAGAGTCTTTTCTTTTGCCGTTTTTCTTAAACTGTTGGACTTCACAATGAAGGTGATGTCACTTGTAGCTTCTGCCCGCTCAGCGTAGTTGTCAGTACAAACTGTTAAATCAGCAATTGTTGCCTCCAGCCTCTTCATCTTCATGCCGTGTATTTCTTCTTCAATTTCTCTTTGATGCCTTGGACTGCTCGATCGCTTCTTTTTTTTTTTATCCTCCAAGTAGGCTCAATAGCGGTTGTGTGCAGCCAAGACAGATCTATGCAACTCCTTTGTTGTTACAAGGTTCAGGATGCCACCAGCCTTGTTTACTGCATCGTAAACGATTCGCTGTGACACACATGAGATCTCCTTCAGGTTTTCGACAGAGACGTGGCGGTTCACAATGAAGCCTCTTTCGACAGTTGCCTGCCCGTGGCTCAAGACGAGAAGTCGCACAACTTTCCACAAGTGCTTATAGGATGAGTCAACCGTCAAAAGCTCATGGAAGAACTTGTCTAGCCTAAAAGAGTGTTTGTCAAACTGCTGCAGGTTGTGTTTCTTCTCTTGCAGAAGTTCTGCGTATTCGCCTAGGACCGAATCACGCTCATGCTCACCCAATCGTCTAACTGCAATGAGGGCGTCTAATAATTTCCTGAAGCCTGTGAGGCACTCATCTGGTTTTGAGGTCATTTGGCGAGGGTCTAGCGAAGACAGGCTCCTAACTAGATATGTCAGCGGGCTCTTTTGCAGAATTTTCTTGGTAGTACTATAAAGGAACTGTTTGTATTCCATCCTGGAGGCAAATACGTCCTTGGCGCTCACCTTTGCAGCTTTGACCATTTCTTCAGCTGCATGCCCAATGTCAACTTTCTCTGAAGATACACGGTTATTTGGGTCTACGAGATCCATTTTGAGCAAGCCGACAACTCCTGTCGAAGCTGACAGCACTGAGCACTTCATGAATCTTGTGAGAAGTTTCCTCACAAGACACTCCACATCTCTTTTTAAAAAGAACATCAGCGGTTTGTCCATTTGGTATTTCAGTTTGGCCAACAGCAGTGGGTCCTGGCAAAATTCGCAGAGCTGTGTGAATGACGCACACTTTGGCAAGTTCACCTCTTTCTTTTCTACCCAGCGATGAGCAACAAAGTTGAGAAGAAATTTCATTTGGCCTGTCACGGTAGAGAAGTCTTCCCTTCGAGCTGGAGCATCATAAAAAAGGGCACTGAGGCTTGAAACAAGATTCTCTATGCCCCACTTGCTGGCAACAACACCCGCCCTGTAAGCGTTATGTATTGTATGCAGTCCGTAAGTGCCAAGGTCCAAACACTGAACTTGATGATTCTGCTGCAAGTATTCCTGCATTTCCCTAAAACACTTTAGGTTCACATTGGGGCCATCCATAGACAGCTGGGCAGCTTTCGCCAGCGGTAAATCTGCCAAGGCAGCCAGAAGCTTCTCTTGAAGGTCTTCGGCAGTCGAATGTCCCATGAACACCGACGTATAATACCACGTGGTTACCCGCTCGGGCTGAGTACTCCAGTACCGCAAATGGATGTCCATTTGTTTTTTTGCAGGCAGTCGTTCAAAGACTCATCAAACAGAACTGTGTAGCCATCAGATTTCTCTAATTCACGTTGTAGGCACGAGAGAAAAAATTGTCTCAGACCATGGCACACAACGTATGCAGATTTTCTTTCACCGCAGGAAAATGACTTCGCAATTTCGCTATCCGGAAATATTTTCTTGAACAGTTCCCCTGTGTGTGATGATGAGTTGTAGGAATACTGTGATGTTACCATTTTCAGGGTCCACAGTATCTCCGCGTCGGTCACACACTCGTGCGCTTTGCACAGGCTGCTCACATCCGACGACGTTGATGGAGCCGGCTCGATGCGTTGCTCACAAGCAATTGCTGTCACGTAGTTCCGCAAGGTACTATTTGCCGTAGTCGTTTTCGTGTTCGCAATGTGTTTTGCGCTCTTCATATGGCTTTTGACGGCCGACTCACCCATTGATGACACATCGAAAGTTTTCCAGCATGCCTTGCACTTTGCCCGATGCGAGTTCGCATCCCAGTTGCCGGATGCGATGCGACGCATCCGGAGAAATCCACTCCCTATGCGCAGCACTGTATAACCACGACTGCTGGAAATTACACTTCCCGGGCATACTGCAGCTAGGAAAGACGCAACAGCAACTATTCGCGCACCATGCTTTTCCACATCGTAGGTAGGCTTAGCTGCGGTCGCTGCCGCCACTGTAACCACCACGACCTACTGTAGTAACCACCTACTGTGTTGTGGCTATAGAAACGGGTTGGATTGGATGCTTTGGTTGGCTCAAGTACATAGTTGCCAGTCGTTCAAGAGGCATCCGCTAAAAACCGGCTGAACGAAAGTCTATCGAAGAAATTCAAGGATATTTAAGGACTTCAAAATAATTAAGGGTTTTCAAGGCCTTGAAAATGCTATTTTTCAATTCCAGAGTTTTCAAGGGTTTAATGGACCGCTACGAACCCTGGTTAAGGTTGCGTATGGCTGGCCTCACAAGTCATTAAACCAGACACACCTGGAGCGACAAAATGTCAAAGTAGCCCTGAAACTTTTTAGCAGGTTTGTCTCATCAGCATTGAGCTCAATCTAATTTTTCCTGGTCAAACGGTCTCACGAAAGACTGAGTGCATGCTGTGCAGCATCGTCGGTGGGCAGCTGCTCGGACTGTGACGGAACAGTGCCTGTGCTCGGGGCCTGTGACCAGGGAAGGAAAAGATTGCCTGGATGGCGAGGTGCTTAGCTGACCCACCCAACCAACAGCCCCAGATACTGTCAGGGCTCGTGCCATCATCTCGCCTCAGGAGCGAGCTCGCGAGCTGTTGCGCGGCGTGCCATGGCCGGCTATGCTGTGACTTGCCAGACACAAGATCCTCGTTCGACCCCGCCTGCCTCCTCGTGGTCTGAGTGCCCCCTGCTTCGTACCGGACCCAGCAAATATATACTGTCCTTTACTCTCTTCTCGCTGCAAGGCCCGTGTCGATGTTCCTCATTAGAGGAGGATAGGGCACCCCCTATTTCACCCTTCCACCATAAAACACATCGCCTCTAAATTTTCCAGAAACAGAAGATAGATGGCAAGACTGATCTCTAGGTCATAAGGCTCCTCTACCTTTTAAAGGTAGCGACAGGTTTTGATCCAGCCGCCCCTCCCTCCGATAGGCCGGTTGGCTGCACGTGACCTATTCGCCACCAAGCTCCGCCCAAAGGGTCCAGCGGTGCTCGCTGCGCCGCTGAAATGCACGGCGGTCTGAGCTTGCCAGCGTGATATTGGCCGATTATTTAAGCAAAAAGCACTTCACACGCCTCTATTGCATTTTTAGGAGTGTATATGCAGTACCTAATGTTAAAGTGGACACAAGAATTACATCTCTGAACTCAAATCTTGAAGCAAGCGCGTGACATGTGGCTGCGCCAGGCTGCTGTGCTTTCGGCTGCCGGAACCGTGCGGAAGACGCAAAAAAGTCATTTTCCATTTCTCACCGTGACGATAATAGCAACAGAAGGCAGCTATGGCCTCATGAAATCGGGCGTAAGATTTTTATGGACACAGAAAACACCCGACTATGCAAAGGAATATCTGTCTGCTTAAAAAGCAGTTCGCTTGCCCGAATTCGCTTTGTTTGGGCGTATGCTATTTTATAAGCAAAATATCAAGAACGCTATAACTATGTCGCCAGTACTTTTACTGTGGATGTTTAGTGAAATGCCACTGCCGTTTCGAGCCCCTCTTACTTTCCAGAACAGATCAGGACTGCAATATTTGCGTGGAATCAATGCTGTCAAAATGCTCAGAATGAAAAGCCAATGCTTGATAATGCTTATTACGAAAATTTAGTCAGTACAATTCATCAGTTAATTGATATAAATGAAAAATGAAACATTCCTGGAAAAAGAGGAGGGTGCGAATGGGTCAAAGAGATCGAAATGGAAAGTCAATTTTTGGCAATGCTAAATATCGGTGTATAAAAATAAAAACAAAAATTTGTACCATAAAAAGTGTAAAAACAACCGTGTGTGTGAAACGCATTGAGCCATTGTTTTAACGGAGGAGTCTCGCAGCGTTGCATAAAAAGCAAGCAAGTTCCACTAACTGCACACAGGGACTCGTCAAGTTTCAAGAGGCGGCAGCTAAGTTTACTGGTGATATTGCCCGGCAGGCTATAAGGAAACCAATATAAAGCAAATAAAGAACAGAAAAGTCAGAAAGCATTATCCGTGAGTTTTGTATCACATAATACCAGATTTTTTTTTTTTGCAGTTGTTGGAAGATATAGACCCTTTACAGCACGAGCGCATGGGCGCTGCCATATTTGATCATGTGACCCTTCCGCCATCGCTGGCCTTCGGGCCTTCTGGTTTGACGGCTTTCGGCGCGCTAGTACTCTGCTGTACAGTGCAGCGTACCCGCTATCGCTGGGGACGTGCTTGTAGACAGCCGAAAAACTTCCTGTGAATGCCCATAGTATGTGTGTAGGTGCTAAAAAATGTTTAATTTAACCACATATTTCATTTATTGCATCCTCCTAACTATCTGCATTGGCTAGAACGTTTCGACAAACCGTCAGCCGTCGACGCATTTAAAAAATTTTTTTTTACCAATTCCCTCTCTTGCGCTCTCAGTGGAAAACATTTTCTGTAAAACTGAATGAATTACAAACTGACTGTCCCCTCAAACTTTTTTCTTATTCTCTTGCGCAGAGGGTGAACGCATGTTCAGACCATGCTGGCTGAGATGAATTATTAATGTTCACCATTTAACACTGTGCACAATATTTACTGCTCAATATAGACGCGCGTGTAATCCCCAACAAGTGATAAGGTATAAATTTACCTCCTGTAAACGCCCTGGCTTCAAAAGGCTATTACGCTGCTTAATGGCCGCATCAGGCGCTCAGCGGCAATCACCTGCGCTCGGGCGAAAGTGATTGGAAACTGCATCGGAATTCAGAACCCACTGTATAGGCAGCCCAAGCAAGTGGGGATATAAAAACTCTTATTATGGTAAATTTTATCATTGGTCCGTGCATTAGTTTCATAAAAACAGCAGTTATTACAATTGCAGCAGTGCTTGTCTAATTAAAGTTTGGTTTGTGGGGTTTAACATCCCAAAGCGACTGAAGCTATGAGTGGAGGATGCGGAAATTCCCACCCCCTGAGGTTCTTTTACCCTTTGATGGATGATGGGATACATAGGTCCCACTTGACGCGCCGACTTTCTTTCTACATTGAACGCGAAATCAAAACGTACCACGGCTTTGAGTGATGTGGCTCCCTCTATGAGGCTTTAAAGAAAACATTCACAGCTATTTTCTATGCTTAGCAACAAGTGGAGCCACAAATTTCGTCAGTTCTTTTTGCTTCACTTTTTGGTCCCACTTCGTGTTTTTCTCTTGTTTTGGAAGCTGCGTGAACTGCTATGAGATGCCTGGTGAGTATATTTGCCTATTTCTTGCACTATAACAATGTTTAGAGAAAACGAATGGCGTGTAAGTTATCATTTTCTGGCAAAAATACCGTTCCATGTATGAATCTTGTGGCAGTGGTGTGTTTTGATGCCCGTAGTGTTAGGGTTAGCGAGTCTAGTGTGTGCGCAAATATGATCCTGGAGCTGAATGCCACAATTCATTTTTTTTTGCGTAGGAGAACGAAAAAGCCTGAGCCGGGAGGAAGCCTTGGAGCTTTATTTTTAGTTTACCGGACAAGTCGAATGACAGCGCCGATGAGTACTGCGATAGCTCTGACGATGAAGACTTTGTGCTTGGAAGCGCTGAGAGCAGCGAAGAGGACGAGGTTCCGCTACCACTGCCTGTTCCCTGTACAAGCAAGGGCAATGATGATGATGATGATGATGATGGATTTTAATGGCGCAAGGGCGACTCAGTCCAAAGAGCGCCAGACTCAAGGTTAACGGTGTACTCAAGTTTATATAATGGAATAGTTGTGATTTTTCATGAAAGAATAAAAAACAGTGGTGTATAGGGCCTAAAAATGCATTCGCTCTGTAAAATTGCTAAAAACAATGGTGTATAGGGCCTAAAATTCATTTGCGATATATAATGGATGTGCAATGTATAAGTAGATGTTTTAAAGGATCTCATCCGTCCTCTTAAAGGCCCACTGTCCACCCTCCGGTCGAAAATATTTTCCCCGGTGACTGTGAGACTTCGCCCCTGGAACGCAAGGCCGCAAAATGTTTTTGAAAAGAGTAACTAATAACGCAGTTACAGCCACCGCAATCACCCGATTCTATCCTGCCTCTCTCCTTCCGTTCCCTCGCAAAAGTTTTTCACTCTCCTGCCCGAGGTCGTCTAGCCTCCGCAATACAAATTACCCTTCCTCCTCCGCGTTTGGCGGGAAGTGGGGCGTGGCTCTCCACGAGCGCGAAAAAAAAAAAAACGGTCGAGGGAGCGCGCACCGCTGTATTCAGTCTGGACGTGGCGAGGGAAAAGCGCGCTGCGAGCGGTAGACACCCATTATTCTCCCGTCAGTCAGCGAGACGGACCAATGGACGTCGTTCCCGATACGTACGTCATTATCGGGGGCCGTTGGGCCAGCGCAGGAAGCGGTGAAGCTGGCTTCTCAAAGGAGAGCATGAGGGAGCTTTGAATTGTATTTTCGATGCTTTGCTGCACGCGTGTCGCTGTAGAATTTTGCACAGACTATCTCCGGTACCTGATCGAAACACTGGGCTCCTTTTCTTAAAAGGGCCTTCCCTGGACAGTGGCCCTTTAAGGAGGAACGGGCTGAGACCCACGTCGATAAGAATTTTCATGTAAAAAGCCTACTTGTGATAAAAATTTAAGCACCTGTTTTAAAGGAAACATTGGGTTGTCGCCAATAAAAATGGATGGGTGTGCAGGTATTTGATAAGTGAACAAGGAGGGAAAATGACATCTTCTTTCTTGTTCCAGCTGTACACATATGATTAAAACATGAATAACAGTGAGCCGATCACCACATCTCGAGCAGTGCGGTGCAGGAGAGTTGGTTAAAAGATATGTATGGGTTATGTATGTGTGACCAATTCTCAGCCTGCACAGGGCTACTTCTTTAAATCTGTCTTGTTTTTCTGTGGTGTATCTGCCTATCCTTGGCTTTATTGTGTGTAGTTTATTTTCTGATGCTGCGTCCCATTCCTCTTGCCATTGTTGTCGAATCATGTTTTTTATGTGTGGTTTGAGGTCATGATAAGTTATCTTATCAATGTCTGTGTCATTTCGAAGGGCAGCTGAAGCAGCTAGCCTATCAGCTGCCTCATTACCCGGTATACAGCGGTGGCCTGGCACCCAACACAGTGTAATTTTAATTTCTAGTTCATGGGCAAACATAAGGGTGTTATAAAGAGAGTTCAGGACTGGGTTCTTATTATGCAATTTCCAAAAGGATAGAGACGTTAAAACACTGAGGGAGTTGTGTAGATGACTGATGTCTGTATTTTATTTTCTATAATGTGTCTCACAGCTAAAAGGATACCATAGCATTCAGCGGTAAATATACTAGTATAAATGTTCAGGGTTTTTGACTGTGAAAACTGTGGTCCATGTGCTAGACAGGAGACTTGAGCAGACTTCGAAGCATCAGTGTAATATTCATCACAAGTGTAATTCTCCTGAAGTGACATGAAGTGCTGCTGTATGGCAATAGGGGATGCATGTTTGCCCACTTCAAGAAACGACAGGTCACAATTAAAACCGTGCATTTTCCAAGGAGCAATTAGGTCTTTTATGGAAGTTGTATGAAGACTGGTAACCGAAACATTCAGACATTCAATATGCGTGGCAACTCTGATTGGATATGGTGGTGTTAGAGATGGTTTTTTTGAGAAAAGTGCTGTGCCAGTTTTGTCAAGCAGGAGCCGACGACATGGATGGTCCAGTTGGCATAGTACTTTCATAGCATAAGTTAAAGAAGTAAATTGTCTCCTTCGTTGCAGTGACCATCGGTTCGCCTCGACATAGAGGCTAGCAATTGGGCTAGTTCGGAAAGCGCCCGTAGCGAGGCGAAGGCCGAGGTGTTGCACGGGATCGAGCAATTTTAGCGCAGAGGATGATGCTGACCCATAAACCATCGAGCAATAGTCAATGCGTGATAGAACTACACTATTCAGAAGGTTCAGAAGGCAGTCGCGGTCTGTGCCCCATGACTGGTGAGAGAGAATTTTTAGCAAATTCATTGCTTTCAGACACTTAAGTCGCAACTGTTTTATGTGGGGAATGAAGGAAAGTTTTTCGTCAACAACTACGCCAAGAAATTTATGTTCTTTTTTAAAGGCAAGGCTCTGACCATTCAGTGTAATGTTGAGGCCAGGCCCGATGCCACGCTGCTTAGAGAAAAGTACACAAACACTCTTTCCAGAGTTAAATTTAAACCCATTGCCATCAGCCCACCTGGACAATTTGTTTACACCTAGCTGAATATGTTGTTCACAGATGGCCAAGTTGCAAGATTTGAAGCTTATCTGGACGTCATCAACATATACAGAACAATAAACAGTTTTTGGCAGCACGCTTTTTAAAGAGTTCATTTTGACTACGAAAAGTGTGCAACTGAGAACACCACCTTGAGGGACACCATTTTCCTGAATGTACTGCTTTGAATATGCATTGCCAACACGAACTTTGAAGGTCCGTTCAGACAAGTAACTTCGAATTGTGTTCAACATGTTTCCTGTGATGCCAAGAGAGAAGAGGTCGTGGATGATACCATAGCGCCAAGTGGTATCATATGCTTTTTCAAGATCGAAAAAGACAGATAAACAATGTTGTTTATGTACAAAAGCATCCCTTGCATAAGACTCAAAGGCAATGAGCTGATCAGCTGTTGATCGCCCAGCTCTAAAACCAGCTTGGTTTTGATGAAGAAGACCATTGTATTCAAGGAAATGAAGAAGGCGACGATTTACAATTTTCTCAAAAAGATTGCATAGACAGCTGGTTAGTGCAATAGGCCGATAACTAGCAGCAAGTGTGGGTTCTTTTCCAGGTTTTAATATTGGGATGATGACCGCTTCCTTCCATGCTTTAGGAAAGCGTCCTGTGGCCCATATTTTATTATACAGGCAAAGTAGGGTTTCAAGCGTGCCCGTATGCAGGTGTTTGAGCATTCCATATGTGACCCTGTCAGGACCTGGTGCTGTGTTCCCACATGTGCCAAGTGCAATCTTCAGCTCCTGCATGATGAAAGGGCTATTGTACCCTCCTGTGCACGGTCTTTTATCACATATAGGCTTCCTCTCCTCAGTTACCTTGTGCCGCAGAAAAGAATCAGTACAGTGCGCTGAGCTGAATACATATTCAAAGTGTTGCCCTAGTGTGTCTGCTTGGTGTTCGAGAGAGTCGCCACTAGTGCTGACAAGGGGTGTTGGGAGAGTGTTACTTCCTTTGAGTGCTCTTATTCTGTTGTATACTTTGTGAGAATCAGAATAAGAGTTCACAGAAGAAAGGAATGATGACCAGCTTTCTCGCTTGGAGATGCGTCGAACACGTTTCCCATTTGCCTTTGCGCGCTTAAATTCTATTAGGTTTTCAGCCGTGGGGTATCGGCGTAACTTCGACCATGCCTTGTTTTGTGTTTCACGGGCAGGTTTACATTCTGCATTCCACCACGGCCTTCGTTTGTTTCGTGGCTTACTTGATGTTTGTGGGATGTGTTTTTCTGCAGCATCTATAATGTGCAGCGTGATCAAGAGTTGAGATTCGTCAACGCCTAAGCCAGAAACTGATGAACAGGGCA
This sequence comes from Amblyomma maculatum, assembly GCF_055883805.1. Taxonomy (NCBI): domain Eukaryota; kingdom Metazoa; phylum Arthropoda; class Arachnida; order Ixodida; family Ixodidae; genus Amblyomma; species Amblyomma maculatum. The sequence goes on from NC_139354.1 coordinate 161,933,015, forward strand.
GAGCTGAGTGTTCCCTGAACATCTCCCAGTTGGCCACATATTCTTTAAATTTCCTGGGACTATTTACATTTTTATTGCCTGTGTACTTCACAGAGATGAGAAAATGGTCGCTTCCATATAGATTGTCAATAACAACCCACTCTGTAGCTGCCAAGAGCATCGGAGAGCCAATGGCTAAGTCAATGGCTGTGTACGTATTATGAGCTGAGCTGCAGTATGTTGGCTGTTTTGAGTTGAGTATACATGATCCTGCTATGAGATGCCTGGTGAGTAAATTTGCCTATTTCTAGCGCTATAACAATGTTTAGAGAAAACTAATGGCATGTAAGTTATCATTTTCTGGCAAAGATACCGTTCCATGTATGAATCTTGTGGCAGTGGTGTGTTTTGATGCCTGTAGTGTTAGGGTTAGTGAGTCTAGTGTGTGCGCAAATATGATCCTGGAGCTGAATGCCACAATTCATTTTTTTTTGCGTAGGAGAACGAAAAAGATTGAGCCGGGAGGAAGCCTTGGAGCTTTATTTTAGTTTACCGGACAAGTCGAATGACAGCGCCGATGAGTACTGCGATAGCTCTGACGATGAAGACTTTGTGCTTGGAAGCGCTGAGAGCAGCGAAGAGGACGAGGTTCCGCTACCACTGCCTGTTCCCTGTACAAGCAAGGGCAAAAAAAATGCGCGCAAGCCGTACTCAGGAATAAGAAAAAAACTGAAAAAAGTCAAGGAGCTTCCTGAAGGCTTAGATGATGATGTTACAGCCAGCCAGTGGGACATGTCCAAATTCATTGCGACAATTCCGACAAATCAATGCATCTGGATCACAGATCTTGGAAAGAAGCACTGCCATTGAAGCATTCATGCTGTATTTCGATGAGGACGTGATCAAACATATCGTGGATCAAACAAACTTATATGCAGCAACAACAAACCGCAAAGGATGGACGACACTCACGTGCTTGGAGCTTCGCGCCTACCTCGGAGTCCTGCTTTTGATGAGTGTGAATCGCATGTACTACCTGCAAATGTACTGGTGCTCAGACAGCCTATTTCATGTCAAAGAAATCGCCCAAGTGATCACCTACAAACGATTTCAACTTATAACAAACTGCCTGCACCTCAACGACAATGAAAAAATGCCGGACTATGGCTCAGAAGATTTTGACCGTGCATACAAAGTTCGGCCATTGATAGAGATGATGAACGAGAGGTTTCAGGCCCACTAGCCATCCAGTCACCTCGCCGTTGATGAAAGCATGATTCTCTTTAAAGGTCGCTCAAGCATGAAACAATACATGCCAATGAAACCGAAAATCAAGCGAGGGTACAAAGTGTGGCCTCTAGCTGATTCTGAGATGGGCTATCTCCTCAAGTTCCAGCTCTACGAAGGCAAGAGTATGCAGAAGCATGACAGAACCTTGGGCGAACATGTTGTACTAACTCTGGCCGATGGTGCTGTCCCTGCTGGCTCACATTTATTTTTTGATAATTTCTTCAGCTCCACTAAGTTGCTTCAAGAGTTGCGAAAGATATCCTTGCTTGTGGCACATTTCGAGTGAACAAGAGGGATCTGCCACCAGAAGTCAAAGTCGACAACAAACTGGAGCGAGGGTCCTACATTTGGCGGAAGAAGGCTGACGTGGAAGCCTACCAATGGAGAGACTCTAAAATGTGCACATCATGTCCAACTATCATGACCCAGAAAGCGTTGTGCAAGTCCAGCGAACCGTTCAAAACGGCAAGAAAAAGGCACTGGACTGACCATGTGTTGTGAAAGAATACAACGCATGGATGGGTGGGGTTGATAAATTCGACCAGAAAAGGAATGCCTATCCAGCAGACTGCCGTTCAAAGCGCTGGTGGAGCGCCACGCGTAACGCCAGAGTGTTACGCGTCGTCTGCTAGCACTGCCCCTTGACCCTTCGAGAAGGCGCTCGTGTAGTTGTCGCTACCTTTAAAAAAATAGAGGAGCCTTATTTGGTCATCCCTAGAGAGCTGACATTTGTGCTGTAACCACTAGGCGCATTTCTAGAAGCAGCAGGAAGATTGCAGCCATTATATATATGGTGTGCTGTCCTCAGCTCAGGAGAGCCTAGAACTCCAATCCAGTCCTCATTCATGCCAAGCAGACTTGACATACTGATTCTATAGAGCAGACAAAAAAAGAACGGCCTTAAACACTGCATGCTCTCAGGCCATCTGCACATATTGGCAGTCGGTCACTGATTCCAGTGTTGAGGAGAGCACTACTGCAAGCCCATGAAAAGGGAAATGAGGCCCTGGAGAAACCCCAACCTATATTGGTTTTATGAGGCCCCATTTCAGCATTCATGGGCTCCAAGATGACACTGGCAATGCTACTTTCTTGTACGCATGCCAGCTAATCGCACCGACTCAGTTTGTGAATTCCTTATAGTCGGTCGAGCTCCCTCTTTCCCTCGGTCCGGCTGACTGCCTAATGTGGAACCTGCCAGCGGTGTGGCCTCCAGCCATGAATAATCCAATACTTTTTTCGAAAATCACTGGCACACATTGAACATCACTTATGCCGGCAGTTAATTTCCAGATACTTGCAGCATCTCTTGCATCAACGGCTGAAATATATCTGATCAGCACATGAAAATAACACTGCCAATACCTTGTTGCTCCGGTAGTAGCGCAGAGCAATACAGCCGACATTCAGATCGAGGATAGCAGTGGAAAACAATGCCATTAGAAAGTGGCATGCAGGGGTTGCCAATAATGAATGAGAATGAGAATTTGCATCGCATGACATGTGTAATGCCATTTGTCCATCCCTACAAATGTGGCATCACTGACACCAACCTTTCCGAACATTTGGCTGGCCTCGTTACCTCCCTTTTGGTATTTCCTCACCCGAGCACGCAACTGTCACACGACATCAGTTGTCTTTGTAATGCTGCTCTCAGGGCACATGAACTCAATCGTGCCCTCGAACGCCGTCGCAACAGCTGCAGTGTGCCTGGAACAGACAATATTACCTACAAGATGTTGAGCAATCTCAACAGGCAGCAATGCCCTGCACTGCTTGCAGCCTTCAATCAAGTGTGGAAGTGTGCCACTGTGCTACCAATACACAAGAAAGGGAAGCCAGTTGGTGCACTTACATAATACCGGCCAGTTTCACATTTGGTGCGGGCAAAACCTTAGAGGCCATCGCCCTTGAGAGCCCTGAAGGGATTGCCTCAACACACAATATCCTGTCACCGGAGCAATCTGGATTCCGTAGGAAAAGATGCCTAGCAGACTCCATCATCCAAGTCTTTTCAATTCTTGAGGATGGACAAAGCCAAAAAACACTGCGCATTTCTAATATTACTGAACACACGCAGTACATTCGACTTGCTTCCCCATGAAGTAGTCTGAGTGGGAAACGTCCAACGGAACCCTTAAAACATTACTCGAGGCGTTCCCCAGGGCAGCGTGCTGAGCCCTTTGCTATTCAACCTCGCACGACTCGCCAGTTGCCTACCGAGGACTGAGCACAGGTTGCGGCTTGCAATCTATGCAGACGACATCGCCATAGTCGCCTTTGGCAGACGACATCGCCATAGTCGCCTCTGGCCCCACCCTGTACAACCCAGATACTAATAGACCTAAAAAAGTGACTACTTGGGCGGAATTGGCCTCTCCACCGCACCGGAGAAAACTGTCGCCATCATGTTCTACCAACGAGTGGCGGCCTCAACGAACACTCCCCCCTTTGCCTTCGCGTCTATCTAGCTTCGAGCACCAACCCTGCCCCCCCCCTGAGAATCTCCGAGCAACAACCCACTCACGCATGGGAGAAGTGTTAAGCGACTTGGACTTTGTCGTGAGAGACACGGGAGTACAAGATGACCTCGCACACACGTCTATACAGATGGGTCCGTTTTCTCGGATGGCAACTCTGCCACTGCAACGTGTTTCGTGCCCGCTCTTCGACTTCAAAGGCATGCAGCACTACTACTCCTCAACGTCAGCAGTGGCAGTGGCGCTGCGTCTTACCGCAGATATTCTGGTCCCCTCACATAACATCTGTGGCCATTCTGTGTGACTTGCGTTCTACGTTCATACAGTTGCGACATTCCCAATGCAGTGCGATCTGTGTACAGTGGCTCTAAGCTGTGCTTCCCGGGTGAACGCGGGAACGACACTGTGCTGCAATGGATACCCTCACATGTTGGAGAGGCAGGAAACGAGGCAGCAGATCGACTGGCTGAAGCTGCACACAATCCAGCCGTTTCATTCTGTGAATCAGTTACGCGCTTTGATGTTTCTCGTCCCATCATCCACTATAACATCACTGTGTGTCACCCCGATCCTCGAGTGGTCTCTGCCAAGCGCTCGCGACAAGCAACAAAGTGCAGCAAATGTGTCTCCGTAAGGAAGCTGCACTTCGACAGATTGATTCAGCACTAGCAAAAGAACAAGCATTTCGAGGGCAGTCACAGCGAAGAAGTGTCGCCTGCGTCAGCTGCTAATTATGTTATAGTAGACCTTGCCACTGTGAATGCGCTTCTCTTGCGAGCGTTGTGGCATGCAAAATGTGCTGTGGGAGTGTGGAGGTAGTGCGAGGTGATTGGGATTATGACGTCGTGATGCACCTGGCATTGGTGTACGAAACCTGTGGCGAAGTGCATTCCAAACGGAGCTCACAAAGGATTGACGGCTCGAAGCATTGCAATCCCTCTAAAGTAAACGTTCTCGCGGGCAACGCAAAGCTTCCAACTGGCAGTGGCCAAACGGCCATGAACAATATATTTTCAGCCATGGGGCTGTCTGGGCAAGCTATGCATAAGAAACATTTTCAGGATCACCTGATAAACGTCCTAAAGCCCGCTAACACATGAGCTGCAGAGACCGCGATGGGGCAGTGTGCACGTGAAGCGGCGACTCTGTACGAAAAGTTGTGCTTAGGCAACCAAAACAATATCTCTGTATGCTCCGATGCGGAATGGATAATGCGGAGCCACTCGTCGCATATTGGCGTTGGAACTCTGGTTGAACTATTCACCGGCTATGTGCTCGAATATGTTGTCCAGAGTAATTTTTGCTTAGGCTGTGAACTCTGTCCCAAACCCGACACTAGGGGATATGAGGAGTGGAAGAAAAAGCACCAGTGTCAGAAGAACACTGAGTACAAGTCAGGACAAATGGAAGTTGAGGCAGGGCTCATTTTATTCTAAGGATCCATTGAGCACCAAAATCTCTGCTACTCTGTGATGGGGACAGCCGCACATTTGATGCCATAAACCAAACAGACGTTTATGGGTTTATCCCAGTGCAGAAAGAATACTGCGTAAACTAAACAGTTGAGCACATATAATGGCCGCGCCCTAAAGTCACATGAAGTTGATGTAAGCAACACGAAAAGGGGTGACATGAAGGGGATGTAAGAAACATGCAAACGGCTGTCATGGCTATATATCACCATGTGACATCTACAGATGCCCACCCTAACCACTCATTGTGCCTAAATGGCACAGTGTCATGGTGTGGGCACAATTTTGCACTTGCAAAAGGACAGCAACCACCCAAACACAGCTGCAATTTGCCAAGAGATGTTGCTTATGTGCTGCTACCAGTTTATGAGTCGCTGTCAGAGTGGAAACTGCTAGAAAGGTGTTTTCATGAAAAAACACAAAACTATAACAAGAGTTTCCACTCAGTAGAATGGAATTTGGTTCCTAAAGAGCAGCACTCCTCGCTGTTTGCATTTGAAGCAGCTGTTGCTGAGGCAGTACTTCACTTCAATACAGGAAGCCAGCATCCCGCAGCTGCAATATTAGATGAGCTCAAGACAAACCTATTCACGAAGAGCCTTTCACCTTCTACGCGCGTGTGCCAAAGGGTGTTCTCAACACCGATCTATGCAAGGATCTAGTGAAGAGGTTCTGGAAACATGAGTTAGGTGATGTACAGGATTTTGGTGCAGGTCGTTTTGAAGTGAACTTCAAAACGAGGGCAGCGGTAGATCGCTTTTTAGCTCAACCCATTGTCAGCGCGAAAGGTCATGACATTCCGTTCAAGTATAGAGGGGTGCGTACGAAAACAGTGCGCGTGTACTGCTTCGAACTTGATCAGCCCGAAGTTCTCCTGACCAGAGAACTGGATGCCTATGGTAAGATTGTGGGGAGAGTGATGGAGCATGTGCTTGGGTTCCCTGATGTCCCATTAGGAAATGTCAGGGTCCATATGGAGATGACCAAGCAGCTGCCAAATCTCTTGAAAATCGGGGAGAAGACAGTAGAGTGTGAGTACGCCGGTGTGGTGCATGTGTGCCGCAAGTGTGGCGGTGTGGGACATCTCTCCGCAGTGTGCATGACGCCACAGTGCTTGCTGTGCGCTAAGTTTGGGCATGAGACGTGCGACGCACCTTGTCCCATGTGTGGCGGCGACCACTAATACGCCGATCGCACTAAGCTGACATACTCGACGGTAGTAGGAATCCCGGAGGAGGCAGAGGTGCCTCCGGGGAATGTTTCATCACCAGGTCTATCGTCTGAGGCTGCCATCACGCACGTGGAGACAAGCTAGGACGAGGGAGGCCTAGCAGCAACCATCGTGCCGAGTGGAGCTGCCGAGGCTGCCCCCCATGCAGAGGCTGATAGCGGCGCTCGCGCGAGCACCTTCTCGGGCCATTTGGCTCCGACGTATTTCAGGTCCCCGCTGGCGCAGGCAGCAGAGGGTAAAGCTGCTCCTCCCCCTCTTCCTGCAGAGCGACGTGACCAAGCGGTGATCGCTAGAGGAACGGCTTGGAACAAGACTCTGATGGAAATTCAACCTCGTCACCCTTGATTCAGCTCCATGCGGAAAGGCCGAAGGTGGAGATCAGTGGTGGTCTGTTTGCGGTGCTTTCGGACAACAGCGGCTCAGACATCTGAGATGGACGACAGTGGTGAGAAGGATTCTTCAACACCTTGTGTCCAATGCGAGGGTCTTAGGTGCGACTGCTTGGATTTATCGTCGACTACTTACCCCTCGTCGTCCGAAGCTGCATCTGCCGCCTCGAACGAGGAAACCCCCAGTCTCTTGCTCCTTTCTGCTGTGTTCTTCAGCTAGTGCTTTTTGGTTGTCCCAGTTTTGTTCTATTATTAATCTGTCGCAGTGCTAGCTGTTCTATCTTAAAAAGTAAACCACCATGGCTTTCTCTCTAGCCATTGCTGCTTTAAATTGCCGCGGCATCTCGCTGTACGAAAAAGCAGAGGTCATCGAACTCGCGTGAGCTAAGAATATAGATATCCTGGTTTTGCAAGAGACTTTTGTTTATCGCTTAAGTCTGATCCGGAACTTTGACAGAACCTTTGGCACCAGATCTTTTTGGAGCTATGGAGCATCGGGCTCCTGCAGCATTGCCATTATTTTAATTAAACGTTTTCACAGTGAAGTCCTGCGCCACTCTAGAGATTCTGATAGTTGTGTTTTGTCTGTTGATCTTGATTGCGACTTATGCATGGTGAATGTGAATGCGCCATGCAAAGGCTGTGATCAGGATGCATTCTTTTCGTCTTTGGATGCACACCTGGTTGGTCCTTCCAAAGTTGTTTTTGTTGGGGATTTTAATTGTGCACTCGATGTCACAGACCGAGTGTCCAATCGCGGTACCGCGCCGAGGCAGGACCACAATGGGTCGCAAACACTTGGGGCAATAGTGAATGAGCTAGAACTTGTTGATGCATGGAGCTCGCTCCACTCAGGACAGTTAGGCATGAATTGGTCTGGGAGGCGCGTGCAGAGCAGGATTGATAGGTTTCACGTTTCTTAGTCACTGGTGCCCAGCATGCAATCTATGTGGATATTTTCCACAGCCCTTAGCGAGCATAAGTTATTCTCTGTTTTTTTTCACGGTTCGGTAGTTCCTCACAACAAGGGACCGTGGCTTCTCAATCCGCGATTATTACTAGACCAGAAGGCAGTGGCTGACATTAGGTTTCTTTTAAGCTCCAATCTGAATTGTTCTCTCAATGGTGCTGGTTAGGATAGAGTGAAGGCTAGTGTAAGCGATTGCTGCAGGTCCTGAGTAATGCGCAGGGCACGTGAGGAGATTAAAATAGTCTCTGATGCAATACTCCTGCTTTTCGCGTCTCTCTCCGAGGGACCGGGTGCGACCGCTGCACTGCAGTCACTTCGCAAAGAATATCGCGCTCTCCTCCAGTGCAGATGGAATCGCTTGATGGCCACACTGCGTACTGAAAAAGAAAGTGAGACGTGGTGCAGTAAACATCTGCTCCGACGCCACTTAGCATGTACAGAGTCCACTCTTCGTGCTGTAACTGACCCCGATACAGGTTCCATTGAAAAAAGATCCGAGGGCATTTTGAAATTGGCAAGGCAGTTCTATGTTAATTTATATACAGCTCCCCCTCCACCGCCAACCTCTTTTCCTTTTTGAGAGGCTTTGTCAGATACTCAAAGGAAGGGGCTGATCACTCTCCTGTGTGGGGACGAGTAGAGACGTAGTGACCTGCCAGTGTGGCATCACATCACGTTCCTGAACTGTGACTACCAGCTTAACGCGAGATGTCTGTCCAGAGGGTTAACTTTGTTCCTTGGCGATCTATTAGGTTCCTATCAAGCTTGTTGCGTACCAGGCCGCTCCACCGAGCTCCATGGTTTCACCTTTAGAGATCTCTTTCTTTGAGCGCAAGCGCCAATCTGTCAGGCTTCTTTGTTCTTTCGACCAGGAAAAGGCATTTGACATTATTAGTTATACCTACATTTTCAGACTGTTAGAGGAGGCTGGCCTCCCCTCAGATATTCAGAGGATGGTGAGTGTTGTACTGAAGGTCTACCTCTGCTGTAATAGTTGAAGGTACGGTGTCACAGGCTTTCGATGCAGGCTGTGGAGTTCTGCAGGGATGTCCTCTGCCACGTGCCCCCATGTGCTTACAATGAACTCCTTCAGAGACTAGCAAAAGACTCCCAGATAGGCAGGTTCCCGTTACCGTCAAGCTCTCTGCCTGTCCCCATGTTTGCCTATGCAGATGACCTGACTATCGTCGTTCCAGATTAAGCATCTGTGTGCTCCGTCCTGGACGTTATAAAAGGGTACTGCAGGGCGAGTGGGGCCGCATGACGCAGCAAGTGGCCAAAAAGCTGGAGGAATACCTCTGGACGCTGCGGCTGGTTGCGTGCCCCAATATGCACTCCTCAGAGAAAGCGGAGCTTCCTAGCATAGACCTCGAGAAGGTGAGTATGCCGCGTTTGCGCTTGCACGCCAATTCTCCCACCAGGTTGTCATCCCAGGCGAGGCCTCCCTCTCCCCCTGCCTTCTCGCCATGCTTGACGCGACACATGAGGCAGCAGTTCCTCAAGGAGCAGCCTGTGGACCAGCCGCCCCCCAAGCAGCGACAGCGCAAGCAGAAAGGGCCGTCGCAGAAGGATCACTGGAACGTTCCAGGATGTGGTGAGTGATACCCACTGTACTAACCCCTTTCCGCCACCTTCTTGCCCTGCAGATGCTCACAGCGTTGCAGCTGCCGCGGCACCTGGGCCCGCAGACACAGCTGGCCAAACCTCGGAAAGGCGACTCGGAATTGAGTTGCCTTTGCAGGCGACTCAAATTGACCACCAGACAATGCAGCGAATAGCCTGGCAGCTCGCAGCTCGCAGACAGGAGTCCCAAGCTGATGCCCCTACAACAGAGGTAAGTATTTCCTCTCCCACCTCCTAATGAGGTTTCCGCCCCCGCAGGGAATCAGGATGATGGCGGCTGGATTCAGGTGCAGCGCAAGGCCAGATGCTAGCGCAGTCGCAACCTGCCCAGGCTGACCACAGTCCTCTTCCGTCCATCGGAACGTGGCCTCTCCCCCAGGGACATCGTGAAGGAGGACAACAGCACCTTCCTCTACAGCTTCCCTGCAGTCCTGGAGGTTCGAGCGAACACTAAGCAGAATATCATCGCCGCAGACGTGTCCACGGAGGCTGCCCGTGTCCAGCTCCTGGCCCTCTTCTCACTGCTGACCACACCCGTACGTGCCTTCGAGGCTTCCCAACAGAACAACTACGTGGGAATGGTGTACGGCGTCACAGGGAGGTGAGCGACAGCGTCATGGCCGACTCCATTGAGGCTGACATGGTGATAGTCAGCCTGAGGCGCGGCGACCAAGCCGTGACAATCCGGTTTGCTGCTCCACCTCCAGACCACGTCCTCTTCTCCAGGATGCAGTTCCCTGTCTGCCCCCTCGTGGCCCGCCCCTTGCAATGTCCCCTGTGCCGAGGGTACAACCACACCAGGTCTGCCTGTACCCGACGGCCACGCTGCACCACCTGCAGTAGGCCCCACCTCCGGAAGGACTGCACAGCCTCTGCTCCGAAGTGCATCCACTGCAGTGGACGCCACAAGGCCTCGGACCTGTCCTGTCCACGGTGGAAACAGCAGAGTAAGTTCCTACGCAGGAACCCCAACCAAGAGGCAAGGCGGTCTATCGTCACAGAGCTGTGCCAGCGCCATCTAAATTTTTCAAGGCTTGCGCGCTTTCCTTCTTTCCCCATCTGACGTCACACTACTTTAACCGTCGACCTGCCTCGACGCATCCGCGACCCCCGCATTCGACGGGCACTAACACCCTCCTCGTCTCTTCGCATGTGTCAATCAGCAGTGCAACGTCGCCTCAAATTGCGGGATGCGCGTGTGTCAACACATGGTGCTGAGTCTTATTGCTCTTGTGCTTGTGAGTTCAGAGTGGAAAGTTGTGAATTTGTGCTTGGCGCTTGGCCTGGGCTTCCTGTGGAAGCGAAGGGTCGCTGCTGCGTTCCCAACTGCAAAGGCAACTACGAAAACGGACCAAAAGTGCGTGTTTTCTTCCCCTAATGAAGCTCGTCGGATTAAGTGGGAGCGTGCCGTTCGTTGCGACGACGTCGACATCCGCACCCTGAGAGACCCTAAGTTATGTTGTTGCTGCGCATTGAATTGAAATCGTTGAAGGGTTATAATTTGTTATTATGATGCTGAAATTTTGACAAGGAGCGGTATGAAATTCAAGGTGTCATTTCATTTCATTTCATTTTATTTCCTTAAAGGCCCCAGGAAGGGGTGTTACATAAGGGGTGGGAAACATTATAAAAACATAGTTATTGTACATATTTTTTGACATTTTCAAGAAACTTGGATGAGCAGGTGATAACAGCGATGTCACCTGGAAGGCCGTTCCAGTCTGCAGCTGCGCGGGGAAAAAAGGAATTCGAAAAGGTAACGGTGCGTGACAATGGACGGGCGACGTGCAGGCGATGACTGGTGCGGGGTGATATGCGTGCTGGGGGAAGAATATAAGGAGCTGCCCGCATGGGACTGTTGAATATTTTATGGAATAAAGAAAGGCTTGAAGTGCGACGACGGAGAGATAGTGATGATAAACCTGAGGTTGTTTTTAGGGCAGAGACACTAACATCATAAGAATACAGGGCATGGATGAACCTGGCAGCGCGATTTTGAACGGACTCGAGAGAATTAATGAGGAAAGCTTGATGGGGGTTCCAAATGGGTGACGCGAATTCCAGTTTAGACCTGACGAGTGAATTATAGGCTAAGAGTTTAACATGTTGAGGCGCGCAATGTAGATGACGTTTTAAGAATCCTAATGTCTTATTGGCCGATGATATTGTGTTAGTTACATGCAAATTCCAAGAAAGATCACTAGAAAGTGTTACGCCTAAATATTTATATGACTGAACAGGTTGTACGGGCACTCCAGAGATTACGTAGGAAAAAATATGAGGATTACAACGACGGTGGAAGGATAAAAGTTTACATTTACGTGGGTTAAGTTCCATTAGCCAGTGGTCACACCAGTTATGTACAGCATTAAGGTCATTTTGTAGTGTTGATTGATCAGTGGGACCAGTGATGGTACGATAAACTACACAGTCGTCAGCAAACATGCGTATGTTAGAGGTTACATGTGTTGGTAGGTCATTAATGTATATAAGAAAAAGTAGGGGGCCAAGTACTGATCCCTGGGGAACACCTGACGTCACCGGAAGGAAGTTAGAGAACTTATTGTTAATAGTAACAAACTGGGAGCGATTAGTTAGAAACTCTTCAATCCATTTTAAAATGTTGGGGTGCAGGTTTAATAGGGAAAGTTTTATCATTAAGCGTTTGTGGGGTACTTTATCGAAGGCTTTAGCAAAATCTAAAAATATGACGTCGGACTGTTGATTAGAATCCAGGTTAATGTGCAGGTCATGCACGAAAATAGCCAGTTGGGTTTCACAAGAGTAGCCCCTACGAAACCCATGCTGCGCGGGGTGAAAAAAGTTGTTAGAATCAAGGAAGGCCATGATATGGGTATAGATAACATGCTCCATGATTTTGCAGGGTACGCTGGTTAGAGAAATGGGGCGGTAATTTAATGGCGAGTTCTTGTTACCTGATTTAAAGACTGGAACGACCTTCCCACGTTTCCAATCGTTGGGTAGTTGGCCTGTGAGTAGTGACTGCGTGAACAACAATGACAATAAAGACGCACATGTGTCTTTGGTGTTTTTCAGTATTTTAGTGTTGATATTGTCGATACCGGCAGAAGATGACAGCTTCATGTTTTCTATCAATGATAAGATTCCTGCAGGAAAGAATATTAGGGGAGGCATAGGGTGGTGAATAAATGTCTGTTGTACAGGAAGAGGTGGATCACATTCGTTAGTAAATACGGATGAAAACGCTTCATTAAATATGTTGGCGCAGTCTGTATCAGAGATTGTTTCACCTGACTCATCAGCGATTGAAATGGTACGCGCATGTTGTGGATTAATGAGTTGCCAAAACTTCCGGGGGTTAGTGGTCAGCATTTTAGGTAAATCGGAATGAAAAAAGGTGCGTTTGGCTTCACGAATTTTCTTTAGGTATACTTTCTCGGCCTCGTAATACTTATTCCATGAGTTGTCAGTGTGTTGGTTTTTAGCTGAGCGGTAAAGGCGTTTCTTTTTGTTTTCCAAACGTTTTAATGTGTTGGTGAACCATGGGTTTTGTTGGTTGTTTCGTACGGTCATTTTAGGAATAAATTTTTCAACCAATTCTTCAATTTTCCTTTTGAATAGTGACCAGTTGTCATGAACTGTTCTTTGGTTATAGTTTGACTCAAAAAAAAGTTGGAACGCGCGAAGACCGTTGTTAATGGCAGTATAGTTTCCCTTATCATATAGTTTAATTGTTTGCTTATTGATTATGCGAGAAAGAGGTTTAATGGTGAAACATGCATGTATTATTTTGTGATCACCGATACCTGGATGATATGTGACAGATTTAACATAATCAGGACGGTCCGTCAATATGAGATCGAGGGTATTAGCGCAGTCATGGGTTACACGAGTTGGTTTGGATATTATTTGTACGAGATTGAAATTAAGGCAAATATCCAGAAATTCGTTAGCATCGCTGTTACCCATAGCTGTTAGACTCTCCCAATTGATGGTAGGAAAATTGAAATCGCCAAAGAGTAGAATGGTGGCATTAGGGTGCTTGATTCTGATTTCATTCAATGCATTGTTAAATTTACGAGGGAAATCTGAACTGTTATTAGGGGGGTTGTAGCAAACGCCAATGAGAACTGAGTGTGGTAAAGAGTGAAGTAAGATCCACAATATTTCGATATCTGATGACAAGTTAATGTATGTGCATGATAGTTCCTGCCTAGTTGCAATGAGTACTCCCCCTCCCCTCTTGTCTTTACGGTCTTTGCGGAAAAGACGAAAATTTGGCAAGTCAGTTAGGACCTCCCTGTCAGAGATGTCAGAGTGCAGCCACGTTTCTGTCAAGATTAGTAAGTTGCTGGATGATGATAAGACCAGATTAGAAACGATGTCGCGCTTTGAAATAAAACTGCGGATATTCGTGAAAATCGCTGATAAAGAAAGAGTATGTTGCGGTGCATGTTTAGGACTGTTTGCCGAATGTTGACGGAATGACTGCTATTTAATCTCTTTTATGGTTTGTGAAGCTTCGTCGTAAGTGTAACGCTTAGGACCAATGTGCAGGGTTTTAAAACGCAAGGCGAATTTATCTGTTATTGTTCGTGCGTAGGTAACTAGCTGTTTTCGACCGTTACGGACCGCAGGGGAAAAGTCCTCACCAATGCTATAATTTGTGCCTTTAAGCTTTTTGCCATAAGAGAGGATGGTTTCTTTGGTTTTGGATGATGAGAACTTTACAATGATTGGCCTTATGCGATCTGTGGAATAACGGCCGAGGCGGTGAGCGCGCTCGATTTGATTCGGGTCAATTTCATAATCTAGAGTCGTGGAGCAGTGGTGAATGATTGTTTGTTCTGAGTCCTGATAGTTTTCGGACGCATTAGTGTCAGGGATATTATAAAATATCAGATTGTTGCGCCGGGAACGATTTTCTGCGTCATCAACGCGTTCTTCTAGTTTGATGATCTGCTGGCTCAGTTCAGTTGTTAATGTTTTCAGGCTGTCTATTTCAGAGTTAAGGGCAGAAAGAGTGGCGTAGTGCGATTCGAGGGTAATCATGCGTTTGTTTAAATCGGCTAAGGTTATGTCAGTTGTTTTGAGCTGTGCTTTGATGTCCTGCAAGTCGGAAATTAGCGTTGCTTGTCCAGTTGTAAATTTCTGCAGTTCGAATAGTATAGTCTAAGAATTCTCGGGCCCAGGGTTGGTCTCCACATCTCCCGACAAAAGTAGTAGTAAACGAATGGCACGTGAACAATCAACAACAACACCAGCGCAGCACTGCAGGCTCGGCAGCTGCATTAGGAAGTAATTACTATTTTTTTTAGCGAAAAGAGAGAACTTGTTACCAACCTGCATTATGAAGACAAACGGATTAGTAGTCTGCGCTTTTGCACAGCTACCGAGCCCACAGAGCGGCGGCGACAGATGCGACACATTTATAGATGCTTCAGTCGATGATGGTTGTCTCGCTGGGGATGGCCATGGATCCAGGATGAGGTAATCCGGCGGCGGCGGCGCATGCAGGTCTGGGACCGGTGACGTAGCAGGCAGGAAAGCTGCATTTTCATGGTGGCGAGTGGCCACGTGGAGCGGGGAACCAGGTGAAGCATGCAGCAGGGTAACAAGCAGCAGGTGAACGGTGACTGTAAGCGCCTGCATTATGAAGACAAACGGATTAGTAGTCTGCGCTTTTGCACAGCTACCGAGCTTTGTCGCAAAATTTGCGCAACCTGCAGGTTTGAGTAATTGTTTTTTTCGCTATATGTAAGGCAGGGTATTTCAGAGGTCAAATTGATGCCATTTTTTTTGCAATTACTTCACTGTTTGCGACTGCGTCATATTTAAAAATGCCGACACATACCATCGGACTCCGTGGTGACCACGTGTACATTTAAAAGCTGTTTTCTTTTTTCGAACTTTTAGACTAAATATAATAAGTGTAGTGTTTTTTTAGGGAATGATTTAGGCCACTGGGGTTATTGTATTCCCGTAATAAATGAGACGGCAATAATATGGGTGCATTTGCTACTATACAGATAGTAGCCTAAACTTTTCCAACTTAAAAGAAAATAGAAGAAAAATACACGGCGGCAGAAAATATTATATTTTGGTTCCTCAAGGACATTTTCCTTCCGGTGTTTTGAAGGTCTGCGAGCTGCATTTCAAACCTGAGTATCTGAGAACAAAGTCCGCCTACATAGATGCTACAGGCAACACAATAGAAGTACCCATGGGCCTTACAAGGTTGACCCCAGACGCAATCCCCACGATTTTTCCGAACAGCCCTGCTTACCTGTCGGACAGCAAGCCAGTGCGCCCAGAGCCGGAAGAAAAAAAGAGCACGCCTAGAGCAAGCACACTTGCAAGAAGCCATCCAGCTTTCAATTTCTGCGCACGAAGAAGAGGAGCGCAAAAACAAGCTGCCCTCATTTTGACATCTCTCGAGGCTCCAAGAAATTCAAATTTCTGACTTTTGGACACTAACGCAAGCTGAAAAGTGTGTCTTATTTGTGCATGTTGATGGCAGTGCTGGGCCACTAGAGGTTGAATGCTCTATAGTAATCAACGAGCACATGGAAATTACAGCCTTTTGGAAAAAAAATCCAGCTTTCCAGTGATCAGGTCGCGATTTCATTGAAAACTGATTATTTGCGCACTATCCAGTATGTATTAGACGCAGTGCACAAATTTAAAGCACCAAATGTGTGCCAGCAAGGAGAAAAATTGAAAGCTTGTTTCAGTTTGCTTTTCTCACTCCTCGAACACCTGACGAGTGACGAGCTACTGCCGCGAGAAAACGCTAAAGTGGTCACTTTTCTAAAAGAGCAACTCCAATTATTAGCTGTGAAAGAAGGTGGAGCCATTAGGTACTCAGCAGAATTCCTTGTGTTTGCAAGCCTTCTTTTTACTATTTCTCCCCATGCCTACAGATTCCTTCGTAGTTCTGGGGAAATAGCATTACCACACAGATCAACATTAATGAGGCTAAGTAGTCGTTACAATGACAGTCCGGCAAAGGAGCAAAATGAGGGGTTTTTGCGGTACATAAAGAAACGAGCAAATATCCTAAAGCCGCATGAGAGAGTGGTAACATTGATGGTCGATGAAATTCACCTTCAGCAATATTTTGACTTCAAGGGAGGATCACTGAGTGGGACGGCGTCAAACTCTTCTGAAGCGGCAAAAACGGCACATGTCTTTATGACCCAGTCCTTACTCTCAGGCCATAAAGATGTCGCACATATTCTTCCTGTAGTCACTATTGAAGCAAGTCAACTGCACGACGTTCTGGTGAAGACTATTTTGGAATTCGAAAGAGCTGGCCTCTGTTAATGCTGTCATAACCGACAACAACGCTATCAACAGGAAAGTTACGTAGCTTTTTTCCAAACAAAACACAGTAGACATCGTTTATCCACATCGAGCAGATAATCAGAGGCCACTTTTTTCCACTTTTATCCACAGTTTAACAACACAGGGTCGATTGTACGGGTTAATGGGGCATCATTTAAGACTCTGGGAGACTTGCATGCTTCTGAAGAACAATGCTTATCAAAATATGCGTATGGACTGACGCACAAAGCTTTGAACCCTTAAACCTTGAACGTCAGAATGTGAAATTGGCTCTCAAAATATTCAATCCTTTTGTGGTTGAAGAGTTGTTCAAGAACGCGCCGAAATCAGCTCAATTTACTGTACGCAACAGGCACAGCTAATTTCATTGAGCTGATCAATAGATGGTGGCGCATCGTCAACGTTAAGACCCCGTCGAAGGGCAGACGCCTTAGAGACCCACTTCAATATCCAATTAGGTGCATGAATGATGCACAACTAGAGTTTTTAAATTCCGTTGTGAACTGGCTGGACATGTGGAAGGATGTAAAAATGGATACTGGAGCCCTAACAAAGGACACGCATGCAGCTCTGCAGCTCACATCTTACTCTCTGATAGAGATCAGCAGATACTGCATTGAAGAACTCCGTTTAGACTATGCTCTACTCGGAAAGTTCCAAACTGAGAGCCTAGAGGCCAGGTTTGGCCGGTACCGCCGTTTTTCTGGCTCGAATTATCATGTTTCAGTCCAACAAATATTAGAGTCAGAAACGAAGATTAGACTTCAGGACTCTTTGATCCTCCCAGAGATGAAAGAACTCTGCAAGCCATCGGTAACAGTAGTCGACGAAAAAAGGCTTCCTGAAGATTACAAAATGATTTTAACAGAAAACGACTATAAAGGCAAGGAAGCTTCCATGCCAGCAATAGCTTATATAGACCCTCTACAGCGCGAGCGCATGGGCGCTGCCATATTTGATCATGTGACCCTTCCGCCATCGCTGGCCTTCGGGCCTTCTGGTTTGACGGCTTTCGGCGCGCTAGTACCCGGCTGCACGGTGCGGCATACCCGCTATCGCTGGGGACAACGAGCTTGTAGACAGGCAATAAACTTCATGTGAATGCCTATAGTATGTGTAGGTGCGAAAAAAATGTTTAATTTAACTACGTAGTTCATTTATTGCATCCTCCTAAATGTCTACATTGGCTAGAACGTTTCGACAAACCCATCAGCCGTCGACTTTTTTTTTTTTCTTTGCTTTTTTTATCAATTTCCTCTCTAGTGCTCTTTGTGGAAAACGTGACTTTCTGTAAAACTGAATAGATTACAAACTGATTATTCTCTCAAACTTCTTATTATTTTTTTAATTTTCTTGCGCAAAGGGCGAACGCATGCTCAGACTATGCTGGCTGAGACGCATTATGAATGTTCATTTAACATTGTGCACAATGCTTACTGCTCAATATGGACACGCGTGTAATCCCCGACAATTGATAAGATATAATTTTATCTCCTGAAGGCCGCATCAGGCGCTCAGCGGCGTTCACCTGCGCTCGGGCGAAGGTGACTGGAAACTGCACCGGAATTCAGAACGCACAGTACGCAGCCCAAGCAAGCGGGGATACAAAAAATCTTATCATGGTAAATTTCATCATTGGCCCGTGCATTAGTTTAAAAAAAGCAGCAGTTATTACATGTATTTCAGCAGTACTTGTCTAATTAAAGTTTGGTTTTGTTTGTGCGGTGTTACGTCCCAAAGCGACTCAGGCTATGAGTGGAGGACTGCGGAAATTCCCATCCCCTTGGGGTTCTTTAATGTGCACTGATATCGAACAAAACACGGGCGCCTGGGTTTTTGGCTCCAGCGAAAAGCAGCCGCTGAGGCCGAGATTCGATCCCGCATATCCTAGGAAATAGTATCTAATTAAAGTACGACACCGGTCAACGCACTATGCTCACCGCACTCCTGATGTTTCAGGTACTGATGTATTGGCCACCTGCTTGTACGTGCTCTTTCCTGGATTACCTGCCATCCGAAATTTCGACTGCACCCGCCTGGAACTTTGGACCCCAAGATGCAACTCACGCCACGCTCGGGATGCCGGCCTCAGCGATAATCACCGACCCGATCTGGCAACCACCGCTGTCCGTAACGTCACCAATCACGGGACGTAACGCTACCCTATTTAACCAGCAAAGCCGCTCGGTCCACACGGGGCACGACACCGATCAACGCACTATGCTCACCGCACTCCTGATGTTTCAGGTCAGTTACCTAAACCATTGTAAAACATTCCGAAGTAGCAACCCTTTCTTGTTAGAGGTGTCGTGCCCCTACGACTTTGAGTGGCGTAGTGCTTTTCGCGTATTAATTGATGTGCTAGCATTCAACTACTTGTCGCAACTGCTGCTGTTGATATCAGGTGATGTTGAACTCAACCCTGGCCCCGTTGAAATGCGCGTGCAGCGGCTAGAAGAAAGTCTTGAAGCACTGCGTGCTGAAATAGATCACCTCACCGTCACTCAAGCTTCACAGGAAAAAGAAATACAGTCCTTAAGTAATCGTATAGCCAAATTAGAGTCATCAGAGTCAATACCTAACATCGATACACCTTCCAACGAAACAGACAACATCCAACGAGAAATAGCAGTCCTAAAATCTGCCAGCATTGATACAAAAAATCGAATGCACCGTAATAACTTGCTTTTTTTAGGCCTCGATGACACAAGCACAGAATCATGGTCCGAATCAGAAAACAAAATTGTGGCACTTTGTGCCGATCACCTCGACTTTCATCTTGACCAAAACAGCATTGAACGTGCCCACCGCATTGGAAATTACTGCAACGACAAGAAGCGCCCCATAATTGTAAAATTCATGCAGTTCAAGACCAAAGAGAGCATTCTGTCCTGTGGGCGGAAACTTAAAGGGACCAACTACGCAATAAGAGAAGATTTTGAATTTCCAACCCGGCAGGCACGTTCCAAACTGCTTCAGTTCATTCGCCCACGGAAATGTGCCTTTAAACTGGCTTTTGATAAGCTTTACGTAGGCAATAAATGCTATATTTACGACCCGACCAGTGAAAGCGTAATAGAAAACACCAACTCGGCAACTAGCACGCGAAGAAGCGCAGAACCTTCATCCGCAAGCATTTCTGAAAGCAAAGCATGACGCTCTAAAAAGCAGGTACTATCTTCTCTCACAATCCGGCGCGCTTCGCCATGCCTTGACCTAAATATAGCGTTCACGAACATCCGAAGCGTAATCCCAAAACGTGATCATCTTGAAAGTTTCATAACGGATGTTGATGCTGATGCTGTGCTATTAACGGAAACTTGGCTGAACGCAGATATCAGAGATTCCGAAATTTTTTCCCCTAATCTAAACTACACTATATACTGGCATGACAGGAAAAACAAAAAAGGTGGGGGCGTCCTCATAGCTATCAAGAACACCCTATCATCATCTCACATTAATAGCGACGACACTCTTGAACTCACGTGGGCATGCTTGAACGACAGGGCTAGAAAAATTGTTCTTGGCATTTGCTACAGGCCACCGGATAGCGATTCAACATTCTGTGATGCTCTGTATTGCTCTTTAACCAATATCAGAAATAACTTTTCAAACTCCCCCATATATTTATTTGGCGATTTCAACTTCCCGAACATTAGCTGGCCCCTACTCTCAGTGCTTAATAGAACACCTTCCACCGACGCAAAACATTTCCTCCACCTAACACTGGACTTTAACCTACGACAAGTCATCACAAGCCCAACAAGAGGAAACAACATTCTCGACCTACTCCTTACTACCTCCCCCGACGACGTAAAAGGTATAACCACGTTACCCGGCATTAGCGACCATAACTTACTTCACATCCGCCTCTCATTACCCATTAAAAAACGATCCCCAACGCAAAAGGTAATAACCGACTATAAAAGGGCCAATTTTGACGCTATCAACCGTGCACTATTAGAATTCTACAGCTCTTTCCAGAATTTTTTTCATTCTCACACGGTCAATGCCAACTGGGAATATTTTAAGACCACTATGCTAACCCTGAAAAACATGCACATTCCGTCCTTCATTGTAAAATCCGATTCTAACAACGAATGGTTCAATAAAGAACTTAAAAGGCTACTTAATAGGAAAAAACGACTGTATCGAACAGCTAACTTGCATAAGCATCCCGAAGCATGGGAACGGTACCATCAGTGCGCAAAAATATATAACGAAAAATTGACCTCCGCCAAGGAAAAGTTTTTTTCCTCCGATTTACATTCAATCCTCTCAACAAACCCCAATAAATTTTGGCGCATTCTCTCCCCTAAAACACGATCCAATAGAATTGAGCTTCTAGACGTCAACCGTGAACCAATAGACAGTGATAAGAGCACGACAATCTTAAATGACTATTTCTGTTCAGTGTTCTCCCCAGCAGCTGGCAGTCCAAATCCTTTTCCAGCCATCTCAACAGTAGCCATGCCCCAAATTACAGTCACTCCGGCAGGCATAGCTAATCTAATCAGTTTACTCAAGACTTCTTCATCGGCTGGTTGCGACCAGATCAACAGCAAACTACTAAAAAACACCTGTGCAGTATCATGCCAGATACTGCATCTAATATTTACCCAATCATTAGAATCCGGAGACGTCCCTGACGACTGGAAAATAGCAGAAATTGTCCCGATCTTCAAAAAAGGTGACCGCACAAATCCTTCCAACTACCGCCCTATTTCTTTAACTAGCATCCCTTCCAAATTACTTGAACATGTTATATCATCCAGCTTAATGAGCCACCTTGATTCCATAAACTTCTTTTATCCCCATCAACACGGATTTCGAAAACACTACTCCTGCGAAACTCAACTGGCTGAATTCACTCATGACATCCTTCACTTTATGGACGAAAACTTTCAAATTGACGCCATATTTTTAGATTTCTCCAAGGCCTTCGACCGTGTTCCGCACTCATACTTGCTCGCAAAACTTTCCTCTCTAGGTATCCCTGACAACATAACAACCTGGATCAATCAGTTTCTTCTTGGACGCAGACAATTCACATCAAGCAATGGCTACCGCTCATCCCTTTCTGACGTTACATCAGGTGTCCCCCAGGGCGCCGGCTTATCCCCGCTACTCTTCCTCATTTACATCAATGATCTCCCAGCTAATATAGATAATAAACTAAGACTATTTGCGGACGACTGTGTCATCTACAGTCCCATTCGTCACCTCACCGATAGTCACCTACTACAAAAAGACATTGATGCAATAGCCACATGGTGTGACACTTGGCTCATGCCTTTGAACCTGGACAAATGCCAACTCTTGTCGTTCTCTCGCAAACGAACAGTAATTCAGCATTCATACACCATCAACGCTACCCTGGTTGCCGAAACATCATCCTACAAGTACCTTGGATTGCATCTTTCATCTTCGTTATCTTGGATCAATCACGTCCAAACAATATGCTCTGATGCCTCACGTGTTCTAGGTTACTTACGGCGAAACCTCAAATCAGCATCCCCGGAAGTGAAAAAACTGGCTTATCAAACTTTCGTCCGTCCCAAACTAGAATTTGCATCATCAATCTGGCACCCATCTCAAGCCTACCTCACCGCCGAACTCAAAGCCATCCAAAATCGTGCAACCCGCTTCATCACTTCTGAATACTCCAAAGAAATCAGCATTACTGCACTTAAACGCTCTATCTCCCTGCCCACTCTAAAGTCGCGCCGCATCATCTCCCGTCTTTGCCTACTGCACAGCTTCTTTTACCACCCTGCTTCCAGACACCCTTTGCTGCAACCACCGCTCAGAACATCCAATCGCCTAAGCCACAGCCTCCCCATAGCAGGTATCAGGAGCGGCACTTCAGCTATGAACAGTTCTTTTTTCCCCAACGCGATTACTCTCTGGAATGCCCTACCTAACGACATAGTTACATGCGACGATCGCAAATCATTTCGCACAAAACTCGCTAGTCATTTCCAAGATGTGTAAGCATTTCATCTGTGTTACCATCAATCATTCATTGGCTTTCAACTTTACTTGCCGCCGCACGTGCATTTGTTGCTTTTCTGCATGATCCCACGGATACCTTGATGAACTATATTTATTTTACTTTTCCTGCCTTTTACAATTTGTAGTGTTTGTGTTAACTGTGCCTGCATTCATCAAGATTGTATTTACCCCAACTGTAGCCCCTCCTTATGTAATGCCCTCGGGCCCTTAAGGATGAAATAAATGAAATGAGATTCACTTACATGCCCACACTAACTTTCCTTCTCTGCACAATCAATTCGTATAACTACATAGACATTAATAGCAACGTCAAGGTACCTCTTAACGCCCTGCGAAAAAAACTCGGCAGCAGTGCAAAGACTCAACATCCAATTCCTGAGAAAACATCAGGGTCGTTCTCGCATTGCCATGGCTACTGCCGGTGCTAAAACGAGCTGGGGCGTGCCATTCTCTTCAATTCGCAGGCGCTTTCTTGTCCCAGAAAGGAACATGAACTCGTGATACATCTCCCAGAAAAACGGTTGCCTAGGCCATGATGTGTACCTTATGTAGAAAGCGTCTTCTTTTCTTCCGCCAATAAACAGGGTCATTAGCTCTACTTCCTCGCAGAATACTTCGATAATACAGATGACACCTGCATCAAAGCAGCGCTGTTTAAAAGTCAGCTGGTATTCTTACACAAGATACACAGCAGCAGATAGCACTGCGCGCCGATGTGTTCCGAAGGCCAGCAATGACGGCCGTCCTAGTGGCGCCATCTGTTAGGGAAGAGTTGAACTACTCACTGTAAACGGTCTATAGCCGGATTCTGTGCCCATGCAGCAATAAAGAAACTGCCATGCGAAGCTTGTGCTGACAACCTGACCACACAACACAGAGAACTGGAAATTGATAGAAATGTCCTAATGACAAGCTTAACCAGAGGTGCTCTGAAGTTCCCGCAGCCAGTTGTAATCAACGCAATGTTGCAAACACAAGTAATATTAGAAAAACTTACGACAAAAGAAAATTCCACCAGGTTCCATGCGGCAGGCAATCAAAGAGACATCCTTATTGCTCTCATGAAGTACCTGCATTCAGATAACGAGGACATCTATATTGTTACGAAGGGGGTAAGACGTCGGAGCGCTGAACAACAAGACGATAAGGTCGGGAGCTCAGCTGGTCAACGGCAGTGCGTCCGGCACGAGAGTCCTTTTTCAACGTCTTTCTCCTTCACTTGTCTTCTAAACTTCATCTTCTTCCGTACTGTTACATTTTCCCCCTTTGCAGACTCTTCTAAACTTCATCTTCTTCCGTACTGTTACATTTTCCCCCTTTGCAGACGAAGCCCCCCGGGCGAGGTAGTTATTCGTTTCCACGAGAGTGACACGGCTTCATCCGGGCGACATGGGCAACTTCAGTTCTGACTGAACGACGACCACTTGCTGTCATACGTGCTATTTGGTAGTTCACTTCACTGACGCGTTCAAGCACAACGTAAGGGCCAGCGTAATGCGCCAACATTTTCTGCGCTAAACCACGCTTTCGGAGAGGTCGCCAAAGCCACACTAAATCTCCAGGGGCGTAAGACACATGGCTATGCCGACTGTCGTACCGAGCTTTTGAATGCTCTTGAGAAGCGAGAATTCGCAAACGGGCGAGACGGCGAGCTTCTTCGGCTCGACAAAGAGTTTCCGCAATGCACGGTTCATCATGGACGGAGTAAGGAAGAATGGTATCTAGACAATACCGAGGAGGACGGGCATATAGCAGGAAGAACGGGCTGTAGCCAGTAGTCTCATGGGTTGCGGTGTTGAATGCAAACGTTAAAAATGGCAGTATAGTATCCCAATTCTTGTGGTCAGATGCGATGTACATAGATAGCATGTTTGTGAGTGTGCGGTTTGTGCGCTCCGTCAAGCCGTTGGTTTGAGGGTGATATGGTGTGGAATGCCTAAAATGCGACGCACACAAACGAAGAAGCTCTTCCACAACATCTGCCATAAACTGGCGACCTCGGTCACTGATGATCACTCGCGGAGGTCCATGGCGGAGGATCACAGAACGGAGCAAGAACAGGGACACGTGGTGAGCGGTGGCTGAAGGAAGAGCTGCCGTTTCGCAGTAGCGGGTGAGGTAGTCGGCACAAACCACGATCCAACGATTTCCGTCGGATGACTTCGGGAAGGGACCCATAAGGTCGATTCCGATTTTTTCAAATGCGCCACGTGGTGGAGTCACAGGATGCAGCAAGCCCTGTGGCGTGGACGTAGGGCGTTTGTGTCGTTGGCACTCAGTACAGCTCGCCACATATCGCTCAGTCGTCTGGCGCATCTTTGGCCAATAAAACCGGTCGCG
The DNA here is from genome assembly GCF_055883805.1 of Amblyomma maculatum. Classification (NCBI taxonomy): domain Eukaryota; kingdom Metazoa; phylum Arthropoda; class Arachnida; order Ixodida; family Ixodidae; genus Amblyomma; species Amblyomma maculatum. Next base: position 161,958,133 of record NC_139354.1, read on the forward strand.
GGCACGATGGAGCGTTCTTCCAGAGCCCAGGTGACCGGAAGTGGGGTCGTCGTGCATGGCGCGTAAGATGCACGAGCGGTAGCTCTCGGGAACCACAAGCAGAAAATTCGTACCGGTGCTTGAGTAAGCCTTTTTGTACAAAAGGCCATCACGGAGACAAAATGGGCTGGAAGCAGTGGAATCCCGCGCCTCCGCAAGCAGGGGCTCGAGGCTTATGTCGGTCTCTTGCGCAGTCCGCAAAGCCGAGGCGTCGGGAAACTCGGGCACGACGGAGGCAATGTAATGATCGAAATCACCAGAGTCACATTCGGTCGTAGGAAGAGGAAGGCGTGAAAGACAGTCTGCATCGGCGTGTTTGCGGCCACTCTTGTACGAAACAGTGAAGTCGTACTCTTGCAGACGAAGGGCCCAGCGTGCCAGACGACCAGATGGATCACGAAGGTTGACAAGCCAACACAGAGCATGATGGTCCGTCACAACCGTGAAATGGCGTCCATATAGGTAGCACCGAAACCGCTGAACAGCGAAAACTACAGCGAGACACTCCTGCTCCGTAACAGTGTAGTTACGCTCAGGTTTGCTGAGGGAACGGCTTGCATACGCAATTACATGCTCGCCTGTTGTCGAACGTTGCACAAGCACAGCGCCAACACCAATCCCACTTGCATCAGTGTGGACTTCAGTCGGAGCGGAGGGGTTGAAGTGCCGTAGTATGGGATGTGACGTTAGCAGAAACTTTAGTTGGCGGAAAGACGCGTCGCAATCTGAGGTCCAGTCGAAAGGGACGTCCTTTTGTAGAAGGGATGTCAGAGGGTAGGCGACGTCGGCAAACCTTGGAATGAATCGTCGAAAGTAGGAACACAGGCCCAGAAAACTGCGGAGCTCCTTTTGAGTCTGTGGTCGTTGGAATGCTGCAACTGCTGCAGTCTTCTGTGGATCTGGCCGAACTCCATCGCGGTCGACAAGATGCCCGAGTACCAGCGCTTGACGTTCACCAAAACGGCACTTTTTAGAATTCAGGACAAGGCCAGCCTTCTGTAGGCAATCTAACACAACAGCGAGTCGCATGTTATGTTCAGTAAAAGTCCGGCCAAAAATAACATCGTCTAAATAGCACATGCAGATCTCCCACTTGAGGCCACGAAGTATTGTGTCCATAAATCTTTCAAATGTGGCCGGCGCATTACATAGACCGAAGGGCATCACGTTAAATTCAAATAGGCCGTCCGGGGTAACAAATGCAGTTTTTTCCTTGTCAGCAGGATCCATCGGAATCTGCCAATAACCCGATCGCAAATCAACTGAAGAGAAATAAGACGCGGAAAAAAGGCAATCTATGGCATCGTCGATGCGTGGTAGAGGATACACATCCTTTTTAGTGATGGAGTTGAGGCGACGATAGTCAATGCAGAACCTCCATGTTCCGTCTTTTTTCTTCACCAATATCACGGGAGCAGCCCAAGGACTTGAGGATTCCTGTATTACGCCCCTGTTCAACATGTCTTGGAGTTGCTCGGTGATGATCTTACGCTCTGATGGTGACACACGGTACGGCTTTTGACGGATCGGATGGGCAGATCCCGTGTCAATCCTGTGGCGTGCGCGCGACAGGGGAAAACTTTGCGAGCCGTCGGACTGCGTGAAATCAAAGACGGATAGGTGCTGGCACAAGAGGTTCTTCAATATCTGTCGTTGTGATGTGTTCAACGATGCACTGATCATCGGAAGAAGCTTTTCGTCAGCAGGTGAGTTAGTAGCGGGGTTGTCTAGGGCAGGAGTAACGACAGCTACACAATTCGGGAGAGTTGCGCTACATGAAGCTAGTTTGGAACCCGCTGGAAAAACAACTGGTTCCGATGAGCAATTTATAGTCCACAGTCCGGTACGGCCCTCTTTCACGCGAACCAAACAATGAGGCACTAACGCATTTTTCTTTACGCACTGTAAATTAAGAGGCGCCACAGTAGCCTCAAAAGAGTCGTTAATAGGACGGGAGCAGGACACCTGGACACACACTGCTGAATGTGGCGGTATGACGACTTCATCACACACACACAAAACGTCTTCATAATTTGATGTCTCTTCCAAAAGTTCACGAGGAAGAGAACCACTAACACTTAGCTCTCCCGTTCGACAGTCAACTGTAGCGCCGCACATACGCAGGAAGTCAATTCCCAAGATTACGTCGTGCGTAGATCGGGGCAGTACTGCAAACTCCGCCGGAAATACCGTGCCCCCCAAGGAAACTTTAACGCTGCATACCCCAACCGGATACAATAACTCTCCACTTACTCCATAAAAATTTGCAGTTTTGTCCCAAACAAACATAACTTTGTTCTTCAAAAGGTTCTTAAAATTTAAACTCATCACTGAAACTGTAGCACCAGTGTCTACCAACGCCATCGTTGGCAAACCATCAACAATCACATTGACCTTGTTCTTTAACATGAACACAGACGGAGGAATAATAGGTAGCAGCGCACATTGTCCAGCGACCTCACCTCCATTGGCCGCGCTGGCTAGTTTTCCTGCGTTGGTGGTGGAGATCGGCGCTGTGGAGACGGGGAGCGGCGCACACGAAATGACGGAGGTGGTGTGACACTACGGTCAGACGCTGGCGAATGGCTGCGGTGCCCTTCGTTTTGAAAACGGCCCCTCCGGGAAGGATGTTCTGGCCGATAGTTGTCGATGTAGGGCTGGACGATGCGTCGGTTCGGTGCCGTCGGGGGATTCCGGAACGATGTGCGCCGATTGCAGTAGCGGGAAATGTGACCTGCGGCCCCACACCGGTAGCACACCGGAAGAGGTCGCTCAAAAAGTGGCGTGTCAGCTGGTTCCTGCATGGTAGGCCGCGACGAATATCCGGATGGTGGTTCTGGGACGATGTAGTTGTCCGGCGGTCGGCGCGATGTACGACTGGAGTAAGAGCGAGGATCTCTACGCTGATGGCAAGAGAATTGTTGGAAATTGTCTTCAGGCCTTGGTCGCGGAGTGTATAGGTCTTCGCGGCAGACAAAGTCGGTGACATTCGTGGACATCGGCGGGCACGCACCCCCATAAGTTGGACGAGCATATACGTCCCCTCCGAAGCCATTTGGCCGGACAAGCTGCTCACGTTGTGACATCTCATCTCGAACAATCTCACGGATCGCGCACAGGAGGCTTTGAGATGGCGATTCTTCAATGCTAGCCACTGTAGTCACATTTGCGAGCCGTCCAAATTTCGGTGTAATACGGCGAGTCTTTAGGGCCTCGAATGTTCGGCAGTGCCGGATAACGTCAGAGACCGAACTCAAGTTTTCCTTGGCAATGAGGAAGTGGTAGACATCTTCCGCAATGCCCTTGAGCAGATGGCCTACCTTATCATCTTCAGTCATCCTGCTGTCGACGGTCTTGCACAACTTGAGTATGGCCTCTATGTAGGTGGTGCAAGTTTCGCCGGCTGCCTGGGCCCTCTGAGCAAGTGTCTGCTCTGCCTGTTTCTTCTTTGCAGCTAGGTCGCCGAAACATTCCTTGATAGCTTCGACAAAACTTTCCCAAGTTGTCAGGGAGTCCTCGTGGTTCTCATACCACATCAAGGCGGTTTGCGTTAAAAAAAAGACTACATTGGCTAGTTTAGCCACTGAATCCCAGCGGCTATAGCGGCTCACACGTTCATAATGAGTGAGCCAGTCATCAACATCTTCCCCTGCTTGGCCGGCAAAGGAACGAGGCTCGCGAAACGGTAGCGTCGCATTCGTGGTGGTCGGCGGCGCATCGCGAGACGGGGGTAGAGGATCCCGTGTTGATGTTCGGGGCTGCTCGGTAGTCTGCTGCATTCTTGTTGGAAAGGGTGGGAGACCAGCGAGGCGACGGCTCCGACGAAGCTCCAGCGATTGAGGATGCGTCTTGAGGGTAGTCGTACCCAGCACCTGACCACCAATTTGTTACGAAGGGGGTAAGACGTCGGAGCGCTGAACAACAAGACGATAGGGTCGGGAGCTCAGCTGGTCAACGGCAGCGCGTCCGGCACGAGAGTCCTTTTTCAACGTCTTTCTCCTTCACTTGTCTTCTAAACTTCATCTTCTTCCGTACTGTTACAATATATATGCAGGAATGGGCATCATCCTGACACGGTGCTGGATCACATCTTGCGCGCTGCCACCAACAGGTTCTTGAAGAACTATGTTCAAATAAACACTGACGGCTTGAGAGCAGGCATAACAGCAAAAGCACAAAAGAGAAAGCTAAAAACTTTACAACAGAATACTGTGAGGCAGCGTATGCATGAACAAATTTGTGCTCTGTATGTAAATATTTTGTAATTATTCAAATAAAGCGCTGTGTGCGCTGCTCCTTTTTTTGTATCTCTTTTTCTGACCTGAAGCTTGAATCTAGTGCAACTTATCGCGATATATTCGATATCGCTATATATATCAGGAACAAAAAATTAACATATTCAATGCTGTTTTTTTTTTTTTACGAAAGTGCAACTAATTACGAGGTGCAAAAATTTTACAGCGCACCCGTGCCACTAGCACACCGCGCTTGTCCAGCTTGCACGGAGGGTCGCAGGGAACGGCCGCTAAGTCAAGATGCGTGACATCAGGAAGGGAGTGCGCAGGCCTTCAAGTATTCTAGGTGGCTTTGGCTGTGCTCACAGCAGCCGAGCCAACGCCCCCTTGGAGCCACAGCTCCCCCGCGGGGAAAAGGTAGCTACACAGGTGTCCTCAAGACCAGACCTTGGTCTGCAGCCCAAGGCCCTGCCAAGCCTCCTGCCACGGTGGGTGCGGTGCAACCAGGCGTGACTGCTGCCATAAAACTGGCGGTCCAGACCCTCCCTTCCCAGCTTCCCCCCAACAGAGGGACACCTGAGCTGTACGAGGCAGCTCTCCTTGCAGAAAGCCCTTCTCTCCTTAATCATGGCGAGCTGTAGAGGAACTGCAGAGAGGCCACGCGTCCTCCAGTGGAATGTGCATTCCCTACGCGCTCGCCACGCTGACCTACGAGACATGATTTTGCAGGGAACCCTGAACGTTGACGTCCTGGCGCTTCAGGAGACCAGGATACCTGCGGAATCTGCTCGCCTACCGGGCTAAACTGGCTACTCTGGCCTGTCCTGCTGTGCCCTCGGTCCATGTGCAGATGACCCGTGCCTTGACCCATCCCACCCTCAGGACCGACCCCGCACCGCCATCTACGTGCGCAACTCCATCCCGCATACGGTACTAGATGTCGCTGCCAAAGACCTGGGCCACCTCGAGATTTGTGCCATCCGTGTCCGTCTGGGCAACACAGACACCTCGGTGGCCTCGGTCTATGTCCCCCCGGGCGTCCCATGGGATCCTTCCTGCCTCACGGCCCTGCATTGCCGCCTAGGTAATGATGCAGTAATCTGTGGCAATCAGTGGTATCGCATGATTTTCAGCCAGCGCCATATGCAAGGATCAAACAAAGCTGCAAAGTACAAGTGAAATGAGCACACGTTAGGATCTCGCACATTTTCGGAGGGCACCATGTGAGTGATATTAGAAAAAAGCTACCAAGTAGATGAGTGAAATACGTATGTCTTAGGCACACATTTGTTTTTTCAATGATTCAATAACTGCATCATAAATGCAAAGCGGGAAAGCATCTGCTGCCACAAGGTGTGGAGTGTAAATGCCTTGGTGAAAGATGATGCAGGATGAGTGACTGAGCATGCTGCATTTCCTGCAGCAGTGCTCATTTCCATGCCATCGAGGTGGCACACTGATTTTTTTGGTCATGTGATCTCTCCAGCCGCCTTCGCAAAACATCTACCTTACGCGTGTCGGCAGTCCCCTGGGAACCTTCAAGGTGAGCGGACCTGCGTCGCTCCCTGCCTTCAATTTCGTGCGCTCCTCTCATCGCCGCATTTCATCTCCAGCTCTCTGCGCGTTCGGACGCATGCGCGGCTCGCTCCGACGAGTATGCGCGCTTTCGCCGCGTCGCTCGCTCCCCAGCCGTGCTTCTAGACTCCACGCTGCCTCGGAAGCCTCGCCTGTGCTTGTGGCGCGTTGTGCGTGTGTTGTGCGAGTGCCGCCGGGCCCCTGTGTGCCCCCTCTGTGGATTTCCACCTGGAATAATCATCGAGAACTCCACCACTCGGATTTTCACCGTGGTCTACTGAGGAAGCACAACGCCGCTGGCCCCTTTCAGGGTCGTGCCAGCACTTCGGCTGCATGGTCCCACCTTGCCGCTGGGACCAACTCATCGCCCCACCTGGTTCTTATCGGACCGCACTCTTGTCCTACCTTCGCTATCAAGGTAAGCCTATAGCGAACTAATCTGCGGTTTCTGTCGATTTTCCCGCTTGACGCTTTTCAGGTTTTGCTGCTATGGAGCAACGTACCACTCGCCGCGGCGGTCCCCAACAGGAACGCCACCGTACTCGCAGCCTCGGTCGAGATCCGGCATCCTTTCGTGCCGATCTCAAGTGCCATGTCCGGGGCCAACTTGAGGACTTCTATGACAGCCTTCGGTTGCTGACAACCCCCTCCATTGTGGAGCAACCATGTCACCCCTCCTGCCTCAGGGTCTCCACCGCCCTTCATCTCATCTCCGACTGGTAGCCGCAGCCTATCTCCCCTTGTGACCCGGTTGCGAGCGGCACAATTTCTCAAGGATGCTGCCGACAGCAACCCACCTCCCAAACCTCAGCGCAAGGGAAAGGCCAAGCACCACCAGCACAAGGTCACCGACGATGCCGCTGCGGCAGCCAAGTCGTCCGACTCTTGTCGGTCACCTTCCGTTTTGCTCTCCACCGGACAGCCAGAGGCGTCTCGCCAGGGGCTCGAAGCTGTCATATCAGGTGAGAGCAATACATCTACTACCTTCTTCCCAGCTGGAAAAGAAGACCTTGCTACCCAACTCAAGGCTCTAGATGATGTGCTCGCAACTGCAAACCGTCTTCGCAAGCCTCGTTCCTCGGGGCCTTTGCAGGATCTCACTTCCTAAAGTACCTCTCCATAACTCTTTTGCCGTCTTAGCGGAGGATCTTGAACATCAAGATTTCGAGACGCCCGCTGCCCTAACACCCTCTGATTCGCCTCCTGAGGTTCCCTGGTTCACCTCCTCTGGTTCAGCTTAGGGACAGGCTAACATCTCCACCTCAGAACAGCCTTCTCACTCTAACCACCCGGCGCCTGATCACAATCGGGATACCAGTGGTCGGACTACGGTCACTCGTCGAATCAACTGCCCCAAGGTGACTCGTGTGTCCACGGTGCTGACCACCCCTCGAGAGAAACACTTCTTTCAGGGCGACCATAAAGGAACATATGAGTGGCTACCTGTATGGCCAGCCAGGTGTCAACGAGGTCCGGCTCGACCAGAAACGTAACATCGTTGCTGCAGATGTTTCGTCGCATGAAGCCCGCGATCACCTCCTGTCCCTCAAGTCTCTTCTCGATATTCCCGTTCGCTCGTTCGAGGCTTCCCGCGTGGACTTCCATGTAGGTACCACCTTCGGTGTCGATCGCGAGGTCCGGGAACAGAATATTGCAGAGGGCATTGAGGCGGATGTAGAGATACTCGGAGTCCATCGTCGAGGCCATCATGTCTCCGTCCGCTTCGCTGCCCCCCCACCTGACCATGTTTACATCAATGGGATGAAGTTCACTGTTCGTCCACTCAAAGCTCATCCCCTCCAGTGGACCCGCTGCGGAGCCTTTAATATGTCTCCGCCGCTTGCACCAGGCCTGATTGCTGCTCCATCTGCGGCGGATCACACCACACTCGGAAGTGCATTTCTAGCACTCCCAAGTGCTTCCATTGCGGAGGTCGGAACTAGGCTGCTGATCCCTCGTGTCCCAATTGGCGACACCAACAGCAGCTGACCACGGCACTCCGCAAGACAACACCACCAGAAGACCGGCGGCAAGTGCTCAACGAGCTCCGCCCTCTTCAGCCCACTGGGTCTGCCCAGATTGAATCCTATTCAAAGGCCCTCCAGTCACGGAGCCCCAAGCCCCCCAGCGAACCAGCTCGGGAGCCCCCTCAGCAACCTGTGCCCGGGGATATCCAAGCCACACTCACTTCTGTAACGGTCGCAGGACTTGCCGTCCAAGCGCTCATGACCCAGCTCCCACCAAACTCTGGCGCTCGCCGATTGGGAGAAGCTGCTGCTCTCATTTTTGGGAGCCCTACCACTAGCCATCATGGCCAGACGCAACCCAGTTCCCAGGAGACCGCGTGTCTTGCAGTGGAATACCAATTCCCTGAGAGTACGACACGCAGACCTCAAAGATCTAATCCTCCAGAAAACTCTGGAATTTGATGTCTGCTTTACAGGAGACCCGAGTCCCAGCGGAGAACCTCCGTCTGCCAGGGTTCACCGCGTACTATGGCCGCCCATGCTGTTCCAACCAGGACTGCAATGATGCCCCCTACCTGGATCCTTCGCATCCACAACACAGGCCCCGCACAGCCATCTATGTGAGGAGTGACATACCCCACACACTGATGGATGTTGCCCAACTTGGCCTAGGACAACTGGAGATCTGTGCTGTGCGCGTCCGTATGGGTGACACGGACACTACTGTCGCTTCAGTATATGTCCCTCCAGGAGTTCCTTCGGACCCCTTCTGCCTCATTGCCCTCCATTCCCGTCTAGGTAAGGATGTTTTATCTGTGGTGATTTCAACTCCCACCACAGGGCATGGGGCAACCAGTCCAGCACCACCAGAGGCAAAAAGCTGTTGGACGCCATCAGTGCTGCAGGCCTTCATTTCCTACAGCCTACCTCCCCAACTTCATTCGGCCAGGACGGTCTTCTTTCATCGACCTGGCTCTAATCTACGATGCCTGCCACTATTCGTGGGCCAGAGCACCTGACTTTTTGGGTTCTGATCATTTTCCCATCTTCCTTAACCCCTCTGTGAGGGGTAGGAGGGAAAAGCGCTACCCCATTGCTAAATGGGCGAGTTCAGAGAACGAGTTAAAGAGAGCCCACTTGCAGGTGACTTCCTGGATCTCCTTGGACGTTGCACCAAGAACTCCACAATCACCTGTGCAGTCCCACTCCATGCACCAGTTTCGAACCTACGTGTACTCGGGCCTCCAGACCAAGGGCTGAGCGAGTGGCCAAACGCATCCACCAACCCAAACATTGGAAGGCCTTCCAATGTTTGGGTTGGTGGATGCGTTTGGCCACTCGCTCAGCCCTTTGGAAGGGCTTCCACAGGATCGATGCCACATAATTATTTCAACGTGCGATAGCAGCAATGTCTTTTGAACTGAACGACCAGAAGCCTGCGTTCAGAATGCGGCTGACCCGCGTGCTTTGATTGACTGATGAGTTGGAAGGACAGAAGACTCTTGCAAAAATAAAAAAAAGTTTTTGCTGCCTAACTCCAAGCACCAGTCCGAAGTCCTAGCCTGTCATGAGCGTTGGCCAGAACGTCAAAGTGCTTATCTGTATGTCCGAATAAACAGGGCTCAAAGTAATGTTCAGTTGCGAGTTTCGGAAGTTGCGAAGAGAGCAGGCAGTCAGTGCCGAATCTGCCAACCTTTACCCTCCAGCGCCGCACCGGTCATGGCGCCATTTAGGTTTTACCCATTCTTGCATGGTTTTACCTGGTTTCATCTTCTGTCCACGTCTTGGATGTGCACATCTTCTATGCCGCTCTTTCGATGAGATGTCTTTTTTTTCTGGGGGGGGCATGTGCTGTGCACCAGGCCTCAGAAACGGCGGCACTTAGTTCGAATTATCTGTAGCGGAACCAACTCTCGTTAGAATTATCTGACTTTTTTTTACACAAACCTCTATAGAGCTTGGCCAGACCAAGTAGCGTAGTTAAAATTACCCAAAAATTCGAACCATCCAGGTTCGAATTAACAAATTTTACTGTATCTGTGAGGTGACGGAGAACGTCATACGGGTCCAGGAGAAAGTTAACAGTAGCAGCCTTCCAAAGAAACCAAATCTGGATAGAGTCCTGACAGCAGAGGTCATGGGTGAGCTCTCAGCACTAGGCTCGGCCAGCCGTATCCACAACTGACAAAGCATATGTTTGAGTCAGCTGCTGATTCATATCATTTTAACATCTGGTTAAATCGCCATTGAATTCTAAGAAAAGAACAGAATGCATCATGTTGCAAAGCAAGCGACAGCAAAGGTCAACAGTCCAAACTTCCGCAAGCACTTGACGAAGTTGGTACTTTGCAAGCACCAATACGCAAAGGCGCATTTTATAGTATGAAAAAAAAAAAAAAAAAAAACTGCCACTTTTCTATTGAAACAAGGTGTTATTTGTGCACATATTTTGTTCCTAGTCAAGGCCTCCAACACATATTAAGCGTGTTGACGTTTGCTTCAAGTTTGTTCAAAACCTGCATTAAAGAGATAGCCATTCAGGACAGTTATTGGTCTCAGAAGATATCTAGCTTTACAGGCTGGAGTCATGATCCATCATGTTTTCGAGCTTGATGTTTTACAAATAGATATTTTTAAGCTGAATGTAGAAAAGGTTTTGAGCTGTTCTGCAATGTGCATCAAAACCTTGGTAAATGAAACCATCACCACTAGGGGAGACCAGTGCATGACACTGGTAGTGTGGTTTAAGTTATGAAGCCTAAAAGCCCAACATTAGATAGAGAGGTTGCGACACTTAACACAATAAAAGGCCTCAACCTGCTGTCCAACGGTTCAATAAGACTTCTCTGGTGTTCTCAGTGGTAAGAAAGGCAAATGTTGCATGTGTACACTACTGCTTTGCACTTCAAAATGGCAGTAATGCCCAGCAGTCCAAGCGCAAGCGTGTTTGTTTTTGTTACTTAGTACTGAGGCATTGCCCACAAAAGAGTATATACACATGCAGAGACACAGCCTCCCCAAGGATTGTGTCATATGTAGCGCCTTCAACGCACATCACGACGCATGGGGCTCTCGCTCCAATGCCTGCCAGGAAAGTAAGCAACTACACTTATACCCCTGTCAAGCACGCAAAATAAAGTGCACTTACGGCGAGTGTCACTTACGAAAAGTGCACTTTATCACTGCTAAACGGCGTAACATAAGTGCACTTGCCAAAGTGTGCACTCAGGTCGGAGTGCGTTCGCAAAACAGACTTTGAGGGCTAAGTGCGTAGCCTCGCCGGGAGAAAATTCTTCGTCACAAATGTATTATGTAATAAGATATGTATACAAGTTGATTTTACGTGTTTTGTGCATATTTTCATTTGAGGAAGTGTGTTATAATAGCGGCTAGCTAAATATCACATAACAAAAACGTGATGTAACCGCGTACGCAACTTCCACATTAAGCCTGGTGCGCCACTGCGGTTACACCATTTTCACTTAGGGGGCAGTTGTTATTGTTCATGGTTTTTGTTGATAGGGGGTCTCCGAATCATGGCCTGGTGTCAAGGTTTAAGCATTTTTTGAGTGTTTTACTACTTTAAAAAGCAGTTCTCTGAACTTCGCGCTTGGAGGCTTCAATTTATTTTTTAAAACATATTTTTCAGTTGCCAGTTTTGTACCGAGTGCTTATGCGAGTGCACTCTGCTTTCCCATTTAGCACTGCGTAGCGTAAAGTCCCTTTCGAGCTGCGAAGTGCACTCCGTGTAAGTGCCCTTTAACTTGCACGCTTGACTGGGGTATAAATCATGTTATAGCGAAATGGCTTAAAACGAAATAATGAATATAATGAAAGAATCTTAATTCCCCTTGAAAGCCCCCATAGAAACCAATGTGTTTAAAATTTAGATTTAACGGAAAAAAACACCGGCTGATCAACAGATATAACGAACAATTTTTATTTCAAAATGGCAACTAAATGGCAAAGCTCCAAGCCAAGCCAGGCTGGCCAAGCAGCCAAGCCTGACAGTGTTTCGTGCCGGATGCAATGCCAGCTTCCCCTTACCATTCGGCACGTCAGCCAAGCCAAGTTGGCCAGGCAGCCAAGCCTCGCAGTCCGTTCAATTCTGCCCGCCGTAGCTCGCATTGTTCCGTACGCCTCTTCGCGGTCTGTAGGGCTAGGTTTAACCACGTAGGTCTGTTTGCTCTTTTCGCCGTGTCACCAGTTTCGTGAGAGAAAAATGAACGGCAGCAGCAACTTGAAGCGAAAACGGAAAGTCATCGACCTGGAGCAGAAGGCAGCGATAATTAAGGCTGTTGCGTTAGGCAAGAAAAGTCTGGTGGCCTGTGAGTTCCGCGTAGCGCCAAGCACCCTTTCTACAATGCTCAGCAAAAATGAAGCAGTCACTGGCACTGTTGCACGTGGAGTAAAAGGTAGCCACAAGAAGCTGCGTCCTTCTGCCTCAGAGGCCGTGAAAGAGGCACTATTCAAGTCGATTTAAAATGTCAGGACTTCTAATTTGCTCATGAAGTGGGCCATTGCTGCAGCGAAAAACCAGAGACTTCGCTTGTATCATGGTTTCTGACAGTTTTGTTGCAAGCGATGGCTGGCTGCAGCGTTTTAAGGAGCGCTGTGATATCGTTGCCAGGGTGATCACTGGCGAGACCCAGGCCGTCGACACTGAATCTGCAACGGCATGGGTGAAAGCCAACCTTGGCCCTCTCATTGAGAAATATGAAGGATGTGTTGAACACTGAGGAGACACCTCATTGGCAATCTAAAAGACGAAAAAGACAGAAAAATCCAAGTTATCAGTCATGCCAATGAAAAGTGTTATCATTGGCAATGAAGAGAAGAGATTGCCAATGAAGAGTTATCAATTTTTCTAGTTTTGCGCAGGCGTATTGTTGCTTAATGATGGGACGTTTTTTAGTCATACGATTCCAGTTGTAGCTCTGTCCTGTCCGCGTCTCTCTATTCCTGTCTTAGCGCTACGTTTTTCACTGAACTATGTTCTGTTACCCGTAGGATTTGCCGGCTGCTTCGCTTATTTCTGAGCTTGAGGCGTTCGAAAAGGTGCAGTCTAGAGAGTTGGAGTATGTTCCAGGTTTCTGGACGTGGAAAGCGGTAATCTTCGGATTAAGATGGAGGTGGCTAGGGCTGTTCCTAATCTAATGAAGCTAGGAGAGAGGGTTGTGCATTGTGAGTACGACGAAGTGACACGTCTTCACCACTTGTGCAGTGGTGTGGGGAATCTTGCTGCGGCATGCAAGCGCTAGGGCAGTCCTGGCTGCCCTAGCGGCTTTTTTAAGGTTTTTTTTTTTCCAGGTCTCTTGCTCAGACTGTTCTGCCGTACGCGGGGCTTTCTTGTTTACTGGTTTTTCAGATAGCTTCTCTCTTTCCTTTCGTGGCTAGATCTGCCGCCCCAAGCAAGCTGAGATGGTTCAACTTGCTCGTCCTAATGCACAGATACTGATTTTGCAAGACCTACTTCCATCGTCTCGGCCAGATCAATAGCTTTGACAAAACAATGTCTGGACGTACTCGTGGTTAGAGCTAGCTCCAGTGCAGCTCGGATTAACATCGCTCGTGCTGTCCGGATTATCGCCATGGAGCTGGGGAAGCTCTCGTGGCTTCGGTGAGTCGTCGTGTTTTTGAGATTGTAGAGGCAGACAGATAGCACTCCTTTCTCCTGCGCGGCGTGCACACACATGCGTGTGGTGCTTGCCGGTGCGGCCCCTATGGCATCGCCTTCCTCCTCATCGCAGTTTCGGCCGCATGTGTTTTTCTCTCGTTTGCCAAAAGGCATTACGAATGTCCACTTGTGTGGGGATCTCGTTAAGAGGTTCAATAAGAATGAGTTGAAGTGTGTTCAAGACTTAGGTGCTGGACGGTTTGAGGTCACTTTTAAGACCAAGCAGGCAGTCGATCGCTTCTTAGCTGACCCTGTCATCCGCGTGAAGGATGTTGAGACTAGGTTTGAGTACCGCGGAGTCCTCTCCCGGTTCGTGAGTGTTTGGTTTTACGTCTGACTTGCCAGCTGCTTCGCTTGTGTTTGAGCTTAAGGCGTACGAAAAGGTGCAGTCGAAGTAGTTGGAAAAAGTTCCTGGATGTCCGGACGTGGACAGTGGTAATCTTAGGATTAAGATGGAGATGGCTAGGGCTGTTCCTAACCATTTGAAAGTCGGAGAGAGGGTCGTGCAGAGCGAGTATGTTGGAGTGACGCGTCTGTGTCGCTTGTGCAGGCGTAGGACATCTTGCTGCAGCGTGCCCAACTCCTAAGTGCAAGCGCTGTGTGCAGTATGGTTATGAGGATAGTGATGCAGATTGTGCGCGCTGAGGAGGTGATCACGCCATTACCACATGCATGCAGTGGTATGTTTGCTTCGTTGACTGTCGCCGCCGCTCCGAGCGAGCCGGCAGCCACCACAGGGCAGCAGCCGCTGCCACTCCCATCCCTGACGCAGGTTGCCGCTGAGTCACCAGCTGAGAACAGAGGAGAGGAGCAGCTTGCCGGTGACGCGACCTTTGCCAGTGGCGTAGGTGAGAAGGCCATTCTCGCCGTGGCCGCTGCTGCGGGAGAGCTCTCCCCCGCTCACGCTTCCCCTGAGTGCGAGTGGGCTGCACCCGCACCCTCCGCGGCACCGGTCCCGGCTGCCGAGCTGCCACAAACCGCCGCTATCGATGCGGGATTTGTGATGCAAAGAAGCGGCGCGGGAAGCGTGCGCAAAAGCAGGACGGAGCGGAGGTTGACAGCAACTCCGAGGGCACATGCTCCCAGGCAAAGACCGGGCGGACTGCTGCCAAACGGATGGTCGTGGCGGTGACACGGCGCCCCACCAACGGGGACGAGGAACCGGTCGTGGCCTATCCAGCCAGGACGAGGGTTCAGATATGGAACAGGTAGTCGGCATTGGTGAGAGGCAGCATCCTCCTTCTCTTCCCATTGAGCTAGCTCCCTGTTTGTTATGTAAGGGCAAGGGATGTGAGTGTTTTGCTGAGGCCGATGAGGCAGAGCTCCCCCCCTCTGCCTCACCATCCTGTTTGTTCACACGGTCGGCTTGCTCCTACTGTACACGGTTGACTGCGAATACTCTAGGCATTCCAGTTCCTCCTCGACTTCGTCTTCATCCTCCTCCATTTCTAGTCCCTTGACCGCGTGGTTGGGGCGGCTTCAGGTCCTCAATAAGGTTTTATTTTCCAGGTCTCTTGCTCAAATCGTTCTGCCTTTCGCGGGCTTTCTTTCCATTACCATGATATCGCCTACTTTTAACTGTCGTGGCATGTTCAGTCATTCCAAGCAAGCTGAGATCATTCAGCTTGCCCGTTCTAAATACACAGATATTTTGGTTTTGCAAGAGAACTACATCCATCGTCTTGGTCAGATCAAGAGCTTCGACCGAACATTTGGCACCAGGTTTTACTGGAACTATGGTGCGTCTGGTTCCCGTGAGGTTGGTATTATTCTTATGCCACGGTTCCGTGGCTCGGTTTTGCGCCACTCCAGGGATGCTGAGGGCCGCGTCCTGTCTGTGGATCTTGATTCTGGCATTCGCACAGTTAGCGTCTATGCTCCGAACAAAGGTGATCGGGGTGCATTCTACCAGTGCCTTGACTCTCAGCTGGTAGGCCCATCCAAGGTAGTTCTGGTTGGCGACTTCAACTGTGTCCTCAACATGGCGGATCGCCTCTCTTCTCGTGGCACTCGGCTTACGCCCTTCCATAGTAATAGTAGTCTAAATTCAGACGGCCTAACTACTGAGTTTTATGTCAAGTTCTGGGGGCAGCTCGGGAAGCTTTTCACCGCCCTTGTAAATAGGCTGCTGTGTCAAGGGATGCTTCGAGATACTCAGAGGGAAGGCCTTATCACTCTCCTTTGCAAGGATGAGTCGAGACAAGCTGACCTATGAGCCTGGCGTCCCATCACGCTCCTGCACATTGACTACAAGCTCATAACCAAGTGCCTGTCCTTCCGGTTAACTTCTTTCCTTCCAGATATTATAGGTCCTTATCAAGCTTGTTGCGTTCATGTCGCTCCACTCAAATTAACGGTTTTGCCCTCAGGGACCTCTTCCTTTGGGCTCAACATAGAAATCTTTCCGGTATTTATGGTTTTTCAATCAGAAAAAGGCCGTTTCGCTGCTGCGGCGTCGCAACAGCGATGAAATAACCATGATACACGCAACGCAGTGGACTAGTCAATAAGGTTCACAAGCTGGAATACCCTGAAGGTTGTTTTGAGTTGTGCTGTTTATGGAGAGATGTCAGCAGGGTGGAGCTCACTGCGCGTTAGTGGCAGTGAACCAATAAACCCTTTATCACGAATATTCTGGCTGTGTGTTCCAAGTTGAGTACAGATAACTGGCAAACTGCACTCAATGATATATCTATGCCAATGAACATTTTGCATCGTGGGCTGCGCAAGAGTATGTGGTAGAGCTATGTCAAAAAAAAAGGTGAAGCCTGTGACGACCTTAAAAGCCGAAAGTGCAATTGATCAAGAATCTATACGACGAACTGCACCTCAGAAGGAAAGCTGTATTCTCTAATGGGTAAGGGATAACAAGCAAGCATACATCTGATATCGATGTTGACTACACGGCCCGCAGTCCGATGGCCCCTCGTATGAAGTGGCTTTGTATGACCTGCTCTCAGATAGGAAGCTTATTGAGCATTGCCAAAGGTCCACAATAGTAATGAGAGTTTACATGCTCTCATACGGTGCCTGGCTCCAAAATATGGTCATGCTTCCCTTTTCACTGTTCAGGCTGCTACGGTGAAGCAGTGATGTGTTTCAATGCAGGCAATTTGAGGATATGCGAAAATATTTGGAAGTAACCCTTCATGAATGTTGGCTCAAAGTGCCATGTTAAACCTGGAAAGCGCATAAAAAACAACGGACAACAGCAAGAGACAGACACACGAGCGCTTACTTCCAACTGATTTTTCCAACTGAGAAAAAAATCAGTCGGAAGTAAGCGCTCGTGTGTCTGTCTCTTGCTGTTGTCCGTTGTTTTTTATGCGCTTTCCAGGTTTAACATGTCTAACCAACTCGCCCAAACGCTGCCATTATCAAAGTGCCAAACGACTAGCAGAGCTGTCGCAGACTCAATCTGCTTGCGAGTTCCTGGCAGAACAAAATATGCAAAGAGCACTAAAGAAATGCCACTAGAAGATGTTGATCACGAAGTCCAACAGGTGCCGCCACTGGCTATCATGGAGGAGAAAGAGTGTGCGGCGCTCAGTGGGGTGGAAGAAGAATGGCAGGCGTGCGAATTTTTGGCATTTTCTGCGCTTGCTTGCAGCTGCACAGCTGCCACCACTTGTTACATAATTTCCAGCATTTCTACGAGTTTGGCATCGGTAATTGCAGAAAGGGTAGTTTGTAAGACATACTATCCAGAATATATATTCTTTGCAAATGTAGACTGTTTTGCAATTCTTCATTTTCAAAGGTCATGTCCCCCCGTTAACGCTGAACATCCTGTGCCACACCATAAATGTCATCAATCATACATTCTAGACACGTTTTTTTCCATGACATCAAAAGCAGAAAAAGAGAGATGAGCATTACGGTCTTTTCGGCCTGAACCAGTAAGCGATATTAAAGTTTGCATACATTTGCACACTCAAGTCAGCTGTTTTTGGACCACAAAAATTCAGGGTGATAAAAATATTTGTCGTGCTCACGAAAAGGCTGAATAGAGGAAGGGGGGTTACAAAAGCTGCCGCAGATCTCGAAAATGGAACACAGGGACCTCAGAAGCGACTGTCGCTTATCTGGGCACCCGCGCATCAGGGACTCAGGGAAAATGAGGAAGCCCATAAGGTCCCCTCAGATCCTGCTTCCCTGTCGACCCCGAGGGCAGCTCAGTCAACTCTAGAGGTGGCAGTAAGCGGTAGTAAGAACGAGTCTCAGAAGCCACTTAGAAAAAAAGAAAAGAGGAAGTTTCTCGGAGGAAATTGCACACAGAAGTTTTTCCTAACACGGCTCTCTTTGATAAGTTACACCGGGACACTTTCAAGTCGCAATGTTGTTTTCACAATAAATAAGACAACACATACGGTACACATGATGCAAGCTTGTAAAGTGCTGTACAATGGCACAAAAACGACAGAAACAAGGGAGGCCTCAGTACAATGCCCCAATAGCAAACTGAAATCATCGGTCAAGCTCTGTCTGCTTCCATGACCTTCGAGATCCTCTAGTTGCTGAAAAGCCTGTGTATCCTTCACCTTGACGCCCCTTGCTAGCAGTTTTGGCAACACAGTTTACATATGCTGACCTCCAACTTATCACTGTTTCATCATCAAACAACACCTGTGAAAGGTTTCAGATGAGTCTTTCCCAAAGCATTTTGAGCGACAAATGAATTAACCCCTGTAAACAAGATGCCAATGCACACCAGTGGCCAGCTTTTGGTTCCCTCCATTACTGACCATGTTTGACGCTCGCTGCCAAATTTAGCACGAAAATTTCCGAAGTGCACTTGGTGCGACCGAAATGCCTGGATGGGCCCAGGACAAGCCATTTAATAAGTCTCGTCAAGTCTTGTCCGTGGCTTCACACTCACCTGACGGGCTCAGTGGGTCAATTCAGTTTGGCTCACCTGAAATGCACAGAGTGGTAGCACCGACCAACGCGGTCCAATCCCAGCCAGGAATGTCACACAACTCCGATGCAGAATGAGCCACTTGCAAGTCCTGCACAGAAGTAAGCCTGGCTCAGCACTGACTGGCAACTTGAGAAGACATTCACACATGGCAGGAGCCATCCAGCTTGGAATATGAAGCCTCTCCCTCCGGTGGTCTCCACCATGCCTTGTCAGAGACCTCCGCATTCCAATGAACCCAATTAGGATTGAGCCCTTGTCATGCATGTTCTATGTTGGGAGACCACCTGATCACAGGCGGAAACAGTCTGGCTGTGATGCCACCTTTCACGGTGACCACAACCGCCGTGCACATTCGTTTCCTGCAGTCTGCGACCACGCACTAGAAAAACGTAACTGGAGCAACCAGTGCTATTGACTAGTTAAGAAGCAAAAGATCCAGGGCGCCTGCATCAAAGGCACAGGTATGTTCCCTTTCCATTCTGCATGCATGCTATCAAGATGTGTGTGCATGGTGCTTTAGTGCGAAAATATTACTTCATGGAGTAAACCAGAAAAACAGAAGTTATCTCTGAAGCCTCGACCTTTCGCCTTTGTGGATGCCTCTGGCAGGTCATGTGGGGCCAGGTGCAGACTGGTGGGGGTGCTTCCAGAGACGTCACCTCTCTTAACTTGCATCTGCTTACGCCCCACATGGATGTGACATCACATGATGTAACCGAATAACTTGCGTAACTACCTATG
This sequence comes from Amblyomma maculatum, assembly GCF_055883805.1. NCBI lineage: Eukaryota > Metazoa > Arthropoda > Arachnida > Ixodida > Ixodidae > Amblyomma > Amblyomma maculatum. The sequence continues at coordinate 161,977,288 of NC_139354.1, forward strand.
GGAAATTCAGTCTGCTTTGAAATGGATAGTGACCCTGGTCTTTCGCGGCTGTTCGCGAAGGTGAAAAATCTGTGCCAGGTCGTGTGAACAATAGAGGGCAGCGAGAATGTCACCGACATCTGCCAAGGTAACCAATGCCCCATAACAGTGCTTCAACACGTTATACTAGGCTTACCCACATTAAAGCTGTGCAATTTTCTTTTTTATATAATGAACACACTCCCTGATGCTGCATTTCAAAGTGTTTAGGACCCCAGTCAAAAAAGTTATTTTCCACTTTTGCCGTTCAAATCAAGGAAAATTAAATATTATTGATATAAATGCAAGAGCAATGTACATAATATGAGGCAAACAGCTAAATATTCAATGCACAATACATCATGCTAATGCAAAATTTCATGCAATTTAATTACAGGCAAGTAAAAATCCATAAAGGATGACACAGCAAGGAGATTTATATAGTGTTTGAAGCCCAATTCCAAAATGCATGATTTACATAGCGAACAAATCTCGAGCATTGCACCTTGGATACAAAAAAAAAAAACTTTTTGGGCAGTCACATTCCATGAATTTTAAAATGAGGGGTGGCGTATCAACATGAACAACCTCAGAGTTAACAGGTGGTGGACACTGTGGGATACAGGATGTATAAGAACAAAAAAAGAATTGGATCTGCTTTGAAAGCTCAGCCACAGCCAAGGGCACACACACACACACGACAGGCATGTTCATGATGATCACTGAGAGGCCCACCACCTTATACCAAGTACCACCGGTCAGAGGTGAACTAAACAGGTCTGCCTAAGGCACGCATCTGCAGCCGTACAGCAGGAAGGTGTGTGTGTGTGCGTGCGTGTGTGTGATTTCACAAAATCAACAACTCAGCAATGAAATAAGGGCCGTCTAGTGCAGCACTGACCGAGATCAGTAATGCGCAGTGGCTACCACCTCTGGCAGGACAAGAACTGTTGCAGTAGCCCCAATCCTATTGAAGGTTGACTGCAACGCTTCCTTCTTTTACCCTTATGCTGCAGTTCTTACCTCCCGCACTACATACCCCTATTTAATCACTTTTAACTAGAGTGCATCACATTCAAGATACACCCATCCCCTGTGTTGCTAAAAGGAATAGCAACTACCTTCAATGTCTTATCAGTTGAATCCCCCACAGCTCTACCCTAAGAAAATTAATGGCTTTCTTTGCAGGCTGCTAAAGTGGTATTCACACGGGGGAGCCTTTCGGAGAGGGGGTGCGGGGGCATCGCCGGCCGGCAGAAGCCCCTCCCTTGCTCCCTCATTCACACGGGCGACGAAGTACAAGAGGAGAGCGGTGTCTGCGCTGCCTGCCTCGCTCCTTCGCCGCAGTCGGGTTCAATGTGCATTGCCGATATTTTGAACACCGATAATGTGGATGGGGCGGAGAAGGCACAAGGAAACCGTAGACAGGTTCACGATGAAGTAGTGAGGATATTTTATATAAAATATCATATTAGTTCAATGTCAAAATAAGAGCATAGAAACAATGTAAGCATCAGAGCGACGACAGGAATAGATGAGGACGCATACCTTCAGACTTTTTTCCATTACTACTAGGACCCTAGATGAGGAGTGCAGTTACTCGAAAATTGAAAACAAAGTATTTTATTTACTTTGCTCAATACTACAACGCACGACAAAGAATAAAAGGCTGGCAACCGCAGCTTGAAAGATTCTCTGTATGTATTCTTCACACGGCGACCGGGCTTGAGCATTCGGGGAGGTAGTACAAGATTTCTAGTTTGTACACAAAAAGCAATGTATTAGAACAAAATAATTACATACCGCATATGTCAGTAGCATTTTACGAATCATAGGCACTGAACTTAGCGGGAAAAGAAAATGTTGCATAAAACATATTGCAAAAAAAAAAAAATAAAAGTTGAGTGCGAAACAAAAGATGCGAAAACGCCAAGAAAAACATTGCTGTGATGCCTCACCATTCGGTGTAAATTATTTTGCACGTTTTTCTGTGGTCATGCCATGTTTTGCAAGACTGTTCAGTTGCTTCGGGAAGTTGCAGCACAATGATTGCGTATGATTAGTGGTGCGGCAAAGTGGAAAAGACCAAAAGTTGCGGTCTTCCACTGGATAAACAGGCATGTACCAAATTAAATGGAGCATTTTAAGCATACAGTCAATGTTACCAGAAGAGCAGTCTTATACAAGCGTAAAAGTATAAGAGTGTATAAAGTCACTGACCTGTCAATGGCAAGTTATAAAGTATGTATGCATCAGCGTGCACATGCAACAGCATGTTAGCAATAATTTGCGCTATGTGTTTTTGTGCGACAGATATTCTGACTATTATATTTGGTTATCGCACTACAGACGCGAAGGCTATACATGATAAATGGTTGAAGGAAACACTGTAGATTAGAACTGTCACTGTTGTTGGAAGACTGCTTGCGGGGACATTAGATGCCAGTAGTTTTATTTTATTTACTACGAATACTGTATACTAATTATTCGTCCCACAAACAGATAGAGTGGCGTACGACCGTCCACTTCGCTATGATCTTCCACACAAACATACTCGAGATTGCTTTATTGCACTCAGCATCGCGACCGACATACCAACCAACATAGTGGGTACTCTTCAGCCAGTGAAAATGGAAAAGAATGTTTCTTGGTACGTCACAATAACCTCTGTCACAGCAAAGGAGTACCCCAACACACCACAACCAGCGAATTTGCCAGGAGAGCGAAGAAAAGGCCGCAGACACCCCTCCACCCAGGGGAGGTTTTGTACCAGCCGATAAAAAGCCCACCACTGCAGAGGAGCCCCCGAGAAACCGGTTCAGGTGCCCAATGGGGCTCCTTTTCACATCACCGTCCAAAGGAGCGGTTTTCTCCCCCCGTGTGAATACCCCTTAAGCAGACATCCCTCCATCTCCTGATAAGCCATCTGCCCTCAGCCCACCCAGCAGCATATCTTTCAATTCTTACCATTTTCGAGAACTTTACCCCGCTAACTTTTTACATCCCTTGACCGTTGCATTTATTAATGAAGCACACTGCCTTGCTTGTGAGCATGCAGCGCTCTCCCCTGAAAATTTTGAGATGTGAACATTTGAGGAGAAGGAAGAGGGGAGCAGCGGAAGAAACTGAATAATGAGAACGCACAGCAGACATCTCGAGAGAAAAGCAACCACAGTACAGATGGCTGCGCAGCTTTTCCTACCTCCAGGACTCTAGATCACTTGCCAGCTTTTTGTGAATCCCTCACTAGTGCTAGAGTGCACGAGGTTTACGATGCCCTTGCCTGAATGAGGGACGTTCAGCGGCACCACACCATGGTGAAAAATTTAACGTTTTGTGCCATACAAGTAGGCTATATGCTAGTACTCCAAGAAAAGAAAAACCCTTTCAGAAACCTAAACAAATATGAAAACTAGTAAAAGAAAGCCGCTGCTGCCACATTGCAAATAGAGTGAAATCCCATCATTTCAAAAAGAAATATCCGAATTATCCAAAAGTGCAAATTTCAAAGAGGTCCAAAAAACTTACCTGTGGTTTAGCTAAGGTTAAGCCTGGATATCTCGAAGCGAAAAGGTTCGGCAACACCATTTAGCAAGGCGTTCCTCTCGCATTTCAGTCGTTTCAGCTGCTTGTTTGGCCTTGCGCTTTTGATATCTTCGCTGCTCTTTAGCCAACTCACAAGTTACCACTTCTGGATCTGCGTTTCTGCGCCGTTTGACTGTTGCTGCTCCTTCCATGGCGAGTGTCTGCGCCTGCTCTATGAGCAAACGAACCTTATATAACTCCCCCCCCCCCTACAAATGTGCCCTGCGCACGAAGAAGCGGTGGCGCACATGCGCAGTAGCACGCGGCAGCGACGAAAGGTCAGGCGACAAAGTCAGCGGCCACCTGTGCCATACATGACGTCACTCGGTTTCGCGCATGCGCAGAAGTGGCAAATCTGGGGCTCCAGCTCACTTGAAGCACAGTTTTGACGAGCCTAGTGAAGCGTTTCGCTTCAAACACTGCCGAAAACTGTTTGCATCACAGTAATTTTACGTAATGAACACCTGAAATGGGGTTGTATATACATTTCAGATGAAAGCTGATTGACAACGAAGGTGTCTTGCGTCGAAGGACTGTTTTGAAATTGCATGTGCTACTGCAGCCCATCTCGTGGTGCAACGCAGTAGCAGTGGTGCCTCGATATAAAAGGCCCCACTGCGGTTCGAGGATGCTTCACTGCACGCAACCCGTCTGGTGAACCATCCTCAAACCGTAACGGTTCAATGCACCTCAAGAGCAAAGGAAGCTCGTGGATGCAAGAAAGAAAAATATGAGCAGGCATTACAATGGTGCCATGCCATCCCGAAATGAAGCTAAAACAACAGCAACATGCATTCTATTGTCTGAAACGGCACGAATGGCCATATCGCAAAAAACTGGTCCGAGTATGGAGCCTGTCATATACTCCACATGTCACCTTTGCAGAATTTGGATGCAGTGCAGAACACTTACACATCAAGTCTAATGTCATGCAGAAATCTGACAAGTGAAGGGTGGGGACCAGGGAGAAGGATGTATGAGTGGCAAATGCGAAGCACTGACTTTCACAGAGGTGCTCGTAACCCAATAATCACGACAGCAACACATGAAAGAGGCATGCAGAAAATGGACGTGGCCATTATTACAGTCGAACCCGGATATATCGAACTCGAAGGGGATCGCAAAATAGTTTGATATATCGATAATTCGATATACAAAAATCGCCTTGTGACGGACCTTACGATGCGAAAAAACGATACTGTATTTGTTGCATAATCAACCCACTCGCATAATGAACCCACCCTCCACTTTTGCACCCGAGAATTTGAAAAAAAAAAAAAAAAAAAGTGTTAAGGCCAGCTCGCTCACACGCAAGCGATTGAGCGATCTCAGCGACGAGCGGCAGCGACAGAACGAAAAACTTCAAACTTGTTGGAACTGCGTCCCACTCGCTGCTCGAGCCACCGCGATAGCTCAAAACAAGCTTTCCGCGTCGCCGCGGCAGAAATCGCGAGCGTTTTCGCTTGCATGTCCATGGCGCGCATCACTCCGTTTCGGTCGTCTCATCCACAGCTCATTTCTTGGCAGCGTGCCAAGATGCTGCGCATCGATAACGTCGGGGCGCGTTTATCTTTTGATAGCTCCTGCGGTGGCGGGGAGCAAACTTGGCAGAGTGCCCGTGATGGCTTGATTGCACAAGCCTGGTTAGATTTATTACGCCTCATGATCGCAGCAGCTGACACGTGCTTTCGTTGATTCATACATGCAAGGATAAACGACTCCCGAAAAAAAAAAAAAAAAAGCAAAGAGACACCTGCCGCTTCTTAACGTCCGAACAGCACTACGATGAGAAAGGATGAGTCGCAAAAAAAAACAAAAAAAAAACAGAGAGCTGCCGCTTTTTAACGTCCGCAGGCGCCATAGCCACGTCAGCCGCCGCCACGTGCAGAGGGTTCGCAACAAACGCTGCAGAAAACATCCGACGCCTGTCTGAAAACGGGCTGATGGCTTGGCGCATGCGTAGCGCGTGCTGAAGGAGAGAGATAGCTCGGCAAAAGGATGGGCACACCCACGCACATGGCTTGCAAACGCGCGCGAAACGATAATTGCAGATGCGCGCCTTTGGGGAATGGGCACGGCGCTGCCCAGAACAGCCGTCGCCGAACTGTCCCCTCTCATTCCTTTCGCACATGGCTTGAAAACGTCACGAGGTAAACGGCCAAGGGTGATGCGATCGTCTTTGGGGAAGGCACATTTTCCAGTGCGTGGTACAGAGTTCGATATATCGAACGACCGTGAAATTAAGTTCGATATATGATGCGGCTTTCCTATACTTTTACATGGGACTTTCAAGGGGATATTCCGTGAGTTCGATATAACCAAAATTTGATACATCCGGGTTCGATATAACCGGGTTCGACTGTATCACCATAGAATTCTTCTGTACAGAAACCAATTTCTGCCTACAAAACAGGTTTGGCCGCTATAGTGTGAAGGAGGCTTCACTGTGCACAGAAGCTGACTTCCAGAGTTTTGCAAAGGGTCCATAGCAAACTTGATGCCAAATGTGGGCAAGTGGTTGTGGTTTGGTTTGCGAGGTTTAACGTCCCAAAGCGACTCATGCTGTGAGAGACGCCGTAGTGGAGGACTCCCGAAATTCGACCCTCTGGGGTTCTTCAACGTGCACTGACATCGCACAGCACCTGGGCGCCTTGCTTATCGCCTCCATTGAAAAGGGGCCGCCGAGGCCGAGATTCGATCCCGTGCCACACTGGCGGGGTGGAACGCGGGCAAGTGGTTGGAGATGTGGGCACTCGGCCCGAATGGCAAAACCACTGCCACCCACTGTGGGGAGAACTCCTGCCATTCTGCTATTGATGGAACAGTGGTACGAGTAGCTGAAATCCCTGGCTGCACATTACAACTTATCCATTTTCCACAATTTCAATGATGGCCGCCTTATCTCTCATGCTGCCCTATGCACTCAAAGCTAGTCTATCAGCTGTAGTGTCCTTTAATTCACCACTGCAATTACTCTCAGCTGCAAGGCATACCACGACACTGAAAAGTACTAAATAAATGCATTTAACTAATTTAGCGCAGTACACTGATCCAATGAACTTAAAAGAAAAATGAGAAGACTTCTCACCACTGTCCTGTTTTTGCCTAACTTAAGGGGAGAGACGGCTGGGCTCGCTCATGGTCACCAACCGAGATATCGGAATGGCCTGAATCGCGATCTTTCGAACAACACCAGGATTATGCCCGCGGATGCATATTTCTCGAACTGCGGGAGATCGAAATTCGGCGCGATTTGACCTCAGTTTAAAGGGCCACACGCACAGATTCTAGTCTTTGGAACGCTGTAGCGTGCAAATTAGGCGATATTTTTCAACAAAACTTCGGAGATAGCTGCGAAAAAATCTCAGAATTGCAAAAACGAGAATAGAAAATCCGATTTTCAGACCGATTTTTGGCTGCAAAGACCTGGGTCCCCCATTAAATCTCTTGCCTATTAATAGAAACGCTCATGAAATTAGGATAAACATTTCAAAAATGTATGAGTGGTATGTCACTGCCCTGCTGTCGAGACTACACACTCGTCTGCCGGACAAAGTGTAGTGCGGTGTAGTGAGTTCGCCAAACTCACTTCACGCCAAGTTTGTTCGGCAGCGAGTGTCATTAAAGTTCATCGTGTGACACGATGCGAATGACACTAAACGCGAGTGCACTCGTTGAAAGTGACACTAAACTTGCTCGTCTGACCGGGGTATAAGTATTTCTATGTAACCATGAGCCATTTATGAGCTTTTATTTTTTTTACTTTTCTCACTATTATTCTAGTGAACAATAGGGGGCTAATTAATTGCACTCTGAGAGCTAATTGCCCTATCAAAAAAGTAATCACATTTTTGAAATCAGCATGAGAAATTAGTTAAGGATATGCGAATTTATCGAGTTTGCTAGAAAAACAATTTCTCCAGAAGGGTCTCCCTTCTTAATAGTGAATACCGCATGGCCTACTCTGAATCTGCAACAGATTATAAGTTCAACAAATGGATACATTCGAAATCCTCAATGAAGACAGCCCTTAAAAACGAAACGCTCACAGCAACTAAGAAATCCGGCGTCCCTGGTGAATGTCCATAGAGTTCAATGCATTTATTTGCCCCTGTGAACTGCAAACATCTTTAAAGGCAAGGCCACAACGAAAAAAGTTTTGAAGTAGTTATCTGCGACATTTTATCTGGGGATTCCTTATTTTCATTGGTGACATAAAAAAAGAATGTACAAAAAAAATGGCATCAAAACCTAAAAAATGGCAACCTGGCAAGCCATTACAGGTTTCACAACAAAGTCTTAAACAATGTTTCAGTTTTAGTGCCCCCCATTATATGAACCCAACCCAAGAGCACTGCCATTGCTTGGCTGTTGAAACCAGACAGTGACCTACAGTGGGGAAGAAATTGCCTGTAAATTACTTGGCAAAAGTCGATGCCAAGTGGTCGTCCATGATGCAGTGGGAGCTCCTGTTCGCTTCCTCATTTGCACCGAGCACGAAATACCGCCAAAGTCGTCCCCTCCACAGAAGTATAATACTGCAAGGCAAGAAGCCCACAGGTGTCAGACGTGCATGCAAACCGCCCCAGTGAAGTCTGCACTACGCAGCCACAACAAGGACACCACAAGTTCTGAAATGGACAACCTCCTGTTATGGCACATATACGTTTAGAATACCACAGTTTGCAGCATCTTGATTTGGTCAAACAACCTTAGAGTGCCAAACATAGCAAATAATACTTCAGAGCTGCTCCACAACATAGGATTGGTTTATGGGGTTTAGCCCCCCAGGCGGGCTATGAAAGACGCTGTAGTGGACTACTCCGGAAATTTCGGCCACCTGGGATTCCTTAAAGTGCACTGACATCACACAGTGGTAGGGCTGTTGCTTTTTGTTTCCATCAAAAAGCGGCCACTGCAACTGCGATTTATCTCGCATCCTTGGGCACAGCAGTAGAGTGCCCTAACCACTCACAAAAGGGCAGGGTGTTCTGCAACATAGATTCTTGTAGAAATGTACAGTAGATTATGTTCATGACATCATCAGGGTGTCTGGAAAACGACTACTTTCAAAATCACTGAATTTTCCAGGTTTTCCCCTGATTATTTCAATTCGATTTCCCTGACTAGTGAAGAGGTTCAAATATGTAGCTGCTGATGATAATGAGCCTATTTGAGTAATTCACAACAAAAAGCTATTTATTAATCATAGTCTGCAGTTTACAATAGTGAAAAGACTGGCATTAGTGTTAAGGACCGTTAAGAACGTCAAAAGTTTACTGAAAAATAAAAGCCCACTGATGGCAGCTTCAGAACACGCGAGCCGCCCGCCCTCGCGAACCAAGCCGAACCAATCCAATATGGCTGCGCGCACGCACGCTCTTGGCTAACTTGGCAGCCTAGCTCGCCGATTGCTTTCGCGCTGCCCACTGCCGGCACGGTTATTCCTGCTTTTTGTCACATACTACTCTCAGGCAGCACTTCCGAATATTTTATTGAGTACCCACCCCCCTTTGCCTAATGGTTCTTGAATTGTGGCAGCTCAGTCATGCGTGTCAAAGTAATATATCGGGCCCCGCCTTGTGGCGCGACCGCCGTGGTGGCACCACCACCTTAAAATGAAAATGCACTGCAGAATATATCATGCCAATTTCCCTAACTTCGCAAAATTTTTTGGTGGTTTCCCTGACATTTCATCGATATTTCCCAGTGCATAAAATTTCCCTGATCATTCCTGGTTGCTAGACACACTGATTATGATGCTTATGATATTGTACATATATTATGATTATTTTGATTGTTCATGAACGTAAGATATATGGTTTTGATGTGTGGCCAAAACCATGAAGCAGAAATACACCATATTTTAAAGTCGTAAACGCACTTAGAAGGACTGGGTGGACTTCTTGTAAACTAAATTTTTTCTGCCCTGTCCTCACAAAGTGTGGATGCTGGAAAAACTGCACTGCATGCCTTAAGTGGAAAATCAAAATGGCCCAGCCATACCAAACCACAGGACCATGACGCTGAAACAAATAAAATTGCCTGCACCTGCTAGTCCTGAAAAACAACCCCAATAAAGAGACCTCTCAACGCTTAAACAGAAAAGATCAGACTTGAAGGAGACTTTATGGATGCCATTCCAGATCCCATACACAATGAAAGAGGTTTTAAAGGGCCCCTGAAATCCTAATTGAGTTAAAATTCTCATAAAGAAGTCTATAGAGGTGGTCTTTGTGAATAGTCGAGCCAAATTTGAAAGCTTTGCATGGAGCCGATAATTTAGATCTAATTTTTAAAATGTGCTCCGATTTGGGCGACACATCGCCGCGTGCAAACCTCCCTACTGACGTCAGTGGGGCAGATGAAAGCACCCACTCACTGGATGCTCCCAAGCTACGCGGCCAGGATAGGGCGTGGTGGGGCGCTGTCTCGACTTTTTCCTGCACAACAGTGTGGGTTGAGTTGAGGGGGGAGAGGAGGAGCATCACTTTGATCGCCCATGATTGATGCTGTTGAAGCTACACTTCGCCTCACAAGATGTTTGCAGCACTGTGAAAGGCAGAGGCACCGCGGTCCTATCGCGCACAATAGGCAATTGTGCTCCTATGCCCCTCTCGCCTCCCAAATTGGTGGGGTTGACAGTAGGAGCACAATTCTCTATTGCAGTAGGCCAGGGTGAGATGCACTTAGGAGCACAATTGCAAGGACTCTTCTGCCTTTCGCAGTGCTGTAGATATCTTGTGAGATTAAGCATAGCCAAAAATTCTTTCAATGCGGAGAGAATAGAGGGGATACCTATGGCTGGTGCACATTTTACAATTTCAGTAAAAAGCTTTTCATGTACCGTTTAGGTGTCCTTGATCACTGAAAGAAACTGTTTTGCATCTGCCTCATGTATCAAAGCACAAATGTAATGAATGTGTTGCACATTTAAAGGGGTCGTGAAACGTTTTCCGGAAATTTTGCACAGCTTGGTTAAATGGAATCCTTGTCCTGCATCATATAATATACCGCGATTCGTTTCATCGCCCGCATTGATTTAATAGCGACAAAAACAGAATTTCGGTTTCCTAGCGCGCGTCCTCCTCAACTCAACAGATACGTCATAGCGCTAAGCCAATGAGAAGCTCTCGTTGCCGGAGCCTGCTGAACTAAAGTTGACCGAGCTCGGTGTATTTTAGAGGTTGTCATTGTGCCCTACTCTACGCTCTCACAGGGTTGCTTTAATATGGCCGACGCCTAGGTTCCTGTTCCAGCGTCGCTGTGCTGCTATAGTGAACTAGAATATAGTCGCTACTGTTAAAACATGGTTACATCGTGGACTTTGAGCCTTACGCCGACGCAACTTTTCGGGTGCCAGGTCGGCGAAGATGGAGCTTGCGAGCGACCGGTACAGTAACACTTGTGTCGAGAGGCCGCGGTAACCGCGGCACAACTCCGGCTTGCAGAAGCCCCGAACGTCAGCCTCACGATCCCAGCCGTTTCGGAACTACGCATTGGTATGTATGTCCGAGTCTTGCAGCCTAGCCTACGTTTGACCGTTGCGAAAGTGCGCAATCGCTAACCGAAGCTTTCGAATAGGTGAAGCTGTGGGTGGTGCGTGCCGATGCCGACTGCTCTTGAGAGCATCTGGCGAGATCCCGGCGGCGACTACGTAGTTGAAGCAGCCGTCTGGGTGTTACAGATCATCCGCATTTACTCCAAATGCTTCTTGATCATGGACTGCTAGTCGAGAACACAAGGTAAGAATCTTGAGCGAAAGGCGACATAAATTGAACAAGCGGCTACCTGTTTTTCATTTTCTCGAGCAAGAAATGCTGTAATGAAATCTATTGCGGAAGGCAGTGTTAATAAAAGAAAGCTTCCCCTTTAACGTTACTTACTTGCGATCATCTGCACTGTCTACAGTGTCGATATTGCGCCACGTTAGCGCGAACACAACATCGCTGGTTTTAATAATTTTCTTGTTTTCGTAGAAGGTGCGCATGAGCATGAAGTTTCACCATGCAAATTACTGGTTTGCTTAATTCCATGCACGAGTAAATGAGAAAACACGCATCATCTGATAGTGTGAACTTGCTAAATGGAAAGGGCATGCACATTGATGTAAAATAACGGCAAAAAAAAAAAAAAAGCTCTGTCCGGACACATTTGCTTGTTTTATTAGCCGGGTATGACCTTCAGCAAGTGCAGCACTTCAAAACATGAATACATAAGGAATGCCACAAGAAATGCAGTAAATAAGTACAAAAACAATCTCATTTCGGAGGACTCTGTGCTAAGTGAAATTGCATGCAGTGAAGTAGCCTGTCTCCTGCAGAAGCCGTGGCAAAAAGCACTAAAAAACGACACAGAAGAGAAAAACACACAGAGCAGGACTTGCTTCTGCAGACGATCACTAACTAGCCCGGCAAATCTTGTTATAGCCTGTCCCCACTTGCTGCCAGAACAATCACCATACCAGCACTCAAAGTTTTATTTGCTAGTTTTTTTTTTACCCACTTGCATTAGGTGAGTGTTGTATAGTGTGCAAATGTAATTTAAAAAATTGTCCGACTTCACTGATACCATCATCAACACCTCCACACAGTAAACCTCTCCAAAATGTTTTGACACTGACATTTTACATGTGCTGGAATGTGACAACCAAAAAAAAAAAAAAAAAGAAAGAAAGACGGTCTTCCAAAGGCCAGTACACCAAAACTTCCACAGCTTGAGTAAGTGTTGGAAATTTTACAGTCAGCAAATGAAGTTATAGAGTAGTTTTGCGGCACTTGCAGAAAGTTTGGCACGTGGCGTGTTTTGGGAAAACAACTGAGAGCTGTTGACAGAAGTGGACTTATGCCTCCTTCAAATAGAATGACTCCATGCACAGAGCTGCTTAATGTATAAGTCGCATATTTAACATCTTCGTGCTATGCAGATGATATCAGCGTGGACATTGACATCGGCCACAACACTAGTATAAAGGGTGTAAGACGACTACCAGGTTTTGTCAGTCAAAAGCTGCATTGCCTTCAGGCATTATTTTGCTGCAGTAGCTAATTGTGATTGCACGGCAGTTCTAATATTTGGTAGGTCTCATTCTCTCTCAATCACCTGCAGCAGAATTCAAAGTTTGCCATACTTCCAGGAAGAATAAATTGACAGTGAAAGTTACACTGTACAGCTTCTGTTAGACGGGAATTAATTGTACAGATGCATGAATAACTTTCAAATTTGTAAAAGACCTAAACCATATTTTCATTTTGCTATGCTGAAAAGTGAATATTGCTTTTTCTCTTGTCAACAGGAGGCACCGCTACATCTGCTACAGCCAGCTTGCGCACTGGCTTTGGGGATGCCTCGGCAGACATCACAGTAAAGTCCTCCCTATTTGTGATGCAAGTCAAATAAGGGAAAGGTTTCTATCTGACAGTTACACTGGTTTACAGTTTGCACAAGGTTTGTAGAGTCATCACCTTATTCACTCTGAAACAAGCCAGAAAACATGAGAAGAGAGAATTGCAGGACAGCTGGACTAATAACTAGAATTTTACTAAGGGATAGAGGTAAAAGAAGACTTGCACAGAGATGCACATGTAAAAAAGGCTCCAAAAGACTGTTGACCGATTTCTTAGCCACACACACGTCCTTAGCCTTTGCAGTAAAGTGTGCCTTTGGATTTGAATCTGTGGCTTCCCTTTTGTAACGAGTGGTTCTTGACCATAAGGAATTTGCTTTTTTAGATGATTTTTTAGATCCTTTCTGCTTTCCACGCTTTCACTGCTTTGGGGGTTTTTCGTGCACTTGCATTTCTGTGCGAATCCTCTTTTGCCTCTTTCCTTCAGTAACATTTCAGTTGTTAGTCAAACTTTGTCTTGCGCTCCTCTCACGTGTTTCGTCTTCTGGCTGGTTTTAAGATGGATCAGTACCAACTCATCCAGTTGTTAGTCTTGTTGATATCACTAGCCTGACTGCACCCACTGCTGGGCAAATGCCTCTCCCACATCCATCCGAATAACCCGATCCAGTGCCAGGTGCATGATTCTCGCAAACTTCCTAATTTCATCTGCTTGCCCGAGTTTCTGCCGCCCCCTGCTACACTTGCCTTCCCTTAGAGTCTAAAAGACATAAATAGGCTCACTTAGAATGAATTTAGTGTACTCACTCCCTTCCTTTACCTTTGACGGGTAGAATTTTTCTTTTTTTGGAGCTGACCGCAGATACATCATAATGGGGGAGGCATCATAATAGATGCCTCTCCCATTCAAATAACCCAATCCTCTGTCAGCTGCATCCATCTGATCCCCGCAAACTTTTTAATCTCAGCCTGAGTTTCTGCTGCCCCTGCTATACTTGCCATCCCTTGGAATCTACAAGGCTCACTTAGAATCAATTTTGTGTACTCACTCCCTTCCTTTACCTTTGACGGGTAGAATTTTTCTTTTTTTGGAGCTGACCGCAGATACATCATAATGGGGGAGGCATCATAATAGATGCCTCTCCCATTCAAATAACCCAATCCTCTGTCAGCTGCATCCATCTGATCCCCGCAAACTTTTTAATCTCAGCCTGAGTTTCTGCTGCCCCTGCTATACTTGCCATCCCTTGGAATCTACAAGGCTCACTTAGAATCAATTTCGTGTACTCACTCCCTTCCTTTACCTTTGACGGGTAGAATTTTTCTTTTTTTGGAGCTGACCGCAGATACATCATAATGGGGGAGGCATCATAATAGATGCCTCTCCCATTCAAATAACCCAATCCTCTGTCAGCTGCATCCATCTGATCCCCGCAAACTTTTTAATCTCAGCCTGAGTTTCTGCTGCCCCTGCTATACTTGCCATCCCTTGGAATCTACAAGGCTCACTTAGAATCAATTTTGTGTACTCACTCCCTTCCTTTACCTTTGACGGGTAGAATTTTTCTTTTTTTGGAGCTGACCGCAGATACATCATAATGGGGGAGGCATCATAATAGATGCCTCTCCCATTCAAATAACCCAATCCTCTGTCAGCTGCATCCATCTGATCCCCGCAAACTTTTTAATCTCAGCCTGAGTTTCTGCTGCCCCTGCTATACTTGCCATCCCTTGGAATCTACAAGGCTCACTTAGAATCAATTTTGTGTACTCACTCCCTTCCTTTACCTTTGACGGGTAGAATTTTTCTTTTTTTGGAGCTGACCGCAGATACATCATAATGGGGGAGGCATCATAATAGATGCCTCTCCCATTCAAATAACCCAATCCTCTGTCAGCTGCATCCATCTGATCCCCGCAAACTTTTTAATCTCAGCCTGAGTTTCTGCTGCCCCTGCTATACTTGCCATCCCTTGGAATCTACAAGGCTCACTTAGAATCAATTTTGTGTACTCACTCCCTTCCTTTACCTTTGACGGGTAGAATTTTTCTTTTTTTGGAGCTGACCGCAGATACATCATAATGGGGGAGGCATCATAATAGATGCCTCTCCCATTCAAATAACCCAATCCTCTGTCAGCTGCATCCATCTGATCCCCGCAAACTTTTTAATCTCAGCCTGAGTTTCTGCTGCCCCTGCTATACTTGCCATCCCTTGGAATCTACAAGGCTCACTTAGAATCAATTTTGTGTACTCACTCCCTTCCTTTACCTTTGACGGGTAGAATTTTTCTTTTTTTGGAGCTGACCGCAGATACATCATAATGGGGGAGGCATCATAATAGATGCCTCTCCCATTCAAATAACCCAATCCTCTGTCAGCTGCATCCATCTGATCCCCGCAAACTTTTTAATCTCAGCCTGAGTTTCTGCTGCCCCTGCTATACTTGCCATCCCTTGGAATCTACAAGGCTCACTTAGAATCAATTTTGTGTACTCACTCCCTTCCTTTACCTTTGACGGGTAGAATTTTTCTTTTTTTGGAGCTGACCGCAGATACATCATAATGGGGGAGGCATCATAATAGATGCCTCTCCCATTCAAATAACCCAATCCTCTGTCAGCTGCATCCATCTGATCCCCGCAAACTTTTTAATCTCAGCCTGAGTTTCTGCTGCCCCTGCTATACTTGCCATCCCTTGGAATCTACAAGGCTCACTTAGAATCAATTTTGTGTACTCACTCCCTTCCTTTACCTTTGACGGGTAGAATTTTTCTTTTTTTGGAGCTGACCGCAGATACATCATAATGGGGGAGGCATCATAATAGATGCCTCTCCCATTCAAATAACCCAATCCTCTGTCAGCTGCATCCATCTGATCCCCGCAAACTTTTTAATCTCAGCCTGAGTTTCTGCTGCCCCTGCTATACTTGCCATCCCTTGGAATCTACAAGGCTCACTTAGAATCAATTTTGTGTACTCACTCCCTTCCTTTACCTTTGACGGGTAGAATTTTTCTTTTTTTGGAGCTGACCGCAGATACATCATAATGGGGGAGGCATCATAATAGATGCCTCTCCCATTCAAATAACCCAATCCTCTGTCAGCTGCATCCATCTGATCCCCGCAAACTTTTTAATCTCAGCCTGAGTTTCTGCTGCCCCTGCTATACTTGCCATCCCTTGGAATCTACAAGGCTCACTTAGAATCAATTTTGTGTACTCACTCCCTTCCTTTACCTTTGACGGGTAGAATTTTTCTTTTTTTGGAGCTGACCGCAGATACATCATAATGGGGGAGGCATCATAATAGATGCCTCTCCCATTCAAATAACCCAATCCTCTGTCAGCTGCATCCATCTGATCCCCGCAAACTTTTTAATCTCAGCCTGAGTTTCTGCTGCCCCTGCTATACTTGCCATCCCTTGGAATCTACAAGGCTCACTTAGAATCAATTTTGTGTACTCACTCCCTTCCTTTACCTTTGACGGGTAGAATTTTTCTTTTTTTTGGAGCTGACCGCAGATACATCATAATGGGGGAGGCATCATAATAGATGCCTCTCCCATTCAAATAACCCAATCCTCTGTCAGCTGCATCCATCTGATCCCCGCAAACTTTTTAATCTCAGCCTGAGTTTCTGCTGCCCCTGCTATACTTGCCATCCCTTGGAATCTACAAGGCTCACTTAGAATCAATTTTGTGTACTCACTCCCTTCCTTTACCTTTGACGGGTAGAATTTTTCTTTTTTTGGAGCTGACCGCAGATACATCATAATGGGGGAGGCATCATAATAGATGCCTCTCCCATTCAAATAACCCAATCCTCTGTCAGCTGCATCCATCTGATCCCCGCAAACTTTTTAATCTCAGCCTGAGTTTCTGCTGCCCCTGCTATACTTGCCATCCCTTGGAATCTACAAGGCTCACTTAGAATCAATTTTGTGTACTCACTCCCTTCCTTTACCTTTGACGGGTAGAATTTTTCTTTTTTTGGAGCTGACCGCAGATACATCATAATGGGGGAGGCATCATAATAGATGCCTCTCCCATTCAAATAACCCAATCCTCTGTCAGCTGCATCCATCTGATCCCCGCAAACTTTTTAATCTCAGCCTGAGTTTCTGCTGCCCCTGCTATACTTGCCATCCCTTGGAATCTACAAGGCTCACTTAGAATCAA
Source organism: Amblyomma maculatum (assembly GCF_055883805.1). Taxonomy (NCBI): domain Eukaryota; kingdom Metazoa; phylum Arthropoda; class Arachnida; order Ixodida; family Ixodidae; genus Amblyomma; species Amblyomma maculatum. The sequence goes on from NC_139354.1 coordinate 161,994,419, forward strand.
TTTTGTGTACTCACTCCCTTCCTTTACCTTTGACGGGTAGAATTTTTCTTTTTTTGGAGCTGACCGCAGATACATCATAATGGGGGAGGCATCATAATAGATGCCTCTCCCATTCAAATAACCCAATCCTCTGTCAGCTGCATCCATCTGATCCCCGCAAACTTTTTAATCTCAGCCTGAGTTTCTGCTGCCCCTGCTATACTTGCCATCCCTTGGAATCTACAAGGCTCACTTAGAATCAATTTTGTGTACTCACTCCCTTCCTTTACCTTTGACGGGTAGAATTTTTCTTTTTTTGGAGCTGACCGCAGATACATCATAATGGGGGAGGCATCATAATAGATGCCTCTCCCATTCAAATAACCCAATCCTCTGTCAGCTGCATCCATCTGATCCCCGCAAACTTTTTAATCTCAGCCTGAGTTTCTGCTGCCCCTGCTATACTTGCCATCCCTTGGAATCTACAAGGCTCACTTAGAATCAATTTTGTGTACTCACTCCCTTCCTTTACCTTTGACGGGTAGAATTTTTCTTTTTTTGGAGCTGACCGCAGATACATCATAATGGGGGAGGCATCATAATAGATGCCTCTCCCATTCAAATAACCCAATCCTCTGTCAGCTGCATCCATCTGATCCCCGCAAACTTTTTAATCTCAGCCTGAGTTTCTGCTGCCCCTGCTATACTTGCCATCCCTTGGAATCTACAAGGCTCACTTAGAATCAATTTTGTGTACTCACTCCCTTCCTTTACCTTTGACGGGTAGAATTTTTCTTTTTTTGGAGCTGACCGCAGATACATCATAATGGGGGAGGCATCATAATAGATGCCTCTCCCATTCAAATAACCCAATCCTCTGTCAGCTGCATCCATCTGATCCCCGCAAACTTTTTAATCTCAGCCTGAGTTTCTGCTGCCCCTGCTATACTTGCCATCCCTTGGAATCTACAAGGCTCACTTAGAATCAATTTTGTGTACTCACTCCCTTCCTTTACCTTTGACGGGTAGAATTTTTCTTTTTTTTGGAGCTGACCGCAGATACATCATAATGGGGGAGGCATCATAATAGATGCCTCTCCCATTCAAATAACCCAATCCTCTGTCAGCTGCATCCATCTGATCCCCGCAAACTTTTTAATCTCAGCCTGAGTTTCTGCTGCCCCTGCTATACTTGCCATCCCTTGGAATCTACAAGGCTCACTTAGAATCAATTTTGTGTACTCACTCCCTTCCTTTACCTTTGACGGGTAGAATTTTTCTTTTTTTGGAGCTGACCGCAGATACATCATAATGGGGGAGGCATCATAATAGATGCCTCTCCCATTCAAATAACCCAATCCTCTGTCAGCTGCATCCATCTGATCCCCGCAAACTTTTTAATCTCAGCCTGAGTTTCTGCTGCCCCTGCTATACTTGCCATCCCTTGGAATCTACAAGGCTCACTTAGAATCAATTTTGTGTACTCACTCCCTTCCTTTACCTTTGACGGGTAGAATTTTTCTTTTTTTGGAGCTGACCGCAGATACATCATAATGGGGGAGGCATCATAATAGATGCCTCTCCCATTCAAATAACCCAATCCTCTGTCAGCTGCATCCATCTGATCCCCGCAAACTTTTTAATCTCAGCCTGAGTTTCTGCTGCCCCTGCTATACTTGCCATCCCTTGGAATCTACAAGGCTCACTTAGAATCAATTTTGTGTACTCACTCCCTTCCTTTACCTTTGACGGGTAGAATTTTTCTTTTTTTGGAGCTGACCGCAGATACATCATAATGGGGGAGGCATCATAATAGATGCCTCTCCCATTCAAATAACCCAATCCTCTGTCAGCTGCATCCATCTGATCCCCGCAAACTTTTTAATCTCAGCCTGAGTTTCTGCTGCCCCTGCTATACTTGCCATCCCTTGGAATCTACAAGGCTCACTTAGAATCAATTTTGTGTACTCACTCCCTTCCTTTACCTTTGACGGGTAGAATTTTTCTTTTTTTGGAGCTGACCGCAGATACATCATAATGGGGGAGGCATCATAATAGATGCCTCTCCCATTCAAATAACCCAATCCTCTGTCAGCTGCATCCATCTGATCCCCGCAAACTTTTTAATCTCAGCCTGAGTTTCTGCTGCCCCTGCTATACTTGCCATCCCTTGGAATCTACAAGGCTCACTTAGAATCAATTTTGCTCTAACTATACCTTTGTCGGATGCATTTTTTTTTTATTTAGCACTGGCCTCAACACATCATGATTGTGAAGCTGTATATACACATTTGTATATTTAGGAGAGAGGAAGACAGCGAAGAAGCATGAATAAAAGATGTCTTGCTCTAGGTCAACTTCCTTCTAGCCTAAAAATTTTGTGTGCACTGATGAACCTGCGGCCAACCAATAAATTATTTTGAAAGCAACATGTCTCTCTTTAACACTCATTTGGTAACATTAGATAATTCCCAAATGTACTACAAAGTGGTGGTCCCTGTGGCACTGACAAACCTAGATTTTCTAGTTGCCGCATTCACCTTTACACGGCCTAGAAAAATAGTGGCTCATGGGGAATAGAAAAATCAAACGGTTTTCTGCAAAAGCTGCTTTGAAAGGTGGCCACTGTTTTCAGCATTTTGCAGTCTCATTCAGAAGCAAGCCAACATAATCTGCAATCTGTAGACATGCATACAATAATATGTGTCTTATACTTTGAAATGTACCAGACTTTAACCAGTCATAAAACAGCGTGCTGAAAAGGTATGTATAGCAAAGTCTTCTTCGTTGATGATAGCCATAGTCTGCACTAGAACCGGCATGACGTTGAGTTAATTGGCCTGCTGGTTGAATATGCCACCAAAATGCTGGTAATACAATGAACTTCGTCGGTGCTGGGGTCAAGTCTGGAAATATAAAGTTGGGATGATTTAATTGTGAAATCTTTTGCTGCTGAATTCACTGCAGGCTAGAATGTAACAGGATTAAAGGGCAGCTGTAGACGTAAGGGCAGCCCACATTGTCACGACATCTTATGCGTCCTAGTGCACATATCTACATACCGTGCATGTTTTGCTAGTAAACAATGTAACCACAGATTTGCGAAGCTCCAAGAATGCTACCTGATGCTGTCTGAGTAGCTGCTTGTGTCGCTGAATATTGTGAAAGCCTTTTGATGGAACGAAAACTGCTTGGCGAATACTTATGCAGAGTGAGGTTGGTCAGGAGAGCAGGTGATATGTAGACCTTCGCAATTTAACCATACGAGCACAGACCGTATGATACTCATACAAATTGAAAAATAAAAGGGAAGGAATTGAACTGAAGACTTCGCGGTTCGACAGTCCAAACTTCTGCTACATGTGCTTTGGGCTGTGTGTGCTAGCCCGCTTGCAATCTGATCGCCCGAGCCAGGAAAATGGTACACACCCATATGAGCACCACTCCCAGTACTCTTTAACATGTACATAGAAGTGCAGGCGCTTGGGATAAACCTTTGCTGCCGCAATACACCTCAAACAATGGCATGTTAGCCAGAATAGCAGTTTGGGCTTGTTGGTTTTCCATCCTGAGGTAACAGCGCAAAATGTGGACTGGAGCACAAGATGAGAAGACAATGAGACATTGTGTCGTCTTCTCGTCTTGTGCTCCCATCCACGTTTTGCGCTGTTAGTTCAGAATGTCACGTGCCTGCCCAATATCTACATAATTGTCACACGAACCACTTTGTGTGTATTTACGACTGCTTGCACAACACCGTTGCCACCCACTGATGACGAGCAGCTGAACAGCAGTTTTTCACGTACACTCCGCTGCCATTAATTACAAATGCTATCACGCTACGACTTCCCATACCACCCCACCCAACCTCTGTGTGTAATGACTCAACCTTTGGTGCGTTTGCATGTTCTCGGGATACTGAAGAAATCCATGGTACCAATTAGTAGATTCAAGCAACTTAATCTGACATACATCTGGTGAGAATATTACAACTCTATCCATGTATACACAGCTCTGTATCACCACAAGCGTCGCCTACAATTGTGGTGATGCCGCTCAGAACATGACTCATTTTGTTTTAGGGCGTAATTCTCCACAAACCGCTGCTGAGCTTTTGGCCCCATGGTAAGAGGCTTTCCACATCTGTGGGAAACTACTTCAGAAGTGGTGTGCATTCACAGTTTCAAAGCCTGCATTACAAATTTTTGGAAGTTTTTAACACCACACCCTTACCAGCCTTTGGCCTTTGGCACTACACATCACCGAGTTCCTTATATCTACTTGTGCTCAAGGCCACAAGGTAGTGCTTTAGTGGATCCATACCCTTAGCCAATTATATGCCATTATGCATGCTTTCTCCATAGACTGCACCTAAATGTGGTTTCACACACAAATATTTATACTTAATTGGACAGGCGGACTGCCCAGAATGTTCCACATGTGACATTACGGAGACTGGAGCGTGTAGTAGTGGTGTGTCCCAGTATATGCGTGCAAAACAATAACTCGAGCTACTTCTTGGAAGTGTTTTGGCAACAGGCCTCTCTCAGAGGACTTATTGGCCGGTTGGCCAGAAATGGAAAGCTCTACAGGCAGTGCAGGCTTTCTGCTGCTTCTTGCATGACACAGGACTTGACTCGTGACTGTGGTGTAAGTTACTATACCTGTATATATTTTAATCAAGTCATGACCCTCTTTGTTCTTCTCTTTCTCTTTCCCTGTACAGAGTAGCAGGTCAGATATTAAACTTTTAAGCCAATCTATCCGCCTTTCCAATCAATAACACTTGCGTGAATGAACTTCTCCTGGATGGTTGATCTGGTAATCACACCATCGTAATGCAAGGACATGGGGCGTATGAGCTTTTGAGGTGAACAATTTTTACCCTAGAAATGTCTTTTGAATGATGTGAAGGATTCTCAGCTCTGCTCAATATGATCCTTCTCTTTGGAGTCTTCATCAGGTTCTATGGGACTAGATGAGTGCTGTGGAAAGAACGTGATCAAAGTGGAACCAAGGGGCCTGTTCTGGGTGGTACGATATGCTGGTAGGGGCACCTGTTGTGCTGGCCTCACGGTATCGTTCAAAATAAAAAAAAATCCAAAATGCGCATATTTACTGCTATGAGGGCAGTCTGGCAGGAAACAATCAAATAGAACTGGTGGCTTCTGCGAGTCGAGTAGTTCTCAAATAGGCATATCTGTAAGGCTACAAATCGCACCTACTTTTACTGCCTTTATCACGCGACCTACACTTTTTTTGCCAATGCACTGGGCCAGCGGTTTTGCGTCGGTACGACGCATCGTTTGAGGTGAGCTTTCTTCGTTTCCGGTCCATGCCGAGGCTTCGAATGACGCCGAGGTTCATTTAGGACTTCCAGTAGAAAGTAGTACGAACACATGAACCCAATCGGTGTGCCAAAACTTGTAAAAGCGAGCGTTACTTCCACTCGGAGAAGCCGTGCTGCAATCTCGCGACGCACACGGTTGGCATAGCGAGCACTCAAACCCGCAAAACACGCCTAAACCCAGAACCTAACGTTGTCAGGAAAAATAGGCGAAGTCTGAGCACTGTAGACGTTCTAGAAAGTATGTTTCCTCTTCTTCTTCTTCTTTCTTTGCGTCGGGAAGGTGGGGGAGCAAAGCTGCGACAACGCGTTGGGTGAAAGGGCCACCCAAGTACATTGTACCAACCTTTTTTTTTTTTTCTGTTTCCGGCTCTCCGAGTAGTGCCATAGTTCAGGTCATCCAGCCGAAATAAAGGAAGCGAAGCTCGACACGCTATTCTCAATAATGCAGCGCGGAGGCGAGCAATTAATATACGAGTACGCGCCGCAGAGCCCGCTCCTGAAACACTCCACCCACCACTCGGATTGAACACACTTGTCGATTTCTTTGACATGAAACCGTATTTACATCGTATCTTTAATGACGCCAAGAATAAAACAAAATTTACAGCAGCGGCCGCACAACCAAGTTGTACCGGTGGTATGAGACTGCTCAAGACGTGCTCCATCACGAATGTTCACAAAAAAAAAAAGAAAACAACAACAAATAAGATTGGAACCATTGTCATTTGGAGTACCCGGCGGAGCGAGGTATAGTCGTCGTTACCGAAAACCTGAACTTGAGCGTCACCTCTCGCTGTTCCAGAGCGCAGCGAGAAGCTGACACCACCAACACGAGGTGTTGACACCACCCGTCCTCCTCCGCCGCCGCCGACCGCGCGTCACGTGACAATAACGAGGGATTGCCCTGGTAGAGATTGTTGAAGAAATGCGTTTGCGAGAGCGAATAATTGATATAATATATTTTTATTTGCTAACTTTAACAGGAACCTATTATTTTACGGGAAATAATGACTATTTCTGCGTTTCCAAACGGCTAAACATGACGTAGGTGAGTACTTCTAATTCCGGCCTACAGGGTCGCATGGTCGCTTCAGGAACGCAAAAATGCTGTGATTTCAGAATGGTATTATTAAATGCAGAAGCAATATGACGAGATAGTTTGGAATCGGCATGCCTAATGTTTACTGAAGCAAGGGAAATTGCAACTGGGCAGCTATATTTTCGTTTCACGACCCCTTTAATTACTGCTCTGGTGATGGCTGCATCTACTTCTGCTTTATTGATTATGCAAAAGCGTTTGACTGCGTAGATCACAGCAGATTGTGGCAAGCTCTCCAAGAGATGGGAGTTCCAATTCACCTCATCTGTCTCCTCAGGAACCTGTATGAAGGGCAAGAGGCCACAGTCAGAACTGGGCATGGTCTTACTGATTGGTTTCCGATCGAGAAAGGAGTGAGGCAAGGCTGCATACTGTCGCCCTGCCTATTTAACCTATATGCAAAGTGCATCAAGTGGAAGGCCGGCCTGGACGAGTCTTCAGCTGGAGTGAAGATTGCTGGAAAACATACCAACAACCTTAGATATGCGGATACCACTTTAATGGCAGAAAGTGAAGTGGAACTCAAGAGACTTCTGATGCGCGTACAAGAAGAGAGTGAGAAGTTTGGGCTTAAACTGAACATTAAAAAAACAAAGATCATGGTGTCTTGCCCTATCAAGTCCTGGAGCATCAATGGACAAAAAGTGGAAGCTGTGACAAATTTTCTCTTCTTGGGCTCCAAGATTACCTCGGAAGGAGACTGCAGCCATGAAATTAGGAGACGCCTGCTTCTGGGAAAGAGAGCAATGGTTAGCCTTCACCGCCTAGTAAAGAGCAGAGACATTAGTCTGCCAACCAAGATCCGTATAACTCGTGCTATGGTCTTTCCAGTTGTGATGTATGGATGCGAGAGTTGGTCTTTGAAAAAGGCTGACCGCCGAAGAATTGACGCATTTGAATTGTGGTGCTGGCGAAGACTCTTGAGAGTTCCTTGGACTGCCAGAAGATCAAATCAGTCGATATTGTCGACCATAAACCCTGACTGCTCATTGGAGGGTCAAATTAAAGTTAAAGCTCAGCTACTTTGGTCATCTGATGAGAAGAGAGGAGTCGCTGGAGAAAGATTTGATGTTGGGAAAGGTTGAGGGCCGCCGGAGAAGGGGTAGGCAGCGAACACGATGGTTAGATGGCATCCTCGAGGCACTGCAGATGAAGTTATGTGATGTTAGGAAGATGGTGAAAGACCGGAAAGCGTGGCGTGACATGGTCCATAGGGTCACGAAGAGTCGGACACGACTGAACGACTGAACTGAACTGATGGCTGCATCAATAAAAGCCTAGCATACATATAAACTGCCCTTTATTATGACAAACAGCATTTTAATTAATTTATTATTTATAAGGAAGATGATACAGTGCCGACACTAAAGACGAAGACGCCGATCAGCTGTCCACCCCTGCGGTAACAGGGCCCCCTAATGGGGCAAATAACAAAATTTAGGCACTGCTCAGGCTGGCAGCTCCAAGTCACACTCAAGCACCATGCTAGCATCCATACATACCATACTCTAAGCTACCTCGTGAAGCAAATGCAAAATGCCACTGCAAGGCCTATTTTCCCAGTGTCTGAACTGATGGCACTGTTTTTAAGTCACACAGTGTACAGCTAGTAAAGTTAAGGGGGGACAAGGGTCTTTCGGACCAAAAAATCGCGGAAAAATCACTTTTTAGAAAATGTGATTTGCGAAATCAGTAGCTCTTTATCTACCTATCTGCTAAGTTTTTCATCTCTAGGGTCGGTATTTTAGTCACAATGCCAATTTATATAATCGATGTCGCCCAAATTTGGGCCGAAAACCACCCCCGAAACAACCATTTTCCGCGAGGCGTAGCTCCCATTTTGTGCGCGGCACCGTAGCCATCTTGGTCTCATTCGAAAGAGCCGCCTTTCGTCTTCAAATTGCCGCCTCTGCTGTTTACATTCGCCCATTGGTGATAACGCGACAGTGATAACGCAGGCTGCAGATGAGCAGAAAGATAAGCTCAAAACAGGAAAAGCTTGAACTCGCGCCAACTCCAGCAACGAAGCGGTAGACGGATTGTGTTCGTGACGATGACGGCAGCGCGGCGGACAGTCCGCTTGGTGACGCGGAGCTCACGATCGTCAGATCTAAACAGTTTGTCGAGATTGGCGAAGCGTAAAACATAGGCGGCGATATTGGCATTTAAAAAAGTGAACGGGGATAAGGAATCGCCGTCAAACTTACTCTCCAATGCGTAAACTGCGGGACACGTCGTCTTCGTAGAGCTCGCCGCGCGTTTGCGCCGATAGGACCTCGTTCATAGTCCTTAGGGAATTCACTTGCTTCCAGTGCAATGCAGAGCACTGGGAAGCAGCAAACAGCTCCAAATTACATTTCTTTTCCGCAATGAACGTTCCTCACCGCGGTCTTGATGCGAGGATGTAGCAAAACAACGTACGCAAAAAAAACAAAACGCTGCCTGCATATGACTCGCGCAGCCGAAAAAGTGACAACTGAATGTGCTGCAACTGCAAATCAAAATGAAAGAGGAGACACTTGGACGTTGGAAAGCAAAGAGACTACATTCCTGGATGTTTATAGCCATTTTAAATTGTAAACGTGTACATTGCACCAGTGAATGTGTGTTAAATAATGCCCTGTTTCTTTTTTGCTCTTTTCTCAAAACATGCATTCTCGACCACTTGCAGTTTTGTGGCCTTAATATCTCGGCAGCTATTGCCGATAGAGTAATAATTTCTTTTTCAGCATGAAGCCAAATATGTGGAGCACACAATGTTGCAAGTAGATTTTTTAATTTCTTGTTCAAAATTTTTAAAATGGCTTTTTTTTGTGACCTTTATATGCTATATTTTGAACTTTGTTATGCAATAAAACAATAATTGCCTAATCAAAAAACTGCTTGCAACATTGTGTTCCTCATTCTTTCTAGTGTCCAGCAATGTGTTCACCTGAAGCTCTTCTTCAGTGATCATTTCGTAATTGTTCTTGTAAGAATTAGACTAATTGGTGTAATTATCTCATGAAATAATTGGATCACAAAAAAAAATAATTGCAGTTTTGGAATCTGCACAAAAAACTACACAAGCCCACCAGGTTCCATAAATTTTGATTGGTAAATAACGAAAATAGTTTTAAGACCAGTGTCCCCCCTTAAGCATAGCAGGCTTTGCACTGCTATGCTTTTCTGTAACTCACATAAGGCATGAGTAGCAAACTTTGATATGTAGACAGAGTTATCTGAAGCAGCATTCGCATGAGCTTGATAACATGAAAAACCCGCAAAGAATCACCAACACAAGGAGTCGGGTCAATATGCAACAAGAGGCAAAATGAGACAACAAAGGCAGAAAGAGACATGGCCATCAAGCACACTGGGCGGAAAATATGACAGCAGCGAAAGCACGCACTAAGTAACATGACACAAGTGGACACCCAATCACTGCTAATGACTTCAGGTCAAAATACAAAAACGATGACGTCTGTTAACACTCCCTTATATCACATGAGCTCCAATACCTGAGGAAAAATCATTTTCTAGTTTCACAGGCCTAGACATGCGGAACATCAAGGGCTTCATACCGACGAATAGCATTTTTTTTTTCTGCATCGCCCCATAAATAGAACCTACAAATCTGCAGCACTGCATGTTTTAAACAGTCCCGATGAAAAGCATTGCTCTAGGTTATGAGCCTGTGAAAAGTCAAGTAAATATTAGGCAGCAGTGCCGCCTGCAAACACGTGCTGCCGTTATTTGGTAGCACAGAATCGTTAAGCGACAGCCGACAGCTAGGATGACCAGTCAAAAACTAACAGACAACATGGCGGTGGCTACTCACAATTACTAACAAAGCGTGGGGAAGCACTGGCGTGCAAAGCCAAATGGTTAAACGAATGAGACGTGCCATGACTAACAGTGGACGCATGCGATACGCCAAGATATCTGTACCACATTACTGGCCACGCACTTTCAAGCCCGCCTAAAATGTCATGCTTTCCAGCTGATTATTCACCTGTCATGCGGATGTCGCTCATATTCCCTCCGTGCTGCTTCCCGCGGGGACGCAAGCCACTTTCACTGCAAATTACGAGCGCTGCGACGGAGAACAACAACAAGAGAGTAATGACAATTTGCAATCATGTACCAACTAGCTCAACTTTCCGTATTAAGGGGAGATGCTCCTCGAAAACACTTTTTCTTTAATATTGAACCTAAGGTTATGAAACATTGGCCATTTATAGAGTTTTTAATGCTGATTCCAAATATGTTTTTACTTTCTACATATCTTTATTAGTTTTTGTGTAGAAGTGTCTGCAAAAGCACATTATAGGGCCTTTTGTGCACACTTTTTTGATAATGAAATGCATGTTTAGACCAGCTTGCAATAGCTCATTCTGTTGCTTTGGTAATATAGTATGTCGAAAGCTACTTCAAATTTATTATTTTATCCTATAATTGTAAAAAAAATTCAGGAACACCAATATGTATATTTTGGGCACCATGTGTCAACATTCTGAATTTTTTTCAAAAGAAGTTGAAGAGATTTTTTATAACCAGGTAGATAACGACATTCTACACACTTTGAAGAGGCTGTGTGCAAAATTTCATCCAAATCTGACTACTGAAAGTACTCAAAACTTGTTGCACAAAATGTAAAAAATGCTGAAAACTACGAATGGAGAAAATTGCATTTGAAAGTTTCAAACATCTGTATTTTTTCATAAACACAACAAAAGCACATGAAACTTCTTGCCACTGCTTTCATGGCCGCACCATGAACTTTCTTGCCGATCGCAGCAAAGTTCTTGTGGTGTAATGGGTTCGGCAGGTCAAGAATTGCACAAAATCGCGGCAGCTGTTCGTGTCCGATGCCAATCGCGCGCGCGGCCACCACCACCTTCACGTTGACGGCGAAGCTGTCGTGAGCCACTCCGATAGTCCCGATTTCCACTGGCGCTATCTGCAAGTCCACCGGGCACAACACGGCTCGAGGTGTGCACAGCAGAAAGCACTGATGCTGGGCACTCACTACTTTCACAGTGCAGCTCAAAAAAAGCCGAAAGCCCCTTTCACTTTTCCACCGGTTCGCGTACCGCAAGGGTACAGGTGCGGAAGGCAAGCAGCACCGCTTACCAGCACCGTAAGCGTGCTAATCTCGCATATCGCAGCACTCATAGAATATCGATGACCGCAAGCTGCCCTATCTTCCTTGAAGAGTCCAATCTTTACCTCCGAGGTGCTCACAAAGTTCACCGCGGCATCGATCTCGTCCGAGTGCACGTTGGCCTGGTTAGGACTAGCTTGCGTCTCCCGCTGCAGTTTTCTGCGACGGCGTCCTCGGTACGGGTTCTTCAACCGAGACTTTCGAGCTCGGAAGTTGCGCTTCTGCGTGTCGTTCATCGCGAACTCAACAAATGCTAAAAGGCCGCTAAAAAGAACTAGCAGAGCAAGATGTAGCGCGATACAGACGCTGCACAAAACGAAAGCAGGAGGTAGGCTTCGCCACAGCGTCGTATCAGTCCAGGCCAATGGCGGCCTCTCTAGAGCACCACGTGATTTAAAAGGTCCAGTAGGGACGCTCGAAGCGTGCGCGGAAAACGTTTTTTTTATTATTTGCAGCCGAGATACGAAACTGCGAGAGATGCTATCTACAAGAGAAAGGCTTACTCAACCTCTCTCAGCAAACGGCAATGGCGTGCGACGCGGCATTCTCGAGGTATAGGCGCACGAAAATTTGACGATTTGCGCGGAAAATAGCACTTTCTCGAGCCCCCGTGGTTGAATAAAATGGACTTTTTACTAACTTCACGATTGAATTTTGCCTTGATCTTTTAGAAAGTTGTAGCTAAATGTTCAAAGATAATTTTACAGGCAAAAACTCAAAACTGAAAAATTACTCGGAAAACTCGCTTTTTCGACACGCATCTCCCCTTAAAGCCACTTTCAGCGACAGTTGTCAGCCTTTCTCGCATTCTGGACGGTGTACAGATACGCGCTGTAACGAAAAAGCAGCGCGGCGTGCCCACATGATGGAAAACGCATCGCACGATGCGTGCCTAGCGGACAACTGGCATGCGGCTTAAGCGAAATGACAAGCATCCGTATAGCTTCGGGCCACTCAGGCGACACCTCCAGCTCATTGTTTTAAGAGCCCAAACTTTTCCGATTACAAAAACAAGAACGTGCAACTTACCTAACAAAACAATCCCGCCAAACGGCCATGCCACTGCCGCACCACCCCTCGTCCCGCCATCTATTTGCTTTGACTAATGCATGTGGACTAAAGAAACAGGGGGTGGTGGTGGTTGATAGGAAGATGAAGGGGGAGTGTGCTGGCCGGTTGACTGCCGATGGTGTCGACACCGCCCCTGCCGAGTGCAGATATTTGGAGAAGGGGGAGGGGAAGAAAGATGAGGAAGAAAGAAACGCAGGCGCTACGCAAAAGCAATCATGCCCCCAGGACGTCTAGAGGAGTTTGGCGAGGCCAGTTGCCGCCAGGAAGTCGAGGAGCAGATGGAAGGGCTTGTCGGAGATGGGCCCACGAGAAAAGAGAACCTCTTCCGAGGTGGAAGAGGGGAGGGAGAGGGAGCGATAGCAGGAAGAGAGGGCGGCACGCTGCAGTGCGAAGGCTGGGCACTCACACAGAAGATGTTCGAGTGTCTCATCTTGGTGTCCACACTGCAGACATGCTGGAGAGGGGGTGAGGCCGAACTGGTGGAGACGGGAAGATGCCCGAGCGGAGCCGACTCTGAGTTGAAGAAGGAAGGACCCGTCGGCAAAGGAAAGGCCCTTGGTGGGAAGCGGACGGGGGGGAGATCTGCCCGCAACTCTGGAGTCCGGGTGTTCCAAGAGGAGGTGGCGTCGGATGACGTCTCTCACCACGTCCAGAGGTCCCACCGCGGTGCTGGTGGGGGTGCCAGGATCGTGGGCAGTCCAGGGCAGGGAATCGGCTGCCTCGTTGCCAGCCACTCCAGAGTGGCCCGGCACCCAGCAGAGGATCAGGGTGGTGCCCCGGAGTCCAATGGTGGTGAGTTGTGCAGCCAGGCTACGCACCATAGGAGGGGCACCATTAGGTTTCTGCAGGAGCTGGAGGGCGGAGCGGGAGTCCGTGAGAATGGCCGCCTTCCGGATGTGCAGACTCTCCGCTAGGATGTCCGCCGCCAGGTGGAGGGCAGCCAGCTCGGCAGTGGTGGAGGAGGCCACAAATGGCAGCCTGGCCCTCCTGGAGATGCCGAGGGCAGGGACAGTGCAGGCAGCCGCAGCCGACGGGCAGGGCCCAGGAAGCACCGAGCCGTCGGTGAAGAGCTGGGTTGCCCCAGTGAGGTTCTCCTCCAGGAGGCAGGCAACCTCCTGCTGCAGGCATGCAGCAGCCACGGTCCTCCTGGTCCCAGTTCCAGACAGGAACAGCCGGATCGAGTACGGCCGGCCCAGGTCCGGTCGTGGTGGAAGGGGATGGTCCTCGCCGGTGCCACCCACGAGCTGCTCAAACTCACCCGCCAGGTGGCCCATGCGGGAGCGAGGGCAGCCCAGGAGGCGGTCCAGGAGGGGGCGGCCATCAGGGGCATTATGGAGGTGCTCGATGTGTTGGGGGGCTGTCCTCCTAGCCTGGAGCTCCATCGGCCAGGACCAGGCCTCAGCGAGTGTGGCCGCAATAGCTGTGCTGCGGGGGAAGCCCCAGGCAGAGCCTGATGACAGCCCGTTGTCGCCTCTCGATGGTGAGGAGCTGGGCGATGGTGAGGAGCTGGGCGATGGTGAGGTGGACCAGGGGGAGGGCGAAGAGGAATTGAGCCACAGCCATGGCTTGGAAGAGCCGTAGGCCCAGCTTGGCTGTGATGCACGTCCTTTTGCCAGGAGGGCCCGGATAGCCCCCTGGACCCTGGCAGCCTGGGCCAGGGTCCAGGGACCGCCGGTCGCCAGGTTACGTGGTTGTCAATCCGCAGGCCCAGGTAGCGCACCTCCCTGCTGCATGGGACTTGGCGACCATCCACAGAGAGGAAGGTGGTGCCCCGGCGGGCTCCCGGCCTGGTGTTGAGGAGTATGGCCTCTGTCTTGCTGGGAGACAGGGCCAGGCCGACCGAGAGCAGGAACGCGCTGATCCCATCCATGGCCTTCTGGACGCCCCTGATGACCTGTGGCCTCTGATGGCGGGGCCCCCGGCACCAGATGGCGATGTCGTCCACACATGCGGACTGGGTGCCGGAGGTCCCGCGGCAGGAAGTTGGGCAGGAGGGCCAGGACCAGGTTGAATAGAAATGGGCTCAGCACGCTTCCTTGCGGGACTCCTCTCCGCGGGAACCGGGGGGCGCTGGTGACCCCGCCCAGGCGCACCTGGACTTTCCGGTTGGCCAGGAAGCTGGAGACGTAGGCCAGCATGTTTCCGTGGATACTCAGAATCGCCAAGGCTTCGGCTTCCAGGATGGCCCCATGGGAGAGGTCATCAAACGCCCCCCGGATGTCAAGCAGGGCTAGGCAGACGATGTGCCTGGAGTGCCGGACGTCCTCCAGGGTGGACACCAAGTCAGCTATGGCATCTCCAGTACATCGGTGCCGCCTGAAGCCCACCTGCTGCTCCGGGAGGTAGCCCGCCGCCGTGGTCCCCCAGGTGAGACGCTCCAGAGCCATGGCCTCCATGACCTTGCGGGGCGCCGAGGTCAAGGAGACCGGTCAAGGAGTGCTCCACACCTGGTTGTAGCACTCCAGGAGGTCCTCTCGTAGCGCATCGTGCAGGTTGCGGAGCATCTGGTAGGTCACCCCATCGATGCCCGGGGAGCTGCGGCGCTTGGTCCGCTGGAGGGCCATGGTGAGCTCCCGGGCAGTGAACGGGACCGTGCAGACGGCCACCAGGTCTGCAGGGTCCACTGACCTGAGGTGGTGGGGTCAGGATGGTGTCGACCCGAGGACAGGGGGCTGGAGACTCTCGGGAGGGAAGAACTCGTCAGCCATCCGCTCAGCTAGTTCCTCGAAAGAGTACCCATGGAGGACCGCGATGGCCAGATTGGGGCCTTATGGGAGACGGGTCCTCCAGGAGGGAGCGGAAAAGACGCCAGGCCCTGGACGTGTTTCTTTTAGTGACCAGGGAGGAGCAGATCCCCTCCCATGACTCCCTGCGGCGATGATTGTGTGACCGCCTGCACTGGGCATCCAGGCGGTTATAGTCGGTCCAGTGCTATGGCCTCTCCGTCTGCAGGGCCCTCCTCTCCACCTGTCGTTTCCGTGCCCGGAGTTGGAGCAGCTGGAGATCCGGGACAGGTTGGCCAGGCTTCACCTCGCAGGTGATGGTTGCAGCGTTGGCGCAACGGAACACATGCGCTAAGATGTCCCCTTGGAAGGGGCTGTTTAGGAGGCTTCTGAAGCGGTCCCAATGGACCACTCTGCACAGTCGGCCCGTCACCCCCTTCCAAGGTTTGGGGGTAAGAGCAATGGGGTAGTGGTCCGAACCCCACGTGTCCGGCGAGGGGCGCCACTCATACACGCATCGGCGAGACACAATGGTGAGGTCGATGCATGTACGTACCCCCTCCCCCGCCGGACAAAGGTGGGAACCCCTGTGTTCAGGATACGGAGGGCAGTGCTGCGGAGGGCAGCAATCAGTTCCCGGCCACAACGGTTCGCCCTGCGGAAACCCCCTCGCGGGTGGGCCGCGTTGAAGTCCCCGCAGAGCACACAGTCGCCGCCTATGAGGCTGGCCAGCTGTGGCAAGGATGTGGCATCCCAAGGGGTTGTGGGACGAACATATATGCTTGCGACAGCTGTGTCCACCCCTCCAAGCCTAACCCTGACGCAGATCGCCTCCATGGAAGCCACCACCGCATCACTCACCCGAATCTCCGCCTGGGGAAGGGATGAGCGGACGAAAAGGGCCGCCCTGGATCTGCCCGCTGGATGGTGGGGGCTCGCAGCTGGCAAGCCGTCTGGCTCAGATAGAGTTGATATCCTGGGAGGCGGCACTCCCCGTGACGGATGTAGGCCTCCTGGAGGGCCAGGATGTCCGGGGGGTGGGGTTCCGCCTGGAGCCAGCTGATAAGTTCCGCCTTGCGTGGGCAGAGGGCCCGGCAGTTCCACTGCAGGACCCGAGGGAGGGGGACCTCTGGTGTGGCCCTAGCCATGGTGGTGCTGGAGGTGGCCGGTCCCCCCTGGCGGGTGGACTGCTGGAGGACAGCTGCTGGGAGGAGCTCTGATATGGCCCGGAGTGTGGTGTCCAGGGTCCGGGACAGCTCCTGCAACCTCCCATTCAATGTGGCCGGGGACAGCGGACCGGCCGGAGTCCCATTCGCCGGTGCTGAGGGGGAGGCCAGGCTGCAGTCCTCAGTCACCTGGGGTCGGGGAGGTGTCTGAGGACCCTGGAATGTGGGGGCGCCCGAGTTCTCCCGCAGGCTGGCCCTCACCTCCCTTCGTGAGAGGCTGGAGGGATGCTGCCATTGCAGCGGCCACCTGACGTTCCTCCTGCCAGCGGGGGCAGGAGGGGGTGTCAGCCGGGTGCAGTCCCCCGCAGCTGGTGCAGCGGGGAGCCGCAGCATTGCAGGTGTTGGTTTGATGGTGGCGGCCACACCGCCTGCAACGGATGGCTTCCTGGCAGGAAGCCAAGACATGGTCCAAGCGGCCGCAGCGACCGCACTGGATTGGACGTGGGAGAGCTGGTCAAACTGGGGGCGCAGTCGGAACATCGTCACCCAGGCAGGAGGAACCTGTGCTCCAAATCGCACCCGGAGTGCAGTGCCCCGAGCCCGGTGGACTCCCAGGACAGGGACAGGTGCCTCAATGGCAGGCCGGAGGTCCTCCTCCCTGATGTCCACCGGCACCCCACGGAGGTACCCCATGGAGGTGCCCCATGGAGGTGCCCCTCTCAAAGGCTGGACGGCCCCGGACTGCAACCCCTGCCAGGGTCTGGATGTCCAGGAGTTCGGTGAGGGCTGCCTCGGCGGCAGCATCAACCGGCACGATGTTCCGTGAGGGCTTGACCCTCACCGCCAGGACCCCAGGTGTAGCAGCCAGGTCTGCCGCGATGGTCACCTTGGAGCGGCTTAAGAAGGAGACCCCTCTCTGGGTTGGCTGGAAAAGGGCAGTGCACGCTCGACCCGGTGGCTGTTCTGGGGGAAGGCGCTGGCGGGGTCCACGGCGGCGCCTCCTGGGGCCCTGTGTCTGCCACTCGACCTCCCCTGGCACCTGGGACGAGACCTCGTCCTCCTGGCTCTGTAGGAGGGACTCCCAGACAGATCCAGCTGGTGGTGGGGGGCTCTCCGAATCCTCCGGGTCATAACCAGGGGGAATCGAGGCCATCGGATTGTCCAGTGGGGCTCCCTGGACGGAAGCCTCTCCGGATGCGGGCGAGCCACGGCCGAGGGGTCCTCCACTGCCACCCGTGGAACGGGGTGGCCCTGCAAGGCCAGCGCCAGCCGGACAAGAGGGCTCAAGCCCTGTGAGGCCAGGGCCCCCGACGCCGGATCATCCCGGTCAGCAGGCACATCCTCGTTACTGTCGACAGGTGGCGTCGATTTCTTCTTCTTGGAAAGGGGCGGCGGAGGCTCCCCTGGCTTTCGTATGAAGTCCGGCGCTGTTGCCTTGGCCTTGGCCATACGGCGCGTCTGGACCGGGGAGTCCCGAGCGAGGGCGCGGGGCGGGCGGCCGCGTTGGCGCGGAAGCGCCAGGGACGCGGCACCATCGAGGATGCGGCGGGTTTGGCGGTATCTTTCGAAGAGTTGACAAGCACTCCCCTCGAGGTAGAACGCAATATCGGAGGGGTCTCCACCTGCGCTAGCACTTCGGTCCACAACGCATAACTTCACAGTGCGCCAAGATCCTGCTCAGCGATAACGTCATGGTGTGGGGGGGGAGGGGGCAAACTTGGCAGAGTGCCCACGCTTGTTAGACTGTGCAAGCCTCGTTTTCAGTATGTTCTCTTTATCATGCCACAGGAGACTAGGGCGGGCACCGTCTACTGCCACATAATTATTTCAAATGTGCGATAGCAGCAATGTCTTTTGAACTGAATGACCAGAAGCCGGCGTTCAGAATGCGGCTGACCCGAGTGCTTTCGTTGACTGATGGGTTGGAAGGACAGAAGACTCTCACAAAAATAAAAAGTTTTTGCTGCCTACCTCCTAGCGCCCGTCTGATGTCCTAGCCTGTCTGAGCATTGGCCGGAATGTCGAAGTGCTTATCTGTATGTCTGAATAAACGGCTCAAATTAATCTTTAGTTGCGAGTTTCGGAAGTTGCGCGGAAGAGAGCAGACAACCAGTGCCGAAGCTGCCAACCTTTACCTTCCAGCGCCGCACCGGTCATGCCGCCATTTAGGTTTTACCCATTTTTGCATGGTTTTACCTGGTTTCATCTTCTGTCCACGTCTTGGATGTGCACATCTTCTATGCCGCTCTTTCGATGAGATGTCTTTTTTTTTCTGGTAGGGGGGGGGGGGGCATGTGCTGTGCACCAGGCCTCAGAAACGGCGGCACATAGTTCGAATTATCTGTAGCGGAACCAACTCTCGTTAGAATTATCTTTTTTTTACACAAACCTCTATAGAGCTTGGCCAGACCGAGTAGCGTAGTTAGAATTATCCAAAAATTCGAATCATCCAGGTTCGAATTAGCAAATTTTACTGTATCTGTGAGGTGACGGAGAACGTCATACGGGTCCAGGAGAAAGTTAACAGTAGCAGCCTTCCAAAGAAACTAAATCTGGATAGAGTCCTGACAGCAGAGGTCATGGGTGAGCTCTCAGCACTAGGCTCGGCCAGCCGTATCCATAACTGACAAAGCATATGTTTGAGTCAGCTGCTGATTCATATCATTTTAACATCTGGTTAAATCGCCATTGACTTCTACGAAAAGAACAGAATGCACCATGTTGCAAAGCAAGCGACAGCAAAGGTCAACAGTCCAAACTTCCGCAAGCACTTGACGAAGTTGGTACTTTGCAAGCACCAATACGCAAAGGCGCATTTTGTAGTATAAAAAAAAAACAGCCACTTTTCTATTGAAATAAGGTGTTATTTGTGCACATATTTTGTTCCTAGTCAAGGCCTCCAACACATATTAAGCGTGTTGACGTTTGCTTCAAGTTTGTTCAAAACCTGCATTAAAGAGATGGCCATTCAGGACAGTTATTGGTCTCAGAAGATATCTAGCTTTACAGGCTGGAGTCATGATCCATCATGTTTTCGAGCTTATGTTTTACAAATAGATATTTTTAAGCTGAATGTAGAAAAGGTTTTGAGCTGTTCTGCAACATGCATCAAAACCTTGGTACATGAAACCATCACCACTAGGGGAGACCAGTGCATGACACTGGTAGTGTGGTTTAAGTTATGATGAAGCCTAAAAGCCCAATAGTAGATCGAGAGGTTGCGACACATCACACAATAAAGGGCCTCAACCTGCTGTCCAAAGTTTCAACAAGATTCTCTGGTCTCCCCAGTCGTAAGACAGGCAAATGTGGCATATGTACACTACTACAGACACAGGCTCCCCAAGGATTGCGTCATATCTAGCGCCTTCAACACACATCACACCGCATGTGGCTCTCGCTGCAATGCTCGCCGGGGTAGAAAGCAACTACACTTAAAATTCGTTATAGCGAAATGGCTAAAAAACGAAATAATGGATATAATGAAAGGATCGTAATTCCCTTTGAAAGCCCCTATAGAAACCAATGTGTTTATAACTTATTTTTAGCGAAAAAAAAAACACTCGCTGATCAACGGATATATAACGAACAATTTTTATTCCCAAATGACAACTAACGGCCACTTTGCACACAAAATATATTTGTTAAACTGCATGGCGGACCTCCGATGCGGCAGTTCCAATCTCCCGCGGCAGCCGCTTACCATCCAGCAAAGCTCCGAGGCAAGCCTGAAAGTTTGTTTCGTGCCGGGCGCACTGCCAGCTTCCCCTTACCATAAGTTACATTAGCCAAGCCAAGTTGGCCAAGCAGCCAAGCCTTGCAGTCCGTTCCATTCTGCCCGCCGTAGCTCACTTTGTTCCATACGCCTGTTCGCGGTCTGTAGGGCTATGTTTAACTGCGTAGGTCAGTCGGTTAGTTTGCTCTTCTTGCCGTGTCACCAGTTTTGCGACAGAAAAATGAACGGCAGCAGCATGTGTATTTCTCTCGTGTACCGAAAGGCGTTACGAATGTCCACTTGTGTGAGGATCTCGTTAAGAGGTTCAATAAGAATGAGTTGAAGTGTGTCCAGGACTTTTGTGCTGGATGGTTTCAGGTCGCTCAAGACCAAGCACGCGGTCGATCGCTTCTTAGCTGATCCTGTCATGCACGTGAAGGATGTTGAGATTTGGTTCTAGTACCGCGGAGTCCGCTCCCGGTTTGTGAGAGTGTTTGATTTTCCGTCGGACCTGCCAGCTGCTTCGCTTGAGTCTGAGCTTAAGGCGTACGAAAAGGTGCAGCCGAAGTAGCTGAAAAACGTTCCAGGAATTCCGGACGTGGAGAGTGGTAATCTTAGGATTAAGATGGAGATGGCTAGGACTGTTCCTAACCTTTTGAACATCGGAGAGAGGGTCGTGCAGAGCTAGTATGACGGAGTGACGCGTCTGTGCCGCTTGTGCAGGCACAGACCGGGCGGGCCTACTGCCAAGCGGGTGATCGTGGCGGTGACACTGCAACCCTCCAACGGAGAAGAGGAACCGGTCATGGCCTCTTCTAGACAGGAGGACAATTCAGACACGGAACAGGAGATGGACATTAATGAGTCAGCATCCTTCCTTCCATTCAGCTAGCTCCCTGTTTGTTGTGTAACGGCCAGGGATGTGATTGCTTTGCTGAGGCCGATCTCCCCTCTGCCTCACCAACCTCTTCGTTCACGCGGTCAGCTTGTTCTTACTGTAATACGATTGACTGTGAATGCTCTCAGCGTTCCAGTTCCTCCTTGTCCTCATCTTCATTTTCCATTTCAGACTCCTCTACTAAGGAGGAGTCCCCCACCGCATGGTTTGGGCGGCTTCAGGTCCTCAGTAAGGTTTTTTTATTCCAGGTCTCTTGCTCAGACTGTTCCGCCTTACGCAGGGCTTTCTTAATTACTGGTTTTTCAGGTAGCTTCTCTCTTTCCATTCATAATGGCATCGCTTACGATAGCTACATTTAAATGTAGTGGCTAGTTGTGTCGCCCCAAGCAAGCTGAGACGATTCAACTTGCTCGTCCTAACGCACAGATACTGATTTTGCAAGACCTACATCCAACGTCTCAGCCAGATGAAGAAGAGCTTTGACAGAACAATGTCTGGACATGCTCGTGGTTAGGGCTAGCTCCAGTGCGCCGGCTCTCGGATCGCTTTCTGCGGTAGGTATCGTCCATGCACAGCACGGATTAACATCGCTCGTGCTGTCTGGATTATCGCCGTGGAGCTGGGGAAGCCCTCCCGGCTTTGGTGAGTCGCCTTTGTGTTTTTGAGATTGTAGAGGCAGGCGGACAGCATCCCTTTCTCCTGTGCGGCGTGCACGCACGTGCGCGTGGTGCCTGGCAGCGCGTCCGCTATGGCATCGCCTTCCTCCTCATCGCAGTTTCAGCCGCACGTGTCTTTCTCTCATGTGCTGAAAGGCATTACGAATGTCCACTTGTGTGAGGATCTCGTTAGGAGGTTCAATAAGAATGAGTTGAAGTGTGTCCAGGACTTTGGTGCTGGACAGTTTGAGGTCACATTTAAGACCAAGCAGGTGGTCGATCGCTTCTTAGCTGATCCTGTCGTGCACGTGAAGGATGTTGAGATTAGGTTTGAGTACCACGGAGTCCGCTCCCGGTTCGTAAGTGTTTGGTTTTCCGTCGGATTTGCCAGCCGCTTAGCTTGTGTCTGAGTTAAGGCGTACGAAAAGGTGCAGCCAAAGTAGTTGGAAAACGATCTGGGATTTCCGGTCAGCGTGGTTGACATGCAAAAAAGTAAAAGCTCTAGTCGCCTCTTGTATTTCAAAGTTGAACGGAAAAACGAAGAGAGGGCACTAGAATTAGCCAAGGAAGCCCAGTCTAAGATCAACAGTCATGGCACTGAGACTGGTAAGCAATTCGTTTGCCATAACTGCAACGGTAGCTACCAACACGGTGGGCATTTCAATGAAATGAACGCTGGTTTGAAGACACTCTGCCACATCTTGGGGAAAATCATTTCAAGCCAGCTTTTGTGTGTCTGCAACGACATTCTGCTACATTGTGGAGTCGTAAAAGCTCGTAGTAGAGCGCGAAACAACGAATATGAGGGAGCCCTTGTCCGCCGTGAAAAGAATGAACGTTGGGCTATATCGGTTTTATTCTAGCTGGTTTGCTTTGTAAGAGCTAGTTTGCTTCATCGTAATGAAACAATTATTGTGCTATCATGGACGAAATACACCTTCAGCAGTATTTATAGTATATAGGTGGTCATCCTACTGCTGCTGCTATATATGCCGAGAAAATAAAAACAGCTCAAGTGGTTATGATAGTCATTGCTGTCATCATACACAGATGTTGCGCATATACTTCCTGTATCTAGGATAACTGCGGAACTTCATGTTCTGTAAAGAGTAATCATGAACTTGAAAGATGCTGGTCTTCATGTAGTTATTGTTTGGTTAAATTCATACGCTGGGGATTGTATACCCTCATCCAGCAGAAGAGCAGCAACCAATTTTATATCACTGATAAAGTTTATTTGCTGAAGAGTATTTGCAATAACTGGTAAAAAGATGATTTGTGACAAGTGCTTATTTATCCTACTTTTGAAAGTGAGCAAGAACAGGATGCAAAAATGCAAGGGGCTTCATTCACTTCTCTAAAAAATCTATGAGGCTGAAAAGGACAGTGTAGTTCACAAGATTCATAGCCGCCGGGAAGGAAAAAATTCAAGGGATTTTAAGGACTTTCAAGGACCTAAAAAAGAATTTTCAAGGACTTGAAACAAGACTTTTTGAGATAGAAAAAGCCCACAACATGCTTTACAGCAAGGAAGCACATCTTTTACTGCACACAAGCAAAAGTAGGCACATTTTTCACAATAAATACCTAACTAGCTTCTTTTCTCCAACATATTGTACACATCCACAAAAAGAGGCCCATTCTCAAACAGTGGACTCATGATTAAGTTCCTGAAGCTTTCCCTTCAACTTGTCATCAATTTCTGCGAGCCCCAGAGTCTTTTCTTTTGCCGTTTTTCTTAAACTGTTGGACTTCACAATGAAGGTGATGTCACTTGTAGCTTCTGCCCGCTCAGCGTAGTTGTCAGTACAAACTGTTAAATCAGCAATTGTTGCCTCCAGCCTCCTCCTCTTCATCTTCATGCCGTGTATTTCTTCTTCAATTTCTCTTTGATGCCTTGGACTGCTCGATCGCTTCTATTTTTTTTTATCCTCCAAGTAGGCTCAATAGCGGTTGTGTGCAGCCAAGACAGATCTATGCAACTCCTTTGTTGTTACAAGGTTCAGGATGCCACCAGCCTTGTTTACTGCATCGTAAACGATTCGCTGTGACACATATGAGATCTCCTTCAGGTTTTCGACAGAGACGTGGCGGTTCACACTGAAGCCTCTTTCGACAGTTGCCTGCCCGTGGCTCAAGACGAGAAGTCGCACAACTTTCCACAAGTGCTTATAGGATGAGTCAACCGTCAAAAGCTCACGGTAGAACTTGTCTAGGCTAAAAGAGTGTTTGTCAAACTGCTGCAGGTTGTGTTTCCTCTCTTGCAGAAGTTCTGCGTATTCGCCTAGGACCGAATCACGCTCATGCTCACCCAATCGTCTAACTGCAATGAGGGCGTCTAATACTTTCCTGAAGCCTGTGAGGCACTCATCTGGTTTTGAGGTCATTTGGCGAGGGTCTAGCGAAGACAGGCTCCTAACTAGATGATATGTCAGCGGGCTCTTTTGCAGAATTTTCTTGGTAGTACTATAAAGGAACTGTTTGCATTCCATCGTGGAGGCAAATACGTCCTTGGCGCTCACGTTTGCAGCTTTGACTATTTCTTCAGCTGCATGCCCAATGTCAACTTTCTCTGAAGATACATGGTTATTTGGGTCTACGAGATCCATTTTGAGAAAGCCGACAACTCCTGTCGAAGCTGACAGCCCTGAGCACTTCATGAATCTTGTGAGAAGTTTCCTCACGAGACACTCCACATCTCTTTTTAAAAAGAACATCAGCGGTTTGTCCATTTGGTATTCCATAAGGAATGGTTTCAGAATTATTGCGATGCCGAGACCAAAGTTCAGTTTGGCCAACAGCAGTGGGTCCTGGCAAAATTCGCAGAGCTGTGTGAATGACGCACACTTTGGCAAGTTCACCTCTTTCTTTTCTACCCAGCGATGAGCAACAAAGTTGAGAAGAAATTTCATTTGGCCTGTCACGGTGGAGAAGTCTTCCCTTCGAACTGGATCATCATAAAAAAGGGCACTGAGGCTTGAAACAAGATTCTCTATGCCCCACTTGCTGGCAACAACACCCGCCCTGTAAGCGTTATGTATTGTATGCAGTCCGTAAGTGCCAAGGTCCAAACACTGAACTTGATGATTCTGCTGCAAGTATTCCTGCATTTCCCTAAAACACTTTAGGTTCACATTGGGGCCATCCATAGACAGCTGGGCAGCTTTCGCCAGCGGTAAATCTGCCAAGGCAGCCAGAAGCTTCTCTTGAAGGTCTTCGGCAGTCGAATGTCCCATGAACACCGACATATAATACCTCGTGGTTACCCGCTCGGGCTGAGTACTCCAGTACCGCAAATGGATGTCCATCTGTTTTTTTGCAGGCAGTCGTTCAAAGACTCATCAAACAGAACTGTGTAGCCATCAGATTTCTCTAATTCACGTTGTAGGCACGAGAGAAAAAATTGTCTCAGACCATGGCACACTACGTATGGAGATTTTCTTTCACCGCAAGAAAATGACTTCGCAATTTCGCTATCCGGAAATATTTTCTTGAACAGTTCCCCTGTGTGTGATGATGAGTTGTAGGAATAGTGTGATGTTACCATTTCCAGGGTCCACAGTATCTGCGCGTCGGTCACACACTCGTGCGCCTTGCACAGGCTGCTCACATCCGACGACGTTGATGGAGCCGGCTCGATGCGTTGCTCACAAGCAATTGCTGTCACGTAGTTCCGCAAGGTACTATTCGCTGTAGTCGTTTTCGTGTTCGCAATGTGTTTTGCGCTCTTCATATGACTTTTGACGGCAGACTCACCCATTGATGACACATCGAAAGTTTTCCAGCATGCCTTGCACTTTGCCCGATGCGAGTTCGCATCCCAGTTGCCCGATGCGATGCGACGCATCCGGAGAAATCCACTCCCTATACGCAGCACTGTATAACCACGACTGCTGGAAATTGCACTTCCCGGGCATATTGCAGCTACGAAAGACGCAACAGCAACTATTCGCGCACCATGCTTTTCCACATCGTAGGTAGGCTTAGCTGCGGTCGCTGCCGCCACTGTAACCACCACGACCTACTGTAGTAACCACCTACTGCGTTGTGGCTATAGAAATGGGTTGGATTGGATGCTTTGGTTGGCTCAAGTACATAGTTGCCAGTTGTTCAAAGCCATCCGCTAAAAACCCGCTGAACGAAAGTCTATCGAAGAAATTCAAGGATATTTAAGGACTTCAAAATAATTAAGGGTTTTCAAGGCCTTGAAAATGCTATTTTTTAATTCCAGAGTTTTCAAGGGTTTAATGGACCGCTACGAACCCTGGTTAAGGTTGCGTATGGCTGGCCTCACAAGTCATTAAACCAGACACACCTGGAGCGACAAAATGTCAAAGTAGCCCTGAAACTTTTTAGCAGGTTTGTCTCATCAGCATTGAGCTCAATCTAATTTTTCCTGGTCAAACGGTCTCACGAAAGACTGAGTGCATGCTGTGCAGTATCGTCGGTGGGCAGATGCTCGGACTGTGACGGAACAGTGCCTGTGCTCGGGGCCTGTGACCAGGGAAGGAAAAGATTGCCTGGATGGCGAGGTGCTTAGCTGACCCACCCAACCAACAGCCCCAGATACTGTCAGGGCTTGTGCCATCATCTCGCCTCAGGAGCGAGCTCGCGAGCTGTTGCGCGGCGTGCCATGGCCGGCTATGCTGTGACTTGCCAGACACAAGATCCTCATTCGACCCCGCCTGCCTCCTCGTGGTCTGAGTGCCCCCTGCTTCGTACCGGACCCAGCAAATATATACTGTCCTTTACTCTCTTCTCTCTGCAAGGCCCGTGTCGATGTTCCTCATTAGAGGAGGATAGGGCACCCCCTATTTCACCCTTCCCCCATAAAACACATCCCCTCTAAATTTTCCAGAAACAGAAGATAGATGGCAAGACTGATCTCTTGGTCATAAGGCTCCTCTACCTTTTAAAGGTAGCGACAGGTTTTGATCCAGCCGCCCCTCCCTCCGATAGGCCAGTTGGCTGCACGTGACCTATTCGCCGCCAAGCTCCGCCCAAAGGGTCCAGTGGTGCTCACTGCGCCGCTGAAATGCACGGCGGTCTGAGCTTGCCAGCGTGATATTGGCCGATTAGTTAAGCAAAAAGTACTTCACATGCCTCTATTGCATTTTTAGGAGTGTATATGCAGTACCTAATGTTAAAGTGGACACAAGAATTACATCTCTGAACGCAAATCTTGAAGCAAGCGCGTGACATGTGGCTGCGCCAGGCTGCTGTGCTTTCGGCTGCCGGAACTGTGTGGAAGACGCAAAAAAGTCATTTTCCATTTCTCACCGTGACGATAATAGCAACAGAAGGAAGATATGGCCTCATGAAATCGGGCGTAACATTTTTATGGACACAGAAAACACCCGACTATGCAAAGGAATATCTGTCTTCTTAAAAAGCAGTTCGCTTGCCCGAATTCGCTTTGTTTGGGCGTATGCTATTTTATAAGCAAAATATCAAGAACGCTATAACTATGTCGCCAGTACTTTTACTGTGGATGTTTAGTGAAATGCCACTGCCGTTTCGAGCCCCCCTTACTTTCCAGAACAGATCAGGACTGCAATATTTGCGTGGAATCAATGCTGTCAAAATGCTCAGAATGAAAAGCCAATGCTTGATAATGCTTATTACGAAAATTTAGTCAGTGCAATTCATCAGTTAAGGTGGCGGTCCCACTCCAGCGGTGAAGAGACGACATTTTTGGCGATATTCATACGCCTACTGCGCCTCACTAGTTTAGTTTATAAATATGACTTTAATATATTTGTAAAGTTTATTTCCTCTCCTTTCTAATGGTGCATTTGATTTATAAATAGCTGCACCGATGTTTAAGCTGTAAAGGAGAACACAAAGGTAAGAAATGGCTTTTCAGCTCTACTTGTCTCGGGAAAAACAAAATTGTGCAAAATCTTTTGCACCTAGGAAAACACCGTTTGAGATGTTTTGATATTAGATGTTAATGAACAAAGTTAAGCATTTTTATTACTGTGTATCGCATAGTTTATTAGCCACGCGCCTGTGAAAAGTGTATAAAACAGGTAATTATACATACAATAACTTTCAAGATACGCATTCTGCTTCGGAGATTTTTTGTGCAGTTGGAGGTCGTACACAGTTCGCTTTTTCCTGAAAATATCATCTGTCTGCTTCATTTAGTGTAAAAGTTATTTGTGATCAAACTTTGCGTTTTTTGCAAAATGGCTTAAAGTATATGCTAAACTGTTCAAGTAATAAGCTCTTATCTGTGCTGAAATTTCGCGTGGAAAAACTTTGCACCTCGCTGTCAGAGGGTAAGCATTGGTTTTGTTCTACGACTCTCGAGGAATGTGCACTGTCAGGATGATTTCAGCTAATTTTTTCGTGGTTCACTTGAAGCGCGCGAGCTCTTCATGAAATATTTTAAGCATGATTGAAATGCTCCATGGCTTGTTTGTTTCTGGCGAATATAACTTAAAGGTTCGGGCTTTCGTTCCCTTATTCAACCGGTAACAATTATCAACTACAAAGTCAAATAATAGTAAAATAACAGAGCCACGTGTGATAAACGTAGTAGGTAGCGCCATCTATGAAATTTCATGTGCACTAAAATGTCGCAGTTCAGAAAAATTACGAGGATGGCGCCACAAACACCCTGAATCGAGGGGTATTTACGAGAAGGTATTGTGCTTCTACAACGTTTTCCCTTTGCCCTTTCCTTTCCATCGGGCGAGAGAGGTAAACACTGGCGAGTCGGGTCGAGTGGTCGGGTCGAACTGAGGTGCACGTGCTTCGCGCACTCAGGTGCTTCGCGCATGCGCAGTAGCGCTACTTGAAAATGGTCCCTTGACAAATGTACACTTGCTTGCTTTGAGATTTATTTATCGCCTCGAATTAAGTGTGTCATACTGTTTGTGTGCCGAAACGTTGCCAGCTAAGGCTCTCGCGCTACTTACTTGCTCTACTTACTCAGCAAGATATAATCGTGGCGGAGATATTGAAATTTTTTTTCTTGTTTTGTTTTGTAGTCTTGTAGCGCCCCTCGCGCCGCGCTTTTATCACAAACAACGGAACGGCGCTGGACAAAGAAGAATTTGGCACTAAACGTCTCAGTGAAAGCAGCAAAAAAAAAAAAAAAAGACAGTTCGAACCCGAACGCTGTCGGAGCTGGTTATTCCTCGTCTTAGCTCCGCCACAAAGCTATCTTCAGATGTTCGCGGTGTTAGCATATATTGTGAGGATGTGGAATTTAGACTTTTTTTTTCCAGTGGCAAGAAGGAAAAATACCTTCCCCTTTCTACGATAAAATGAATAGTAGGGCACGGAACTATAACACTGCATAAATTAATATAATATAATTTCAAAGAGCGTCTCCCTAGGAGAAATTGCACGAATACTTGTACCCTCTGCCACTTTACTGGTGCAGATAAAATGTTTCGACAGTCTGCCAAGTACAACTTGAAAACCTGAACATGCACAAGCATGCCTCTTCAACCTTCCCACTGAAGTTCCTATATAGCGCTAGCAGTGCAGGCTCCAAAGAAAAGGAGAAAAAATGATATAGTGGGCAGCCGAAGATAATCACCAGCGTTTCAGTCATGTTTTTTTTCTTTCCTTTTTTTTTCCGAATGTTGCGTTCCGGTGATGATAGTAAAGGTGCCGCAGTAGCTGCCGGGGATGTTTTCGGTGAATGGGCAAGTAGGAAACAGCCATGTGAAGCTTCTCCAATACAAAAATGTGATGTTGAATCGGGTTTTGCCACTGCACTTCCGTCATTCCCCTCACTAAAAATTTAAAAAAAATGATGAGGCTCAATGCAACCGAATGTCGAGCTTAGCTCAAATGAGAGAAACCACTGTAATCAAGAGTTGGACGAAATGCAGTCTGATCAGGTGGTGGCATAAAAAAATATACAGGCTCACTGACCAAGTCAAAGTTTCATGAAAACGTACTATCGTTTCGGCAGCCCTACAGCTTCCTTGTTGAGAAACCAGACAAAAAGCATTCGTTTATATCTTCGTCAAATACTTTGACTTGATCAATGGCCCTATATATATATATATGAAAACACTGAATTGGTTTCCCGTTTGATGTTTTTATTTGCGCTTACTTTATTTATTTTATACGTGCATGATGTCCCGTCCTCTTCCCAGGTAATTCCGCTTCTTGGAGGGGGATATACCGCGGATTGTCCGAAGCATTACGGCGTCTAGGGTAAACCGTTGATGCATTCGGCAGGGAAGCTGGTTTGGCGTTCATTTTGCTATAATGCTATACTTGCCTAGCATCGCCTGCTACCGCGCTTTGCCGCTGTGGCCGGGGGCTTGGAGAGTTCGGTCTAGTTTGCCTGGGCACAGTGAAGACGGCGATGTTCCTATGGTGATGCTCTGTTTACGATTCTTAGAAAAACGCGCCACTCGCGCAAGTGAGCAACAGAGCTAACGCTCTAAAAGCCCGTTGGCAGGCAGAGCGTTTCCAAAAGAATGGGGCCCTTATCTCGAGTAAGGTAGATACCGTGTCAGCCAGGCATCCACTCACCCGCCGTCTCAACGCCCAATTTATTGACTTTATATTTGAACCTTGTTTGAAGCAACTCGACTTCCTGTGCTCTGAAAGGTATCCGATCATGTTAGCAAAAGTGACATAGAAGCGTGTGAGAATTTCGAAGCATACAAAGAACGTGCTTCCGTTTGACCACATGAAGCAAAACCGCTGTACTGCATTGGTATGGACAAATTCACAAATTATAGCACATGCCAAATCTGACCGAACGCGATCTGATCGATGCGTCTAATCGTTTGGCATTTGCAGGAAAACATTTGGTAAGCATGGGCGCTCTTGCATGGAGTAAAAATTGGGCTCTGATTATTATGTTGCAAATGTGTGAATGTACAAGTGCCACATCACGAAATTATTTACTACCAACACATGAAGCCAAAAGGCGGGCTCAACACTCAAGTATACTTGTTGCATACGTGTGTGCGCCCTGTAAAATGAGTACAATAAAGTAGGCTACAAGCTACAGTAGTCCACCCATTATCACGGGAAGCTGCAGCAGGACAGGTCAGCGTCTTCCATAGCATGCTACTTTTCACATCAGATTTCAGTGTCGAGTGAAATTCTGCAGGAGAAAAATGTTTCTATGGGATTGATTGTTAAAATTTTATTCTAATTGCCTGAAAATACTGTGTTCCTTTAATTGCACACACACACACACACACACACACACACACACACACGCGCGCGCGCACGCACGCACGCACGCACGCGCACGCACGCGCGAGCGAATAAATAAAATGAAGACTGTGGAGCATCCAACTGGGAGTGGGGAAGTGGCCGCCATAAGCGCCTAAAAAACTGTCCCCGTTAGATCCTTTCTTCTGACAACCTTCCTTTACAACCCCTTCTCCCCTTCCCCCATTTCCCACATAGTTTAGTGTGAATGCGCCTCCTCAGTGCCGAAGAGAGCATGAAAGCATGCCGGCCTCCTGCGCGATACATAGCCTCTTGGTGGATTTCACATCTATTTCGGAATATCGATTCATCTCAAAAGGAAAAAATTGGCAATCATTCACTTATTTGCACATTGTAACTTACCAGCTCTAGTTTCCAAGATTGGACAAGCACGAACATAAAATAAACAAGGGCGACTGTTGACTGAAGTTCAGCTAATTATAGCTATATTATCATATTTGTAATCACGTTTGATAAAGCAAATTTCTGGTGACCGCAAGAGCTGACAGCTTCCACTACAGTCAAGGAGTGTTCCGATCCTTACTATATCTATGGCATCAACAATAGGGAGGTTTACAATATGGTACCCTACCGCTTAGGGGGACAGGGCAATAGCGCGGGTGACAGTAGGAGCACAATTCTCTATTATAGCGCGCACGCTCCGCTATTACTCTATCCCACTTACGGATAGGGTCGCCGTATTCTAAAGCTCGCTAATGATCACTCGATTGCACAGCCCAAAAGACGAGGATCAAAAGAACACAAGACAGGCGCCGACTTCAACTAAGGTTCATTGACGAAGTGTGCAGAAATAGTGCCATTCGCTTTTCCTTTTCACTCGTACTAAGATTGCACTGTGCAATCATGTTGACACCCTGTTTTATTTGTGTTCAGTCAAGCTAGCCTACTTCGTCTCACAAGATATCTGCAGCACTGCGAAAGGCAGAGGAGCCCTTTCAATTGTGCTCCTAAGTGCCTCTAGCCTGTGCGCACTATAATAGAGAATTGTGCTCCTACTCTCACCCCCGCCAATTTGGGGGGGCGAGAGGCGCTTAGAAGCACAATCGCCTATTGTACGCGTGATCCTGGTTGGACGGGCTGGGGTGCCTCTGCTTTTCGCTGTGCTGCAAACATCTTGTGAGACGAAGTATAGGCAAGAGAGGGAAGCCTCTTGTCCAATTGTCAGGGCGCGTATTCTTCGAAGTAGTGGTGCGGTGGGTTGAAGAGGGGAGTTCAATGGGGCAGCCCATGCTGCGCAGGACGGGGACAAAAATCCTTCCCTTCTCTGCCTGGACACTGCTGTGGAGCCGCAAAATCTTTGATAGTCCACGCAACAACACAAGAAAAGCGTTCAGGCAGCTCAAGTCGAGAGGGCTGAGTGGCTGGGTACTCAATTCCTCAGTCATGGATTAGTGGTGTAGCCTGGTGGCAGAATCAGAACTACTTCCAAGATGGCGACCGTAGAACCGCCACCTTAATTGATATAAATGAAAAATGAAACATTCCTGGAAAAAGAGGAGGGTGCGAATGTGTCAAAGATATCGAAATGGAAAGTCAATTTTTGGCAATGCTAAATATTGGTGTATAAAAATAAAAACAAAAACTTGTACCATAAAAAGTGTAAAAACAACCGTGTGTGTGAAACGCATTGAGCCATTGTTTTAACGGAGGAGTCTCGCAGCGTTGCATAAAAAGCAAGCAAGTTCCGCTGACTGCACACAGGGACTCGTCAAGTTTCAAGAGGTGGCAGCCAAGTTTACTGGTGATATTGACCGGCAGGCTATAAGGAAACCAATATAAAGCAAATAAAGAATAGAAAAGCCAGAAAACATTATCCGTGAGTTTTGTATCACATAATACCAGATTTTTTTTTTTTGCAGTTGTTGGAAGATATAGACCCTTTACAGCACGAGCGCATGGGCGCTGCCATATTTGATCACGTGACCCTTCCGCCATCGCTGGCCTTCGGGCCTTCTGGTTTGACGGCTTTCGGCGCGCTAGTACTCTGCTGCACGGTGCAGCGTACCCGCTATCGCTGGGGACAACGAGCTTGTGGACAGCCGAAAAACTTCCTGTGAATGCTCATAGTGTGTGTGTCATCATCAGCCTGATTATACCCACTGCAGGGCGAAGGCCTCTCCCATATTTCTCCACTTAACCCGGTTTTGTGCTAGCTGCATCCACTTGACCCCTGCGAACTTCTTAATCTCATCCGCCCACCTAAGTTTCTGCCGCCCCCTGCTACGCTTTCCTTCCCTTGGAATCCAGTTTGTTACCCTCAGCGACCATCGGTTATGCTCTCTTCGCACTACATGTCCTGCCCATGTCCATTTCTTCTTCTTAATTTCTACTAGAATGTCGGTAACTTGAGTTATTTCTCTGACCCACTCTGCACGCTTTCTATCTCTTAATGTTACCCCTACCATTTTTCGTTCCATAGCCCTCTGGGTTGTCCTCAACTTAAGTAGAACTCTCTTGGTTAGCCTCCACGTTTCAGCCCCATAGATGAGTACAGGCAAGATGCAACTGTTGTATACTTTCCTCTTGAGCGATACCGGTAAGCTGCTAGTCATAATCTGCGAGTGCTTGCCAAATGCGCTCCATCCCAATCGTATTCTTCGTTATTTCCTTTTCGTGGTCCGGATCTCCGGTTACTACCTGTCCTAAGTACACATATTCGCCTACTACTTCCAGTATTTCGCTACCTAATGTAAACTGCTGCTCCTTCCCGAGGCTGTTGAACATTACCTTAGTCTTCTGCATATTGATATTCAAGCCCACCTTTCTACTTTTCCTGTCTAGGTCATCAATCATTATTTGCAGTTCATCCCCCGAGTTGCTTAGCAAGGCAATGTCATCAGCAAATCGCAGATTACTGAGATTACTCCATCTACCCTTATCCCTAACTGCTCCCATTCCAAGTCTCTGAATACTTCCTCTAAGCAAGCTGTGAATAGTACTGGGGAGATTGTGTCTCCTTGCCTAACACCCTTCTTTATGGGAATTTTGTTACTTTCTTTATGCGGAACTATGGTTGCTGTGCAGCCACTATATATATCTTCCAGCACTTTCACGTACGGCTCGTCTACCCCCTGATTTAGCAATGCCTGCATCACCGCCGAGGTTTCAACTGAGTCAAATGCTTTTTCGTAATCAATGAATGCTATGTATAAGGGCTGGTTATATTCCGAGCATTTTTCTATCACCTGATTGATGGTATGGATATGATCGATAGTAGAGTACCGTTTCCGAAACCCTGCTTGATCCTTTGCTTGATTGCAGTCTAAGGTTGTCCTGATTCTATTAGCGATTACCTTAGTAAATACCTTATACGTAACAGACAGTAAGCTGATTGGTCTGTAATTTTTAAGGTCCTTAGAGTCCCCTTTCTTGTGAATGAGGATAATGTTTGCATTCTTCCATGGTTCCGGTACCGTCGATGACACCAGGCACTGCGTATACAGGGTGGCCAGTTTTTCTAGCACGATATCCCCCCCGTCCTTCAGCAAATCTGTAGTTATCCGATCCTCTCCAGCTGATTTCCCCCTTTTCATAGTTTCTAGTGCTTTCTTGACCTCGTCCTTCGTCACTGGTGGAACGTCTGACTGTTTTTCCCTGCCGCCAATCTCATTACGGTCCTGACTACTTTGGCTACTGTAGAGATCTGTATAGAACTCCTCGGCTACTTTGACTATCTTTCCCATATTAGTGATGATGTTGCCCGCCTTGTCCCTTATCGCATACATCTGGATTTTGCCTATGCCCAATTTCTTCTTTACCGCTTTAAGGCTTCCCCCGTTCTTTACAGCATGCTCAATTTTATCCATGTTATAGTTCCTTATATCGGCCACCTTGCGCTTATTGATTAGCTTTGATATCTCGGCCAATTCGATCTGGTCTGTTGGATTGGAAGCTTTCATACTCTGGCGTTTCTTAATCAAATCTTTCGTCTCCTTAGACAGGTTGCCGGTATCCTAACTATCCTACCGCCTACTTCTACCGCGCACTCAGTAATGATATCTCTGAAATTATTGTTCCTTCCCTCTATGGTAATGTCGCCATCCTCAGTTAGAGCTGAAAACCTATTCTGTAGCGAGAATCTGAACTCTTCTGCCCTCCCCCTCACCGCTAATTCGTTGATGGGTTTCTTTCTTACTAATCTGTTGCGTTCCTTCTTCAGATTTAGGCTAATTCGGGACCTCACCATCCTGTGGTCACTGCATCGCACTTTCCCGATTACCTCTACATCTTGCATAATGGCGGGGGTTGAACACATGAAGTCGATTTCATTTTTAGTCTCTCCGTTAGGACTTTTCCATGTCCATTTCCGGTTCTTCCGTTTGCTGAAGAACGTATTCATGATTAGTAAGTTATTGCGCTCTGCAAACTCAACTAGTAACTCCCCCCTGCTATTCCTAGAGCCAATGCCATAGTCACCTACTGCCTTGTCTCCTGCCTGTTTTTTCCCTACCTTGGCATTGAAATCGCCCATTAGTACAGTATACTGCGTCTTTACTTTTCGCATTGCCGATTCTGCATCTTCATAGAAGCTCTCAACTGCCTAGTCATCATAACTACATGTAGGTGCATAGGCCTGTACAACCTTCAGTTTATACCGCTTATTAAGCCTAATTACGATGCCTGCAACCCTCTCATTAATACTATAGAATTTATCTATATTACCCGCTATATACTTATTGACAAGGAAACCTACTCCTAGTAGTCGCCTCTCTGGTAAGCCTCGATAACACAGTACATGCCCATCCTTCAGTACAGTATATGCCTCATTCGGCCTCCTAACCTCACTAAGCCTTATGACATCCCATTTCATGCCCTCTAGTTCCTCTAACAGCACTGCTAAGCTAGATTCACTAGCTAGGGTTCTAGCATTAAACGTTGCCAGGGTCAGTTTCCAATGGCGGCCTGTCCAGCGGAGCCAGGCTTTCTTAGCACCCCCTGCTGCGTCACAGGTCTGACCGCCGCCGTGGTCAGTTGTTCCGCAGCCGCTGGTGACTGAGGGCCGGGGTTTTATGGAGCTTATCATAGGAGGTTGCGGCCAATAGAGGCTTTTCAAAAATTAGCGCCATCTAGTGAAAGAAACAGAAACTGTACGTGGCGGCCATGTTTTTTTCAGTCCGCCCGCGGCTCCCATCGAGTACGCTGTCAATGTGCGCCTTCGTAGAACCCGTGCATGCACCGAAAGTTGCATTGGAATGCTCACAAGCGACTGTTTCATTTTTCAACATCACAGCAGTCGCTGTTAGCTCCAAGCTCTAATCGGAATGATGCCAGCATGTTGTTGCGTGCCCTTCTGCAGCCAGTGCACCATCGTAGACGCGCACGGAATCAAGGTGTACGCGCGTATGCGACCGTTCGTTTGCAGTCCTAATCGGCTTTACAAGGGTCACTTGCATCATGTAAAGCATTACCGCTCGTCCCTCTGTCTGTGAGCTAGTCCCTCTGTCTGTGAGCTAGCTCACAGAATGCGCTATCACTTAAAATAGCAATGTTGTTTTGAGCGTTATGGAGCCTTGTGAACTTGAAGGATAAGCTTATGCTGCGATGGAGGACACGCGAGAAGGAGCAATGCATGAAATTGCACAATGCAACGTGCAACGCTATTGTGCAAATACGTTCTTTGAAACATTTTGCACGTAGGTTGCATTTACCACTGTGTATTAGATTTAAGACACGGGCATGATTACCGAAACTACTTTTCACAGTCGTACGAAATGGTAGTGCTTGGTGCAGAGAGCAATACGGTTGTCTAGTGCGCCCGAGGTGCGTGTTTCACGCTGCAAAAGCAAGCGGCTAAAAAACGCGCGGCGTCTAGAAAAGCAGGAAAAGATGACATCCCACTAGTGTGTTGTAACATGCTCACGTGCAGCCAGTATCGACCGGTCCACGTCCAGAGCGCGCAGCTGAGGTTTTATACCTGCCAGCGGGGCCGATAAAATAACGAAGCGTGCGCTTCACTTTTGTGAGTTTTTTCGAGTCATCCAATCGTTCGCTAATTCACAGGTACCCGAGATTCACTGGA
The DNA here is from genome assembly GCF_055883805.1 of Amblyomma maculatum. Classification (NCBI taxonomy): domain Eukaryota; kingdom Metazoa; phylum Arthropoda; class Arachnida; order Ixodida; family Ixodidae; genus Amblyomma; species Amblyomma maculatum. Next base: position 162,031,466 of record NC_139354.1, read on the forward strand.
ATTTTTAAATATGTCGATTTCTTGTTTATTCCCTCTGTCAGAAAGTAAACATTTGAAGCCGTAATCTCATATGAAAGCGCTGACGTTGAAAGCTTCGAGGAACTCTGAAGAGAAGGAACTCGGCTGAAACGAAAAGAAATTTGAAAAGTCAACTCACATTACTGCGGAGTGTTCGTGCTTTGTGCAACTGGCTGTGTTCATAAAATAAGATTTATATTATATCATATCGTTATAGAAAAATTAGGGGGTCACTTAAGCTCTGCCGTTAAAGGTATAACGCGATAGGGTCTCTCTCATACACACACACGCACGATGTTTTCTTTCTTCACGTTTATATTTTAGCTCTTTTATTTATTTGTTTATTTATTTATTTATTTTATTTACCAAATACTGCAGGCCCTAACTGGAGGGGGCGAAAAGAATACAATGCAGTGAAAGATGAATTCATCAAAAGTAACATACCACACACAAGTGTAGTATGTTATATGTTGTTATGTATGTTATATTTCTATCATTTCTTTATTTATTTTTATTTGACGTATATTTTTATATAACGCATGTGTCAGCAACAATCGGCTTTCCATTCTGAGCAATTTGACAGTTTTGAACACATTCTTCAATTATTTCAATTAATCAATTACACATTCTAAATTTTCTTTCTTAGCATCACCAAGCACTGGTTTTTCATTCTGACACCTTTAAGCAGCCCTTACTTTCCAATTTTTCCTTTTTTTCGTTTTTTTATTTCATCAATTGATCAATTAATTAGAAAGATTTTATTAACTCGTCATCGCCTATCGCACACCAATCAATATTCAATCACTGGAAGCACAAATTACCATGGTACTTTTTTTTTACGCAGCCCCCGATTATTTCCGAGACTAATGCCAACTACTGCGTCGACGGCATGGGAAGGAAAGTGCTAAGCACCAGTCCAACTTACCTCAAATTATGCACGATCCTTTTATCATAAAATAAAATGCATCCTCACTCATTTCATCAACCAAGAATCTTCCAGAAACCGCCAGGGACCGAAGAGCGGTCCAAGCACAGCACACTAGGTTAAAATGTGAAAAGCGCGAACAGAACGGCGAGCGCTGACGGACGGACACAAAGCGAACGGATGGAGCGAACAAAATATGGCGGCCAGCGCGGGATCAGCAGCCGCTCACGGTTGCCAGGCGTACTTTTGTAAACCCTCTATTACTGCACCAGGGTGGCCAACTCCTGTTCTGGTGAGAGAGTGGGTTGCCGGAGGTGTTCACCGGCATCAGGTCGCACCCCAAACCTGTTTATGCAATTCCATCGACACTCATATTTTTTCTTTTTTTCATCCGGTGGAGAATTGCGCGGCACCGGGATTTGAACCCCGGTCCTCTTGCCCCGGACCGCTACGCCACAGCTGCACCCAGTGTGTGTGTAGGTGCTAAAAAATGTTTAATTTAACCACATATTTCATTTATTGCATCCTTCTAACTATCTGCATTGGCTAGAACGTTTCGACAAACCGTCAGCCGTCGACGCATTTTTTAAATTTTTTTTTACCAATTCCCTCTCTTGCGCTCTCAGTGGAAAACATTTTCTGTAAAACTGAATGAATTACAAACTGACTGTCCCCTCAAACTTTTTTCTTATTCTCTTGCGCAGAGGGTGAACGCATGTTCAGACCATGCTGGCTGAGATGAATTATTAATGTTCACCATTTAACACTGTGCACAATATTTACTGCTCAATATAGACGCGCGTGTAATCCCCAACAATTGATAAGGTATAATTTTACCTCCTGTAAACGCCCTGGCTTCAAAAGGCTATTACGCTGCTTAATGGCCGCATCAGGCGCTCAGCGGCAATCACCTGCGCTCGGGCGAAAGTGATTGGAAACTGCATCGGAATTCAGAACCCACTGTATAGGCAGCCCAAGCAAGTGGGGATATAAAAACTCTTATTATGGTAAATTTTATCATTGGTCCGTGCATTAGTTTCATAAAAACAGCAGTTATTACAATTGCAGCAGTGCTTGTCTAATTAAAGTTTGGTTTGGTTTGTGGGGTTTAACATCCCAAAGCGACTGAAGCTATGAGTGGAGGATGCGGAAATTCCCACCCCCTGAGGTTCTTTTACCCTTTGATGAATGATGGGATACATAGGCCCCACTTGACGCGCCGACTTTCTTTCTACATTGAACGCGAAATCAAAACATATCACGGCTTTGAGTGATGTGGCTCCCTCTATGACGATTTAAAGAAAACATTCACAGCTATTTTCTATGCTTAGCAGCAGGTGGAGCCACAAATTTCGTCAGTTCTTTTTGCTTCGCTTTTTGGTCCCACTTCGAGTTTTTCTCGTTTTGGAAGCTGCGTGAACTGCTATGAGATGCCTGGTGAGTAAATTTGCCTATTTCTTGCACTATAACAATGTTTAGAGAAAACGAATGGCGTGTAAGTTATCACTTTCTGGCAAAAATACCGTTCCATGTATGAATCTTGTGGCAGTGGTGTGTTTTGATGCCTGTAGTGTTAGGGTTAGCGAGTCTAGTGTGTGCGCAACTATGATCCTGGAGCTGAATGCCACAATTCATTTTTTTTGCGTAGGAGAACGAAAAAGCCTGAGCCGGGAGGAAGCCTTGGAGCTTTATTTTAGTTTACCGGACAAGTCGAATGACAGCGCCGATGAGTACTGCGATAGCTCTGACGATGAAGACTTTGTGCTTGGAAGCGCTGAGAGCAGCGAAGAGGACGAGGTTCCGCTACCACTGCCTGTTCCCTGTACAAGCAAGGGCAAAAAAAATGCGCGCAAGCCGTACTCCGGAATAAGAAAAAAACTGAAAAAAGTCAAGGAGCTCCCTGAAGGCTTAGATGATGATGTTACAGCCAGCCAGTGGGACATGTCCAAATTCATTGCGACGATTCCGACAAATCATAATGCATCTGGATCACAGATCTTGGAAAGAAGCACTGCCATTGAAGCATTCATGCTGTATTTCGATGAGGACGTGATCAAACATATCGTGGATCAAACAAACTTATATGCAGCAACAACCAACCGCAAAGGATGGACGACACTCACGTGCTTGGAGCTTCGTGCCTACCTCGGAGTCCTGCTTTTGATGAGTGTGAATAGCATGCACCACCTGCAAATGTACTGGTGATCAGACAGCCTATTTCATGTCAAAGAAATCGCCCAAGTGATCACCTACAAACGATTTCAATTTATAACAAACTGTCTGCACCTCAACGACAATGAAAACATGCCGGACTATGGCTCAGAAGATTTTGACCGTGCATACAAAGTTCGGCCATTGATAGAGATGATGAACGAGAGGTTTCAGGCCCACTAGCCATCCAGTCACCTCGCCGTTGATGAAAACATGATTCTCTTCAAAGGTCGCTCAAGCATGAAACAATACATGCCAGTGAAACCGAAAATCAAGCGAGGGTACAAAGTGTGGTCTCTAGCTGATTCTGAGACGGGCTATCTCCTCAAGTTCCAGCTCTACGAAGGCAAGAGTATGCAGAAGCCAGATGACAGAACCTTGGGCGAACATGTTGCACTAACTCTGGCCGATGGTGCTGTCCCTGCTGGCTCACATTTATTTTTTGATAATTTCTTCAGCTCCACTATGTTGCTTCAAGAGTTGCGAGAGAAAGATATCCTTGCTTGTGGCACATTTCGAGTGAACAAGAGGGATCTGCCACCAGAAGTCAAAGTCGACAACAAACTGGAGCGAGGGTCCTACATTTCGCGGAAGAAGGCTGACGTGGAAGCCTACCAATGGCGAGACTCTAAAATGTGCACATCATGTCCAACTATCATGACCCAGAAAGCGTTGTGCAAGTCCAGCGAACCGTTCAAAACGGCAAGAAAAAGGCAGTGGACTGACGATGTGTTGTGAAAGAATACAATGCATGGATGGGTGGGGTGGATAAATTCGACCAGAAAAGGAATGCCTATCCAGCAGACCGCCGTTCAAAGCGCTGGTGGAGCGCCACGCGTAACGCCAGAGTGTTACGCGTCGTCTGCTAGCACTGCCCCTGGACCCTTCGAGAAGGCGCTCGTGTAGTTGTCGCCACCTTTAAAAAAATAGAGGAGCCTTACTTGGTCATCCCTAGAGAGCTGACATTTGTGCTGTAACCACTAGGCGCATTTTATGGTGTGCTGTCCTCAGCTCAGGAGAGCCTAGAACTCCAATCCAGTCCTCATTCATGCCAAGCAGACTTGACATACTGATTCCATAGAGCAGACAAAAAAAGAACTGCCTTAAAAACTGCATGCTCTCAGGCCATCTGCACATATTGGCAGTTGGTCACTGATTCCAGTATTGAGGAGAGCACTACTGCAAGCCCATGAAAAGGGAAATGAGGCCCTGGAGAAACCCCAACCTATATTGGTTTTATGAGGCCCCATTTCAGCATTCATGGGCTCCAAGATGACACTGGCAATGCTACTTTCTTGTACGCATGCCAGCTAATCGCACTGACTCAGTTTCTGAATTCCTTATAGTCGGTCGAGCTCCCTCTTTCCCTCGGTCCGGCTGACTGCCTAATGTGGAACCTGCCAGCGGTGTGGCCTCCAGCCATGAATAATCCAATACTTTTTTCGAAAATCACTGGCACACATTGAACATCACTTATGCCGGCAGTTAATTTCCAGATACTTGCAGCATCTCTTGCATCAACGGCTGAAATATATCTGATCAGCACATGAAAATAACACTGCCAATACCTTGTTGCTCCGGTAGTAGCGCAAAGCAATACAGCCGACATTCAGATCGAGGATAGCAGTGGAAAACAATGCCATTAGAAAGTGGCATGCAGGGGTTGCCAATGATGAATGAGAACGAGAATTTGCATCGCATGACATGTGTAATGCCATTTGTCCATCCCTACAAATGTGGCATCACGGACACCAACCTTTCCGAACATTTGGCTGGCCTCGTTACCTCCCGTTTGGTACTTCCTCACCCGAGCACGTAACTGTCACGCGACATCAGTTGTCTTTGTAATGCTGCTCTCAGTGCACATGAACTCAATCGTGCCCTCGAACGCCGTCGCAACAGCCGCAGTGTGCCTGGAACAGACAATATCACCTACAAGATGTTGAGCAATCTCAACAGGCAGCAATGCCCTGCACTGCTTGCAGCCTTCAATCAAGTGTGGAAGTGTGCCACTGTGCTACCAATACACAAGAAAGGGAAGCCAGTTGGTGCACTTACATAATACCGGCCAGTTTCACATTTGGTGCGGGCAAAACCTTAGAGGCCATCGCCCTTGAGAGCCCTGAAGGGATTGCCTCAACACACAATATCCTGTCACCGGAGCAATCTGGATTCCGTAGGAAAAGATGCCCAGCAGACTCCATCAACCAAGTCACTTCAATTCTTGAGAATGGACAAAGCCAAAAAACACTGCGCATTTCTAATATTACTGAACACACGCAGTGCATTCGACTTGCTTCCCCATGAAGTAGTCTGAGTGGGAAACGTCCAAAGGACCCCTTAAAACATTACTCGAGGCGTTCCCCAGGGCCGCGTGCTGAGCCCTTTGCTATTCAACCTCGCACGACTCGCCAGTTGCCTACCGAGGACTGAGCACAGGTTGCGGCTTGCAATCTATGCAGACGACATCGCCATAGTCGCCTTTGGCAGACGACATCGCCCTAGCCGCCTCTGGCCCCACCCTGTACAACCCAGATACTAATGACCTGCAAAAGTGACTACTTGGGCGGAATTGGCCTCTCCACCGCACCGGAGAAAACTGTCGCCATCATGTTCTACCCACGAGTAGCGGCCTCAACGAACACTCCCCCCTTTGCCTTCGCGTCTATCTAGCTTCGAGCACCGACCCTGCCCCCCCTGAGAATCTCCGAGCAACAACCCACTCACGCATGGGAGAAGTGTTGAGCGACTTGGACTTTGTCGTGAGAGACACGGGAGTACAAGATGACCTCGCACACACGTCTATACAGATGGGTCCGTTTTCTCGGATGGCAACTCTGCCACTGCAACGTGTTTCGTGCCCGCTCTTCGACTTCAAAAGCATGCAGCACTACTACTCCTCAACGTCAGCAGTGGCAGTGGCGCTGCGTCTTACTGCAGACATTCTGGTCCCCTCACATAACATCTGTGGCCATTCTGTGTGACTTGCGTTCTACGTTCATACAGTTGCGACATTCCCAATGCAGTGCGATCTGTGTACAGTGGCTCTAAGCTGTGTTTCCAGGATGAACGCGGGTACGACACTGTGCTGCATGTTGGAGAGGCAGGAAACGAGGCAGCAGATCGACTGGCTGAAGCTGCACACGACAATCCAGCAGTTTCATTCTGTGAATCAGTTACGCGCTTTGATGTTGCTCGTCCCATCATCCACTATAACATCACTGTGTGTCACCCCGATCCTCGAGTGGTCTCTGGCAAGCGCTCGTGACAAGCAACAAAGTGCAGCAAATGTGTCTCCGTAAGGAAGCTGCACTTCGACAGATTGATTCACCACTAGCAAAAGAACAAGCATTTCGAGGGCAGTCACAGCGAAGAAGTGTCGCCTGCGTCAGCTGCTAATTATGTTATAGTAGACCTTGCCACTGTGAGTGCGCTTCTCTTGCGAGCGTTGTGGCATGCAAAATGTGCTGTGGGAGTGTGGAGGTAGTGCGAGGTGATTGGGATTATGACGTCGTGATGCACCTGGCATTGGTGTACGAAACCTGTGGCGAAGTGCATTCCAAATGGAGCCCACAGAGGATTGACGGCTCAAAGCATTGCAATCCCTCTAAAGTAAACGTTCTCGCGGGCAACGCAAAGCTTCCAACTGGCAGTGGCCAAACGGCCATGAACGATATATTTTCAGCCATGGGGCTGTCTGGGCAAGCTATGCATAAGAAACATTTTCAGGATTACCTGATAAACGTCCTAAAGCCCGCTAACACATGAGCTGCAGAGACCGTGATGGGGCAGTGTGCACGTGAAGCGGCGACTCTGTACGAAAAGTTGTGCTTAGGCAACCAAAACAATATCTCTGTATGCTCCGATGTGGAATGGATAATGCGGAGCCACTCGTCGCACATTGGCGTTGGAACTCTGGTTGAACTATTCACCGGCTATGTGCTCGAATATGTTGTCCAGAGTAATTTTTGCTTAGGCTGTGAACTCTGTCCCAAACCCGACACTAGGGGATATGAGGAGTGGAAGAAAAAGCACCAGTGTCAGAAGAACACTGAGTACAAGTCAGGACAAATGGAAGTTGAGGCAGGGCTCATTTTATTCTAAGGATCTATTCATTGCCAAAATCTCTGCTACACGACTGTACTCTGTGATGGGGACAGCCGCACATTTGATGCCATAAACCAAGCAGACGTTTATGGGTTTATCCCAGTGCAGAAAGAATATTGCGTAAACTAAACAGTTGAGCACATATATTGGCCGCGCCCTAAAGTCACATGAAGGTGATGTAAGCAACACGAAAAGGGGTGACATGAAGGGGATGTAAGAAACATGCAAAGGGCTGTCATGGCTACATCACCATGTGACATCTACAGATGCCCGCCCTAACCACTCATTGTGCCTAAATGGCACAGTGTCATGGTGTGGGCACAATTTTGCACATGCAAAAGGACAGCAACCACCCAAACACAGCAATTTGCCAAGAGATGTTGCTTATGTGCTGCTACCACTTTATGAGTCGCTGTCTGAGTGGAAACTGCTAGAAAGGTGTTTTCATGAAAAAACACAAAACTATAACAAGAGTTTCCACTCAGTAGAATGGAATTTGGTTGCTAAAGAGCAGCACTCCTCGCTGTTTGCATTCGAAGCAGCTGTTGCTGAGGCAGTACTTCACTTCAATACAGGTAGCCAGCATCCCGAGCTGCAATATTAGATGAGCTGAAGACAAACCTATTCACGACGAGCCTTTCACCTTCTACGCGCGTGTGCCAAAGGGTGTTCTGAACACCGATCTATGCAAGGATCTAGTGAAGAGGTTCTGGAAACATGAGTTAGGTGATGTACAGGATTTTGATGCAGGTCGTTTTGAAGTTCACTTCAAAACGAGGGCAGCGGTAGATCGCTTTTTAGCTCAACCCGTTGTCAGCGCGAAAGGTCATGACATTCCGTTCAAGTATAGAGGGGTGCGTACGAAAACAGTGCACGTGTACTGCTTCGAACTTGATCAGCCCGAAGTTCTCCTGACCAGAGAACTGGATGCCTATGGTAAGATTGTGGGGAGAGTGATGGAGCATGTGCTTGGGTTCCCTGATGTCCCATTAGGAAATGTCAGGGTCCATATGGAGATGACCAAGGAGCTGCCAAATCTCTTGAAAATCGGGGAGAAGACAGTACAGTGTGAGTACGCCGGTGTGGTGCGTGTGTGCTGCAAGTGCGGCGGTGTGGGACATCTCTCCGCAGTGTGCATGACGCCACAGTGCTTGCTGTGCGCTAAGTTTGGGCACGAGACGTGCGATGCACCTCGTCCCATGTGTGGCGGCGACCACCAATACGCCGATCGCACTAAGCTGACATACTCGACGGTAGTAGCAATCCCGGAGGAGGCAGAGGTGCCTCCAGGGAATGTTTCATCACCAGGTCCATCGTCTGAGGCTGCCATCACGCACGTGGAGACAAGCTAGGACGAGGGAGGCCTAGCAGCAACCATCGTGCCGAGTGGAGCTGCCGAGGCTGCCCCCCATGCAGAGGCTGATAGCGGCGCTCGCGCGAGCACCTTTTCGGGCCCTTTGGCTCCGACGTATTTCAGGTCCCCGCTGGCGCAGGCAGCACAGGGTAAAGCTGCTCCTCCCCCTCTTCCTGCAGAGCGACGTGACCAAGCGGTGATGCTGGACAGAGCAAAAGGCATCGGAGAAATCGGTCGCCCCAACCGATGCAGAGGCGGCGGGAGCTCATTTTATGGCAGTGCGGACAGCCGGGAAACGCCGCTTACGTGGCGGCATTGCCAACCGCTAGAGGAACGGCTCGGAACAGGACTCTGATGGAAATTCAACCTCGTCACCCTTGATTCAGCTCCATGCGGAAAGGCCGAAGGTGGAGATCAGCGGTGGTCTGTTCGCGGTGCTTTCGGACAACATCGGCTCGGACACTGAGATGGACGACAGTGGTGAGAAGAATTCTTCAACACCTTGTGTCCAATGCGAGGGTCTTAGTTGCGACTGCTTGGATTTATCGTCGACTACTTACCCCTCGTCGTCCAAAGCTGCATCTGACGCCTCGGACGAGGAAACCCCCAGTCTCTTGCTCCTTTCTGCTGTGTTCTTCAGCTAGCGCTTTTTCGTTGTCCCAGTTTTGTTCTATTATTATTCTGTCGCAGTGCTAGCTGTTCTATCTTAAAAAATAAACCACCATGGCTTTCTCTCTAGCCATTGCCGCTTTAAATTGCCGCGGCATCTCGCTGTACGAAAAAGCAGAGGTCATCGAACTCGCGTGAGCTAAGAATATAGATATCCTGGTTTTGCAAGAGACTTTTCTCTATCGCTTAAGTCTGATCCGGAACTTTGACAGAACCTTTGGCACCAGATCTTTTTGGAGCTATGGAGCATCGGGCTCCTGCAGCATTGCCATTATTTTAATTAAACGTTTTCACAGTAAAGTCCTGCGCCACTCTAGAGATTCTGATAGTTGTGTTTTGTCTGTTGATCTTGATTGCGACTTATGCATGGTGAATGTGAATGCGCCATGCAAGGGCTGTGATCAGGATGCATTCTTTTCGTCTTTGGATGCACACCTGGTTGGTCCTTCCAAAGTTGTTTTTGTTGGGGATTTTAATTGTGCACTCGATGTCACAGACCGAGTGTCACATCGCGGTACCGCGCCGAGGCGGGACCACAATGGGTCGCAAACACTTGGGGCAATAGTGAATGAGCTAGAACTTGTTGATGCATGGAGCTCGCTCCACTCAGGACAGTTAGGGATGAATTGGTCTGGGAGGCACGTGCAGAGCAGGATTGATAGGTTTCACGTTTCTTAGTCACTGGTGCCCAGCATGCAATCTATGTGGATATTTTCCACAGCCCTTAGCGACCATAAGTTATTCTCTGTTTTTTTTTCACGGTTCGGTAGTTCCTCACAAGGGACCGTGGCTTCTCAATCCACGATTATTACTAGACCAGAAGGCAGTGGCTGACATTAAGTTTCTTTTAAGATCCAATCTGAATTATTCTCTCAATGGTGCTGGTTAGGATAGAGTGAAGGCTAGTGTACGCGATTGCTGCAGGTCCTGAGGAATGCGCAGGGCACGTGAGGAGATTAAAATAGTCTCTGATGCAATACTCCTGCTTTTCGCGTCTCTCTCCGAGGGACCGGGTGCGACCGCTGCACTGCAGTCACTTCGCAAAGAATATCGCACTCTCCTCCAGTGCAGATGGAATCGCTTGATGGCCACACTGCGTACTGAAATAGGAAAGTGAGACGTGGTGCAGTAAACATCTGCTCCGACGCCACTTAGCATGTACAGAGTCCACTCTTTGTGCTGTAGCTGACCCCGTACAGGTTCCATTGAAAAAACATCCGAGGGCATTTTGAAATTGGCAAGGCAGTTCTATGTTAATTTCTATACAGCTCCCCCTCAAACCAACAACCTCTTTTCCTTTTTGAGAGGCTTTGTCAGATACTCAAAGGGAGGGGCTGATCACTCTCCTGTGTGGGGACGAGTAGAGACGTAGTGACCTGCCAGTGTGGCATCCCATCACGTTCCTGAACTGTGACTACCAGCTTAACGCGAGATGTCTGTCCAGAGGGTTAACTTTGTTCCTTGGCGATCTATTAGGTTCTTATCAGGCTTGTTGCGTACCAGGCCGCTCCACCCAGCTCCATGGTTTCACCTTTAGAGATCTCTTTCTTTGAGCGCAGGCGCGTAATCTGTCAGGCTCCTTTGTTCTTTCGACCAGGAAAAGGCATTTGACATTATTAGTTATACCTACATTTTCAGACTGTTAGAGGAGGCTGGCCTCCCCTCTGATATTCAGAGGATGGTGAGTCTTGTACTCAAGGTCTACCTCTGCTGTAATAGTTGAAGGTACGGTGTCGCAGGCTTTCGATGCAGGCTGTGGAGTTCTGCAGGGATGTCCTCTGCCACGTGCCCCCATGTGCTTACAATGAACTCCTCCTTCAGAGACTAGCAAAAGACTCCCAGATAGGCAGGTTCCCGTTACCGTCAAGCTCTCTGCCTGTCCCCATGTTTGCCTATGCAGACGACCTGACTATCGTCGTTCCAGATGAAGCATCTGTGTGCTCCGTCCTGGACGTTATAAAAGGGTACTGCAGGGCGAGTGGGGCCGCATGACGCAGCAAGTGGCCAAAAAGCTGGAGGACTACCTCTGGACGCTGCGGCTGGTTGCGTGCCCCAATATGCACTCCTCAGAGAAAGCGGAGCTTCCTAGCATAGACCTCGAGAAGGTGAGTATGCCGCGTTTGCGCTCGCCCTCCAATTCTCCCACCAGGTAGTCATCCCAGGCGAGGCCTCCCTCTCCCCCTGCCTTCTCGCCATGCTTGACGCGACACATGAGGCAGCAGTTCCTCAAGGAGCAGCCTGTGGACCAGCCGCCCTCCAAGCAGCCACAGCGCAAGCAGAAAGGGGCGTCGCAGAAGGATCACTGGAACGTTCCTGGATGTGGTGAGTGATACCCACCGTACTAACCCCTTTCCGCCACCTTCTTGCCCTGCAGATGCTCACAGCGTTGCAGCTGCCGCGGCACCTGGGCCCGCAGACACAGCTGGCCAAACCTCGGAATATTCGTCCAGTGCCAACCCCCCCCCCCCCCCCCTTTGCAGGCGACTCAACAACCCTCACCTCTGCTAAGACCATTGACCACCAGACAAAGCAGCGAATAGCCTGGCATCCTACACAGCTCACGGACAGGAGTCCCAAGCTGATGCCCCTACAACAGAGGTAAGTATTTCCTCCCTCCCACCTCCTAATGAGGTTTCCGCCCCCGCAGGGAATCAGGATGATGGCGGCTGGATTCAGGTGCAGCGAAAGGCCAGATGCTAGCGCAATCGCAACCTGCCCAGGCTGACCACAGTCCTCTTCCGTCCATCGGAACGTGGCCTCTCCCCCAGGGACATCGTGAAGGAGGACAACAGCACCTTCCTCTACAGCTTCCCTGCAGTCCTGGAGGTTCGAGTGAACACTAAGCAGAATATCATCGCCGCAGACGTGTCCACGGAGGCTGCCCGTGTCCAGCTCCTGGCCCTCTTCTCACTGCTGACCACACCCGTACGTGCGTTCGAGGCTTCCCAACAGAACAACTACGTGGGAATGGTGTACGGCGTCACAGGGAGGTGAGCGACAGCGTCGTGGCCGACTCCATTGAGGCTGACGTGGTGATAGTCAGCCTGAGGCGCGGCGACCAAGCCGTGACAATCCGGTTTGCTGCTCCACCTCCAGACCACGTCCTCTTCTCCAGGATGCGGTTCCCTGTCTGCCCCCTCATGGCCCGCCCCCTGCAATGCCCCTGTGCCGAGGGTACAACCACACCAGGTCTGCCTGTCCCCGACCGCCACGCTGCACCACCTGCAGTGGGCCCCACCTCCGGAAGGACTGCACAGCCTCTGCTCCGAAGTGCAACCACTGCAGTGGACGCCACAAGGCCTCGGACCTGTCCTGTCCACGGTGGAAACAGCAGAGTAAGTTCCTACGCAGGAACCCCAACCCAGAGGCAAGGCGGTCCATCGTCACAGAGCTGTGCCAGCACCATCTAAATTTTTCAAGGCCTGCGCGCTTTCCTTCTTTGCCTATCTGACGTCACACTACTTTGACCGTCGACCTGCCTCGACCCTTCCGCGACCCCCGCATTCGACGGGCACTAACACCCTCCTCGTCTCTTCGCACGTGTCAATCAGCAGTGCAACGTCGCCTCAAATTGCCGGATGCGCGTGTGTCAACACGTGGTGCCGAGTCTTATTGCTCTTGTGCTTGTGAGTTCCGAGTGGAAAGTTGTGAATTTGTGCTTGGCGCTTGGCCTGGGCTTCCTGTGGAAGCGATGGGTCGCTGCTGCGTTCCCAACTGCAAAGGAAACTACGAAAACGGACCAAAAGTGCGTGTTTTCTTTCCCTAATGAAGCTCGTCGGATTAAGTGGGAGCGTGCCGTTTGTTGCGACGACTTCGACATCCACACCCTGAGAGACCCTAAGTTATGTTGTCGCTGCGCATTGAATTGAAATCGTTGAAGGGTTATAATTTGTTATGATGCTGAAATTTCGACAAGGAGCGGTATGAAATTCAAGGTGTCGCAAAATTTGCGCAACCTGCAGGTTTGAGTAATTGTTTTTTTCGCTATATGTAAGGCAGGGTTTTTCAGAGGTCAAATTGATGCCATTTTTTTGTAATTACTTCACTGTTTGCGACTGCGTCATATCTAAAAATGCCGACACATACCATCGGACTCCGTGGTGACCACGTGTACATTTAAAAGCTGTTTTCTTTTTTCAAATTTAGACTAAATATAATAAGTGTAGTGTTTTTTTAGGGAATGATTTAGGCCATTGGGGTTATTGTATTCCCGTAATAAATGAGACGGCAATAATATGGGTGCATTTGCTACTATACAGGGGCCAGATCCCGCGACGGTTCCGTTCGGGAACTGGTTCCTTTCGCCGCTCCTAATTGGTTGCTGCGTCACGTCCGGCGTGACCCCCAAAACTTCCGGAGGCGGCTCCACGTTTTTCGCCTACGTCACGGAGCGGCACGGGGCGGGGCCACCACTCCGAAAGGAACCGTTTTGCCAGCCGGCGCAGGAACCGCGACGAGTTGGTCTGCTTCGAGATGGAACCGCTCTGCGCTCGCTGTGGCGCCTCATGGCCGTAGTCGAGCGACGGCGCGCGCCGCGCAGCTGCTTGAGTACGGCCGTGGTATCCTTTTTTTTTTTTGTGTGTGTGTGTTTTTTTTTGGGGCAGCGCTTTGCGGGTTTAGTAAACTGACGCAGTAAACAAAAAAAAAAAAGAAAAACGAGACAACGCCTTCTACATGTCTCAGGAGGTTTTGCGGCAACACTGGCTAAGGCTGCATGCTGATCGCGAAGCGAAGTGGGGACGAAGGGGTATGCCGGGCTGCCGTCAGAAGCAAAGGTGCTCTACACGCTTCGATCGCTACTTTGCGATCGGGAGCTCTCGGCCAACAGCAGTGCGACCATTTGAATCCGGCAGTCGTAGAGACAAATAATTCGCGTCCGTAAGTGCGGGCTGAGTTTTCCCTACATCAGCGGAAGGGGAGCAGACGGTGGCTGATTGGGTCGAGTGCAGTCGGATTCCATGTGTCATCGGCTGCGTCCTACATTGACAGCTATTCACGGAAAGGTCGCGCATACTCACGACGCTTGAGCGGCCGATAAGGCTACGGACGCTGCCCCGCTACATAGGCAGGCGCGGACGCGCCGGCGCGGTGCCGGTATCAAGCAGCTCGTTCGTACTCGCAACGGCGGCAGCAACTCCTCCGTCAAAGAGCTAGCGTGATTCGGACTGCATACTACGGGCGTTGTAGACATCGTTATTAGGATATTTGCCACTCTGTGCGAAAGGCAGAACTTACAAAAACTTCACAGCGAGCGAGAAAGCAGATGACGCCGCCGCGCGCGCAATACCATCTAGCGGCGAAGAAAGGTACTCATGAGCCAAGATAATTGCTTGGCAGTTGTTAACAGGATGCTTCTAAGAATATTTCAGTCTATTATTCACTAGTTTGTATTACTATGTAATTATTAGATTTATTTCGTGCTTAACACCACTTTGGTACAAGTATTTGGCACCAGAAAAAGCCACATGCTCGTGATGGACACGCCTACAATCTGGGGCCATCGCTGATTGGCCGCTGTCTTTCCCGTCTTCGCCGTAAGGTGGCGCCCGCTGTCTTGCTGACGTCAAATTGACGTCATCTTGAAAGAGAACGGTTCCCGAAAGGAACCTCCGCTGGATATGGCCCCAGATAGTAGCCTAAACTTTTCCAACTTAAAAGAAAACAGAAGAAAAATACACGGCGGCAGAAAATATTATATTTTGGTTCCTCAGGGACATTTTCCTTCCGGTGTTTTGAAGGTCTGCGAGCTGCATTTCAAACCTGAGTATCTGAGAACAAAGTCCGCCTACATAGATGCTACAGGCAACACAATAGAAGTACCCATGGGCCTTACAAGGTTGACCCCAGACGCAATCCCCACGATTTTTCCGAACAGCCCTGCTTACCTGTCGGACAGCAAGCCAGTGCGCCCAGAGCCGGAAGAAAAAAAGAGCACGCCTTGAGCAAGCACACTTGCAAGAAGCCATCCAGCTTTCAATTTCTGCGCACGAAGAAGAGGAGCGCAAAAACAAGCTGCCCTCATTTGGACATCTCTCGAGGCTCCAAGAAATTGAAATTTCTGACTTTTGGACACTAATGCAAGCTGAAAAGTGTGTCTTATTTGTGCATGTTGATGGCAGTGCTGGGCCACTAGAGGTTGAACGTTCTATAGTAATCAACGAGCACATGGAAATTACAGCCTTTTGGAAAAAAATCCAGCTTTCCAGTGATCAGGTCGCGATTTCATTGAAAACTGATGATTTGCGCACTATCCAGTATGTATTAGACGCAGTGCACAAATTTAAAGCACCAAATGTGTGCCAGCAAGAAGAAAAATTGAAAGCTTGTTTCAGTTTGCTTTTCTCACTCCTCGAACACCTGACGAGTGACGAGCTACTGCCGCGAGAAAACGCTAAAGTGGTCACTTTTCTAAAAGAGCAACTCCAATTATTAGCTGTGAAAGAAGGTGGAGCCATTAGGTACTCAGCAGAATTCCTTGTGTTTGCAAGCCTTCTTTTTACTATTTCTCCACATGCCTACAGATTCCTTCGTAGTTCTGGGGAAATAGCATTACCACACAGATCAACATTAATGAGGCTAAGTAGTCGTTACAATGACAGTCCGGCAAAGGAGCAAAATGAGGGGTTTTTGCGGTACATAAAGAAACGAGCAAATATCCTAAAGCCGCATGAGAGAGTGGTAACATTGATGGTCGATGAAATTCACCTTCAGCAATATTTTGACTTCAAGGGAGGATCACTGAGTGGGACGGCGTCAAACTCTTCTGAAGCGGCAAAAACGGCACATGTCTTTATGACCCAGTCCTTACTCTCAGGCCATAAAGATGTCGCACATATTCTTCCTGTAGTCACTATTGAAGCAAGTCAACTGCACGACGTTCTGGTGAAGACTATTTTGGAATTCGAAAGAGCTGGCCTCTGTTAATGCTGTCATAACCGACAACAACGCTATCAACAGGAAAGTTACGTCGCTTTTTTCCAAACAAAACACAGTAGACATCGTTTATCCACATCGAGCAGATAATCAGAGGCCACTTTTTTCCACTTTTATCCACAGTTTAACAACACAGGGTCGATTGTACGGGTTAATGGGGCATCATTTAAGACTCTGCGAGACTTGCATGCTTCTGAAGAACAATGCTTATCAAAATTTGGGTATAGACTGACGCACAGAGCTTTGAACCCTTAAACTTTGAACGTCAGAATGTGAAATTGGCTCTCAAAATATTCAATCCTTTTGTGGTTGAAGCGTTGTTCAAGAACGTGCGGAAATCAGCTCAATTTACTGTACGCAACAGGCACAGCTAATTTCATTGAGCTGATCAATAGATGGTGGCGCATCGTCAACGTTAAGACCCCGTCGAAGGGCACACACCTTAGAGACCCACTTCAATATCCAATTAGGTGCATGAATGATGCACAACTAGAGTTTTTAAATTCCGTTGTGAACTGGCTGGACATGTGGAAGGATGTAAAAATGGATACTGGAGCCCTAACAAAGGACACGCATGCAGCTCTGCAGCTCACATCTTACTCTCTGATAGAGATCAGCAGATACTGCATTGAAGAACTCCGTTTAGACTACGCTCTACTCGGAAAGTTCCAAACTGAGAGCCTAGAGGCCAGGTTTGGCCGGTACCGCCGTTTTTCTGGCTCGAATTATCATGTTTCAGTCCAACAAATATTAGAGTCAGAAACGAAGATTAGACTTCAGGACTCTTTGATCCTCCCAGAGATGAAAGAACTCTGCAAGCCATCGGTAACAGCAGTCGACGAAAAAAGGCTTCCTGAAGATTACAAAATTATTTTAACAGAAAACGACTATAAAGGCAAGGAAGCTTCCATGCCAGCAATAGCTTATATAGACCCTTTACAGCGCGAGCGCATGGGCGCTGCCATATTTGATCATGTGACCCTTCCGCCATCGCTGGCCTTCGGGCCTTCTGGTTTGACGGCTTTCGGCACGCTAGTACTCGGCTGCACAGTGCGGCGTACCCGCTATCGCTGGGGACAACGAGCTTGTAGACAGGCAATAAACTTCATGTGAATGCCTATAGTATGTGTAGGTGCTAAAAAAATGTTTAATTTAACTACGTAGTTCATTTATTGCGTCCTCCTAAATGTCTGCATTGGCTAGAACGTTTCGACAAACCCATCAGCCGTCGATTTTTTTTTTTTTTTTTTTGCTTTTTTATCAATTCCCTCTCTAGTGCTCTTTGTGGAAAACGTGACTTTCTGTAAAACTGAATAGATTACAAACTGATTATTCTCTCAAACTTACTTTTTCTTTTTTAATTTTTTTGCGCAAAGGGCGAACGCATGCTCAGACTATGCTGGCTGAGACGCATTATGAATGTTCATTTAACATTGTGCACAATGCTTACTGCTCAATATGGACACGCGTGTAATCGCCGACAATTGATAAGATATAATTTTATCTCCTGAAGGCCACATCAGGCGCTCAGCGGCGTTCACCTGCGCTCGGGCGAAGGTGACTGGAAACTGCACCGGAATTCAGAACGCACAGTACGCAGCCCAAGCAAGCGGGGATATAAAAAAATCTTATCATGGTAAATTTCATCATTGGCCTGTGCATTGGTTTCATAAAAGCAGCAGTTATTACATGTATTTCAGCAGTACTTGTCTAATTAAATTTTGGTTTTGTTTGTGCGGTGTTAAGTCCCAAAGCGACTCAGGCTATGTGTGGAGGACTGCGGAAATTCTCATCCCCTTGGGGTTCTTTAATGTGCACTGATATCGAACAAAACACGGGCGCCTGGGTTTTTGGCTCCAGCGAAAAGCAGCCGCTGAGGCCGAGATTCGATCCCGCATATCCTAGGGAATAGTATCTAATTAAAGTAAACAGATTCACTTACATGCCCAAACTACCTTTCCTTCTCTGCGCAATCAATTCGTATAACTGCATAGACATTAATAGCAACGTCAAGGTACCTCTTAACGCCCTGCGAAAAATCTCGGCAGCAGTGCAAAGACTCAACATCCAATTCCTGAGAAAACGTCAGGGTCGTTCTCGCATGGCTATGGCTACTGCCGGTGCTAAAACGAGCTGGGGCGTGCCATTCTCTTCAATTCACAGGCGCTTTCTTGTCCCAGAAAGGAACATGAACTCGTGATACATCTCCCAGAAAAACGGTTGCCTAGGCCATGATGTGCACCTTATGTAGAAAGCGTCTTCTGTTCTTCCGCCAATAAACAGGGTCATTAGCTCTACTTCCTCGCAGAATACTTCGATAATACAGATGACACCTGCATCAAAGCAGCGCTGTTTAAGTCAGCTGGTATTCTTACACAAGATACACAGCAGCAGTTAGCAGTGCGCGCCGATGCGTTCCGAAGGCCAGCAATGACGGCAGTCCTAGTGGCGCCATCTGTTAGGGAAGAGTTGAACTACTCTCTGTAAACGGTCTATAGCTGGATTCTGTGCCCATGCAGCACTAAAGAAACTGCCATTCGAAGCTTGTGCTGACAACCTGACCACACAACACAGAGAACTGGAAATTGATAGAAATGTCCTAATGACAAGCTTAACCAGAGGTGCTCTGAAGTTCCCGCAGCCAGTTGTAATCAACGCAGTGTTGCAAACACAAGTAATATTAGAAAAACTTACGACAAAAGAAAATTCCACCAGGTTCCATGCGGCAGGCAATCAAAGAGACATCCTTATTGCTCTCACGAAGTACCTGCTTTCAGATAACGAGGAAATCTATATATATGCAGGAATGGGCATCATCCTGACACGGTGCTGGATCACATCTTGCGCGCTGCCGCCAACAGGTTCTTGAACTATGTTCAAATAAAAACTGACGGCTTGAGAGCAGGTATAACAGCAAAAGCACAAAAGAGAAAGCTAAAAACTTTACAACAGAATACTGTGAGGCAGCGTATGCATGAACAAATTTGTGCTCTGTATGTAAATATTTTGTAATTATTCAAATAAAGTGCTGTGTGCGCTGCTCCTTTTTTTGTATCTCTTTTTCTGACCTGAAGCTTGAATCTAAGTGTAACTTATCGCGATATATTCGATATCGCTATATATATCAGGAGCAAAAAATTAACATATTCAATGCTGTTTTGTTTTTTTTTACGAAAGTGCAACTAATTACGAGGTGCAAAAATTTTACAGCGCACCCGTGCCACTAGCACACCGCGCTTGTCCTGCTTGCACGGAGGGTCGCAAGGAACGGCCGCTAAGTCAAGATGCGTGACGTCACGAAGGGAATGCGCAGGCCTTCAAGTATTCTAGGTGGCTTTGGCTGTGTTCACAGCAGCCGAGCCAACGCCCCCTTGGAGCCACAGCTCCCCCGCAGGGAAAAGGTAGCTACACAGGTGTCCTCAAGACCAGACCTTCGCCTGCAGCCCAAGGCCCTGCCAAGCCTCCTGCCACGGTGGGTGCGGTGCAACCAGGCGTGACTGGGGCCATCCAACTGGCGGTCCAGACCCTCCCTTCCCAGCTTCCCCCCAACAGAGGGACACCTAAGCTGTACGAGGCAGCTCTCCTTGCAGAGAGCCCTTCTCTCCTTAATCGTGGCGAGGCGTAGAGGAACCGCAGAGAGGCCACACGTCCTCCAGTGGAATGTGCATTCCCTACGCGCTCGCCACGCTGACCTACGAGACATGATTTTGCAGGGAACCCTGAACGTTGACGTCCTGGCGCTTCAGGAGACCAGGATACCTGCGGAATCTGCTCACCTACCGGGCTACACTGGCTACCGTGGCCTGTTCTGCTGTGCCCTCGGTCCATGTGCAGATGACCCGTGCCTGGACCCGTCCCACCCTCAGGACCGACCCCGCACCGCCATCTACGTGCGCAACTCCATCCCGCATACGGTACTAGATGTCGCTGCCAAAGACCTGGGCCACCTCGAGATTTGTGCCATCCGTGTCCGTCTGGGCAACACAGACACCTCGGTGGCCTCGGTCTATGTCCCCCCGGGCGTCCCATGGGATCCTTCCTGCCTCACGGCCCTGCATTGCCGCCTAGGTAATGATGCCGTAATCTGTGGCAACGGCAATCAGTGGTATCGCATGGTTTTCAGCCAGAGCCATATGCAAGGATCAAACAAAGCTGCAAAGTACAAGTGAAATGAGCACACGTTAGGATCTCGCACATTTTCGGAGGGCACCATGTGAGTGATATTAGAAAAAAGCTACCAAGTAGATGAGTGAAATACGTATGTCTTAGGCACACATGTTTTTTCAATGATTCAATAACTGCATCATAAATGCAAAGCGGGAAAGCATCTGCTGCCACAAGGTGTGGCGTGTAAATGCCTTGGTGAAAGATGATGCAGGATGAGTGACTTAGCATGCTGCATTTCCTGCAGCAGTGCTCCTTTCCATGCCATCGAGGTGCCACACTGATTTTTTTGGTCATGTGATCTCTCCAGCCGCCTTCGAAGAACTTCTGCCTTACGCGTGTCGGCAGTCCCCTGGGAACCTTCAAGGTGAGTGGACCTGCGTCGCTCCCTGCCTTCAATTTCGTGCGCTCCTCTCATCGCCACATTTCATCTCCAGCTTTCTGCGCGTTCGGACGCATGCGCGGCTCGCTCCGACGAGTATGCGCGCTTTCGCCGCGTCGCTCGCTCCCCAGCCGTGCTTCTAGACTCCACGCTGCCTCGGAAGCCGTTGTGCGTGTGTTGTGTGAGTGCCGCCGGGCCCCTGTGTGCCCCCTCTGTGGATTTCCACCTGGAATAATCATCGAGAACTCCACCACTCGAATTTTCACCGTGGTCTACTGAGGAAGTGCAACGCCGCCGGCCCCTTTCGGGGTCATGCCAGCACTTCGGCTGCATGGTCCCACCTTGCCGCTGGGACCAACTCATCGCCCCACCTGGTTCTTATCGGACCGCACTCTTGTCCTACCTTCGCTATCAAGGTAAGCCTATAGCGAACTAATCTGCGGTTTCTGCCAATTTTCCCGCTTGACGTTTTTCAGGTTTTGCTGCTATGGAGCAACGTACCCCTCGCCGCGGCGGTCCCAACCAGGAACGCCACCGTACTCGCAGCCTCGGTCGAGATCCGGCATCCTTTCGTGCCGATCTCGAGTGCCATGTCCGGGGCCAACTTGAGGACTTCTATGACAGCCTTCGGTTGCTGACAACCCCCTCCATTGTGGAGGAACCCTGTCACCCCTCCTGCCTCAGGGTCTCCACCGCCCCTCATCTCATCTCCGACTGGTAGCCGCAGCCCATCTCCCCTTGTGACCCGGTTGCGAGCGGCACAATTCCTCAAGAATGCTGCCGACAGCAACCCACCTCCCAAACCTCAGCGCAAGGGAAAGGCCAAGCGCCACCAGCACAAGGTCACCGACGATGCCGCTGCGGCAGCCAAGTCGTCCGACTCTTGTCGGTCACCTTCCATTTTGCTCTCCACCGGACAGCCAGAGGCGTCTCGCCAGGGGCTCGAAGCTGTCATATCAGGTGAGAGCAATACATCTACTACCTTCTTCCCAGCTGGAAAAGAAGACCTTGCTACCCAACTCAAAGCTCTGGATGATGTGCTCGCAACTGCAAACCGTCTTCGCAAGCCTCGTTCCTCGGGGCATTTGCAGGAGCTCACTTCCCAAAGTACCTCTCCATAACTCTTTTGCCGTCTTAGCGGAGGATCTTGAACATCAAGATTCCGAGACGCCCGCTGCCCTAACACCCTCTGATTCGCCTCCTGAGGTTCCCTGGTTCACCTCCTCTGGTTCAGCTTAGGGACAGGCTAACATCTCCACCTCAGAACAGCCTTCTCACTCTAACCACCCGGCGCCTGATCACAATCGGGATACCGGTGGTTGGACTACAGTCACTCGTCGAATCAACTGCCCCAAGGTGACTCGTGTGTCCACGGTGCTGATCACCCCTCGCTCACGTCAGACGTGAGCGCGCTTCCGTCGCTCACGTCTGACGCCCGTCTGCCGCCGCTATGGCTAGGACAAAGTACCAAGCAGCAGTGGGTTCCCGCCGGCACACCTGAGGAATCATCAGTTTCCTGGGAGTGGATTACCGTGTCGTTTGTTCTACGCCGGTAAGTGCGGGATTGCTTGGTTTCAGTGTGTAGCGCGGAATATTTGAGCGTCGTATTTTTTTGGGAGCTTAGAGGGGCCAGCCTGCCGCCACGTGGCTTAAGCCACGATGGTAGGCCACTCCAGGCTGCGGCCTTCTACCTTCTACGCACGCGTACCGAAGGGTGTTTTGAACACCGACCTTTGTAAAGATCTGGTTAAGAGGTTTTCCAAACATGAGTTAGGTGGAGTTCAGGATTTTGGCGCGGGTCGTTTTGAAGTTCACTTCAAAACACGGGCAGCAGTTGATCGCTTTCGAGCCGAACCTGTTGTGCATGCGAAAGGTCAAGATATACCGTTTGAGTATAGAGGGGTGCGTACCAAAACAGTGCGCGTGTACTGTTTCGAGCTGGACCAGCCCGAAGTTCTCCTGACCAGAGAACTGGAGGCTTACGGTAAGGTACTAGGAAGAGTGATGGAGCATGTCCCGGGGTTCCCCGATGTTCCGTCAGGAAATGTCAGGGTCCGCATGGAAATGACCAGGGAGCTGCCAAACCCCTTGAAAGTCGGCGAGAAAACAGTGCAGTGCGAGTACGACGGTGTGGTGCGTGTGTGCCGCAAGTGCGGCGGCGGAGGACATCTGTCCGCAGCATGCACGACGCCGCAGTGCTCGCGGTGCGCTAAGTTTGGGCATGAGACGTGCAACGCACCCTGTCCCAAGTGCGGCGGTGACCACCGGTATGCCGACTGCACTAAGCGGACGTACTCAACGGTGACAGCTATCCCGGAGGAGCCAGAGGGACCTCCAGAGAATGTATCTTCCCTAGGTCTATCGTCCGAGGTCGTCATCACCCACGTGGAGGCAGGCCAGGACGAGGGAGACCTTGTAGCAGCCGCCGTGCCGGGTGGCGCCAACGAGGCTTCACACCACGCGGAGGCTGACAGCGGCGCTCGCGCCGACGCGCCTGAGGTCCCCGCTGGCGCGGGCGCCAGCAGTGGAGAGGGTACAGCTGCTTCTCCCCCTCCTTCTGCGGAGCCACGTGACCACGCGGTCATGCCGGACGGAGTGCAACCGGCACCAGAGAAACCGGTTGCCTCAGCCGATGCAGCGGCGGCTGAGACTGACTATCTGCCCGTGCGAACAGCCAGAAAACGGCGCTTGCGCGGCAATGTCGCCAACCGCAAGAAGCAGGGCTCGGAGCAGGACTCTGATGGGAATTCCACCGCGTCACCCTTGGAACAGCCCCTTGCCAAAAGGCCGGAGGTTGAGATCACCGGCGGTCGGTTCGCGGTGCTCTCGGACGACGGCAGCTCGGACACGGAGATGGACGAAAGTGGTGAGAAGGAATCTTCAACCCCTTGTGTCCATTGTAAGAGTCTTCGCTGCGATTGTTCAGTTATCGTCAACCACTTACCCCTCCTCGCCCGAGGCGGCATCTGACGCCTCGAGTACGGAAACCCCCCCTTAGGAAGTCTCTTGCTCCCCTCTGCTGTGTTCTCTAGCTAGCGCCCTTTCCTTTCCCAGTGTTGTTCTGTTATTAATTGGTCGTAGTGTTCCTTTAAAATAAATAAACCACCATGGCTGCCGCTCTCACCATTGCCACTTTAAATTGCCGCGGCATCTCTCGCCGTCCGAAACAAGCAGAGGTTATCGAACTCGCGCGAGCTAAGAACATAGATATACTGGTTTTGCAAGAGACTTTTGTTTATCGCTTAAGCCAGATTGGGAACTTCGACGAAACCTTTGGCACCAGATCTTTTTGGAGCTATGGAGCATCGGGCTCCCGCGGCGTTGCCATTATTTTAATGAAACGTTTTCGCGGTAAAGTCCTGCGCCACTCTAGAGATTCTGATGGCCGTGTTTTGTCTGTTGATCTTGATTGCGGCTTACGCGTGGTGAATGTGTATGCTCCATGTACGGGCTGTGACCAGGGTGCATTCTTTTCGTCTTTGGATGCATACCTGGTTGGTCCTTCCAGAGTTGTTTTTGTTGGGGAGTTTAATTGCGTGCTTGATGTTACGGACCGAGTGTCCACTCACGGTACCCCAAGGAGGCGGGACCGCAATGGGGCGCAAGCGCTTGGGGCAGTAGTGAGTGAGCTAGAGCTTGATGATGCATGGCGCTCGCTCCGCTCAGGACAGTCAGGCATGACTTGGTCTGGGAGGCGCGTGCAGAGCCGCATCGACAGGTTCTAAGTTTCTCAGTCACTGGTGCCCAGCATGCAATCCATGTGGACATTTTCAACAGCCCTTAGTGACCATAAATTAGTTATTCTCCGCTTTGCTCACGGTTTGTTAGCTCCTCGCGGCAAGGGACCGTGGCGTCTCAACCCGCGATTATTATTAGATAAGGAGGTAGCAAATGACATTAAGTCTATTTTAAGCTCCGATTTGAATAATTCTCTCGATGGTGCTGATTGGGATAGAGTGAAGGCTAGTGTACGCGATTTCTGCCGGTCCTGGGGAATGCGGAGGGCACGTGAGGAGCGGGAAGAGATTAAAATAGTCTCTGATGCGATCCTCCTGGCTTCCGCGCCTCTCTCCGGGGGCTTGGGAGTGACCGCTGCACTGCAGTCACTTCGAAAAGAATATCGCGCTCTCCTCCAGCGCAGATGGAATCGTTTGAGGGCCACATTGCGCGCTGAAAAGTGGGAAAGGGAGACGTGGTGCAGTAGGCATCTGCTCCGACGCCACTTAGCACGCACAGAGTCGATCCTCTCAGCAGTAACTGATCCCGATACAGGTTCCATTGAAAAAACACCTGAGGGCATTTTGAAATTGGCAAGGCAGTTTTATGTTAATTTGTACACAGCTCCTCCTCCGTCAACCACCTCTTTTCCTTTTGAGAGGCCGTCAAAAATGGTAGATGTCCCAGGTGGTCCTTTCGAGGCAGAGGAAATTTTAGCAGCCATTAAGGCTTCCAATCGGAATCGCAGTCCAGGGACGGACGGCCTCCCCGTTGAGTTTTAAGTCAAATTTTGGGCCCAACTGGGGGGTCCTTTCACCTCATTAGTGAATAGGCTCCTTAGTGAGGGGGCTTTGTCAGATACTCAAAGGGAGGGGCTGATCACTCTCCTGTGTAAGGACGAGTCGAGACGCACTGACCTGAGAGCCTGGCGTCCCATCACGCTCCTGAACTGCGACTACAAGCTCATCGCGAGATGCCTGTCCAAACGGTTAACACTGTTCATTAGCGACCTATTAGGTCCGTATCAGGCTTGTTGCGTTCCAGGCCGCTCCACCCAGCTTCATGGTTTCGCCCTTAGAGACCTCTTTCTTTGGGCGCAGGCGCGTAATGTATCAGGTATTCTTTGTTCATTTGACCAAGAAAAGGCATTCGACATCATTAGTCATGCCTACTTGTTCAGAGTGTTAGAGGAGGCTGGCCTCCACTCTGATTTTCAGAGGATGGTGAGAGTCTTGTACTCAAGGCCTACCTCTGCGGTAACAGTTCAAGATATGGTTTCGCAGGCTTTCGATGTAGGCCGTGGAGTTAGACAGGGATGTCCCCTATCACCTGCTCTCTATGTGCTTGCAATCGAACCTCTCCTCCAAAGATTAGCAAAAGACTCCCAGATAGGCAGATTTCCTTTACCGCCAGGCTCTCCGCCTGTCCCCATGTTTGCCTATGCAGACGACCTGACTATCGTCGTTCCGAACGAGGCATCTGTGTGCTCCGTCCTTAACCCTTTGATGCCCAACGTTGCTCTCGGGCAACAATTCAAACATCTTTTTTTTCTGTTGCGCATCTTGCGCTTTTGGTATGGCAGCGCCATCTAGTGTGTCTATACAGAAGCATTTGCTTCTGTAGCTAAAAAACAGAGGGCAGCACTCATCCAGTAGCTACAACAGCAGACAAGTTTTTGGACTCCGAGGAGCAACGTGTACATTGCTACGCGAGGTGAGATATTTTTATTTTGATCAGCAACTAGGCGCTATTTGCAAACTTTATAGTATGTGAAGCTCATCGATTATGAGACGGGAACTGTTTGTGCGCAATCAAATCGATAGAAAAGTTTAGAGTGGCCTGGCGCAAGGCGTGCAAACTATTATGTTGCTCAGGAGCAACATCGGGCACGTGTGGGTGGCATGTAATAATGAGCAAGCTTAGGGCGCCGAGCTCTTGCAATTGACGAACTGCTCACAGGGGGCAGAATTTCATTGGATTTGCCTTTTTTTGTGCTTGCATGAAGTGAGAGAAAAGAATAATGCCTTTATATTCAGATGGAGAAATGAAGACGACGGGCCCTCACGGACGAGGAGATCCAGGAGATAATTTTTTTGCCTGATGGAGAAGTGTCTGATATAGACATAGACAGCGACCCCGATGATCCAGACTACGAACCAACTAAAGAAGATTCTTTTCTTCATAACTGCCCTTTGGAATTTGTCACCAACCTACGGAGCGACAATGCACCAGAAGGCGAAAACAACGAAGTTCCAAGCGCGTCCCCTGAGGCTCTGTCAAGCACCGCTCAAAAACCTAGGGGCATTAAGAAGCCAAAAAAAAAGAAGCCAACGCGGAATTGGCAACGCAAAGACTTGCCACTCATGGATATTTCATGGAAAGGTGAGCTGCCACCCCCACCTGCTGATGTGCTGACTCCTTACGAGTACTTTTCAGCATTCTTTGACGCCCGAATGGTGGATTCTTTGTGCTTCCAAACGAATTTGTTCTCTACACAAAAGAATGGTACTTCTATTGGCGTCACACCCGAGGAGATGCGGAAGTATTTGTCAATCCTTGTGATATCGGGAACAGTACGCATGCCCCACTTCCGCATGTTCTGGCAGAACGGAACCCGTTTTGCTGTGGTGGCTGACTTGATGTCAAGAAATCGCTTCGAGGCCATTCACCAGAGTTTGCACATGAATGACAACTTTCTAGCGAAGCCGAGAGATGCAGAGGGCTACGATCGTCTGTACAAGGTGCGCCCCATTGTAGACCTTCTGAAACAAAATATGAAAAAGGTGGCACCAGAAGAGCGCCAAAGTATTGACGAACAAATTATCCCTTTCAAAGGAAGATCCCCTCTAAAACAATACATGAAATCAAAACCCCACAAGTGGGGATACAAAGTCTTCACGCGCGCAGGTTCCTCTGGAATTTTTCACGACTTCCGAATTTATGAAGGTAAAACCACAACGAATGAACATGGATTCGGCATATCTGGAGATATCGTAATCGACTTGGTACAGGACTTGGAACCGCATGTCAATCATAAATTATATTTTGATAATTGGTTCAGCAGTCTGCGGCTTGTGGAGGAGTTGAAGTCGAGAGGATTTCACAGCGTTGGAACAGTACGAGCTGACCGGACAGAGAAATGCCCTCTTGCCGCCGAAGCAACACTGAAGAGCCAAGGCAGAGGATCCGTCGATTTCCGGACAGACTCTAAAACAGAGATTGAAGTCACAAAATGGTATGACAACAGCTCTGGTGTCCTCGTGTCGAGCTACGCAGGGGTTCAGCCGACCGACACATGCAAACGATGGAGCGCCAAGGAAAAACGCACCATTGAGGTTCCTCGACCTTTTTCAGTCAAAGAATACAACGCCTTTATGGGTGGTGTGGACCTTGCTGACATGCTTATAGAACTGTACCGCACCGACCACAAATAAAAAAAATGGTACATGAGGATATTTTTCTGGTTCATAGACGTCTCCATTGTGAATGGGTGGCTTCTCTACGAGCGGCACTGCATGCAATTAGGCATCAAGAAGAGACTGCCTCTGCTCACCTTCCGCGGACACATTGGGCAAGCCCTGGCTCAAATAAACACAAAGCCTCTGAAAAGAAAGTCCAGCATGGCAGCAGGAAGTCAACATGCACCTCCGAAGCCAATCACGCGACCTCTGGCACCACGGCCAGTAGCGGATGTCCGTTACGATGGTACGCACCATTGGCCTCAGTACGGCAAAAAGAAGAACAGGTGCAAGTTTTGCAAAACAGGCTACACCTACCTCTTCTGTGAGAAGTGCAGGATGCATTTGTGCCTGCTACAGACAAGGAATTGCTTCCACTCCTTCCACTCCAAGTAGAACCGCAAATGCCCGATGTTGCCCAGGAGCAACAATTCATTACGAAGTAATGAATAAAGAAATATTTTTTCTTTCACCTGTTTCGTGCTTTTGGATGCTATTTTAACTTGTATTAGCAAAATCAGCAGCCTGAATTGCGAATTGCAGGTTTGGGCATCAAAGGGTTAACGTCATAGAAGGGTACTGCAGGGCTAGTGGGGCTAGGCTGAACAAATCCAAGAGTGCCACCCTGTACATCAGGCAAGCACCGTCCAGTCCAAACCCCTCTCATGGCCTTCCTGTGAGGGATGAAGTTCGTATTCTAGGTTTCCACTTCCGTTCCGACGGGTTATCCGAGACCAACTGGCCTCTTGCTAAAGAGAAGCTTGAGAAGAGAGAGAATATGGGACGTTAGCGTGCCCTCTCACGGCACGGGCTACTGTCGTTCGGTCTATTCTGTTTTCGTTCCTGACGTATGTTGCCTGCATAACACCTCTGCCGGCACGTACCAAGCTGCAGCTTGAGAGAATCCTCTTCCGTTTCCTGTGGAACGGAATGATTGATCAAATCGGGAGGCCTGTGGTGAAACAGCCTCGGGACAAGGGCGGCCTTGGCCTCCCCGACCTGGGCATAGTAACCGCAGTGCTACACGTCAGATGGACCCAGACAGCCCTGAATTCAGACATGTCCCTGACTCGAAGCTTGACCTCGTTCTTCCTGAGCACCCGCCTTCGTCTTTTTTCGCAAAGCACGTTTTCCCACTGTGTTCCCCGTTCTGGCTCTTCTTCGCCCTTTTACGCCCAAGCAGCTAACTGCTTGGAGCGACTCAGAGGCCTCCAGGCCGACATAGATATTCTGGCAGTACCGTTAAAAGATCTAGCCAATCTTTTGACGCCGAAGCTCCCCCCTAGGTATATTCAAACAGATCTGTCCAATATGCGTCCAAGCTGGAATCTGATACTGGCAGACTTTTTGGATGCAAGCAGAGCAACGTTCATGTATCGCTTTGCACACGGACGGCTCCCCATCCGCAGCAAGGCATTCACACGAGCGAGCTTGCATCCAGTCTGCCCGTTCTGTGGTGGTCGTGACGACATTGTGCATATCTTTACACAATGTCTTCTCCCAGCAGCCCTCCTTCGACGAGTGGCTACCTTGTTTAGCATTCCAGGAGTGCCATATCAAACTGTCCGGTACCTCAACCCGTTACCCAGGCATGCTGTGAAACAGTTTGTGCTCTTGCTCGTTGAGTGCATGTACCAAGTCTGGTCTGCCAGGTGCGCCGCTGCATTTTCGCGCAGTGTTCCAGGCCTCCATGAGGTACTCGCACGAGTCCGCAGGGAGGTCTGGTTTCACCTAAGCCGTGAGCAGCGTCACCTCAGCGAGCAAGAGTTCATAGACACGTGGAGCAGGCAGGCCACCGATTATTTGCGAGGTTTCTCGGCGTACCATAACAGTGTCGATATGAAGCCCTTTAAAGTTACAGTTGTCCTTCAGGACATCCGAGGTCCAAAGAAGGTCCGGTCTCCCTGTGTTTGGCCTGCTATCACAGCGGGGACCTTAAACACAGTTGGCATAGTGTTCGGTGACTGCTGCGTGCGTGTCACCACACGACTGACCCCTTGCCAGGGTATGGCCGTCATCCCAAAACAAAAACCTCCGCCCCCCGGACATCCGGGAGGGGGGGGAAGTGCCGGGGATGATGTATGAATGATGACGGGTAGATAGGTTATGTGAGACTTTGAGGTGCGGCGCCTTCTGGTGCCAAACCTCCTCCCATCTGACAACGGCACTTCTTTCAGGGCGACCATAAAGGAACATATGAGTGCCTACCTGTATGGCCAGCCAGGTGTCATCGAGGTCCGGCTCAACCAGAAACGTAAAATCGTTGCTGCAGATGTTTCGTCGCATGAAGCCCGCGATCACCTCCTGTCCCTCAAGTCCCTTCTCGATATTCCCGTTCGCTCGTTCGAGGCTTCCCGCGTGGACTTCCATGTGGGTACCACCTTCGGCGTCGATCGCGAGGTCCGGGAACAGAACATTGCAGAGGGCATTGAGGCGGATGTAGAGATACTCGGAGTCCATCGTCGAGGCCATCATGTCTCCGTCCGCATCGCTGCCCCCCCACCTGACCATGTCTACATCAATGGGATGAAGTTCACTGTTCGTCCACTCAAAGCTCGTCCCCTCCAGTGCACCCGCTGCGGAGCCTTTAATATGTCTCCGCCGCTTGCACCAGGCCTGATCGCTGCTCCATCTGTGGCGGATCACACCACACTCGGAAGTGCATTTCTAGCACTCCCAAGTGCTTCCATTGCGGAGGTCGGCACTGGGCTGCTGATCCCTCGTGTCCAAAGTGGCGACACCAACAGCAGCTGACCACGGCACTCCGCAAGACAACACCATCACAAGACCGGCGGCAAGTGCTCAACGAGCTCCGCCCTCTTCAGCCCACTGGGTCTGCCCAGATTGAATCCTATTCAAAGGCCCTCCAGTCACGGAGCCCCAAGCCCCCCAGCGAACCAGCTCGGGAGCCCCCTCAGCAACCTGTGCCAGGGGATATCCAAGCCACACTCACTTCTGTAACGGTCGCAGGACTTGCCGTCCAAGCGCTCATGACCCAGCTCCCACCAAACTCTGGCGCTCGCCGATTGGGAGAAGCTGCTGCTCTCATTTTTGGGAGCCCTTACACTCGCCATCATGACCAGACGCAACCCAGTTCCCAGGAGACCGCGTGTCTTGCAGTGGAATACCAATTCCCTGAGAGTACGACACGCGGACCTCAAAGATCTAATCCTCCAGAAAACTCTGGAATTTGATGTCTGCTTTAGAGAATTTGATGTCTGCTTTGCAGGAGACTCGAGTCCCAGCGGAGAACCTCCGTCTACCAGGGTTCACCGCGTACTCTGGCCGCCCATGCTGTTCCAACCAGGACAGCAATGATGCCCCCTACCTGGATCCTTCGCATCCACAACACAGGCCCCGCACAGCCACCTATGTGAGGAGTGACATACCCCACACACTGATGGATGTTGCCCAACCTGGCCTAGGACAACTGGAGATCTGTGCTGTGCGCGTCCGTATGGGTGACACGGACACTACTGTCGCTTCAGTATATGTCCCTCCAGGAGTTCCTTCGGACCCCTTCTGCCTCATTGCCCTCCATTCCCGTCTAGGTAAGGATGTTCTTATCTGTGGTGATTTCAACTCCCACCACAGGGCATGGGGCAACCAGTCCAGCACCACCAGAGGCAAAAAGCAGTTGGACGCCATCAGTGCTGCAGGCCTTCATTTCCTACAGCCTACCTCCCCAATCTTCATTCGGCCAGGACGGTTTTCTTTCATCGACCTGGTTCTCATCTATGATGCCTGCCACTATTCGTGGGCCAGAGCACCTGACTTTTTGGGTTCTGATCATTTTCCCATCTTCCTTAACTCCTCTGTGAGGGGTAGGAGGGAAAAGCGCTACCCCATTGCTAAATGGGCGAGTTCAGAAAACGAGTTAAAGACAGCCCACTTGCAGGTGACTTCCTGGATCTCCTTGGACGTTGCACCAAGAACTCCACAATCACCTATGCAGTCCCACTCCATGCACCAGTTTCGAACCTACGTGTACTCGGGCCTCCAGACCAAGGGCTGAGCGAGTGGCCAAACGCATCAACCAACCCAAACATTGGAAGGCCTTCCACAGGATCGATGCCACATAATTATTTCAACGTGCGATAGCAGCAATGTCTTTTGAACTGAACGACCAGAAGCCTGCGTTCAGAATGCGGCTGACCCGCGTGCTTTCGTTGACTGATGGGTTGGAAGGACAGAAGACTCTCGCAAAAATAAAAAAAAGTTTTTGCTGCCTAACTCCTAGCACCAGTCCGAAGTCCTAGCCTGTCATGAGCGTTGGCCAGAACGTCAAAGTGCTTATCTGTATGTCCGAATAAACAGGGCTCAAATTAATGTTTAGTTTCGAGTTTTGGAAGTTGCGAAGAGAGCAGGCAGTCAGTGCCGAATCTGCCAACCTTTACCCTCCAGCGCCGCACCGGTCATGGCGCCATTTAGGTTTTACCCATTCTTGCATGGTTTTACCTGGTTTCATCTTCTGTCCACGTCTTGGATGTGCACATCTTCTATGCCTCTCTGTCGATGAGATGTCTTTTTTCTGGGGGGGGGGGGGGGGGGGGGCATGTGCTGTGCACTAGGGCTCAGAAACGGCGGCACATAGTTCGAATAATCTGTAGCGGAACCAACTCTCGTTAGAATTATCTGACTTTTTTTTAAACAAACCTCTATAGAGCTTGGCCAGACCAAGTAGCGTAGTTAAAATTATCAAAAAATTCGAACCATCCAGGTTCGAATTAACAAATTTTACTGTATCTGTGAGGTGACGGAGAACGTCATACGGGTCCAGGAGAAAGTTAACAGTAGCAGCCTTCCAAAGAAACCAAATCTGGATAGAGTCCTGACAGCAGAGGTCATGGGTGAGCTCTCAGCACTAGGCTCGGCCAGCCGTATCCACAACTGACAAAGCATATGTTTGAGTCAGCTGCTGATTCATATCATTTTAACATCTGGTTAAATCACCATTGAATTCTAAGAAAAGAACAGAATGCACCATGCTGCAAAGCAAGCGACAGCAAAGGTCAACAGTCGAAACGTCCGCAAGCACTTGACGAATTTGGTACTTTGCAAGCACCAATACGCAAAGGCGCATTTTGTAGTATGAAAAAAACAACAACAAAAAACAGCCACTTTTCTATTGAAATAAGGTGTTATTTGTGCACATATTTTGTTCCTAGTCAAGGCCTCCAACATATATTAGGCATATTGATGTTTGCTTCGAGTTTGTTCAAAACCTGCATTAAAGAGATGGCCATTCATGGACCGTTATTGGTCTCTCAGAAGACATCTAGCTTTACAGGCTGGAATCATGATTCATCATGTTTTCGAGCTTGATGTTTTACAAATAAATTTTTTTTAAGCTGATGTAGCAGTGCAGCACATTGCAGCAAAAGGCTGCGAAAAGTTTTTAACTCTTCTGCAACGTGCATCAAAACCTTGGTACATGAAACCGCTACCTCCACTAAGAGAGACCAGTGCATGACACTGGCAGTGTGGTTTAAGTTATGAAGCCTAAAAGCCCAACATTAGATAGAGAGGTTGCGACACTTAACACAATAAAAGGCCTCAGCCTGCTGTCCAACGGTTCAATAAGACTTCTCTGGTGTTCTCAGTGGTAAGAAAGGCAAATGTTGCATGTGTACACTACTGCTTTGCACTTCAAAATGGCAGTAATGCCCAGCAGTCCAAGCGCAAGCGTGTTTGTTTTTGTTACTTAGTACTGAGGCACTGCCCACAAACAAGTATATACACATGCAGAGACACAGCCTCCCCAAGGATTGCGTCATATGTAGCGCCTTCAACGCACATCACGACGCATGGGGCTCTCGCTGCAATGCCTGCCAGGAAAGTAAGCAACTACACTTATACCCCTGTCAAGCACGCAAAATAAAGTGCACTTACGGCGAGTGTCACTTACGAAAAGTGCACTCTATCACTGCTAAACGGCGTAACATAAGTGCACTTGCCAAAGTGTGCACTCAGGTCGGAGTGCGTTCGCAAAACAGACTTTGAGGGCTAAGTGCGTAGCCTCGCCAGGAGAAAATTCTTCGTCACAAATGTATTATGTAATAAGATATGTATACAAGTTGATTTTACGTGTTTTGTGCATATTTTCATTTGAGGAAGTGTGTTATAATAGCGGCTAGCTAAATATCACATAACAAAAACGTGATGTACCCGCGTACGCAACTTCCACATTAAGCCTGGTGCGCCACTGCGGTTACGCCATTTTCAGTTAGGGGGCAGTTGTTATTGTTCATGGTTTTTGTTGATCGGGGGTCTCCGAATCATGGCCTGGTGTCAAAGTTTAAGCATTTTTTGAGTGTTTTACTACTTTAAAATGCAGTTCTCTGAACTTCGAGCTTGGAGGCTTCAATTTATTTTTTAAAACATATTTTTCAGTTGCCAGTTTCGTACCAACGAGTGCTTATGCGAGTGCACTCTGCTTTCCCATTTAGCACTGCGTAGCGTAAAGTCCCTTTCGAGCTGCGAAGTGCACTCCGTGTAAGTGCCCTTTAACTTGCACGCTTGACTGGGGTATAAATCATGTTATAGCGAAATGGCTTAAAACAAAATAATGAATATAATGAAAGAATCTTAATTCCCCTTGAAAGCTCCCATAGAAACCAATGTGTTTAAAATTTAGATTTAACGGGAAAAAAACACCGGCTGATCAACGGATATAACGGACAATTTTTATTTCAAAATGGCAACTAAATGGCAAAGCTCCGAGCCAAGCCAAGCTGGCCAAGCAGCCAAGCCTGACCGTGTTTCATGCCGGACGCAATGCCAGCTTCCCCTTACCATTCGGCACGTCAACCAAGCCTCGCAGTCAGTTCAATTCTGCCCGCCGTAGCTCGCATTGTTCCGTACGCCTCTTCGCGGTCTGTAGGGCTAGGTTTAACCACGTAGGTCAGTCTGTTTGCTCTTTTTGCCGTGTCACCAGTTTCGTGAGAGAAAAATGAACAGCAGCAGCAACTTGAAGCGAAAACGGAAAGTCATCGACCTGGAGCAGAAGGCAGCGATAATTAAGGCTGTTGCGTCAGGCAAGAAGAAAACTCTGGTGGCCTGTGAGTTCCGCGTAGCGCCAAGCACCCTTTCTACAATGCTCAGCAAAAATGAAGCAGTCACTGGCGCTGTTGCACGTGGAGTAAAAGGTAGCCACGAGAAGCTGCGTCCTTCTGCCTCAGAGGCCGTGAAAGAGGCACTATTCAAGTCGTTTTAAAATGTCAGGACTTCTAATTTGCTCATGAAGTGGGCCATTGCTGCAGCGAAAAACCAGAGACTTCGCTTGTATCATGGTTTCTGACAGTTTTGTTGCAAGCGATGGCTGGCTGCAGCGTTTTAAGGAGCGCTGTGATATCGTTGCCAGGGTGATCACTGGCGAGACCCAGGTCGTCGACACTGAATCTGCAACGGCATGGGTGAAAGCCAACCTTGGCCCTCTCATTGAGAAATATGAAGGATGTGTTGAACACTGAGAAGACACCTCATTGGCAATCTAAAACACGAAAAAGACAGAAAAATCCAAGTTATCAGTCATGCCAATGAAAAGTGTTATCATTGGCAATGAAGAGAAGAGATTGCCAATGAAGAGTTATCAATTTTTCTAGCTTTGCGCAGGCGTATTGTTGCTTAATGATGGGACGTTTTTTCGTCATACGATTGCATTCAGATGTAAGTTGTAGCTCTGTCCTGTCCGCGTCTCTCTATTCCTGTCTTAACGCTACGTTTTTCACTGAACTATGTTCTGTTACCCGTAGGATTTGCCGGCTGCTTCGCTTATTTCTGAGCTTGAGGCGTTCGAAAAGGTGCAGTCTAGACAGTTGGAGTATGTTCCAGGTTTCTGGACGTGGAAAGCGGTAATCTTCGGATTAAGATGGAGGTGGCTAGGGCTGTTCCTAATCTAATGAAGCTAGGAGAGAGGGTTGTGCAGTGTGAGTACGACGAAGTGACACGTCTTCACCACTTGTGCAGTGGTGTGGGGAATCTTGCTGCGGCATGCTCAACTCCTAAGTGCAAGCACTGCGCGCAGTATGGTAAAGTGAAATGAGGCATTTTGAGCGTGCGGCGGGGGTGACCAAACCATCTGTGTGTGCCCCAGACGGTCGTTCGCTTCGGTGACTGCTGCGGGGAAGCTTCCCGCTGCACTCGCTTCAACCAAGGCGTGTGAGCGGGCCCTTGCCGCGCCTTCTGCGGAGCTGGCTTCAGAAGCAACTGCACCAATGACTGTGGCCGACGCCAATGGGCTGAAAAACAGCCGGAAACGAAGGCAGCCTTGCAAGGAGCCGCTAGGGCAGTCCTGGCTGCCGAGTTACAACCATAGGCTCGGGGTTTGTGGTAGCCCAGGAATTGTGCGCAAAAGAAGGATGGCGAGGATAATCACACAGAGTCCAAGGGCATCTCCTCCCATGCAAAGACCGGGCAGGCCTGCTGCCAAGCAGGTGGTCATGACGGTGACACAGCGCCCCTCCAACTGGGAAGAGGAACCGGTCGTGGCCTCTTTAAAACAGGAGGACACTTCGGACACGGAACAGGAGATGGACATTGGTGAGAGTCAGCATCCTTCCTTCCATTCAGCTAGCTCCCTGTTGTCTAACAACCAGGTATGTGATTACTTTGCTGAGGCCGATGAGGCAGATCTCCCCTCTGCCTCACCAACCTCTTCGTTCACGCGGTCAGCTTGTTCGTACTGTAATATGGTTGATTGTGAATGCTCTCTGTGTTTCAGTTCCTCCTTGTCCTCATCTTTATCCTCCATTTCAGGCTCCTCTACTAAGGAGGAGTCCCCCACCGCATAGTTCGGGCAGCTTCAGGTCCTCAGTAAGGTTTTTTTTTTTTCCAGGTCTCTTGCTCAGACTGTTCCGCCGTACGCGGGGCTTTCTTGTTTACTGGTTTTTCAGATAGCTTCTCTCTTTCCATTCGTGGCTAGATCTGCCGCCCCAAGCAAGCTGAGATGGTTCAACTTGCTCATCTTAATGCACAGATACTGATTTTGCAATACCTACTTCCATCGTCTCGGCCAGATCAATAGCTTTGACAAAACAATGTCTGGACGTACTCGTGGTTAGAGCTAACTCCAGTGCAGCTCGGATTAACATCGCTCGTGCTGTCCGGATTATCGCCATGGAGCTGGGGAAGCTCTCGTGGCTTCGGTGAGTCGTCGTGTTTTTTAGATTGTAGAGGCAGGCGGATAGCACTCCTTTCTCCTGCGCGGCATGCACGCACATGCGTGTGGTGCTTGGCGGTGCGGCCGCTATGGCATCGCCTTCCTCCTCATCGCAGTTTCGGCCGCATGTGTTTTTCTCTCGTTTGCCAAAAGGCATTACGAACGTCCACTTCTGTGGGGATCTCGTTAAGAGGTTCAATAAGAATGAGTTGAAGTGTGTTCAAGACTTAGGTGCTGGACGGTTTGAGGTCACTTTTAAGACCAAGCAGGCAGTCGATCGCTTCTTAGCTGACCTTGTCATGCGCGTGAAGGATGTTGAGACTAGGTTTGAGTACCGCGGAGTCCTCTCCCGGTTTGTGGGTGTTTGGTTTTACGTCTGACTTGCCAGCCGCTTCGCTTGTGTCTGAGCTTAAGGCGTACGAAAAGGTGCAGTCGAAGTAGTTGGAAAAAGTTCCTGGATGTCCGGACGTGGAGAGTGGTAATCTTAGGATTAAGATGGAGATGGCTAGGGCTGTTCCTAACCATTTGAAAGTCGGAGAGAGGGTCGTGCAGAGCGAGTATGTTGGAGTGACGCGTCTGTGTCGCTTGTGCAGGCGTGGGACATCTTGCTGCAGCGTGCCCAACTCCTAAGTGCAAGCGCTGTGCGCAGTATGGTTATGAGGATTGTGATGCAGATTGTGCGCGCTGAGGAGGTGATCACGCCATTTCCACATGCACGCAGCGGTATGTTTGCTTCGTTGACTGTCGCCGCCGCTCCGAGCGACCGCCGCTCCCATCCCTGACGCAGGGTGCCGCTGAGTCACCAGCCGAGAACAGAGGAGAGGAGCAGCTTGCCGGTGACGCGACCTTTGCCAGTGGCGTAGGTGAGAAGGCCATTCTCGCCGTGGCCGCTGCTGCGGGAGAGCTCTCCCCCGCTCACGCTTCCCCTGAGTGCGAGCGGGCTGCACCCGCACCCTCCGTGGCACCGGTCCCGGCTGCCGAGCTGCCACAAACCGCCGCTATCGATGCGGGATTTGTGATGGCAAAGAAGAAGCGGCGCGGGAAGCGTGCGCAAAAGCAGGACGGAGCGGAGGTTGACAGCAACTCCGAGGGCACATGCTCCCAGGCAAAGACAGGGCGGACTGCTGCCAAACGGATGGTCGTGGCGGTGACACGGCCCCCCACCAACTGGGACGAGGAACCGGTCGTGGCCTCTTCCAGCCAGGACGAGGGTTCAGATATGGAACAGGTAGTCGGCATTGGTGAGAGGCAGCATTGTCCTTCTCTTCCCATTGAGCTAGCTCCCTGTTTGTTATGTAAGGGCAAGGGATGTGCAGTTGTAAGTTCAGCGTCGTCGTTGTGTACCTCCTTCCACTTGTCGCTGTCCTTTTGCGCTGTTGCCTAAACATGGATGATCACCAATTAGCCCAAACCTCCGTTCTGCTACAGTTCTGGATGTGAGTGATTTGCTGAGGCCGATGAGGCAGAGCTCCCCCCA
Organism: Amblyomma maculatum; assembly: GCF_055883805.1. NCBI lineage: Eukaryota > Metazoa > Arthropoda > Arachnida > Ixodida > Ixodidae > Amblyomma > Amblyomma maculatum. The sequence continues at coordinate 162,070,041 of NC_139354.1, forward strand.
TCTGCCTCACCATCCTCTTTGTTCACACGGTCGGCTTGCTCCTACTGTACACGGTTGACTGCGAATACTCTAGGCATTCCAGTTCCTCCTCGACTTCGTCTTCATCCTCCTCCACTTTAGACTCCTCTACTAAAGAGGAGTACCCTGACCGCGTGGTTGGGGCAGCTTCAGGTCCTCAATAAGGTTTTATTTTCCAGGTCTCTTGCTCAAATCGTTCTGCCTTTCGCGGGCTTTCTTTCCATTACCATGATATCGCCTACTTATTAACTGTCGTGGCATGTTCAGTCGTTCCAAGCAAGCTGAGATCGTTCAGCTTGCCCGTTCTAAATACACAGATATTTTGGTTTTGCAAGAGAACTACATCCATCGTCTTGGCCAGATCAAGAGCTTCGACCGAACATTTGGCACCAGGTTTTACTGGAACTATGGTGCGTCTGGTTCCCGTGAGGTTGGTTTTATTCTTATGCCACGGTTCCGTGGCTCGATTTTGCGCCACTCCAGGGATACTGAGGGCTGCGTCCTGTCTGTGGATCTTGATTCTGGCATTCGCACAGTTAGCGTCTATGCTCCGAACAAAGGTGATCGGGGTGCATTCTACCAGTGCCTTGACTCTCAGCTGGTAGGCCCATCCAAGGTAGTTCTGGTTGGTGACTTCAACTGTGTCCTCGACAGGGCGGATCGCCTCTCTTCTCGTGGCACTCGGCTTACGCCCTTCCATAGTAATCGTAGTCTAAATTCAGACGGCCTAACTACTGAGTTTTATGTCAAGTTCTGGGGGCAGCTCGGGAAGCTTTTCACTGCCCTTGTAAATAGGCTGCTGTGTCAAGGGATGCTTCGAGATACTCAGAGGGAAGGCCTTATCACTCTCCTTAAGAACGAACGAGTCTCAGAAGCCACTTAGAAAAAAAGAAAAGAGGAAGTTTCTCGGAGGAAATTGCACACAGAAGTTTTTCCTAACACGGCTCTCTTTGATAAGTTACACCGGGACACTTTCAAGTCGCAATGTTGTTTTCACAATAAATAAGACAACACATACGGTACACATGATGCAAGCTTGTAAAGTGCTGTACAATGGCACAAAAACGACAGAAACAAGGGAGGCCTCAGTACACTGCCCCAATAGCAAACTGAAATCATCGGTCAAGCTCCGTCTGCTTTCATGACCTTCGAGATCCTCTAGTTCTGAAAAGCCTGTGTATCCTTCACCTTGACGCCCCTTGCTAGCAGTTTTGCAACACAGTTTACATATGCTGACCTCCAACTTATCACTGTTTCATCATCAAACAACACCTGTGAAAGGTTTCAGATGAGTCTTTCCCAAAGCATTTTGAGCGACAAATGAATTAACCCGTGTAAACAAGATGCCAATGCACACCAGTGGCCAGCTTTTGGTTCCCTCCATTACTGACCATGTTTGACGCTCGCTGCCAAATTTAGCACGAAAATTTCCGAAGTGCACTTGGTGCGACCGAAATGCCTGGATGGGCCCAGGAAAAGCCATTTAATAAGTCTCGTCAAGTCTTGTCCGTGGCTTCACACTCACCTGACGGGCTCAGTGGGTCAATTCAGTTTGGCTCATCTGAAATGCACAGAGTGGTAGCACCGACCAACGCGGTCCAATCCCAGCCAGGAATGTCACACAACTCCGATGCAGAATGAGCCACTTGCAAGTCCTGCACAGAAGTAAGCCTGGCTCAGCACTGACTGGCAACTTGAGAAGGCATTCACACATGGCAGGAGCCATCCAGCTTGGAATATGAAGCCTCTCCCTCCGGTGGTCTCCACCATGCCCTGTCAGAGACCTCCGCATTCCAATGAACCCAATTAGGATTGAGCCCTTGTCATGCATGTTCTTTGTTGGGAGACCACCTGATCACAGGTGGAAACAGTCTGGCTGTGATGCCACCTTTCACGGTGACCACAACCGCCGTGCACATTCGTTTCCTGCAGTCTGCGACCACGCACTAGAAAAACGTAACTGGAGCAACCAGTGCTATTGACTAGTTAAGAAGCAAATGATCCAGGGCGCCTGCATCAAAGGCACAGGTATGTTCCCTTTCCATTCTGCATGCATGCTATCAAGATGTGTGTGCATGGTGCTTTAGTGCGAAAATATTACTTCATGGAGTAAACCAGAAAAACAGAAGTTATCTCTGAAGCCTCGACCTTTCGCCTTTGTGGATGCCTCTGGCAGGTCATGTGGGGCCAGGTGCAGACTGGTGGGGGTGCTTCCAGAGACGTCACCTCTCTTAACTTGCATCTGCTTACGCCCCACATGGATGTGACATCACATGATGTAACCGAATAACTTGCGTAACTACCTATGGGAAATTCAGTCTGCTTTGAAATGGATAGTGACCCTGGTCTTTCGCGGCTGTTCGCGAAGGTGAAAAATCTGTGCCAGGTCGTGTGAACAATAGAGGGCAGCGAGAATGTCACCGACATCTGCCAAGGTAACCAATGCCCCATAACAGTGCTTCAACACGTTATACTAGGCTTACCCACATTAAAGCTGTGCAATTTTCTTTTTTATATAATGAACACACTCCCTGATGCTGCATTTCAAAGTGTTTAGGACCCCAGTCAAAAAAGTTATTTTCCACTTTCGCCGTTCAAATCAAGGAAAATTAAATATTATTGATATAAATGCAAGAGCAATGTACATAATATGAGGCAAACAGCTAAATATTCAATGCGCGATACATCATGCTAATGCAAAATTTCATGCAATTTAATTACAGGCAAGTAAAAATCCATAAAGGATGACCCAGCAAGGAGATTTATATAGTGTTTGAAGCCCAATTCCAAAATGCATGATTTACATAGCGAACAAACGAATCTCGAGCATTGCACCTTGGATACAAAGAAAAAAAAAAAAAACTCTTTGGGCAGTCACATTCCATGAATTTTAAAATGATGGGTGGCGTATCAACATGAACAACCTCAGAGTTAACAGGTGGTGGACACTGTGGGATACAGGATGTATAAGAACAAAAAAAGAATTGGATCTGCTTTGAAAGCTCAGCCACAGCCAAGGGCACACACACACACACACGACAGGCATGTTCATGATGATCACTGAGAGGCCCACCACCTTATACCAAGTACCACCGGTCAGAGGTGAACTAAACAGGTCTGCCTAAGGCACGCATCTGCAGCCGTACAGCAGGAAGGTGTGTGTGTGTGTGCGTGCGTGTGTGATTTCACAAAATCAACAACTCAGCAATGAAATAAGGGGCCGTCTAGTGCAGCACTGACCGAGATCAGTAATGTGCAGTGGCTACCACCTCTGGCAGGACAAGAACTGTTGCAGTAGCCCCAATCCTATTGAAGGTTGACTAAAACGCTTCCTTCTTTTACCATTATGCTGCAGTTCTTACCTCCCGCACTACATACCCCTATTTAATCACTTTTAACTAGAGTGCATCACATTCAAGATACACCCATCCCCTGTGTTGCTAAAAGGAATAGCAACTACCTTCAATGTCTTATCAGTTGAATCCCCCACAGCTCTACCCTAAGAAAATTAATGGCTTTCTTTGCAGGCTGCTAAAGTGGTATTCACACGGGGGAGCCTTTCGGAGAGGGGGTGCGGGGGCATCGCCGGCCGGCAGAAGCCCCTCCCTTGCTCCCGCATTCACACGGGCGACGAAGTACAAGAGGAGAGCGGTGTCTGCGCTGCCTGCCTCGCTCCTTCGCCGCAGTCGGGTTCAATGTGCATTGCCGATATTTTGAACTCTGATAATGTGGATGGGGCGGAGAAGGCACAAGGAAACCGTAGACAGGTTCACGATGAAGTAGTGAGGATATTTTATATAAGATATCATATTAGTTCAATGTCAAAATAAGAGCATAGAAACAATGTAAGCATCAGAGCGACGACAGGAATAGATGAGGACGCATACCTTCAGACTTTTTTCCATTACTACTAGGACCCTAGATGAGGAGTGCAGTTACTCGAAAATTGAAAACAAAGTATTTTATTTACTTTGCTCAATACTACAACGCACGACAAAGAATAAAAGGCTGGCAACCGCAGCTTGAAAGATTCTCTGTATGTATTCTTCACACGGCGACCGGGCTTGAGCATTCGGGGAGGTAGTACAAGATTTCTAGTTTGTACACAAAAAGCAATGTATTAGAACAAAATAATTACATACCGCATATGTCAGTAGCATTTTACGAATCATAGGCACTGAACTTAGCGGGAAAAGAAAATGTTGCATGAAACATGTTGCAAAAAAAAAAAAATAAATAAAAGTTGAGTGCGAAACAAAAGATGCGAAAACGCCAAGAAAAACATTGCTGTGATGCCTCACCATTCGGTGTAAATTATTTTGCACGTTTTTCTGTGGTCATGCCATGTTTTGCAAGACTGTTCAGTTGCTTCGGGAAGTTGCAGCACAATGATTGCGTATGATTAGTGGTGCGGCAAAGTGGAAAAGACCAAAAGTTGCGGTCTTCCACTGGATAAACAGGCATGTACCAAATTAAATGGAGCATTTTAAGCATACAGTCAATGTTACCAGAAGAGCAGTCTTATACAAGCGTAAAAGTATAAGAGTGTATAAAGTCACTGACCTGTCAATGGCAAGTTATAAAGTATGTATGCATCAGCGTGCACATGCGACAGCATGTTAGCAATAATTTGCGCTATGTGTTTTTGTGCGACAGATATTCTGACTATTATATTTGGTTATCGCACTACAGACGCGAAGGCTATACATGATAAATGGTTGAAGGGAAACACTGTAGATTAGAACTGTCACTGTTGTTGGAAGACTGCTTGCGGGGACATTAGATGCCAGCCGTTTTATTTTATTTACTACGAACACTGTATACTAATTATTCGTCCCACAAACAGATAGAGTGGGGTACGACCGTCCACTTCGCTATGATCTTCCACACAAACATACTGGAGATTGCTTTATTGCACTCAGCATCGCGACCGACATACCAACCGACATAGTGGGTACTCTTCAGCCAGTGAAAATGGAAAAGAATGTTTCTTGGTACTTCACAATAACCTCTGTCACAGCAAAGGAGTACCCCAACACACCACAACCAGCGAATTTGCCAGGAGAGCGAAGAAAAGGCCGCGGACAGCCTTCCTCCCAGGGGAGGTTTTGTACCAGCCGATAAAAAGCCCACCACTGCAGAGGAGCCCCCGGGAAACCGGTTCAGGTGCCCAATGGGGGCTCGTTTTCACATCACCGTCCAAAGGAGCGGTTTTCTCCCCCCGTGTGAATACCCCTTAAGCAGACATCCCTCCATCTCCTGATAAGCCATCTGCCCTCAGCCCACCCAGCAGCATATCTTTCAATTCTTACCATTTTCGAGAACTTTACCCCGACAACTTTTTACATCCCTTGACCGTTGCGTTTATTAATGAAGCACACTGCCTTGCTTGTGAGCATGCAGCGCTCTCCCCTGAAAATTTTGAGATGTGAACATTTGAGGACAAGGAAGAGGGGAGCAGCGGAAGAAACTGAATAATGAGAACGCACAGCAGACATCTCGAGAGAAAAGCAACCACAGTACAGATGGCTGCGCAGCTTTTCCTACCTCCAGGACTCCAAATCACTTGCCAGCTTTTTGTGAATCCCTCACTAGTGCTAGAGTGCACGAGGTTTACGATGCCCTTGCCTGAATGAGGGACGTTCAGCGGCACCACACCATGGTGACAAATTTAACGTTTTGTGCCATACAAGCAGGCTATATGCTAGTACTCCAAGAAAAGAAAAACCCTTTCAGAAACCTAAACAAATATGAAAACTAGTAAAAGAAAGCCGCTGCTGCCACATTGCAAATAGAGTGAAATCTCATCATTTCAAAAAGAAATATCCGAATTATCCAAAAGTGCAAATTTCAAAGAGGTCCAAAAAACTTACCTGTGGTTTAGCTAAGGTTAAGCCTGGATATCTCGAAGCGAAAAGGTTTGGCAACACCATTTAGCAAGGCGTTCCTCTCGCATTTCAGTCGTTTCAGCTGCTTGTTTGGCCTTGCGCTTTTGATATCTTCGCTGCTCTTTAGCCAACTCACAAGTTACCACTTCTGGATCTGCGTTTCAGCGCCGTTTGACTGTTGCTTCTCCTTCCATGGCGAGTGTCTGCGCCTGTTCTATGAGCAAACGAACCTTATATAACTCCCCCCCCCCCCCCCCCTACAAATGTGCCCTGCGCACGAAGAAGCGGTGGCGCACATGCGCAGTAGCACGCGGCAGCGACGAAAGGTCAGGCGACAAAGTCAGCGGCCACCTGTGCCATACATGACGTCACTCGGTTTCGCGCATGCGCAGAAGTGGCAAATCTGGGGCTCCAGCTCACTTGAAGCACAGTTTTGATGAGCCTAGTGAAGCTTTTCGCTTCAAACGCTGCCGAAAACTGTTTGCATCACAGCAATTTTATGTAATGAACACCTGAAATGGGGTTGTCTATACATTTCAGATGAAAGCTGACTGACAACGAAGGTTTCTTGCGTCGAAGGACTGTTTTGAAATTGCATGTGCTACTGCAGCCCATCTCGTGGTGCAACGCAGTAGCAGTGGTGCCTCGACATAAAAGGCCCCACTGCGGTTCGAGGATGCTTCACTGCACGCAACCCGTCTGGTGAACCATCCTCAAACCGTAACGGTTCAGTGCACCTCAAGAGCAAAGGAAGCTCGTGGATGCAAGAAAGAAAAATATGAGCAGGCATTACAATGGTGCCATGCCATTCCGAAATGAAGCTAAAACACCAGCAACATGCATTCTATTGTCTGAAACGGCACGAATGGCCATATCGCAAAAAACTGGTCCGAGTATGGACCCTGTCATATACTCCACATGTCAGCTTTGCAGAATTTGGATGCAGTGCAGAACACTTACACATCAAGTCTAATGTCATGCAGAAATCTGACAAGTGAAGGGTGGGGACCAGGGAGAAGGATGTATGAGTGGCAAATGCGAAGCATTGACTTTCACAGAGGTGCTCGTAACCCAATAATCACGACAGCAACACATGAAAGAGGCATGCAGAAAATGGACGTGGCCATTATTAGTCGAACCCGGATATATCGAACTCGAAGGGGATCGCAAAATAGTTTGATATATCGATAATTCGATATACAAAAATCGCCTTGTGACGGCCCTTACGATGCGAAAAAACGATACTGTATTTGTTGCATAATCAACCCACTCGCATAATGAACCCACCCTCCACTTTTGCACCCGAGAATTTGAAAAAAAAAAAAAAGTGTTAAGGCCAGCTCGCTCACACGCAAGCGATTGAGCGATCTCAGCGACGAGCGGCAGCAACAGAACGAAAAACTTCAAACTTGTTGGAACTGCGTCCCTCTGGCTGCTCGAGCCACCGCGATAGCTCAAAACAAGCTTTCCGCGTCGCCGCGGCAGAAATCGCGAGCGTTTTCACTTGCATGTCCATGGCGCGCATCACTCCGTTTCGGTCGTCTCATCCACAGCTCATTTCTTGGCAGCGTGCCAAGATGCTGCGCATCGATAACGTCGGGGCGCGTTTATCTTTTGATAGCTCCTGCGGTGGCGGGGAGCAAACTTGGCAGAGTGCCCGTGATGGCTTGATTGCACAAGCCTGGTTCGATTTATTACGCCTCATGATCGCAGCAGCTGACACGTGCTTTCGTTGATTCATACATGCAAGGATAAACGACTCCCGGAAAAAAAAAAAAAAAGCAAAGAGACACCTGCCGCTTCTTAACGTCCGAACAGCACTACGATGAGAAAGGATGAGTCGCAAAAAAAAACAAAAAAAAAACAGAGAGCTGCCGCTTTTTAACGTCCGCAGGCGCCATAGCCACGTCAGCCGCCGCCACGTGCAGAGGGTTCGCAACAAACGCTGCAGAAAACATCCGACGCCTGTCTGAAAACGGGCTGATGGCTTGGCGCATGCGTAGCGCGTGCTGAAGGAGAGAGATAGCTCGGCAAAAGGATGGGCACACCCACGCACATGGCTTGCAAACGCGCGCGAAACGATAATTGCAGATGGGCGCCTTTGGGGAATGGGCACGGCGCTGCCCAGAACAGCCGTCGCCGTCCCCTCTCATTCCTTCCGCACATGGCTTGAAAACGTCACGAGGTAAACGGCCAAGGGTGATGCGATCGTCTTTGGGGAAGGCACATTTTCCAGTGCGTGGTACAGAGTTCGATATATCGAACGACCGTGAAATTAAGTTCGATATATGATGCGGCTTTCCTATACTTTTACATGGGACTTTCAAGGGGATATTCCGTGAGTTCGATATAACCAAAATTTGATACATCCGGGTTCGATATAACCGGGTTCGACTGTATCACCATAGAACTCTTCTGTACAGAAACCAATTTCTGCCTACAAAACAGGTTTGGCCGCTATAGTGTGAAGGAGGCTTCACTGTGCACAGAAGCTGACTTCCAGAGTTTTGCAAAGGGTCCATAGCAAACTTGATGCCCCAAATGTGGGCAAGTGGTTGTGGTTTGGTTTGCGAGGTTTAACGTCCCAAAGCGACTCATGCTGTGAGAGACGCCGTAGTGGAGGACTCCCGAAATTCGACCCTCTGGGGTTCTTCAACGTGCACTGACATCGCACAGCACCTGGGCGCCTTGCTTATCGCCTCCATTGAAAAGGGGCCGCCGAGGCCGAGATTCGATCCCGTGCCACCCTGGCGGGGTGGAACGTGGGCAAGTGGTTGGAGATGTGGGCACTCGGCCCGAATGGCAAAACCACTGCCACCCACTGTGGGGAGAACTCCTGCCATTCTGCTATTGATGGAACAGTGGTACGAGTAGCTGAAATCCCTGGCTGCACATTACAACTTATCCATTTTCCACAATTTCAATGATGGCCGCCTTATCTCTCATGCTGCCCTATGCACTCAAAGCTAGTCTATCAGCTGTAGTGTCCTTTAATTCACCACTGCAATTACTCTCAGCTGCAAGGCATACCACGACACTGAAATGTACTAAATAAATGCATTTAACTAATTTAGCGCAGTACACTGATCCAATGAACTTAAAAGAAAAATGAGAAGACTTCTCACCACTGTCCTGTTTTTGCCTAACTTAAGGGGAGAGACGGCTTCTGTAAGAAAAAAAATTGCGAAAATTGCGTCTTTCACGCAATTTTGTTCCTTTGTTTTCCACTTCGGTGGGCTCGCTCATGGTCACCAACCGAGATATCGGAATGGCCTGAATCGCGATCTTTCGAACAACACCAGGATTATGCCCGCGGATGCATATTTCTCGAACTGCGGGAGATCGAAATTCGGCGCGATTTGACCTCAGTTTAAAGGGCCACACGCACAGATTCTAGTCTTTGGAACGCTGTAGTGCGCAAATTAGGCGATATTTTTCAACAAAACTTCGGAGATAGCTGCGGAAAAATCTCAGAATCGCGAAAACGAGAATAGAAAATCCGATTTTCAGACCGATTTCCGGCTGCAAAGACCTGGGTCCCCCATTAAATCTCTTGACTATTAATAGAAACGCTCATGAAATTAGGATAAACATTTCAAAAATGTATGAGTGATATGTCACTGCCCTGCTGTCGAGACTACACACTCGTCTGCCGGACAAAGTGTAGTGCGGTGTAGTGAGTTCGCCAAACTCACTTCACGCCAACTTTGTTCGGCAGCGAGTGTCATTAAAGTTCATCGTGTGACACGATGCGAATGACACTAAATGCGAGTGCACTCGTTGAAAGTGACACTAAACTTGCTCGTCTGACCGGGGTATAAGTCTTTCTAAGTAACCATGAGCCATTTATGAGCTTTTATTTTTTTTTACTTTTCTCACTATTATTCTAGTGAACAATAGGGGGCTAATTAATTGCACTCTGAGAGCTAATTGCCCTATCAAAAAAGTAATCACATTTTTGAAATCAGCATGAGAAATTAGTTAAGGATATGCGAATTCATCGAGTTTGCTAGAAAAACAATTTCTCCAGAAGGGTCTCCCTTCTTAATAGTGAATACCGCATGGCCTACTCTGAATCTGCAACAGATAAGTTCAACAAATGGATACATTCGAAATCCTCAATAAAGACAGCCCTTAAAAACGAAATGCTCACAGCAACTAAGAAATCCGGCGTCCCTGGTGAATGTCCATAGAGTTCAATGCATTTATTTGCCCCTGTGAACTGCAAACATCTTTAAAGGCAAGGCCACACCGAAAAAAGTTTTGAAGTAGTTATCTGCGACATTTTATCTGGGGATTCCTTATTTTCATTGGTGACATAAAAAAAGAATGTACAAAAAAAATGGCATCAAAACCTAAAAAATGGCAACCTGGCAAGCCAGACAGTGACCTACAGTGGAGAAGAAATTGCCTGTAAATTACTTGGCAAAAGTTGATGCCAAGTGGTCGTCCGTGATGCAGTGGGAGCTCCTGTTCGCTTCCTCATTTGCACCGAGCACGAAATACCGCCAAAGTCATCCCCTCCACAGAAGTATAATACTGCAAGGCAAGAAGCCCACAGGTGTCAGACGTGCATGCAAACCGCCCCAGTGAAGTCTGCACTACGCAGCCACAACAAGGACACCACAAGTTCTGAAATGGACAACCTCCTGTTATGGCACATATACATTTAGAATACCACAGTTTGCAGCATCTTGATTTGGTCAAACAACCTTAGAGTGCCAAACACAGCAAATAATACTTCAGAGCTGCTCCACAACATAGGATTGGTTTATGGGGTTTAGCCCCCCAGGCGGGCTATGAAAGATGCTGTAGTGGACTACTCCGGAAATTTCGGCCACCTGGGATTCTTTAAAGTGCACTGACATCACACAGTGGTAGGGCTGTTGCTTTTTGTTTCCATCAATAAGCGGCCACTGCAACTGCGATTTATCTCGCATCCTTGGGCACAGCAGTAGAGTGCCCTAACCACTCACAAAAGGGCAGGGTGTTCTGCAACATAGATTCTTGTAGAAATGTACAGTAGATTATGTTCATGACATTATCAGGGTGTCTGGCAAACCACTACTTTCAAAATCACTGAATTTTCCAGGTTTTCCCCTGATTATTTCAATTCGATTTCCCTGACTAGTGAAGAGGTTCAAATATGTAGCTGCTGATGATAATGAGCCTATTTGAGTAATTCACAACAAAAAGCTATTTATTAATCATAGTCTGCAGTTTACAATAGTGAAAAGACTGGCATTAGTGTTAAGGACCGTTAAGAACGTCAAAAGTTTACTGAAAAATAAAAGCCCACTGATGGCAGCTTCAGAACACGCGAGCCGCCCGCCCTCGCGAACCAAGCCGAACCAATCCAATATGGCTGCGCGCACGCACGCTCTTGGCTAGCTTGGCAGCCTAGCTCGCCGATTGCTTTCGCGCTGCCCACTGCCGGCACGGTTATTCCTGCTTTTTGTCACATACTACTCTCAGGCAGGATATTTTATTGAGTACCCAACCCCCTTTGCCTAATGGTTCTTGAATTGTGGCAGCTCAGCCATGCGTGTCAAAGTAATATATCGGGCCCCGCCTTGTGGCGCGACCGCCGTGGTGGCACCACCACCTTAAAATGAAAATGCACTGCAGAATATATCATGCCAATTTCCCTAACTTCGCAAAATTTTTTGGTGGTTTCCCTGACATTTCATTGATATTTCCCAGCGCATAAAATTTCCCTGATCATTCCTGGTTGCTAGACACACTGATTATGATGCTTATGATATTGTACATATATTATGATTATTTTGATTGTTCATGAACGTAAGATATATGGTTTTGATGTGTGGCCAAAATCATGAAGCAGAAATACACCATATTTTAAAGTCTTAAACACACGTAGAAGAACTGGGTGGACTTCTTGTAAACTAAATTTTTTCTGCCCTGTCCTCACAAAGTGTGGATGCTGGAAAAACTGCACTGCAAGCCTTAAGTGGGAAATCAAAATGGCCCAGCCATACCAAACCACAGGACCGTGACGCTGAAACAAATAAAATTGCCTGCACCTGCTAGTCCTGAAAAACAACCCCAATAAAGAGGCCTCTCAACGCTTAAACAGAAAAGATCAGACTTGAAGGAGGCTTTATGGATGCCATTCCAGATCCCATACACAATGCAAGAGGTTTTAAAGGGCCCCTGAAATCCTAATTGAGTTAAAATTCTCATAAAGAAGTCTATAGAGGTGGTCTTTGTGAATAGTCAAGCCAAATTTGAAAGCTTTACATGGAGCCGATAATTTACACCTAATTTTTAAAATGTGCTCTGATTTGGGCGACACATCACCGCGTGCAAACCTCCCTACTGACGTCAGTGGGGCAGATGACAGCACCCACTCACTGGATGCTCCCAAGCTACGCGGCCAGGATAGGGCGTGGTGGGGCGCTGTCTCGACTTTTTTCCTGCACACCAGTGTGGGATGAGTTCAGGGGGGAGAGGAGGAGCATCACTTCGATCGCCCATGATTGATGCTGTTGAAGCTACACTTCGCTTCACAAGATGTTTGCAGCACTGCGAAAGGCAGAGGCACCCCGGTCCTATCAGGATTACGCGCACAATAGGAAATTGTGCTCCTATGCCCCTCTCGCCTCCCAAATTGGTGGGGTTGACAGTAGGAGCACAATTCTCTATTGCAGTAGGCCAGGGTGAGATGCACTTAGGAGCACAATTGCAAGGACTCTTCTGCCTTTCGCAGTGCTGTAGATATCTTGCGAGATTAAGCATAGCCAAAAATTCTTTCAATGCGGAGAGAATAGAGGGGATACCTATGGCTGGTGCACATTTTACTATTTCAGTAAAAAGCTTTTCATGTACCCTTTAAGTGTCCTTGATCAGTGAAAGAAACTGTTTTGCATCTGCCTCATGTATCAAAGCACAAATGTAATGAATGTGGTGCACATTTAATTACTGCTCTAGTGATGGCTGCATCAATAAAAGCCTAGCATACATATAAACTGCACTTTATTATGACAAACAGCATTTTAATTAATTTATTATTTGTAAGGAAGAAGATGATACAGTGCAGACACTAAAGACTAAGACGCAGATCAGCTGTACACCCCTGCGGTAACAGGGCCCCCTAATGGGGCAAATAACAAAATTTAGGCACTGCTCAGGCTGGCAGATCCAAGTCACACTCGAGCACCATGCTAGCATCCATACATACCATACTCAAAGCTATCTCGTGAAGCAAATGCAAAATGCCACTGCAAGGCCTATTTTCCCAGTGTCTGAGCTGATGGCAGTTTTTAAGTCACACAGTGTGCAGCTAGTCAAGTTAAGCATAGCAGGCTTTGCACTGCTATGCTTTTCTGTAACTCACATAAGGCATGAATAGCAAACTTTGATATGTAGACAGAGTTAGCTGAAGCAGCATTCGCATGAGCTTGATAACATGAAAAACCCGCAAAGAATTACCAACACAAGGAGTCGGGTCAATATGCAACAAGAGGCAAAATGAGACAACAAAGGCAAAAAGAGACAGTCATCAAGCACACTGGGCGGAAAATATGACAGCAGCGAAAGCACGCACTAAGTAACATGACATAAGTGGACACCCAATCACTGCTAATGACTTCAGGTCAAAATACAAAAATGATGAAGTCTGTTAACATTCCCTTATATCACATGAGCTCCAATACCTGAGGAAAAATCATTTTCTAGTTTCACAGGCCTAGACATGAGGAACATCAAGGGTTTCATACCGACGAATAGCATTTTTTTTTTTTCTGCATCGCCCCATAAATAGAACCTACAAATCTGCAGCACTGCATGCTTTAAACAGTCCCGATGAAAAGCATTGCTCTAGGTTATGAACCTGTGAAAAGTCAAGTAAATATTAGGCAGCAGTGCCGCCTACACACACGTGCTGCCGTTATTTGGTAGCACAGATTCGTTAAGAGACAGCAGACAGCTAGGATGACCAGTCAAAAACTAACAGACAAACATGGCGGTGGCTACTCACAATCACAAACAAAGCGTGGGAAAGCCCTGGCGTGCAAAGCCAGATGGTTAAACGAATGAGACGTGCCATGACGAACAGTGGACGCATGCGATACGCCAAGGAGTGGGCACGGCGAAAGCGCTGCGAGCAAGGTGCTCAAAATGCTTAGTCTTTTTCTGGCACAGGTCTTGCTGCTGTCAAGTGCACATGCACCATCACAGACTATCGCTGAGCTTCAAGTCACAAGTGAAGAATTGGTCATCAAAGATAGAACATACGGCAGCACCGTCATCGTTGGGACGCCACAGGTGCTTGGATATCTGACGCCATCGACCGTGACGTCATCGTTCCTCTGCCCTATAAATTCGGCACCACACCCGTCCATCTTCAGTGGGCACGGCGAAAGCGCTGCGAGCAAGGTGCTCAAAACGCTTAGTCTTTTTCTGGCACAGGTTAGTTATGTTTGCACCATACGAACTGACGATAGGTTTCTTGTTCTCTTGCCGTGCCCACGTACATGTTTAAACTCTGCATATAACTGCTATTGCTCTTGTATGCTGCTTATTTGTGGTGATATTCAGATGAATCCAGGCCCCAACAGTTGAAGAAATGTTCCAGACACTCATTGAGGGGCAGAAAGACATTAGGTCTCGTCTAGAGGCAACAGAAAGGGCACTGGGCAACTTTGGGGATCGCCTAAATAACATAGAGACAATTATACAAGAGCTGCAGATGAAAACATATGAAATTGAAAGCATAAGCATAGCCTTAAGTGGTGTGCAGGATGCGATTACAAGGCATCAAACGAGGCTTGAAGATTTAGAAGATAGAAGCCGGAGGTCAAATTTAATCGTTTTTGGCATACAAGAAGATCCTACCGAATCTGAGTCGGATTTGCACAAAAAAGTTATCGATGATCTGTTTTCTGCTAAACTGGGAGTGCAGTGTTCATCTGTAGCTCGAATTCATAGAATGGGCAAAAATTCTTCAAATCGCCCTGTCATAATGTACTTTCAGGACTACAGGGAGAAACAAGCAGTCTGGAGCAATGTTTCTAAACTAAAGGGAAATAAAATAAGAATCGATAATGACTACTGCGCGGAAACGTAGTGCAAACGCCAGCATCTTTGGCAAAGTGCAAAACTTGAAAAGAAGGCCGGAAGAAAGGTTTCCTTGGTTTATGACAAGCTCAAGATTGATGGGCGGTATTATGAATGGGATGCTGTTTTAAACTCTAGAAGATTGATAGAGCGAGGCACCACATCTTCATCGGAAAGTTAACGGCCAGAAACGTCCGAAGTGCGGTTAGTTTCTCTTAATGCAAGAAGCATTGTGAACAAAACAGATAAACTCGAGGAATGCTTGCTCTCTTTGGATCCGCACGTGTGTGTCATAACTGAAACCTGGCTACACGATCAAATCAATGAGGAAGACATCGTCCCGCCAGGTTATCGGTTATATCGGCGAGACAGAGGATCTAGAGGGGGTGGTGTTGCTGTTGTTGTTAAATCCTGTGTCGATGTCGACGTCGAAAGCCAGATTGCTGAACATGAGAGCCTTTTTTTGAAAATCAAAGTGAAGGATGCTACATTTCATTTGTGTGCAGTCTATCGCGCTCCGGATGCAGACGAAAGCTTCTTGAATAAACTGTATGATCGATTGTTGTTGTTACGAAACAAAAATGTGATTGTAACTGGTGACTTTAGTTTGCCTTTATTAAATTGGAGCAAGCTCTCTTTTGGATTATCTCATACAAGTCATAATGAGTCATAATAAGTCATAATATCTCATAATGTCATATTATACAGGACATTATGATTGCTCTTGGTCTTGATCAAATAGTGACTGAATGTACCCGCGAAAGATCAATTCTTGACCTTCTGTTCATTAGTGAATTGTTTAGAGAAGAAACTTAAAATTGAACCCGGCATATCTGACCATAAGTTAATTTTTTTTTCCTGGAAGGTTGAAAACGGAAAAACACGTGTGTTGAATGTCTCTACAGTTAAGGAATACAGCAGAGCTGACGATGTTGCCATTATTGATTATATTGATGAAAATCTTGGGATTATCAGTGTCAGTGATGATGTTGAAAGCTCCTGGCAATGGTTCGCTAATGTGCTTAGGCATTGTATTCAAAACTTCGTTCCAGACAGAAAAATATTTAAAAAGCGGAAACATCCGTGGATTACTCGTGAAATTATACACATTAAACGCCGACTGAAGAGATGTCGTAAGAAGCACGGGGCGTCAACGCCAGTGTTTAACAAAATCAAACAAGACCTATTATCAAAAGTGAGTAGCGCCAGGACTAAGTATTTTTCGCACACTTTAGCAGAGTTTCTAAAGACCGATCCACAGAAATTTTGGCGGCACTTGAGTAAACCCAAAGATGAACTTAACAAATTAAAAGTAAGCGACACGATTATTACGGATGCTGCGGAAATGCTGAGAATTTAACCAGTTTTTTTTATGGCGTGTTTTCAGAATTAGATGAATATGAAACAAAAGCAACGGCTTCACCAGAGAATGGCATTGAAATAACTCGTGAGGGTGTCCTGGACATGCTCTTGAAACTGGACACTAAAAAAACCGCTGGACCCGATGGTCTTCCGAATGTATTTTTGAGGCGATATGCTGAACAAATAACAGGTTTTCTCACAGACATCTTTAAACTGTCATTAGCAAATGGAGAAATTCCTGCAGATTGGAAAATAGCTTGTGTGGTTCCTGTATATAAAAAAGGTGATCGACTGTCAGTTTCAAATTATCGACCTGTTTCCATAACAAGCAGTTGCTGTAAAATGTTGGAGCATATTATTGCTGGCTACCTGCGAAAGTTCCTGAGTGATCATAATCTCTTGTCTGATAATCAGCACGGGTTTAGGCAGGGGTTATCCACAGTTACCCAGACTGTTCTATCTGTGCACGAATTTGCGCGTGTGCTTGATATGTCCGGGCTAACAGATGTGGTTTTCTTTGACTTCAGCAAGGCGTTCGATAAGGTGCCACATGGAAAACTTCTGTATAAGATGGAATGTATGGGTGTGCCTTTTTTTATCATCCGATGGATTGAAGCCTATCTTAGAGACAGACGTCAATATGTAGAAATATAATAAGACCCCTTCTAGCGTCCTCAGTGTTCAATCAGGAGTACCGCAGGGAAGTGTGCTTGGGCCATTGTTGTTCTTAATATATGTATATGATTTAATTAGTGTTGTACCTACCGATGTATCTGTAAAGTTATTCGCAGACGACTGCATTGTGTTTAAACAAATTTCATCCGGAAATGACCACAGCTCTGTACAAAAAGCAATTTTCGCCATTGATCAGTGGTGTCTTAAATGGGCTATGGAACTTAATACTGAAAAAACTGTTCTCTTAAGAATAACAAAAAAAAAATCTCCCATTTTGCTTCCTTACTTTCTTCACGGCAGCACGATTTTGGAAGTTGAAAAATATAAATATTTAGGTGTAACTCTTGACAATAGGTTAAAATGGACAGCACATATTACTAATATTTCTACAGCTGCATTACGAAAGCTTTGGGTTTTACAAAGAAAGCTAAAAACTGCCCCGGCACATATAAAAAAACTAGCTTATGAAACTTGCATACGGTCTTCCCTTGAATACGCTTCAGTAGTTTGGGACCCATACACGAAAAAAGATTCAATGCTTCTTGAAAAAGTCAACAGGAAAGCTGTTAGGTTTATATTCGGAAAATATAGAAGGGAGGACTCCCCTACACAGTTAATGAATTTACATAACATTCATACACTGGAAACCCGCAGAAAGATTGCCCGATTGACATTCCTCTTTAACAGTTTAACAGGAAAAATAAACTCAAGCTTGCAGAATGCCTTAAGCGCCCACTAGTAAGAAGGACTCGCGGTGTTAATGAGCATTCACTTACTCCCATTTTTAACAAAACTAATAGTTTTAAATTCAGTTTCTTCCCTAGAACAGTGGAAGATTGGAATTCGTTGCCAGCATCTGTTTTATCCTCACATAATTTTTCTGATGCATTACAACGTCTTTATACCTGCTAATATTGTTTTATGTATATTTTGTATTTTTTGTGCTGCTAATATTGTATAATTTTATTCTTTTCATTATGTACCAATGTGAATTCACTCCTGCTTGGGCCAAGCAATGGACTGCAGTATTTTCAAATAAATAAATAAAGATATCTGCGCCACATTACTGGCCACGCACTTTCAACCCCGCAACATGCCATGCTTTCCAGCCGATTATTCACCTGTCATGCGGATGTCGCTCTGCACGGTGTACAGATACGCGCATGATGCGTGCCTTGCGGACAACTGGCATGCGGCTTAAGCGAAATGACAAGCTTCCGTATAGCTTCGGGTCACTCAGGCGAAGTCTCATTGTTTTAAGAGCCCCAAACTTTTCCAATTACAAAAACAAGAACGTGCAACTTACCTAACAAAACAATCCCGCCAAACGGCCACGCCGCCCAGCGTCCCGCCATCTCTTCGCTTTGACTAATGCACGTGGACTAAGGAAACAGGGCAGTAGCAGCAGTAGTATAGTGCCTAGAATATACTGGCTAGTGTGACGAGCGCCCGCGCTTCCCTATGGGCGAGGATGGCGCTATTTGCAATGAAAGCCAATCGTTAGCGGCAGAGGGCGCTGCTTGCCACCTGAGCAGACGACGCAGTTTTTTCTCTTCAGAATACGGCAATCTGTTGGTGTTGTGCGTGCGTGTTAAACCTGCTTCTGCGCGTCTTTTGCTTTCACGAAGGTGCAGTAGTTTATTTACGGTGTAGGTGTTTGCTCATGCGAGTCGTTCCGCACTTCTACCTGCTCGGCGACGATTGCATCGGTATTTTTTTTTCTCGTTTTGTGCGCGCGTTCTGTGCTCGCCTGTATCCCTTCTTTTTTTACTGCGTCGCCAGTGGTGAAGCGCGGTTCCCGATTGTTGTTTCCCAAGTGCCTCTCACTAGACTGCAGAGAAAAATGCCGAAGAGAAAGCGGTGGTGCACAGAGAAGACTTGCTTTTTTGGCAAACGGGGCTACCGCTAGAACAAGGAGCGTACCTGCGCTATCTGATGCTACGTAAGTACGCATTCTGTACAATGGAAACGAAGCATCGATAGAAATGACGGAAGGTAAACGGCAACTGCTTTTGTTGGCGAGAAACATTTTTAGAGCATGCAGTTATATTCACAAGGATGCAAACCTGGGCGAGTCGGTAACGGTGCTCCATGGCAGTGTGTAGCACAGAGTGTACACAGGCGCTACAGACAGCACCTGTGTTCTGTACCTTTTCTGTGTCCCTCGATTGTCCTTTTGCGCTACACATATGTCATATGGATGCAGTTATATATTAGGCGCATGTTTCACCGTAAGCGCGGCATTACCAACGAGCTTCATCGCGATTAACCGGCCGCGTCTCGTGCATAAACTTCGTCAGCTTCTTCATTCAAAAGATGGTGACTTCGGCAAAACCTGGTGCAATCGCAGGCCGCGATGTACCTTAATTAGCTGCTGTAAGTAAAGGTTCCTCGTTTGTGTTCTGCTGTTTTTTTTATTTTTTTTATTCAAATACCTCTCGGGCTCCGATTGGAGTATTAAGTGAGTGGGGTTACATAACTGGGGTGCGAAACAGAAGCATGTAGAAGATGGTTATTTGAACATCGTTATTTTCAAAACGTTAACATTATACCCTCCACACCTTGTGCCCAAGACGGCACCAAAAAGGAAGGAAAGAAATATATGCGAGCAGCAACCAGCTCGTAAACGCCATAAGCGGGACGCAGGGACTGGACCCGGCGATTCGGGCTCGGAAATCAACGAGGGCTCCTGTTTTCTCGAAGCTGGCTTTCAAGACTGCAACGACTCCTCCGGCTCCAGTGAAGCGGGCATTGTGGGTGAACACAGTGGCAGCCAGGCTACACTGCAGACACCTAACCAAGGCCGTCATCCGTTTGAGGACATTCTCATTCCGGTTACATGGATGCGGATACCTTCCGTGGATGACAGCCTAGCTTATGCTTAAGACCCAATAACTTTGAAAAGATGAAGGTTGACCTTGCATTCCAACTTTTTCGAGATGAGGTTATTAAAGGACTTTTTTTGCACCGGCGGCATGTGGAGACTGTATACACTCGGGTGCAACCAACAGAAGACTTAGTCAAGCTAATCAATCGCCTGATACGAGTAATGACCTCCAGGATAACCAAGCGTGCACTTAAGCCGGGTAGCCCAGACATGCGTTTCTTGGAAGACTTTTTAGGATATCTGGACAAGTGGGAAGAACATGCCAGCATTGCCTTCCACTCGCAGTGTCACCTTTGATTAAACATGCTGCCATTAAACCGAATCTGTGTTTCGTGACTTGTATTCTTTGAGTTTGAATTCCTCCAAACGCGAAAGCTCTCATGTGCGTTTACCGGGTTAGCGTGTGGCTCCCGTACCGATTGAGCTTTCAAGTTCGAGCAGTCTGCACAAAGCAATTCGGTATTAACATTAGCACGTTAAAACGTTATATCAATCCTAAGCTCCTGAAAGAGCTTTAAAACGAAATATTAAACGTGAGCCAAAGCAACGCTCAGCTCCCTTTCCAGCTCTCAGCAGCGCGGCGCAATGTGCGCGAGAAACCGGCTCGCACGATGGATGGATGGATAAGGCTGAACCCTTTGAATCGGGCGGCGGCGCCACAGGCCGCCTAGCCGTGAATAGTAATATATAGTGTGGACCTATTTTTGCCTTCCTTTCAGCCACCAATCAGCTAACCTTCGTTTGGTTATTTCTACCCTTTTAAAGTCTATTTTCCCTTCATTATCCTTAAACCCCAATGCTTTGGCTAAATCTGGCCCATTGCCTTGAACTATAGGGCGGAGCCCTTTACAGGAAATTATTAAGTGTTCAGGCGTTTCCTCATCCTCCCCACACACCCTGCACAGCGTGTCTATCTCTTGGTACTTGACTCGGTACGTCTTAGTCCGCAATACTCCTGTCCTAGCCTCGAACAACAATGGGCTGCCCCTAGAATTATCGTAAATGTTTTCTTTGGCTATTTCCTGCTTGAACGTTCGGTACATTTCTAATGCTGATTTAGTCTCCATCCCTGTTTTCCACAGACCCCTCTCCGTTTCCTTAACCTTTTTCTTAATTGATAATTCCTGGCTGGTCCCCCTACTGCTGTCCAAATATTTGTTTGCCAATTTTCTTGTCCGCCTTCTCCATCTTGTGTCAACATTCCTCATGTAGAGGTAGCTGAAGACTTTCCTAGCCCACCGCTTTTCTCCCATTTTTCTCAATCGTTGCTCAAACGCTATCTTGCTGCCAGCTTCCCTGCTCTCAAAAGAAGACCATCCCAGGTCACCCTGCACACCTTGGTTTGGCGTATTCCCATGAGCTCCCAAAGCAAGCCTACCCACCCCGCGCTGTTTAATTTCCAACCGTGCTCGGACCTCTGATCTCATACACAGGACTGCGTTGGCAAAAGTCAGACTAGGAACCATCACCCCTTTCCAAATCCCTCGCACCACTTCATACCTATTGTAATTCCAAAGCGCCCTGTTTTTCATGACGGCTGCGTTTCTACTTCCCTTAGCTGCCACATATTTTTCATGCTCCGTTAGGTATTCAGCTCCAGTATTTATCCACACCCCAAGATACTTGTACTTATCCACTACTTCCAGCATGTCCTCCTGTATCCTATGTTCGCCGGTCTCATTATCATTAAAAATCATGACTGCCGATTTTTCCTTGCTAAACTGCAGACCTAACTTATCTCCCTCTGTACCGCAGATATCCATCAACTCCTGCAAATCTACCCTGTTGTCAGCCATCAGTACTATATCATCTGCATACATTAGTCCTGGTAATGACTGTGGGATAAATTCTCCTTGCTTGAATAAAGAAAGGTTGAAGCCGAGTCCACTCCCCTCTAGTTTAGCCTCTAATCCTTGCAGGTACAGCATGAACAACAAAGGTGACAGGGGACATCCTTGTCTAAGCCCCTTCTTTACCTCTACAGGCTTCGACACCTTTTTTTCCCATTTTATTAGCACTTGGTTATCCTTATAAATATCTTTTAAAAGATTAGTTACTCCGCTTTCCACACCTAACACATCCAGAATACTCCATAAGGCTTCTTGAAGTACACTGTCATAGGCTCCTTTGATATCTAGAAAAGCTAGCCATAGGGGTCTGTGTTCCTCTTCTGCTACCTCGATACACTGTGTCAATGAGAACAGATTGTCCTCTAACCTCCTTTGTTTCCGGAAGCCATTCTGCAGCTCTCCCAGCACCCCCTTGCTCTCTACCCATGCCTGCAGTCTGTCCTTTATAATCTGCATCACCACCCTGTAGACCACTGATGTTACTGTTATGGGACGGTAGTTGCCTATGTCAGCTTTGTCCCCCTTTCCCTTATATATCATGCTCATTCTACTTAGTCTCCATTCATCAGGAACTTTGCCATCCATTAACATTTTGCTCACCACCTCTCTTAACGTTTCCTTAGACTTTGGGCCCAACATCTTTAATAACCTAACAGGAATACCATCTGGGCCTGCTGATGTGCTACTTGGTACTCTCTTCTCAGCCCTTTCCCACTCTCTTTGTCCAATTGGAACAATTGCACTAACCGGTCTATCGTCCTCTACTAAGGCACCTACTACATATCTTTGTTCTTTAAACTTTTCTGACATCGTTAGTCGTATATGCTCTATTGCCTTTTCCGCTTCTAGCCGAATACCTTGATCTGTAACAATAGACCTCTGCTCTAGGCTAGTCTTATTACTCAGGGAATTCAAGTGTTGCCAGAATTTCTTAGCTGCATTTTTATTCCTTTTGTTTACTTCTGACAGCCACTGGGAACCTTGTCTTCTAATTTTCTCATTGATTAAGTAGGATGCCTCCCTTCTACATTTTATGTATTTATCCCATTTTCTCTCAACGTCTGCTTCTGGGTCTCCCCTATGTTTAGAATATCTGTGTTCCCTGGAGGCTTCCTGGCGTTTCTCTATGGCCTTCTTCACCTCCCCATCCCACCAGCTCTTTGGTTTTCGTCTTGTCCTTTTTTTCCTGACTCGCACCTTAGCCAACTCTAGCCCAAACAGTCCCATTAACTTTGTGTATGTCCACTCTGCTTTCTTATCCTTAGAGATTACTGCTTCAATTTGGGTGCTTGCTGTTTCTATTTGCTGCTCCGAGTAAAAGATCCCATCTGGCTGATCATCATGTTTCATTCCTGAATTAGTTTTTATTCCAAAACTCATCTTGATACGTTTATGATCACTGCCTAGACTCCTGGCACCATGTTCATCTATGTTCATGACCCTTAGCCTATCGTACATCCTGTGTGACATTATCGCATAATCTATTGTCGAATGCCGACTCCCTACCTCCCACGTTATGACCCCGTCACACTTCTCAGTACTGTTACAGACAACTAAGTCGTGTCTTTCACACATATCCAGCAGCATGGTACCTGTCGAGTCTGTGTATCCATCTATATCTTCTATATGAGCATTCATGTCCCCTACTATAATTATTTCGCATCCTTTTCCTAGCTCATTAATGTCACCTGCTATACATTCTACCATTTTTTTGTTTTCCTCTTTGGCAGTTGCTCCTGTCCACAGATATACAAAGCCAAGGAGTGTTTGCTCCCCTGCCACTTTTCCTTTTAGCCATAAATGTTCCTTACATTCCTGTTTGACTCTGCCAATTTGTACTTTTATGGATGAATGCCCCAATTCCCCCTCCCTTTCTGCTGCCCTCTGTTCTGTTGCAGTATTCCCATGCATAATCAGGGTTACAGGGTGGTTGCTCCATGTCCCGAAGATGCGTCTCCACAAATCCATAAACCATTAACTTCTCCTGCCTAAGCTGCTCTTCTATTTCCTCCCATTTTAGCCTATTCCTGCCTCCTTGCATGTTAATATACCCTATGTCTGAATTAATTTGGCTCTTGCGCTTATGCCTGTTGCTTCTCCTATGGCTTCTATGTTTCCCTAGTCTATGCTCGTCCTCTTGGTCGCCTTTGTTTAAACTGGTGGCTTCAGGGCCCTGGGCCCTCCTAAAAAAGCTGTTGCCTGGCGGCCTATCCTGCCTCCTACCCTCCTACCGGTGGCCCGGCTGTAGTGGATGCCTTCTCGTGCAAACGGGTGGAGGCCGGCCTCGTACACATCCCTGTTAACCTCCATTGTGGTGTACCCAAGTCGTCGGCTTAGGCTCCTAATGACCCGGTTGGCTTCGACTACTCTCCCCTCTGTTCTGCTGGACTGCCCTTCTACTTCCGGGATTGTGCATACAGTCACGTGTACTTTCTCAGAGGCCTCCTTTATGTTATTTATACCTACCTCTAACTGCCTCCCGAGATTCCGGCTCGTCCCCTTCAAGACATCATTGAGTCCAGCATGGATGATGACCAGGGTTTCTACATCCCTGTTGTTCCCTACCACCTCCTGGGCTTTGGTCATCGCTTCAACCATACCTTTCCCCGATTGGGCCTCCACCTTCAAACGCCTGTCACCCTTCACTGTTGCTAGGACAGCTTCCTCAAACCTTGCTACATTTGAGTCCCCCACCACCAGAACTCTCCTACGATCCAGCCTTTCATCTCCAGCTTGCGCTAACTGCCGCCCGGTTCGCTCTCGTTGGTTCTCCTGTCGTAGCGGCGTTTCACCTTTCTCGCGCGATTCCGGGCTTGTCGCTAGCCCTCCCGCCAACTGTTTTGCTACTTCGCTGTAGCATCGTGTAGCCGCCTCTTGCGACTTCACCGCCACCGGGTGATCTTCTCTGCCCGCCTCCTTTCCATCTCCGTCATCATGAGGGGTCTTAACGCTGGTCTCATCCACCCCCTGACTTTGCTCCGACCCGGGGTCTTTCGCTGTCACCTGACCTTCCAGCTCGGCTCGCTTTTGTTGTTCTTCCCTGAGCTGAGACCCTATCTCCTCTAGCTGGTCGGTCTTTGCCCCTTCCATCCTAACCAGCTCTACTGCCTGTGCCTCCAGCGCCATCCTTTTCTCCCTCTCAACCTTCAGGTCCCTTCCGAGCTCCTGAATCTTTACGGCCCATTCACCCGGGTCCAGCCTCACAATGGTCTCCTTAAACCTAACGCACAACTTGCACGAGAAACTAGTCTCCCCCGCGTCATCTAAGCTTTCAAAACCAGTTTCGTCCATGTAGCACCAGCGCCTGCACTCGTCACATTGCACCAGCTCCTCGCCCCCCATGTCTTCCTTAACTTTACGACCCATAGGCAGCCCGCCCACCTACCTAGGGGAAATCGGTTACCTCCGCTTTCCCTGGTCCTATGATTGAAATTTGTGCTTTAACGCATGCAGGAGAATACGCTTTCAAAGCTAAACAATAAATATAAAAGCGCACTTAGCTTCGGACGACGTCGCTGGCAAATTCCCTCGGAGTCCCCAGAAGTCTGCACGTGGTCCGGCGGCCCTCTCGCGCGACCCTCTCGCACCACAGCGCCGCTATGCGGCCGCCGGCGGCTTTCATTGCTGTCCGAGCCATCCCAGCCGGCGCGCTCGACACACTAGTCAGTATATTCTAGGCACTATAGCAGTAGAGGCTCTGCTGCACTAACTGGCCACTACGCGACGCCAGGAGATAATCACCGGTTTTTAGCGCTTTAACAACCATTTTTGTACAGTTGTACAGCTAACAACAAACAATTTTAGCTGTCTAGCAGAGCAGAAATAATAAAAATAACACTTAAAATGACTGCCACACGATGCTGAAAAATGTCCATCAGTTTTGGTTTTAAGGCGGGGAGGGAGGCGACATTCCGTCATTCCGTTTCCAGCCCAGATGAGAGCAGACGCGGACGTCATCGTCGCCGTCACGCGACGTCAGTTCCTTCGTTCTTGGTTGCCGTGGCAACAGCTACGCGTTCCAAAATGCATATGGCGTCACGCATGTTCGTCGTCTGCCTCGGACTGGAGGAATGGGGTTCATTTGGCGTCGGCGTGCCAGCAACAATGAACGACACGCACACGACGCACAACGCAGCAAACAGCGTGCTTGCAGCTGTTGATGGGTCTCACAAGGTGAGTATGTTATTAAAGCGTGTGCTTTTCGGCTCGAACCGAGTTTTTGTGTAAGCGAGATTTGAGAAATGCCAGTCTCTTACGCTGACAACATAAATACATGCGGAAATAACCAACTAGTGTGCGTTAGGACCTTTCTAAATCAATAACTCTGGTGGCAAACATTGTCCCGTTTCTGCGCAGGCCGCCGTCAAGGGGTCATTGCTCGATCGAGCGATTCACTAGACAGTCGATCGTAAAGTGTTGTATTAGAGTTAACCGTTTTTCGCGGCGTTGTAATCAAGGCTGCTGGTATATAATGCGGGATGAGCATACAATTTCGAGAAATGCACGAAACTTTGAGGCGCAGTTTTTTCAGCCTTTCGTGATGCGACTATGTGTGCAACGGAATACTGCTGCGACACTGGATCCTCATTTAATTCATATGTGCGATCCATATTGTGGATCAGCTGCAGTGCATTGTTGCACAGTGTTCTATGGAGAACGCGGAGCCGTTTACTGCAAGTAATGTCATTTAAAGACAGCGACTGGAAATGACACTGTGCCCTGTATTAATTGTACCGCTGCTTGGTAGTAGCACTGAAGTAACTATGTATAACGCAAAAAACATTACTACTATAGCAATTAATTTATTTCACCATATATATGATAGGAACTCCTGAGTAAAAATATTGTATAGAAATCAAAATGGTGCGTTCTAGATAATGACTGCATGTGTTGTGTGCATGTTAATTGGGCTAAATGATCGCTGTTCACTGGGGGACTCATGCTGGTTATAAGTTTCCGAAACGGTTTCTTGTACGGAAGCCCTCCAATGAATGCATTAATTCATCCTAAATTACAGTGTGCCTTGCTCAGAACAGCTGTTACAGTCCATGGGATGGTAATGGTGTCAGTGACAATTTGATCAGCCTGCTCAAGAAAATGGTGTGACACCAATGACAACAGTGACTCATTCTATTTTAGTGCTTTCAGGCATTGTACATCCCCCATTGTTCTGAACCCCAAGGCATGCTGGTAAGCCTGTTGCATAGGGTGCTCAGCTACTATAGGGCAGGGGATCTGGGTTTGATCTTGGCTGAATGCAGTGCGAACCTGTATGTATGATATCAGTGCACATGAAAGAACCTCAGTTGGTTGA
The DNA here is from genome assembly GCF_055883805.1 of Amblyomma maculatum. Classification (NCBI taxonomy): domain Eukaryota; kingdom Metazoa; phylum Arthropoda; class Arachnida; order Ixodida; family Ixodidae; genus Amblyomma; species Amblyomma maculatum. The sequence goes on from NC_139354.1 coordinate 162,097,113, forward strand.
AATTATTCGAAGCCCTTCACTGCGGCGTGTCCCTCATAGCTTGAGTCGCTATAGGGCAATAATTAAACCCCATAACAAGGCCAACTCGTTGCCAGCTTTATGGGTATCTCACCGGAAGTTCTACTGTGGACACCTTCAGTAGGGACATTCTGCATCCAGAGTACTACACCCAAACAGCAGAGCCTAACTTAAAAACTTTTGAAGAAAATACTCTTGAGAGGCCCCTATCAGAAAACAAGTCAGTAAAGCTTATGTACTGTGGAAATCCTACTATACATCGTCATTTTGCTAGCATGTTGGCACTCATGGGACAAGAATGCGCAGCTGTAGTTACAAGTTGTCAAATATTATATAACGTTGGTATTGATGCCGTAACATTTGATCAGGCAGGAAGGCAAGTGCAGCTATACATTGTGCCTCATCACATTTGTATACCATGGTGCCTTTTTGTTATATGGTGTACAGCTCCAGCAGTGCAGGCCAGAGCAAGTGGAAGCACACTGATCGAGTGTTTTATTCAGTCAGGTTTCACCGAAGGGGGCATTTTCGAAAAGGGTGCAAGTTAGAGAATTTGTGGGCCCTGCTCTGCCACACTATCAATGTGTGTGGCTGCTCAAGTTAGTGATGAAGCATACTGAACCAAGAGTGCAGGACAAATCACAAAGGTAGGAAGTCTGCTATCAACCAAGTACATATGTTTCTTGAGCATGATTAAATGCATGTGAAACGAGCAAAAACACAAATAAAACAAAATCAAGACCAAGAGCAAAACAGAAACCTGTCTTTTATGTATCAAGCTGGGCAATGTTCTGGTGAAAGAAAGGAATTGAAGGTTTGGTAATGCAAGATGCCCTTTGCATTGTCCTCAACGGTGACCTGCTTCAACAGTGTGATGTACGCTGAGGTACTACTTCAATCCATGGACATAGAAAATTTCCTAGGTATGCATTATTACATATGAAGGCTGAGGTGGTATCATGCATTAACAAATCTTTGGTTTCTTTGTCATGCCATGAGATTGATTATCTTTATTCATGATTGGCAAATGTCTGGTGTCTTACTCTCGGTAGTCATCAGTTTTTTTTCTGAATTTCCTCTTTGATATGCATTTAATGTGCTCACACGGTAAATGGCTTTGGTTCGTATCATTTGGCACCAGGTGCATTGCCTCAGATGCTATGGCTAAGCGAGTGACTTCGTTTAGCCTTTGCCTAACGTTGACCGGCTGACAAGCAGGAATGTGTGCAGAACCGTTAACATGTCAGGATTGGCTGCGTGTTATTCTCTCGACTTGTTTTATTTCCTTCTGTGTTGTGTGCCCATTGCAATGGTAGCCTTTAGCGTGAGCAGGACTTGCGATGCAACATTGCTGATGTTCACAGTGCTTAGCCAGAATTTAAAGCACACAGGAAAGTGAAGGAAGAAAGCTGTCCATCGGCAGTTGAGTGGATGCATCTCATGTCCTTATCGACAATCTGATACTCTTCATCAAGGGCTTGCAAAAAAGTTTCATCGAAGTCTTGAGAGCTGCAATATTATTGTAAAGTGGTGTGAAATTATTAAAGGCTTAAATGTAAAAAAAAGGCTCACTGGCCCGTATGATGGGATACCCTGGCATATCCAGTTTTGCACATCTTTTGTTGGTGTGCAGTACTAGATTTCATTTCATTAAAGGCCCTAAAAGAGATAGTAAAATTAGAAAATACATATCCACAGTTACAGGAAAGCTTTTACGTCTGCAACAAAGTGATGTGAGCAAGTGATTATAGCAGCATTGTCTGGAATGCTGTTCCAGTCTGCATACAGATATTGCACAATGCTGGTGAGGAGCATGTCTGGAACCTTACTTTCCTTAGTTTGCTTGGCTTTTGCTATTTGCTTATAATATAAACTAGATGGAGATAGCACTCAAATATATCTAGACTTCCAGATTTGTTATAAGGTGGAAATCTCTGTGTGTTGCCTTTCTTCTCTCTTTCATCCTAGCCTTTTGCACTACCTCTACCACGATTCCAGACTTGGTTCAAGGACTGCCACTGGAACTTTGTCTGGGTCACTGCAGCTGACGCCTACATGGCCAACCCTCGTGCTGAGATAGTGGTGAAGAAGAAGATGGAACATTAAGGGGCTAGTCCTGACTTGTTCCTGTCGGCTGAAGAAATCTAGTCATAGGGCACTTGTTCTCCAGTGCCAGCTCATGGCAGGTGCTAACACTGAGCTGTTAAGGAGCTGCCAAAGGCTCTTGATACTTGCAGAACACGCCTCGGTAGCCTGCCCAGTAGCTGCATGCTTAGAGGTCAGCTGGTACCAGGTAGCTTACAGTACTGGTGGATTTGGGCATATGGTATGCTGTAACTTCATTCTGAGGCATGCTTTATTTAGAGATTTCAGGCACGCAAAAAAGCAGGTGCTCGAGACCTTACTTTATGGGATAATTCTCTATGGTGTACATATGTCTCGATCAGCAGTTGATTTTGAAAATACTGCTACCAGTTATGTGTCACAAATTCGACCAGTTGTACACTTGTGAAACATTAGGCTTATATATTTCGATGTTCTGAATGTTGCCTCAGAATAATTGATGATTAATCCTGTATGGTACGTACCATGGAGTCATCATCAATTATTACATTATTAGTGCGTATCTGTACTAATAATGTTTTGAATGACTGCACCTCAACCTTGCGAACATAGCCTGAATTGGTGTATCTCTAGGAATCTCTTGTTGTATTTCTAGCTCTAGGAAGAGCTAGAGCACAGTACCTCCTTTGCTTGTTCTAATTGCTGTTTCCTTTGCATACAGTATATGCATATAACATGAATGGCATATTTGTGAGGGCGTTATGATAATCATGTATAATTAGACAACTTGTCTGACTATCCACACCTGATAATGTACTTTTTTTTTGCAACGAATTTAAATCCTTAGAATCACAAACCACTGGTTAAAAATACACTATTTTTGCTAAGCGTCTTTCACAGGTGTCAGACATCTTACACATGTATTACAGTTTCACGGCTTGCTCATCATTCAACCAGAAAGAGTGGAATAAGTCTTGCATATAAGTTATGATTTCGGCGCACACATACCGAATATTGTTTTAGTAAATTTGAGAGCATATCATTTTCTTTGACATTTTGTGAACTGCAAATTTCACTTCTCTGTTCGCTGTGGCAGTTTCTAGCCGTGAATCTACGAGGTGAATCTGGATTGGGCTGTATTATGGGCTTCATGGACGCAAGGCTCTTCCATGTTGTGTATTATAGCTGGAAGTGGCAAAAAGATAACCCGTAGCTCGTGGCAAGAATTTTCGTCACGAGCGCACGGAGGCTCGGCAACAGTAGCAGACGACCTACTGTAGGACGCGCCTTCTGCGGTGGGCTTGAGCGCCAATGCCTTCACAGTTTTCGCTGCCGGTATTAATAGTTTTAGTTGCTTTTTACTGTAAAGATAATTAGTTGAACTTATTTGTGCTCATTTTATGCTTGAAAAGTTTCAAAAAGGTTGTGTTCAAAACAAGCAAACGTCTTGTCCATAGTGATTATCATCATCAGCTCAACTTTGTGTGTCATGGCGCTGTCCTGTGAGAAGCGTTTGCGGGTAGATCGGCTGGAAACGCTGATTGGTGGACACGCAGCGGCCTGGCGTGACGTTTTTCGCGTCACGCTCGATGCTTAACCGGATGTGACGTCAATGAAAACTGGGTTTGCTTGTTTTTTTCGTCCCTAACCCATCTAGGGAATCCCTAGGTACCGGCCGCTCCGGCGGCGCGCGCGATATGCCGGCATTCGGTTCGTGGTTCTCGCTGCGGCGCGTATTCGGCTCGTGGGTCTCGTTGCGGCGCGTAATTCCGATGATGGCGGTCCTGCGTGGTGTCATAATCGGCGATAGCCAAATGAAATTCTTGTGCAGGTCTCGCCTGCGGCTTTCGCCGCATGTTGAGACGTGCACTTTCAGTTTTGGCGGTTATGATGCCACCTCACTGTCATTTAAGGTCGCGCAGATGCGTTTGCACGCCGATTTTGTTATTTTGTATGTAGGGGGCAATGACCTCGCTAATGGTCATGGCCCGCGGGAAATCGCCGCCAACATCAAGGTACGTATAAATTACGTAAAATCGTCTCACAGTTTGCTTTAAAAGTGCTGTGCCGTTCATCTTGCCCCACGTGCTTCCAGGACCTCGTGCGGCAGCTGCAGCAGCACGTCGCACGGATGGTGTTGGTTTTTAAAATACTGCCGCGGTATTTCAAAAACGAGAGCGAAGCGCTGCATGAAAACGCCCGTCGTCGGCAGCTGAACCGGCGCCTGACTGCTGCGCTGCGGCGCATGCCTGACGTGCGCATTCTGAACCCTGAGGTAAGAATGCTTTGTTTTCTCGTTTGTTACTCATTTATAAAATTGTTGAGTTCATAACGCAACTTTTTCGACACTCTTGCAGCACCGTTTCCTGGATGCTGCGAAGCGGCCGAGGCGTTGTCTGTACGCGGCCGACAGTTACCACGTGGCAAGGGGTCGCGGCATCGATCAGCTCTCGAAGATCATCGTCGCGGCCCTGGTCAAAGTGTACGGCTCCGACATCGCTGCAGCGTCAAGGGCAGAACCAGGAGCGGTGTACGTTGTCCACCACTGTCGGCGATGCAGGGCGAAGGGCCACGAGACGGGAGAGTGCAGCTCGTTTTGCTGACCACGCTGCCATGCCACTGCAATTGCCACCGATGGAACGCTGCGCATACAAACGGCCCTTTTCAGGGCCACCCCATTGTTTCCTGGCAGACCGCAGGCTTGCAGTCCCGTGATCCAGTTCCCTCACTTTAGATATGTTGCACGTAGTATATCGTTGTACTTAAAGCGTAGCTGCCGCAGCGAAATTATATATTTCGTATAGCATGCGCATAATACTGCTGTACCGCTTATAGCTGCTTCCCTCGTGCATTATTTAAGACCCTAGGACAGGAATCACAAAACACGTGTAAGAGTAGCTGCCGGAGCGAACACTAGGCCTGTGCTCGGCCACAAAGCGTCGCGCTAGGCCTCTTTTTTTTTTTTCTTTCCCTTTACGAGGAATTCGTCGAGTGACAGTAAAGTTATACATTTCATATGACATGCGTATAATACTGCTGTACTGCTTATAGCTGCTTCCCTCGTGCATTATTTTAAGTCCCTGAGGACAGGAATCGCAAAACACGTGTAAGCGTAGCTGCCGCAGCGAACGCTAGGCCTTATTGCAACAGGGCTGCGCTCATTACGGCTTTGTTACGTCGTTTTTTTTTTTTTAATGTGAGCACCATTTACTATAACAACGGCACAATCGTCTGAAATATGGATTCTGTACAGCCTAAATAATTGCCGCTTACCTCGTGGGACATCTTCTGCAGCATCATGCCGCCCGCGTCTTTCATTTCAACGCTGCTCCGACGATCACATGTATAGGCCTCGCGACAGGAGTAGTGTGCACACAGTGCGGTTTTCTGCCGTGTTTGTTTTTTTTTCTCATAAATCCCATGCATATTTCGAAGCATCTCGTCGCGGTGCTGTGTACAGCACCGCGACATATGTGCATAATACAGCAGTATTATGCACATGTTGTATGAAATATATAACTTTACTTACCGTCACTCGACGAATTCCTCTTAAAGGGAGAGATAAAAAAAAAAGAGGCCTAGCGTTCGCTCCGGCATGTACTCTTACACGTGTTTTGCGATTTCTGCCCTGGGATCTTAAAATAATGCACGAGGGAAGCAGCTATAAGTGGTACAGCAGTATTATGCACATGTTGTATGAAATATATAACTTTACTTACCGTCACTCGACGAATTCCTCTTAAAGGGAGAGAAAAAAAAAAAGAGGCCTAGCGTTCGCTCCGGCATGTACTCTTACACGTGTTTTGCGATTTCTGCCCTGGGATCTTAAAATAATGCACGAGGGAAGCAGCTATAAGTGGTACAGCAGTGTTATGCACATGTTGTATGAAATATATAACTTTACTTACTGTCACTCGACGAATTCCTCTTAAAGGGAGAGAAAAAAAAAAAGAGGCCTAGCGCGATACTTTATGGCCCAGCACGTCGAAGCGACGACGCTGTACGTGTAGTAAATATGCTGCCTACATTTCCCATGCTGTCGAAACGATTTTCGGACAGCACCACGACGAGATGCTTCGAAATATGCATGCATCTATAAGAAAAAAAAAATGGAAATGTCCGCGACGATCACATAGGCCTCGCGACAGGAATATTTCAGTATAGTTAGTGCGGTTTTGGTCTGTCTTCTTTTTTTTGATGACTGCAGGACATTTCGAGGGTCAGCGACGTGGTTATCACTGTCTGCTGGCCAAGAATATCCCTTCGACAACACCGGAAAAGTACGTGTCTTCCCGTGGATGGCGCCATTTTTTTTTTTTCAAATAAATGCATTCGATGTACAAGGCCTCACTATGCAAGGTTCAATTGTGCAGTGTGCTTTTGTATTGTAACCGTGCATAAAGTGAAGGGATGCCGTGTTTGAGTTCACTCTTGTTAGCTAGCTGCATTTAATAAAATGTTTGCATTTTTCAGGATTTTAAATGCACAAATATTGATTGTCACAATAAATCTTTCAGTAGGTATCTATAATTTTTGGTACCTCCTGTATAGTGTTTTTTTTTTTATTACGTAAGCAATACTACGCCAGGTTTCAGCCTGTCACATAAACCCGGCCTGACAGTCAAGCTGTCGGGTAAACTCGGTCGATAGCCACGCCGCACCGCAGAAGACAAAAGAAAGAACAGAAAGAGAAGCTACGTCGGCTTTGTTTATATGCAACCTACCGGGTTTAACTAAAAGTAAACCCCAGGTAATTTTTCTTTTTCTTACCCAACTCAACGTCGGCTACTGCTCCCTTCTAAATGGCTCCGGAGTGCACCCAGGGAAGTTGTTGGATGCAACATTATTTATCCCTGGAGACTGTCCAATATGCTGATAAAGAACTGAATAAGATTGAAATCAATTGACTCCAATTTGGACTTTGAAATTTGTCGCACATTTTCTAATTGCAAATTTTATTTGAAAGTCTAATTTTTAGGTTTTTATTTTTCCCAGGAATTAAAGCACAGCTAAGGAGTATACTCTGCAATCTATAGCTTGCTTCAGTTCCATAGCAAGTGCACACACACACAGATGATGCAATGTAATTCTAATTTGAAAAGGAAATTGAGTACAAAAAAAATTTGGGGTGGCTAAGTAAGCAGTCTGTTTTAGGCTACAGGTCCCCTAAACTATAGCTTGACATATATGCCATGTTATGAATGCAAAACGTGTTGCCATGAAGGAAACGCGCAAGACATTAGGTTTGTTTCAATAAATAAATATTGGACATACAAAAACATATGGCCGAACTCAAATGAACCATATGTTGCATTAGAACTAACACAAACTTAATACAAGACATGAACCTTATGGATCTCAATTGACAGCAAACATACACTAACATTTACAAAAACATACAATGCCATTTCTTTTCATGCAACTGACACCACAGTTGTCATCTTATACAAATATATCTTTAAAGCATTCTGCAAACCATCGTTGCCTTATGACAGAATAACCTGTTACAAATTACAGTAGAGCCTCGACACATTCCTCGTTCACACGTTCAGAGTTGCAGGAAGTAAATATCTCCCATACAGCTGCACTGTTCCTTTCCTGTTTAATATGTATGTTCCAGATAACACAATTTCCAGATATTAAATTCTAAATTAAAAAATATGATCAAATGGCTCGTTTAAGCATTCAAATGTGCATGTTTCAACATAGGGCTGAGCCCAGGAGCAGAATGCATGAACTGAAAGCAGCAGCACCCACCCATTGTGGTATCTTCTTCGCAGTGCCTTGATGGAAGGGTGAGGCTAACAATTAAGCGAAGATCATTCACGCAAAGACATGACTTGCAGAGAAGGCAAAAATTGAAAAACCAGTACATTTTTTTTTGCAGTGCATGGGACAAATCATTTGTGAAGAACTATGCGCTTGCATTTCATGAGCAGGCTGGACCCAGAGAATGCAGCGACAGTCAGCCACCCCCATAGTGTATTGATACAAGGGGATAAAGCAACGAGAAACAAGGAAGCAATCTTGGCTTTCCATTGTCCTCAACACATAAAGAGTGTTACTAAACCTCATCTGCAATGAGTGCAACACAACTGTAAGCTTAGTTGTGAGGACTAAGCCAGAAGCCTTTCACATATATCTTATGCCAAGAGATGACAATCTATGCTTCTTCAGATGAAATGTTTTCCCAAATAAAATGTTTCTACCTACATTTTTGAAGGCAAAGTATCAACAATGTTGTACATGTGTTCATGCACAGTGACACACGCACAATTAATACACTATTACTCTGACAACAGTGAAGTCAGACAAATACCGCTAGTTTTAGTTAATAGTTACTGATATTTTTTATCAATCTGAATGACTGTAACCTTTCTTGGAGCACTGACTTTACTAAGCTTTTCAAGCTTGCTCTGCAGCTAAGTTTCCTACCTCTAAAACTTATTTCAGCATCTCTGCGGCAATAAAATTTGCCTAAAATTTTCTAGCGCCACAAATTTTCCCCTCTTTAGCTGCTATTTTGAACAGTGTAACATTGCTATTGTATATCCCCATGATGCAAAATATAAAGTACACATGTTCATCATGCATGCATCTTTGAAGGCTTTACAATTGTTATTTCAGCCGCTGATCAGCATGCATTCTTTACTCGTGATATATCCACTGCATATTCTTCATTTATCACTACAGCTCAATGAAAAGTTATGTGTACTTATTTTTTCAGTCACAAAAGAAGTTGTTTCAATTTCTTTCGTTAAGCATATGCATTAACCTAGCTGTACCACATTCTGTGATCCGGTGAAAATTTATATAAATTCAGCAGGAAACTGACAGGTCGTTTTTCTGTCATTTCACTATAAAAATGTTCAAATCATCTCTCAGTTTAGTGTTGTCTCCACCAGTGAGTAAAAAAGAATGAACCTATTTTACCCTCACAGTTCCTGAGGAAAAGCTTTTCAATTCATGTTTTCTTGCATTTTAAGTGCTTTATTTATTTGCTTGGAACAGTAACTGCTTATATATGCTCTCTCTTACACTTGTTGCAGTGACTTACCGTCATGAAAGTACTATGCATTGTGGCAGTTACATTTTCTTGCTCCGTTTTTTACTAATTGTTGAATGACCTAGCATGTCCACTTCTCAGTTCAGTTCAGGCGTTCAGTCGTGTCCAACTCTTCGTGACCCTATGGACCATGTCACGCCACGCTTTCTGGTCTCTCACTATCTTCTTAACATCACATAGCTTCATCTGCAATGCCTCGAGAATGCCATCTAACCATCGCATTCGCTGCCTACCCCTTCTCCGGCGACCCTCAACCTTTCCCAACATCAAATCTTTCTCCAGCGACTCCTCTCTTCTCATCAGATGACCAAAGTAGCTGAGCTTTAACTTTAGAATTTGACCCTCCAATGAGCAGTCAGGGTTTATGGTCGACAATATCGACTGATTTGATCTTCTGGCAGTCCAAGGAACTCTTAAGAGTCTTCGCCAGCACCACAATTCAAACGCGTCAATTCTTCGGCGGTCAGCCTTTTTCACAGTCCAACTCTCGCATCCATACATCACAACTGGAAAGACCATAGCACGAGTTATACGGATCTTGGTTGGCAGACTAATGTCTCTGCTCTTTACTAGGCGGTCAAGGCTAACCATTGCTCTCTTTCCCAGAAGCAGGCGTCTCCTAATTTCATGGCTGCAGTCTCCTTCCGAGGTAATCTTGGCGCCCAAGAACAGAAAATCTGTCACTGCTTCCACTTCTTGTGCATTGATGCTCCAAGACTTGATAGGACAAGACGCCATGATCTTCGTCTTTTTAATGTTCAGTTTAAGACCAAACTTCTCACTCTCTTCTTGTACGCGCATCAGAAGTCTCTTGAGTTCCACTTCACTTTCTGCCATTAAAGTGGTATCATCCGCATATCTAAGGTTGTTGATACGTTTTCCAGCAATCTTCACTCCAGCTGAAGACTCGTCCAGACCGGCCTTCCTCATGATGCACTCTGCATATAGGTTAAATAGGCAGGGCGACAGTATGCAGCCTTGCCTCACCCCTTTCTCAATCGGAAACCAATCAGTAAGACCGTGCCCAGTTCTGACTGTGGCCTCTTGCCCTTCATAAAGGTTCCTGAGGAGACAGATGAGGTGAATTGGAACTCCCATCTCTTGGAGAGCTTGCCACAATCTGCTGTGATCTACGCAGTCAAACGCTTTCGCATAATCAATAAAGCAGAAGTAAATGGGTTTCTGGAACTCTCTTGCTTTTTCCATGATCCAGCGAAGGTTGGCAATTTGGTCTCTAGTTCCTCTGCTAGCACTTTTGACTCTTCTTCATACAATTACATGCAGCTTGTATCAGCTTGTATCACCTATCACTTCATCCTCAAGGCATTCCGATCAGCCTCCTCTAGTCATGTTTGTGTAATGACAATTCCTGCAAAGTGAAATATATACATAGGCATGCGCATGGAGGGCGGCTGTCCTCCCGAATTGTCTCAGGGGCACTAAGTCAGCCCGTACTTTTACTTTGTTGCACTTGTGCCATCATTTCTAAATGTGCACAATTATGGTCATGCAGGTTTTCGAAGGTAAATACTGGCAGCCACCTGTGATGTTGTTTTGGACAAACTGCAAAACCAGGGGCAGAATGAACCATTGTGAGAAGCACATCGTCATGTCATTTTCAATTTTGCATTCATGGCGAAGCTTGATTTCTTTTTATAGTGCACAACATTTTGTACTGAAATAAAACAAAACAAGTGCACTGAAAAACCCATAAGACAAAGAAAACGATAGGACAATTAACTCTTGCAAGGACATTATTGCAGGCTAGTTGATGCATCCCCTTCATGGATCACTGCCTTGTCATGGCGGAGGGGCTTGCGAAACTCGATGAAGTCGTGAGCTCTGCTGTGTAGGGCCACCCAAGATAGACAAGTTACGGCAGAGAGTTCTGACAAAATGTGATTCACTGGAGAAGGTAATGGCAACCCACTCCAGTATTTCCTGCCAAGAAAGCCCTATGACCAGTCACAATAGCATTAATGATATGGCGCCGGAAGATGAGCCCCCCAGGTTGGAAGGCGTCCCACATGTTACTAGGGGGGGGGGGGGGGGAAGGCGTCCCACATGTTAAAGGGCGATTCCTAGTAGCTCCAGGGCGAATGAAACGGCTGGGCTAAAGCCAAAAGGACGCTCAGTTGTGGATGTGTCGGGAAGCGACCGGAAGGTCCGATGTTGCAAGGACATATATCACATAGCAACATGGAATGTAAGATCTATGACGCAAGGTAAACTGGATATCGTCAAGCGAGAAATGGACAGATTGAACATTGATATCTTGGGTATCAGCAAGCTCAAGTGGACCAGAATGGGAGAATTTAATTCCAGCGACCATTATGTCTTTTATAGTGGGCACGAATCCAGGAGAAGGAATGGGGTCGCTCTCATAGTCAACAGAAGAATGGGCGAAGCAGTGCTAGGGTACAACCCCAAAAACGACCGAATGATTTCACTTCGGATCCAAGGCCAACCTTTCAAGTTACAGTTATCCAAGTCTACGCACCAACCACTACTGCTGAAGAAGCTGACGTTGAGAAATTTTAGGCTGACCTGCAATGTCTTTTAGACTGCACTCCCTCATCAGACGTCCTTTTTCTTAATGTAGACTGGAATGCCTAGGTGGGGAGTGAAGAAATATCCGGAATTACAGGCAAGTTCGGTCTCGATGAGGCAAATGAAGCTGGGCAGAGGCTAGTAGAGTTTTGTCAAGAAAATAACCTGACCATAGCGAATACTCATTTTCAACAGCACAAGAGGCGCCTGTACACATAGACTTCACCGGATGGTCTGTACAAGAATCAGATTGATTATATTCTTTGCCAGCAGAGATGGAGAAGCGCTATACAAGCAGTAAAATTAAGGCCTGGGACCGATTGTGGCACCGATCATCAGCTTCTTGTTGCCAAATTTAAGCTTCGATTGAGGAAAACGCAGAAAACTAAAAGGCCTTTCAGGTATGATCTGGATCAAATATGCTGTTAAAGTGAGGAATAGATTTCAAGAATTAGATCTAGAAAACAGAGAGCCTGAAGAGATGTGGACTGATGTGCGTGATATAATGCAAGAAGTTGTTACTAAGGTAGTTCCAAAGCAAAAGAAATGCAAGAAAGCAAACTGGTTATCTGAATAGGCTTTGCAAATAGCTGGGGAAAGGAGGATGGCAAAAGTTATGGGGAAAAAAGAAAGATACAAGGCTCTCAATGCGGATTTTCAGAAAATCGCAAGGAGAGATAAGAATGCCATCCTGAACATACAGTGCCAAGCAGTTGAGGACAACAGCCAATTAAGGAACACAAGAGCTCTGTATAAGACAATCAAAGATATCAAAGGAAGCTTCTGTGCTAAGCTGGGCGTGATAAAGAACAAACGAGGCAGGGACCTCACGGAAGCCTCAGAGATAAAGAAGAGGTGGCAGGAATACACAGAACTGTACAAGAAGGACCCGGATGTGCAAACCCAACATAAGACGGCTGTGATTACTGATCTCGAGCCGGGCATCCTGAAGAGAGAAGTTGAATGGGCCTTATCCAGCCTTGCTAAGAACAAAGCTAGCGGAATTGATGGCATTCCAGCTGAGTTGCATCAAAACCTCAACCATGACGACGCTGTTAACAATCTGTATACATTATGTCAGCAAATTTGGACAACCCTGCAGTGGCCATAGGATTGGAGGAGGTCAGTTTACATCCCTATTCCAAAGAAAGGCAGTGCCAAAGATTGTTCCAACTACCGCACGATCGCGCTTATTTCGCATGCTAGCAAGGTGATGTTGAAAATCCTCCTAGGTAGGCTGTAGCAGTATGTGGATCGGGAGCTTCCGGACGTCCAAGCTGGGTTTCAAGGGCAGAGGAACTAGAGACCAGATTGCCAACCTTCGCATGGATCATGGAAAAAGCAAGAGAGTTCCAAAAACCCATCTACTTCTGCTTTATTGATTATGCAAAAGCGTTTGACTGCGTAGATCACAGCAGATTGTGGCAAACTCTCCAAGAGATGGTAGTTCAAAATCGCCTCATCTATCTCCTCAGGAACCTGTATGAAGGGCAAGAGGCCACAGTCATAGCATGGTCTTACTGATTGGTTTCCGATTGAGAAAGGAGTGAGACAAGGCTGCATACTGTCGCCCTGCCTATTTAACCTATATGCTGAGTGCATATCATGAGGAAAGCTGGTCTGGACGAGTCTTCAGCTGGAGTGAAGATTGCTGGGAAACGTATCAACAACCTTAGATATGCGGATGATACCACTTTAATGGCAGTAAGTGAAGTGGAACTCAAGAGACTACTGATGCGCATACAAGAAGAGAGTGAGAAGTTTGGACTTAAACTGGACATTAAAAAGACAAAGATCATAGCGTCTTGCCCCATCAAGCCCTGGAGCATCAAGGGACAAGAAGTGGAAGCTGTGACAGATTTTCTCTTGGGCTCCAAGATAACCCCGGAAGGAGACTGCAGCCATGAAATTAGGAGACGCCTACTTCTGGGAAAGAGCCATGGCTAGCCTTGACCACCTAGTAAAGAGCAGAGACATTAGTCTGCCAACCAAGATCCGTATAACTCGTGCTATGGTATTTCCAGTTGTGATGTATGGATGCGAGAGTTGGACTGTGAAGAAGGCTGACCGCCGAAGAATTGACGCGTTTGAATTGTGGTGCTGGCGGAGAATCTTGAGAGTTCCTTGGACGGCCAGAAGATCAAATCAGTCGATATTGTCGACCATAAACACTGACTGCTCATTGGAGGGTCAAATTCTAAAGCTAAATGTCAGCTACTTTGGTCATCTGATGAGAAGAGGGGAGTCGCTGGAGAAAGATTTGATGTTGGGAAAGGTTGAGGGTCACCAGAGAAGGGGTAGGCAGCGAACGCGATGGTTAGATGGCATCCTCGGGGCGTTGCAGATGAAGTTATGTTAGGAAGATAGTGAGAGACCAGAAAGCGTGGCGTGATATGGTCCATAGGGTCACGAAGAGTCGGACACGACTGAACGACTGAACAGAAGTTGATGCATTTCTTAAAGTATGCTTTATGACAAGTATGAGTAGACAGGACAAGGCGCTTGGTGGGACACAGGTTTTTCGACCAGGTGCAGCGCCTTTCAAGTGCGGGCTACCAGCCTTCACTGATGGCATCGGTCGCTGAAGATAAGCTGAAAAAGCCAGCTATCAAGCCTGATCAATTGGATCAAAGTAAAGTTACGGTTATTCCATATATACATGGGTTCGCGCACAATCGGTTGCGAGGGCTGGCATAAAAGTGGCTTGTTCTGCACCAGATAAACTCTCAGGATATGCAGGAGGGTTAATCGCACAGGACAAGTGTGTCGCTTGTAAAATACATCACCAGCAGCGCTTCGTGAAGTGTTCCAGGAGCGCAGTGTATTCAGTGCCACTCACCCGTGGTAAACGATATGTTGGCCAGACAGGGAGATACCTTAATGAGAGGCTGAGGGAGTATACCAAAAAAATGTTATAGACAAATCAGACAGCAAAATGACTTAACACATTCGGAAAAGCCGTAACTGCACTCCCGAGATGAGAAACACCACAGTGTTGCACAGGTGCAGGACTCAACTAGGCCGGGAGATTATAGAAGCAGATGAGATTGAAAAATTTGATTGTGTGTTCGGATAATGTGTGTGTTCGACTGGGCTTTCAAAAAGGAATTAAACTTTCTTGCTCAACAATAGGCCAAGCTTCTTTGATACAGGTCTCCTTGTGAGCAGTAATTGTCCGTGTGTGCTTGCTTTCATTTCGTTCATAAGAGCAAATACAGTAGTTAAGCAAGTGGTCTTTCAATAAAACCTGAGTTGTTAGAGCGCCTTCTCCAGTCTACTCTGTTCCTATTGTCCCGCACTTAAAACATATACTGTAAACAATTAACTCTCATGGGAGTTATTTCTTGTCCCTTTATTCTCTTCCTTCTGTATATCTGTTTTTCCCTTAAGCAGTATATATGTGCAATATGCATATCTAGCCCAGATATAAGTTTTGTCAATATTTTATTAATGTTGAAATTCCATTGCATCGAAACAGATGTCTTATAGCCATCGTTTGCCTTTGCGAGGTGTTTTGGTCGTAATAGCTAGGGATGGGGGGGGGGAGGGGGACTTCCTTTAATTCATAACCCTGCACGCGCACGTATGTGTATACATCTGTGAAATATCTCATTTTAAAGATCAGTATCAGATAAAAATATAACTGATCCAGGGACATAAAAAATTAAGTGGGAAGAATTGGTGGGAAGAATAGTTCCTTAATTAAACCTGTTGAACCAGTAAGGATTTTCTTACAAATAGGGTTTTTATGCATGCATGCTCAGTGCAGCAATTATTATTAATGATTATACTGTTTCTTTGCACCTCATTAGAAATAATATAGCTGTCCCCCCCCCCCTCTTTTTTTTTTCTTTCATTCACTGTATAATGCAGTGCTCCTCGATCTCTTAATTGAGACCGAGGGGAGGTCAATGTGGTGTGAACTGCAACCACAGTTCCAAGAGCAGGTCGCGGAATCGGGCGTGACGAAATAATTACAAAACTTGGAAAAGAACGGATACCCAAAAAAGCTTATTGAATGCGTGTCCAGACATCAGATCGACAAGCATTTGCAGCCGATGCCTACACAAAATGCAACGTCATCATCTCGACCAAAAGGCATGCTTTTGTACATTCTGGGCATAATTAGGCAAAGGCATGGGTCTTCAAGAAGCAAATGTGGATACTGGCCACATGCCATCCAGTAAACTGCGAGGGGCTCTTTTGAATTTTAAAGAGGCTTTGCCCCATTCAAAGATGCCAGGTATCATACATAAGATACCATGTGATGATCATCTTAGACTCTGTCTACATAGAGGAGATGAGAAATTTGACAAGTGTGATAAAAGAGCCCCGATGCCACTAGAAACCTGACAGCATACCAAATGCTTTGGTAGAATGCATGCAGAAATAAGGGCATGAAACTGCTTGGGATGACATGATAATCATTGCTACCAATAGAAGTCTATCAGCACAACTGTGCTCGCAATCTCTGATACAGTCAATGCCAAACACAGAACAAAGGGGAATCTTCATCGTGCTTATGCAAAATCATTATGTTGACCTGTCAAAGCTACTTAAAGGTTTAGACGGCCGGTTCTTGAATGAGAAACTTGTAGGGTTTCCAAATTTTATACTGTTTTTTGAATTGGTTAGTGGTCTGAGACACATTCTACCATGTTCGGCTGTTGAAACATGAGCCAAAATAGTGACGAAAAAAATATTACATCACAAATTTCTTAGCAGTCTGAAAGGAATACCATGAAATGGTTGATGTACAGTGGACTCTCTTTCGGACAGACCTTAATGGGCTATGTAATAACAAAGTTTAGAAACCAACAGCAGCTATAAGAACATTTTTTAATACCAGCAGAGTACCTGTAATATATTATAAAGCATATCTACACACTGGTAATAACAGCAGACAGCATTAGTTGTGAAAGCCTTTTCTGACCTTCCTTCCACTCAAGCACAAATATGCCACCATACACTCCCGTAAGTACATCTCCATGACTAGGTCTAAGCTGTATACGCAATGCGTCATGGAGTCATCTCTAGATGAGGCACTGCTTCTCTTTATTTTTTTGCAAAGGTGCATGGAAGACATCAGGGAGTGCCCTTCTTGCACAGAATCACTGTATACAAATATTTTTTATTGCTTACTTCCACCTTGCCAGTGGCAATAGGGATGTCAAATTCCTGGAAAATTTAAAGGCTGAGAAAAACCATATTGAAAAATTTGGAAAAATATTGAATATTTTCATTCATGAAGAAATGCATATACTTGCATTAAAACAGCAAACAGTCTTTTCTCCTAGCAGTTTGTTGCTCATGAAAATGTTGCGCCACATTTAGATGGTTATAAAAGACATAAATGACACCTCTGATGGTTCTAGAAGATTATCCTGCCTTATTTAATTTACAGCTTCCACTACTGCAATGAGAAGAAGTGGTCAAAGTTTGGCTTTGTGCATACCAAGGGCAGGAGCAGGTTCATGGGATAGAGTGCAGAAGCTGTGTTCATTCATTCTAACCTAAAGCTTAAAGCATCTAGTTTGAGAGCGGCACCAGAAATGAGAGCAGCAGTGGTTCGGAGTATTGCAGGTAGACGAAGTCCTGGGTTTGTTTCCGTGCCTCTTTTCCTTAGTGCGTTTTTTTCACCTCATACATTTTCGCTTGTGATTAGCTTTTTTTAATGAAATCTTATGTGTAGTTCAATCTACGTCTTCTTTTTTTTTGCAGTAAATCATGTGGCAATAAGGTCTGACAATGTTTCTGTGGTTTTTTTTTCTTCCTGGTATTCTCGTCATTTTACATTCCTGTGAGTTATCTTGTACTGTTTGAGGTTTATCTCATTTCCCTTATGTCAAACGCATGATCAAATCTACAGGCAACTATTGTGTATGTTCCTCCTGTGTTCCGATGTATGCTTACTCTTGCTAGTGCTTTTATGTTTTTAAGGGAACGCTAAGGTGCAGTTGAAAGATTACCCCATTTGTCCCTAAATAAGCCATGTGGAATAATAAGTATCGACCACACTTCTACATTGTAAGCAATATTCTAATCATTTAATCAGAACGGTGCCTTTTTTTCATTGTGTAATCATGGTACATTAAAGTTGACCACAATTTTCAGTAGTACAAGAAGCCATATGTAACAAATAAAATTCTGCCCTGTTTCTTTACAGTCAATACAAAACAGAAACCTGAAATGTCAGTTCTGTACATTTTCCTGCGATGTTTCTTAGTTTAAATTTCACCGCAATTTTTACTAAATCATTGACATGGCAAGGCACTCTAGTATCGACGATGTTTTTGTGTTCGCTTCTTCCTAGATTGTTCTAATCTGTTCATTTTGAGTTTGTTTTTTTTTTCTTCCATTCAAATTCGATCATGTCTTTAAACTGGTTGGGACACCAAATTTTAAGGCTATACAAACATATTACGGGTTTCTGCCTTATGTAAGGTCATGCAAGGCCAAGTTCTGGGCGCAACAAACTTTTATCATATATTTTATTCATCTCCAATGAGCTGTTAAATTTTTCTCCCAACTGAGACTCATCATTAGCACCATAATTATTGACACATGAAACACAGAAGGGTATCAGTGAATGCTAGTGACATCACATCTTAGTAACGTGACAGACTATAAACGGCTCAAGGATGCTCGACATCTGCATGAAACTACGACCTGACTAGCTTCTCTTCGCACTTCATTTGAAATACAAATAAGCGAAACGAGACTACATTTCATTATGTTAATGCTTTGACACTCAGCTAGTGGAAGTGGGAAAAACAAAAATGCAGCATTTCAGCATACTAAATTTTTCAGTAGATTAGGCATTGATCACGAAGCTTCTCAGGCAAGCCTAAATTGTGCAAGAAAACCTAAATAACAGCAAAAAAATATTTTTCTGCACCCTTTCCAGTGTTCTTTTGTATTTAGAAGCAGCCATCTATTAGTACAAATTTTCAAGTTTTTTTTAAGGGCATCATACTTAAAGCTTTTGTTTGTTTTAGCGAGCCCTCCCATCTCTATTGACAATGTGTGGGGTAGCTGTGATTCAGTCACTGGAAAAGTTTGTCTTCACTGAAACATGCATGCAGCACCTAGTTTCAATGGAATTTTGTTTCTGCACAGTCCTATTAGGGAAACCAAACAAATGGTCCCACATCGCTCACCTTATCCTAGAATTTGTTGCATTCTGCGGCCTCTAATTAAATATTGAAGTTAGAATACAAATACCTATTACACTTTCAGTGGTGATCTAACACTTATTTGTATAAGTTTGAAATGTTCTTCTTCAATGTCATAATGAAGAGTTGTGCTGCCATTATGAATGTGCCTTATACCTATTCACTTAGCAAAATGCTGTCTTGTTTCTGCACATATTGCTTGAACTTCATTTAGCAATAGTTCTTCAGTAAGATAGTGCAATTAAGTTAACAAATATTCATATTTCATCATTTCTGTTTGCCACTATTGCAGCTTTTCTTCTAGTCTTGAACGAGTATGCAACATCTGGCGAGAGAGGCGCCAGCCAAGATCACAAGAACATGATAAAAACTGGTTTGGACAAACAGCTGCTAGACACAGACAAGTGTTACGTGTTAAGTTAATTTTGCAAATTTGTGTGCTTACATAACTATATCTAATTCACTGTGCAACCAATACCCTTGGCTATTACAACAGTATTTTGCTGCCATTCATACAAGTGCTGAAGAATGTGGTTCAGCAATGTCTGATGCCTGAAACATGTCATTATTAGGATAAATGATTGTGATTCATTGCAGTGGTGTGAACACATATCACCACCAAGTGTTGTAGTTTTCTTTGTGTTCAGTGCACTGCAGGCAGTGTTGCTTATATATCGAAATCCCTGGAAGCATGCATGTAGAAACAAGTGAGAAGACAACACTTTTGCAAGATCAAAATCAATAAATATTTTTATTGAAGTGCTAGGACAAGCAAATTCCAACATGAGGTGCAGGATGCGAATTACAACCAGATATCCCCATTAACTGAATGGATTCTTGAATGCAATTGTGAAAGGCAGCAATGGTGTCCATGTCTCTTTGCCTGTTTGTCCTCTGAAATGCATTACAGTGGGATTAATTAGCATGGAAAGTTCTGTTTATTTCGGTATGCATACATTTACCTGTCTTGTGATAGTGCACAATGCTGTCAGCCAGAAAATTTGTCTAGAACATGTTTGTATGCAAGCTCCACTCTAACAGCAATTTTTTAATTGCCAGTAGCATGCAGCCATGGACCTGGGTGAAAATAAAACATACAAGTGAGAAACATGACAAGGCATTCAGGTAAAAGCTCTGTTGGTCCGCGGGTGCAAGCACCACTCTTACAAAGCACCATGGCATTATAAAACACCTCGTGTCTGAGCACTCCTTCCTTTGATTGAAGCAATTCTGTTTTTTGTTAGCTCATAGCTCAGGTGCTTGGTTAGAGCCTCCCTATCTGCCACCTGGGAGACGCGCTCTGTAGCAGTCAGGCTCTGCCGAGAGAAAAAATGTTGTCTGGCTCTGCCAGATGCAGCGCACGATGTGCGAGATGCTGCGCTGAAAGAGAAAGTATACTTACCTGCAGCACACATGACCAGCGTGTTAGTGGTGCACAATGATGGGCTGGAAGGAAAAGTACTTACCTGCAGCATATATGGCCAGCTTGGAGGTGTTTCTCGCGCTCTAACGCACACACCAACCAACTGGTACCATACAGCTGCAAACTTCACCTACAGCTAGGTAAGATCATACAGGAAGCACAAGGACCTTTACAAATGTAGCGGTGATTTCGGCAGAGATGAAAGGCTCAGTCAGTCTAAGGCAGTGCTCTTCTCAGAAGTAGGAATTCACACTTATTCCAAGTACGTGCTAGTTTTCTGGGTTAAATAAAAATGTAATTTGAAGTTAAATTTTCATGCTTTCTTGTGCATTTCCTGCTTCACATTATCTTCATAGATCTGTGCAGAAGAGTGGCATAGGGGTTCCATTCCACTTTTCAAAGATATTCATGTCCTGAAGATGTAATTATAAGAGTATCTTCGGTGGTGCTGTCGAGGATTTGCCTTTTGATACTCTCTTTCTGAAGCTCAGTTGGCTTAGAAAAACCTAAGCTGGACAACCTAGGTTTCTTAGTAGTATGAAACCTCAGTTGATGCCCAGCTTTCTTGTTGGCTGGCTCCCTTGAGTTGTGGGACTTTTGTTGCTTGTTAGTTTCTTCGTAGATCTTCAGCACAGGGTCCAAAAGCTTGCGCGCTTTGTTGTGCACTTCTTGAGAAATTTCTTCTTTCACTGTATATTCCTTGATTACTTGCATCTTGGCCACAACCAACTCTGAGTTTGCCACGCTTGTTGAGGCTTCTGCTGCCTGAACACTTTCCAAGATGTGGAAAGCCTCACTTATCTTCAAAGTTGACAACACCCCTAGAGCAGTTTCAGGGATTTTCACAGCTGCTATTTCTGGTGTGCTAGCTATGACCACACCATGAATGTGTTTGCAAACTATTATGGACATCAGATGATCATAGCAAGTGCATGCATAGCTATGCACACACACCATGCGCACACTGCATGCAAGAGGGCAGCAAGCACCATCTTTCACCTTTGAGACTTTGTATGCGAGGCCTTTTGTGGACTGGGATTGCACAGTCTATGTTCGATCTTCATTCCTCTCTATAGATGCTGGGCTTGCCATGGCAGTTCGATGGCTCTTCTCAATTCGACTCATCTTGCAGGTTCTCTTTTCTTTTGTGATGTGGCCTATCCTCTTCATAAGAAAATGGTATGTCATGTCCATCAGTGCCGAGATGAGCTTGTGGACACTGTGATTCTTCTTGCCTTCCAGAAAATTATGCTTTAAAGTCCTGTGCATTCTTTCAAGATGCATGTTTGTATTGATCCCGAGGCCAGTTCGAAAACTGTAGGCCCACATTTCAGGGCGGTAAGCATAGTTTGCTTTAAAATACTGCATGAACTCCTGCAGCCTGGGGTCGTTGTTGGCCAAAAATGGCTCAAGAAGCTCAGTCAACTCATTCTTGTCAAGGGATTCTAGCAGTGTGCGGACTGTCCGGTAAATCTCAGCTCCAAGTTCTCTTCCTTTGACTTTCTCCATAATCCTTTGCCTCCAGTTTTTGTCCACATGCCATGAGCAGAGCAGTCGGTGCTGAGGTGGACCCATGACAGTTGACCAAGCCTTGAAGAACTCAGATGCATCATCTGACATAAAAATCTTAGTTGATAATGCTCCTGTGGAAGACTTCACAGATTCAAAGAAGGCTGTTAAAGTTTTTTCATTTACTGTGCTGGAGATAAAGTATGCCATAGGCAGTCCTGCTCCAAATTCATCCAGCACCAGAACAGTCACTAATTCAAACTGGTATCCTGTTGTTCCATGTGTGGAATCAACACAGACTGTTCCTGAGCCCAAAACCTTCAGAAGGTCTTCCTGTCATTAGAGCAAGAGCAAAATCCTTCGTGCTGAACGTATTTGTTGAGTCAACAGCCCCCTGCTCCAAGCGAACAACAGGTCGGTTCTTGTTCCTCATGATTTGCACCCATGTGCTAACACTGACAGCATCACTGTCATGACATCTTTCAGGCACATTGAGATTATACTGCCGTTTGATGTGTAAGGTTAAGCAATCGGTCAAATGAAGAGGAGTCAGCTTGACTGTTATTGATGCCCTTATTTTCTTCATTATAGTCTTCATGGGCACTCCTTTTGAAAGGTCACTTGCAATGATTGCTCTTTCCTGGGTGGTCATGGTGAGGTGTGCAATATCTGCATCATGCCCATAATGTGTCCTTTGGTACATCACCTTGACTTCATTCTTTTCTCTAGTAACAATCATAAAAGAAAGGCATGTCTTACCACTCTTGCAGCTTCCCTGGCTCTTCATTGCCCGTACCTTGTTCCCTCGGCTTGGCCTAGCCACTCCTGACCTGTGGCATTTATAGTACACCCTTGTACTTCCACCAGTGAGCCTTTTTTCGCCTTGAGGTGCTATGAATTTGCAGTCCTCATTCACCTCCTCTCTCGTTTTCCATTCCTGGAACTCTGTAAATTGAAAAAAAAAAAAAAAAAAAAATCAGGGCTCTGTATCACTGACAAAGTAATTTCTACACTCATCAAGCATGACTGTTTGAAAAACATTGTGCACAACACATACTATTACTTACAGTATAATGTAGTCCACATTCCTAAAACTGCATGTGTGGAATAGTTTTTTTTTGCAGTATTGCTGAGTATCTTGCAATGTTCAGGGAAATTCTACCATGAAGGTTTAGTTGTTGCAACTAATTATTCTGCATATTTATCAATCTTGGGCTGTAAAATATTCTGTTCAAACTACCAGACTATAATTCGGCTAAAATGCCAACCACAAAGGTAGCTTTGCTAGTCCACATTTTTCCCCACAGTATTTTAACATTGGGATTTGCCCGCATTTTTTTCAAGTGGCAGAAACCGCAGTCGACTGTGGAAGAACCTTTTTATCTGTAAAATTGCAGATTCACAGGACCAATTAAATTTGACTGTTGTGCCGCTGGCTGGACCCATAAATACTAGAGAACACTGCACCAGACAGATGCGAATTTGTGTACCGAACATTGTGACAGTTATAGTACCGAGTGCTGCCACACCTGAGGACCATTAATTATTACAGCATATACATATAGCCCCCTTATTTTTTTCACAAACGCAGAACATTCACCTTTGTGAGGACTTTTGACCTGGGATTCGTATTTATATTATGTATATATATATAGAAAAGAATTGAAGGGGAACTGAGAACCGAGGGGCTCGCTATATATAATTGAAAGGAGAGAATAGTCTACGAGCCCAAGGCGAACATTTGGACATATATTTTTTTAATGTTTTGTTGTTGGTATTGAAAATGTTCCCCTTGGACTCATAGACTGTTCGCTCCTTTGAATTATATACATATACATTATATATATATATGGTTGAAATACATGCTTGATCTAAATAGTTGCTTACATATATGCCTTACACCAATGCGTTTCTCAAATGGAGGTGGGTGTGCGAAACCCACGCCCACGATAAAAGAAATGAAAGGTCGCGCGATAGCTCTCCGGCTTTTGCTCTGGTTAGAGTGAACTAGTTCACTCTACTCTGGTCTTGCGGGGTCCACGTAGGTTCAATGTCAATGTTAACTTCTCTAAGCGCAAGAGCGCGCGCGAAAGAAGGAGATAGGGATCGAGAGATGATCGTGCGATTGTTGATACCAGCACCACTGAAACTAGCTGATAGACGGGCCTGCAACGCGTGGCGAGCGGCATGATATGTGGAGGAGTCGAATCCCTTATTGTAGCCGCGCGCTGGCATCAAATGCGCGTTGTTTAACCGATCGATTCAATCCCAATTACACAACGTGCTTCTAGTACGCAAAAGATCGCAGCACGAATACAAGATTCGCCCTGCCCTCTACCTTATAGTCTCAATACCGGTCGCAATTGATTAAGGTTCCGCACCACCTTTCCACATGGCTGAAAACCGGTGCACTAAACAAAACCAGCAATTTCACTGAAGTGCCGATCGAAAAGCGTAGACCATTGTTCTAAGTTTCTTGATATAATTTAACATCTGTGCTTGCCTTAGTTTTCCGGAATCGGCGAAAATTGGCAGTCTGCTACAGCAGAATTTTTCACCGTGGCGAGCGGAGAACTTGATTCGACAGGCTGCTCCACCTGACGAACTACGAGACCAGCCCCCAAACTGTATTGCGTCATAGTTCGCCAGGTAGCGCAGCCTGTAAAATCGGCTGCTTCGGTTGAAGAATCGAGTAAAACAACGCTAGGGGAGACGAAACACGTGAACGACAGACAGATACATGCTCTGTCGTTCACGTGTTTCGTCTCTCCTAGCGCTTTACTCGATTCTTAAGCATGTACCAACCAGACCGTATTTGCCCTCTTCTGCTTCGGTTTATTGTCTTCACTAAGCTTTTGCCGCAAATGATAGGTTTTCCTCGATTTCGGAGAAAATGCAGCATGCATAGTAAAGTGAAATTAGTAATGTAAAAACGTAGCCTTTCAAAAGGTACCTGTGCTCAGCGGCTGAGCCGAAATAACGCATTTTTTTTCCCAACTCGTATAAATATACGTATATGATGGGGTTGAATTCCAAGCTTCTCGAAGCGTCTGACATGGCAACAAGCGAACAAAAAATAAATGAAAATAAATAAATAAAGAAAAATATCAAATAATCGAAATTATGCTTCCTATACAAAACCGACCACAAATACAGGCAAGAACAGTGCAGCGCGGACATGAACACTATAAGTACACAGCTATATAATAAAAACGAGACATGAGAATTAATCAAGCTCTCAGAAAAACGGTCTATTGCGAATATATGGAAGTATTCACGCTTCCTAAAGAACAAGAACTAAAAAAAAAAAAAATATGAGACGCGGCAATACAGTCAAGTCTGACATTAGTCTTACATTTATATATCTAAAAATGATCGAGTACATCTTAAATACAGCTTCCAGAAAACGCCTCATCAAGCTAAACGAATCGCAGAATGCCCTGCGAAATTTTGAAAGGCAGCGGATTATATACACAGCGCATATCGCCGAGAACATGGAAAAAATAAATTATGCTTACATGTATTGCGCATGCGAATTCGCCTGTACCAAAAGTTCAAGCCGCGAATGCTCACATCGCAAAACCGAATATATATATATATATATATATATATATATATATATATATATATATATATATATATATATATATATATATATAGGGAGGGGGTTGAAGCTCGAATGGGTCCGGTAGGGCATAGACTTAAAGTAGTTGACACACGGTAGAAAAAACAACACTTTATTCCGATGTTTCGGCCGGGGTCCGGCCTTGCTACATTCCTCGACAAAGGCCGGACCCCGGCCGAAACGTCGGAATAAAGTGTTGTTTTTTCTACCGTGTGTCAACTACTTTAAGTCTATATATATATATATATATATATATATGGAATCACACATGTGCTGATCGAAGAACGAGACAGAAAAAAAAAATAAAAACGAAGTATGTATATAATTACTTGCCTTTGTCGTTTGCGAAGGACAGTTGCCGATGTTCGGCTGGGAACTGGTGTACGTCGCTATAGTGACGAGTCAAGTTTTCCAGCGTCGAGAGCCCGCAGTTGCACTCATCACACTTCAGGACAGCTCCTTCTGCCTCCAACTTGTGAACATTTCTCTTATGCTGTAACATGTTCTTGCGCGCAGTGAAGACTTTGTTACAGATGTCACAGCGCCGATCATGTAGCTGACGATCATCGTGATTGGAATCACGGTCAGCGTGCCGAGGATCGCTTTCACCCTGGTTGGAAATCTCTGCAGCCATTCCGACAGGAGCGGGCAGAGTGAAGCGCGCAGCGAGATGCACGCTTCTTTTAACCTCCCGCGCGCGCTCTCAAAAGCACGGGGAATCCAGGGACTCTAGAGACAATCTGGGGAAAACACGTGTGTCCCCAACAAAACATGACGTCACAAAATGTCACGTGACTTGTGACGTCACACGCGACGTCACATTTTTTGACCAATCAGCGTTTCCAGCCGATCTACCCCTAAACGCTTGTGTCCTGTGTGTAGCTAGAGTCCCTAGAAGTATTTGCTAGTCTGCCGTCCGAGCGGGGTTCCCTATGGAACCGGTTGGCCGCTTCCCGGGGCCCGATCCTCGACATTCGCCTTTTCGGCCATGTTGTGACGTACTCGTGACGTGAAAATTGGGGCGGCGCTAAAACGCGTATAAACAGAAATTGATGACGAAATTTAAAAAACAAGAAAAAAAGTTACAAAAAATAACGCCGTCGTCTGCTACTTGGCGCCGATTACAAAAATGCCGCTGCGATGCCAAGAAGCTGAAGGGTCGGTGCGAACAGTGTTTACGCTGCATACATGCGTCGCGCGGCAGGGCAAGGCTGAGGAGATAGTGAGATATTTACGTATACGTTGCGGCTGTACTGTACTATTATAGTTACGGTAGTTGCGACCACAGTGCATCATAGTACACACGCTGTCGGACGTCCAGCAGCAGCTAGGCTGAGCGAACGGCGGTACTCGACGCAAACCCCACAAACAGCCGGTCATCAGGTGTGAGCGATGCCTCACTTGAGATACCTGCATGTGGCTAGCTGTGCGTGTTTCATTTATGGACTTAGTCGCGCAGAGAAATCGGCGAGTATCAGGATTAAAGAATTTGTTTACGAATACTGAGAATTGGAAGCGCCCAACAAATTCTCGGGCTGCAGTTGCCTCTAGAGAAGAGACGCACCTGTCCGACGACAACGCTGGCCTTCTCAGGGTATCACTGTCGTTGGAAACTGCCTGCGGCAGCCCACCGTTTCCATCGTGTTAGCAAGTCTGCTACGGCCGGGTATACGTGTCGGCTTCAGTGGCGTAGCGTGCGGATATCGGCCCGGTGGAGCGGCGTAGTGAAAACACGCATAGTGGAGAGCTCGATTAGGCCATATATCTGGCGATCTTAGCCTGCGCTGACATCGGACCACCTTTAGCGTGTTAATTCCATCGAAATGCGATCGTCGTAGCTGGGCTACGCACATATTGCGGGTCAGAGAGCCGAGCGTCTATAATCATTACTGAGCCATCGCGGCGGGGACGTTTTCACGCAGCCGCAAAAATAAGCAGATAAGATTTTCTGGCAGCAATGAAAATGCAATAAAAAGCGCATCCAGATGCCCACTGGCAGCAACAGGTTAGCTTTCACGCTGATGGCATTTAATGTGTCCTGAATTAGACATAGCACG
Organism: Amblyomma maculatum; assembly: GCF_055883805.1. Taxonomy (NCBI): domain Eukaryota; kingdom Metazoa; phylum Arthropoda; class Arachnida; order Ixodida; family Ixodidae; genus Amblyomma; species Amblyomma maculatum. The sequence continues at coordinate 162,124,600 of NC_139354.1, forward strand.
CTGTATGCACATTTCACCGCATGCAGAGTGTCACTGTGTTGTGGCAGATGTATTAATTACCTCGTTAAAATAATAAAAAAAAAAACTGTCGGTATTATTCTGCTTGGTTTCTGAGCATGTTGCATAAAAACACTTTATAAAAGTAGCAACACTGCTCGTCTGATGCAGGTGCACATCACACCACAATGTCACAAGAGAAACAAAATTTGTCAGGTACAGCCTATCTTGCTACTGTTTACCAGTTTTGCACTTGCAATAGCATCCGGCACTTTCTTTCAGTGCAGCAAGATTCCTCAGAGGAGAGAAGGGTGATGAGGTCGGCTAGAGAAATGCCTTCACATATACTATTTGACGATCAGGAAGTGAAGGAACAGACATGAAGAGTGAATATGATATACGATGCCTAGTTACAATGAGCTAGATGCAGTATGGAAACCATTTTCTTGAAGCAATTGTCAATTGAATGTAGCATTCATGCACACATTAACCAGTGCACATGCTACAAAAAGCCCGAACCTGTCTCTGAGTGAAGCAAGGGAGCCAAAGGGGAAAACAAGCGTGACTTTAAGGACACCGTAAGTAAAAAGTAACAGCAACAAAAAAGAAAAACAGAAGCATGCACGGGGACAATATTAGACAAAAAGAGGCATGAATTGCAAGGCTGATGTGGCCTGCAGCACATCAGGGTGATGTTCTGGATTTTTTGGCAAAGGTTCATTAATGCCAGGTGATAATACTGTATGATTTGTATTGGCTTTGCCATCCCCTGTGTGCTCTTCCAGCAATGCATAATGTCCAACGTGCAACTGTCTAATATCCACTCTCTACACTCTGACTCAAAAACATGCTCAAATGAACCTCACCTGAATACAGGCATAAATATGGGAATAAAGCATGAAATTTACTTTTTCGACATTCTGATTGCATATCATTGGAAAACTAAACGTGATTTAAATGAGCGTATGATTTGCAGCTAGTGTGTCTTGTATGCATGGTTTTTCCAACAGGTTGCAGTATAGCTTCTGACCTTTATTTTGGTAAAACATGCACACTTTAAGAGACCTGCTGCTCACGTAACACATTCCCTGTAGCTTCAACAGCTCGTCGTTGACTAACAATTGGTGTATCATTTGCTTTCGGTACTTTTTTGCATTTTTTTTTTTACATGCACCTGACATGAAGCCTTGCTTATAAGAAAACTGAAAATTACAATATACAAAACAATACAAAATTTCTTTACAGCTCTGCACACTCTACAATACACAGCCTAAAATGAAAGGCTGTCACACATTCAAGTAATTACAATATTGTTGTACTTGTACAGCTCATCGCCATATCTGAAAGGTGGCACGGCCTTGGAGACCAAAGAGAAATTAGTTATACAAAGCAAGGGAACACAAGATAGGGTCAAAAACCCATTCTCCAAGTGTTTGGACCAAGATAACCCCAGCACCAGCAAAGCAAGCACCCACTGTTTTACCAATGAGTACCCAACACCACTGAGGATTGGTCCCCAAATGCTCAAACCACTAGGCTGCAACTACAGTCAAGGGATGCTATGCGTTCCGCAGTATTACCAGTATCAAAGATTATGGAACTCAACGTCATTTAAATGGTAGTCGGCACCTGGGACAGAGCAAGTATTCCCTGATTCTGTTATGGACAGGGCAAAGGTAGTTATAGTGTGTGTAAGAATGATTTTATCTGTGCATAAATGCCTGCCACACCTAGAATGTTCCCTTTATGCAGTCTACTAAAAAGCAGAAATGTTTGTCTCAGGAAGACAAGCCTTAAGCATTATTTCAGCAAGTCACTCAATCTGATGGCTATCAGGCAAACCAGCACAGCACTTGAAAACTTCATGCTCTAAAAACAATTGTGGGGACACGCAAGCTCAGCATTTACCGCTATGACACAACAGCTTTTATGGCTCCTGTCTGCAGACTCTCATTCGTGTGAATCGGCTTTGCTACTGCTAACAACTAGTATTTATTCTATGATACATATCAGTAGCATATACCTGTAAGTTATCCAATTATGTGGAAGACCACTTGTCTAGATACCTATAAAGCCCACTCTAACCAAGCTGTACGGATGCGTTTCCATGGCCTAAGGGTTGCCTGTCTTATTACCCAAAGATCCTGCAAGGTTTATCACCTCACACATTCATCTCAAAGGTGAAGCCAGAGACATCACATTGAGTACTCGGCCATGTCACCTGTCTGAAATGTGCCCAAGATTTTCCACTCACAACGTCGCGTTTTGTGCAGAAAAGAGGCTTTAACGTTGCTGCATCAAAAAAAAAGCAAGAAGCCAATAGCTGAACATCTACGCTACATTAGGCTCTGCTGGCTCACAAGACATTTGACCACAGTGCCAACAGCCAAGTTATAGATGCAGCTGTGGCAGAGGCTGTACCACAGAAACAACAGATGAATGTGGTCAAGATAAAATGAAATCGCTTTGTTCACAAATTCTTCAATACATCATGAAAAAGAATGGCTCACTTATGGATAGTATGACGTCTACTGTGTTCAATAGGACTGTACCTTCAGGAAGTTATCTTTTGAATGCAATCTTAAGAATATATTGTGGTGTTCAATTTAGGCTGTACACATAGCAGACCTGCAAAATATGGAACACATTCTGAGGGTTAAATGCAGAGAGGATTGCTGAAGCTGATATAATAGGAAAGCATAGGGATACTATATAACGTAGAAAACACATGTGACAATAGGATAGGTGTAAGTGAAACTAGTGCAGCTGTCACTTATGAGAGCAAAAAGTTATACAACTCAAATGGTACAAAATGTTGAAAAGTGATGATGAAGCACAGCAAAAAGTTATACAACTCAAATGGTACAAAATGTTGAAAAGTGATGATGAAGCACAAGTTTCCTTGAAGGTGCTTCTACATAAATGAAATGAAAGTGATTGGCATAAAATTTATGCCCCTTCCTTAAAATTCTCAATTTAAAGCTCACAAAGAACAATGAAGATAAGGCTACAAAAGCAACTAACAGAAAAAAAATAATGAAGCAGTTATACACAGCTGCAATCATTCGATAAACATCTCGAGTGATGAAGCCATGCTCCAGTGGCTTAGAGCATGAATATGTGATCTTTACCAACCCTCTTTTAACATATGTGAGTGCCAGAGGGCATGTGGCAGCAGCAAGAATGTGTCAAGAAGCAACTGGCCCAGATAGCAGCCTCATAATAGGGGTATGGAAGGTCTACACACAACGCTATCATGGAGGGAGATATTTTATGGAACAAGATATGTAGCAATGCACAAAAGGAGCAAAGCATTTTGTAGAGCTGCAGTCAAAAATTTATGAAGAACAATCTTATCAAAAAGTTTTTATTTCATTCCTGCGCTTGTGCATCATTATTGTGACTTTGGGTTATATAGTGAAACATGAAATGTCAAGCAATTTATCTCGTACACAAATGAATGCATTCTTTCCCCTGCGAAGCCACCTTCAAGAACTTTTGCCAGTGGGTGCACATGCACATCAATATCACCTAGTTACAAAACAGAGAAGTCAATAGTTGCCTTTGTGAAAAAACTGAAGAATACAAAAATGTTCATTGATAGCGGAGCCACACAAATGATGCAGAGGTTAAACAGGTTATCTGGGATCTTGATTAACATCACTACAAAGCATCAGTAATTGCAGTGCAAAATGAAACTGGCAAATTTTGCAAAAGTGGAATCTAAAATTGCCAAAATGGGTTGACAAGTTGGCGGGGGCCTCATTTTCCATGCATACAACAATGAAAGACAATGACCACCAAATAGATGCACAATGCAAATTATCCTTGGGAAAACTAGTTGATTGCTGTTCATCTACATTCAGCATATGAAGGAAGCAATAGAAAACAAGCATAAAGGCAACCAAATACAAAGAAGCACAGCTCACTTCACTCTGCAGTTTGTGGAAAAACACAGTGAGCACCTCACGTTTCACCCTAGTAGCACACAAGATAGGTGTAACGAAATGGACTTTGCTATGGTAAACGACTGCAGACACATCCACCAGGGTGCACGTATGTCAAATATTCTCACTGAAGTAGTACATCGCAGACTGCCTGCTTGCCACAAACACCAAAGTGAATTGAGAACTATTGGTGCACGCACGTCCTACTCAGAATGGCACTTCTGGAGGTAGAAGGAGAACATTTTTGTACCTTCCTGTGTTTCATTGACATGAAGCACTTAATAAAATGCACACTGAGTTTAAGCAGAACACGAAAAAGCAAAGTATACAACAAAGAATGACAGCTCTCAGCAAGGGCCACAGCACTTGTAGAAGAATACACTCAGTATGTCTACAGATGGTAGACAAAAAATTATAGCACCAAGGAACGGTTTGGTTTGTGGGGTTTAACGTCCCAAAGCGACTCAGGCTATGAGAGACGCCGTAGTGGAGGGCTCCGGAAATTTCGACCACCTGGGGTTCTAACATCGCACTAACGTGCACTAACACCGCACAACGCATGGGCGCCTTGCTTTTCGTCTCCATTGAAAAGCGGCCGCCGAGGCCGGGATTCGATCCCGCATCTTTGGGAACAATAGTCGAGCGCCGTAACCACTGCGCCACCCCAAAGCTGAACTTGGTTCTTGCACATGCTATCAACAAAATGTACACCAAAGAGATGGTTATATCTCAAAACCACAGAAAAAATTAAGACTTGGACGGCTTTTCAGCAGTATGCTATCGAACATGAAGCAGTAAGAATGTGCACATTGATCACTTGTGGCATATATCAAAATCATGACAGCGAGTGAAAATCTCAAGTGCAGGTGATCAAGTTGTTCCTGTCCGAGTTAATATAAATGTTGCACGTCCTCTTCCTTGTACTTGTTGATGTTCCTGCTGCGATTACCATTTGCAGGTGGCGTCAATGTCATGTGATCTGCACACACTACAAGCTGTAACGATCTTCAAAAAGAGCTGTCCATCTGCATAGCACTTCACATCTGATGTGGCCGTCCAGGGACAAGGCGTGGCCTCCCAGATTATACAAGCCTAGCAGAGAGGTTAATGACGTTGAATATGGCCCCAGGACTTCTCACCACATGATGACTCAGATCGGAAGTGCTGCAATGGCTGCACAAGGTCCACACGATCACCTGCAAATGTTTAGTGCCTAAATTATATGCAAATAAAATATCAAACACGCATGGCACAGGAACATTCAAAATCATCAATGCTGCAAGCTAAGCTGCGGTAAAGTGTAATCTATGAATGCAAGAAATGGTCAGTGCAATACCTAAGTGAACAATTTCCGTAACAGGTAAAGACGGGTTGGTGGCGGAAATTGTAGTGCGAAGGTTAACATTTTCTATTTTGCAACTAAAGGAACGACTTATATCAGGCGATTTCACATGTCTTTCCTTTCTCGGTCGTCGAAACCATTAGCCAAGAAATCTTGACAACTACGAGCACACTCAGTTTTTTTTTTTTTTTCGCCGCATGCGTCCTGTAAGTATTCCTTTAATCTTCAGTCATTTCCAGCCTGTGTACAACTTGAATGCGAATGACGCTGTATGAACAGTCACCTTTGCAGGTTTTCCTATTGCGCTTACCTCTGTGATGCTCGACGTGCTGCAGCATTTCCAGCAGATTGACTGCGTTGCCTTGCTGGTCGACACCCATCGAGAAGCCCGACACATTCCAGGAGCTCGTTGCTCGGCCGAACGAATACATTTCGTGCCATCCTACATCAGAGGCGTTCACCACTGCCGATTCCACCCGAAACGCCAGTAGCTCAACAGTTCAACACTCCGAGCGCAGGGCAATTCTCGCCTCGGAGCTTGCAAAGCCGCCACACTACACTCCTCAGATCTGACTGTACTGACGAGCTATCTTTCAAGACAATTTGACAGCATTGCTGTGCTGCAGCAAATCCTCGATCACTACTTGCAGACGACGAACGGCACGAAGACCACTCGTAAGCTTACCTCCCTCCATGGCCGCCGCCATTGCTGGGTTATTATAACCGCGCAGACCAATAATTTTTTACCATGGGAAGAAAGGGTTTGAAATAAGAAAGCAGTTAGCGCCGTCACGCGGCCGCACGCTTCTGCCCCCATTAGAGATTGTCTCAAACGTCCTTTATTTCATACGCGCTCATAATTTGCCTTTCTATTCCGTTTAAAAAGCCATACAAGGTGTATATAAAGTTATCCTTTTACTTTTAATAACAAGCTAAGTAACTACGGTAGGCTAACGGCTGCATAAATCAGCTTGCCTGTCGCCATAGTACAGTTATGGTGAGTACAGTGGCTAGAATAGGGGAAGTGTGCGGACCGCGCTGCCGACTCTGAAGCCCTTCCGTGATGCTCCGGAGCGGGAGATCCAGGGGGCGCTGACAAACGCTTACACGACTTTACTTACACGTCCGCTCACTGCGTGTCGTCTGCTCGCCGCGCGGTTAATCAGCCGCGTCTGAGACATCCCTTCAAGATCCGATGCATACTTTCTGCTCTTACTGCGACCTCCACTTTTACACGGCATCTTTATTTATTTGGCAACTATCTAAGTCATGCCGATGTAATTTTATTATTCTATGCAGCGGCCATTTTTAAGCGGAAGAATTACAGCCAGCATTCTAAGCGGGATTTCGCCGGGGTGGCTTTAAAACCTCCTTTGAGCAATCACTCCAAGAAAAACTTGCCGCCAGTAACTGCCACCAGACACGGGCCGAGGTAAAAAGATTAACTTTGCTGGCCACAGTGCTAGATAGACCACTCCACAATTTCGGTACTCAGTTTTCTTTTCTTTTTTTTTTTTTCACGTATTAAGCTGCCAGTCTTTCAAGCTGCGCTTTGATCGAAGGTCGTTGGCTTCATCCTATATCACACAGTGGCACTAAAGACGTTAATTAGGTCTCCTTAATCCTAATGAAAACCCAAGGAACTATTTAGGTACTTAGCTAAGCGTGCCAAGGCATGGCATAACAAAGCTACAGGAGGCAATACTTTTCTAAACATGAGCTGTAAACATTGCATGTATATCCGTGCTAGTAAACCACACCTGAATTTTTTTTCACCATGAATTTTGTTGTTTTCCGAATAGATAAGTGAGCAGCTGAAGAATAAGTTAGGGATAGTAGTAATTTTGTTTTCGCAGTTACTGTCTAGCTTCGCTACTGATTTTGCCTGGGCTGCTTAATTTGGCTGTTTTTCTTCTGTGAGACAAGAAGAAACACCTCTGCTGCACAACGAAATTTCATTCTATAATTGATTAGCCTGCACTGAAGTATTGGGAAAATTTCTAAATTACCGCCATTTGTTTATTTTTTGTTTTGTTTTTCAGTTCTTCAGCGGCGTTATTTAAATAACTGGCAGTTATCATTTTCGTATCAAGAGCTCTGAACTTCGCGACCGTATTGGGTGGAAGACTTTAGCAACCCGAAGAAAAATCTACTGGCTGAAGTTCTTGTGCAGCATTTAAATGATTGTACCGGTATTAATAAAAACACTTATCTAAAGCAGCCATATTACATTTCGGAGATACTAGACAACACGAAAAAGATTGAGTTATCAATGCCACATTAATGTATTTAAGTATTCGTTTTTCCCTAAAACAATTCTGGACTGGAATAAGCCTCCGAATGATGTAGTTTGTGCACCTGGCTTCCAAAGTGCCGTTGAAATGATGTTGTGATATATTTATTCCAGACCAGCGCTGCGTTTGATGTATGTTATGTTATCACTTATATTACTTGTGAATTCATTTAGTGTTCTATTAGTGTGTTGTGTTACCTTGCTAACAAGTTTCCCGATACCTTCTTTGCATGTGTTATTGTATACGTTCCTCGATCGGCGCCCAGGAGATCCAGATCAGCAGTTAGGCGCACACTGCGCGCTACATTCAGTGATACCCCACTGATCTCACGAACCTTTATGACGTAACAGAAAAGTCCATGCGTGCATGTATGTGATTAAAAGCCAGTTTATGTTCAGAACTGGCCGTCAGGTCATCAGGCTCCTCACATGGCAGTGGCCGCAGCCCCTTAATCGTTATATGTCGTCGCCTTTATGACAGTGCTGAACGATGGGCACAGCCTCACCTTATGATTATTTTCCTTGAAACGGTTTTTGACACATGTATATCAAGGCACAATCAGAAAAATGGTCCGGAACACGCCGTACAAAAGGGCCGCCCACGATCGTTCTATCAATTAACATTAGCAGTTGTGCCGTAAATAACGTGCCAAAGCTGACGTAACAGCAATTATTTTCCAAAGCAGCTCGCAAACAGCAGCGTTGCGCCTTTCAATAATTTCGCACACAGAACAACTATTCCTAGTGCGATTTGTACCCGCTTTTGTAACGAGGTACAAAACAATGACTTTGTCGCCGGCTCATCCTACACCGTGAGGCAGAATTTGCACCAAAAAACAACGCAAAGCGCCCACATCCCGTGCACACTCCAGGGTTCAAGCACGCGTTTCGTGCGCCGACCTGACGTGTAAGCGAGAAGGCGCGCCATCTAGCGGAAGCATCACCAGACGGCTTCAATGCTCCCCATAGGCGCCGCTTGGCGGTAATCACACTTTAGTATTCTAGTCACTGTAGCCATAGTATAGTGCCTAGAATATACTGACTAGTGTGTCGAGCGCGCCGGCTGGGATGGCTCGGGCAGCAATGAAAGCCGCCCGCGGCCGCCTAGCGGCGCTGTGGTGCGAGAGGGTGCGAGCCGGTTTCTCGCGCACATTGCGCCGCGCTGCTGAGAGTTGGAAAGGGAGCTGCGCGTTGCTTTGGCTCACGTTTAATACTTTGTTTTAGAGCTCTTTCAGGAGCTTAGGATTGATATAACGTTTTAACATGCTAATGTTAATATCGAATTGCTTTGTGCAGATTGCTCGAACTTGAAAGCTCAATCGGTACGGGAGCCACACGCTAACCCGGTAAACGCACATGAGAGCTTTCGCGTTTGGAGGAATTCAAACTCAAAGAATACAAGTCACGAAACACAGATTCGGTTTAATGGCAGCATGTTTAATCAAAGGTGACACTGCGAGTGGAAGGCAATGCTGGCATGTTCTTCCCACTTGTCCAGATATCCTAAAAAGGCTTCCCAGAAACGCATGTCTGGGCTACCCGGCTTAAATGCACGCTTGGTTATCCTGGAGGTCATTACTCGTATAAGGCGATTGATTAGCTTGACGAAGTCTTCTGTTGGTTGCACCCGAGTGTATATAGTCTCCACATGCCGCCGGTACAAAAAAAAGTCCCTTAATAACCTCATCTCCAAAAAGTTGGAATGCAAGGTCAACCTTCATCTTTTCAAAGTTATTGGGTCTTAAGCATAAGCTAGGCTGTCATCCACGGAAGGTATCCGCATCCATGTAACCGGAATGAGAATGTCCTCAAACGGATGACGGCCTCCGTGGTGGTTATAGGTGTCTGCAGTGTAGCCTGGCTGCCACTGTGTTCACCCACAATGCCCGCTTCACTGGAGCCGGAGGAGTCGTTGCAGTCTTGAAAGCCAGCTTCGAGAAAACAGGAGCCCTCGTTGATTTCCGAGCCCGAATCGCCGGGTCCAGTCCCTGCGTCCCGCGGCGTTTACGAGCTGGTTGCTGCTCGCATATGTTTCTTTCCTTCCTTTTTGGTGCCGTTTTGGGCACAAGGTGTGGAGGGTATAATGTTAACGTTTTGAAAATAACGATGTTAAAATAACCATCTTCTACATGCTTCTGTTTCGCACCCCAGTTATGTAACCCCACTCACATAATACTCCAATCGGAGCCCGTGAGGTATTTGAATAAAAAAAATAAAAAAAAAACAGCAGAACACAAACGAGGAACCTTTACTTACAGCGGCTAATTAAGGTACATCGCGGCCTGCGATTGCACAAGGTTTTGCCGAAGTCACCATCTTTTGAATGAAGAAGCTGACGAAGTTTTTTTTTTTCTCAGATACACAATATGCACGAGACGCGGCCGGTTAATCGCGATGAAGCTCGTTGGTAATGCCGCGCTTACGGTGAAACATGCGCCTAATATATAACTGCATCCATATGACATACGTGTAGCGCAAAAGGAGAATCGAGGGACACAGAAAAGGTACAGAACACAGGTGCTGTCTGTAGCGCCTGTGTACACTCGTTGTGCTACACACTGCCATGGAGCACCGTTACCGACTCGCCCAGGTTTGCATCCTTGTGAATATAACTGCATGCTGTAAAAATGTTTCTCGCCAACAAAAGCAGTTGCCGTTTACCTTCCGTCATTTCTATCGATGCTTCGTTCCCATTGTACAGAATGCGTACTTACGTAGCATCAGATAGCGCAGTAATACGTACGCTCCTTGTTCTAGCGGTAGCCCCGTTTGCCAAAAAAGCAAGTCTTCTCTGTGCACCACCGCTTTCTCTTTGGCATTTTTCTCTGCAGTCTAGTGAGAGGCACTTGGGAAACAACAATCGGGAACCGCGCTTCACCACTGGCGACACAGTAAAAAAAGAAGGGATACAGGCAAGCACAGAACGCGCGCACAAAACGAGAAAAATAAACCGATGCAATCGTCGCCGAGCAGGTAGAAGTGCGGAACGACTCGCATGAGCGAACACCGACATCGTAAATAAACTACTGCACCTTCGTGAAAGCAAAAGACGCGCAGAAGCAGGTTTAACACGCACGCACAACAGATTGCCATATTCTGAAGAGAGAAAACTGCGTCGTCTGCTCAGGTGGCACCCTCCCGACAAGCAGCGCCCTCTGCCGCTAACGATTGGCTTTCATTGCAAATAGCGCCATCCTCGCCCATAGGGAAGCGCGGGCGCTTGTCACACTAGCCAGTATATTCTAGGCACTATAGCCATAGTCTCATTAGCATAATTCGGGCACCTCGCCACTCAGCGAAATTATGGCGGCCAAACGTCAGCATTTTCGGTAATGGCGGCACGTCAGTTACGTCATGACGCGTCATTTTGACGTAATCTAAATATGCTTGCGTATCACGTGTTTCACGTGACATAGCTCCAGCCAATCAAATTTGAGCATCCGCTCCTTCCCAGTATGCCATTATTTTCATCACATTGGTTAATCGAGCGTAAGTGTTCTCCAAACCACCATCAGTAACTTTGCTTCCACTCCAAAATCATTCGTATTTGTCATCCAGGCAACAAGGATAGCTCCGGTTGAAATCAATTTTCACGGCTACGTCATTTTGACGTAACCGCTAAAAGTGCTTGCCTCAACTGATGGTTTCGCGCCACAAGTTTGAAGCACGTGACTCTTTTCTGAGCCAATCAGAAAGACAATATGGCGCCGCCAGGGGAAGGCGAATATCGAGGATCGGGCCCCCGGATGAAAGCGCAGGGGGCGCTGTACGCATTCGGAGCGTGGTCGCGTTGTGTAATTGGTGGTATGGCGGTTGTGCCGTACTGCGAATCTGCGCCGCGCTGATCCTTTGGTGCCGTGACAAGGCTCGTGCACCACGTGCACTTTTTTTCGCTCGCGAGCAGGAATGCGCGCAAATTAGCTAGCAAGTGTGCCTTTTTTATGGATATGTGATCGCGTCATGTCCAGAAAACGGGGTAAGCGTGATAGCACGTGTTTCTTGCCCGGGTGCAAGACCGGGTAGCGCTCGTGCAGGGTGAAATGTTCTCTCTTCAGGACACCGAAAGACGCAGGGAAGAGGCAAGAGTGGGAGCGCAACATCAAGCGCGGCTGCAAAGGCAATAACATTGTTTATTTTCTCAGCTAGGGCATAAAAGAATATGCAAAACGAAAATTAAAAGGCGTAATAAATGAAAGAAAATAGACTGGCTGTGTTCTAATAAAATTCAAGAGAGAACGATGATAAGGCCCTTGCGTGCAAGCAATGTACGATGATGGGTTGCTCGGTGAAAGGCCCACTGCCGTCAGGTGCCGATATTGTCGGCTTCAGTGGCGGGCAAACCCACAAGTGGTGAATATCTTCCTCATTATTTTGTGAGTTGCAGAAGGAAATCCTGGACGTTGATATAAATATCGGATGATCCGGATCGGGGTTGCCCTCACATTACTGTAACACGAATAAGCTAGTGTCGACGTTTGTGAGCGACACTTCAAACACTGCTTTATTGAGCGAAGTTTTAAGACAGGTAAAGGCAATTGAGATTCCACGGGATGTTACGCAACTCACGAAGGATGCCATTTCAACGCTGTTTCCTGACACTCCAAAATACTTGTTGAAACCATTGCCTCTCAAGAGAAAGGAGCGCATTGTACGAGCAAAAACAGTCAGCAGGGAGACCTGCAGAGAAAGAAAAAAGTGCACTGATCCTGAAGCATCAGTGGAGCCAGTTGAAGAATACAGCTGTGATGGATCGTGTGACGTGAGCCTGCTCCAGGAATGCAGAAAGCTGCATGCCACCGCCACTGGGGACAAATGTAGATCTTTCTGATGTTGAACAATGAATATTCGCATTGTGCCACTCAAGCGAGGACGAATTTCCGGAGGCAATTGCCATCGGCGAGTTCTGTTCCATCGCAGTGGTGAAGCTGCCATGAATGCTGCTGTGTGCATTCGAGGAAACAAAGTCAAGGAGATAGCTGTAAAGTCGAGAAAAGAGGTAATTAATCTTATTCAGGACATTGTGAAACTCAGCTTGTGTCCTGGCAGCGGATTGAAGCCTATTACCAAGACCTTTCCCACCTACAATGGGCGTTGCTTAATTTGCGACGAACTGTACCATTATTTCTGATGCAACATGCATATAGCCTGCAAATACTTGCGAAATTTAACTCAGAACACCCTGTCAAGAAGAAGAAAAAATTAAGAAACAGACTTCTATGTCTCGAGCAGTTTGTCGTACGAAGGACAAGGTGGCAAAGCTGATAAAAGCTCTCGGTGAAATGAAAAATGAGAATGAACACCTTCAAGGACAGAGTTTGAAAGAAGTGTTAGTGCCCTTCCTCTCAACTAACAGCTGGCTGTTAAAATATGTTTTAGAGGTTGCAAAACGGAAGTCAACAAAACTGATGGCATATTCTGATGAGTGGCTACTAGGCTTCCTAAGTACCAAAGAATGCCTATCAGCAGTTTGCCTGAAGCGCGGTGCGAGTTGAAGGGCTCGGGTTCCCATCTTGCGTGCTTTAATTGTGCATGCATCCGAAAGTTTCTAGTTCTACATACGTGTTATAACTTAGCTAAACGTCCGAAGAAGTTAAGATGAAACTATAGCGTGAATGAAAACGCCGGCGACAGCGCTCTGTTGCTCGCACACATGGTCCAATTGGAGCCTAGAATGTGCGTCTAGTATAGTTCTCCATGCAAGCGCAATTATTTGCACAAAATCCTCAGAAGTCTTCATTACAATACGGCACGGCGGTAGCTTCAGCAGGATAATAGGGTATAAAAAGCAGCTTCGTTTCTACATCGGCTCAGGGGCATGCGCGCAAAACTTCGCTCACGAAAAAAAAAAAGTCGCATCCGTGGTTATGCCAACAACTCGGCTGCGAATTCAATATTACGACTAAACTGAAATCAAAGACTAAAGAGCGGCATCGCATGTACAAGGCACCTGACAATGAGCATGCAGCAAATGCATTTCGAAGCGCACGGGCAAGCGCGTCGTCTGCTCCGTCAGCAGTGGCGCACTCCGGTTCACCGCAGCGCCACCGCGGCGATCATTCAGCGGCAGCCCCCGCCGCGGCCGGCGGACGACAGACTAGCAATATTTCTAGGGACCCTAGTGTAGCCCCGTGGTCCGTAGCTCGTGCCCACTTTAAGTGGTTCGACCGCGTACACATCTTCGCCACAGGTTTAATGCAAGGTAAAGTTTCTTCGGAATGTTTTGCGCATCATTAATTGAAAACTAAGGATTTGCATAAGTAAAGTGGTAACGGTATGTTGCGCCTTCAAGGAAGCACTCAGGTGAGTTCCAAGCGTTCCAGCCTCGTAGAGATCGCTGCGGTTCAGCTTTGACTAGAGTTTACTTGAATATTGTAGCTACTGTAAATGATGAAATACGGTACCGGATAGAACTTTGGTGATGTTTTGTAATGCCTGTTCCCAAGTACACTGAAGCAAGCTCACGCGGCTACTTCGGCGACAGCCGTTCCCACCCTTCTACGCACAAGGTCGCGATTACTGGTGCCTTTTAATAGCAGTATTAGTAGAAACGGAAAATTCTCTTAGAAAGCAATGCCTAGCATCTGTGGGGGCGACCAAGGAGCGAGAGTGAGCGGCAGGAGCGCGATTTTGCATCTATCAGAGGCCTTTCAGTCACTGTAGGGACATTGTGTCAAACCATCACTGGTCAAGTGAAGAGAAGAAGCACCACCTGATTTCAGCAGCCGTCTGCACTCTTAATGCATGTACACGGTCGTCCACTTCTACCTTGAACACCGCTCTGCGTGGCCAGCGCTCTGGACGACCGTGTACAGTTACTTCCAATATGAAAGGAAATACATTATCAGCATTCAGCAAACGAATGCCTCATATTAAAACAAGCACATTTTCTCGTGTGTTCTTTGTAATCATGCTCTCTTATTACGGAAATAGCAGACTGTTTTTTTTTCTTTTTTTTGTGCCTTATGATGATACCAGTGCATTTGCAGCATTTTGAGATTTGATAATTAAATTTATATAATTCATAAGCATTACATTTCTGGCCAGATGTTCACATTCTTTGCTCTAAATTTGCATAATCAAATTATCTACCAAAGAAAACGGCTAGTCCTAGCCCTAACAAGCTTTTCATGTAACTGTGAAATGTGAAGGAGTAGTCTTTTCTATGCAAGGTAGAAGTGCCAATAGTTCGCTCAACGAAATTGATTTGGCCGCAGCCACCGGCATCATTAGAGAGTACAATAGGCACGATCTTTGAAATTTGTGGCTGGGCAGTCATGAAATTATTTAATCTGCAAATCATTCAGTTCAGCTATCAATGTAATGGCAGTTTAGTTAGAGCATAGCCGTGGCCGTATAACGATCCCACTTGTCCTCGGACAGATGTGGTCCAAAATTGAACGCCTTCCAAGACAAGTTAGAGAACAAGCATGCATGGCTTAGGAGGTGATCCAAAAAATACCACTTAAAGGGCTGTTAGTGCTGACCAATGTTACCTAGTTAGTGCTTTTCCCACTAACTTTAATTTGTTTCAATCCTGTTTATCAGGCAAAAATGTTCCATTGCAGGAGGTGGGGTTTTAGTGATTTGTAAGTCCTGTTGGCTTCTTTATGGGTGGTGTTTGGTGGTCCTACAATTAATGTTTAGAACAGTCGCTGTTTCTTAAAATGATATTCATTTCTGAAGGAAAAGTTCGCTGCAAGAGCGTGGTCACTGCGATGTCAAGGTGGCGAATATTAGTTGTCCATTACGCCTTGAATTGGTTTTTGCGGCATTTCTAATGCAATAGTCTAATCTGCTTTCAAGCTTTTTGTCTGACATTACTAGAACCTGCGAAGTTTGTGCAGAAGTTTAGGAAAGGATGGCTGAAGGACGATCAAGTCTAGGTACTGGAAGTTTCAAATTCAAATTTGTGTAGTTACAGAGTCGCCAGTGCCCGTAATGGAAATAGGTACATGTGAAAAAATTGCTGCCTGTCCAACTGCAATAGATACTTTCATCAGCTGGAACAGCCATGGAAGCTGAGCTTTATTATTGCTTTAGCAATACTGTGCTAGGTTTCAGCCCATCACGTCGTCACGGGAGGGGCCACGTTTGACCTTGAGAGACCCAAGTTGGCAGCTCCTGCCAGCCCCCATATAAAGCCCCGCTTTAACCAAGCCGTATGAATGTGCCTTAGTGGCCTATAGGGGTAACGTGAATGCCAGGGTCCTAGCAGGCTGATTCTGACATAACCGTCCCATGTGGTGAAATGAGACACCCAAGTTGGCAGCTCCTGCCAGGACCACGGACTAAAATATAAAAAAAAAAGACTAAAGAAGGAGGTACACTACATGCTGAACCATAAGCGCAGCCATAGAGGTATTGCTAACACAATTCAACCCAGTTTAACCAGAGCTAAACCACAGCCAATTTTTTTGAGATGAAGTGAACTAGTACAGGGATGCTTCCAACCAAAATCCCTTCTTCGAGCAGGCCGAATTTGCTTTCTCCATGCTGATGCTGCTCTGGTCATATGTGGTCATGACATATGTTCAGTACCTAAAGATTATGAAATGTAAACAAGGTTAATAGAGACGATGATTCTCATCTTAATTATTCCAGCCGGACTCTGAAGGCGAAGTGTCATCATCATCATCATCAGCCTGATTATACCCACTGCAGGGCGAAGGCCTCTCCCATATTTCTCCACTTAACCCGGTTTTGTGCTAGCTGCATCCACTTGACCCCTGCGAACTTCTTAATCTCATCCGCCCACCTAACTTTCTGCCGCCCCCTGCTACGCTTTCCTTCCCTTGGAATCCAGTTTGTTACCCTCAGCGACCATCGGTTATCCTCTCTTCGCACTACATGTCCTGCCCATGTCCATTTCTTCTTAATTTCTACTAGAATGTCGGTAACTTGAGTTATTTCTCTGACCCACTCTGCACGCTTTCTATCTCTTAATGTTACCCTTACCATTTTTCGTTCCATAGCCCTCTGGGTTGTCCTCAACTTAAGTAGAACTCTCTTGGTTAGCCTCCACGTTTCAGCCCCATAGGTGAGTACAGGCAAGATGCAACTGTTGTATACTTTCCTCTTGAGCGATACCGGTAAGCTGCTAGTCATAATCTGCGAGTGCTTGCCAAATGCGCTCCATCCCAATCTTATTCTTGTTATT
Organism: Amblyomma maculatum; assembly: GCF_055883805.1. Classification (NCBI taxonomy): domain Eukaryota; kingdom Metazoa; phylum Arthropoda; class Arachnida; order Ixodida; family Ixodidae; genus Amblyomma; species Amblyomma maculatum. The sequence goes on from NC_139354.1 coordinate 162,141,336, forward strand.
TCCTTTTCATGGTCCGGATCTGCGGTTACTACCTGTCCTAAGTAGACATATTCGCCTACTACTTCCAGTATTTCGCTACCTAATGTAAACTGCTGTTCCTTCCCGAGGCTGTTGAACATTACCTTAGTCTTCTGCATATTGATTTTCAAGCCTACCTTTCTACTTTTCCTGTCTAGGTCATCAATCATTATTTGCAGTTCATCTCCCGAGTTGCTTAGCAAGGCAATGTCATCAGCAAATCGCAGATTACTGAGGTATTCTCCATCTACCCTTATCCCTAACTGCTCCCATTCCAAGTCTCTGAATACTTCCTCTAAACAAGCTGTGAATAGTACTGGGGACATTGTGTCTCCTTGCCTAACACCTTTCTTTATGGGAATTTTGTTACTTTTTTTATGCAGAACTAAGGTTGCTGTGCAGCCACTATATATATCTTCCAGCACTTTCACGTACGGCTCGTCTACCCCCTGATTTCGCAATGCCTGCATCACCGCCGAGGTTTCAACTGAGTCAAATGCTTTTTCGTAATCAATGAATGCTATGTATAAGGGCTGGTTATATTCCGAGCATTTTTCTATCACCTGATTGATGGTATGGATATGATCGATAGTAGAGTACCGTTTCCGAAACCCTGCTTGATCCTTTGCTTGATTGCAGTCTAAGGTTGTCCTGATTCTATTAGTGATTACCTTAGTAAATACCTTATACGTAACAGACAGTAAGCTGATTGGTCTGTAATTTTTAAGGTCCTTAGAGTCCCCTTTCTTGTGAATGAGGATAATGTTTGCGTTGTTCCATGGTTCCGGTACCGTCGATGACACCAGGCACTGCGTATACAGGGTGGCCAGCTTTTCTAGCACGATATCCTCCCCGTCCTTCAGCAAATCTGTAGTTATCTGATCCTCTCCAGCTGATTTCCCCCTTTTCATAGTTTCTAGTGCTTTCTTGACCTCGTCCTTCGTCACTGGTGGAACGTCTGACTGTTTTTCCCTACCGCCAATCTCATTACGGTTCTGAGTACTTTGGCTACTGTAGAGATCTGTATAAAACTCCTCGGCTACTTTGACTATCTTGTCCATATTAGTGATGACGTTGCCCGCCTTGTCCCTTATCGCATACATCTGGTTTTTGCCTATGCCCAATTTCTTCTTTACCGCTTTAAGGCTTCCCCCGTTTTTTACAGCATGCTCAATTTTGTCCATGTTATACTTCATTATATCGGCCACCTTGCGCTTATTGATTAGCTTTGATATCTCGGCCAATTCGATCTGATCTGTTGGATTGGAAGCTTTCATACTCTGGCGTTTCTTAATCAAATCTTTCGTCTCCTTAGACAGCTTACCGGTATCCTCTCTAACTATCCTACCGCCTACCTCTACCGCGCACTCAGTAATGATATTTCTGAAATTATTGTTCCTTGCCTCTAGGGTAATGTCGCCATCCTCAGTTAGAGCTGAATACCTAATCTGTAGCGAGATCCTGAACTCTTCTGCCCTCCCTCTCACCGCTAATTCGTTGATGGGTTTCTTTCTTACTAATCTATTGCGTTCCTTCTTCAGATTTAGGCTAATTCGGGACCTCACTATCCTGTGGTCACTGCATCGCACTTTCCCGATTACCTCTACATCCTGCACAATGGCGGGGGTTGAACACATTATGAAGTCGATTTCATTTTTAGTCTCTCCGTTAGGACTTTTCCATGTCCATTTCCGGTTCTTCCGTTTGCTGAAGAAGGTATTCATGATTCGTAAGTTATTGCGCTCTGCAAACTCAACTAGTAACTCCCCCCTGCTATTTCTAGAACCAATGCCATAGCCACCTACTGCCTTGTCTCCTGCCTGTTTTTCCCCTACCTTGGCGAAGTGTAAACGCTGCTTAAACTGCCAACTGCTCGCAAATCTGCAAAAAATTGCAGAACACCTTATAAAACTACTGAATCAATCGACCACCTTAGAAAGCAAGCTTTTCATTGCTAAAAAAATTGGGCACTTAAAGTTCAGTATTTGATCTCTTTAAGACGTGTGGTGCTAGTTAATGCTCAGTGTTGCCCTGCTTTCATGACAGGCCTAACTTCCTTAAATGAATAAATTGCATGCTTCCTGAGCAGAATAGTTAGATATCCTAATTGCTACCTAGTCTTTGCTAGTGCATATAGCTACACAAAATGCCGACTTATGTCTTGGAGCCGTGTGACGAATGTAGGCTAGAGATTCAGTCCCGCATAGTCATACCAACTGCTTGAAAGAGTTTATTGGTCCTATGGGTGGATTGTAGTCTCACTTTTCAAGGTCATGTTGATTCAATAAATAAGTGTATCACATCAAAATGGGCATCACTTAAAATTTTTGTTGCGACTTCATGTGCAAGCCAGGCTGAATACTCGTTTTCTGATGCACATTCACAGGGTTCCTGCATTACTTTGTTGAAACATATTCTTGACTAGAAGATAACCATTCTACTGGATCTGCTGTATAGACAAATACTGAATGTGCAGAAATTACATTTAAGAAAAATCTTCTTAATTGCAAAGACTATTCATTGGTCAGGTTGTTTCATGAAACTACAGATATCCCAGCCACAAAAAGAACTATCCATGGCAAACTATGAAAACTGTAAATGCCTAGAAGGACAATGCTTCAAAGGGCAGTGCATTACCGGGGTCATTTAATTTATCGAGGGAAATAAAAAGGAACTTGTGGGAAATAATTACAGGAATAAAAATGCAGCTGCTTTGTTTTTTTGTGCTCGTTGCCCAGTCCATTACTTGAAATGGCTTCTACTTTGCTGCATTCAGCTTTCGCACAGCAGGTTATGACAAGTAATTTTTCCTTTAAGTTATGTGCTCTATCCTGTATTTTGTTTCTTTTGAATTCAGTGTCATGTGAAAAGACCTAATGAAGCGCTCAACATTTACACTGTTCCAGTATTAATGTTTTGATTGTGTGGCTTCATGCTGGTTTCTATTTTTTTTTATCTTCCTGCAGGTCATTCCCTCAGACATGTGTCAGCAGATGGTCATCTTGGTTCCCCGTGCCTGCTTGAGAGTACCGCCAGGACAGCAGCTTGAGCATGTTGGTTATTCATTCTTGATGGAACAGCGCAAAACATCGCTAGTTAATGCTCAGCGCTTGTCTCTTGTCCCGATGTTTTGCGCTGTTCCATCAAGAATGAGAGTACCGGTTGGGTTCGGTGACTGTGGAGTCTCTTCCCACGGGTAACTGTAGCCCTGTTATACAGAAAATCTGGTAGTGGCATTGTTAGTTAAAAATCACAGGCATAGCTCTGGCTGGTGGTAGTTGGCCGGTGACATGGTCGTGCACTGATTGGTTGTTGGGTTGTGTGACGTTATGAGGCGACATGACGCTGCTGAATTGGCGGGTGCTGCCAACTCTCGCTTTTGCCTTTGAGGTCGGAGGAACTAGCTTTCCAAGTTCCTTTGATCCCAAGTTAGGCACGCACACCCCTTAGACCACACCGGCATGCTCGTATGGCTTGTTTAAAATGGGGACTTATGTCTACTTCGGGTGATCTGTCAAATGATGGCATACCTTCCAAGCCTTCCGGTTTGCACAGTAGACTTTCGATGACACGATCATTGCTTTAAATCTTCCGACAAGTGGTTTCTGCCTGCTTAAGAAGGCTGTGTCGGTTTGGACTCGTGGCGACGTCCTTGTAGGCAGCAGTTTCGGCGGCAGCTAGCAGCGTGCGCAGCTAAAGGGCGGCCTCTTAGCGCACTTGGCGGGGAAGGGTTATTTCTGCAGCTTTGCCCAAACATGATGCCATCTGATTCTCCTATATTGCGCTCGGCCGCGCGTCTCATGTTACTGAGCTGCGCTATGCTCGTCGATGGCATGATAGCTCTTCTTTCGGAACCATCACGACCAACAACAGTTGCGGGCAGAATCGCGTATGAAGGGGCTAATAATGGTTTCACATTAAACTAAAACGGTGCGCCGATGACACCGAAAGAAAACGGCAATGGTGCCTCGCTGATCAGTTTGCGTCGACCAGCTGAGGAGGTGTAGCGAGATCACTCGGTGATGGCGTGCAGAGGTCTCTAGGACTCACCTTTCATGCATGCTGTTGCTGCTTGTGTTTTGATTAGCACTCATTGGACACTTCGTCCTGAACGTGCCACCTCCCACCCCATCTTAGCGCAAATAAAAAATCTTCCGATTTTTGATCTCGCCAAGTTGGCAGATATGCATGGGATATTTTGCGACTCTGTGCTAATGAGTGTGCATGGGACAATAGGTGCACAAATAAGACTACTGATTAGGCAAATAGCAGATTGAATGGACTCGAACAAATAAGAGGAGCTGGCAAATGGGAGCCATTAATCATTAATGCTGTCGCGTCATACCTTCAAAGGTCGAGCTGGAGCCCCCCCCCCCCCCCCCCCACCTTTTTTTTTTGTCAGAGAAGAGTTGAGATTTGGGGTCACATTAGGCATACATAAGCAGTGATGTAATAGCTGCGTCTTCATTTGCATGATAGCCACCGATCGACTGCTGAAACTGGTGGCTTGCTAGTAGAAATTGAATTATATGTTATTTGGCAGAAAGTTCTCAATTCCATGCTTATTTTGTAGTGTCATGAATCATTGACACAAGAAAGAATGATAGCTCGAAATTTGGTGTCAACACTTGCTTAAATTAAAATTAATAACATGAACGCCTATGCAATAAAACAACCTGTATAATTAAGGCTTTCTAATGTCCCAGCTGAACCTCTTTCATATCTATGGCGCTACAAAATGAAGGAATGTCGGCAACTGTTACTGCTTTACAATGAACTCACATAATGTGGCTGTGATTGCCGCCCACTGAGCTGTGCTGCATATAGGAGCTTGCTTGGGGAATTCAATTTTAAATTTAAGGTAAAGGTCAATGGCTCCAACCAAGTTCTTGGTTTGTTGGTTGGAGTCATTGACCTTTACCTTAAAACTAAAATCTTGACAAATGACACTAGCACTACCTGCCGCCAGAAAAAGTAAAACTAGGCAAATCTTCATGCTTCCACTTGCTGGTAGGCACTGGAAAACTGAACAGCAAGTGCGAACATGCCGATGGAGCCGGTGGATTTAATCGGCCGTTTTGCATCGATCCAGTCCGAAGGTGACAAAACGACACTTTAATGAGCACTTGCCGGCATTTCCCTTCTCCCTGCTTTTTTTTTTTCGCTCTACTTTTGTGTTGCTCTTGGATTACATCCTAGAGCATGCCATGAACCTGGATATGATAAGGATCAGCTACAGATGCACATTCTGTTGGAAGAAGTGTCCAGCTAGAAGAAAATTGTTAAATTGTTTCATAAAATAGTTCTTCAGTTGATAGTAAATAAAGGTTTTCTTTTGTAAGACATGCTTACCGTGCTCTATTTCATGTGATACAGTGCTCTGTGCATGACTTTTACAATGAAGTGACCTGTATTATGAATGATTTTCGAGGTCTAAACCACTTCATTACAAAGGCCCTTGATTGCATTAGCATTGCATTTACCCGAATGCATGACTACAGACATTTTCAGTTCTCGCTGCTTTTAGTAACATCACATATAAATAAGTTTATCTCTGCACTTTCGTAAAGTTTTCAGCAAGATTTCAATAAAGTGACATCCTGGCGCGGTTGCTCCGTGGTTAAAACACTTGACTGCTGAATCAGAGGACCCAGAATCGAATCCTGGCCGCTGAAGCCGCTTTTCGGCGGTGGCAATAAGCAAGGCACCCTTGTGCTGTGCGATTTCAGTGTGCAGAAAAGAACCTTAGGTGGCTGAAATTTCCAGACCCCTCAACTGTGGCGTCTCTCACAGCCAGAGTCGACATTAAACCCCACAATTGAGACTAACCAATAAAGTGATACTCATCCTGCTTGTGAATCTTACTATGAATGCTATGCATCTTTAAGAACGGTGGAACCATTCAGTCCAGACTTTTGCAGCTACTTGCAGTGTTTGTCGATCTAAAACTGCCCTTTCAATCTGCGTAGCTGGGACATGCTATTTGAAAGGGTGATTGTAGTGAGCCTTCACTTGGCACTCTCTCATGCCTGTATACTTTGTAACTGCGTATGCAGATTAGAGTGTACCATAGTAGGATGCAACTTAACAGCAGTTGCTAACTATGCTGCGACTGCTGGCGCATGTGTGAGCCATGATGATGGTGTTTTGTACAGTAGCGTATATCATACAACAAATGGCACCCAAGGTGTTTTTTTTTCTTTTTAAGAAAATTTTGGTGCCGGCTTGGCCCAAATTGCTCAAATTTCATAATGTGGCAGCATGGGGCGAGGCTAGCTTTGTGACTCAGTTTAGCATAGCACTCACATCACTGCAGTCGACTTTCTAACATGCTGTGCAGGGCATCCATGATTCTTAGAAAAAGTGGCTTCAGTCCAGCTGGTATCCCCATTTATGGGAGCCTGTACGGAGTCTGCACCTTTCTACCATTTGTTGAGCATTCAGATTTACGCATTACTATGGTCTTGGTACATCTGCCGGTCTCATGTTCACTAATTTCAAATGGCTTGGAACAATATGAATTGCATTTCTTTTTTTACTGTAGTGCAGACCCCTTTTTGTTATGTTGTGCACTTGATGCATATCATTCCTTAATGACATGGGCCATTTCCTTGAATAAATTCATGCCAATCCGTGCATTTGCTATTTTTAGTAATTACTATACTTGTGCACAGCTGGTCTCGAGGGAGAGCGGACGCTCTTTCCTGTGGTTTTCTCAATCGCCGCAAAAGCAATGGGAGCGGTTCTCTTTTAATTACACTCTCCGCCGCTGTAAGTTGTGCCACCAGCTCACCGTTCGCTTTGCACCTGTTGCAGCAGCAGCGGGCGGTTTTTCCCTGGTTTCACGCTGTCATCCACTGGTTTCGTAGAATGCGCAACACTGTAGTTGCTTTAGCTGCACGTCTCCAGTGTATTCCACATGTGAATGAAGTCCTGATAACAAAATCTGCCAGTTAACATCATCAAAAAGATGAATCATTCTTTTTCAAAAATATGATGTGCATATATGATGGATACTGCTCTCTTAAATGCAGAAGATGGTGTATTGATCCATTCTTTTTAAATATTCATTCTGGGCTGACAAGTACTATAAGTAAGCTTGTTAATGCAAGGTTAGCTTGGTGGCATGTCTATGTGGTTTAACGCTGCAAAAAAACTCTGGCTATCAGAGGCGCCGCATGGAGGTCCTGGAAATTTCAATCACTTGGTGTTCTTTAATTTGCACTGTGTTGTGTAGAAGATGGATGCCTTGACGATATTGCTTCCATTGAGATGTGGCCGCCGCTGCTGGGATCGAACCCGAGAGAAATGAAAACCGAAACTTTTCAAGCTCGCACTCCTAGATATCGCCCTGTAAAAACATCTAGGACGACTACGGCCACGAAATTTCAGTTTTATTGACACAGTCCTAACTTTATATTCTCTAATTTGCATGCTGGCAATTGCTGTCAAAATTGACCTAATTTTCGTGGACGCCACATTTTTTGCGAGTTGCGCATAGCTCATTCAAAAATAGCTCTTTCGAAGAAATAGCAAATAATAATTTAGAAAATAAAGTGCCTCTGAGATGCGTCTTCTGTTTAGAACTTGAAATGCGGTTTCTCCCGTGATGGGTGTGTTTATTTAGATATTTTATGTTCAATAAATCACTTATGCCCATATGGAAACGCTATTGGCGCATTAAAAGCTCTCCAGCGCGGTCAGGTGCTCAGTGAGGAGACTCGCCCCGCAGGCGAGCTGCTTTCGAAGCACTGTGTAATTAATTATAATTGCAACAACGCTAGAAGCAATCCCCTCCCCAAAATGCGCACACACGTGCACACATGCCGTCCTGCCAGATCATACCTAAGTGAAATAATGGACAGAGCTATAAAGGAATGTTCAGTTTCTTGAAGGGGAATATAATTTTCTCCTTCCTTAAATAAGGGTCAGCTTTAGAGGAGAATGATCTTCTCTTGACCGCCGCTCTCCTTACTTCTGCAGAACAAATATTCATGCCCGATGTCGCGATCAAAAGTTGTGTCAGTCGCGAGACTACATACTCTTTCAGCCGATTGATATTGTTCTGAATGTAACATATTCAGAACTTAGTGAGAAGTTCACTGCATTGCGCAGCCGCAATTTCAACTCTGAACAAATTTTTGCTCTTTAACCTCAATCTGTGAAGCGCCAGGAATGATTGTTAATGCCGCTTTTTAGCTAGCTAAATAAAACGGCATCAGTTGAGATTCGAGGATTTTATTTGAACTTCAGAAGCCAAGCAAACGCTTTGAGGATGTAATTCAACACACTGCACATGACATATAAATTTTGTGTTTGCACAAAATTTAGAGGCAGAAAGCTGTGATGACAGTAGATCAGGAGGTTCATGCGACCATGCAGTCGCACTGAGAGGAGCGCCTGTGCACAGGATTTATCTGCATTTTATATCTCATAGATCACAAATCTCACAACGCTGGCTGCGCAGTGTTTGTATGAACTATAAAGATTGAAATGTAAGGACTTGCAGATTGCAAGTGATGCGGGTGGGGCATGGAGTGGGGGTGCGTGCTTTCCTTGCTCATGAACTGCGCTAGCTGAAGCGGAGCGGTGAGGTAGTGGAGACCCTACCAAGATATGGAAGCAGACCCCATTGGGGAGGCCGTAAGAAGCGCGCTTTCCCTCGAGACAAGCCATGACTTGTGTTGCTACGTGGGTAACTGGCTTGGTCTATATAGAGAGGGCAGTGTATGCACATTTTTTATCTTGATGAAAGCTTGAATAAATTTAATTTGAAAGTTAGCATTCATAGCAAAATTCTCCTACTTTGTCATCCGTTTTTTACTGTGGTGTTTTCTTGAAGTGAAAGGGAGTGACAGCAGAATAGTGCCTCCATTGCCAGATCAGCTTTCAGTTAATGTGTTGCTTTTGTTGCCTTACACAAAAAGATGCTGTATATAAAATTTCCTAGGAGTGATTGAGGTTTTATAAAGTTCAGGTTTACGTGCCAGCCATATTGGTTTGTACACTATATATTACAGCCAATGCCAATGCTGCAGGTGAGTTGGCATAGCCCTACCATAGTTCTACTGCAAGAATGAATACATAGAATGGCATGCAATATTCTTGCCATGGAAGCTATGCTGGATGCATTGAAAGCGTATCATATGTGAATGAAGAATTACAAGACTAAAAAAAAAAAAAAGATTTAGAACAGGCAAGTCTTCTTTGTGCTGTGTATTCCTCCATTCACAATACACTAATTAGCATAGCAATATTCTAGGGATCCTACAGATGCCACCTAATTGTAATTGTGTCGCTAGGCCCACTGCTGGAGTCTACACAAGGAGTAACACTGACTGGGTGGGCCACTGGTTGCCGATGCAGAGACAGGCCGAAGATAAGAAAACTCATTTATTAATAGAGAGTTTTAGTTTAGCGTTAGCGTAAATAGCGGTGCTAACGAAGTTAGCGTGCCGCAGAAGGCTCACCTTCAGAGCGAGTTTTAGTATAGCGTTTAGTAAACGATACACAAACTATTTTGCATGATGTCAGTGGTGGAGGATATATAGACCTCCTTCACTCCGGCTACGTCACGAAAATGCGGTGGCGCTGTCGTCGTTAGTGACTTTCGCGTGGTAGGCAAAAACACTCTTCAGTCGCTTTGCCTACCGTGATTGTGCGATGGCTTGCTGCTGCCGGGGAATGCAGAGCACCATGCCGACTAATCGCGTCGCTATGACTTGTGTTGACACACAAGAGGAAGTTTAGTAAGCTTGCATAGGTTTCTTGCCGACAATGGTCGCCGTAAACAGTGGTGGGCCGCCGCGGTGAAGCGCCAAGGCTGGATACCGACGCCTGCTCATCGAATATGCGGCAAATACTTCGTCACGGCTAAGCTGAAACTTATTCACCTTTACGCCAGAGCGGTCTACCGGATCAAAGGTCGCGAATATCTCGAGTGTGGCCTTTTTACGACGCGTGACGGGATCTTGGTACTGTTTTAGTGCTGGTGCGGGCGCGGGTGCGCAGGTAACATATGTACACGAGGCAGTCATATATATGTTGTAATGCGTAGGCCTGTTTCTTTGTTGGAGCATGCGTAGATGTTTTACCTTTGTAAACTGTTCCTCAAGCCCGTTTTTTCGCTGTGTATGTAAGCGCAGTGAGCTGCTACGCAAATGATCTGTGTAGCACTCCTCGATCTGTGATGTACCATATTGCATGGCTAAACGTCGCCGCGTTAACGCCAAATTATTTTAATCTACTTCCTGATGAAGATTTCCACTTCACGTTGACAGCTACTGATTTGGATTGGAGCTGCATTTTTTATTTATGCCGAGCGCTTTTATTTGTGTTCACAGCGGCTGATCGCGAATTCTAGTTGTGGGGTTTATCCTACATTGAAACGCGGTCACAGTGGCCGAGACCGAACTGGGCCGCCCTAACTACGGAATCACGGGGAAGGTAAAAACGGCCCCAGAAAATAGTTCCTCAGAAGATACAGCCCCGAAAAAAGGTCCCTGAAATATATAGCCCCGGAATAATCGTCCAGAAAGGTCCTATCAGGAAGCGGCCCCTAGGAAGAAATGTCACCGAAGAAATCCGCCTTTTGCGCGAGTTTTCTGAGCATGCGCGAAGCCCCAGCGGCGACTGATGAAAACACACTGAGCGGCGTCGACGGCGCTTCTCGTCGCCGCACTCATAGCCAACGCACGGGGGCTGGAGGCGCGGTCACGTTCACAGCCTCGGTAAAACGATGCCAACCACCTGTGCCGCTTACAGCTGCCACTCTCGAGGCGTGCCGGGATGCAAGACGCGTTTTGTTAGGTTTCCTTGCGAGCCGCGACCTGCAACGGCGTGAAGCTTGGATTAGGGCAACCAAGCGTCAAGACGTGAATGGGCGACCTTGGCAGCCGACTGCGTGCTCTCGACTGTGCGAAAAACACTTCGTTACAGGTATGTATGCATCTAAAGGAAATGTGCATGATGAAAAGTATCTACCGGAGTTTGCACCAAGCCTGTAACCCACCAGTGATAGCCACAATGAGCATTTGTTCGGCGCGTCTGATGGCGATGTATTTTGTCGTTTGTTTTATTTATGTGCGAAGGGGCCGGGTAGCGCAGATATCACAGGTGGCTGTGTGCGCTAGACCGTAATATTTAGCATGTTTTATCGCGACTGCCGCCTGACTAAAAAGAAAGAAAAAGGGTGTTTGTTGTGATGCACCGCCGTTAGCGAGCCGAGTGGTTGAGCTGGTCATGAGGCTCGCGAACGGCAGTGCATTAAAACGCCGTATTTTTTTTTCTTGTTAGTCAGGTGGCAGTCACGATAAAACATGCTAAATATTACGGCCTAGCGCACACAGCCGCCTGTGATATCTAAGCTACCTAGCCCTTTCGCACATAAAGATAAGAAGGGACAAAATACACCGCCTTCAGGCCCCGGTGCAACTGCAGCAATCACGCACCGAAGAAATCCTCATTGCAGCTATCACTGGTGCGCTACAGCCTGGGTGAAAACTCCAATAGGTACTTTTCATCATGCCTATTTCGCTTAGATGCACACATACCTGTAGTATCTGTGTTTTTGCCGCTCGGAGCATATGACGCACTTGACACTTGCACGACGCACAGTATTTTTTTTAATTAAAGGCTCGCCTTCGTGCACGCCAAAGCAACCGGACTTTGTTCCTTTAATGTACGCAATCAGATGCACTTCGTTAGGGAGCTTGATAATCGTCGTCTTCGTCCAACCGTTTGCAACGGCAAGGAAACCGCCCGGCACAATAAATGAGTCTCCTGGAGGGTTCATGCTCGTTCACTTGCAGAGTGGATCGCTCTGGACGTAGAACAGGGTTGGTTCCTGACCGAGATGCGCATCCGATATGTAGGAGATTCACATGTGTCACCAAGTTGTTGATTCCGCAGAAATCGCGGCGGAGGCAGAAATGAACGTTGGAGATCCTTTCACAACAGAATGACCATTCTCTGCGCACCGAGAACCTTTTCACCACTGCGACCACATCCGTTCTGACTCCTGAGGCCAGAAACCGGCTACAGCTCTGAATCATCCATTGCCAGAAAAATGCAGCGCGTTTCCTGCAGGTGTGCATTCCGGCCGGGACAATACCCTTTTCACGGGGTGTGTATATGTGACTCTGCCGATCTTCGTGGATGAAATCCTATAGCTGCACGGTCGTAGATGACGCGAGGAGGAAGCGACGCCCATTGCACCATGCCGGCGCCGCGGTGACCGCATTGTGCTCGGTAACTCAAGACACCCCGCGCATATGCGCCGCTCAGTCACAGGAGACGATTCCACCTAGCTCTGCAGCATCAACAAACCCCTGGCTGCTTTGCCCTTTGAGATCCCTCTCTCTCTCTCTCTCACTCTGCCCCCACGCTCTCCTGTCTGCCGAAAACCTGCACGCTGAGAGCGTCTCATTCTGTCGCGTCGAACACGGCCCGCGCTACACGCTCTTACAATACGAAGATAGGTACGTGCGTTATGAGTGGATTGTGAAAACGCTCTACCTTCCCCCATACTGCATGAACATGATATGCTGCAATCACTGTCACTACTTTCCGCTCCGAGGCCAAAAAAGGGGGGAAGCTTTCGCTTTCTACCAGCGTTGGCGTGGCCATTTCGTATGGTGCGCTTTCGCGTCGTCTGCTACACTGCCGCTCAATGTGTTTCCCGCCCGCTCCCGCATGATGGCGCCACATCCTCGCGCAAAAGGCGGATTGGCTGAAAATCTGCCCGGAACTCACTTCGCGAAAAATTGAACATCTTATTGGATGCTTTTTTTTTTTTAGAATAGATGTAACTATTGCTTGGGCACTATGCCCTCTGGCTGTTTTACAGGTTTACAGGAACTGGAGAAGGCTTGGCGAGAAAGCATTGCAAAAAAAAAAGAACCCCACCACTATAACATCCAGCGAGTATTATACAGTGCATAGTTCCCAGTTTCCAAACTGGGAAATATCGCTCTTTAATATAGGTCTAATCACCCATTACACATTCGAGAGACGTGTTTGCCCTCGACAGCACAAGTTTCGGCGCCATAACGTGTTTTTTTTTCTTTGCGAACACACGGCATCAGTGCCATGTTTTGCAAATTTCGAGCGGACGGGTAGAAAGAAGCACTGTAGCATACATTATGACGGCTAGACACAAGGAAACTCAGTCTACGTTTTTAGTAAACAGAACTACAGAACGTAAAAAAAATAATAAAACGGCGGGGTTCAAAACATAATAATGTTCGCTAAAACCATAAACACAATGTAAGATAAAAACAGTGAAAGTTGATTACAATAACCGTAATTCATCGCTGATAAGCCAAGCATCAGGCAAGGGGAAAGCTCGACTTTGCAGTACGTTTTATTGCATCTGTTTGGAGAGGTTTTATCCGGGGCAATTTTTTCCTGGGACGTTTTTACCGGAACCCACGGAACCACAGTGGCCGCTGCAGCTCGTAATTGTAATGCAAGCTAACAGCGCGACTACCCGTGATAAAATTGCTACCTTTAACGATGACAGCCACCCACGAACAAAGCAAATATAACAGATGCGCAGCGTTGTGATCTCAACCAATAACGCAATGATACGCAAACCGTGCGGTGTCAAGGCTACCGTTGCCACGCTGACCTAAATCATCTTAACCATACAGCCGCTCTACGCTAGCGAGGTGCTTCGTGCTTACCAAGAACGCTCATTTGCCGCTCGGTGTGAAGAATCATCCGATTATGCTATGATGCTTCGAGCCGACTATTCGTACGCGGTTTGCGAGTGCTATTTATGAGCGAGAAAAATCGCCGTCAGCTTACTCGACTCAAAGTAGTAAGCATCCGAAGCTTTGTAATTCTCGATGCGTTCCATGCATAATTTTCTGGGAGAAAACAGAAAATAGATTCCAACGTCGCTCATTTTCCCCGGCTGGCAGCAACGCTTCTCTTGTGCGCCTTGAATCCAATCTCCATCGGTAAGGCGTGCGGGTCCGTACGCTGCACGCCGTGTACGTAGAGTTTTTCAGTGTATCGCTTCTGTTCTCACTGCTGAGGCTCACGAAATACTAGCACATATGGTCACTTCGTCTACTTAGAAGGCGCCTGCAAATCACAATAACACGGCCTTGGCAAGCTCGGCCACAGTGCCCCGGCGGGGCTAGCCACTACCTGTACCCCGGCCGCGGTCGTGCTTTTTGCCTACCGTGGGATCGCTGACGAGAGCAGCGCCACCTCGATCGTCTTGTTTGTTTGCAAACATGAAGGAGGTCTATATTCCAGTTAAGGCTCCCAGGTGCTTGCCAGCGCCGCCTGGTAAGCAAAGTGTTCACTGAAATAAAGCAAGGCGTAGGTTGAGCCGGAGGGAGCCGAGACAATCTGACTTTGAAGTCTGGAGCAAAGCGAAACGTTTAGAAGCAGACGACCGTCTGTGGCGCCTAGGGAAGCAGACGAACCTGAAAGGGCACGACGTCTGTGTGGAAGCAAACGTGCGAAACGTTTAGGAGCAGACGAACGTTTGTTTCTGTGCACAGACGTTCTTCTGCTTTTAAACGTTTTGCACGTCTGCTTCCAAAGCACTGCGGTGTGCCCTTCCAGCGCGGCGCTTGGCCTCTGAATTGCACATTCTTCAAGCGTATTTCAACTATACCGTCGAGCGTCTTGAATGATTCACGATATCTGTCGATGTTGACATATGGGTGGAGTACAAAGAACTGTATCTAGGAGCGCGTGCTCTCGAGCTCACTCGCCCTGCCTTGTTCAAAGCAGGAAGTTTACAGATTTCCCTGCAAAGCAGAAGTGGGCTGACTATATGCCGCTGCCGCCCATAGAATGGTCAACTGGATATGTCTGCTGCGGACTCTGCGCTGTTCAGGTATCCGTTCCGATTCGAAAAGAGAATATTGAGCCACTTTACAGCTGGCTTGCTGTGCCAGACACTTTCACAAGCGCCAAAGGCGTTAAGGTCCCTGACCGATAGGCACTTTTTATTTCACTAAGACGGCTTGCGTATCCCAACAGTTGGTGCGATTTGGAACCTATCTTCGGTCTGTATCCATCAGTGATGTCCAACGCCACGATTATCCGCTACATTTTTCGTAGTTTTCTGCACCTTTTTAGCGATGCCAACAATCACAGCTGGCTGACGGAGGAATTCGCAGCAGTGAGTATTCACACATTTATTGAAAAAAAAAAATTTTTTTACTGTCATCTACGCTTCGAATCAAAGCTAATAGCACGTGAAAACCAGCCATTCGCGGACCACGATAAACAGCAGCTGTTCCAATGCTCGAAACAGATTCAGGTTGCGCACTTCTCGCAGCAGTGCGACGTCGTCATGAGCAGTCAAACGTACATCCATATTTCTGCTACACCGTGCTCCGACTCTGGCGCTGGACATTTTGATTACGATGCTCTCGTCTGCTCTTTTCTGCTCTGAGGATTGATGGACGTATGTTACGAGAACCGCTTGCATGCCCCTTTGAAGTGAGGCTTTTGACATTTAAAATGTGCAATGCAAACTTCACAGCCAGCTCAATACTTTGTCGTAAATTATAATTATATAGTAGCCAAATTTAGAAGTAAAATATAGTAACCGCCCAAACGAGGCTGGAAACTAAGTCGATGCGTTCAGAGTGGTTGCATCGTCGTAGGCGACCCCATTAGGCCTAGGAGCATCAGATTTCAGACCGAATCTCAACAAAAAAGCTTCCTACACCCTGCACATCGTCGTCGTCGAAGCAAGATTAGTGAAAGCGAAAAACGACAGTACCAATAGTTACCCATAAACGTGCCAACCGGGACTGCAACGACTCCTTGTTCGTGTGAAGCGGACGGCTGCCCGATCTAGGGACGCCGTCATGTTTTCACGCTATATGCGCAAAAGACGCGCGCTAACTTCTCAAAATTGCGTACATGCGCTAGCGCTATTTTGCTGTTAGCGCTCAGCGCATGCGCATTTCCGACCCGCTATTTCCCTAATCACGCAATCGCCGCAATGCCCGCTAAACTAAATCTCTCTAATGCAATGCTTACAGTCCATATGAACGGGAAAGCGTGGTGTTGGCAGGAAATTTCTTGCTTGGTGGAGAGGTCAGGTCATGTATATGACCAAGCGCTGATTGGTTGGCGAGGAGTGTGATTTCACAAGACTGTGCGTCTTGATTTCCCCAGATTGGGTGCAATCTGCATTAATTCACAAAAGTTCCATGCCGGTTCTAAAAGTTATGTATTTGACTCTGCTCTTTTTTATGCATTGTGCAAAGTGGTGCAGGCAAACTGTCACCGAGTCCGTGGGTAATTCAAAGAGATAACAGCAGAATCCAAGGCAGTTTGTGTGCATTAAGGCTGTTGCTGTTCCCATCCAAAATGTGTCACCAGTTGCCTGTCAATTAAAAAAAGTTAACTTTTAAACTCCACAACTTGGGCTTTCTGCTGGCAGGCAGTGGTGGAAGAGTGATTGTCGGACATTTTACTGGCAGGCATAGGCAGACTAACGGGCGAAGGTATAGGCTGACTAGCATTCTTAAAACCAATCACTACTCTAAGTGGAGTACCACTGATGCTGATGCGGAGGACACCTTGTCAAAAAGAAATGGGTCTCCGCATGTTGTATCACACACAAAAAAATAATAATAAAGCCCCTCCCGTCTGCTACACATCCACACTGACTGGCTACATATGACCACCATAGTCATCTAGCACATGGAAAGTGTGGCAGGAAACACTGCCTTAGTGGCCTATAGGGGTAACGTGAATGCCAGGGTCCTAGCAGGCTGATTCTGACATAACCGTCCCATGTGAAACACGAGAGACCCAAGTTGGCAGCGCCTGCCGACCGCTTGACCCTAGTGTCACGTGGGTAAGACGTGGTTACCGGCCGGTACGTCATACGCGTCTTCGTCCTCCCTCCTTCAAGGGCGCAGCCCTCGGTGCAGTCCTTCTGTCTGCGGTGAGTCGTACATACATGCCCCCGAACTCTAAGTAAAGCATTTGTCGTCTTTCTGCCATCGCCTTGTTGCAGCTTATTTAACGAGGTTTTGCACGGCAGCTCAATCATGTGTTAGCCTCAATTATTGACGCGGCGTAATCGCGCGACAGTCTCCGGGCGAAGGCGTGAGGAGACGAGGAGACTGCGTCCACGATCTCGTTTCATTGCGCTTGGAACAACTTCCATTCCTGCTGCTGTGCACCGATCGGTCGCCGGTTGCTGTTGTCCTCCGGATGCACTGGAGTATTGGGACATATGAGGCGACTAAAAGATAACGTAAAACTATTTCTGAGTTCGCTTATATTTGTTTGGGCAGTATAACGCATTTTTGCGTGCGCCAGCGTGAACGCGCTGGTTTATAATCGGGAAGTTCAACCGATGGAGCGGCTCGGCCCATAGAAAATGTCGGGCTTCTTTCGGAAAACTGTTGGAAGGTAAGTGGCACTCATCTGTACAGACCATACGTGGTAGTGCTGCAATACATAAGTAATATCTGCGGACTGCTAAAAGGGGGGTTGCTGGTGTTACGTTTGGTTTTGCGCGCCCCTCGGTAGCGTTGGCCTGGCGGCTCCGTGGACGGCGGACGGCATCAAAGGTGCCAGCAAAGACGAGGCGTCTTCTAACGAAACAACCTTTACTGCAACATTGTGAAGAAACGGGCAGTGAAGCTGACCCGGAGAGAATACAGACACGTTCACACAGCTGGTGTCTAGCGTCGTCTCAACGGCGCGTCAAAGTAGTCTGTCTCAGCGGAGTCGGCCGCTGCTTTATATAGGCATGCCAGTTCACAGGGAAAGGGTAAACCCTCTCAGGAAATGGAGCGCCCAACGTGTCTGGGCAAGATGGGATGACTCAATCGCAGCTGGTCCGAACTAAAGCCCCTTGATACTTTGAAAGTTACGCCAACGATTGAACTTTGCCGCCGCCGCGCTACCTCCTCGCCTCCTCCTCGCCCCTTGCGCGCCCCTTCGCTGAAGGCCGGCTCTCCGCCCGATTTCCTGAGCGACGATTGGTTTCCCTGCCGTTGCCATTGGAAACCGACGCGCGTCCGGCGTTTTCCTTGTGTTTTCTTTTTCCTTCGCGCCATTTTTCCCCCAGTCTCTGCGAGCGAATATTGCGCGCTGTGCTTTTATTGCAGCGTGCAAGCTCTATGCCGTGCTGTTGCGCGTACAACTGCAGCAAGCGACCTGAAGATGGTTATGCGGTATTCATGATATCTCAAGGCAAGCGTGACGGCTTGCGCACGAGTCAATGGATTCACAAGATTAGTCGAAAGACGTTTATTCCTAGAAACAGCAGAGTTGTTTACGACGTCGAGTGCCTTTCTCACTCCCCGTAATAACGCGTCACCTGACGCTGCGTTTTTTATTCCTGCTTGCTGCTCAATATTTTTGCGGCGGCAGCATGTTCATTGTATAAAAATAAGGTTGTCCTCTGCAGCGTGCTGAATATTCTGCGAGGCTCCAAGGCTCCATCATTTAACACGCTTCGACTTCTGTACAGTGAGAAACAGGGCGCTATAATCTACTTTTTGCTGTCAGAAATAACTGGAAAATTACAGTCTCTTGATTGCATTTGTCGCGATTATGCTAGGATCCCTGGCCTCCTTCACTAAAAATCAAAATTCGGGCTTGTAGAGGAGCTAGCCTTTCCAGCTTTTACTTGTAGTGTGCGTCGGTTACTCGGGAGCATTGAATGCTGGCCCTGAAAAACTCTTTGGCAAGTAAACCCGAGGTATTGCGGGTAATTTGCACTAGTTAGGTCGTATGGCATTTTTTTTTTCAATTCTTGAATGTGTCTTGCCATGCTTCGACGCACGCGCGGGTTAAAAAACATGCGTTCGTTTTATCAGGGATACGGCCAATGTGCAGGAGGTGTTCATATGATCACACACGCTTCACTTTGACCATGACTACTAGGCGTTGGCAGGTTACCTTCGCTTTGAAAGCTGGAGCTCTAAAAGCGCGATTCCGCGTATTCATTTATTGCGAGAAAAGTTATCCCATCGATGTCAAATCAGCCAGAATCATTGCATCAATTTTCTGTATTTACGAAACTTAAACAATCAATGATGATTATAGTTATTATGTAAAAATAGGGGAACATTTTGCGAGCAACAATTCTTAACACTGTAACATATTACTCATTTCAACTGTATGCAAGATTTTTTTTTTTCACCTAGCCTGAGTAATTATCTCATCGCTCTATGTTCTAGCTACATTTCACTGAAGACCAGTTTGAGCCGCCAATATTACACGAACTCGAAAAAAAAACAGGCCAAACGCAATTCCATCAATTTTCTCTCACTGACCTGTCCAGAAGTAAAGGAAGTCTCCTCGACAGAAACATGAACCTCGCGCTGATAGTAGTCAGTTATTTGTGTAGCTTGCTCTTTTCCCACCTCCATTTATGAGAAAACAAGAAAGTATAAGAATTAAAAGTCAATGTATAGCTATCTCGTCAGATATTATGAGATAATAGAGATATGACTGACAACGTAAGTCAATGAAAATTGAAGTATATCAATGGGTCATGGGACGGCATCAGATTAAATAGTGATGGTTATGAATAGTGATAGGTAATGATGGTGACTGTTACGGATAATAATAGTAAATTATAGTAATAGGCCCGGATAGTGAGGTGATAGTGTTCGTTGCGGATAATGACAGTTACGATAGGTCTCTGGCATTAGTAGATATAGTGATAGATAGGATAGCGATAGTTAATGAATTGGCAGTTATATGCTTTCTCATTTCCGCACGTTGAAGACCTATGTGCACCTTGTAATTTTTTTTATTTGATTGTTGCGTTCAATGAAATCAAGCTCTTTTACACAGCGCATGAGACCACAGCATGCTTGCCCCAGAACTTTCTTTTAACCACACGCGAAGTCAGTGAGGGGCCACGTACTCATAAAATTATTTAATTCCTCCATCAGCATCATATCAAGACTGCCGTGGCAAAACTGTTCCTTGCCTCGAAGCAGCAAGGAACAGCTCAAAATTTGATTTTATACAAAATTAACTAATGAACGCAGATTATCGCGGATCGCTAACTAGCACAGTGCCATTACACTTGGCCTAAGCTTTCCAACGGTATACGGTTCGGTGTTGCAGCTAAAATTTAGATTTTAATTGCAATTTACTAACTATCAATTAATTTGGCCCAGTAATTGATTGAAATACATGTACAATTAACCAATAATCCAATCTCATGGTTGATTGTGACATATACTATGCTTAGAGAGATAGCTTGACAGTAGCGAAATAGACTAAGTCCTGCTTTAACCTTCTCTAATCTTGAAGCTCAAAGCACCAGCCTGGATCGTTTTCTGAAGTTTTACCGCGGTGACAGATTTCACGCTCTAAAAAAAAAAAACATAAAGTCAGAGGCAGTACTAGATTAAGTGCACAAAGTAAAACCTTATCATGAGACTTAAAAAGTGTCTGTAGCACAGAACTCGCCTGAAAGCTTTGTTTATCAGCATTCCCCATTCAAACAGTTCTAAGAAGAAAGCAATCAATTCATGAACTTTACTATAGACATTCTCAATGCTTTTCTCGCAATTTTTCAAAAATTTTGTGCACTCCTGGAGCGCAGACCTGGCCCAAAAGCTCGCGCTTCACTCACTGCTGCGGCCGGCCGGCGGGCGTCAGGGGGAAAAAGCGTGTCGTGCGCAGCGCTCGCCGCCGCCGCGCGAGGAGAATCGAGGAGGAAAGCGCGGCGCGGAGGAGAGTGTCGCTACTTTCAAATTATCAAGGGACTTTAGTCCGAACGCATCTCCTCCACCTCCTGCAGACGGGCGAGGGCGACGCTCTCTCCCTCGAGCTCCAGGCTTGGCCGGCGTTTGCACACACACGCACGCACACACATTTGGCGCGTGGCAGGATCACGTTGAGACTTGTCGGCGGGTGGAAGCGTTGCGCGGCCGATGAACGGCGTCGAAATGGCCGATCCGCTCGCGGTTCTGCCTGTTGCTATGCGGTGGCCGCGTCAGCTGTCCCACTTCTCGGTGGAGAAACGTAACAGACTGCCCCGCCGAGGAAGGGAGATCCCGAAGGGCAGGGGACTGCATCCGCTGTCCGGAGGGATCGGGATGTTGCTGCTAGCCGGGGTCATCCGACTCAGCTTCTATTGAGCTCAAACACCCTGAAGAAGACCTTGGCAAGTCCGGTTTCCAAGGCACTCTGCAACTTGTCTTCAGAGAGTTTGCTGACAGCCTACAACGTCACAACCACGCTAAAAACTCAACCGGTCAGCCAGCAAGCACGGCACAAACTTCACTAAGTTTTGCCAGACTATTTCCCTCTTATGCCCCCATCTATATTAAAGGGCAGCTTAGCAGCACTTGGAACGCGTCCACAAATTTGAAAATTGCATTTTCAAAAAGACGTCAAACAAAGATAATGAATATAAATGTTCGAAATCCTATATCAGGAAGAAAAACACCAACTAGTGAAAAAGGCTTCTTCTCACATTATGGGCTCCGACTTAAGCCATCGGCGTTACCGTTGAGATCACCCTTTTCACTAAAGCTTCGGCTGTCCGTTTCCCGGAACAACCGTACCTTCCTGTTTCTGTGCAAAGAAACGCATGAGCATGAGTCGCTCACCTTTCTAAACAACCTATCCCTCTCCTTACGGGTTGCGCACCAGTCACGCATTTTCTTTGCACGGGCGCATTTGTGCCTTTGGGATAGTCGCTTTCGCGATAGCCATTCTTTCTCGCGCCTGCCTTTCCGCTTTTTTCTGCGGCAGCACTGGAACACATGCTTTCTGCTTTCTTTTTGCAATCGTTTGAGTTTGCTCTTCTTACGATGGCAGCATTCTTCCTCGCGCCTGCCCTTTCGCGTTTTTCGGCGGCAGCACTGGAATACTAGCCGTCTGCTTTCTTTCTGCAATCGTTTGCGTTCGCTTTCCTTACGATGGCAGTGTTGTGTTTGACTCGGTCTTTCGGACCGGGGAGCAGTGCCTGGCGGGTCGTGCCTCGACAAGTCTCCCGCGGTTCGTCCGACAGAGAAGTCACAAAGTCAAAATCTTCAAAGTCATGGACATCGACTACGCGCTCATCGCATGCGGTGGCGGCGGCGACGCGTACGACTACGATTAGCTGGGCAGGGCCGGCTCTCGTTCGGATAGTCTGGCGGGTCGTGCCTCGACTTCTTCCTGAGAGAAAGCTGCTCAGCTCTGCCTGGACGGGACGATTGGTCCTCTTTTTAAGGGGGCTTCGCCGACCCTGGAGGCATTGTCCCCAGGGATAAGGGGAAGGGGGAGATGTAGTTAAGCCAGGTGGTTCTGGTTAAGCCCCCTTTCTGCGTGCTCTCCCCGCCCGCCGCTTCTCGCGCCATCTAATCGACGCGGCCGTTACTGTGTGCGTCGCTGGTGCCGCCACCTCTTGTGCATGAGCGCAAGCCTCATTTTATTCTCCTAACATCGCAATCTCATCAAAAAAAGCTGAGCGTCCTCGCTCACACTCCATCACAAAGAATGCAAAAGAAAAATGCACACCAAAAGCGTTCACGCTCAGTCTGGTATAAAGTCACATCACAATATCACCATATCACACATCGTGTCCATCTATTTTTTGAGCACTGTATTAGTAGTAGATAAAGTCGTCCTTTTGAGGCTTCACAAGCAGCCTGCGAGGTCTGGAGTCCCACACGTTAGTCGAGGTTGTTTTCGGTGGAGTCCTGGCGGGTAGTGGAAAATATTCTGCGTCGAAGAATTCTTCGTCGCCACTTTCACTTTCACTTTCACAGCTGTCACAATCGTTATCGTGTGCACTGTTTGCTTCCCGCGTTTGCACTTCACTTCCCGTCGCCGGTCCGAGTTTGTGTTTTTTACGAGCACCATCACTATCACCATCACAATCACTAACACTGTTTCTTTGCTGTAGTTGATTGGTACCATCCGCTGATTCTGCTGTCACTGTTCCTTTCGCCGCCGGTCCATTGCCGTGTTTTTCACGATCACAATCACTGTCACTATCCCTCATATTGCTTTCCTGCTGTAGGCGCTTATTAGCCCCATCCGCTGGCCTTGCCCGTATCGGTGCCTCCATGTTCGTTACTGGCGCGGTCTTTTGTACGGGTTTGGCCGTGGGCTCATCATTGAGCGCAGTGCTGCTGCTGCTGCTTGCTAATTGCGAAACTTCATCCTCAGTGAAATTTCGAGTAACGTACGGTTTAAGCCGTTCCACGTTTACGATGTCCCGTTTACCTCGTTTCGACTCTACCTCCCAGTCATTCTATGCGGTCTGTCTCACTATTCGAAATGGCCCGTTATAAGGGTGAAGAAACTTCGTTGTCCGCCCACGTCTTGAGGTTGGCATTCGAATGTGAACTAGATCACCTGGGGCGAAGCTCTGGGTTCGTCGTCCTGCGTCGAAACGTTCCTTGCTGTTTTTCTTGCTCTTAAGCTCACGGTTCCGCACAAGTTCTCTGGCCTCTTCCCAGCGCGCAGCGATATCGCCCAAGTTGCTTCTGGTCTCATGCGGGAGCCCTAGTGCAGCGTCAATGGGCAAGGTTGGTTCTCTGCCGTGGAGAAGGAAGAACGGGGAGTATCCAGTCGTTTCGTGTACTGAAGAGTTGTACGCACAGATGACGTACTGTAGAAACTGGTCCCAATCTCGATGATTGGCAGAGACGTACTTGCTGATCATTACTGCCATTGTTCGGTTGAATCTCTCGCAAAGGCCGTTGGTTTGGGGATGGTACGCTGTGGTGCGGGCGTGGTTAGTACTCGTCAGCCGGAAGAGTTCTTCCATCATTTCAGCAGTAAAGTGGCGGCCCCGATCGGTGATGACACGTTCTGGTGCGCCATGCCTTAAGACCACCGAGTCCATGAAGCCCTTTGCTGCATAAGCTGCCGTTGCCTCAGGTGTGGCCACTGCTTCTACCCACTTCGTATAATAGTCTATCATAACGACTATGTATTTGTTGCCGTCTCGGGATTCTGTTAGCGGGCCCACAAAATCCATTCCAACCTGCTGAAACGGGTACATAGTCGGGGGAAGGGGTTTTAGTTCGCCCGCTGGTTTCATATTGGTATTGGTCGTGTTTCTTGTCTGACAGCCAGCGCAGGATTGGACGTAGTGTACAATCTCGGTGAACATTTTTGGCCAAAAATATCGCTGGCGGATTTTCTTCAGTGTCCGTTTTACCCCTAGGTGACCGGCCGTGACGTCATCGTGGCACGCGGCTAGGATTTCTCGTCGTAGGCTTCTTGGCACAGCAAGTGCCAGTCTTTACTCAGTAAACCCCTTGGCCCTTCGATATAATGTGTCGTTCACGAGGGAAAAAGGCCTTGCGATTTTCTTCACCCTCTTCCCCACAGGTTGATCTGGCTCGCGGAGGTACTTGATGATTGGCCGTAGGGACGGGTCTTGAAGCTGAAGCTTCCCAATGTCCTCTTGAGACACCATGAAAAGCGGGAACTCCTCTTCGTCCTCAGGAGCGGGATCGTAAGGCAATCTAGACAATGCGTCAGCGTTCATATTCTTTGTTCCTGGTCGGTGTCTTAATATGAGGTTGAACTCTTGCAGCATCAGGCTCCATCGGATTAGGCGTCCATTTGGGTTCTTTGCTGACATTAGCCATGTGAGGCTAGCTTGATCCGTGACAACTGTAACCGGGGACCCGAATATGTACGGTCGGAACTGCTTTGTGGCATATACAACAGCCAGGCATTCTTGTTCTGTCGTGCTGTAGTTCGCCTCTGCTTTGTTTAAGTGACAACTAGCATATCCGATAACGAACTCTTCCCTGTGGTCTTTCTGCACCAGCACCGCGCCGATCCCGTAGCCGCAGGCGTCAGTATGGAGCTCGATGGGTAGTGCGGGATCGAATAGTCGGAGGACTGGGTCGTTGGTTAGTCGGGCCTTCAATGTGTCGAAAGGTTCCTGACACTCATGAGTCCATGTGAACTTTGTGTCCATCTTGGTGAGGTTCAGCGGTCGTGCAAGACGTGCAATATTTTTGACGAACCTCCGGTAGTAACCGCACATGCCCAGGAAACTTCGAACTTGTTTTCGGCTTGTAGGAGCTTTCGTTTCAGAGATGGCGCGAATGTTATCCGGGTCCGGACGAATGGTATGTCCGTTGATGATGTGGCCAAGATACCGGATGCTGTTGAAAGCTATGTTGCATTTGCTTGGTTGAAGCCGGAGCCCTGCTTCGTCTAAGCATTGGAAAATTTCACGCAGGTCTTGCAAATGTCCTTCTAATGTTCTGGAGAATACCACGATGTCGTCTAGATATGCCAGGCAGATCTTCCATAGCTGGTGTGACAGAACCTTATTTATCGTGCGCTGGAATGTAGCGGGGGCGTTGCACAAACCGAATGGTAACACATTGAACTCGTAGAGTCCGGTTCCTGTAGCAAACGCAGTCTTCTCTTTGTCCTGTTCCTTAATTGGAACCTGCCAGTAACCAGATGCTAGGTCGAGTGTGGAGAAGAATTTCGCTCCCTGTAGCTTGTCCATGTCGTCCATGCGAGGCAGCGGGTGTACATCTTTCTTCGTAACGGTGTTAACTTTGCGGAAGTCAACGCAAAACCGCCATGATCCATCGCGCTTGCGTACCATCACTACCGGTGACGACCATGCACTCGATGAAGCCCGAATAACTCCCTTTTCCAGCATCTCGGCGACCTGATCATCAATAACTTTACGCTCGTATGCAGAGTATCGGTAGGGATTCTGGTGGATTGGGCGGGCTGTGTCGGTGTTGATCTCATGTTCCGCGATGTGCGCCCGATGGGACCCTGTTTTGTAGAAAAGATGTGGCTATATTCGTGTACCAAGTCCTGGAACATCTGCCTGGCTTCAGACGGTAGTTCTTCGCCTAGCCGAATATTTTGACTCGTACCCTCTTGATCACTGGGCAGAGAAATGCTTAGAGCTGTCTTGCCGATGGTGGTAGCTCGTCCGATAGTTGTACCCTTTGGTACTGTGAGAGAGGTAGTGTCTGGGTTGGCAATGCGGACGTAACCTATCTCGTCATTAACGACCGTCAGGGTCCGGGCAACACTAGGTCCTAACGTCTGTCTCGACTGAGTGAGTGGTTCGACCAAGTACGGCCCTTGAGCTGCGATACGTACTGCAATAATGGCCTCGGTTCGGGGCGGCAGATTCAATTCTTCTAGGCACTGTACACGTACCGTGTCAGGTGAGGCGCAAGTATCGTCTTGCTCGAGGTGTAACGCCAACTGCCGTCCCTGCAGGGTAATCTTCTTCTGTGGGAAATCAAGCACCATTTGGGTTGCCTGACAGAATGGCAGTCCGCACAGCACATCATGTGGAAAACTTGGGAGCACTACAAATGTTGCCTTCGTGCTAACCTCCGCTCCGATCATAACTTCCAAGTCTATCTCTCCGCATGATTGCACTATCTCTCCATTTACTGCACGCACGAAAGTGCCAGATGGTCGAACAGGCTTCCTCAGTCGAGTAGCTAGGGCTGCCGAAATTACATTCACAACGGCTCCGGTGTCTATAATTATCTGGACGTCCAGGTCTTCCACCGTGGCAGGAACTGTGATGAGTTGTGTATGGTGGAAGGTTGCGAAAACCGAGTCCTTATGCGAGTCCACCGGGTCGGACTGCAGGACCCGGCTCTACCGGTTTCCCGACTGGTGCTGGGCCGGAGGTGCCTGGTTCTCTGGGCATTGGCGCATGATGTGCCCGGCTCGGTTGCACCGGAAGCAAACTACTTGTCCTCCCTGTGTTCTTGAGCCACGTGGCGGGAACGGTCGGCGGTCACGTTGTCTGAGGCGATCCACAGCTGCAGTTAAGGCGCGCAGGGTCTCTTGCATGGCCTCTAACACAGCATCTGTGCCCTTGTTTTGAGGGTTTTCATGGCGGCCAGGTGCGTAGAGAACCTGTGGTGGGGTGCCTGCAGCATGAAGGTAATGCCCTTCAGGTCTTGGCTGAAGGACATTACCGGGTGCCCGGTTGGGATACCTGGCAGCGGGTGTGTCGGCATGGTAATAAGAGCGTGGCGTGCCATGGCCCCTACGTGTGTCAGGCGCTGCAGGTGTTCTAGGAACTCCTGCGTGGAGCTGGGGTTAGAAATGGCCACGCGTTCCATCACTTCGGGTCGCAAGCCCCGCAGTAAGTACCGAAGCCTCTCGGCATCTGTCATTGCCGCGTTGGCCCGTCCACATAGCTGTAGCACCCCAGCCACATACTGCTGTGGGGTCTCCCCTAGCTGCTGCTTGCGTTCCTGTAGGCGAATGTACGCCCACTCTTGTACATGCGCACCTGCAAAGGTGGCACGTAGTGCCCTTTGCCAGTCTAACCATGTTTCCGGCGTTTTTTCCCGGAGTGCTGTCACGTACCAGGCCCGGGCGACGTCCGCGAGAGCAAACACCAAGTTGTCCGCTTTCTGTTCGTCCGTCCACGCGAGGGATCTGCCGTACCTCTCATATATATGGAGCCAATCCTCCAGGTCTTCATCGGCTGTCCCTTTAAACACGGGAGGCGGCGCGAACGCCCTCATTGACGGCGTGTTTTGATGCTCGCTCATTGCTGTTCGGTCGCTGGCGGGAATGACGCGGTTCCTCAAAACTCTTTCCGCTGTGTGCATCAGCGGCTTATTTCCTTGCGGCCGCGATAGTCTCCTCACAAAGAGCGAATAAGTCGTTAAAACGCTCGTTCAGGTTGCGTTTTTTTTTCTTCCCCTTCGAATCGTGTCCTGTATTCGAATCCTAATTTTTCCGCAACTGCGTTTCGGCGGTCTCGGCGAGTGGTTGACTTCCCTATTTTTTCTTGTTTGTCCATAGCGGGGAATTTAGCACCTCCACCACTTGTTACGACTTAGATTTCGCGTTCGTCCGTGTTGTGTTTGACTCGGTCTTTCGGACCGGGGAGCAGTGCCTGGCGGGTCGTGCCTCGACAAGTCTCCCGCGGTTCGTCCGACAGAGAAGTCACAAAGTCAAAATCGTCAAAGTCATGGACATCGACTACGCGCTCATCGCATGCGGTGGCGGCGGCGACGCGTACGACTACGAATAGCTGGGCGGAGCCGGCTCTCGTTCGGATAGTCTGGCGGGTCGTGCCTCGACTTCTTCCTGAGAGAAAGCTGCTCAGCTCTGCCTGGACGGGACGATTGGTCCTCTTTTTAAGGGGGCTTCGCCGACCCTGGAGGCATTGTCCCCAGGGATAAGGGGAAGGGGGAGATGATTAGAAGACGACACAACGAGCGCTCGTTGTGTCATCTTCTAATCTTGTGCTTCAGGTGGTTCTGGTTAAGCCCCCTTTCTGCGTGCTCTCCCCGCCCGTAGGGTGCCTCGATGTCAGCGCCGCCGTTCAGGGTGGTGCCATCCTTTGACGGGCCCCACGCCGCCTCTTTCGCGCTGCGGCGCCATGTTGAATCACGACGGGCGATCGGTGCGGTCGCAGTTCCGTGGTGCAAGTAGCTAAGCTTGCGTTGTTCGAGGCTGCGGATAACTCGCTGATGGTTTTACTTATTTGAGATTGTTAGACCACGTGTCTTACGAGCTTGTCAGGACAACAAAATGAGCATTACAAGAATTTTAGTGTGCCGATATGCACTGGGTGAACCCGTAAAGAACTAGGTTGTTTTCATTTCCCCTGGGGCTGAAAGGGAAGATAGAAGTGGGACCGACGGAAATTAACTAAGTCATATACTGGCGATGTAAGTTTCAAGACAGTTTTGACCTATATTTTGTTTTGAACATCGTTTTTCTATTCGCGTAGTATCATAGCTAAAGTCGAATGAAGATGCTTTTTGGTAGCGATGTCTCGCGGATCTCAAGTCAAGGCTCCTAGCTCATTTCTTTAGATAAGTACGTATTGCACCGTTGTAATCGCAAGCGATGTAGCGAAATTTTGTTTGCTGGTATATATTTGCAACACGATAAATGCGCTGTTCATTCATTGCCGTGCTTTCCATTACGTTGCGGAGCAAAATGCCTAAGCATGATGCGACATATGTAAACATGCCGTCAACACGCATTATATTACTCAAATTTTTCCTGGTTTTCTGGATCGACATCTGTCGTAGACTGCGCATTGCTTATAAATATGCGAGGTTCGGTAATGTTCAGCAAAATTTTTATGAAAACGTTCTCTTCATTACTTTGGATAATCTTTTTCAAAGTATTTCTTTGTATGACTTTAAATTAACCTTACTAATCACGCTTGGTGTTTTATCTTTCCTTAGTAGCATTTTGATGAGGACGAGTTTGGAGAGAAATCGATAGGATGGACGCCGTCTGTTAAATTTCAGATTTCAGAGCTTTTACCATGCTCTTTTACTGTAGATGTTAATGGAGAGTATAATTTCCTCAATTTCCAGCGATTCAAAACAACAGCACTTGTTTTTAATTATTTATTCAGCTCAACAGAAGCCGAGTAAACTCTCTGCGAGACGTTCTGCCTAATGTACACCTCCTGGAAAGGAAGACAGCAGCTCCTCCTCAACTGTTGGTGCAAAGGCCGGCTAAGCGAATTTGAGGATTGTGACAATTACTGCAGCTATACTGTTCTTATGTCAGCTTGGTGTAGAGTGCTTTGGTTTAACTGTTATACCACACTATACACATCAAATTTAGCAGTCTTTCTTGCTGGCTAGTTCGTGGTTGATGTCTTTCCTTTTTTTTTCATTTTCATTATTGCTGCGAATGCTTTCACACTGCGCACATCAAAATGTTTGCTCTAAGTTTGTTACATAATTCGTGATTTGCATCTCTTTTCACGCTTTGCTTTCATATCTTTTCTACAATAGTTACAATCGACTATATATACACAATATATATGTCCTTCCGGCTCGGTAATTTATATTACAGTTTGCATTTTTTTCCATGTTCGACTGAACTCAACATTAGAAAAATGATTTGCATTCTACGCGAAAAAAAAAAAAACCGCGAAAATGACGCGTTCATAAGAGTACAGGGGCGGCGCTGGAAACACAAAATAAAATTTCATGAAAAAAAAAATCAGTGGTGTTTCCAGCATCAACCGGTGTACTTTTTTTCATTATGAACATGTCGTTTCGGCTGTTTTTTTTTTTT
Organism: Amblyomma maculatum; assembly: GCF_055883805.1. NCBI lineage: Eukaryota > Metazoa > Arthropoda > Arachnida > Ixodida > Ixodidae > Amblyomma > Amblyomma maculatum. Next base: position 162,171,363 of record NC_139354.1, read on the forward strand.
CACGTACCAGGCTACCAACTGGATCAACAAGCTACGCCTTTTCAAATTCACATCGTATTCGGCTTTGCTGTCTTTACTGTCTGCTAGGGGTGAGGTTGATAATTTACGTTACATACTTGTCTGCATCAGCAATAAACATAAACTTTTAGGCGTCTAGCATTTATTTTTACAGCAGCCTGACTGTTCAGTACCCAATCAGAAAATGTAGTTCAGGCGCAGTCAAAATAATGCAGCTTTTTCAATCAAACCCTTTATGGTCGCTTTATTTTTGCAATGAATGATTTTTTAAAGTCGATTACTCTTCATTTCGGATTTAAAATTTTCAGAAAACAGCATCTATAGTTTATGATGACCTCAAATTAATCATTTGTGTAGGTTCACATGCATACTTTAATAATCGCTAGAGATCGTCATGAATAAAATCAGAGGAATAGCAATCGAGCAACCGCTGCTTATGTCCATGGTGCAAGCGAACTCGACATGCGAGCAAGTTCACGGACTTCTGGCGAATGGGCGCCCATGAGGAAAACGAAACGAGTGAAAACCTTACTTAATCATGTATGCTATCAACAACTAGAGAAGTCGGTTTTCGAGGGAGCCGAGAAAAAAAAAAACCGCTGTCGCAACGTTCGTATACTGAAGTTCACGCATCATTAGTATATACCAGCGTCTGCCTGTAAACAGATGTAATTGCTCCTTGTAAGCAATATACGGCCAAACAACTCGCATTTTCACTTCGAATGATTAGAAAGAGACCGACATCAGTTTCTCAGTTCAGTTCAGGCGTTCAGTCGTGTCCGACTCTTCGTGACCCTATGGACCATGTCACGCCACGCTTTCCGGTCTCTCACTATCTTCTTAACATCACATAGCTTCATCTGCAATGCCTAGAGAATGCCATCTAACCATCGCGTTCGCTGCCTACCCCTACGAGCTCATAAAAGAGAAACAGCCCGCGCAAAGAAAGCAAATCCAACCGCAGGGCGCGAGCGGCTGTCAAAAAAACTACGGATAAAAAAAAAAGGCCATGTGGAAAACAATAAGATGATTTCTTCAACTCGCATAGGGCATCAGAACATGCTGGCGAAAGGATCTGTTAAATATTATCAGGTTTTCCAATTCCACAGCCGCACAAGCTCGGCAGCTTGAGGCCGTAAAATTGAGTTGTACAATTACGTATTCGACAATCCGATGTGCAAAATGGCTATTGAGAGTGGAATTCCACACAGTGCGATACTTATGGAAAAGACAATTCAACTCAAAGCCCCCTGAAGCGCCGAAATCAAAAACGGCGCCGTTACGCATGCTAGCGCAGCGGATCCCGTGTGCTTCAATATGGCGGCGTCGGCGAGGTTGTCTCCACCCTGCCGTAAAGCCTCTCTATCCTTCCAAAGTACCGCCATTATTAGATCTTGCCGCCTCCGCGCTCCCCCTCAAAATTTCCTCCTCGCCACCTCTGTCTCCCCAGCCTCCTCCGCTCACCCATTCGCCGATGCGTGTCACGTGGAATCGCGTGTTGCGCTTTTGTGTATTTTTTCTTCCCGGCGCGCGCCGGCTGCCATTTTCGGACCAGCACGGCGAAGCAGCTGCACGATAGAGGGGCTTTAGCTGCACGTGGGCGCTTTAGCTGCACGTGGGGCTTTATCCGCACGCGCAAGCTTCATCGTGATGCCGTGTTGCTGTGCCTTCGGTTGCCGGAACCGACAAGGCGAAGGCAAAAGGCTTTTTTGTTTGCCATCTGGCCCGCGCAACGCGAAAAGAAGAAGAGTTTGGATGAACAGGATCGGGCGGGCTGACTTCAAAGAAGTTGCAAAAAACGCACGGCTTTGTGAAGTAAGTGCTACGGTTCATTGCCTCTTTTTAACCTTGCCGACTTCTGTCTTTTTAGGAAAGTGCATTTGTGTCAGTTGTGCGCGGTTTAAGCGTGTGTAAGCTGGCCTTTTTTTTAACACGAGCTGTTTTTGTAAATGTAAAAATGTAAATTTCTTTATAGGAAAAAAAAGTTGCAGCATCTGTCACATATCTTTGTGTACACCTGAATTGCGGGCTGTAAGCGAAGGTAGAAAGTGAAAGGAGAAAGAAAAATATGCTTTAGTGGTGGGCTCTGAATTAATTTGGCCACTGGTGATCTTTAACATGTGCTCTGGCATCATACAGTGATACACCCCGCAGGAGGTTTTTAAGGAAATTAAACTGAACTGAACAGCACATGAACACATTTGCATTTCGCCTCCATCGAAACGCAGCCGCCATGATCGGGTTCGAACATGTATAATGGAAAAAAGTGATCTCCAATACCACGTGCACTTGCTTGTGTTTACCACGTTTGCATAACATTGCCAAGATATAACATTAATGTATTTGTTGCAATACACTTAACAATACTTCCTTTTGGTTCGGGTTTCATTGCTTGTGGAAGCCTGACAGTTCCGTGGATGACGTGTACCTGTACTGTGAACTTTCTTTGTGTGTGAGACTGATAAGAATATTTATTAAAGCTATTTGAGAACTGTTTGGTTGTAGAGCCCTCTTATTGCTTTGCCTTAAAGTTGTTTCTAGCCTTGTATTCCTTCATGCATTCCTTTTGTGTTGTATGATGTTATGTGACACATTTTAGTTATACAAATAAATAAAGTATTATTTTAAATTCAGTGCACTGCTGTCCACATGTCCAATTTTCCTTTCGTCACAATTTTCCCTCTGACAGTTGGCTTAGCACTTTAAAGAAAGCGTCACTTGTGCTAATGGGGGAATAGTTTTTTTTTTTCGGAATCTATGCCCAGTATTGCCAGTTCAGGTTAGACGAATAAAATCTCGCTTCAAAAATTCCGCGCGGCTCGATCATTGCTTTCCGCGTTTTTCCTTCGTAGCGCGCCAGCCGTCGTCTGCTACGGCAGGTCCGTCATAGTCGGCGCCACCGTCGAGGCAGCGCGCGGCCTCGCCGAGTGGGAGAGTGGAACGGAGGAGGAGATGAATGGTTGGCGCTACTTTCCTTGGAGGGGCTTTACGGCAGGGTAAAGCCCCTCCAAGGAAAGTAGCGCCAACCATTCATCTCCTCCTCCGTTCCACTCTCCCACTCGGCGAGGCCGCGCGCTGCCTCGACGGTGGCGCCGACTATGACGGACCTGCCGTAGCAGACGACGGCTGGCGCGCTACGAAGGAAAAACGCGGAAAGCAATGATCGAGCCGCGCGGAATTTTTGAAGCGAGATTTTATTCGTCTAACCTGAACTGGCAATACTGGGCATAGATTCCGAAAAAAAAAACTATTCCCCCATTAGCACAAGTGACGCTTTCTTTAAAGTGCTAAGCCAACTGTCAGAGGGAAAATTGTGACGAAAGGAAAATTGGACATGTGGACAGCAGTGCACTGAATTTAAAATAATACTTTATTTATTTGTATAACTAAAATGTGTCACATAACATCATACAACACAAAAGGAATGCATGAAGGAATACAAGGCTAGAAACAACTTTAAGGCAAAGCAATAAGAGGGCTCTACAACCAAACAGTTCTCAAATAGCTTTAATAAATATTCTTATCAGTCTCACACACAAAGAAAGTTCACAGTACAGGTACACGTCATCCACGGAACTGTCAGGCTTCCACAAGCAATGAAACCCGAACCAAAAGGAAGTATTGTTAAGTGTATTGCAACAAATACATTAATGTTATATCTTGGCAATGTTATGCAAACGTGGTAAACACAAGCAAGTGCACGTGGTATTGGAGATCACTTTTTTCCATTATACATGTTCGAACCCGATCATGGCGGCTGCGTTTCGATGGAGGCGAAATGCAAATGTGTTCATGTGCTGTTCAGTTCAGTTTAATTTCCTTAAAAACCTCCTGCGGGGTGTATCACTGTATGATGCCAGAGCACATGTTAAAGATCACCAGTGGCCAAATTAATTCAGAGCCCACCACTAAAGCATATTTTTCTTTCTCCTTTCACTTTCTACCTTCGCTTACAGCTCGCAATTCAGGTGTACACAAAGATATGTGACAGATGCTGCAACTTTTTTTTCCTATAAAGAAATTTACATTTTTACATTTACAAAAACAGCTCGTGTTAAAAAAAAGGCCAGCTTACACACGCTTAAACCGCGCACAACTGACACAAATGCACTTTCCTAAAAAGACAGAAGTCGGCAAGGTTAAAAAGAGGCAATGAACCGTAGCACTTACTTCACAAAGCCGTGCGTTTTTTGCAACTTCTTTGAAGTCAGCCCGCCCGATCCTGTTCATCCAAACTCTTCTTTTCGCGTTGCGCGGGCCAGATGGCAAACAAAAAAGCCTTTTGCCTTCGCCTTGTCGGTTCCGGCAACCGAAGGCACAGCAACACGGCATCACGATGAAGCTTGCGCGTGCGGATAAAGCCCCACGTGCAGCTAAAGCGCCCACGTGCAGCTAAAGCCCCTCTATCGTGCAGCTGCTTCGCCGTGCTGGTCCGAAAATGGCAGCCGGCGCGCGCCGGGAAGAAAAAATACACAAAAGCGCAACACGCGATTCCACGTGACACGCATCGGCGAATGGGTGAGCGGAGGAGGCTGGGGAGACAGAGGTGGCGAGGAGGAAATTTTGAGGGGGAGCGCGGAGGCGGCAAGATCTAATAATGGCGGTACTTTCTGCCGCCGCTTCTCGCGCCATCTAACCGACGCGGCCGTTACTGTGTGCGTCGCTGGTGCCGCCACCTCTTGTGCATGAGCGCAAGCCTCATTTTATTCTCCTAACAGCAGCATTCTTTCTCGCACCTGCCCTTCCGCGTTTTTCGTCGACAGCACTGGAATACTAGCCTTCTACGTTCTTTCTGGGCCGTCTCTGACAAGCTAGCAGTCAACATTCTAGCGGTAACCGGAGCTAGTCGCGCATGGTTGTCGTCGAAGTGGTCAAAGTGCGGCGCCGCGTCTGCATCGCGGCCAGCAGCGCATGACTCACTTTCCGTCAAGTCCGAACGACAACTGCTCACGCCAGCCCTCAAGCTAGGCATTTCCTCTGGCAGCGCCGCGGCTGCATCGCTTGACTCACTTTCATTCAAATCCGAACAACCGCTCATGCCAGCCCTCAAGCTAGGCATTTCCTCTGGCGGCTCGCCACTCACGTTACACGGGTCCTCCGATGAGCCGCATTGCTCAGCGCTAACCGGCGCACGATCAAGCTCATTCGACAGCTGGGGCGCTTCGGATAGCGTGAGGGTCATGTGTGCTACGTCCGCGTTCGCACTGGGGTTGCTTTCGCGAATGCAACCTAGCGTGGTATCAGGGCACGAACGATTCTGACTCTGCTCTGGTCGCTCGCTGTCGCCTTCGCAAGTCTCGCTCTCTACAGCGGACGCGCTCTCCTCGTCGGTCTGCCCTGGCTGATCACAACTCGCGGGCTGCGTAGTTTCCCTGATCGGCACTTCGTTTTTCTGCGTGCCCTGCTCTACGACACAGCTGATTTCGGAAACCGAAATTTTCTCATTTTCTAGCTGATTTCCATCTCCGCCAAGCTCTAGACCAGCTTCTGCATTTAACTCGAGAGGCGGTTCAGCTATTATCAGTTCCCCACACTCATTTGATGGAACTGTATCTCCTACAGCTACTTGGGTCGGCATGCAGTTCACCTCGCTTAACGGCGTCACTTCGGACTTCTCGCCGTTGGAGCTGGCGCTAACCTTTGTCGTGACGCTGGGGCTACGTCGACCCGGCCTTCACTTGGTAGCGTGCAGAGACTCGGGTTGAAGAAGGACTGAATCTTCGAAGTTGGTAAAATATGTACAAGCAGGTTTACTGGCACTTTGAGAAAACGTATTTACAAGAATATTTACATGAAAAAGAAGGGTACATCAGCAAAATGACAAGCGTTAAGAGTTCATAGCGAGAAGCGACTGGATGAGCCGTTTACCCAGGGCCCAGAGCGACATTTCGTGCTCTGCAGCGTCCTTAAAAACCCCCTATGTCCAGCCCCTCTCTGAAGATGCTGACCAACCAAATCCAGGGCACGCCCCTCAGGTATCGGCATCCAATCGAACACTTCACTGCACTGATGGTCTGAAGCACTGACTGGTCCGGCATTCATTCGTTGGGCGTGATCACTTGTTGGCGGGAAAAGCTTGGGAACGGCGAGGAGAGGAGGTACATTTCTATTCTTCAGCAAAGAAACCACAAGCTGGTTCTGACAAGGGGTTTTACTTCTCAGAAACCCGAGTGCACGTGGCGCCGCATAGGGCTCCCAACATGGTCCCTTTTCGACAATTGCAAATCTTTCCTGCATTCCCGGGAAATCACTTAATGGCCGTATGAGTCATGCTCCTTTCTTGTCCTGCACGTCAGCGGACATGTCACTCTGTCGTCTCCTTTGGATAGGAGGCATTCATCACTGGAGGATAGCACTTCTCGACTGGAAGGGTGGACAAAAGAAAGAAAGCACTTCCTGCTATTTCCCGCAGGGGGACGTTTCTTTGTGTTTTTCCAGACGTTCTCTTGACAGGGTCAATTTGGCATTTGCAGGTTGTCCACAAAGCAAAACATGCTTACAAAACAGGATTCCTGGAAACAGGCTCACTTAGAGCCATTGGACCATCACCACATATTCACAAAACTTATCCATGCCCACAGGCGAACAATAGAGCGCGCAATTGCGGATGCTTGGTCGTAACAGCCTCCTCCCCCGCCAGAAGAGTCTCGGAGGGCAGCAGTCCCAGCTGCTGCATGAAGAGACGACTTAATGGCCTGCACGTGAACGCTTGAAGCTCGCTGTTGCTTGTCGCGTTGTCTTGATTGTTGTAGGCCAAATTGCTCGAGCTGTCTGAAACTCAACCACATGTCTAAACAAGCACTCGGCTCCCGTCTGAAGAGACCAGGTCAAAAGAAAACTGCCATTGTTGTTCGAGAAAAGCCCACTCTCAAGACGTTCAGGACCCACGTATGCCTAGAAAACCAAACGTGCTGCTTTACATAGTCACACATATACAAGCGCACGGAAAAAAAAAAAAAAAAACTTGATTATCAATTTCGATACATGGTGAGGAACATCTCGGACCGCTTAGAAAGAGCGGCTAAGCGCGTCCGCATTCCCATTTAACTTCCCCTTTTTGTATCTTATTTCAAAATTGTACTGCTGTAAAATCAAGCTCCACCTAAGAAGGCGACTGTTCTTCGATGTCGCAGTTTGCAGCCAAGCCAGGGGACAATGGTCCGTCTCTATGGTGAATTTGGCCCCTCCAAGATAGCACTGCAATTTTTGAATGGCCCATACAATGCAAGCGCACTCTTTCTCTGACGCGCAATAAGCCCTCTCTCTAGAACTCAGCTTTCTGCTCAAGTAGAGCACGGGGTGCTCATTACCGTCGTCATCTCTCTGGCAGAGAACAGCACCTAACCCTCGATCACTGGCATCACACTGGACCGTGAATTCTCGGCCATAGTCTGGAGCTCGCAATACCGGACGGCTAATCAGCACAGCCTTCAGGTTTACGAAGGAGGCTTCCTTTTGTTCGTCCCAGACTACATTTGTCGGTTCTGTCTTGCGGAGAGCGTCGGTCAGAGGGCTAGCCAAAGCTGAATAGTTAGGGATGTAGTGATTGTAGTACCCAGTCAGACCCAGGAATGCTCGAATTTCCGTCTTCGTGCTCGGCCGCGGGTAGTCTGCTACCGCAGAAATCTTAATCTCGCTGGGTTTCCTGAAACCTTGACCTACATTGTGACCCAAGTAGTCCACGGTCGCCCTTGCCAGGCAACATTTCTCGGCCTTTACGGTTAGTCCAGCTTGACGCAAAAGGCTCAGTACAGCTCTTAGATGTACCATATGGTCCGCCCATGAGTCGGAAAAAACCGCAATGTCATCTAAATAAGGCACCGCGAATGTTTCACACCCATTTAAAACCCTATCCATGAGTCGGGAAAAACAAAATGTAGCATTTTTGAGCCCGAAACGCATCATTGTTGGCTGGTAGCTGCCCGTCGGAGTGACGAAAGCCGCGTATCTGCTGGCGCGTTCAGTGAGCGGTACTTGCCAGTATCCTCGAGTAAGGTCCAGCGTAGTCACATATGCCGCTCTACTGACCTGTTCTACTCTCTCCTCAATATTCGGAATAGGATACACTTGATCCCTGGTGAGAGAATTTAGCTTTCGGTAGTCTACCACAGGCCTAGGGTCTTTACCTGGAGCTTCTACTAAGATCATAGGCGAAGCATAATCGCTTTCCGAGGGTTTTATTACTCCCAATTCCAGCATGCGAGTTACTTCCCTATCCAGAATTTCTCTTTGCCTTGGAGAAAATCGGTAGCACCTTGATCGCACTGGCACGTCTGAAGTCAGCTCAATATCGTGCTCAGTCAAATCAGTTCTGCCTGGCCTGTCCACGAAGCAGGCCTCAAACTCTGTTATTATCTCGCCCAGATCGGACAGCTGGGATTTCTTTAGTTCTCCTCTCTGCTCCGTCTTTTTGAGAAGCTCCTGAGCGTTGCTTCCCTTTCCGCTGAGGCAAATCAAGTTGTCCCCCATCTCCTCGGGAAGGTTTAACGTTAGATTTACCACGGCTTCCCTCTGCACATAAGGCTTCATAAGATTGCAATGATAAATGCGCACTTCTTTACGCCTACCGGGAATTTTCACTGCGTAGTTAGTGTTAGAAAGCTTTGCAACGACTTCAGCCGGTCCTTCCCACTGTACTTCGAGCTTATTCTGCCTTGAACTTCTCAGCAACATCACCTGGTCCCCGATACAAAACGTCCTTTGACGGGCTGTCTTATCATAGTACACCTTGGAACGAGCCTGGGCTGACTTCATGCTGGCCTCAACGAGTTCCTTAGTGTTATGTAAGCGATTCAAGAGGTTCAGAATGAATTCTACTACTGTTGGGTCTTCTCCGCGCCCCTCCCAGGCTTCGCGCACCATTCGCAAAGGTGAGCGCAGTGACCTTCCGTACACCAACTCGGCTGGGCTAAATCCAGTGGATTCGTGCGGCACTGACCGCAAAGCGAAAAGCGCTGCAGGCAGGCAGGTATCCCATTCGCGCTTGTTTTCATAGCACAGTCCCCTCAGGACTCGTTTGAGAACAGAGTGCCATCTTTCTACGCTGTTGCTCTGTGGATGATGGATCGAGCTATGCACTACCTTAATGCCGCATCGCTCGAGAAATGAGGTGGTGAGGACACTCGTGAAAACGCTACCCTGATCACTTTGGACCTCGGAAGGGAATCCAACTCGTGCAAACACTGACAGCAGCGAATCCACTACACTCTCGGACGTCACCTCGCGCAGCGGTACAGCCTCTGGAAATTTCGTGGCTGGGCATAACATAGTGAGGATATAACGGTACCCTGACTCTGTCACAGGAAGTGGCCCAACTACATCTATTACTAACCGGTGAAACGGCTCGGTAATGATTGGTACTAACACCATCGGAGCTTTCCACTTATCTTGCGCCTTTCCAACCCGCTGGCACGTGTCGCATGACCGTACAAAATTTTCCGTGTCCTTAAAACATCCAGGCCAATAGTATTCTTGCAACAGCCTCTGCTTTGTTTTCTTTATTCCAAGGTGACATGACCACGAGCTGCCATGGGAAAGTCGCAGTAAGTCTCCGCGATACTTTTGGGGAACGACTAATTGGTCCCGCTCTACTCCGCGCTTATCCTTGAATAAGCGATACAGCACTCCCTTTCTCATCTCAAAAGAAATGTTCTTTGCTGTCTTAGTGGCGCGGTGGCGCTCTCTTATCTCCTGTATCTTGGGATCATTGGCTTGCTCCATAGCTAAGTCCTCTCGAGTTCCACTTAAAAGTCTCGTGAGATTACTAGACACTGGCGGCAAGAGGTTACTCTCAAGAGCGTCCTCATTCCGCGTCTCATCAAGCTCCCTTTCAAGTTGACATATCTGAGATGCCTCGCTCTCAAAGTTTTCTGACCTGCTATCTTCCGCATTTACCACTGTTTTAACTGCCGTTTCCTCCGCTGTGGATTTTTCTGGAATGAGCAGTGTAGCTAGTTCTCGCGCCTTTGAACGTGTTAAGGCTTGCACAACTCTGTCTCCGAAAAGGATGCCCCTCTTTCGCAGCAGCATGTCCGATTTGTTGGAGAACAAATACGGATAGCACTTAGGAAGCTTTCCTGAAACGGCAGCCTCGGTTGTTAATTCGCCGAAAGGGCCCTCGATGACCACGTTCGCGATCGGCAAGCACACACTCTGTTCCTCAACTACCTGTCGGATCCATGCACACTGTCCTGTATAGTCGGAAGGCGATACATACGCCGGATGGACAACATCCATCGTTGCGGCCGAATCGCGCAGTACCTTGCAAGGCTTCCCGTTGACTACTAGGTCATGCAGGTAGGGTTCTAAAAGCTGCATATTTTCATCGCAGTCCCTGACATACGAGAAAGCAATCTTTTCTTTCCGGCAGTTGACGGCAATGTGACCCTGCTCATTACACCTAAAGCATGTGAGCGGCTTCCTAGCCTCAAGCTTATTCTTTGTGTTCTGCACGTTGGTCACTTCCCCACTTTTCTCACTGCCGTCCTTTCTAGGGAATTTGCCTGAAGAAACCTTCATTTCTTCGTTTCCAACTCTAGCAAAGTGCCTTTCCTGACGGTTTTTCACACTGAACTTGGGATTGCGGGGCCTATCCACTGCTGGGTTGCTGAATTGTCGGCGCGAAGCATACTCCTCAATAAGTTCGGCAGCTTCAGTTGCCGACTTAATTTCGCCTCGGTCCGGTAACCAATTTCTTTCTTTTTCTGGGAGGCAGTTATAAAACTGCTCCAAAAGAATTCGCTCGACTACAGCGTCCCTATCACTGTAGGAATCTGTGCTCTTTAGCCACTCGCCCAAATTTACTCTTAAATTGTACAGGAATTCAGGGTAACTCTCGTCCCTGGACTTAGTAGCGTTCCGAAAACGTTGTCTGAACGCCTCGGCGCTAAGCCTATACTTTCTCAGAAGGCAAGCTTTGACCTTCTCGTAGTTGTCCGCGTCCTCCTTGCTTAGCCGCGCGACAACCTCCGCTGCCTCGCAGGGCAGAACCGTCAATAATCTCTGAGACCACGTGTCTCGCTGGAAGGACAGTTTTTCGCAAGTTCGCTCAAAGTTAGCCAGATACAGACCGATATCCCCTGATATCACATATGGCTGCATGTACTTTGACATCTTGAAATCTGCCTCCTTGTTGAGACGAGGTACCGCTAGCTGGGGACAATCGCCCGACCTCTTGCTCAACTCTAGTTCTAATTTCCGGAGCTCAATTTCTAGCTCCAGCTTTTTTGCTTCTCTTTCAATTTCACGCTCTTTCTGCTGTCTGAGCTGTTCCTTTTTTTGACCGATGAGGTTCCATGCTTCACTGAGCTCCTCATCATCGGTTCCCAGATCAGTGATTGCCTTTATAATCAAGGGTTTTCGTGCCAAACCACTTGTATCAATTCCCAATTCCTCACACAATAGCAACAGGTCCGGTTTCTGCAGCTTTTGTAGGTCCATGATCGCTCCGAGTGTCGGCTACTTCCAAAACTACGGTGCAAACTACCAAACCTAAAGGCGTTTCAACACTTTTTTTTACCAGTTCTAAAATCTAACCCTGTTCTAGAACCTGGTCCACATCAGAAGAAAAGCCAAGCACTCACCCACACATGCGATCGATGTTCCGAGCTGCTCTCTTGTTGGCCGATTGTTGCGCCTGCTTGTTGCTTGAGATGCCACCTCCGATCACAAGATGTGGCTTGTAGATTCTGATCCACCTCGAATCACCAGATGTTGTAGCGTGTAGATCCAGATCCCACCTCCAGTCATCAGATGTTGTGGCTTGTAGATTCAGATCCCAACGCTGGTCACCAGTTGTCGTGACGCTGGGGCTACGTCGACCCGGCCTTCACTTGGTAGCGTGCAGAGACTCGGGTTGAAGAAGGACTGAATCTTCGAAGTTGGTAAAATATGTACAAGCAGGTTTACTGGCACTTTGAGAAAACGTATTTACAAGAATATTTACATGAAAAAGAAGGGTACATCAGCAAAATGACAAGCGTTAAGAGTTCATAGCGAGAAGCGACTGGATGAGCCGTTTACCCAGGGCCCAGAGCGACATTTCGTGCTCTGCAGCGTCCTTAAAAACCCCCTATGTCCAGCCCCTCTCTGAAGATGCTGACCAACCAAATCCAGGGCACGCCCCTCAGGTATCGGCATCCAATCGAACACTTCACTGCACTGATGGTCTGAAGCACTGACTGGTCCGGCATTCATTCGTTGGGCGTGATCACTTGTTGGCGGGAAAAGCTTGGGAACGGCGAGGAGAGGAGGTACATTTCTATTCTTCAGCAAAGAAACCACAAGCTGGTTCTGACAAGGGGTTTTACTTCTCAGAAACCCGAGTGCACGTGGCGCCGCATAGGGCTCCCAACATGGTCCCTTTTCGACAATTGCAAATCTTTCCTGCATTCCCGGGAAATCACTTAATGGCCGTATGAGTCATGCTCCTTTCTTGTCCTGCACGTCAGCGGACATGTCACTCTGTCGTCTCCTTTGGATAGGAGGCATTCATCACTGGAGGATAGCACTTCTCGACTGGAAGGGTGGACAAAAGAAAGAAAGCACTTCCTGCTATTTCCCGCAGGGGGACGTTTCTTTGTGTTTTTCCAGACGTTCTCTTGACAGGGTCAATTTGGCATTTGCAGGTTGTCCACAAAGCAAAACATGCTTACAAAACAGGATTCCTGGAAACAGGCTCACTTAGAGCCATTGGACCATCACCACATATTCACAAAACTTATCCATGCCCACAGGCGAACAATAGAGCGCGCAATTGCGGATGCTTGGTCGTAACAGCCTCCTCCCCCGCCAGAAGAGTCTCGGAGGGCAGCAGTCCCAGCTGCTGCATGAAGAGACGACTTAATGGCCTGCACGTGAACGCTTGAAGCTCGCTGTTGCTTGTCGCGTTGTCTTGATTGTTGTAGGCCAAATTGCTCGAGCTGTCTGAAACTCAACCACATGTCTAAACAAGCACTCGGCTCCCGTCTGAAGAGACCAGGTCAAAAGAAAACTGCCATTGTTGTTCGAGAAAAGCCCACTCTCAAGACGTTCAGGACCCACGTATGCCTAGAAAACCAAACGTGCTGCTTTACATAGTCACACATATACAAGCGCACGGAAAAAAAAAAAAAAAAACTTGATTATCAATTTCGATACATGGTGAGGAACATCTCGGACCGCTTAGAAAGAGCGGCTAAGCGCGTCCGCATTCCCATTTAACTTCCCCTTTTTGTATCTTATTTCAAAATTGTACTGCTGTAAAATCAAGCTCCACCTAAGAAGGCGACTGTTCTTCGATGTCGCAGTTTGCAGCCAAGCCAGGGGACAATGGTCCGTCTCTATGGTGAATTTGGCCCCTCCAAGATAGCACTGCAATTTTTGAATGGCCCATACAATGCAAGCGCACTCTTTCTCTGACGCGCAATAAGCCCTCTCTCTAGAACTCAGCTTTCTGCTCAAGTAGAGCACGGGGTGCTCATTACCGTCGTCATCTCTCTGGCAGAGAACAGCACCTAACCCTCGATCACTGGCATCACACTGGACCGTGAATTCTCGGCCATAGTCTGGAGCTCGCAATACCGGACGGCTAATCAGCACAGCCTTCAGGTTTACGAAGGAGGCTTCCTTTTGTTCGTCCCAGACTACATTTGTCGGTTCTGTCTTGCGGAGAGCGTCGGTCAGAGGGCTAGCCAAAGCTGAATAGTTAGGGATGTAGTGATTGTAGTACCCAGTCAGACCCAGGAATGCTCGAATTTCCGTCTTCGTGCTCGGCCGCGGGTAGTCTGCTACCGCAGAAATCTTAATCTCGCTGGGTTTCCTGAAACCTTGACCTACATTGTGACCCAAGTAGTCCACGGTCGCCCTTGCCAGGCAACATTTCTCGGCCTTTACGGTTAGTCCAGCTTGACGCAAAAGGCTCAGTACAGCTCTTAGATGTACCATATGGTCCGCCCATGAGTCGGAAAAAACCGCAATGTCATCTAAATAAGGCACCGCGAATGTTTCACACCCATTTAAAACCCTATCCATGAGTCGGGAAAAACAAAATGTAGCATTTTTGAGCCCGAAACGCATCATTGTTGGCTGGTAGCTGCCCGTCGGAGTGACGAAAGCCGCGTATCTGCTGGCGCGTTCAGTGAGCGGTACTTGCCAGTATCCTCGAGTAAGGTCCAGCGTAGTCACATATGCCGCTCTACTGACCTGTTCTACTCTCTCCTCAATATTCGGAATAGGATACACTTGATCCCTGGTGAGAGAATTTAGCTTTCGGTAGTCTACCACAGGCCTAGGGTCTTTACCTGGAGCTTCTACTAAGATCATAGGCGAAGCATAATCGCTTTCCGAGGGTTTTATTACTCCCAATTCCAGCATGCGAGTTACTTCCCTATCCAGAATTTCTCTTTGCCTTGGAGAAAATCGGTAGCACCTTGATCGCACTGGCACGTCTGAAGTCAGCTCAATATCGTGCTCAGTCAAATCAGTTCTGCCTGGCCTGTCCACGAAGCAGGCCTCAAACTCTGTTATTATCTCGCCCAGATCGGACAGCTGGGATTTCTTTAGTTCTCCTCTCTGCTCCGTCTTTTTGAGAAGCTCCTGAGCGTTGCTTCCCTTTCCGCTGAGGCAAATCAAGTTGTCCCCCATCTCCTCGGGAAGGTTTAACGTTAGATTTACCACGGCTTCCCTCTGCACATAAGGCTTCATAAGATTGCAATGATAAATGCGCACTTCTTTACGCCTACCGGGAATTTTCACTGCGTAGTTAGTGTTAGAAAGCTTTGCAACGACTTCAGCCGGTCCTTCCCACTGTACTTCGAGCTTATTCTGCCTTGAACTTCTCAGCAACATCACCTGGTCCCCGATACAAAACGTCCTTTGACGGGCTGTCTTATCATAGTACACCTTGGAACGAGCCTGGGCTGACTTCATGCTGGCCTCAACGAGTTCCTTAGTGTTATGTAAGCGATTCAAGAGGTTCAGAATGAATTCTACTACTGTTGGGTCTTCTCCGCGCCCCTCCCAGGCTTCGCGCACCATTCGCAAAGGTGAGCGCAGTGACCTTCCGTACACCAACTCGGCTGGGCTAAATCCAGTGGATTCGTGCGGCACTGACCGCAAAGCGAAAAGCGCTGCAGGCAGGCAGGTATCCCATTCGCGCTTGTTTTCATAGCACAGTCCCCTCAGGACTCGTTTGAGAACAGAGTGCCATCTTTCTACGCTGTTGCTCTGTGGATGATGGATCGAGCTATGCACTACCTTAATGCCGCATCGCTCGAGAAATGAGGTGGTGAGGACACTCGTGAAAACGCTACCCTGATCACTTTGGACCTCGGAAGGGAATCCAACTCGTGCAAACACTGACAGCAGCGAATCCACTACACTCTCGGACGTCACCTCGCGCAGCGGTACAGCCTCTGGAAATTTCGTGGCTGGGCATAACATAGTGAGGATATAACGGTACCCTGACTCTGTCACAGGAAGTGGCCCAACTACATCTATTACTAACCGGTGAAACGGCTCGGTAATGATTGGTACTAACACCATCGGAGCTTTCCACTTATCTTGCGCCTTTCCAACCCGCTGGCACGTGTCGCATGACCGTACAAAATTTTCCGTGTCCTTAAAACATCCAGGCCAATAGTATTCTTGCAACAGCCTCTGCTTTGTTTTCTTTATTCCAAGGTGACATGACCACGAGCTGCCATGGGAAAGTCGCAGTAAGTCTCCGCGATACTTTTGGGGAACGACTAATTGGTCCCGCTCTACTCCGCGCTTATCCTTGAATAAGCGATACAGCACTCCCTTTCTCATCTCAAAAGAAATGTTCTTTGCTGTCTTAGTGGCGCGGTGGCGCTCTCTTATCTCCTGTATCTTGGGATCATTGGCTTGCTCCATAGCTAAGTCCTCTCGAGTTCCACTTAAAAGTCTCGTGAGATTACTAGACACTGGCGGCAAGAGGTTACTCTCAAGAGCGTCCTCATTCCGCGTCTCATCAAGCTCCCTTTCAAGTTGACATATCTGAGATGCCTCGCTCTCAAAGTTTTCTGACCTGCTATCTTCCGCATTTACCACTGTTTTAACTGCCGTTTCCTCCGCTGTGGATTTTTCTGGAATGAGCAGTGTAGCTAGTTCTCGCGCCTTTGAACGTGTTAAGGCTTGCACAACTCTGTCTCCGAAAAGGATGCCCCTCTTTCGCAGCAGCATGTCCGATTTGTTGGAGAACAAATACGGATAGCACTTAGGAAGCTTTCCTGAAACGGCAGCCTCGGTTGTTAATTCGCCGAAAGGGCCCTCGATGACCACGTTCGCGATCGGCAAGCACACACTCTGTTCCTCAACTACCTGTCGGATCCATGCACACTGTCCTGTATAGTCGGAAGGCGATACATACGCCGGATGGACAACATCCATCGTTGCGGCCGAATCGCGCAGTACCTTGCAAGGCTTCCCGTTGACTACTAGGTCATGCAGGTAGGGTTCTAAAAGCTGCATATTTTCATCGCAGTCCCTGACATACGAGAAAGCAATCTTTTCTTTCCGGCAGTTGACGGCAATGTGACCCTGCTCATTACACCTAAAGCATGTGAGCGGCTTCCTAGCCTCAAGCTTATTCTTTGTGTTCTGCACGTTGGTCACTTCCCCACTTTTCTCACTGCCGTCCTTTCTAGGGAATTTGCCTGAAGAAACCTTCATTTCTTCGTTTCCAACTCTAGCAAAGTGCCTTTCCTGACGGTTTTTCACACTGAACTTGGGATTGCGGGGCCTATCCACTGCTGGGTTGCTGAATTGTCGGCGCGAAGCATACTCCTCAATAAGTTCGGCAGCTTCAGTTGCCGACTTAATTTCGCCTCGGTCCGGTAACCAATTTCTTTCTTTTTCTGGGAGGCAGTTATAAAACTGCTCCAAAAGAATTCGCTCGACTACAGCGTCCCTATCACTGTAGGAATCTGTGCTCTTTAGCCACTCGCCCAAATTTACTCTTAAATTGTACAGGAATTCAGGGTAACTCTCGTCCCTGGACTTAGTAGCGTTCCGAAAACGTTGTCTGAACGCCTCGGCGCTAAGCCTATACTTTCTCAGAAGGCAAGCTTTGACCTTCTCGTAGTTGTCCGCGTCCTCCTTGCTTAGCCGCGCGACAACCTCCGCTGCCTCGCAGGGCAGAACCGTCAATAATCTCTGAGACCACGTGTCTCGCTGGAAGGACAGTTTTTCGCAAGTTCGCTCAAAGTTAGCCAGATACAGACCGATATCCCCTGATATCACATATGGCTGCATGTACTTTGACATCTTGAAATCTGCCTCCTTGTTGAGACGAGGTACCGCTAGCTGGGGACAATCGCCCGACCTCTTGCTCAACTCTAGTTCTAATTTCCGGAGCTCAATTTCTAGCTCCAGCTTTTTTGCTTCTCTTTCAATTTCACGCTCTTTCTGCTGTCTGAGCTGTTCCTTTTTTTGACCGATGAGGTTCCATGCTTCACTGAGCTCCTCATCATCGGTTCCCAGATCAGTGATTGCCTTTATAATCAAGGGTTTTCGTGCCAAACCACTTGTATCAATTCCCAATTCCTCACACAATAGCAACAGGTCCGGTTTCTGCAGCTTTTGTAGGTCCATGATCGCTCCGAGTGTCGGCTACTTCCAAAACTACGGTGCAAACTACCAAACCTAAAGGCGTTTCAACACTTTTTTTTACCAGTTCTAAAATCTAACCCTGTTCTAGAACCTGGTCCACATCAGAAGAAAAGCCAAGCACTCACCCACACATGCGATCGATGTTCCGAGCTGCTCTCTTGTTGGCCGATTGTTGCGCCTGCTTGTTGCTTGAGATGCCACCTCCGATCACAAGATGTGGCTTGTAGATTCTGATCCACCTCGAATCACCAGATGTTGTAGCGTGTAGATCCAGATCCCACCTCCAGTCATCAGATGTTGTGGCTTGTAGATTCAGATCCCAACGCTGGTCACCAGTTGTCGTGACGCTGGGGCTACGTCGACCCGGCCTTCACTTGGTAGCGTGCAGAGACTCGGGTTGAAGAAGGACTGAATCTTCGAAGTTGGTAAAATATGTACAAGCAGGTTTACTGGCACTTTGAGAAAACGTATTTACAAGAATATTTACATGAAAAAGAAGGGTACATCAGCAAAATGACAAGCGTTAAGAGTTCATAGCGAGAAGCGACTGGATGAGCCGTTTACCCAGGGCCCAGAGCGACATTTCGTGCTCTGCAGCGTCCTTAAAAACCCCCTATGTCCAGCCCCTCTCTGAAGATGCTGACCAACCAAATCCAGGGCACGCCCCTCAGGTATCGGCATCCAATCGAACACTTCACTGCACTGATGGTCTGAAGCACTGACTGGTCCGGCATTCATTCGTTGGGCGTGATCACTTGTTGGCGGGAAAAGCTTGGGAACGGCGAGGAGAGGAGGTACATTTCTATTCTTCAGCAAAGAAACCACAAGCTGGTTCTGACAAGGGGTTTTACTTCTCAGAAACCCGAGTGCACGTGGCGCCGCATAGGGCTCCCAACATGGTCCCTTTTCGACAATTGCAAATCTTTCCTGCATTCCCGGGAAATCACTTAATGGCCGTATGAGTCATGCTCCTTTCTTGTCCTGCACGTCAGCGGACATGTCACTCTGTCGTCTCCTTTGGATAGGAGGCATTCATCACTGGAGGATAGCACTTCTCGACTGGAAGGGTGGACAAAAGAAAGAAAGCACTTCCTGCTATTTCCCGCAGGGGGACGTTTCTTTGTGTTTTTCCAGACGTTCTCTTGACAGGGTCAATTTGGCATTTGCAGGTTGTCCACAAAGCAAAACATGCTTACAAAACAGGATTCCTGGAAACAGGCTCACTTAGAGCCATTGGACCATCACCACATATTCACAAAACTTATCCATGCCCACAGGCGAACAATAGAGCGCGCAATTGCGGATGCTTGGTCGTAACACCTTCTCAGCTAGTGGCTCGACCAAGGTAACACGATACCCTTCTGTTAGAGGCTCGGTCGGCTCGCTACTGCGGTCACGTTGCTCGGCCGCTTCCCGAAGCTGTTTCTCACACTCCGGTGCGAGCTCGATTTGCTCCGGAACTTCCGCACTGTTTAGCCAATCGCTTACAGCGTCTTTCAACTGATACGCCAAATCAAAGTACGACTTGTAACACTTTTTCTCGCTCTCATATCTTTTCCGAAGATCATGAGGCGTTATCTGATATCGTATCAGCAATGACTCTTTTAGTTCATCATAATTTTTCAAGCGGTCGCCAACCAATCGCTTGATTTCTTCCGACGCTTCAGCGGAGAGAAGAGCTACCAACATCTGCGCCCAACTATCTCGCTCGAAACGTTTACTTCTGCAGACACTTTCGAAGTCTGCCAAATACTTTGCCATATCCTCGGCGATGAGGAACGGTGGCGGACCGTCTCGCGGTATTGAACTGTTACAATGAATGGCATTAAAAGCTTTAATCTTTTCCACGCTCATTCCATGTGCTGAAATCTCCAGCTGTATCAGTTTGCTTACGCGGGCGTCCTCTTTCTCGTAACGTTCCCTACGTTCACGATCCTCTTTCTCGCGACGTTCACGTTCCTCTTTCTCATGACTGACGTTCACGTTCCTCTTTCTCATGACGTTCGTCAATGATCTCAAGGCATTCTAAAAGCTCGTCATCTTCAGCTTCCAACGCAAGAATAGCCTTTAACACTTCTGGTTTTCTGAGTTTGTCTGACAAATCCAGACCCAACTCCTCCGCAAGCTCCAGCAATTTCGGTTTACGCAACGACTTCAAATCCAAACCCATGGCTGTTCCGAGTGCTGCCTTCTCTACTGCGCACTTTTGCCTTGCTGCAATTAACCCAGCAACAACGACAACACCATTGCCAGCTCTGTTCTCTACTTAACAAAAGCCTGGCAAAACTCAGTAGAAGAAAGTCCCGCACTCACCAAACCTCGCAGCCAAGAATCCAACGCAGTCGTTCCGCTGTAGGCAACCAGTCATCACACAGGGCTGTTGCACTGCTCCCGCCTTTCCGCTGAGCTGCTTTGATTCACGAGTCACGCCTCGGACATCTCCGCTCTTCCCACCAGATATTGCACCTCGGTCAGGCCTGGCTCGTTTCACCGACCACGGTCACTGCTTGGTCGTCCTCGTCTCTCTGCTGTTCACCAGTTGTTGGACGACGGTATCGCCTGGCTCGCCCCTCCAACCACGGTTACGGCTTGGTCGTCGTCATCCCACCGCTGTTCACCAATTGTTACATTTGTTCGCGTGCGCCTGGGTTAGCGTACCGCTGCCAGCTGTTATTACGTGCGGCGCGCGGCCCCTCGGTAGCGTTGGCCTGGCGGCTCCGTGGACGGCGGACGGCATCAACGGTGCCAGCAAAGACGAGGCGTCTTCTAACGAAACAACCTTTACTGCAACATCATGCAGAAACGGGCAGTGAAGCTGACCCGGAGAGAATACAGACACGTTCACACAGCTGGTGTCTAGCGTCGTCTCAACGGCGCGTCAAAGTAGTCTCTGTCTCAGTTGTAGGAAGAAGGAAAAGAAAATGCACGGGCCTGCTACTGGCTCTGTAGCTGAGCCACCTCTGCTGCCTCGTGCAGATAGAAGAGAAAATCGAGAAGAAAGGAAAGCAAGAGGGAAAGAAAGACGCGCGCCGCAACAACAGCCGTCGTCCACCACCATTGGTGGCGTGTGCAATGACGGCCTACAACAGATAAAAATTCGGTGCCAGGCCAGCCCCCGCCGCAAGCAGCGGTGACCCACCTTGTAGCGATCGCGGAGAACCGCGCATCCCTCCGAAGCACCGCGCGCCGCGGAGGATGAAGGGGACAAAAGTATTCCTTCTCTTCCGAAGCTGAGTAACCCAAACGGGTTTTTAGATAGCGCCGCGTTTCCCTCTTCCCTCGCCGGGCGCAGGAGCGCACCGCTAGGCGTCGCAGACGCGACGCTCATTGGCCGAAAAAAGGACAAAGGGCAAGATGCGCCGAGATCGGCGGGAACCGGCTACCGCCGATGAGAGACGACAGCGAGCCGCGACAACGGAAGGACGCAAGGTAAATACCTCCCCGCTATACTTCTTTGTTGTCGCCATCTTGCCCTTCGAAGTGTCAGGCCCCATCCAAAAGGATAGGGTCTCCAGCAAGACCTTCACCAGCGTTCATTTTGGGAAGACCCAATAAACATCTGGTTCCGGGCAAAGTCCTGTTCTGTGTTGTGTCGTATTTTGCATTACTACTTTGCGGCCGTGAGAACGGCTGCACGTGGTGTGTGATCGCGGGAGCTCTGTGTTTGCGGCCTAGACCTCAGAAGAGGCTCGACGGCTTAATAAGAACCCCCACAACTGGCGCCCCAACGTGGTTCTCTCGTGCAGAAGCACTTGAGCTACTCGCTCCCGCCGGACACAATGCCAGACCAGCAGAGTAATCTGCCTGATCTGACGTGGCTCGCAGAGCTCAGCCCCGGGTACAGGGAAAGCCCGGCCCACGGCTTGCTCGCCGCCAGCGCGACTCTACAGACGGGACAATTCGCCGCTGCAGGAGCAGCCAGCGAAACACGACGCCCGCAGGCAGATTCCGGCAGACGCCGCGAAATGCCGCCCTCAAGAGTTGGCGCTCCCCTGCACTACGCGCGAACGGATTGGGGAGAAGCACCAGGCACGCCGTGTCCGTCCTCGCAGCTACCAAACGGCAGCACAGGGGCCGCGCCAAGCCCGCCGACGATCTCGCCACTCGTCGCGGCACCCGAGAGCGAGGCAGCGGCAAACGCCGAGAACCTCGCAGGAGTCCTCGCCAACGCATTCCAGCAAGCGCTGCAGTCCTTGCAACCCACCCCGCGGATCGGAACACCGATCCCAACTTACAGCGGCTACGGCGATCAAATGAGCGCCAACAGCTTTCTCCTGGCGCTAGACCAGTACGGCCAAGTCAACGGCTGCAGCGAGACCCACAAGCTGCGAAGGGTGATACCAGTGGCACTGGTTGACCAAGCCGCTCGGTGGCACCGTTTGGTAGGTCACACAGCGAGCACTATGGCTGAATTCCGCAGTATGTTTAGGGAGGAATTCCTTCCTCACGACTACCAGCAGCGAATGCGGCGAGAATTAGAACTCCGAACCCAAGCTCCCGACGAGTCGCTCGTCGAATACGTCAGGGCGATGCAGGAGCTTTACGATTACGCCGAACCCAACGCTTCGAACACGGAGCAAGTGGAACGAGTAATCCGACAGAGCCACCCCACCTTTGCTCTTTACCTGCGGGGAAGTCGCTGCAGGAACCTGAATGAGCTGGCCGTGGAAGCGCGTCGGGTGCAAGCCGAAATTTCAGCTGCCCGTGCGTACCGGCCCCCGCCACCCCCATCGGATTGTCTGGAGCCCAGCTGCGCCTGGAATGGCAGTGCGCGTTCATGGAGTGAAAACGCTCGAACGTCACGTGTTTCAGGTGAGGGTGCTTTCCCGGAAATCTCGGATCGCGCTCTTGATCCCTACTCAAACGGGCCGAGGATCATCGAAGCTGTGCGAGAGGTAAAGTGGTCAACCTCACGCCGACCGCCCGACAGAGATTACCAAACACGGTCAAACGATCGAGCGCTGGTGACTCGTGCGGACGGGCAGCGTAGCATGGTGGTGGCACCGGCTCAACAAGCTCTCACGGACGGCCGTACGCGAGAGCACCCTCGTCTGCCTAGAGCCCGGAATCCCGGGCCATGCTTCTCTTGTGGCCAAGTTGGTCACTTGGCTCGTGCCTGCCCTGCGAGTCAGGGAAACGAGGTAGGCCGCCGGTAGCAGCGCCGGCGGCCGAAGCTGATCCGAGCGACGGAGCTGCAATAGTGGCACCCTCACTTCTCAGGATCGGAACACCGACCACTACCAGGGCTCCGTTCATAGACCTTGCGATAGCAGGGACTACGTTCCGAGCACTGCTTGACACTGGTGCTAGCACTTCTCTAATCGGAGACGAAGTCGTTTCCCGCCTTCGACAGAGAGGCATTCGGGTGCGAAAACGCAGCCTGCCCCTCCAGTTGGCGAGCGGAGAAGTATGCTCCGGCGGTGATGTGCGCCTCGTCGCGCGTTGGAATCAGCGCACCCGGCGACAGCGTTTCATTCATCTGCCTGGACTCACGGTACCAGTTATTCTCGGCCGAGATTTCTTGTCCCGTACGGGAATCGTGGTTGATATCGGCAATGGTGGCTATCGGGAAAGCCCGTTCGCGCCACTCAAGCCGTTCGTCACAGCACCGACCACGACGGCCGAAAGGACAGCTTCCGAGGTGGAAAGGAGGAAAACCTCCCGACGAAGCGGCGCTCCCCCTCAGCCGCTGAATACAGCAGCTGCGGCCCGTCCCCATGCCTTGCGCGTGGGCGCGGAAGAGCGTTTACGGGGTCTGCTGGCAAACGCCGACAACCTGACAGACCATGAGCGCGGCCGCGTCTTTTCGTTGTTAGGAAACTTCGAAGAGATGTTCACGGACCGCCCCGGCTGTACCAAGCTTGTACAGCACCGCATCGAGACAGGAGACGCGCAGCCTTGGAAATCCAACCCGAGACCGGTCAGCCCCGCCAAAAGGCAGGCGATTGACGCGGCGCTGCAAGAACTGATCGATGCGGGCATTGTTCGCCGCTCATCAAGCCCCTGGGGATTCCCAGTGGTGCTGGTCCCCAAAAAGGACGGTAGCTCACGGCTGTGCGTGGACTACAGGCGACTGAATGCGGTCACACAAAAGGATGCATACCCCTTCCCGAGCGTGGACGACATTGTTTCGAACCTCGGCGGAGCGCGGTATTTTTCTACTCTGGACGCTAGCAAAGGCTATCTCCAAGTAGAGATGCGACCAGGCGACGAGTGTAAAACGGCGTTCACCTGCCACAGGGGTCTCTACGAATTCGTTAGGATGCCCTTCGGTCTGTCCGGAAGTCCGAGCACCTTTCAGCGGCTGATCGACCGTGTACTGGGCGACGCCAAATGGCATCACGCTCTCGCCTACCTGGACGACATCGTCATCTACTCCCGCACATTCGAGGAACACCTCGAACACCTCCGAGACGTTCTGGGAAAACTCAGAACAGCAGGTCTCACGCTGAACCCCGCTAAAGCACAGCTGTGCAGGGCTGAAGTCAGTTTGCTCGGCTACCGCGTTCAGCGAGGAAAAGTAGCCCCGGACCCTGACAAACTTCGCGCTATCCTGGAATTCCCGGTGCCGAACGATGTAAAGGCCGTGCGCCGTTTTCTCGGCATGGTGGGCTACTATCGCCAATTCATTCCCAACTGCATCCGCCTGCAAACCCCTCTAACAAAATTGTTAAGGAAGGCAGCCCCGTGGGAATGGGGAGAGGAACAGCAGGCGAGTTTTCGTCAGCTCTCGCAAGCCATCGCCGATACTGCGTCACTGAAACTCCCCGACCTAAATAGGCCCTTTTTGATCCAGACAGATGCCTGCGATTTCGGAGTGGGCGCAGTGCTTCTCCAAAAGGAGGACGAGAAACTGCGCCCCGTGGCGTTCGCCAGCCGCGCGCTGACGCCGGCGGAGCGCAACTACTCAGTGACGGAGAAGGAATGCCTCGCTATCATCTTCGCGCTCCGAAAATTCGAGATGTACGTGGAAGGTACAAGGTTCACGGTCGAAACCGATCACATGGCCTTGACATGGCTGACCCGCTTACGCGAGCCGAGCGGGAGGCTCGCGCGCTGGGCACTGACGCTACAGCGCTTCGATTTCGAGGTGCGCTACCGGAAAGGTGCCACAAACGTGGTTGCGGACGCGCTGTCGCGCGCGCCGGTGAATGACCCGTCCCCAGCCGCGGGAGAGGAGGCGCGGCAACTTCCCCGCTCGTCGGGAAAGGAGGGCCGAAAGGAGAAATTCCTGCCTCCGGACAACACCTCCTAAACTTGTTCCAGGCCTGCGCGTCACGTGCCTCGACGTCAGCTACGTCACCACTGCCCGTCCCAGGCGACGCGCCGCTTCCAACTCTCCCCTGCTTGTTGGCGCTTGCTGCGTAGCCGCGCTCAGGCTTTCCATGAAGCTACGCGTGGTTGGTGCGCAAGTGACGTGTAGATGTAGCACATTATCTTTGAGATGTAGGAAGAGTTAAAAAAAATAGAAAAGAATGAGAACGTTTGACAAATAGCATGTCGTGACGTTCGCTCCAGTTAAATAAATGCAAAATGCTTAAAAGCTTTACAAATGGGGACAAAATTTATTTGCGGCACAAATGATGAAACACAATAAACAGCCAACAATTGCTTTCATTATCACTTTTTGGTGACAGTCTTTAATTTGCGTGCTTTTGCATCAGCTTTTGCAGCAGCAGTGGCAGTATCGTTCCTGTCTTTACAATAATTGTTCAGGATTATATTTGTAGCACATTTTGCTGCCATATTAATTACAAGTTCTGGCTCATGGCCGTTTTCACATGTGCACAGTTCTTCGAACTCTGGCAGGCTTTTAATCACAAGGTGCTTCACAATGTCCCTGTGATTAGACATCTGCAAGAAGTTCGTGGCATTTTCGGGCTGCAGCAATTTTTTTACAACAACTTCGGCGTGCATAACGATGGTAACAACACACGCACTGGGAAATTTTAAGCCCCCTCGACTGAGGTTCGCTGTTAGTGAGTACATATCCGTGTCTCTCTCATCATCTCTCTCAACAACAAGCTTTTCCTTGCAGGTGTCGCACTTCAAAACTTTCAAGACAGAGTGCGCGCAAAAGCCTGCAACATAGCCAAACACAGCAACACGTGAACTCAACTTGTCTAAGTCTTCAGACTCTACGGTAATGTCGAAAGACGCTTTATGTGGGGATCTTTGTGAAGAAGCAGTGTCTAGCAGATCATCATCGCTTAATGCCGGAAGGGTGCTCTGCAGTCGCAGCCTGCCTTCACATTCATAAAGTTGTCGGATGCTAATGTGATAGTGGCCTCCTGCCATTTGCCTGTACTGACCGAACCTGTGTTCGAGACCATCTGTCTGCACCTTTCCGAGAAGTACGTACTTGTAACCAAGTTCAACAGTACAGTACTTTGTGAACTCCAGCAAAGCGTAGGCTGAATGCCTCCAAGCAGTAAGAGTTTCTCTTGTGAGTGTACCATTGTCATGCTTATAAAACTCCCACACGTCCAACCAAGTCACTAAGGCACCCAAGAAGGTCAGCTTAGGGTCATCTGTCCTTGATGAAGCTGGCTGCTCGTAAACATCCCGATGGTGATACCCTTTGTGCGGTGTTTTAACATTTACAATTTTCCACCATCTAACGATTACTCTAACAAAATTTGCAGTCTGCTTAGCATGTTGAAATGCTGGCAAGTCACTGTGGGCATCTAATGCTTCAGCCACAAATTCATTAAATACCTGTAAAGCGAGCTTGACATTCTGTCTCTCTAAGTTGCTGGGGTTCAGTGCTTTTAAGGAGAGATGGTAGCTGTATTTTAGGAGCTGCGAAGCTTCAAGCTTATGAAGCTCACGTAGTTCCTTGAAAGAAGCCCACTGTATGGCATCATGATGCACTGTGTTATTTGAAAGGTCAAACAGTGGGAAATAAAGGTTAGTTCCAGGATTTTTTTGATTTAACCAGTTGTTTCTAATGCACTTGAGCAAATGCACGGCATCTACAACATAAAATAAAGGCCGTGATGCGTCAGCCGGATTCGGATAAGCTATTTTCAGCTTGGGGGGACTTGAAAACATACTAAGGGCTTTCCTGTTGATCGAATTGTTATCCGACACAACAGCTAGCACTCTGAATCCAAGTTTTTCAAGCCCGAGGATGACTTCCTTCAGCACTTTGTGCAGAGACTCGGCATTCAGCGTTCGCACAGGAAGAATGTGTACAACTTCTCGAAAAGAGCTGAGCATGCTTTGCAACATAAACACATGCGCGGATGTAGCGGCCACATTGGAGTTTGCCGCTGCTCCACTGATATTGCCACCTTTATAATCAAAAAATGGTTGGATATGGATTTCATCTACCATCAGAACAATATCTTTTTCATATTGCTTCAGTTGTTTGGATCTGTGGGCGATGTACTTCAGAAAATTACCATTCCCAGATTCATTTTGCGGTGACAACTGAAATGAAGAGCAGACATTTCTTATTGTACTCGGATGTGGCAAGACAAGAACACAAGATGACCTAAGGAACTTGTATGCGTGAGGGGATATGGTGTGCAAAATACAAGCAAGCACCATAATCTCTGATGAATATTGGATGCGTTCCTTTACAAGCAATGTCACCTGTTCTTTCAAAAATCTAATCATATCCCTTTTGCTGTCTGTGATGTGTTCCTCAATTTTTTCCAGAAGAGCACAAACAATATCTGGAAGGCCATCAGAAGGACACTCGTCGCTCTTAATGCATTGCATTCGATTCAATATTTCCAGGAGAACATTGACATCCATGACCTTATTTGGCACCAAGTAATTTCCAAAACGCTTCAAACTTTTGCCCAAGAAACACACGCTTAACTCCATATCAACGGAGATGGTCACGGATGACTGCAAAACAGGTGCACTCTCGTTCACTATGTTCAAAAACAGCGCACAGTTAGGGCGATGAATGACTGCCCACACATCAGGTACACACACTGTCTTCAATCGTTCTTTCAGTTCAGGAAGCGAGAAAAAACTACGATTAATTTCTTCACTGTGGTAGGAAGCTGCGGATTCAGAAATCGCACGAGCAAGGTCTGATGCTTCTCGGCGTGTTCGTTTGCTATCTGGTGATATTCTGGAAGGGCAGGCGTCTTGCTTTGACAAGTAGGATGGGCATCCCGGAAAGAGAGCAGGCACTGATCCTTTTCGAAGCCGGGGTATTTTCAATGAAACCTCGAGCACTCGCCCGGTCCTGGGATCCGTGTACGAAATTTTCCGTTCAAGACATGACTCCTCGAAGTGCAGTGCGCATACCTGCATGCAAACAAAAGCGAAGGCATACTGATAATATGCGACTGCTAGAGCGAAATACCTGCTATATACTGTTCTCGTTCGATAAAAGGAATAATCGAATTGCGCTTCAAACGTAGTCTAGAAGCACAGTGTAACAAACAAATCTCTTACCTTGTTATTCTCTGTAGGAATAAAATCCTTCCTCGGTATCGCCCGCAGCCACTTCGTGCGTTGCACTTCGTCCTTCGGGAAGGAAAACACTTGGGCTTTTTCCCCTGTTCGGTAATTGCTTGAACATGCCGGTACACAACACTTGTTCGGCATGTCAAAACCAGCATATGCCGCAAAACATGGGCGCACAGCAACCAAATAGGGCAAGAAAACACACGCAGAACAGCAGCCCACTCGCACACGGCACAAAGCAAATATGGCGCGCGGCTGACTGGTGCGCCGGGACGCCGGGGACGCAGGGAGTAGGCCGGCAGGAAGTGACGTCACGTCGGAGCGCGCAGGCCTTGAAAGCTGTCTAGGAGGTGTTGCTCCGGAGCACGCGCATCTCGTGACAGCGAAAACGCCGATCGAGATTGCATTCAGCAGGGAAGAGCTTATCAAAGCCCAACAGGAAGACTCGTATTGTCGTGAGATGGTCGCCAGTCTGCGTGAAGAGACGGACCAATCGACACCGCTGGTCGAAGAGCGCCCAGAATCCGCGGAGAACGCGGTAGGCGCGAGCTCTAGTGCAGCTGGTATTGCTGCGAGTGAGCTGGAGAGCTTCCTGTTGGACGCTGATGGAGCTTTGCTGAAATACGTGCCTGGCAAAGAAGACTCAAACGAGTGCTTTAAAGCCGTCATCCCCAGCCAACTGAGGCATGCTGCTTTGCAGCACTATCACGACGCAGACGGTCACGGAAGCGCACCAAAGACATGGAAGAAACTATGTCGGCTCGCTACCTGGCCAGGAATGAAGGCTGATGTATGTAAGTACGTACGGACATGCCACGTCTGCCAAGAAAGGAAGCCGCGAGGTGGAAAACCGCCTGGCCTGCTCCAACCGATCGTGAGCACAAAGCCATGGGAAACTGTGGCGTGCGATCTGATCGGACCGCTGCCGCGCAGCAAAAGAGGGCACAAATTTGTGTTAGTGGTGACATGTCACTTCAGCGGAATCGCTGAACTCTATCCGCTGCGAAACGCCACAACGAAGGAGATCCTGACGAAGCTCTCAGGATTGTTCTGTCGCTACGGGTTTCCGGAGAGGCTGATCACTGACAACGCCTCGTATTTCACGGCGAAAGTTTTTCGTGATACGTGTGCCGCCATGGGCGTACGGCAGCAGCGAACGACGTGTTATCATCCGCAGTCAAATGTGACCGAACGCCGCAATCGCGATGTGAAGCCACTGCTCGGGGCATACGCCCGGACGCACAACGACTGGGATGAGCACCTCGACGCGATCACCTTTGCACTGCGAACAAGCGAGAATCGCTCCACAGGTTTCACGCCTGCCTTCCTGATGTTCGGGAGGGAACTAAATACGCCAACTGACACCATTTTGACCAAAAGGCAGGATGCTTCGTCAGGCGAAACGGCAATAGCCGACTACGCGCGGCGCATGCGTGATCGCTTGCAAAAAGCAGTGAGCGAGGCCAGCCAAAATCGCGCTAAAGCAAGGGCTAGCCAGAAGGCTGCCTATGATCGCGCGCATCGGAACGTGGAATTTCAAGTGGGAGACTTCGTTCTAAAGCGTAGCCATGTGCAGAGCGATGCGAGCACGGGGTTCGCAGCTGGCCTTGCGCCTAAATGGATTGGGCCGTTCATAGTTGCTGAGAAGCTCTCGCAGTTGAACTACAGGCTGAAAGATCCGAACACGGGTCGACTCGGCAAGCCGATCCACGTCGGGGAGCTAAAACAGTACTTCCAACGGGAAGTGGCTGGCAGGGCGGCAGCGCCGATTTCGCGAAGACGCGGGAAAAGGTCAGTGCCCCCACCTACCCCCAAAGCTCGCCCATACAATACCCGCTCTAGGCGAAAACGACCTTGACGGGGTGAGTGGCCTGACAACAACACCTCGACCGCTCAGACGAGTGGTCAAGGAAGCAACCGGTTGTGAGGAAGCGAGCTGGCTACGGGAGGGTCGTATCTAGCAGTATTGTCAGTATGTCCCCTCGTGCCAAACAAAGGGGGGGAAGGAAAGGAAAAGCGGGCGGTGGCGAAGACGCTACCAAGCTGTTCCCCCTCTCCACTCGCTGCCGTAGGGACCTGGCCAAATGGCAGGCAACTATTGGCTAGGAGCGCCAAGGGAAAACTAATCGGAAATCCGAAAGGGGTCTCCCAGAAGGCGCTGCGAAGACAGGCGTCGTCTCCGAGCGAACTCGCTGACGCAGTCGACATCACAAGCATCGGATAGTCAGCAGCAACAACGCCTTGGGTGCCAGCGACGGTCGCAGCTCTAGCCGCCACAACAGAAGCGCGCATTCCCTCGAGACCGGCCGTGCCACAACCCAAGTCGCCGCCGCCCAGCCGTCAGGAAGCAGCGCCCGGCGACGGTTCTGGACGGCTGTAGGAGCAGCAGCTGCCGGCTGCAGTGCTGCCTCTCAGCGCCGGATCGCCATGGAGGGACACTTCTCGAGATAAGCGCTTCGGTATCGCCGCCGTGTTTCCGGCAAGTGGCGTGTGTGCGGGCGCGCGTGTGGGTGTGACTGCGGTCGTCGCAGCTGTGTGACAGCATTTCCATGCGGTCGGCGTACCGACGAGCGGTGCCATGTGATCATCGGAAGCTGCGAGGCAAAGGACTTAATTCGTGCTCACGGCAGACAGAGTAGCGGTGCAGCAGCGAACTGAAAGATTACGGCGCAACCAACCCTCCAGGCACTGGACGTCGCGAAACCGCCGTGGCGGCGCTTACACCTGCGCAGTGAAGAAGTCTACGGAAGACCGGACTACCATCCCAACTAGCCACCCGGACAGCGGCGTTGGAGCGTTGGATGCAAAACAACAAGGCGGCAAGGAAGTCGTTGCCGGCCTACCGTCGCCTGATTTCAGGTGACGTTCGGTCTTTAGGGAGGAGGAGTGTAGCGATCGCGGAGAACCGCGCATCCCTCCGAAGCACCGCGCGCCGCGGAGGATGAAGGGGACAAAAGTATTCCTTCTCTTCCGAAGCTGAGTAACCCAAACGGGTTTTTAGATAGCGCCGCGTTTCCCTCTTCCCTCGCCGGGCGCAGGAGCGCACCGCTAGGCGTCGCAGACGCGACGCTCATTGGCCGAAAAAAGGACAAAGGGCAAGATGCGCCGAGATCGGCGGGAACCGGCTACCGCCGATGAGAGACGACAGCGAGCCGCGACAACGGAAGGACGCAAGGTAAATACCTCCCCGCTATACTTCTTTGTTGTCGCCATCTTGCCCTTCGAAGTGTCAGGCCCCATCCAAAAGGATAGGGTCTCCAGCAAGACCTTCACCAGCGTTCATTTTGGGAAGACCCAATAAACATCTGGTTCCGGGCAAAGTCCTGTTCTGTGTTGTGTCGTATTTTGCATTACTACTTTGCGGCCGTGAGAACGGCTGCACGTGGTGTGTGATCGCGGGAGCTCTGTGTTTGCGGCCTAGACCTCAGAAGAGGCTCGACGGCTTAATAAGAACCCCCACAACCTGCACCAGCCCCATCAGGGCAGAGCCTTCTGTCTCAGCGGAGTCGGCCGCTGCTTTATATAGGCATGCCAGTTCACAGGGAAGGGGTAAACCCTCTCAGGAAATGGAGCGCCCAACGTGTCTGGGCAAGATGGGATGACTCAATCGCAGCTGGTCCGAACGCATCTCCTCCAACTCCTACAGACGGGCGAGGGCGACACTCTCTCCCTCGAGCTCCAGGCTTGGCCGGCGTTTGCACACACACGCACGCACACACATTTGGCGCGTGGCAGGATCATGTTGAGACTTGTCGGCGGGAGGAAGCGTTGCGCGGCCGATGAACGGCGTCGAAATGGCCGATCCGCTCGCGGTTCTGCCTGTTGCTATGCGGTGGCCGCGTCAGCTGTCCCACTTCTCGGTGGAGAAACGTAACACTGGCCAGCTGAGAGATGGTTTAAACGTAAGTTGGCCCTGCGCGGAATTAGCCTCGAAGTGCAACAAGCCTACTGCACGGCATGAAATGGCTACAAAAGTATGGTTATATACATGACCGAATTCATGTGCTTATTTGTTTAGACCTTCCACTGTCAAGTACTCACTTATTTCGGTGTATACAGCAATGAGGGTGACTTCATTACTCCTCAGCTAGCATAGGTTCATGCCTGTGACAGTATCTGTCCTTTTACTGCCGAAATAACTGCATTGGTGGAACTCACTGAGCTTGTTTATATAGATTTAACACTTTGGATGCATGTTGCTACCATAGAGTTCCCTAATATATATATCTTTTGCCTGCTCCAACATAAATAGTTGGCAGTGCTTGGCTTCAAGCTGCTGCCTAGGCCATTGACAGCTTATTTGAAAACAGAGCAATAATTAATCTGAGCTGGCATGCTTTGTGGGAGAGAGAGGCACCATGGCTAGTACCTCATAATCCTGTCAAAGAGCTTGGCAGTTGCTGCTATAAGCACTCTCCATTGCAGTTCCATGCAAGCCGCAGCATATTGGGCACTTACTGCACAAGTGATTTAACTTAGGTTCTCTTTGTTGCTATTTCAGTGTTTTGTAAGTGTGCTAAACATTTGTATTTGTGCTAGCATTCACAGCCAGTCTCGTTACTACCTTTTTCCTTCTGCAGCAGGCACTCTCACTTGCTTTACTCGAATCAAATTCTACTGTGAGTGAGTTTGCTGAATTTATGCAAACTAAATGTAATTGCAGTATTGCTCTCATTTATTTACATTTGCAGAGGCAAGGAATTCTTGGTGCCGACGGAGGAGTTCCTTCCGCCAGTTCGATTACACCGCCACCTCGGTAGTGCAGTGAGCTGCGACTGATGTGACCAAATGGATACTCTCACTGCTTCCACAGGTTTAGAGCGTGTTCCCAGTTAAGTTTAAAACACCTTGCTTGCAATGTATTTAATCTTGTTGTATATTGTCACCCTTGCATTTGCTGATATGCTATTATTTGAAAATCATTCTGCGTGGTTTGAAACACATGATTTGCAGTAGGGGGAGGTGGGAAGCACAAATGTGTGACTGCAATTTTTTGCCAGTCTAGCTTCTAGCCTTGCGAATTAAAGTAACAGATTAATACCTGAACAGGCCTGACATTTATTGGAGAGTTTGTCATATAGAAGAAAACTTGATCCCTTGTGGATGTAACACAGCTGTGGTTCTCAGAGAAAAAGTTATCCGTGTGTGATGGTGTCTAAAACATGGCATTGTCTTAGGTAACTTGGCATGGAATCGGCCCCTTCTTGTACTCTCTTGACAGCATCTATTGTACTATGTGCTAGGTGACATGCCTTCAGGGATAAGGGTAGATGGAGAATACCTCAGTAATCTGCAATTTGCTGATGACATTGCCCTGAAGCAGTCACAGCAGCAGCTGAAGCAGTCAGGATGACGGGCAGTAATGTGAGCAGGTTGCACGTCATGCTGGTCATGGAGGAAGTAAAAAAGCCTTAAAAGCAATGCAAAAGGGGAAATCGGCTGGTATGGGTAGGCAACTGCCGATCTTTGAAGAGTGGTAGGGAGATTGTGCTAGAAAAACTGCTTGCTTTGTGTGTGTAGTGCCTCACGACCTCAAGCGTATTGAAATCTTGGAAGGATCCTCACAGTACCATAATCTATAAGAAAGGGGCTGTCAAGCACTTGCAAACTTAAACTGATCGGGTTACTGTCCATTGCCTACAAGATAATAGAATTGGGAAAATCTTGGACTTTCTATCAGCTGAAGGAGCAGCTGGCTTTCGTAAGGGCTGCCATGTTTTTTAATGTGTCTGCCCTGCCGCTGTTGTGTGCTGGATTGTAGCCTACATCTACATCGGATAGGAGGCTGTGCAAACAAACTGCTCTTTACAGAAGGGACATAATTTGAATTGCCCATATCATACAATGCAGCAGCAGTAGTGAAAAGTGCTCCACAAGAACTGACTTATTGTAGAATGGTTGCTTCATTGCGGTAGCGTAAAAGGCGTCACCCTTGAGAAAAATGACAACCATGCCTTTGGCAGGTGACATGGCCATGCACTGATTGGTTGTCTGGTTCTGCGATGTCATGAGGCCACATGATATGGCCGAACTGGCTGGAGCTCATATTGTGGAAAAGCGCAAAAGAGACAAAGGATCGAGAAAAGAGAGGACGACGCTATCTGGAGATGCTAACTCAGGCAGCTCCTTTGAGGTGAGAGGGTGAGGTGGAATAGAACCCTCCGAGACCCTTGAATCTAGTATCAGACATGCTACTCCACATTCACACAGCTTGTTTAAAACAGAGCTTTATACCCATGTTGGGTGGTCTTGGGCACAATGTTGTAGATTATGGTTGTATGCTGATGATTATGTGTGAGATAATACCGGCACAAATTAAGGTATTAGGGCTTATACCTTTCAGGACCGCCTTAAGCCAATCGTTCATATATGAATGATGGTTCTCACACACTGGCAGACGTAAATTTTCGTGTTTGGAACATGTAGCCCCATTTAGGCAGATAGTATGACAAAAGTAATTATAGTAACTAGTTCACAGGAAGGCACAGAATCTGTCACTTGTTTCTGTGGGCACCTGAACTGTGCCGTAAGGGAAGGGAGGAGGGAGTCAAAGTGGAAAGACAGAAATAGGTGCCATAGTGGAGTTCTATAGAGTAATTTTGACCACCTAGGGATCTTTAACGCGCGCTGACATCAAACAGCACACGGGTGCCACTTCGTTTGCATCGAAAGCAGCCGCCAGCGATTGGGTTCGAACATGGGTACTCCGGCACAGTAATCTAGCATCTTAACCACTGCACTACCGCAGTGGGGCTATTGTGACAACCATAGTTTCTGTTTGTGTGCAGCTTGTTTTTTTTTTATTTTTTTGTTCTTTCTGGCACAGTGCGACATTTAAAAAATTATTCGAAATAAAGAGGTCTTTGGCGCCATTCACACGATTCTGCTGCTTCTACTATAGTTTTCTTTTTATGAGAGCAGTAGCGAAGTCTCTTGAAGACAATTTTACTAGCTCTCAGTTCAGCTCAGATGATGAATCAGTCAAATGCCAGCCTCGAACTTCAGCTAGTGGCCAAGAAAAGCTTAGTTTCAATCTCTGATCGCTCTTGGTCAGTTACACGTGCTCATTTTGTGTTCCCACTGTTCTGTTTCCATTCGCTGGGTTTCAGCAGCAATGAAAGCTTGGTACTACTTGATATGGCTTCTCCAACGCGCTGCAGGTTCAAACAAACTATCCGAGTGCGCACGAAATGCCTGAGCCGAAACATAACCAAAACTGAAGTGGGCGCCTGTGGCGCCTCCAAATATAGTTTTGTATTTGCCTTGCACCGTTTACGTTGTCTTTTCGCCGTCGTTTACGTATGATAAAAGCGTGTTATCATGTTTGAGAAAAAACGTACTACCGCATTCAAACATGCAACGTAATTCGCATTTGTCAGCCTCCGGGATCCCTAGCGCGTCACGTGATTTGTAGTTGCGAGCCTCGGCCGTTTGGCTGTGGTGGCGATACCTGTATTTCTGTTATTATTCTTTACTACCTTATAACAGCTCTGTTTTCAGTAAGAGTGGTCTTTTTGTAATCAGGAACTGGCATTCTATCGATGCAAACCCACTTCCTTTCTCTCTTTAGTGTCCCTTTAATGCTCTTTATTTCTCCGTCCTTGTTACTAGCATACTTACTAGTTAGTTTCCTAGTTCTTTTCCTCCATTGTGAGTCAACGCTTTTTAGGTACAGGTATTTAAATACTTTAGCTGCCCATCTGTTACTGTCCAATTTCCTCAGGCGTTCCTCATATAATATTTTACTCTGAGCTTCCCGTACTTCGAAAGATGCCCAGCCCATATCTCCCTGTACCGCCTCATTTGTAGTTTTGCCGTGGGCACCTAGTGCTAATCGTCCAACGGATCTCTGATTTGTTTCTAATGTTGACTGTACCTCTGATTTCAGGCACAAAACCGCATTTCCGAAAGTAAGTCCGGGCACCATAATTCCTTTCCAAATACCCCTCAATACCTCATACCTATTGTATCCCCACAATGCCTTATGCTTCATTATCCCGGCATTCCTTCGCCCTTTGGCCTTAAGTGATTGCTCATGCTTTCCAAAGTATGCCAATCCTTCGTTTACCCATACCCCCAAATATTTATATTCTGCTACTCTAGGTATTTCAAGGCCTTGTATTTTAAGACCCTGATCAGTTGAGCCGTTGAAAATCATCAAACCCGACTTAACTGCGCTGAAACTTAAGCCTAGAGCGTCCCCTTCGTCTCCGCAATACTTAACTAGAGTTTGCAATTCTTCCAGACTCTCAGCTAGCAGCACAATATCGTCTGCATACATCAGAAAAAAAATCCGGCAGTGCCCCTCTGCGGCCAATGTTCTGAAACTTACCGGCATGCGCCAACAGCTCAAGAGTTCAATAAAAACAGCAAAATATAACTACCACAATATAACAATGAAAAACTTTCTTTTTTCATCTCCTGCTAAGTTTTGGCGACATTTTTCATCTAGAAAAGACCCATTCCCCGCTATGTCCATTGCGGATGTAACTGCCACTGACAAATATCAAATAGCGAATTCTTTTAATCAGTTTTTCTGCTCCATATGTACAGATGACGATGGCAAGATACCGCAGTTCGCAGTCAATGACACGAACCCTCCGATAAATAATATATGTATATCTGAAGAAGGCGTTCTATCGCTCCTACTTGATATTGGTATTAAGAAGTCGCAGGGAGTTGATGGGATACCCAATGCCTTTCTTTTCAGGTATGCAGAATGGTGCGCTAAGTATCTATCACTCATATTTAGGAAATCTCTGTCAGAAGCAGTACTTCCTAACGATTGGAAGTATGCTAAGATCACACCGATACCCAAATCAGAAAACAAATCGCTTCTTTCGTCTTACAGACCAATTTCACTTTTGTGCACATGCGGAAAAATTATGGAACAACATCTTTAAACACATATCCACGTATCTTAAAAAAACACAATTACATAGATCCTCGGCAGCACGGTTTCCGCAGGGGGGTGTCAACGGTCACACAACTACTTGAGGCAGTACATGATTTTGCGGCAGCTATAGATAGACATAGCCAAATAGATATTATCTTTTTAGATTTTGAGAAAGCGTTTGACTGCGTTTCCCACCAAAAGCTGTAATTAAAACTGCAACCAATACTTAGAAATGACACATTGCTTTCCTGGACAGCGGCGTATCTTTCGTCGCGGCACCAGTGCGTGTCGATTGAAGGAGCGTGTTCCAGTTATGGGCCGGTCCGGTCGGGCGTTCCGCAGGGGTCGGTTCTGGGGCCTCTTCTTTTTAGTATTCATTAACGATATCATCAGCAATGTGTCCGTGAAAATAAAACTTTTCGCAGATGATTGCATTATTTACAATGAAATTAAACATCCGAATGACCAGTCTGAGTTAAATTTATCGCTAGCTAAAATAGAAAACTGGTGCACAACATGGCAAATGAAAATAAATAAGAAGAAAACAGTAGCAATGACAATCACTCGTAAAAGGAAGCCCCTAACCTTTCCCTACTCCATTAATAGTCACCTCCTAGCATCCGTTGAAAGTTATAAATATTTAGGTGTAATTCTAACCTCTGATCTCAGATGGAATGAACGTGTGTGTTACATTGAAAAAAGGCGATGCAAAAACTTGGTTACTTGCGAAGAACCCTACGCCAGTCTACTCAAGAAATAAAACTTCTAGCTTACAAAACATTTATCAGGCCACTTCTTGAATACGCTTCAGTAGTATGGGATCCTTATACGAAGATGAATATTAACAAACTCGAAAACATACCAAAAAAATCAACAAAGTTTGTTTATAGTTCGTACAGTTGGCACACTTCAGCAACAGCTCTAGTGCAAAAAGCCAATTTAGATCCTCAACAGTCACGTCGCTTTCATGAACGACTGAAGTACATGCATCTTCTCTACTATTCTAAGCTAGGAATAAACCAGAAGCTATATATCGAACCTGTTATTCGGCGCAATACGCGTGCACATCACTCTAAAAAAATGAAAGAGTACACCTGCAAAACCAACGTGTTTAGAAATTCTTTCTTCCTAGAACAGTCAGTGAGTGGAACGCACTTCCTGCTGATATTGCAGAATGCCCGACCGTCCAGTCTATGTTGTCAAAATTGAAAAATTGTTCTTGATATATTCACGTATAGGGCTTCTTTATTACTGTCGGCGTTTATAGTACAAGTGATTTATCTGTTCGGGTATTTTGCTCCTGTATTGCTCCTACCATTTCCTTGCGCATGTGGTTTCAATGTCTGCTCTTAGTGTATGTTTTTTTTTTGTGGTCAGTTTCACT
Source organism: Amblyomma maculatum (assembly GCF_055883805.1). Taxonomy (NCBI): domain Eukaryota; kingdom Metazoa; phylum Arthropoda; class Arachnida; order Ixodida; family Ixodidae; genus Amblyomma; species Amblyomma maculatum. The sequence goes on from NC_139354.1 coordinate 162,209,705, forward strand.
GTACGAACAGCGTGTTGATGTGTTAGTATTTTAATCCATTTTTTGGTGGCAGGTCGACACCGGGATGATTTTTTATTTCTTAGGTTTTTTCTCTTGTTAAGCTGTTTTTCTTTTCTGCTGTGTGTTTTAACAGTGCATGTAATCACACTCTTGCCTAAGGCCTTCTGTGAAGGCTGGCAGTGTTTTTGAAATAAATAAATAAATAAATAAATAAATAAATAAATAAATAAATAAATAAATAAATAAAATAGGTATAGCGACACACCGAAAGTAGCCTCAAATGATAGCAAGGATGATTTAACATTTAGAAGGCGGAAACGGGAGTTAAGGTCCGGAATGCGGGCCTCCAAGTACAGAACAGTGGTAGAGACTGACTGTGGAAGCCCTAGGCAGAGGCGCAGCGCCCGTCTTTCTAAAAGCAGCAAAGGATGCAGCTTATATTTTTTGACACCGAGAAAAAAGAATGCAGCCAAATTCCAGAATCGGTCTCACATAGGCTTTGTACAAAAGTAGAAGAGTATCTCCTATCCGTATGAGCCTACCAAGGGCAAGCTCACCTTTCCGAACATTAGACGATGGGAGGCCTCCAATCCATACTAGCATCATACATAATGCCTAAATACCGCAGATTCCACTTGAGGTATGACATCTGAGCGGTAGTTTAATGAAACATATAAAGGGGTTATGGTTTTAATAGCTAGCACACAAGTTTTGGACACATTTAAAACCAATTTAATTTTGTCCAACCAGACCTCAAGTGCATTTAGGTAAGCCTGTAGTGAACGATATAGGTCACGAATATCTTTTGCAGAGGCGAAGAATGCTATCCCAGACGGCCATAGACGTCCGACGGTCGACCGACGGACGTCCGTTTTCGGACCTTCGGACATCCGACGGAAGTCCGGTTATGTTCGATATACGTACAGCGGACGTCCGTCGGACTATCGTTCGTGGATCCGGATCGCGTCCAACGGACGTCCGACGGGCAGCCGGAGGCGGACATTCGGACGTTTCCCGGAACATGCTTGCAGGGCCCGCTATTCGTGTAAAAACTTGCCAATAACATTCGTGTAAAGCTCAGCAAGCATGTGCCATTGAAACTTCAGTCACATACTAGTGCTCAATGCCTTTGTCGTGAGAGTAAAGCAGACAATAGAATATGCAACAGGTTCAAGTTTCCTGTTGTCTGCTTTACTTTCACACACAAAGCACTGAACAGTAGTGTGCAATTAAAACTTCCATCAAAGAGGCACATATGCTAGCTGAGCTTTACACAAATGCACCATTCCTGAAAACATGCTAAGTGCATAGGCATACCAGCATGCAAGGTTGTAAAAAAAGCATTTTTTTTCCTTTATTGCAAAAACTGCATGCATAAATAGTCTACACTAAAAAATATTGATGTTAAGGAATGGCATGGTAAAATGCAGGCCAACTTTAGTATTAAGAATCTACTTGAATAATTTTTTTTATTATCCTTGGCCGTGACAGCTCTTCCCTTGGGGAGGTGGTGGAGGAAAAGGTATTTATTGAAACCTAATATTTCGGAATTAGCGAGATGATCGAGTTCTGTGTGGGCGGCCTCCGCAGGCCGGGATTCCAGGAGCAGTTACTATCCTGTGCATTTGCTCGATCAGCTGTTGCTAGTCTTTCAGGCCTAAGATGGAAAGAGCAGGCTGGGCTTCTCCTGCAATAGAAGGGAAAATGAAATTCAAGTTATCTGTGCTGAACTTTGATTACACATCTCCAAGGGCAACTGCCAGTTTCTCTCAATTGCTTTTTCCAGATGGCACTGTACGCATGCATCTCCATTCAGAACTGTCACATACTATATAGAAAGGTCATATAACTGCAGCAAAACCCATGCAGAATAACAAAAGATACAAACGTAGTTTGACCAGAACCTGGCATTCAGTATTTTAATGTTTTTATGTTGTCTCTTTGAACATACCACTCTGACCATGGCATGTTATGCTTGCTGCTATGCGCCCTCAGCAATGCCCAGACATGGAGTGCCCATGCAGAGAAACTAAGCATAAAGGATGCTGTATATGAACATAAAGCACAGCCAGAGCATTGCAGTATTACACAGGTACGCATTGGCGGCAGACACCTGCATTTTGAGCGGTTTAACAGGCAGATTTCTAAAGTCATTGTTCCTGCTCTGAAAAGAAGTGATCAATAATAACATCATTTAAAATTGTTACCTTTTTGTTCTGTAAACTGCACATTTCGCTGGTTTCCATGTACCCTCTACCGAAGACATTCCCTGGGCGTGTCAGGGGTATATCGACATCAACATCTAGGCTACAAGCGTCTAGAAAGCGTCTCCTTAGAGCAGCTGCGACGAAGTAACTTATCTGATAACATGCAAGCTGCTGCAGCAGAATAAAGATAGACATTTGACATGTGGCTAAAGCCCAATGTGGAAGCATAGCCCGCCGCAGTGATTGCGCAGTGTTCATGCTTCTACAAGAGTTAAAAGTAAAGTTATTTGTTTACCCACAGCGCTATATGTGACATTACAATAGCAAGGCTTATAGTTACACAAAACACAAAAAGCTGACAACCATAAGCTCCTGATGTATTACCGGCAGCATGCAGCATGGATGTTAGTTACTGAAATATGGTTGCATAATTCTGGCAACCAGCTGTGCATGTATGTCATGGATTTCTCAACTACGCACAACAAATTACAAAAAAATAATGGTATTTATAAATGCAGCCAGCTGTTCACAAGAAACACTAGCTTTTTATGGGGAAGGTAGTGGGCGCCAAAGAAACTGCCCCTGTAAAGGCGCCTAATTTGCCCCTATGTAATATCGGGGACAAGTGTGTGGACTACACAAACTGCAATCAAAGCACATAACTTTCACATCGACCAGGAAACTCGGACCATACTTGTCGATGTGAAAGTTGAACGTTAGTTCTTTCATGTGTGCAAGAGAAATAAGGTCACAATTCGTTTACATCGCGATTCTAGTCCAAAATCTAGACATACTGTCCAGAGACTTTCGCCCCCGCAGTATAAGCCACCACTTGGGTAAGAGATTAGTAAAAGAAGTGTATAAAAGACATTAGTGCTGTTGGACAGCTATAGCTATAAAAATGGTATTGACACTGGAGTACTGCCTTAAGGCGGGGCCTAGGGCATTACAAAAGCAAGAGTTAGTGTCCGCTGGTCCTCACTTGAACGAACAAAAAGAGGGGGGGGGGGAAGAAATTTACCTCAACTACATGTTTTGAGTGACACCAAGCCGCAGTTAGTATTAAAGATATCACACAGTCTTGTGGAAGATTTGGGAGCACTTTGCTGCTTTCTTACAGGATTGGACAAAAGAGCTCACCATCTTCAGAAAGGCATGTTATATAGAAATGAAAATAGTGAATTTACTGCATCTGGCAACAACAACTTGCACACGGAGAGGAAGGTGAACTGAAAATTTTATACATGAATGTACGTATTTACAACAGGTGAAACAATGACCATGATCTATGCTGAAGAGGAAAGAGATCAAAATCTAGCTCAGAACGAGTTCTCCAGGCCGCGGGGCCGTTTCATGAACTTCGGGACTCCGCCCACATTTCTCATCCCCAATGACAACGAACTCACACATGACTGGCTAACAAACATTTTGGCATGTCTTTCCACTTTCATAAGTTCTTCACCCTCTCCCTAATACAAGCAATGCAAAAGGGACAACAAATTCGTTTCACAACAAACGGAATTTAGAGAATGGACCTCGAAATGATTGGCTCACTAGGTCACATGCCAACTCTCTCCCCTAGGAAAAGAAAAGAAAAAAAATTAGAACCCATCAAAACGGTGTCCCACGTGCGCAACCATTGCCCAAAGCTTGCATCCTTGGCGGCTCCTTTTACAGGGCAATTATTGCAATTATTGGCGTCCGAGTCAGCACCATTGCGGAACACATCAGAAGAGCCAATCCACATCCTCCCGCTCCGCATCATACCGTCACTGTTACACACTTGCCCTTTTTCAACGCCGCCATCTCCAACCATTGTTGACATCCAGGGTTGGAATCCTCAGCGAGACCCCACTTAGCTCGCCTGCACTGAATAATTGTCACTTTTATGGGCTCCCCAACAAGGAAGAGGGCCTTACACCCTTCAACCTGACAGTGTTTTTTCTTTGAACGATAAGCAGTTCTTCCAAAAGAGGTGCTCGTTTCAAAACTGTGCTGCCTCCGGGTGATGGGTCCAGTCAGCGTACTAAGGACCGCTTAGTACTAAGGACCCCTTAGTTGTATACTGTTCGTAAAGCTCCTTAAATAAAAATGAGCCCCCTACATGACACAGCAACGAGAACAAACTGCCTGTCCCCGCGTCTTCGAGTGCGACAGCAAAGTCCTCGGAAGAGGGGACTTCTTTCCCTCTCTGTCTATGTTTCCGTTAAGCACTGTAGCTGCTGTAGCTGCCTCTCTGTGCGCGTCTCTCCGCCTCCTGTCTGAGGGCAAGTGGGAGACGGCCGCAGCTGGGCATTGAACAGGTGACCCAAAAAGAGCAGACTAATAATGGTGCCTAGCATACCCACCGATCCCTTACAGAAATCATTAAAGAAATGAAAACAACACATCAGATAACGCTACAATGTTTCTAAGTGCAAAGTCCCCAAGCAGCACGCCGTCAATGGACCGCCAATGGTCCAATATTGGGATATATTGGTCCCAATATTGGTCAATATTGGCGTCTGATTGGGGCGCACTAAGAGCCAAGATATATGCCAACCAATTTGATCGGCTGTCCTATCAAAACCAGTATTGGCATACTACCTTGTTTACTGGCATTCAACGGCACTCAATGGCTACTCAATATCTTCCACCCAAGCTCACTCACTGGTTGTTATATCACGGCCATCCCGCCAAGCTCACTGGCCATCCAATATCTTGTATCCATGCTTATTCACTGGATATTCACAACTGGCATCCAGCCAGATTTATCGGCTACCCAATATTTCCAATTAAATCTTGCCCAGTGGTTTTGCATTATTGGCATCCAGCCAGAGCAATTGGCAATCCGGCTAGTTGCTTTTTCGTGCTATGACTAATAGGCACCTGCAAAGCCATCCCCTACTTATGCAGTGCAGATATTTTTCATGCAGCTTTTTATTTAAATAAAGCATGCTGAGGATATCCATGCACAGAAAATAATACAGCTGAAAGGTTCACTGCATGGTGATTTATTAGGTGTGCACGTGTTACAGGGCATGGAAACATTTAGGCAGAACTCTTAAACTTCAGTGCTCCTCCTGTCTTTGCGTCCCTTGGCAAGGTGTTCTCAGGTCCCAGGTTGGAGGAAGGCGCTGCGTTCATCGCAGCTTCTTTTGTGGTCGGTTGTAGGGGCAGCAGCTCCATGCAGCCTTTAAATATATGGACTTGAGCAGCGTGCATAACAATGTATTTCCTTTCGCAGATAGCACCTGGAAATAAAAGCAACATTCATAAATTCCATTAAGACAGAAAACTTTTGGAAAGTGGAAGTGCAGCTAGACCGTGGAGTAAAAATGCAAAATAAAGCACTACCTGTTGGCCCTCAGGCAACTTTCTTGTCTGATTTACTCAGGTTGAAATAAGCTGCATGCTCAGAGAGGCCGGCCATATTAACTTGGTTACATTGGTTGCGACATCTGGCAGTGCAAGGCTTCCCATGTGGATGTGTTGTTGGCGCTGGAAACATAAAACAAAATGATATTTGCCGTTATCTATTCGTTAAACGGTAGTCAGTGCTTGCCCCCTTATACTTGTAGTGCCTTTGTGATCGAACACCTGTAGAAGAAAGACGTCGTCATAACTGGAAGCTTCAAATCAATAGCTTTCCTTTGAATAGATTGCCGCAAGAACTAAAAAGAAACTACAAAGGAAAAAAACAGACACAAAAAATGGTAGTCGCACTCCGACCGCGGCTGCTAAATTTAGTGTGCACCGCATCATTACTGCAAACAGAACGTTTTAAAGTTGTCAAAGCTGCAGCCAAAACAACGTACGACACAGATGCTTTGGGGTTTGTATGATACACTCGAACTGAAAAATAAAGAAATCCGTAACTTAGCATCACGTTTGTTGTGGGAACAAGTTTGTACGTGTGGTAAAGTATAAGAACTATGGTAGCAACTGTAAATAACCTATTTTAAGCGGCTATTTTATGACACTTCTACTACTCGGAATTAGCGCAAGAGAAAGATCAAACACGTGAATAAGCTACGCGTCGTTTAGACCATTCCAATAGCGCATTCATAACGGCAAATTACAATATTAAATATTCGCTCGCAACTAAAAATCATGTCCCAGAAAGTTAGACTTAACTCTGAGTTTTGAATATAGTTTGTAAAAGAAACTGGGGATTGAACACGTTTGGATTGAAACGCAGAAACGATCGAATATGTCCGGTGAATCCACATCCTGTAAACGTTTGTCCATGATTGGCAACACGCACGCGTAGCATCATTATTTCCGCCTTTTTTTTTACGTGATGGAAAAAAACCCAACATGTTCAAGCTAAGCAGAGGTGGGAGAGATCGATCGCGCTAGCCAATCAAACACGCACTGCATGATTCGCCATTACCCTAGCTGTTTCCGGCATTGAGCATAAGCACCGACTATACCACGCCTCAGTACTAGCTGTTCTTATAGACAGATATGTTGGGCTGCTTTCAGGGCCTTCGAGTTCTAATATCTACTAAACACAAATTTGTACTGTACTCTTTTGCGCTCTGCTGTGGGCTTCAGCAACAGACAGACTGAACGACTTTGGCCATCGGTGCAGCAGCGCATAAAATATTTCAGCTCAAAGAAAAAATACGAGCAACATATATTCTACGTTATGTCTAGCTAATTCACTTGACAAGAAAACAAATCTGAACTGTCCTGGAATGGTTCGTATTCTAATGCGACGTAAATCGCACACTGCCAAAAAGTAGTGTACATGTAAAAGATAATAAAAAAATCAACAGCACTGCATGGGGCAAGGCAAACGAAAAAAAAAATAAAAATTTAAAACAATTACCTACAGTGTAATGAATGCGCGCACATGTGTCGCCAGCATATATGGTAACAAAATTGAAATTGCATAATAACGATGTTCTTTACGGCAGTAATTTTTGTTCGAAAGCTGTAATATATGGCTCATAATGATGCATTTGACCACAGCGTTTGACAGCGCTCTCCTAAACATTGTTCAGAAACTATTATTCAAACATTCATTGCCTTATTATCCAACCATAAAATCACCGCACCGAAGGCGTTTCCCTTCAGAGAACTAAATAATTCTATCCCATCATGTCAACCAGGCAGCTAATTGCAATTCATAAATATTAAAAGTAATGCGAGTGCGTTACTTCAGCAGTTTTGAGGCATTTTTAGAGAACACCACTCTCGAAGAATTTAACACATGATTGAGAATTAGGGTTCCTTTGTGAAATATTCTGCCGCTTTCACAAGCGCTGCTTCCACGGGCTGAAAGATGATTCTACCGCGCTTCTTTCTGAGGACAACCTTGTCCCATGTTCGTAGATATAGTTTCAATGTTGACCCTTGCTTTCTTTCTATTTTTTCTTCACTGCAAATTTAGTTCTTCAGATCTTAGCTCGTCGAGTATTTTGAATTTCTTGATATGCCCACGCTTAGTTCTACGCGTATTTTTTCTTGCTCTAAATGTCCACCTGATTTGAAAAAAAAAAAAAAAATAAAAAGAATAACATGGGAATTTTTAACCTTGAAGTACTCGTAGTTATGGTCGTTATCGCTTTTCTTTTCCTTAATAAGAATACAGCAAGTATACGGGCTGTTGCATCGGTCAGTTGCGCGTGATGACGTTTCAAGAACACTCTGTCATGAACAGCGACCTGTGTGCCATCTTTAATAAAAAAAATATGTCCATTTGTTCGAACCGAGGACGATTCCGTGAAAACTGAAGATTGTTTTACGTATGTGATTATTATTTGAAACTATGAGGTGAAAAGTATTTTGCATTAACAAAAAAAATATAGCGAAATTATCATTCCACTGAAAATGTTACGGAGCCAACAGTCGAGGCGACCAAAGAGCTCCGAACGCACTCCTCCGTGTTTTAGCGAAGCCAAGGGCAAAACTCTGCGCATTCCTCCTCACACGCTTGGCGCAAAGAACATATGGTTTCCATTCTCTCGTCCTTTTGTCGCCTCTCCGCCCGAGGGCCTTGACTAAAGCAATTCTCCAAACCGCTTTCAACTTCCCGTCTTGTAGCCTTTTCTCCCCGTAAAGCAGTCATCGCGGAAGGGCAGCGACCTTCACTGCCCTCTCTTTCCTCCCGGCTAGGCAGTCGTTGCTCACAATGCCCCCCCACTCTACTCCCCCTCACTCTTCCCTTCCTTCCCGCCAACTTTCCTGGCCGGCAGCCTTCTGGGCTCACGTGGTCCTGCGGGACCTCTTTCATTTCTTTCACCCCCTTTCGTGCTTTATGCCTACTCTTTCGACAGATCTCAAGCAAAAAAAAAAAAAAAAAAGAGGGAGAGAAAACAGAACCATCCTTCTGCCCCCTTCCAACCGTGCCTCACAACTGGACACAAGCCGCTGATTCAGAGGCGTCTGGTCGGCCACACAATCCCCACCGGCTCGAGCTGCTGGAGCTCCTGCAGCTTTGGACAGCAGAACCGAAAAACCAAGCCTTCTGAAAGTTCCGATTCGTTTTAATGGCCATGCCTGAAAGAGGATATTTGTGAGTACCACCAGTATTTTAAGTTGTTTGTTCATAACTGAGCTCTCTGAGATTATTTCTTGCTTTGTCTCCTTGTAAGATCGCTGCTTTTTCTTACCAGGTGTATAAAGCATCAGATCCCTGGGATGTACTTTGCGTGGCAGCATTCATTTTGGATTGTTGCAACTGAGGTCTGCAAATCTGCGCTAGCCGTGTGGTAAGATACTTTTTTTTTTGCATTATTTGGTGCAGTATGTTGTCAGCCTTGATCATCATGTCAATAACCGATATGCTTGCGAGAACGGAAAGTCATTTATTTCGACCGCACCACGCCAGTCAGTTCTGAACTGTATTTTCAGCGCACTATTTTGTATGCATAAACTCTGGTCATAATGACAAAATTTACGGCGCAGAGGTGGCCGATTTGTATTGCAAAAGAAAAACGTGGTCCTGTAAAACATGACGCGTGTTTTGTGTGATTTTCAGGTTACAACTTCATCGCGCGTGTGTTGTGTGTCTGAAGTGGTCAGTTTCTTTTACAAACTATATTCAAAATTCAGAGTTAAGTCTAGCTTTCTGGGACATGATTTTTAGTTGCGAGCGAATATTTAATATTGTAATTTGGCGTTATGAATGCGCTATTGGAATGGTCTAAACGACGCGTAGCTTATTCACGTGTTTGATCTTTCTCTTGCGCTAATTCCGAGTAGTAGAAGTGTCATAAAATAGCAGCTTAAAATAGGTTATTTACAGTTGCTACCATAGTTCTTATACTTTACCACACGTACAAACTTGTTCCCACAACAAACGTGATGCTAAGTTACGGATTTCTTTATTTTTTCAGTTCGAGTGTATCATACAAACCCCAAAGCATCTGTGTCGTACGTTGTTTTGGCTGCAGCTTTGACAACTTTTAAAACGTTCTGTTTGCAGTAATGATGCGGTGCACACTAAATTTAGCAGCCGCGGTCGGAGTGCGACTACCATTTTTTGTGTCTGTTTTTTTCCTTTGTAGTTTCTTTTTAGTTCTTGCGGCAATCTATTCAAAGGAAAGCTATTGATTTGAAGCTTCCAGTTATGACGACGTCTTTCTTCTACAGGTGTTCGATCACAAAGGCACTACAAGTATAAGGGGCAAGCACTGACTACCGTTTAACGAATAGATAACGGCAAATATCATTTTGTTTTATGTTTCCAGCGTCAACAACACATCCACATGGGAAGCCGTGCACTGCCAGATGTCGCAACCAATGTAACCAAGTTAATATGGCCGGCCTCACTGAGCATGCAGCTTATTTCAACCTGAGTAAATCAGACAAGAAAGTTGCCTGAGGGCCAACAGGTAGTGCTTTATTTTGCATTTTTTCTCCACGGTCTAGCTGCACTTCCACTTTCCAAAAGTTTTCTGTCTTAATGGGATTTATGAATGTTGCTTTTATTTCCAGGTGCCATCTGCGAAAGGAAATACATTGTTATGCACGCTGCTCAAGTCCATATCTTTAAAGGCTGCATGGAGCTGCTGCCCCTACAACCGACCACAAAAGAAGCTGCGATGAACGCAGCGCCTTCCTCCAACCTGGGACCTGAGAACACCTTGCCAAGGGATGCAAAGACAGGAGGAGCACTGAAGTCTAAGAGTTCTGCCTAAATGTTTCCATGCCCTGTAACACGTGCACACCTAATAAATGACCATGCAGTGAACCTTTCAGCTGTATTATTTTGCTGTGCATGGATATCCTCAGCATGCTTTATTTAAACAAAAAGCTGCATGAAAAATATCTGCACTGCATAAGTAGGGGATGGCTTTGCAGGTGCCTATTAGTCATAGCACGAAAAAGCAACTAGCCGGATTGCCAATTGCTCTGGCTGGATGCCAATAATGCAAAACCACTGGGCAAGATTGGATTGAAAATATTGGGTAGCCGATAAATCTGGCTGGATGCCAGTTGTGAATATCCAGTGAATAAGCATGGATACAAGATATTGGATGGCCAGTGAGCTTGGCGGGATGGCCGTGATATAACAACCAGTGAGTGAGCTTGGGTGGAAGATATTGAGTAGCCATTGAGTGCCATTGAATGCCAGTAAACAAGGTAGTATGCCAATACTGGTTTTGATAGGAAAGCCGATCAAATTGGTTGGCATATATCTTGGCTCTTTGTGCGCCCCAATCAGACGCCAATATTGACCAATATTGGGACCAATATATCCCAATATTGGACCATTGGCGGTCCATTGACGGCGTGCTGCTTGGGTTTTGCCTCAATACGCACCTGCGTACCTGAGCGAAGAGGCAGACGTGAAGCTGCAGCTCCTGGGCCCTCCATGCACAAGCCACTTAGCATCAATGCACGGCTGTGCACTGTAGAAAAGAGGCGAAGGACGTTAAGCAGCAGCTCCTCGTCCCTCTACACATCAGCCATTTTGCCTCGATGCGCATCTGCACACCGTAACAAACAGCCAGATGTGACAAAGAAGCTCCTGGTTTCTCTACACATAAACCACTTTGCCTCAATGCACGTCTGCATACCGGAGCAAAGAGGCAGATGATGTGAAGCTGGAGCGGCTGGTCCCTCTACGCACAAGCCACTTAGCCTTGATGCATGGCTGTGACGGATGCATTGCTATTTTGCAAACTGCATGCCACACATTCCCATTCAAGCTAAGAGTGGACGACTGGGTCCAATGACAAAAAGTAACATGGTGGACAATGTAAAAAGAATTTGCTGCATAAAGTTTGTTGAAACCAGTTCTACATCCTACATGTAAACAAGCTAAAACCTTAATGTCGAAGGGATGTCCTGTGTGTTTAAAATCATCACGCTCAAACAACTTCAACACTGACAATCATGATTCAATATTAATAATATAGATAATGATACAATACTCACATTTAGCCATACCAAAGAAATGAGAATGCAAAGGGATGTTGCTGTTTTTCCCCCGTGGATGACAGTTTTCCATGTTCAAAGTGCTGCTTCCTGTTGGCCTACGAAATCGGCTACAGCAAATGGCATCTGAAAAATTTTTGTAAACCTCATGCTAGTCTTCAATGAGAAAAGCATTGCCATACAGAAGCAGAACACAAATACTTTTACAACACACTAAAAGCACCAACTGCGGTGCTGTTTTTAGGATGACTAGGTAGAGGTTTTGCTGTAGCAAGCCAAATGTTAGCCTTCAATAAGGAAAGCATTCCCATACAGAAACAGAACACAAAAACTTTTACTACACATTAAAAGCATCAATTGCACAAATGCTTGCAAGATGACCAGGTACAGGTTTCTGCTATAGCCCACATCATGTGACCAGCGGTTATCAGAAGCCTTGTATGTGAGCATGATGCCCTAGATTCAATTTATGGCTATCACTGTATTAACAAGAATGGGTTTAAAGCTACTTTAATATGATAATCTAAGAACATGGTAAGAGCTTTCAGTGCGAGACATAAGCTCAGTATCATGCACTATAAGGTACTGCATGGCTCTAGTGTAGCTTTGGCATTATCTCGCTGTCAATAATGCAGTGAAGTTCTGAGGAGCCTTTGAATATCTGTAAGGACAAAGCAACAACAATTTTGTTTTCATCTCACTTTTGCTCAACTCTTTTTTTTTTGAGCCCGCGGCTTGTATGGCCTCCCAGTATGCCTGTTTTGCATAAAAGAAGGCGTTGCAGGCACCAGAGCTCACAGCCCAACTGTATCGCGGCGGCGGTATGTCAAATTCGTGCCAGAACAGCGCAGAACAACGGGTCAAGAAAAAGACAAGTGCTGACTTTTTTTTTCTCTCATCTCCTTGTCCGGTTGTTCTGCGCGGTTCGGTCCCACATGCATAACCAACATGCGCAAGGTGCTGTCCTGGTTTGTCAAAGCTGAAAGAGAGTACTAAACCTTTAGTTATTTAGTAGCTACAGCCGCTCCTTCTAGAAACTGTAGTTGCCGTAAAGCTCGAGAGAGAAAGATCAGCGGCTGTCCATTAAAAAAAAAAAAAAAAAAAAACTCGCGACGTTTTCACAAGTGTAGGCATGTCGCACGATAGGCTCGAGGAGTGCAAAAGTTTTCTCGTATAGTTTTTACAACTCAGCACGTTGCGCATGGTTAACAAATTAACTCATTTAAAGCTCGGGCAGGCAATCAGAGACAGAGAAGTTGCGCGGCTTACTGGCGCAGCGTCCAGTAATGCCGAAAAGATGGCCCTCAGACTTGAGGCTGCACTTTAGTTAGTCGGCGCGGAGCCATCCTGTCAGACTCGCCTAAAACTCTCGACCGTTCGGCTGCTGTACAGAGCTGTTTCCTTACCCAAAAGCTCACCACTATCGGTGCATCGAAAAGTTCCACTAAAGAAACAAAAGTTCGGTGAAATACTTACTTTGGAATCGGCGGGTGAACAAAGTGTGCCAGCCGCACCAAGCCACAGCAAAAACAATGCTAGCAGTGCATTACAGCCGTAGGTATTTGTAACTGCGCAGAAAATGCAGAACACGGAAACGTGAAGCCATCTTCCATGACTAAACTTCAACATGTCAGGTGGATTGAATTGGCTCATTTCAGATTTTTTTTGAGGATAGGTTCGGTTTCGTTCTTTTTGAGCTTGCTGCTTGCTGCGTCTATTCAGCCACTGATTAAAATTTCACCGCAGCATCATGATAGAAACATGTTTAATGGTCATTTCACTTTTAATCAAAAATTTTTGATGGAAGAATTCAACAATGAAACATGCGGAAAATAAAAAGAACTGTTTAATGGAAACGCTTTTTATCGCATCGATTCGCTCTGGCATCATATAATGCAGACTTGACGGCATTACTGATTTATACGCAGTTCAGACGAGCACGACGACTACAAACTATATCATAGCTGTGTAAAAGCAAATCCAGTGGCGGACGTACGGCGGCTGTCCGCTGGGCGAACGGATTCGACCATCCGCTTTCGTACGTACGCCGGAATTCCGGCGGACGTCCGAAATCGGCCGCCGAGTTGCGGCCGAGTTCGGTTGTCCGTCGGACGTCAGTGGCCGTCTGGGATGTCATTTGAATATGCATATACAGTGAGATCAGGATGAACCGGAATATCGCACATTAATATATTAAAAAGGAGTGATGAGAGCACAGATCCCTGAGGCACCCCTCTTGTCTGTGCATAGGTGTCTGAGATTAATGAGCCATCAGTGCAAAATAATTCGCGTCCTTTCAAAAATTCCCTGACCCACCCATAATTGTAGAACGGAGGACGTAATAATGACAACTTAGAATGGAATGTTCAATGCTGTCATAGGCATTAGTAATATCAAGCGTCACTAACGCTGATACCTCCTTGTTGCACATTGCAAGGCGAATCCTGCTTTCTAAATCTACATGTGCAGACCATACTGAGCATCCATTGCGGAAACCAATCTGGGAAGAACTCAAAGCATTAACCTCTGTGACATGCATTGAGAGGCGGCCATGCACAATTCTTTCTATTAATTTTACTAGATTCGAAGTCAAAGCTATCGGCCGAATGTTTTCAACATGAAAACCTTTACCAGGGTCTTTCAAGAGCAATATAAATGAAGAGTTTCTTTAGTGCAATCATCGACCCCTTCATTTGTGTCGTCGACTTCGTCACCACTACGTGACATCTGGTGGAGGACCAGCCTACAGGTCACCGAGCCAGCCGCCGACTTCAAGGCCTACAACCCGAACACGGTCTGCTGCCTGACCCCATTCGATCTCTGAAGGCATCGACGCTGACAATGGCCCAGCCTACAGCACCGGTTGTTTTCGTCCAACCCCGTGAGCCCCCCTGCTTCCATGGACGACCGGATGAAGATGTTGGAGACTGGATGGACCTTTTCGACCGTGTGGCAGAATTCAACGGCTGGAACGATGATGCGAAACTCAGGCAGGTCTACTTTGTTCTTCAAGGACATGCCCGAGTTTGGTTCGAAAATCATGATGCAGCTATGAAGGATTAGGACATTTTCAAGGACGCGTTTTTGACTGCCTTTTCAAGCGTTGCCCGAAAAGAAAAAGCCCACGCCCTCCTTCAGTCAAGACTTCAACTTCCTAACGAGCCTGTCCTGGCGTACGTTGAAGAGATGATGCGCCTCTTACGCCGCGCCGACCCTAACATGACTGAAGGTGAGAGAGTCAAATTTTTAACGCGAGGCGTCAAAGAATCGCTTTTTGCAAATCTTGTCCGAAATCCGCCAAAAACCGTGGCGGAATTTGAAACGGAAGCGTCTGCCATCGAGAAGACGTTGTATACCCGGATGCGCCACTACGAGCGACCACTTCAGCCAGACTACTCAAGCCACTACCTCAGCGCATCTGCAAGTAGAGAGAACCTCATCCGGGAGATCGTGCGAGAGGAGCTCCGCCGATTGATGCCATCATCGCAACAACCCCAGGTGGCGGTGCTCGCGGACGTCGTCCGTGAAGAAGTCCAGCAGGCGCTGGGCGTTCCTCAAGGACGGCTGCGACTGTTCCAGCACAAGAGGCAACAGCAATGAACTATGGTGGTGCATTACGTCGCCCTGCGCCCCGACGTGATGACTTTCCGAGCCCTCGCCGCTACCGTCCTGTTCCTGAAAACCGCCCCTTAGCCCCCGCCCGCCAAGCCTACCAACGACCCCTAAACCCCAGAAAGTGCGACGCCTGGAGGACTGCAAACAACCGGCCATTATGCTTCCACTGCGGTGAGGCCGGCCACATTCTGCGCGGCTGCCCGTACCGACGAATCGGTCTCCGCGGATTTGCAGTCGACGCTCCACGACCACGCCCAGGTGAACGACCACAAGAAATTGACAACTATCTGCATAGCGGTGAGATTGCGCCACCAAGCCGTCGGTACAGATCTCCATCGCCGTACAGGGCCAGCTTTACGTCGCCAGGCCGTACCTATGATGACAGTATGCGCGGAAGGTCCCCAAGCCCGCGCAGGGGAAACTAAACAGAGCAACCTTTGGAGGTGAGGTTGCTCAACGGCGAAAAGACGAACATCCTCCGCCGCAGACGACCACTAACGACGACGCAGCCATTTCACCGCCGCTCCACACGACGTCATCGACGACAACACGACCAGAGTGCAAGCAGACACCGCCGCCCAGTGAAGTAACAACGGTATGCCCCGGCCATGACCTGAAGAAACGACGGAGCCGAGATCGGACACTAAGGCCCACGTGCAATGCGAGGACGCGAACAAGTGACCTTGAAGTTGATATCGACGGTCGCAGAGTCACTGCCATAGTAGACACCGGAGCTGACTATTCAGTCATTAGTGGACCGTTAGCCTCTCAGCTCAGAAAAGTTACCACCACGTGGGATGGCCCGCTGATTCGCACCACAGGCGGCAACCTGATTACTCCATCGGGACGATGCACTGCAAGAATAACCGTAAATGGGCGTACTTACCCCACCAGCTTTGTGGTATTGCAGCAGTGCTCCCGCGACGTGATTTTAGGCATGTACTTCCTAATTGAACATAGGGCTATCATCGACCTCCGATCCAAGCTCATCAAGCTCTCTGCAGACAATGCCATACCTGCTAGAACGACTTCGACGCAACACATCGTTCTAAACGTCCTCGACGAAGAATTGACAGTGCCGTCCCGATCAAGCGTCGCAGTCAGCGTAGGTAGCGCTGACATTGAAACCGCTGAAGGCATCGTCGAAGGAAATATCCAATTGCTCTTGGAACGAGGTGTCGGCATCGCAAGAGGCATCGCGAAATTCCAGAGAGGACAAGCTCAGGTGCTGGTAACAAACTTCACTGAAGAATACCGGCATTTAAACAAGGGCACGACGATCGCTTTTCTTGACGAATTAGAGGACCTCAAAGATGTATTCACCCTCCACGACCAAACGCTGGAAGACGCACCGGACCTATTCCGTCAGCCCACATTTGACATCAACCCGGCATTGACCCACAACAGGAAAGACCAGATTCTCAGTCTGCTTCGAGGCTGCGGGGAGTGCTTCTCATCGTCATCGAAGGTACGACCAACACCACTGGCCAAGCACCGCATAATAACGGATGAACACGCCCGACCTCTGCGCCAAAGCTCTTATCGTGTATCGCCGCGAGAACGCCAGGCCATTCGCGATCAAGTTGAGGAAATGCTGCGTGATGACGTAATCCAGCCATCGAACAGCCCCTGGGCGGCACCAGTCGATTACCGCCGCTTGAATAGCATAACGAAGAAGGATGTCTACCCACTTCCCCGCATCGACGACACTCTCGACCGGCTCTGCAATGCAAGGTACTTCTCATCGATGGACCTGAAAAGCGGATATTGGCAAATTGAGGTCGACGAAAGAGATCGCGAGAAGACCGCATTCATCACACCGGACGGTCTTGTTGAATTCAAGGTGATGCCATTTGGCCTCTGCTCCGCACCAGCCACATTTCAACGAGTAATGGACACAGTCCTGGCAGGCTTGAAGTGGCAAATTTGTTTGGTATATTTGGACGACGTTGTTGTCTTCTCGTCAAACTTTGAAGACCACCTAAAACGGCTACAGACAGTGCTGGAAGCCATCAAGTCATCGGGACTAACGCTAAAAGCAGAGAAGTGTCACTTCGCCTACGAAGAACTCCGGTTCCTAGGTCACATCGTTAGTAAGGACGGTATTCGCCCAGACCCGGATAAAACAGCTGCAATCGCACAATTCCCACCGCCTGCCGACAAGAAAGCTGTGTGCCGATTCCTTGGGCTGTGCGCTTATTATCGACGATTTGTCAGAAACTTTTCGCGGATCGCCGAACCGTTGATGCAGCTTACAATCATCATCATCATCATCATCATCATCATCAGCCTGATTATACCCACTGCAGAGCGAAGGCCTCTCCCATATTTCTCCACTTAACCCGGTTCTGTGCTAGCTGCATCCACTTGACCCCTGCGAACTTCTTAATCTCATCCGCCCACCTAACTTTCTGCCGCCCCCTGCTACGCTTTCCTTCCCTTGGAATCCAGTTTGTTACCCTTAGCGACCATCGGTTATCCTCTCTTCGCACTACATGTCCTGCCCATGTCCATTTCTTCTTCTTAATTTCTACTAGAATGTCGGTAACTTGAGTTATTTCTCTGACCCACTCTGCACGCTTTCTATCTCTTAATGTTACCCCTACCATTTTTCGTTCCATAGCCCTCTGGGCTGTCATCAACTTAAGTAGAACTCTCTTGGTTAGCCTCCACGTTACAGCCCCATAGGTGAGTACAGGCAAGATGCAACTGTTGTATACTTTCCTCTTGAGCGATACCGGTAAGCTGCTAGTCATAATCTGCGAGTGCTTGCCAAATGCGCTCCATCCCAATCGTATTCTTCTTGTTATTTCCTTTTCGTGGTCCGGATCTGCGGTTACTACCTGTCCTAAGTAGACATATTCGCCTACTACTTCCAGTATTTCGCTACCTAATGTAAACTGCTGTTCCTTCCCGAGGCTGTTGAACATTCCCTTAGTCTTCTGCATATTGATTTTCAAGCCTACCTTTCTACTTTTCCTGTCTAGGTCATCAATCATTATTTGCAGTTCATCCCCTGAGTTGCTTAGCAAGGCAATGTCATCAGCAAATCGCAGATTACTGAGGTATTCTCTATCTACCCTTATCCCTAACTGCTCCCATTCCAAGTCTCTGAATATTTCCTCTAAACATGCTGTGAATAGTACTGGGGAGATTGTGTCTCCTTGCCTAACACCTTTCTTTATGGGAATTTTGTTACTTTCTTTATGCAGAACTATGGTTGCTGTGCAGCCACTATATATATCTTCCAGCACTTTCACGTACGGCTCGTCTACCCCCTGATTTCGGAATGCCTGCATCACCGCCGAGTTTTCAACTGAGTCAAATGTTTTTTCGTAATCAATGAATGCTATGTATAAGGGCTGGTTATATTCCGATCATTTTTCTATCACCTGATTGATGGTATGGATATGATCGATAGTAGAGTACCGTTTCTGAAACCCTGCTTGATCCTTTGCTTGATTGCAGTCTAAGGTTGTCCTGATTCTATTAGCGATTACCTTAGTAAATACCTTATACGTAACAGACAGTAAGCTGATTGGTCTGTAATTTTTAAGGTCCTTAGAGTCCCCTTTCTTGTGAATGAGGATAATGTTTGCATTCTTCCATGGTTCCGGTACCGTCGATGACACCAGGCACTGCGTATACAGGGTGGCCAGTTTTTCTAGCACGATATCCCCCCTGTCCTTCAGCAAATCTGTAGTTATCTGATCCTCTCCAGCTGATTTCCCCCTTTTCATAGTTTCTAGTGCTTTCTTGACCTCGTCCTTCGTCACTGGTGGAACGTCCGATTGTTTTTCCCTACCGCCAATCTCATTACGGTCCTGACTACCATTGCTACTGTAGAGAGCTGTATAGAACTCCTCGGCTACTTTGACTATCTTTTCCATATTAGTGATGACGTTGCCCGCCTTGTCCCTTATCGCATACATCTGGTGTTTGCCTATGCCTAATTTCTTCTTTACCGCTTTAAGGCTTCCCCCGTTCTTTACAGCATGCTCAATTTTCTCCATGTTATACTTCCTTATATTGGCCACCTTGCGCTTATTGATTAGCTTTGATATCTCGGCCAATTCGATCTGATCTGTTGGATTGGAAGCTTTCATACTCTGGCGTTTCTTAATCAAATCTTTCGTCTCCTTAGACAGCTTGCCGGTTTCCTCTCTAACTATTCTACCGCCTACTTCTACCGCGCACTCAGTAATGACATCTCTGAAATTATTGTTCCTTGACTCTAGGGTAATGTCGCCATCCTCAGTTAGAGCTGAAAACCTATTCTGTAGCGAGATCCTGAACTCTTCTGCCATCCCCCTCACCGCTAATTCGTTGATGGGTTTCTTTCTTACTAATCTGTTGCGTTCCTTCTTCAGATTTAGGCTAATTCGGGACCTCACCATCCTGTGGTCACTGCATCGCACTTTCCCGATTACCTCTACATCTTGCATAATGGCGGGGGTGGAACACATTATGAAGTCGATTTCATTTTTAGTCTCTCCGTTAGGACTTTTCCATGTCCATTCCCGGTTCTTCCGTTTGCTGAAGAAGGTATTCATGATTCGTAAGTTATTGCGCTCTGCAAACTCAACTAGTAACTCCCCCCTGCTATTCCTAGAACCAATGCCATAGTCACCTACTGCCTTGTCTCCTGCCTGTTTTTTCCCTACCTTGGCATTGAAATCGCCCATTAGTACAGTATACTGCGTGTTTACTTTTCGCATTGCCGATTCCACATCTTCATAGAAGCTCTCAACTGCCTGGTCATCATAACTACATGTAGGTAGCTAGAATAGCAGCTTGGGCATGTTGGTTATGCATCTTGAGGATAACAGCGCGGGACACAGGACGGGAGCACAAGATTCCGCGCTGTTATCCTCAAGACAGCGCTCGTTGTGTCGTCCTCTAATCTTGTGCTCCCGTCCTGTGTCCCGCGCTGTTATCCTCAAGATACATGTAGGTGCATAGGCCTGTACAACCTTCAGTTTATACCGCTTATTAAAGCCTAATTACGATTCCTGCAACCCTCTCATTAATACTATAGAATTCATCTATATTACCCGCTATATACTTATTGACAAGGAAACCTACTCCTAGTTGTCGCCTCTCTGGTAAGCCTCGATAACACAGTACATGCCCATCCTTCAGTACAGTATATGCCTCATTTGGCCTCCTAACCTCACTAAGCCCTATGACATCCCATTTCATGCCCTCTAGTTCCTCTAACAGCACTGCTAAGCTAGCTTCACTAGCTAGGGTTCTAGCATTAAACGTTGCCAGGGTCAGTTTCCAATGGCGGCCTGTCCAGCGGAGCCAGGCTTTCTTAGCACCCCCTGCTGCGTCACAGGTCTGGCCGCCGCCGTGGTCAGTTGTTACGCAGCCGCTGGTGACTGAGGGCCGGGGTTTTATGGAGCTTATCATAGGAGGTTGTGGCCAATTACTGCACCAGGGTGGCCAACTCCTGTTCTGGTGAGGGAGTGCGTTGCCGGAGGTGTTCACCGGCATCAGGTCGCACCCCAAGCCTGTCTATGCAATTCCATCGACACGCGGATTTTTTTTTTTTTTCATCCGGTGGAGAATTGCGCGGCACCGGGATTTGAACCCCGGTCCTCTTGCATGCGAGGCGGATGTTCTGCCTCTACGCCACCGCTGCACTGCAGCTTACTATCTGACAAAGGCTGACGTAACTTTTAAATGGGAAGCGCCGCAAGGAGAAGCCTTCGACAAACCTAAGCGCCTCCTGCAATGCCCGCCTGTACTTGGCCACTTTGATGAAAACGCCGAGACCGAAATTCACACCGACGCGAGCAGTGTGGGTCTAGGAGCCATTCTCGTCCAGAAGAGTGCCGGACAGGAAAACGTAATCGCCTACGCTAGCAGGTCCCTCACAAAAGCCGAAGTTTCGTCCATACCTATACGGCCGACCATTCAAGGTTGTTAGCGACCATCATGCGCTCTGCTGGCTGGCTAATTTGAAAGATCCCTCCGGCCGCCTTGCCAGATGGAGCCTACGACTTCAAAAATTTGACTTGACTGTAGTCTATAAGTCGGGCCGGAAGCACTCCGACGCAGACTGCCTATCACGCGCTCCCGTCGACGCTCCCCCGAAGGACGATGACGACGACGCCTTTTTGGGACCGGTAAGCGCCAGCAGTTTCGCAGAACAACAGCGATCAGACCCTGAGCTGAAAGCGCAAGCCGATTACTTAGAAGGAAAGACCACTTCCCCTCCTGGTGTGTTCAGGCGACATTTATCATCGTTCGCGTTAAGCAATGGCCTCCTAGTGGAGAAGACCTTTGCAACCAACAAGACCGCGCAGCTTTTTGTAGTGCCTAAAAACCTCCGGCAGGAAATTCTGCCGGCGTTGCACGGTGAGCCCACAGCAGGCCATCTCGGATTTGCGCGCACGTTGCGTCGAATCCAGGAGAAGTATTACTGGCCGCGACTGCCTGCCGAAGTTGCCCACTACGTGAAGACGTGTCGTGAGTGCCAACGACGCAAGACGCCGCCGATCAGACCAGCAGGACTACTAAACCCGATTCCGCCCCCAATCCTGCCCTTTCAACAAATTAGGATGGATCTCCTCGGCCCCTTGTCATCTTCGTCTATGGGTAACAAGTGGATCTTCGTGGCAACTGACTACCTTACCCGTTACGCCGAAGCAAGAGCACTACCAAATGGTACCGCGGCAGAAGTGGCCAAATTTTTTGTCGAACAAATTCTCTTGCGACATGACGCCCCAGAAGGGCTCATCACGGACACAGGAACGGCGTTTACGGCAGAGTTGACGCATCTTTAAGTTATTATTCTTGTCTTTTGAAGTTTCCTGAGCAGCAGGGGACACAAATCTGTTGAATTCACCGGTTTATGTGTGCACCGAGCGCGGCTCCATGAGTACGCGGTATACGCTCGAAAGAGTGCCACGCGTCGTCTGCTAGCGCTCCCCCTGGACCCCTCGAGAGGGCGCTCGTGTAGTTGTCGCTACCTTTAAAAAAATAGAGGAGCCTTAGGTCACGTGAGCGTGCAGTGCCAGTTCCGACACTGGCGTGCGGCGGCAGCTGCCAAAACGAGTACGCAAGTGTAGGACTCTGCAACCTAGTAGACGCATGCGCGCATCATGCATCGCATGCTGTAACATGATCACGCCCAGTTTCGAAGCCAGCTGCCGTAGGCCTACAGCGCTCGATCGGAAAGTGACGACGACTAACAGTGACACCAATTGACCAAATACGTGCGACTGCGCACGATCTTTATATCGGACGGTCTGCGAAGGTGCCATTCATGCGCCTGGGTACGAAGAATTAACGTTCTAAGCAGTTGCCACGAGTACTAGTTTAAATAATTAAGACTGCCTAACAAGACGCTTGATTGGTTTCCACGAACTTCTGTCCAAAAGCGCTAGCTGACGCACGTATGTTTGTACCTCATTGCGCTCTCAGACATTCTATGTGCTCCGTGGGCGACAAGTTTGATGTCGCATAGTCGCTGCGCAAGCTGTCTTGTGGCACACACACTTGGCACGACAGAAACTCGATCGATCGCTGCTGATTTCTGTTCGCATCCATTCGTCTTCCGAGGTCACAACGCGATAAAAAAAATACTACATAGGACAACGCGCGCGAAGGTGCCGTATCGCGGCCACGTACCACTACATATGTGGCCACAACTACATATAATACCGCTCCTCCATCAACAAAATGCCAATCACCAGCATGCAGCCCAACTACCTTGTATGCGCAACCATTTGCGGATCCGTTAGCAGCGAACCGTCCGGGTTCTGAAGGAGACGGACTTTACAAAAGCTATGCAGAACGATGCGCAGCGTCGTCTGCTCTTGGCCAAGCGGAGCGTACGCCATGCTGCACTTTTTTCTGCACCTCTTCTGGAGCGAGTGTAGAGTGAACGAGAACTCGTGCAGAACTAGCCCTGCACCTTGACTGTTGGAAAGGCGCAGTCAATGGGAACGCCACTGTTGGAAAGGCGTAGTCAATGGGAACGCCGCTCCCGAGTGATGCATCTGACAGCGTAGCCCGGCCAAAAGTACGACGGTTTATTTCCAGATCAAGGGGTATTATACAGTCAGAGGGGTGAGGGGAAAGAAGGAAAGAAAGAATGAAAAGGTTGGTGCCGTTGCCGGTTCATAGATGGCGATAGCATCCCTTCCTCCTAATAACCATAGCGATCCACAGGTTTCTTGACCCGGGTAGACCTGCGCAGCTGTGTCTCTTGGGGAGCAGGGTCTGCGGGCTCTGCCGTGGATGCGTTGTTCTGAATAGCTAGCGGGTGGTCCACTGGTTCTGCTGCTGGACTGTCTGTACCCGTGAGTGTGGATCCCTCGACGTTGCGCTTGCGGATTTGATCAGCATGACGACGGACCACCACATTATCCTCCGTCTTGACGGTGACTAGTCAAGCTCCTGTTGTTGACTTCACCTTTCCGGGTGTCCACTTGTCACCAACACCGTAGTTACGGACTAGTACAGGGTCCCCCGGAGCTAAACTCCCGCTGGCGTCGTCCGACTCTGGTGTAGCTGCTCTGATCTGGACAGGTTTGTTCCTGAGAGGAAAACACATGTCAAGTCTGGTGCGTAGTCGATAACCTAACAGTAATTCTGAAGGTGATAGGCTCGACTGCCTTGGGGTATTCCGGTATCGACACAAAACTCGTGCGAGTGCGGTTGAGAGATCCACGCCAGGCATCTTCTTTAACCCATCCTTAACCGTTCTGACCGCGCGTTCTGCCAGCCCATTGCTTTGTGGGTGGTAGGGCGGTGTTCGAATGTGGGCAATGCCATTCCTGTTCATGAATTCGGCGAAATCCGACCCGGTAAAGGGCGTGCCGTTATCAGTTCCTACAGTGCGCGGTAGTCCGAACTGGCTGAAGAGCGTACACAGCGCGTTTACCGTGCTGCTTGACGTTGCACTCGAGAGTGGAATGGCCTCGATCCATTCGCTGTGGGAATCAACCACGATCAGCAACATTTTGTCCCTGATAGGTCCAGCGAAATCGAGGTGCAATCGGGACCATTTTTCTTCTGTAGCTGGCTAGTTTACTGGGTCACGTGCTGGAGGCATTGGTAAAGCCTGGACACAGTTTCTGCATTCATCGGCTATTCGGCTAATGTCCCGGTCGATCTCCGGCCACCAAAATTTGGACCGTGCTACCTTTTTCATGGTGCAGACGCCCTGATGGGCTTCGTGCAATATCATCAGCAGTCTACCGCGCGCCTGTTTGGGGACTACTACACGATGTCCCCACAGTAGGAAGCCACCCTGAACAGATATTTCATGTCGCTTTTTGTAATAATTCAACATCTTCGTGTTACCGGAGCAACATGCTTTGGGCCAACCCTCCTGGACGTACCTGCGGACAAGTGCTAGTACCACGTCCGTTTCTGTGAGTGACCGCAATTCTTCTATAGTGATGGCCGACTGGTTCCACTGGTCGATGGCGGGGACAAACTCTGCGTCTCCTTCCGGTGCGGTCTCCGTTTCCTGCAAGGCTTGAGGTAAACGGCTTAGGGTGTCCGCGTTAACCATCATTTTTCCGGATTTGCAAAGCAACTTGTATTTGTACGCTCCCAGCAGAAGAGCCCATCTTTGTATTCTCGCGGCGGCCATGATGGGGGTCTGACGATCCATTCGTAGAAGGCCGAGCAGTGGCCGATGATCCGTCACCAGGGTGAACTTCCGGCCAAGGAGGTAGTCCCGGAAACGTGAAACACCAAAAACGAGAGCCAACGCTTCACGTTCGATCTGAGAATACTTCTTTTCGGCCGAAGTTAAGGTCCGGGACCGAAATCCGATGGGCCTCATTTCCCCATTAATGCGATGGAAAAGTGCCGCTCCCACACCGTGAAGTGAGGCATCGCATTCCAAAAGTAGTTCGAGCTTCGGATTGAAATATGTCAACACAGGGGCTGCGCAAAGAGCCTTTTTCGACAGTTCGAATGCTGCTCGTTCTTTATCGCTCCACATCCACCTGGCTCCTTTCGTCAGTAGCTTATACAAAAGCGCAAGTAAGGTGGACAGGTTAGGGAGAAACTTGTGGTAGAAGGTGATGAACCCAAGAAAGGCACGCAACTCTAACATTACGCGGAGAAGGGGCTAGTCTGATAGCGTCGATGTTCTTTTCAACCGGGTGCAACCCGTTTTTATCAATGCGGTGACCGAGATATGTTACTGCTTGCTCGGCGAAGCGACATTTGTCAGTGCGCAGCTTAATGCCATTTTCCCTGAAGCGTTGCAGTACTGCTTTCAGGTTTGAGTCATCTTGGCTCTTGTCAGCTATCAGCACATCGTCAAGATAGACCTGCACGCCGGTTAACCCTTGGAGCACGAATTCAATTTTCCGCTGAAAGATTGCTGGCGCAGAAGAGATTCCAAATGGTAGCCGATTGTAGCAGTATAGCCCTTTTTGTGTGTTGATGACGGCCAGTTTCCGCGACTCCTCGTCCAACGCTACCTGGCTATAGGCGTCTCGCAGGTCTAGCACACTGAACCGTTCTCCTCCCGCTAAATTGGCAGACATGTCGTCAATAACTGGTAGCGGGTATTGCTCAATCTCACACACAGGATTTAGTGTGGCTTTAAAATCTCCGCAAAGGCGCACTGAGCCGTCCTTCTTCAAGACGGGAACAATGGGTGTGGCCCATTCCGAATATGGTACAGGCGATATTATCCCTGCTTCCGTAAGCCTATCCAACTCCTGTGAAACTTTTTCTTTGTAGGCAAAAGGAACCTTCCTTGCCTTGAAAAACTTGGGGGTTGCTCCGCTCTTGAGATGAATCCGTGCTGGCGGGCCTTTCAAGAGTCCGGTGCCCTCGCCGAAAAGATCAGCATAGCTGTTCAGAATTTCCCCGGCAGGTTGATGGGCAGCTGGCGGAACCGTGCTGGCCACGTTAGTCTGCGCCTTTACGTGCAGGAGAGTCATTCCGGTGTCCTTCAGTTTCTGCAATAAATCCCGGCCACAAAGACTGGGGCCTCTGCAGTTTAACACCACCAGATTGCATTCCACTGTAGTTGCTTGATAACGCACGTCCATGTTCCTGACGCCCAGCACTGGTAGCTTTCCAAGATAGCACGATAACTTTATCGGCGATTTCGCGAGCGGAGGCCATTCATTGCGATGTTTGTCATAAATAGCTTTTGAAATGACGCAGACTGGGGATCCAGTATCAATGTCCATTTTTAGGTCAACGCCGTTCCATGTGAATGTTTCCTGAATGGGCGGTAGCAGCG
This sequence comes from Amblyomma maculatum, assembly GCF_055883805.1. Lineage (NCBI taxonomy): Eukaryota > Metazoa > Arthropoda > Arachnida > Ixodida > Ixodidae > Amblyomma > Amblyomma maculatum. Next base: position 162,236,138 of record NC_139354.1, read on the forward strand.
TCTGCGCCGCCGTACGGAGGGACCATATCTGCGATGTACTGCTATCACTGTCTTCCGATTCCTGCCGCTTCTGTGCTTCCATGGTACCAGTTCTGTTAACGCTGTCAGCCGCTGAGCACATCTTCGCTAGATGCCCGTATCGTCTGCATTTGAAACATTGCCGTCTGTTAAAGCGACATACTGCAGTCTTGTGGCCGTAGTTACCGCAGCACTGGCATTGCGTTCGCGGTTGCGTTCGTATCTCTGATTGGCGCCGATGAGTTATCTTGAACACGTTTGGATCCCGAGCCTCGCCGGTTATGCCTCGCGAATCTAGTTAGGCGCTTTCTGCAGCTAGTGCTAGAGCCTCTGCTTCCTTTAGCGACAGGTCTTTTATTGCCAGAAGCTGCTTTTGTAAACTCTTTGATCGGACGCCACACACGATGCGGTCTCTGGTCATTCTGTCTAGCATAGACGAAAAATTGCAGTTCTGTGCTATTTGTCGTATAGCGACAATAAATTCCTGTACGGATTCTTCTTTCTGATAGCGGTTGAAGAACTTAAAACTTTCTGCTATTTCGTTTGGTGTAGGATCACAGTAGCTGTTCAAAGTCTCGACTACCTTGTCGTAGCTCAACGAACTTGTTTTTGCTGGCGCTACTTTACTGCATAAAACTTGAACGGTCTTCGTCCCAAGGGCGGCTACTAGTAAAGCCCTCTTCTTTGCATCAGCTGAGGTTTCATTGGCCTCAAAGTACGCTTCTACTTTCACCAGGTAAGCTTGCCACTTATCTTTTTCCTCATCGAAGTCCGGTAGCTTGTGACCCATGTCTGGCGCTGTCCTGGGCCCGATATCCTTGCTTCAGCCTCGTCGCCACTGTTGGAAAGGTGCAGTCAATGGGAACGCCGCTCCCGAGTGATGCATCTGACAGCGTAGCCCGGCAAAAATACGACGGTTTATTTCCAGATCAAGGGGTATTATATAGTCAGAGGGGTGAGGGGAAAGAAGGAAAGAAAGAATGAAAAGGTTGGTGCCGTTGCCGGTTCATAGATGGCGATAGCATTGACAAAACGAGGAGAGAAGTGCAAACGGCGCGCGCGGCACTGGCAAAACGAGGACGGCGGTGCTGCACTACTTGAACTAGTGCAGCTGGTGCAGGCAAATCGAAGAGACCTATAGAATGCTCCGTCGCTTCTGCGCATGCGCCAGCAGAAAGAAGTGAGGAGGAATAACTTGCCGGATGTGACGTAAAACTTGTTTTATGTTTTTTTTTAAATGTCTGCCGCTTCTGTCCCCGTTTCTAGCGATAGGCCGATAGCTAGTCGCCAGTCGCCGGCTGGCCGGCTCCGTGATCGCTCGCAAGCCGCACTTGGCTGTGGCGATGGTGGCGGACGGGTTTCTTGGCATCGTAGTTTGAATATCGTAGCGGTGTGGCCGTGTTCCTTTCCACTTGTTATAATACTCCTTGAGCTTCGGCCTCGCGTACTGCTGTTCGTCAAGCGGCATGCTGTGATAGCACCGTCTCCGACCTGTGGACTCTGCGACGCTAGTTCTGGAATGCGTGTCAGCACGCCCGCCCTTGTCGATGGAACATGCCTGCAGCATGTTGCAAGTAACTGGTGTGGTCAGCATTCCATGTACTTACTTGCATTTCCCGAGATTTATACGAGCCTTTGGATCATCCGGAAGTACGTACACAATCGGACTGAGGTGTACAGCGCAAGTAGCGCAACACATGGGATGCGAAAAACTCGTCTCCGATCGAGTGCGTAGTTGAATGGAATCTCGCTGTCATTTTTATCGTTGTCCTCGACTTCGACACCACTATTTAGTAGCAGTGGTAAACTTTAAACACCTCGAAATACCAGTATAAAAAGGCCGGTTGGAGCCTTTAATTTGTACGAAATTGCCTCTCTATCCTGGATTTCAAGAGGTCGGTTAGTGTATCCGCAGGACAATTGTTTTGCCATTTTCGTTGCCTTTATCGGATGTACAAACACGGAATTCGGTGTCCAATTGATGCAGGCAGCTTGGCACAGCTATTATGAAGCTCCGGTGCGGTAGCCAGCCTGGGACTAACCGGGAAGGCCAGCTATTCATCACAGCTCTCAAGCGACTCGCTGCCGGCCTACTGGACTAGTCATGCAACCGTGGAACCCAGGTATATTTTCAAGTAAACTTCTGTAGTACTTAGGAGTGCCGGGAGGTACAACGCCCGTGCAAAGAAAGAATGCTCTCCACATCTCCCGACGCAGTCCTGTCTCTAGTTTTGCTCCTAAAGTTGAAGGCTCGTCGCGCAAGCTGTGAAAGTCCTGGTATTTTTGCACAGTATCTTCCAGCTGCTCTAGCTCTAGACAGTTCTTGTGTCGAATTCCTGTAGTTTTCATTTCTTTTTTTCAGAAAGCATGCTACGGCATCCTATGTTATTTCTACTTGCCCTGTTGTGCTTATCATTGTAGACAAGCATGTAGACTAGCGCCAAACAATAAATGAACAGTGCTGCGTTCGTGATTCCATCTTTGTCCAGTCATTGCCCTTGCGACTAGTTGCAGCATGCTCCAAAAACAAAGTTTGCCAAGTAATTATTTCCTCTGCCTTAGGCAAAACAGGTCAGCTGTGAAAGCTGCAAAGATATGGACTGATATCCCTTCATATTGTTTCACACAATCATGCTAATGATGTGTTGCATTTTCAAAGATTTAAGCAGTCTGCTTGCCAGCGCAAGACGGAACATTTATTGCGGACTGCATATTGGTTGTGTAGTGTCAGAATACACATGCATCTCGATTTCAGGACATTCAATACCCTCGATTGCTCACAAAATACTCCAATTGTCATGATAGCCAATTGCAGCTATGGGATAAAAAAGGTATATGGACATAAATCATTGCAAGAGTAACAAAACTGCGTAAATTTGCACTGTTAAAAAATATTAAACACTACATAGCGAAAGTAGTTTTGCTAGAACCATTGCTGTGACCGACATGGCAAACAGTGCTTGTCGCCTTTAGTGATGTGTTGAGCACAAGGCCTGCATGGAGATTTTAATCCTGTCAGTTAGGCGGAGTTATGTCCTGTTTTTGTTGTGTTGTCATGCACGCAGGCCAAGGTAATGCCATATGGTCCTTGGTTCCAACGCTGCAATTCTGAAAAAGTGACTGCCAACACAGGTCCGATGTACACCGTCCCACTGCTAACCGTGTGTATTCCTAAGTGATGTCCAAGTCTTGGGCAGACACTAATCGACGCAGCTCACAATGCAACATTCTTGCCAAGGTGGTTGCCTACCATAAAAACCACATGCCATAGCTGCCATTCATGGCAGCCCAGAAGTAATGAAGTGCTGACGAAACACAATTTAGATGCTCAGTGAGTTTACACAAGAGGGAGTTGTTAATATGGTTAATTAGTCATCCAGTGAAATTTACACTGTATTTTGTTAAACAAAGCTCCTTTTGTGAAGTAAAACAAGCTCCAAGTAGCCACAGGCAGAAAGTAGGCAAGTGGCAAAAGATATTGAAATACTTATTGTGAATTGTGTTTTATTGTCGGATTCCTTTGAAGGGACACTAAGGAGGATGGAAAGCAGTTTTCCTGTATTACTAAGATACAGTGTTCTAATCTTAAAGAGACCACACGAGTCGCTTTGGGACGTTAAACCCCACAAACCATTAAAGAGACCACTTAAAATGAAAGCAGAGGTTTTAAAAGGATGGAAAGACCAAGAAACAGAACAAAGATGCTGCCATTACCGGCCAATTTTGCAAGTAAAATGCATGCTTCCACACAGAAGTTTTGGTGCGGATTACTGCAAGATATATTGTGACATGAGCCACTCTAACGTGGCAGTGACACGTCCACTTCATCAAGGTCATCATGATCGACTCATGGGAAGGCTTCAAATTTAAATTTTCTCACCAATAAATACTATATGCCACAATTGCTGCCAGACAACACAGCCAAATATGAGAGAATAATCAAATATTTACTGAGACCAATGACTTAATGGAGTTGTCCTCAGTGTCCCTTTAAAAGGGTGCACTGAAGCATTCAAGCAAAATATCCACTGATGCATGTGAGAAAATATTTTGAGGTAACACAATCTTTGCTCTAACAGAAGACTGACAACTTCACCACAAAGAGGGAAAACAGCTGCCTAGGTACACTGGTACAGCACATACAGCAACCGTAATAATTAGCACACATGCATTGCAATTCACAGAATGTCAGGAAATGTAATCGCTAGGTTAAGTGTACTGGCATTAAATGTGCAAGCATATTTTGCAGATTGCCGAGATTTATTTGTTGCTTAAGAACGGAAATGTGAGCTAGTTGGTGCATTGCAAGATCAAAAAAACAGCGCGGCTACTTGGGACAAACAGAGAGGAGAATAACGGACAAGTGCTGTCCGTTATTCTCCTCTGTGTTTGTCCCAAGTAGCCGCGCTGTTTTTCGATCTTATTTGTTGCTTCAATTATTTATTTCATATATACGGGCACACCTTTGGGCAACAAAAAAAAAAGGGCGTGTAGGTGCCATGAAATGGGTCAGATTAGATGTGCTAGGTTTCTCTCCTGTAACCAGTTGACGGTGGATCCATCCAAATGTGAGGTCCGATGTTCGACGACCCAAAAATTACCTAAACGGGCATCACTGCCAGCCGTCGACCAGAGCATATGCAAGAGAGGTGGTCATGTGTAGCCTAAGCACGGACATCTGCACGAGAGAAGGCAAAAAAAAAAGAGCTGACACTTTGGGTATCACATCAAAAATATGTGTAAGCCCACTCAGCAACCAAAAATGACGGACATTGTGCATGCATACAACGCATGAATATGTCAGCACAACTTAACAGTGTTGGCCGTCCATGTCATATCGTAATTATGGTGCAGTGAGGCTTGTTGATGAATTAAACAGGCTCTGATCATCACAAACCTTTCAGCAGCACTTTCCCACACTCAATGTGCTGACCTTTCAATAAGACAGCTTTCTCCTCCTCGCATTGCTAGAATGCATCAGAAAGTTCTTGCTCACAGCATATAAATACGATCAATATGATAAAGCTCACCATGAATGTTATTACGGTTTCTTCCCCTTCCCCCTTATCATCTTCCTGTACTGTATGTACAGCTTTCTTGACCTATCCACATCCAAGGGCGAGCAACTCTTGAGTTGCTCGCCCAGAGCTAAGCATCAGAGAGGGCGCTAGAAATTTTCCTTTGGTGTATTGTAGGACGCAGCCTAGCTGACAGGTGGTGTTGGCCGTATTCTAGACGCTGTCATTTGCAAAACTATCGGGACGAGCAGCAAAACACGGGGCCAAGATGAGAAGACATCAACAGCATGACAGACCACACTAGTAGGACCAGACATTCGATCGCGACTAAAGACGGACACAAATTGGTGGTTAGTACTTTAACGCATATTGCAACCGCACGAAGGACAAAGGAGAAAACAAACAGGACGGAGCGCGTGAATAGGTATGTGCCATCAACTTAGAGAACAACGACAACTGCAATATTAAATTTCCGCACCCCTTGCATAGTATGTTTCTCTATGCTCCTTGCTGTACCATTTCTTTCTGTCCCTTGTCCTTCCGCGGTTGCAATAGCTCAAGGCCACAAAGACGAATCCAACAAACGACTATATATGAACTTATAAACGTGCAACTAGGTTGGGCTCATATTGAGGCATGTTATCGTCATTTTTAAATCGAAACGGAACAAATAATTATGCCTAGAAGAACCTGGCAGAGGAAGAAAATCACAAACTATCACAATGCATTTAAACAAATCGAGAAATAAAAACCAGAGCGCATTTTCAAAATACTAACCCAATTTCCAACGAACGCCGCGGCACTTTTCCGTACCTGCCCACGATTTCGCCAAAATGCAAAGAAAAAAATAACAGGCAAGAAAAAAGTTGCGATCATGATGATGGCCGGCTCGGAAGGAGGCTGCTACTGGCTAATGGCTCAGGGGTTCAGGCGTGGATTGCGAAAGGGATGCGGTGAGATCGTGGGTACAGACTTTTGCATGACAGCGTAATCGCCCAACGTCTTGCTTGTCAATGTGTACATGGATCCATGGATCGCGATGCAGTGTTGTCGGGCTCCCATTGTGTTCTTGTCACCTGCAGCAGCAACTGTTGTCGTAGAGCCGCGACATTTGTGTGGGTGCAACAGGCAAGGCTCAGAACTATCGGTCAACTGTGCTTGAGCTGCGATAAAAATGGCAGGTACATGTCCACTTGGCTACATTAAAAGTAGTGACTAACGTTCTTCCTGAAGTTCTAAATCCCGGATCCTAAGACGTGTGTATCGTGGAAGCTGGCCACCTGCCGATAATGCTCAATGTATACATATGGCTGGACCTTGTTTGCAACATTTCTAAAATGTTTTGTTCGTTGTAAAGTTCTGCATGAAATATATGCGTATAACCTTTCTTGTATTTAAAACAGCATTTCGTGCACCAAAATCATCTACTACAGGTCAGTGCTCCATAGATTCAAAATAGCAATTCTCTCACCATTTGGAACACTGCAGGGCCGTACATTTATGACCTGATTTATCTGCAGCTATGAAAATAACTGCTTTAAAAGGGCTCTTGTTATTATCATATACCATTCGCGTAGGCCTGTGTCACTTTGATTTTACAGTTCCTTATTGCACATTTTCTTGACTCCACCTTCAGTTTAAAGCATCTGAAAAGTTAGTGGCGCTGTATGCACCAGCCATCGCGACCCGCCAAAGCTTATTAAGACGAATAAATGACTGAACCTCATTTTCAGTGAGTAGGATAAGGAAAAAATACCTATGGCGGTTTTTTGTTCTTCTGTACATGTCATTAACCACGCAAGTCTGGGTAGGAAATGAGGACATCGTTTTATTTTCTCTCAAATAGTCTGTCAGGTAAAAAAAAAAATGCCCACCTCATTCTCCACTTACCAGAACTACGAAATAAGAAGAGAAAACATTCTCCTCAACATTATTTAGTCACAGTGGCTGTTGGCTACATAAAGAACTGCTGATTTCCTTTCTGTTGTCTGGCCAGTAACTTAATGACAGCTTCTGTTCTGGTAGTCTTGATCCCATTGGCACCATAAGGAGGTTCTCACACTGCTTCGCTGTTTCATCACATTCCACATGACAGGTACGGTAATGCTGGTAATTCTGCATCCGTTGCTGTAGTCAAGGGTGGCACTGATGAATACGCTTAGTGTTAAGATAGATGTCTCCATAGCTCAGTTGGACGATCCATATCTGCACTTTGGACTTGGATGTAGGATAAACTGTTTCTCAGGCACGAATGCAGTCGGTACACAGCTGCAGTCGGTACAATGCTGCCTTTGGCAGCATTGCGTGTTGTGTATGAAATGGCATAGTGTGCAGAAGTCCAAAGCATTTTCTGTACAATGTAGCAAATGCTTCACATCTGAAGGACAGTCTGCTGACTTTTTTCAACTATATTTTTTTTGTGGCAGTCGAACACTCCGCATCCAGATAAAAAAAGTATACCTAGCTTTAGGGGTAAGAAACACGGCAGGACATTTTAAAATGTAAATTTTCAAAATAGGAATGTTGCTCTGAATATCTTTGAAACTTGACAGTAAAAGATGGTGTAACTGCCCGCTGCCTAGATAGCGGGCAGTAACGAGCCCACCATTAAAATGAAGGTCAGTGATGCAGTGATGCCCAACTTACAACCTAAGGGGTATGTACAGCCCCCTTGTTTTTCTAAGTCAGCTCCTTAACGAATGTTTTTTTTTTGCACACTACTGAGAATTTTATTAATAGCGCTGGGAGACGAGCATGTATGCAAAGGGACACATTTTCTTTAGCTGGCTTATGGTGGAAGAAACTATGACTTCCTCATGAAAGAGAGTACGGCGAATACAATAACAATCCTAACTTCAAAGCGACAGAGCCACGGTGCAAGTACAACAATCATCCCACAAGATGGAAGCGACGCTATGTGATCCCTAGCGGAAGCCTATGCCTTGCTGTTTCACGGCGGCATAAGGCAGTATGTTTGCAGTTGTAAGGATTTCGCAATGTCATGCATACAATATTGCATCATTGGATGCTCAATGCACCTGCGTGAAATGCCCACTAGGGGTGAAATTCTACCGTTTTTTCCAATAGCAGCAGGAGCACTGGGAATTTCTGTGTGCATTGCATAAAAGGCTGCATGTGCATAGCTTTATGTTGATCTGTTATATCATGGTGCAAAGGTGCACATGCTTTGCAGCATTCTTAGGTTTGCTAGTAACCTGAAATGCCATATAGTTTCTCAACACATTTTATGTAGTCCTTGTTCTTTAGTTTCTTTTTTTTCATATGTACGACCTCTGCCCTTGTGTAAAGTGTTCATTTGCAATTTATAATCAGTGTCAGAGTCATAAATATTGCTTGTCCTATGCGACCACATCAACAAAAATAAATATAACAACTGCTTTCCCTCTATAGTCTCGGATACAACTTAAGTCTGCAGTAACTGCCATGCACAATTTCTTCGTCACAGAAAGTAGTGTGTTTAAGGTCTTTCTGGTTACCTAAATAAAAGCTATCCATCAGACAAAATTACCAGCTGAAGAATACTATCAATGCTTCTTGCTTGTTTGGTGTACTTACACATCAAAAACTGATTGTTTGCCGTTCAGTGGAGTAGCACACATGCTGGGAAACATTCATTGGTCATTGTTAGCAACTGCTGTTTAAGTCCTATCCTACTTATACCATCCATGTCACACCCCCAAACCTAGATATTTAAATGAAATCACAACAATACAAAGTCTACCACCCATCATAAAAAAAAAAAAACAAACAGGCGGCCGACACCAGAGCTCCGAGAACTGCTCGCTAAAGAGGCGACATGCCCGCTGCAGGTGGAACCAGACCTCCGTCCATACTTTTGCAAGCACTTCGTGAATTCCCAGGATTTGACACCTCTCCTCTCCTCTAATGTTAGTGCGTGGGGGAGCCCCTGAAGGTGATTTAAAGGTCCACGGAAACGGCCCCCAAGAAACCACTGACAAACGTGTTCAGTGTGTAGAACACATCCTTTTGAGCATTAACGCAAAGTATAACTCCTTGGAACAAAGCCAGCGATTTATTATTAATTTTTAAAAACAGCGTTTTTTGAAATTCGCGGGCAGAGGAAATGTCGCTTGGCGGTGTCGCATGGAACTATTTCCTAATCCCGTGACGTCACGGGTCGGTTGACTGGCAAGGCTGCAAGGCTTGCTAGAAGCTGCCATTCGCTGCGGTCACTGCAACCATGACGTCACGAACACACTTCCGGTAGCTGCGAAAGTCGTCTGCTCGTACGCTGCTCGAACTCTGTGCGGGCTGTTACAGCTCGCCGCCCTTATCGGTTAGGTGGCCATTGCCCATTAAGTGCAACAACCGAAGCGACGCAGGGATCGGCAGAACGAAGCTGCATTTACAAATATCTTATTTATATAACGTGGTTTCAGGAGTATCGGAGTGTCGTCCGACGAGGCGTCAATAGCACGGTCAAGCACCGCACGATGGCAGCACCTCCTCGACCGCCGTAAACACCGCCGCTGTGGCCCCTCCTCCCGCATGCCGTTCGCGAACGACACGGCGGATCGTTAGCACCGATGTCCGAAATAAAGCGTGCTAAACTTTGTTGGCGTCTGGAATACTGAGCCGAATATCAAGTATGAAGCCCTCGTGAGGATCGCTGACCAGCAGCAAATTGCTGGTAAGAGCTATAGCCGTGATACAAGCTAGTTTCTGCTCAAGCCAGCTGCCGCTGGTGCATTTCGGCTGATCCGATCTGCTCGTACTAGCTCTGCGATTAATGCGTCGGCAGAGTTATTCCTATAATTATTTTACTATGGCAGGATAGGAATCACTATAAGGCAGTTTCATAAGTAGACGATTTACGACAGCATTGATCATGTTCCAAAGCGTCGACCGCCGCGGCTTCGAAGCGAAACAATAGACCTAGCGACGACTAGGGACGGTCACGCACGGCGCCGGCGTTCGCCGCGCTCGCACGTTCCACCCCCGCGGTAATTGTGTAACGTATCTCAGCCTGCTCGCGGCATCCCGTGCTGCAAGCGTTGCAAACTCGTGTACTTTCATAGCTAAGGCCGCGTATTTTTTGGCGTTCTGCTCAGCAACAAGCCGTTCAAACGATACTGTAGGCACGACAAGGCAGTCGCTGCGTTGTCGGCCGTAATCGAAGACGTCGGGCGGCATCATAACCTATACATCGATCTTTAAACGTGATACAGTGGCCAAATGAATAACTTTGTGAAGCAGACCCGCTCGTACGTTTCGCGCACTCGGGCGCCGACGAGTAGCTTCCGTCAACAGACGCCTTCATAACCTCGGTTAACGACGCAAACCGAGGTCGTCAAGCTCGGTTTGCGGTAACCGCGGTTAGTGGTGCAACCATGGTTTGGTCCGCCGTGTAACATAGGATAACCACGGGTTCGCGGTTACACTAACCGTCGCTGCGCGAACTGGCGAACTCCTCAGGCGTGTGCAAGCGAGGACGGGTTGGTTGGCGGAGTACGCCAGCGAGCCAGCGCGCGGCAACCGGAAGTTCGTCGAAGTGACGTATGTCTGGGCGGAGCTTTGAACTTGCTTGTATTCTTTGTTTTTTTATGGCTCCCTTCGGCGTACGAGTTGAGAGGGAAAATTAGAAGGGTCATTTTTAATCGCCGATATCTCTGGTGTTGCAGAAGCTAGATCGAAAATTTTTGCGGGAGAATGATGGGTGGTTCAATAACTATCAGTGTTATGGCGTTGTTTACCCTTCTTGGTGACCCCTTTCTGGGGACCTTTAAATAAGACGAATAATGTTTCATTACAGCTATAGTTTAAAGCACTCAGTTACTAATTTAAATATAGCTATTAGTTAAATAAGGCTGGTTATATCTATCAAGCTAAGAAAAATATTTTGCCCATAGCAATGCCGCCACCGTCCCCAGCTTAGAGAAAATATAAATTCCTGCAAAATAGATATTCTGTTACTATTGTCATCACAGGAAAAGATCTACAGAAATATGCCAGTATTTTTACTCTTCTCCAGCAGCAAACTTCCCCTTGTTGTATAGCTAAGTACTATTATAAATTTCATATGTTTAGTAAGAAAGCAGACAGAATTACAGAAAAGACACCCACAGTTACATTTCTCGAGCAATTGTAACGAAAGGAATGCCTTCACTCAGTTCCTTGGCTGGGCTGTACACAGCTGACAGATTTCCATGAGCAGTATGTAAAAAAAAAAAAGGAAAGTAGTAAACTTCGAAGGTTCACTGAAGTATAGATGCCTGTGGGACTAATGTGCAGCAACTCAATTTTTTTGGCTAAGTTATCGATTAGATATAGAATAGCTTCTCAGCTTTTACATACTTCCAGTTATTTAAGTTTTGCACTGCTGCTTCCCTAAAGGGACACTGCAGACAGTTTCATCCTACTCATCTAAAAAAAAAATCATTATATGGGTTCTTCCAGGTAGGTTGATATTTTTTCGGCAGCAAGAGGTGCATTTATTACTCTGAAAACAATCAAAATGCAACATTTGATTTGCACCTGTGGTGTCATGACCAAAAGAACTACTTGTAGAGTAAAACCCATTCGCAGCACGAATAAAACAACGACAAGAAGGCAGTAAGCTTTGCTCTCACAGAAATGGCATAGAACAGTCTGAAAAATTGTTGTGGCCTGTAGCACAGCATGGCTGCCCAAGAAGACAGAGTTAGGGACTCGGCCGATGGAAGCCCCCAGCGTTACCAAACTACCCCCTTCCCCTCTGACCTACAAGACTAGTGGAATAAGGGAATTACGCATAAGCATCCACCAAAGCACAGCGATAAGGCTGCAAAGGAAAGCTATGCAGCTTTATCAAACCCTCTTTGGTTGAAAAAGCTGCATATCTTTTCTTGTAGCAATAGGGCTGCCATCGGTTGGATGGCAATGAGTAATCACTTTTTATTGCAAGTCTGCTTAACCTTGAAGGGTTTCCCTAAGGCATATGAAATGAGCATTAGACGATTTTTTGTTCAGTGACCACATGTTGAAATGTTTTGTGTCTGCCTGGTCTTGCTTTGTGACTAAACTGTGCACAAGTGGAAGTTGATGAAGACAGTGATGCGCAGCATGAGAAAGTGGCTGTATAATGCGTGCGATGTCAAGGTGAAGCTATAGCTTAGTTTAATGCAGCGCCCAGAGAATCTGACCTGTGTAGCTTGCCATGGGTTCAAATCACATTCGTAGCCGTGTGTCATTTATATGCTTTTTATTATGCACCCATCACGTGGTGCTTGGCGTCACAAAGTGCCTCAGGGCTTCAGACCAGAAATTTGCTTGCAGGCAATTTTTATTTCTGCGCATGCACCATACTGTTGTACATGCACAGACCAGAAGGTCACAGTTCAGAAAATGTCATGAAGGCATCACAAATTTCTCCAGGAGAGCCCCCTTAATCCTTACGAGATGCAGCTCATGCTGCAAAACACACTTATCATCAATCAGTAGTGAACGGCTGTGTAGTCGTGCATTGGACTGCTGGAGTAAACATTAAGTAACGTCACCGTGGTTTACTTACAAAAGTGGCCATTGGTGGCTTAGCTGTATTTTAGTTTCTATACTTTTGTAATCTATAAAACTTCTACCATAGAAAAAGCCTGTGTTTCATTATTAGAACACAGTAATTTATTGGTATAGACCAAGTTCATTTTGCCCTCACTATTCCCTTAAGTTGTTCTCATTTGGATGTGGATAGGTCAAGAAAGCTATGCATACAGTACAGGCAGATGATAAGGGGGAGGGGAAGAAACTGTAATGACATTCATGGTGAGCTTTATCATATTGATCATATTTATATGCTGTGAGCAAGAACGTTCTGATGCATTCTAGCAATGCGAGGAGGAGAAAGCTGTCTTATTGAAAGGTCAGGACACTGATTGTGGGAAGGTGCTGCTGAGAGGTTTGTGATGAGCACAGCCTGTTTAATTCATCAGCAAGCCTCACTGCACCATAATTACGATATGACATGACTGGCCAACACTGTTAAGTTGCGCTGACATATTCATGCGTTGTATGCATGCACAATGTACGTCATTTTTGACACATATTTTTGATGTGATACCCAAAATGTGCGTTCTTTTTCTTTTTTCCCTTCTTTCGTGCAGATGTCCGTGCTTAGGCTACACATGACCACCTCTCTTGCATATGCTCTGGTCGACAGCTGGCAGAGATGCCCGTTTAGGTAACTTTTGGGTCGTCGAACATCGGACCTTCACGTTCGGATGAATCCACCGTCAACTGGTTACAGGAGAATGATTCTCTCCTTGCTCCTCCAGGAGAGAAACCTAGCACATCTATTCTGACCCCTTTCCTGGCACCTACACGCCCTTTTTTTGGTTGACCAAAGGTGCTGCCGTATATATGAAATGAACAATTTAAGCAACAAATAAATCTCGGCAATCTGCAAAATATGCTTGCACATTTAATGCTATTACATTTAACCTAGCGACCACATTTCGTGACATTCAGTGAATTGCAATGCATGTGTGCTAATTATTGCGATTGCTGTATGTGCTGTACCAGTGTACCTGGGCAGCTGTTTTCCCTCTTTGTGGTGATGTTGCCAGTCTTCTCTTGGAGCAAAGATTGTGTTACCTGAGAATATTTTCTCACATGCATCAGTGCATACTTTGCTTGAATGCTTCACTGCACCCTTTTAAAGGGACACTGAGGACAACTCCATTGAGTCATTGGTCTCAGTAAGTATTTGATTATTTCTCTCATTATGGCAGTGTTGTCTGGCAGCAATTGTGGCATATAGTATTTATTAGTGAGAAACTTTAAATTGGAAGCCTTCCCATGAGTCAATTCATGACGACCTTGCTGAAAACGACGTTTCACTGCCACATTAGAGTGGCTCATGACACAATATATTTTGCAGTAATCTGAACCAAAACTTCTGTGTGGAAGCATGCATTTTACTTGCAAAATTGGCCGGTAATGGCAGCATCTTTTTTCTGTTTCTTGGTCTTTCCATCCTTTTAAAACCTCTGCTTTCATTTTAAGTGGTCTCTTTAATGGTTTGTGGGGTTTAACGTCCCAAAGCGACTCGTGTGGTCTCTTTAAGATTAGAACACTGTATCTTAGCAATACAGAAAAACTGCTTTCCATCCTCCTTAGTGTCCCTTCAAAGGAATCAGACAATAAAACACAATTCACAATAAGTATTTCAATATCTATTGCCACTTGCCTACTTTCTGCTTGTGGCTACTTGGAGCTTGTTTTACTTCACAAAAGGAGCTTTGTTTAACAAAATACAGTGTAAATTTCACTGGATGACTAATTAACCATATTAACAACTCCCTCTTGTGTAAACTCACTGAGCATCTAAATTGTGTTTCGTCAGCACTTCATTACTTCTGGGCTGCCATGAATGGCAGCTATGGCATGTGGTTTTTATGGTAGGCAACCACCTTGGCAAGAATGTTGCATTGTGAGCTGCGTCGATTAGTGTCTGCCCAAGACTTGGACATCACTTAGGAATATACACGGTCAGCAGTGGGACGGTGTACATCGGACCTGTGTTGGCAGTCACTTTTTGAGAATTGCAGCGTTGGAACCAAGGACCATATGGCATTACCTTGGCCTGCATGCATGACAACACAACAAAAACAGGACATAACTCTGCCTAACCGACAGGATTAAAATCTCCATGCAGGCCTTGTGCTCAACACATCACTAAAGGCGACAAGCACTGTTTGCCATGTCAGTCACAGCAATGGTTCTAGCAAAACTACTTTTACTGTGTAGTGTTTAATATTTTTAACAGTGCAAATTTACAGTTTTGTTACTCTTGCAATGATTTCTGTCCATATACCTTTTTTATCCTATAGCTGCATTTGGCTATCGTGACATATGGAGTATTTTGTGAGCACTCGAGGGTATTGAATGTCCTGAAATCGAGATGCATGTGTGTATTTTGACACTACACAACCAATATGCAGTCCGCAATAAATGTTCCGTCTTGCGCTGGCAAGCAGACTGCTTAAACCTTTCAAAATTCAACACATCATTAGCATGATTGTGTGAAACAATATGAAGGGATATCAGTCCATATCTTTGCAGCTTTCACAGCTGGCCTGTTTTCCCTAAGGCAGAGGAAATAATTACTTGGCAAACTTTGTTTTTGGAGCATGCTGCAACTATTCGCAAGGGCAATGACTGGACAAAGATGGAATCACGAACGCAGCACTGTTTATTTATTGTTTGGCACTAGTCTACATGCTTGTCTACAATGATAAGCACAACAGGGCAAGTAGAAATAACATCGATCGAATAGGATGCAGTGACATGCTTTCTGAAAAAAAGAAATGAAAACTACAGGACTTCGACACAAGAACTGTCTAGAGCTAGAGCAGCTGGAAGATAAATACTGTGCAAAAATACCAGGAATTTCACAGCTTGCGCGTCGAGCCTTCAACTTTAGGAGCAAAACTAGAGGCAGGACTGCGTCGGGAGATGTGGAGAGCATTCTTTCTTTGCACGGGCGTTGTACCTCCCGGCACTGCTAAGTACTACAGAGGTTCACTTGAAAATATACCTGGGTTCCACGGTTGCATGACTAGTCCAGTAGGCCGGCAGCGAGTCGCTTGAGAGCTGTGATGAATAGCTGGCCTTCCCGGTTGGGGTTCTATTTCCCGGTTAGTCCCGGGCTGGCTACCGCACCGGAGCTTCATAATAGCTGTGCCAAGCTGCCTGCATCAATTGGACAACGAATTCCGTGTTTGTACATCCGATAAAGGCAACGAAAATGGCAAAACAATTGTCCTGCGGATACACTAACCGACCTCTTGAAATCCAGGATAGAGAGGCAATTTCGTACAAATTACAGGCTCCAACCAGCCTTTTTATACTGGTATTTCGAGGTGTTTAAAGTTTACCACTGCTACTAAATAGTGGTGTCGAAGTCGAGGACAACGATAAAAATGACAGCGAGATTCCATTCAACTACGCACTCGATCGGAGACGAGTTTTTCGCATCCCATGTGTTGCGCTACTTGCGCTGTACACCTCAGTCCGTTTGTATACGTACTTCCGGATGATCCAAAGGCTGCAAGCACTGCTGTTCTTCAAGCATGCCGCTTGACGAACAGCAGTACGCGAGGCCGAAGCTCAAGGAGTATTATAACAAGTGGAAAGGAACACGGCCACACGGCTACGATATTCAAACTACGATGCCAAGAAACCCGTCCGCCACCATTGAACTTGCAGAGAGCCGGCTCCGTGAACTGCGCATGCGCGCCCAGAACCAAAGTGGAAAGGAGGATCCGTTGACTTTCTTGACGGATGTGATGTCAAATAACTTTTAGTATTTGCTTTTTTCTGGAAATAAGCATCAAACCCAGATGTCAATTAGTAATTACCCCGTTTCACAGCGCGCGAGCCACCCGAGCAAAAGCTGGCGCGCTTTTCGGGCAACGGGTGCTCGCGCCTTGCGAGCCCTAGGTCGCTTTTCATGCGTCGGCTTGTTGTAGTTTGCGGGGCATCATCCCGATAGATGCAATTTCGGTGAAAATCTGATTCAGTTTGTGGATTGTTGCCCTAAATTCAACAGCGCAGCCTTCGGTCCTGTCCCTGGCCTGCCTGCAGCCTCCGACTACTGTGAGTCGTACGCGAATGATGGTGTTCCTTACATGCCCGCGAGCTCTAGGTAAAGCATTTGTCGGCGTTCTGCTACCGTCTTGCAGCTTTTTTAACGAGTTTTTACACGGCAGTGCAGCTAGGCGGTAGTCACAATTACTGACGCGGCGTAATCACGCGACAGTCTCCGGGCGAAGGCATGTGGAGGCTGCATAATGGCGTCGATCCCGTTTCTTCGCGCTTGAAACAATCGTTGCATACCTGCTGCTGTGCACCGATCGGTCGCCGGTTGCTGTTGTCTTCGGGGTGCACTGGGGTATTGGGACGTGCGGGGCGACTTACAGATGATGTGAAACTATTTGTGAGTCGACAGTCACAGAAGTTTGAAATTTGCTTTTTTTTAAGATTCTTCGTTCGTGGCCTAGTCTGTTTGGGCAGTAGCAGGCATTTTGGTGTGCGCCATCGTGAACGCGCTGGTTTATGATCAGGAGGTTTTATTACCTTCCTCGCAGCTTCAGCAGATAGAGTGGCTGGGCCCATAGAAACGGTCGTGCTTCTGTCAAAAAACTCGTCAGGTATTCATCCATGCGGCCCATACGTGGTGCTGCAGTGCAAGAGGTCAGCTTCTTTGCAGTGTCGACGAAGTGCTAAAGAAGGGGAGTTGCTGGCCAGCTGAGAGATAGTATAAATGTAAACTGGCCCAGTGCGAAATGAGCCCCGGAGCGAAACGAGCCTACTGCTCAGCACAAAATGGCTACAAGATACGGGCGTATACCCGCACGAATTTATTGTGCTTATATGCTCACACGTTCCACTGTCGAGTACTCACATCGGTGCATGCAGCAGTGAGGGTGACTCTTCTGCTATCATAGGTTCTTGCCCATGAGAGTATCTGCCCTTTTACTACGAAAATAACTGCATTGGTAGAACTCGCTGAGCTTGTTTATATAGATTTAACACTTCGAATGCATGTCGCTACCGCCGAGTTCCCTAATATATATATTTTGCCTGCTCCAACAGCGTCATCACTTTGAGAAAACTGGCAATGATAACAGAAACAATGCCCCCATAAATAGTGGGCAGAGCTTCGCTTCAAGCTGCTGTCAAGGCCATTGACAGCTTATTTGAAAACAAAGCAATAAATAACCTGAGGCGGTACGTTTTGTTGAGGAGAGTGAGGCACCGTTGCATGTACTACCTCGTAATCCTGTCAAAGAGCTTGTAAGTTGCTGCTATAAGCACTCTTCATTACAATTCCATGCAAGCCGCAGCATATTCCGCACTTACTGCACACATGGTTTAACTTAGTCTCTTTGTTGCTATTTCAGTGTTTTGCAAGTGTGCTAAATATTTGTATTTGTGCTAGCATTGACTGCCAGTCTCGTTGCTACCTTTTTCCTTCTGCGGCAGGCACTCTCACTTGCTTTACTCGAATCAAATTCTACTGTGAGTGAGTTTGCTGAATTTATGCAAACTAAATGTAATTGCAGTATTGCTCTCATTTATTTACATTTGCAGAGGCAAGGAATACTCGGGGCCGACGTACGAGTTTCTTCCACCAGTTGTATTCCTCTGCTACCTCGGTAGTCCAATGCGCTGTAACTGGTGTGACCAAATGGATACTCTCACTCCTTCTACTGGTTTAGAGCGTACTCCTAGTTAAGTTTAAAATACCTTGCTTGCAATGTATTTAATTTTGTTGTGGAATATTGTCACCCTTGCATTTGCTGATATGTTATTATTTGGAAAGCATTCAGAGTGATTTTGGATGCATGATTTGCAGTGGCGGGAGGTGGAGAAGCACAAATGTGTGACTGCAATTTTTTGCCTTTCTAGTTTTCAGTCTTTAGAATTAAAGCAACAGATTGATATGTGAACAGGCCTGGCATGGATTAAAGAGTTTGTCATATACAACAACACTTGACCCTTGCGGGGATAACACCGCTGTGGTTATCTGAGCAAAAGTTCTCTGTATGTGATGGTGTCGGAAACATGGCATTGTCTTAAGTAACTTGGCATGGAATCGGCCACTTCTTGCACTCTCTTGACAGCATCTATTGTAACGTGTGCTAGGCGACATGCCTTCGGATCTGTCTGCAGCAGTTCCCTTGATCTATCAAGATGGGGTGGTTGTTGCGAGTTGGAAATTCCTATTCTCCCGACTACACCAATAAAATGCAGTGAAGCCAAATACAGGAACCAATGTGTTATGTGGTTCATTGTGAAGGCTTGCCATTCTCGTAACTTTGCCAAATCGCTAGAAACATTATTTTTAAGCCCGGTCTTCTTTTGCTCATAGCACAACTCCTTTCGTGCATCTGTCAACTTTCTGTGATTTATAGTTGGCACATTTTGCAGAGGGTGAGAAAATTTGAGCTGGTGTGCCACGAAGGTTAAATATCTGCTTATTGAACTCTTCTCGGGAAGCTGCATGCAAATCCTACCTAATGTGGCTGTGAGGGCTTCGCACTTGATTGATGTACCGGCGCTTTACTTGTGGCAGCTGGTCTACATTGTACAGGACTGCCACTTTGAGGAGCACCAGCACTGCTATGAAGCAGATTCACAGCATTGTTCCTGGTGGAAGCAAGCCACTGTAGATGTTGCCCTCATTCCAGTGCAGCTTCAGCCAGTGAAGTTTCACAATGCCCGTGTTGGGCGAACAAGAGGCCTATGAACTTGAGCATTTCACTTAGTCATTTCTTCCAAACATCCGTCAAAACAAGTAACCTGTTGGGTTTCCCCAAAATCCCTGTGCAATCATATTTATTTTTATTTTTACAAATAGTTTGTATCATAAGCTGGAGAGCCTTCACTCAAGTATACACTAGGTTCCTATCTACGTGAAAACTACACGCTTGTGTGCCAGTGGCAGCAGATCGTTGCTAACGATTGTGGACACCCTCCTAACTGAGAACATGCAGCGATCATGTGTACATACTCAAAAGCAAGTGGGTACGGAAACTGTGTGCACCTTTGGCCACTAGTTGGCATTACAGGTGGTTGTAGTACCTGAATCGCTAAAAGCTGAAATCAGAGCTTCTTCTGACTGACTCTTCTGGCTTCTTTGCTGCTAGTGCGATAAAAAAATTCTGTAGGTGAAGTTGCTGAATCGCACAATTTGTGTTTTTTTTTGTTGTGCAGCCTGACATGAACATTTCTCCATCTAAGCTGCCACCATTCTTCAGATAAAGATCGCTTGTGTGTCACTACTTGGTGCGATATATGTCAGGGATACACATAAGCTCTGCGTTTAAGCGTATGACGCTACATTGTTAACAGCTATAGTCAGCAGCTGCACTTGGGAGTCTTCTGCATATTGATTTTCAAGCCTACCTTTCTACTTTTCCTGTCTAGGTCATCATTATTTGCAGTTCATCCCCGAGTTGCCTAGCAAGGCAATGTCATCAGCAAATCTCAGATTACCGAGGTGTTCTCCATCTACCCTTATCCCTAACTGCTCCCATTCCAAGTCTCTGAATACTTCCTCTAAGCAAGCTGTGAATAGTACTGCCTAACACCTTTCTTTATTGGAATTTTGTTACTTTCTTTATGCAGAACTATGGTTGCTGTGCAGCCACTATATCTTCCAGCACTTTCACGTACGGCTCGTCTACCCCCTGATTTCGCAATGCCTTCATCACCGCCGAGGTTTCAACTGAGTCAAATGCTTTTTCGTAATCAATGAATGCTGTGTATAAGGGCTGGTTATATCCCGAGCATTTTTCTGTCACCTGATTGATGGTATGGATATGATCGATAGTAGAGTACCGTTTCCGAAACCCTGCTTGATCCTTTGCTTGATTGCAGTCTAAGGTTGCCCTGATTCTATTAGCGATTACCTTAGTAAACACCTTATACGTAACAGACAGAAAGCTGATTGGTCTGTAATTTTTAAGGTCCTTCCCCTTTCTTATGAATGAGGATAATGTTTGCATTCTTCCATGGTTCCGGTACCGTCGATGACACCAGGCACTGCGTATACAGGGTGGCCAGTTTTTCTAGCACGATATCCCCCCCGTCCTTCAGCAAATCTGTAGTTATCTGATCCTCT
Organism: Amblyomma maculatum; assembly: GCF_055883805.1. Lineage (NCBI taxonomy): Eukaryota > Metazoa > Arthropoda > Arachnida > Ixodida > Ixodidae > Amblyomma > Amblyomma maculatum. Next base: position 162,256,820 of record NC_139354.1, read on the forward strand.
CTAGCTGATTTCCCCCTTTTCATAGTTTTTAGTGCTTTCTTGACCTCGACCTTCGTCAATGATGGAACGTCTGACTGTTTTTCTCTACCACCAATCTCATTACGGTCCTGACTACTTTGGCTACTGTAGAGATCTGTATAGAACTCCTTGGCTACTTTGAATATCTTGTCCATATTCGTGATGACGTTGCCCGCCTTGTCCCTTATCGCATACATTTGGCTTTTGCCTATGCCCAATTTCTTCTTTACCGCTTTAAGGCTTCCCCCGTTCTGTACAGCATGCTCAATTTTCTCCATGTTATACTTCCTTATATCGGCCACCTTGTGCTTATTGATTAGTTTTGATATCTCAACCAATTCGATCTGGTCTGTTTGATTGGAAGCTTTCATACTCTGGCGTTTCTTAATCAAATCTTTCGTCTCCTTAGACAGCTTACCGGTATCCTCTCTTATCCTACCGCCTACTTCTAACGCGCACTCAGTAATGATATCTCTGAAATTATTGTTCGTTGCTTCTAGGGTAATGTCGCCATCCTCCGTTAGAGCTGAATACCCATTCTGTAACGAAATCCTGAACTCTTCTGCCCTCCCCCTCACCGCTGAATTCGTGGGATTAAGGGTGCACAAAACACAGGATGAACTATGGGGGGTGGGGGGAACTACCACCATTCCTGATCAGGGTTAGCTTTTTCTGCAGAAGACTTGTGGCTGCTGTGCGGTTTCCATATACTATTAACAGCGTTTCTGCATATGCCTTTCCTATGCCATGGTTATGTAATGCATGCATGATTGATGCTTAGACTGAATCAAATGCTTGTAATATAAGCAGGTTGTATGTAGGGGTTGCTTACCGTATTTATACGATTATAGTACGAGTTACTTTTTTAGCAATTGCATCACTGAAACAGCACTTCATGCTATGTTTAGAAGCAATATCTGAATTTAACACTTTTCTTTTTTTGTTGATCATCAAGATAGCTTTACCACCGGTAAGCCAGTTGCGAGGAGAAGGCAAATTTCTGGCAACTTCGAGGCTGTAAAATGAGGCAAGGTTAAAAAAAAGGTAACCATGGAGAAAGACCAGAAGGTGGAAGTGAAAAAGAAAATAATAAAAAGGCGTGGTTATTGAGGCTTCGAATTCTCCTGTTTAATATTAGATCATGGCCAATGGGCAAAACATGCAGGGAGTGATGCGGGATTCTAAGCGAGAGAAGAAAGCATGTAGTGCTTAGCAAATCGTGTCTAATCAAGAGGGGGGAAACGAGTGGGGGCATGTTCATGAACAGCGATAAGTAACTGAGTAGTGACACTGAATAAACCACTCGGATACTTTTCTTTTGGATTTTTAAATGCCGTCTCCTTTATTGCCACATCCCCAGCTATGGTTGCCTTTAATGTTACGATTTCGTGTTATAATCGTGAGCTTGTGTTGGAATCGTGACAATTTTTTTTATTCTCGACACAAACTCTTCCCTCGCATCATATATTCATTATGGAATTGTTTACCTGTAAACACGGTATATTCTGTGGTTCCTCTTTCATCTGATTGATGCCGTGAACATCTGCTGTGGTCAAGTGGTGTGCCTGAAATCCAGCCTGGCCTTTTTGTTCACTAAAGTCTAGGTTTCCTCTTAATCTATCGGTGATTACCTCATTGAATACATTTAAACCCAGTTATAACCTAACTAAGACAGGTTTGCAGTTTTACTTTTTGGTTCTGTGAAATATTTGCGTGAAGAAGAGTGGAAACCAAAATAAGGAGTACATATAAGTGAAATCACCGTGGGAATGTTTACAGCAAACCCCAATTTCTCGTAGTCATAAACTTGGGAAAAAACATTTTGCAATTGCACTGATAGCGCAACTGTGGCAGCAGCCTCCACCATCTCCGCTGCAGTTCGTGCAACATGGTTATGAGAGGTGTGAGGAGGGTGGCCAGAGACACCTCGCCTGGGAAATTGTGCAGTCATGCCACCACTGCTTGAGCTTGACTGGCCGTGAAGGCACCTGTGTCTTCACGTATGTTCCCGCTCTGTCTGCCCAGCACAGCCGCCCTAGGAAATACATACTTGCCACTCACATTGCCACTGCTTTCCTCCGTCCCCATTCCAACATGAGAGAGCTGTCATTGGAATCTTGCGAGCAGTTGCATGGTTGTGCTGTTTACCTTTAAATCTGTCAGTGAAGAACTTAGTGATAGATACTGATTGATAATGATAGTTAGTGACAGTGATGATAATGACAGAGATTACTATGATGTCATGGCCGAAACTTGCACCATGATGACATCACATTCAGTCATGACGTTACCAGGCGACTCGAGCACACGTGAAGGTTAACCCGATCCAGTCGTCAGTGCAGCACCTTTCATTTGGCGTTTGCTCAAACGCCACATGACACAGCATACAAAAGCAGACGCAGTACAGCAAGCATCAGCAGCATTTCAAATTGGTTTACAGGAAAGAAAAGGCGTATCTCACACTTCTCCGCGAACACCTGAATCGAGCCATAAGGAAAACGAGGAAGGAGGTGCCATAGTGGAGGGCATCAGACCACCGTGCAATAAAGGCTTTCACCTCATTGCTCTTTAGTGGTCCAAAGTGCCCCTAGAGTTTTTTTTACTTTTTGCTCATATGAGCATTCAGTTCAGTGCTGCATAGTGTAATGTTAAAAAAGCACGAGTACCAGGGACCGATGCATTTGTCACCTGCAGTCGCTCATTACGACCTTGGCTGTTCCTTTTATGTTATTTTGTGCTTGTCATGACACATTAATGTGTTACCCCGCCGGGGTGGCGCAGTGATTAGCGCGCTTCCTAAGGATGCAGGATCGAATCCTGGCCTCGGCGACCGCTTTTCGATAGAGGCAAAAAGCAAGGCGACCGTGTGCTGTGGAATATCAGTGCACGTTAAAGAACCCCAGGTGGTCTAAATTTCCGGAGTCCTCCACTACAGCGTCTCTCATAGGCCGAGTCGCTTTGGGACGTTAAACCCCACAAACCATTCATGTGGTTCTGCCAGATATACAGTAACTTGGCACTAGCTAACAGAAAGTCACTGTAGAGAGTAGTGATGTGGTACTAGCTGGTATATGGTAAATGGTATTATATTGCGCAAGGCCACTCTAGCATTTTTTTCCCCGGAAGCTTAAATGGAATTCTTTTTGACTCAGGCAGAAAAGTTTCGCAATTTGAACGCCCATGCTCTTCTCCAGCGTAGCTCTGTGCCTGCACTTCACTGCAGTGCAGGCTTGAGCCAGTGGCAAACGTATACATAACCAGCGCTGCCAGCTTTGGCGAATTAGTCTGCTCGAGGTTGTGGTTACAAAAAATAAAAGTAAGCATCAAGATACCCCGCATGCTCACTTGAGATGCAGACTAAAGGTCGTTCCTGCAGGAAGCATAATCAAAATCAGATGTGGGTTTCAGTTTGAGCACAAGCAGAGTTTTCCACATTAACAGTGTTGAGCTGCCCTTCTGCCAGGAAGTGCTCTTTGCGAACTGATAAGTACAGTAGAACCCCATTATAGTAAAGTCGCCGGGACAGGCTAAAATCTTACTATATCAGTTGTTAGTGATGACATGGTCCTGAAGATACTACCTTGTAAATAAAGTCTGCTTACTAAGCACATCTTGTTGCTTTATCAAAAAACTCTAAAATGCCTTCCATCTCTCTCTTATCGTCTCTGTGCCATTTCCTTTTTCATTTTGTTTTTTACATCTAGTAGAAGTACCTGTTTAGCATGAATGCAACATGGATACGAATACAGCCGAGCTTGATTTCAGCTGAGAACTAAAGCATTGCGTGAGCGCGGCATCATCTTCCGCTGTTTCCATCTTTTAAGAGGCAATAGATGAAAAATGCGCGACAGTCCAGCACTGCAAAACCGCACAAGTCACGCCTCCAATTCTTGCCACTACTCCTTCGTGCTGAACAGTGTTGTGTGAATGTTCGGTCGTTTCCTCGCTTCCCTTTTTCTTGCCGCACTTTTACTCTATCTTTAAGTGACCGGCCGTCTTCTTTTTGTGTTTGTAGTCGGCTTTACATTTTCCCCCCTATACGCTGCATGCTTTCCCTCACGGCTCCAAGCCCTAAAGTTGGCTTCTTCTCAGTGCTGATGAACCTAGCGGTAAAACCATAAAAAAAAGCACTAATTTTTTTTTTTTTTAAGAAAAACATTTCCTCGCGATTATAAGTAATGCGTGTGCAGCAATGTCATTTCGTGGGAAGTCGACGCCGCGGCCAGACGTTGTTTAGTATAACCTAGTTTTACCAAAAGCACCTTTACTATGATGGGACTTCAGTTTCACTTTACTATAGCAGAGTTCTACTGTACAATGATAACCGGTCATAGACTCCTCCATATTTCACGAGTGGAATGGAGTCCAGTTTTGTGCCCATTGCAGAAACAAGCTGAACAAGCTGGTCATTCTATGTTTCCGTTTTCTGGAGAAGGTGCTTTGCAGCAATACCTAGCCTTCAGGGGCCGTGCAAAAATCTTAACAGTGACCTCCTACGAGATATTCAGAAGAACTTGTCCAAGAAAAAGTATAGACAATCAATACGATCTGTGCAGGGGAGTTATGTGCTAGGAGTTAGCATTGCTGTTCTCAATGCCGCTGATGGGTTACGACCATGCAAGCAGGTTGTGCCACCTAATCTACTAATCAGAGTGCGACACATTGTACCAATTCTCCACCCTCTGCCTCCTACCTTCTCTTCATCATCCCTCTTGTCTCTACTTTGCCACCTGACAATCAAGGTCTCAAAGGGACGAACAACACAAGCTGTCTAAAGCCACCACTTGAAGGACACCAAATTTTGGTTACATGTTAATATGACAGCGTTAAAGGCTGCCATTCACCAGAAAATTTGGTATCAGGGTTGTGAATGAAAAATTGTGGGTGATAGCTGGGAATTGATTGGTGGCAGGGTTGTGCAAAGTCACTTGATCATATGATATGGCAGATTTGGCAGGAGCTGCCAACTCAAGCTTCTCGAATCAGATGGGTAGGTGAAAGGAATCGAACCCTCCAGGACTCTTGCATTTCAAACCAGACATGCTACCCGTAGGCCACAAAGCACTTCATACGGCTAGGTTAAGGGAGGCTTTATATTTGTGTCAGGCAGTCTTTCATATAATGTGGTAGTTCATGACTCTATGCTAAAGAGTATGTATAAAATAATGCAGGTACCACCTTTGCCGAAAATAACCAGGCTGCGTGCTCCACTTTTCAGCCAAGTAGCAAATAATTTGTACCACTTCTGAAACTGTAAATCTGTGCTTGCGTGCTCACTCCTGTGCTCTGTGCTCTACGCATATCCAGCTTTAAAGGGAACAAAGCGGAAACGAAAAGCACAAAAACAAGGCTCACAAGAAGCAGTAGTGCTGGCCAATGTTATTCGACGCAGCCCAAAGGCCTGGAGAGTGAATGAAGGGAATTGACAATGGCAGAGAAGGAAATGAACACACTACAGCGCAGGTAGGAACGCATCCACAAAGCTTCACAGGAATTTGTGCATGATCCTGGAAACATCTAAAAAGTAACACTGAAACACAGACAAAAAAAAATCAAGAGTGCATATAGAAACCTACACGCATCTAACACGGGACAGGATGACGTATCATGCAGCATGAGCTCTTCAGGCGAGCAGAGCCTGGTGGGGCGGTCTAAACCCAGGGCTATTGAACCAGGCACGGACTAGAACCTTCCAGTGGCAGTGAAGCGAGGGCGCCGTTACACATTCAAGAAATAGTAACCCAGCATAACATGATCAATAAAACTGCACAAGAACACGATCACAGGAAAAGATGAGGGATTGAAAGGCGCTCTTTCTTTCCATCTTCTTTTCCTGTGATCATGTCCTTGCGCCGCTCAAATGGTCAGTGTGAACCAACTAGCATTACAGCAAGTACTACAAGCATAAAATGGTCAGAACATGTAGCATCCTAGTGGCATGTTTCCATTGCAAGGCAGATGCTGTTTGAGTTACTAAATGGCACATATGGATGAGTTGCGAATGACTATTGCATATGCATGCATCTTCTGGTAGGTATGTAAAGCCTCACTGGTCCATACATTTACATTCAATGCTTTTTGTAGAGACAGACTCCCTGACGAAAGATCCTGCAGCGGTTGACCAAAGCATGCAATGTGTTTTTTACGGTACACCTGCTGCTTGGTGATATTGTAAAATGACCCAGAAGCCTCCATATGTGCCCGTAAATACACAAAATTCACTGAGATGAGCAAACCAAAACACAAAGCTACATTAGATGGGTTCTTAAGCATAGGTAGCATTGAGGAAAAAAAACACTGCCAGTTTCAGTTGATTAAGGAAATAATTAAGTATACAAAATGCAACCATAATTTCAAACGGTTCGATGTTGGGCATAGCCAGCATTTTTTTAATCAGTCTCAAACAGGCCAGGTGATTGTAAACAGTCAATAAAAGCATTTTTCTTGGATTGACAAGATTATCCAGCAGCTTTCTCACTATATGCAATTATAATATTGACCTAGTAAACATCTTGTAGTTCAGTGCTGCTTTCCTTGCCTCTCTGTCTTAGCATTCGTTACTTGTTACACGAGCCACCGAGTATAAAACATCTGGGTTTGCAAGGCATTTAGCCTCCCGTGGCAAGGACTCCTAACATCCACACACACTCGCTTTCTTCCATTTTTCTTTTATTTGACAGTTCAGAGTTCCAAGCACAGTTTTCTTTCTCAGAAGAGTATAGAATTCTCAGAGGGGATATGTTTTTCGATATCACAAGGTGCAGTTTTGTCATCTCTCTTTTGGAGAACTGCACTGTGTTTACATGCCACTACAATTGGTTTCTGTTCTTTGAATTGTATTGAGGATCTGTATATTCACTCCACGATGAACTTGATGTATGGGCTTGCAGGATAGTTATGTAAACAAAGCAAAGGACTCGGGTAGGTAAGTACACTAGTGATAGAAGTATAGTATTTCATGTTCACAGATAAGTCAAAATTCCATCAAGTCTGCATGCTGTCTTGGCAACTAAGTGACATGCCATTACACTTGGTCACTGCTTTACAATTAGCCCCTAGACAGCTTTTCTCTACAAGTGGGGACCCTTAGCTGATGCAAGGCAGTGGGCGCTAAGTATTTCTTGATCCCAACTGACCGCTCCGGCCATGCACTATTATTCTGTCGTGCAGTGACGCGACTTTTCAGTGCTTACTCTTAGCTGTATTGTTTTTAAGTATGAGAAACAGTGAAATGAAACTACAACAGAAGAAGAAAACACTCATTCCACACAAAAAACATCCAATATATACATATTTGTACTTAGAATAGTCATTTCATATCATGCAATGTTTCGAAAACTTTATGGACTCTTCCTCAGCAGCAGCACAATTGTGCCATAATTCTTGTTTATTTGTGCTCAGCACTAACTGTACAAATATTTCACTTGAAATTTGACTGGTAGAGGCTGTCTCAATTGGTAACAATTCTTTTCAGTACATGCTGCAGCTGAGTAGCTTGAGCTGTGTTGCATGTTAACACTCAATCGCCAGATTTCATTTGCTACTTTCTGTGTCTGAAATGACAAAAGCAGTGTGCACACATGAAACCTAGGAAGACCAAATGGCATCGGTCAAGAAAAGGAAGTGTATGCTGCACTTGACATGAAGGCACTTATTAATATAGGCAGCACTGAGCACAGAGATGGAGAAATTAGTAATATGTACTGGGGGGCATGCGAATTGTAGTTTTGCCAACCAAACTGATTATGAATAGCATAGTCTTGCCGCTGAATCAAATATGAATAGTGCTGAAAACGAAACTGAATACAAATAAACTAGTTGAGCAGCTATTTTAAATGTCTTTGAAGAAGTAAACATTGCATTTCAGAGATAATTTGAACATGCACTGTTTGAATCATTTGCTATGGCATGGATACCATAACAAATGATTCCATGCACTTTTAAAGATTTGTTACTGTCATGAACCTCGACACATTTTCTGCGTGCAAATGCATCTCATATGCAACACCACAGCTGTACGTTGCAGCCAGAAATGAGGATTACGTGGCGAAATGTACGCCACTAAGAGATTGCTACCACCGGGGAGAACCGCACGGAAAACAGTGCTTCTGTACATGTTACAAATGATGTGCATGTTTGTTTATGCTTTGCATTCTATTTTCTCACAGTAAAACAGGCGTGTTGTAAAATGTGTTTAGGCTGTAATTTCGGATGAAAACATTAAATGACCAGCTCCTGCATCTTTGCCGCGAGTGCTATACCGAAGTGAACGCGCGAACACAGGCAGGGGAGATATGAATATATACACTTCACCTTTCAATGTATACACACCAAGTAGACGGCGAAAGCAGGTGCCGCTGGGGCATGCGTGCGTCTACGCTGTTGCTGGATGAATGCATCGCCGGCGACTTAATCGCTCTACTAATGGTCAGTTCATTCTGTTTGTAATGTATATGCGGGGGCTCAATAACTCTACAGCTAGGGTGCAAATTAATTTGATAGCCGACGATCGAGAGCCACCGTGAAGAGGAAAAGTTTCCCCAAACCAGCGCCGCAGCCGTCATATGCAGCGTTTCGACGTTCGAAGCAGCGCGCCCCGGACGCGCCAATCAGAGCGCTGGAGAACCTCCCGGGCCGAACGCGTCCGCCAGCTGGCGGAAGGCGGACGAGCGCAGCGCCTCTAAAAACGACCGTACGAGGGCCTTTACCGCTTCCTACGGAGCCTGGCGCAGTGCCCAAGCCTGCTGAAATTTTCATGCTTGAAAATGCGTATCCAAGACTTCTTTCGCCATCCGCCATTGCCAAAGCCACAGATCGTGATCCTGTGTTATCAAATTTACTTCGTGCGCTACTTACTGGGGATGACCTGCCAAAAGGAAGTGAGTGGGCGATATTTCAGAAGAACCGCACAGAGTTTAGCGTTCGTGAAAACTGCATTCTACGAGGAACACGCGTCGTCGTTCCCAAGCAACTACAAACAGAAGCTCTCGACCTACTTCATGAAACCCACCCAGGCGCGGAGAAATGAAGCAGTTGCACGAAGCCATGTCTGGTGGGATGGACTCGACGGGTGTAGCACGCTTCCCCGTGTGGCGGTTTCCGCGTGTCGGAGGCAATGGGTCATCTCCCCGCAATTCCGAAATCCCGTGAAGTAAGTGCCACGCGTGTGTTTCCCCGTGTGTTGGCTTCCCCTGGTCACAATCTCCTCTCACCCCACCCTTCTTGTCGGCAGTTGAAAAAGCCGGGGAGCAAGGGTCAGCGCCCTAACGCCCCCCACCGAAGCTAATGGTTTTCAGCGGGCGTCTTGGCATAGCTTTGGCGACAAGTTAGCTTGTGCGCGTTTTCTTCTTCTTTTTTCTTTCTACTGGAGGTGAAGGGCGCTTGAGAGCGAAAGCAGCATAGGGCTGGATCAGGCAACTGGGTTCTGCGACAAGGGGGAAAATGGCCTCTTCTTCCCCATTATTTCTTTGGGCGTTGTACAAATAATTTCTGTGCTTAAGAAACAGCAAACCCTTTAATTTTGACAACATTTTTTGCTGCGTCTAAAACAGCAGCTGGTGGCTGTCAACCGACTAAGGGCATTTAGTAGTGGCGGTCCATGGTGTGTGAACATTGTAATAAAAGTTACGTGAACATGTCATGCGGCTACTACAGGTGTCTAATAAGCCTCCTCGGCGTGTCAAAGTTCAACACGGTTTTTTTTTGGATAGAATACAACTGGATAAAAAAGAAAATAGCAAAGCCCGAGGTTTTTTCTAATCTTCACTGCACTATCCACTGCAATAAACAGAAGCTGATGTTGAGGCCAATATAAAAGGTTTCTTTTTGTTTCGAAAAGAGCCAAATTCACCTTGGCAGAAACAAAGCAAAGTGCAGTTTGTTTTATCCACAGCAACACATTGGAAGGTTATAAGTGACAGCTTTGAAGACATTTGAGCAAACTAAAAATTACAGCTGAACTTCACCTCATTCGGTGCCCAGATTTGGCTTTTTCCGAAAAAAAAAAAGCGTTCTTAACAGGGTCTTTCTATTTTTTCTTTGCTTTTCTTTGCGATTAAAAATTACAGACAACTACTCGCTTTGCGAGCACCTGGGAGAAGGACAAAGGGATTCTGAAAGTGCGGGGACTCGAAGGCGGGGGAGACAACGCATTTGCAATACTGCATGAGAATAGCGACCTGGGTTTCGACACTGTCTTGTTTCGTGCTGACCCCGACTCGACAGCAGCATCACAAAGAAGGTGCAACTCTGCAAAACCTGTCAAGAACATCAGAGAATTGGGACAGAAAGCACAGTCGAATCCTTGGCCATTTCCGAAGAAACCATGGTCGAGACTGCATGTGGATTTCGGTGGTCCATTTCAAGGCCACTACTTCTTCGTCTTAGTCGACGCCTACTATAAATGGGTAGAGGTGGTCTCTGTTCGTACGCCTTCAGCGGACGCCACGATCCGATGCCTGAGAAACATATTTGCAACTCATGGACTTCCAGACATCATTGTCTCTGACAACGGCACCGCATTCACCAGCGAGAAATACGCTGAATCCTTAAGCAAGAACAGCATTCGACGTATCCTGATCCTACCATACCATCCAGCGTCCAACGGCGCAGCGGAACGTGTTGTACAAACAATTAGGGGAAATTGAAAAAAGCGGCTCCTTGAGGCTTCCAGACAAACATTGACAGGATCCTACTTTCATACAGAACCATGCCACACTCGTTTACAGGATCCCCTCCTGCAGATCTTCTTATGGGCAGGCAGCTGCAAACTCTCACTCAACGAGTGCATCCCGACATGAAAGCACGCATGGAATTCAAGCAGTTAGGACAAAAGGTGCGCTCCGACAGAAACGCACGGAGAAGCACTTTGCCTCCAGCAGGAGAGCGCGTCTTTGTTCGGAACTTTCGACCAGGCCCATCTTGGTTTTCCGGTACCATCAATTGTCCCACAAGTTCTTCGTCTATTCAGGTAGAGCTTGAAGACGGAACGCTGTGGAATAGACACGCGGACCATGTGCGACCGCAAAAGACGCCTGCCATTACTTACGAAGACGAGGTTCATTTTCCGGCAACAGCCGCGACAGCGGTCAACGAGCCGCCGCCCCCGTTTTACCCGTATCCCTGCTCGAGTACCGAGCCGCCGACAAAAGCGTCGGCGCGCTTTCAAAGGTCAAGCGGCATCCCCTCAGAACGCCAGCTTCGACGGTCTTCGCGGGTTCGGAAGCCTGTGGATTACTACGGACTTTAGAAGACAAGACATTGCTACAGTGCTCTAGAATATTGGGCAGTGTCTCGTGCGAGGGCGGAGCATGGGCTTGTTTTGCGATGACTGCTGGGCCATCGGCCAGGGGGCGCTTCGTGTAACAGGTGTGCGCAGCAAGCCGTCCGCTGGCTGCGCTGCCGTGAGCGTCGGCTCATCGTATCTGCACTGCGTGGTGCGCTTAATTCGATATTTAATTCTTGGTGATCGCCTACTTGTTTAAGAATTTTAACATTTCAACCATAATTCATTGTTCCATGGTCTGCGCGCCTGTATGGCGCTGTAATGCCAGCGACAATTTGACAGTTGACAGCCGTGTGGTGCGGACGCGTGTTCCATTGCTCCTCCGATTGCACGTGGCTACCGGAAACGGACGGACTGGCGACAGCGGGAGCTTCCGAAGCGTCAAATAGATGAGTTCTTTTATTACCTTATTTCTTTTTCAGCTAGTTAGGTTAGGTGCAGCCTAAAGAATAGATTTTAGCTCTTGGTCCTAGCGGCCTGGTTTTTCGTGCCGGCAGCTAGGTTTTCTTGGCGTTCATTGTTTAGCTATCTTGTTTAAATAGATATTTTTCTTTCTAGGCTATTGGAATTCGCAGATTTGGTTTTTAACGCGTGTTTGCTAGTCGTTTCTTGTGTCTTCTTTTGGCAATTTGTATATTCTAAGAATTCGTAACAGTTATAGTTCAGTCGATGAGCACTTAAGATGGTAAATCAAAAGAAGGTAAGGTGTACTCAGTGTGAGGCGCAGGTTAATCTCAAAGAAACGCGTTTTCATTCTGTAGGTGAAGCGGAAGGCAGCGACTTTTTGTGTCTATGTTGCGTACTGAATGCACGTCTAGATAGATTTGATCAAGAAAGGGGCAGTTTAGTGTCTCGTGTGGAGGATTTAGAACATGAAGTACGTTTGCTAAGGACGGAAAATCAGAAACTGCTTCGACAGCTTACTCAGATTGAAAAGAAAGGGGCCGACTTTGTCCTTGGAACCAACAAGGACGAGCATTCCAATGCGGGCCACGTGGCTGGGGCCAGCACTGGCATGGAAGGCATAAGCAAAGTAGGTCAGGCGGATCCGAACCGTCAGAGTTATTTAGAAGCAGATAAGACGCCGGAAAAAAAGGAAGAAGTAAGGAAGAATGAAAATCCAAGAGATAAGGACGCAGATAACCGAAAGCAGGAGCCAACAGTGGGGAGAAGGAGAGAGAAGGCCCAGGTGCTTATCGCCGGAGATTCTAACATGAACAGGTGCAAGCGAGATATCTTGGAACGTGTAAGGGGTGATAAGAGAGTGTTGGTTGGAGTCTTCGCAGGGAGAACAATGAGGGCAGTGCTAAAAGAGAGTAAAAATAGGCTGTTGAAGAATTCCGCAGAGCGCAGTATGGTAATAGTAGCCGCGGGGCTAAACGATGTCCTAAATGGTGACGCTGCAGGAGTGGTGGAAAGTTTAGCTAAGGGAGTTGACGAGATCACGGAGATAGCACAGCAGACGCAGATAGTTGTATGAACAGTACCAGAGGTGCTAGGATTGAACGGAAAGCTGGAAAAGGACGTGGTGACAGTTAATCAGGACATAAGAAAGTTAAGCCTGGAGAAGCGTTTCGAAGTGGTTGAGGTAAACAGGGAGGTACATAAAGCAGGTTTTGGTAGGGCTTTTCAGCGAGATGGCATTCATTTTAACAGAAGGGTCGGAGCAGAGATCGGCTGGCGCTTGGCAGGCAGGGCTGTAGCTTTTTTAGGGGGTCCGCGAGGACTCCGTGCACAGAGGTAGTTAGAAGTGAAGCAGAAGAAAGTGTAATAATGGAGGCTGAGCCCCCAAAAATGGCAAAGAGTAGGTCGAGAAAGAAAAGTACAAAAAAGAAATTTAACACTAGGATCAGCTACATAAACATGCAAGGAGGTAGAAAAAGAGCGAAATAAAGAGGAATAGAACAGCAGTTGAAGGATGACAAAATAGGTGTGTACGCTCTTTGCGAGACTCATCTCAGGGATCTAGAAGATCCGCCGTTTATAGAAGGCTACGTCTGGGAAGGGTGCAACAGAACGAGAACGGAAAGAAAGGGTGGAGGCGTAGGTATGTTGATACACCAGGGAACAAATTGGCAAAGAATTAAATCATCTTGTAAAGAACATATCTGGGCATGAGGAACAATTGCCGGCATAAGGACATGGCTAGGGGTAGTTTATTTAGGAACAGGACATCAATGCAGGCAAGAAAACAGGGATCTTGTTGAATGTCTCAGTGACGATATAAGCCAGTTTGGAAACGGGGCCAATATTATTCTGCTGGGGGACATGAACGGCCTCATCGACGATCTGGATGGATACACGGATTGTAACGGGAAGCTAATGCTAGATTTCTGCGAGCGACACGATCTAGTTATAGTAAATAGAGAAACAAAATGTGAAGGCCAAATCACGTGGGAATTCCGCAACAGGCAGACGACCATTGACTATTGTCTAATGTCGCAGGAAATTTATAGCAAGGTCACAAAAATGGAAATAGACGAAGAAGGCGAGTGTAGTCTGGGAAGTGATCATAGACGTATTAGTCTGCAGATGGGGCCCTTGATGATAAGAGAAATGGAACTTAGACAAAACGTAAACGCAAAATTAAACGACGATCAAATAGAGCAGATAACAGCAGACATAGAGGAAGCAATAGAGAAAAGCCCCATGGAAGACTGGGATTATGAACAGGTAGAACTACTCATAAGGAGTAAAATTAAGGAGGTTAAAGCAGCAAACCGCTGGAATGGAAAGAGGAAGCCACGGAGATGGTGGAATAAGGAAATCAGGGAAGCTATTGAACAACGACGGGCTGCTTCAAAGGGAACACCGAATGGCAAAGAAAGCACAGGCTTCTCAGGAGGAAATCGACCAAAAATGGGAATCATATCGACAAAAGAAACTTCAAGTGCAGGCCCTCGTCCAAAGTAAAATAAGACAGTCCACCGATCGCTGGATGGCTGATATACACGATGCCTCTAGAGGCGGAGCAAGAAAATTCTGGAACCATATAAGCTGGCTAGGGAAGAACAATCAAAGAAAGCAAGATCGGATTCAAGATAACGAGGGAAATTGTTTAAAGGGGGACAACGCAGTGAACTACATTACATCAGTTATAGCCGAGTCATTTAAGAACGACGATAGGGTAATCTCCGCATATCAGGAAGCGACACAAGGTAGCAGAATACAAAGTACCTTAGAACTGACCAATATAAACTGGAAAAAGGCTGAAAAAAATATTCCTAAAAAAACATCTACAGGAATAGATGGAATTCCGATCAAGCTGATTAATGAACTCGGTCCAAAAAGTAAGGAAACGTTGTTAAAAGCTTTGGGAACAGCCATAGCGAATAAGCAAATTCCGGACAGCTGGCGGCAGAGTAAAATGAATTTGATTTATGAGGGGAAAGGAGAAAGGATGCACATAAAATCCTACAGCCCGATTACCATAACATCTGTAATGTACAGGTTAGCCATGCAGGCGGTGAAATTAAAGCTGCAAGCATGGGTTGAAAGTAACAAGATACTCGGAGAACTTCAGAACGGCTTTAGAAATGGTAGGCGCTTAGATGATAGCCTGCTCGTGCTTACCCAATGCATCGAAATTTCTAGAGTGGAAAATAGACCTTTGTATTTGGCCTTCCTGGACATAAACGGGGCGTACGACAACGTAAGCAGGGAACTCCTGTGGAACATATTAAAAGAAGGTATTGGTTATGAGATAATAGAGTTCCTACAGGAAATATACCGGGATAACAAAGTAGAAATTACGTGGGAAGGGATAAGAAGTACGGAGGATGTCAGAGTATGCAAAGGATTAAGACAAGGCTGTCCTCTATCACCGGTGCTGTTCATGCTTTATATGATAAGCCTGGAACGGAGGATACAAGACAGTAACCTAGGTTTTAACCTGCCATACAGATTAGGTGGAAAGGCGATAGAGCAGCGCCTCCCCGGTTTGATGTATGCAGACGATATTGTGCTGCTAGCTGAGAGTCTGGAAGAATTGCAAACTCTAGTTAAGTATTGCGGAGACGAAGGGGACGCTCTAGGCTTCAGTTTCAGCGCAGTTAAGTCGGGTCTGATGATTTTCAACGGCTCAACTGATCAGGGTCTTAAAATTCAAGGCCTTGAAATACCTAGAGTAGCAGAATATAAATATTTGGGGGTATGGGTAAACGAAGGATTGGAATACATTGGAAAGCATGAGCAATCACTTAAGGCCAAAGGGCGAAGGAATGCCGGGATAATGAAGCATAAGGCATGTGGGGATACAATAGGTATGAGGTATTGAGGGGTATTTGGAAAGGAATTATGGTGCCCGGACTTTCGGAAATGCGGTTTTGTGCCTAAAATCAGAGGTACAGTCGACATTAGAAACAAATCAGAGATCCGTTGGACGATTAGCACTAGGTGCCCACGGCAAAACTACAAATGAGGCGGTACAGGGAGATATGGGCTGGGCATCTTTCGAAGTACGGGAAGCTCAGAGTAAAATATTATATGAGGAACGCCTGAGGAAATTGGACAGTAACAGATGGGCAGCTAAGGTATTTAAATACCTGTACCTAAAAAGCGTTGACTCACAATGGAGGAAAAGAACTAGGAAACTAACTAGTAAGTATGTTAGTAACAAGTACGGAGAAATAAAGAGCATTAAGCAGCAGGTGAAAAACACAGAAGGTAAAAATTGGATAAATTCGATGGAAAAAAAACAGAGTGTGGAATTATACCGAAAGTGGAAAATGCAGATCAGGAAGGAAGATTTCTTTGATAACTGAAGAGGCAGTGCCCTACTTTTTGAAGCTAGATCAGGGTGCCTTAGAACACGCAGCTACAAAAAGAAGTTTAACAATGGAGATGACGCATATGCTACATGTGGTAACTCCAGTGAAACAATTGACCATATTATACTCGAATGTGATGGTATCCGTCCGGAAGTTGATGCAGACGCAATCACTGTTCCTGAAGCTCTGGGGTTTAGAGATACCAGTGGCCGGGTGAATAAACCGGCGATGGAAGCTAGCAAAAAACGGCTGGAAGATTGGTGGCTTAAAAGCAGAGAAGTGACATAATGTTAGTAATGTAGGAGCAAAATTTAATAAATAGAATGATGGTTTAGTTAACCATTCTAAATCAATAATTAAGATATATGGAGAAAAATGAGCATGATAGCTACTGCTACCACCCCGTTTCAAAGGGGACCCTCCTATATTCCATCCATCCATCCATCGATATTGGTACAGTGAACTAGAATATTTCACTGTAATATTGGTGCGGTGCGCGCTATTAGCCACGAGCTAAATACAGCTTAGGTCGCACTTCGCATGTGTTATGAGTGCATCGCGTTTTGCGAACCTACGTGAGTCTTTTGCACACACTTGAATAAATATGTTGCACAGAAAGAAATTCATTCGAATCCTGCGGTGTTTCGAAACTCGCGAATCTTAGAATCCTGTCTGAATAGCAAAGTGTTTTAGAGAGCTCTTGCGTTGTGCAAAAAAAAAAAAAAGAAAAAAAAAGAAAGTCATTCTGCAGACAGTCCAAACAAGGTTCCAAACATGGCACAACATGCAAATCAGAGCCTTGGTAGGCCGTACCGTCCTTGACCACAAGCGTACACTGCTGGGAAAAGAAATTTCCGCTGAACGACGAGCACTCACCAGCAACTGCCTGTATGCCTGCACCAGCTAGAGTACTACTGTCGCCCACTAACATGTTCAATTAGTGCCTTCGCCTCTACTGGATTTGAAATGTCTTGCGAACAACTTTTTTCCTCTTATAGAAACTTCCGCCACAAGAGCCTCCTCACCCGATTTTGTAGCCGACATATCAATTTTGACAGCTTTTTCAGGGCCAATTTGCTACTGTCTCCGGCAGCATCCAGTTCACATGCACTCGGCGTAGTTACTAAAAAGATTTGCAGCACTAACTATGAACCAACAAGCCCATGTTGGAGTCTTGATACTCGGCGTAGTGGAAAGCTTTTTCTCAGCGTGGCAAGGCGATCCTTGACCACATTAATTTCGGGTGTTTTAGTAATCAGGCTGCAGGATCTGCTTTTCAGCCAGCTCTAAATTTCAAATCCAAAGGCGAGCACCTGTCCTCACTTCTTAACTAGTTGTGATAAAGTGGAAATCCTCATTGGCTTCTAAGGCGGGGGTCCCACTCCGGCAGCGCGAATGTGCCATTTTAGGCAATGTTTGCGTGAGCATTCTGCGCGTTGTTTTTTTTCGAACATCGCAAAGTAGGCATCATTCGAAAGCCTAATATACGCTCTGTCAAATGATGTGCGCTGCTTTAGTGTGCCAACGTTATCAACTGCATGAGAGGTGGTATTGCAGATGACAAATTCGCTAGCGTCGTTGATATACCCTACTTCGGATTAATTTGCTGAAGAAACTACTGCACTTGGAACAGTTTCTTTGACCCACACATAGAATGGGTATTTATATTAGGGAACATGGCGCGTAGTTAGTTTTAATTTAATCAGTATTTGATCGGCAGCCTTTTCAACATGGTAAAGTTTGGCTATTTTGGGCACGAATATCTGGGCTTTATCAACGTGCACAGCAGTAAAAGTTTTACCACTTCGGGCGCACATTATAATAGTTGAGTGTACGAAGTTTCATCGAAATTTATTCGCTAGTTCGTTTTTAATTACCTTTCCAATTTGAAGAATTCCGTAATACTGCCTCACATCGCATAGCTTGACCAGAACAACCGCTCATTCTACAGTCTAGGAATCATGCATGGCGAAACTAGAATAGTAGTTATTTGTGAAAATGATCTCAAATTGCGCTTTATACAATTAGCCTGAATATACTGAGCCTTCAAATATAATCAATTTTTGCTACACGACATTCAATCGAGAAGGCCGTCATACTCAACAACGTGAGTCTTGTTTGAGTTGGCTTTTTTTTAATATTGTATTACTGTAAAATAAAGTTAAAATAAGAAGCACAAACCATGGTGATAATTAGTATTTGCACCTGTATTCGGTCATTAAAGGTTTTTTACTGCTAGCGCCATCTAGGTAAAAGCAGCAAAAGTGTGAGTTCATTCAATTGCCAGGAGAGGCGCGCGTGACTACACTCCTTCAAAGCCAAGAAACCTAGAAGTCAGCTTCTCTCCAGTGCAAAAGCCCCTTCACCATGGCGGCCAAACCTGTTTTGGGGGCAGAAATCAGGTGCAGTGCAGGAGACGTCTATTGTGGCAATAATGGCCACGTCCATTTCCTGCACCCCTCTTCTTGTCGCAATTATGGGATTAAGAACCCCTCTGTTTGTGAGTGCCATTCTTAACACCTCCCCTGCCCCTACCTCCTCCAGGCTCTCAATAGTGAAGGAATTCTGCTCAACACGTTTGCACATGACATCAGGCTGGACATAGAAGTATTCTGCGCTGCACCCAACTTCTGCCCTCAAAACAGGTTTGGCTGCCATGGTGAAGGGGTTTCGCTCTGCTGACTTCTAGGTTTCTGCAACCCACCTATACTACTTTTGTGCTGTGAAGTGATTTGCTTGTTGCTATTTGCATTGCTGTTTGTGAGGTGAGTGTCACACTTTTCAAAAAATTCATTGCCTGTCGAAACAACTTCTTTCTGCAGCAGATCCGGTTTCAAACATTCCATAGAGGAAGATTTTCGACAACTCTCTCACCTGATGCAGAGGCTACAATTCATGATCTAGAGGAAAGCAGAGAGTGTCAGTGGAGTGAAAGGAATGAATGGATACCTGGAGGCACCACTCGATTGAGAACGTGGTGCGAGACACCACTGGTTCTTAGCACAAGGAGACGCATCTACTCGAAGTGGAAACACAAACAGTTCATTAGGGAAGGACCGCGGAGTGAAAGTTTTTTTTAGGTGACAAGAGATGACACGCACACTGCGTGCGTGCACATGTTTTGCGCGCATACACTGTGGTTTATGCGGGGGCTATTCGCTCGCACGTAGAACCTGCACATGGTCACCGCATCACCCTTTGCACCCCTGCATTGTGTGCGAACAGCGGACGCTCGCCTGCAGTGCTAAGCCGCTAACCTTCACGCAAAAACGCTGAGGGGCTTTGCGCAAATGTCGCAACAAGAGCGCAGACTGACTTGAAACTAGAGCTCGCGGTAGTTATTATAGCTGGAGTACCATTACTAATGTACGCTTACTACCAGCGCTGGTGCATTCGCCTTCAGCCCACCTGCTCATGTACAAGGAGCTCAATCTAAAACATCAATCTATTCGTTGTGTCGTTTTCTGACCTTGTGCTCCCGTCCACGTTCCGCGCTGTCACCTCAAGATGTATAAGCAGCACGCCCAAGCTGCTATTCTAAATAAAAACAAAAATGGGGGAGGGGGAGGGGCGGTTAGCTTACCGTCAACACTATATAGCCTCGTGTGTTTCAATGGAAATGCCTCTACCCCCCCCCCTCCACCAGGGAAAAAAGAAAGCGGTCAGCGCGTTATGAAAAGGAAAGTACGCACACCCACATATATCAGCGCGCGCGTTCTTTTTTTCTACTTTTATTACAACAGAAAAATTACCGACGATTACGTTACTTCCTAATGCGAAATTTGAGCGTGTCTCATTGGCTGTTCCAGCTTTTCGATAGATTGAGGCAAAGATTTCGAGCAAGACATGTGTGTACAGTTACAGACAACTTTTTTATTTTATTTTTCACACGTATTTCTTCAAGAAACACTCCACTAACAGTTCTTAACTGTCATGAAGGAAGCTTTGTGGATCAGGAGTTCGCGTAAGGCAGCGTATGGACCTGTAGGAGCGTTGCGCAGCGAAGAGATAGCAGCGACTGACTGAGGCCGCTGACGCCGCTAGCGAGTCAAGTCAACATGGCTCTGCGTTTCGGCTTAGGATGTATGCACCGCGATCCACTTACACCGGAAAACACCGTCGCCGCCACAAAGGAAAAAGATAGGGGGAGGGGGGGGGGACACTCAGCGGCGAATGGTGGCAGGAGCGTGCGCTGCCCTGGCTGCGGAGCTGGTTACGAGGGACAACGCAGACGGCGACGCGAAACACAGGAACGGGCGCAAAAGAGCTGGGCTCTAAAAAAAAAAAAGAAGAAAGCTGTTTAGCACGCCAAATGGCCACATCAGGGCAGCGCGAGGAAGTACATGTCCGGACAAATTCTAGGGGCAGTAAGTAACCCAAGGGCGTCTTGCATTATTCTTTTGATGCACATACAACGACAGAAACGAATCCTTCGACTCCAAAGAATGCCTCAGTGGCAGCCAGTTATGCATTTTACCGTGGTTAGCACTAGTGATGGCCGTTCTATGCTTGTTATGAAAGCAGGTGATGCTGGTAGTGAATAAATAAATAAGTAAATAAATATATAGAAAGTACACTGGATTCGCAATGCAGCAAAGACGTACGTCTAACCAATGAAGAGTACAGAGGAGATTCAAAGGGGAAGGGTCGAGAATGAGCGGTCTAATGCGCTTGCGAAACTAACCCGCTTCTACTGGCGACGTTGCCTCATAACTGTCTGCTACCCTCCTCTCTCCAATTCATTTCCCCCAAAATTTAGCCTGAATGCATTGCGGCAGCTGCGTGGTGCTTACCCTTTTGGTAGGTATTTCACACCTATTTCGCAATGCCGACTCTCCTCTCTAAGGTAAAATGAAATTGGCCATCGCGCTTTTCTCAGCTCATTAGGTTACCAACGTCAGTTTCTATGGTTAGAAAAGCCCGAACTAAAAAAAAAGAAAAAAGAAAATGATTACTGTTGATTGAAACCGACTTTATTGCAATTTTATTATGTGCAATAACGTTTGATAAAAGTAGTTCTGCACCAGAGAGCTCGCAAGAATATCCTACTATAAATGCTATAACTTCAAAAGTGATAACAGCTCAAAAGATGGGTATAAAAGGAAAGACAATACAGGTGTCGATTTAAGCCAGAGTTCATGACGAAACCACCAAAGATGTATACTTCGTCTCACAAAATGTTTTTAGTACTGCGAAAGGCCGGGGCGCCATGGACCAAGAGCACTTGGACACTTGCGCGCGAGCGAGGCAAACCCGTTTCCCTTTTTTTTTGTACTTTGTAACTAATGTACAAAGCTCCCCCTGTAATTTCTTGTTATAGCTCCCCTCTGCACTTCCCCTCGCTTTCCTCTCCCCAGCATTTTGCTTTCCCGCAGGCTGCAGCTTGGGAGCTTCAGATTTTAGATAGCAGTTGAAGCGGCCGGCAGCACTCTTTTCCTTCCTTTTGTTTCAATAACCACTATCCAGACCACCTATAGTAGGCAATTGTGCTCCCACTGTCGCCCTTGCCGATTCGAGGGGTGCGTATGTGCACAATTACCTATTTCAGTGCGCATTTGAATGGGCCAGGGAGCCCCTGCCTTTAGCAGTTGTGCAAATCTCTTGTGAGTCAAGGTATAGTATACAAGGGCCACATAAATATCTTCCATCATATCGCACCTTTCCATTTTTGGTATACACTTGAGCTATCGTGAACATATGTCGACGATGTATCATCAACTCGCTCAAGCTTCCACTCTATCCAGAACAGTGAACAACAAAACGAGGTGGTACTTTTCATTTACGTTACGTACATTCGGTCATGGCCGAATGGGGCGGCGGCGGTCCGCGTCGCCGCTCAAGTTCAGCCTTGGTAAGGCAAGCTAGCACCCCACAGTCCTGCTATCCGCAGTAGTCAAGCTAAGAACAGGTGAACGCTTCCCCCTGCGCACGGCGGGGAGAAGAATGGGGCTTTGAAAACCCACCCTCCAACAAAAGAAAGCTTCTCTACAAAGCAACGGTTGGGTCCCTCGGCCAACTGGGGGCAAGGCCGATAGGCACTTTCTCAGTCCTGAATCAGTGGCGTAGCCTGGTGGCAGAATTTGAACTAATTCCAAGATGGCCACCGTGGGACCCCCGCCTTAATGCAAGTGAGAAGCAAAACATGCAGCCTGGTTACTTTTAAAGACGGCACATTCGTTTTTCTTGGCAAAATCCCCGTTGTTTGGCTCCTCGGAACTGTCGCCGTTAGATATCGGCTGCTCTTTATAAGCTAGCTTGTAAACACCGTCTCCACTTCGCTGCATGAATTGCCTGTTCATAGATGTTCCTGACTCATTTTCTTTGGCAGCGACTTTGAAACATATTTTGGCGCGTCCGGAAAGATGGTCGGAACGGTGTCATCAGTAAGTATGTGATCGGCCTCTACTCTAGTTTACTGTTGATTGTTTTATACGTGCGCTGAGTGAAAACTTGTTCAAAATAGCGCTCGCACACAACGCTTGCTTCGTTCAGCACTCTGTCTACTTTCTTGAAGTTCTGTGACCAAATCTCACAGCGATCGGCGTCGATGGATACACGGAAGAGAGAGGAACTCCCTTGCACAAGCTGTAACCGCTGCTGCAGCCCAGCACTGTCCCTTGTGTCGCGTCGCCTTTCCGATGTCGTGCACGCATTGCTTAGATGTTCCAAGTGGAGAGCACAGACGAGGTTTCAACAACACACCAAGAAAGTGCAACAAACGGCGAAGAACATGCAGAACAACGAAACACGAATTCCTGAAATAAAAGCGCGAATACGGTCTGCGCTCGTCTTTGCATGCAAGCGAATGGAGCTCGGCTCGGCGCACCGCACCCCTTGGCACTGGATGGATGGATGGAATATAGGAGCGTCCCCTTTGAAACGGGGTGGTAGCAGTACCTATCATGCTCATTTTTCTCTCTATATCTTAATTATTGATTTAGAATGGTTAACTAAACCATCATTCTATTTATTAAATCTTGTTCCTACATTACTAACATTATGTCACTTCTCTGCTTTTAAGCCACCAATCTTCCAGTAGTTTTTTACTAGTTTCCACCGCCGGTTTATTCCCCCGGCCACTGTTATCTCTAAACCCCAGAGCTTCAGGAACAGTGATTGCGCCTGCACCAACTTCCGGATGGATACCATTACATTCCAGTATAATATGGTCAATTGTTTCACTGGAGTTTCCACATACAGCACATGCATCATCTCCATTGTTAAATTTATTTTTGTAGCTGCGTGTTCTAAGGCACCCTGATCTAGCTTCAAAAAGTAGGGCACTGCCTCTTGAGTTAATCAAAGAAATCTTCCTTCCTGATCTGCATTTTCCACTTTCGGTATAATTCCACACTCTTTTTCTTTTCCATCGAATTTATCCAATTTTTACCTTCTGTGTTTTCCACCTGTTGCTTAATGCTCTTTATTTCTCCGTCCTTGTTACTAGCATATTTACTAGTTAGTTTCCTAGTTCTTTTCCTCCATTTTGAGTCAACGCTTTTTAGGTACAGGTATTTAAATACTTTAGCTGCCCATCTGTTACTGTACAGTTTCCTCAGGCGCTCCTCATATAATATTTTACTCTGAGCTTCCCGTACTTCGAAAGATGCCCAGCCCATATCTCCCTGTACCGCCTCATTTGTAGTTTTGCCTTGGGCACCTAGTGCTAATCGTCCAACGGTTCTCTGATTTGTTTCTAATGTCGACTGTACCTCTGATTTTAGGCACGAAACCGCATTTCCGAAAGTAAGTCCGGGCACCATAATTCCTTTCCAAATACCCCCAAAACCTCATACCTATTGTATCCCCACAATGCCTTATGCTTCATTATCCCGGCATTCCTTCGCCCTTTGGCCTTAAGTGATTGCTCATGCTTTCCAATGTATGCCAATCCTTCGTTTACTCATACCCCCAGATATTTATATTCTGCTACTCTAGGTATTTCAAGGCCTTGTATTTTAAGATCCTGATCAGTTGAGCCGTTGAAAATCATCAGACCCGACTTAACTGCGCTGAAACTGAAGCCTAGAGCTTCCCCTTCGTCTCCGCAATACTTAACTAGAGTTTGCAATTCTTCCAGACTCTCAGCTAGCAGCACAATATCGTCTGCATACATCAAACCGGGGAGGCGCTGCTCTACAGCCTTTCCACCTAATCTATATGGCAGGTTAAAACCTATAGTTACTGTCTTCTATCCTTCGTTCCAGGTTTATCATATAAAGCATGAACAGCACCGGTGATAGAGGACAGCCTTGTCTTAATCCTTTGCATAATTTCACATCCTCTGTACTTCTTATCCCTTCCCACGTAATTTCTACTTTGTTATCCCGGTATATTTCCTGTAGGAACTCTATTATCTCATAACCGATACCTTCTTCTTTTAATATATTCCCTGTTACTGGCAGCGCCCCCTGGGTGTCACGCGCGCTTTCATCGCGGCGGCGACCTCGCTCCTCTATTGTTCCCCGGCGCGGACGACACACTGCCCAAGATTCTAGAGCACTGTAACATTGCTGTGTGCTTGTGCTGTGCTGCAGGCTTCATAAGAGAGGGAGGAGTGTGACGATCCCTACCGTTTGTCCCCGCCAGAGCGTTTTTCTCTACGGCAGTCGAACCGGTCTGCGTGGGGGAAGAAGCGGGACGGGAAAGAGTGAATAACGCTCTCCGCGCGTACAGCGAGGAGGGCGAGTTTGCCGCTAGCAATGTGTACAGTTTCCTTTCTGGGCGCCTCATCCCGCGCCCTTCTCAGGGCACGTTGGTGACCCGGGCATAGACGTCTTGGGGCTCGGCCCCTAACAACCTCATAACACATATATTGAGCATATTGAATGAATGGTCAAAAATGTAGAGGGAGAGTAATGTAAACTTAATGGGGAAAAATGGCGATTGTTGGGATATATAGAGAGCTTGCACTTGGGCCACAGTGGCTGCCATTTCAGCATGCTGTCAGGCTGTAACACGTCAGGGGGCATGGCGCTGGTGTCTAATCAACTTATTGGTCCCTTACTGCTTCATCCTGCACAATCGAAGCTTCTGTAGTACTTCAATGCTTCTGGCTTACAACATTGTGATTCAGTGGGTATGTGTGTAATCTGTGTGCACCAGAAAAGAGCACATGTTTCTAAAAGTTGGACGATTACTATATTGACACTTACGTATAACTGCATAGACTGTGACGTGGTGCAGTTATTTTTACTTGAGAAACATTCAAAGCCTATAGATCCGTTGCATGAGCACGCTTGCTGGCAGTCAATGCACAGTTCTCAAAAGGTAACATATACCGACGCTCTTCAAGCAGTTAGCTTGAAATTTCAATCTTATTCTGCTTGTAAGTGATGGGCTATAATTAACACTAATGGAATCACACCTATGACTTTTTCACCGAAGCTGGATTCTCGGTCGTGCACATTTTAAGCGCTGATTGCAATAGCAAAATGTCTCTGATCACCACGCCACTTGTACTGTGGGTGCATGTCTTTCCTTTCTCCCCAGTTTCATATCTGAAATAAAGCAGCCCGAGTTCTTCATTACAGTGGTGGCCCATTATTGTAAAGGCGCAGATCAGCATGCACCCATTGCACCTGCAAAAAATGCATTGCTGCTGTTATGTGATTTTGATACTAAGGCATTGCTTCATGCTTTGCTTCATGTCTTTGCAGTCTTATTTCATTTTTTGTTAGCTACTGCAGGAATGAGAAAAAAGGTCCCTTTGAGCAGTGTCTCTCAGGGCCTTTTTTTTGCAAGTAGTTTGCAAATGCAGTGCAATTCTCATATAGAAAAACAGATCCTATTGGAATGTCACATCAGTGCATGGGCGACGGCAGGATGTTGTCTTTTTTATCTTATGGAGCCAAACTTGCTCATCCCAATAGGGGGGGGGGGTTCATTTGCCCAGGCGTCATGTTGGCAGAGGCACTGATGCCATGAGCCAGCACCTCTGCCAGCCAGATCAAGATCTTGAATTACTATAGGTTTTGAGATAACACATGTAGGTATTTGTGTTGGGTGCAAAAATGTTTGTGGTGATTATTTGATAAAGTAAGTTAGTGAATTTTGCCCGAATGCTTTTATTTGCTCAGAAGCTGCATGGATGCTTGAAGACGTGTGGACGATTTCTCTGCCCGAGGGATGCGCACGACAAACACACAGTGGGCCGTGTGACAAACATCTTTAATCTCACAGGGATCGTCGAAGTCGGTGCTAGGTCGTCATCCGGGGGGCTGCGGCCTGCGGGTCGTCTTCCGTGCAGAAGCTCCAGGCGCGAAGCAGGAACGAGGAGGCAGGGACCAAGAGAGGGCGAGACGGCGGCGCGTGCCTTTTTTTATAGCCCCCTCGCGCGGGACCGGTTATCCCCGAGCTAGCGGGGAGAGGGAAACGGGCACCGCGCAGGGAGCATTGGGAAGTGGCGCGGCCTTCGAATGTGCGGCGCGCCACGAGCCCTACATCCCCCCCCCCCCCCCCCCCCCTCAGCGTCCGACCCGGGCTCCGTCAACAGCCGGGCCATGTCCATGTCCGAGCCCGGGTCGGCGTAAAATATGAAGGCTTGTCGCCTGGCTCTGGCGGGATGCCATCTCAGCTGGTCCGTGGGACGGGAGAAGCAGCAGGCATGGCGGGACTGTTCCGGCTGGTCCCTCTCCGGCGGCGGCCACATTCTCGGGGTCACAGCGCAGCTGGGCTTGGCCACGGATACGCCTGGCAGCGGCCCTGAGCTGCTGCTCTACATCGTTGACCCCTTTCCACGTGGCGCCGTGCTGGATGCACATTGCAGCAGGCGTTTCCGCCCCGGGCACACCTGGCTTCCTGAGGCCCGTACTCCAGGCCTGGGCAGCGGGCTCCAATCCAGATTCGTTGAAGATGGCCAGCATGGCCGCGCTGGTCACAATGATGGGCCACAAACCACTACAAACTAGGGGGGTACCCCCTGTTTAAGTTGCCCCTCCTTGAACCATGCGCTGGGTGCGGTTTCCCGCCCCAGCGACGGTGGTTTCATCTGGCTGCTGCAAAATCTTATCAGAATGCATTCTGAAAGAAGCAAAGACGTTAGACAAAGTAGTGCACTACCTTGGCCTTAGGTTATAGCATTGGTTGCGAACCGGATTGCTACCTGTACGCCTTACTTTGAGGGAGATCGCTGTATTGCTTTGAGCTTCCCCCGCTTCACAGCTATCGTCCTCGCGAAGGTGGTAAGATTTCAAGTCTGCGACGTGCACCGGACCAGCGGTTTCACCGCTCGCCAACAACCGCAGCTGGTTGTTACTAAGCGGGTGCGTTCTTTTCAGTACCAAGTCGCCCGTGTTGAAAACGGCATGACGACGACCTTTGTTGTACTGATCCGCTTGCTTCATACGCGCGACATCGAGGTTTTCACGAGCCGCGCGCTGCGCTGCCTCAAGGCGCTCGCGGAGCTTTGCCGCGTACTGCGTAAGCGGAGGGGGCGCTGGCCCCGCCGCGTCAAGTAGGGCGTTCTCTAGCGGAAAAGCGATCTCTTTCCCAAAATTCAAGTAAGCAGGTGTCATACCCACCGACCTGTTCACGGTTGTTCCAGTGGCGAAAGCCAGTTCGGACAGCCGTGCGTCCCAATCTCTGTGCTGCTCGGTCGTCGCGACCAGCATACTCTTAACATTCCGATTCACTCTCTCGGTTATGTTGCTCTGAGCATGGTAGGGACTCATTTTCCCGTGGCGGATTTGAAGCGCCCCACAGGAATCAACAAAGACTTTGCTTGTGAAGTACGAGGCATTGTCTGTAATCAGGTCGGAAGGGAAACCGAAACGAGTGAATGTCTCCAACAGTTTCTCCCAAATCCGTTCTGACACAAGCTTCCTAAGGGGGAAAACCTCAACCCACTTGGAATAGTGGTCCGTTATTACCAGGATATATTGGTGTCCGCGCGCGGAGCGAGGGAGGGGTCCCATGATATCGCACGCGACCACTTGCCACGGATAGTTGCTAACTACCGGCTTCATCATGCCAGCGGGTTTCCCCGCCCGAGGCTTGGCTACCTGGCAAACAGGACATGTACGGGCGTAACCCAGCACATCCTTTCTCATACCTGGCCAGGTCGCGACACGACATAACTTATCGTAAGTCTTACTGCCGCTGCCATGGCCTGCCAGCGCTGAGTCATGGAAGTACTGGAGGAATCGTTTCCGCAACTTCCTCGGGACCACGACTCGGAAGGGGGATGCAATTGCCTCTTCCTCATCAAGTTGGGGGATGTAGCGGAGCAGTAAGCCGTCATCGCCCAGCAGATACGCGTCGTACTTGCCCTCAGCGTTCCCGGTGCAAGCTGCACTACTCGCAAGCTCTGTCAGCACCCGCTGGCATAGACCGTCTGCTTTCTGGGCCTCAATTAGCTCTTCCCTACTGACCGCTACTCCCCATGACAGATTTCTCTCTGCCTCGCTTCTTGGCAGGCGAGTAGTCGCCGCCACCAGCTGCTGCGCCTTCTCTCTCTCGCAGCACCGCGCGGCAACTCCATCCGCCTCCTTTCTCTCTTTAACTACGCAGGGCGCGACACTCGCGTCCGCCCTCTCCTCCTCTCCACTAGTGGCGACGCCGCTTTCAGCAAAGCTTGTCTGCGCCTCTTCTGCGCTTCTGCCAGCCTTCAACGGTGCGCGCGATAACGCATCGGCCACCTTATTCATGCTGCCCCGGCGGTACTCAATGGCGTACGCGTAACGTTGCAACGTCAGCGCCCATCTCGCGAGTCTGCCTGTGGGGTTTTTCAGCCTCTTTAACCACGAAAGTGTCTGGTGATCTGTCTGCACGGTGAAAACCGCTCCGTCTAGGTACATGTCGAACTTTGACAATGCGAACATTATCGCCAGGCATTCCTTTTCGGTCACGGAGTAATTCCGCTCCGCCGATGTGAGCGTGCGGCTAGCGAACGCGACAGGGCGCAGCTTGCCCTCGTGTTCATGCAACAAAACAGCTCCTACACCGGCATCACTAGCATCTGTCTGCAAGACAAACGGCTTGTTCAGGTCGGGGAGGCGCAAACTAGCGGTGTTCGCTATGGCGCGAGCCAAGACAACAAAAGCGTCGTTCTGTTCCTTGCCCCAGACCCACTTCGAGCCTTTCCTCAACAGCTGGTTCAACGGCCTAGCGAGCTCTGAACAACTAGGGATGAATTGTCGGTAGAAGGCAACCATTCCCAAAAACCTCTACAAGCTTTTCACGTCCGTCGGGCAGGGGTAGTTCAGAATTGGCTGCAGTTTGTCATCGTTCGGTCTCAAAGTGCCATCATCAACCACAAATCCCAAGAGGTTCACTCTCTTTGATGCCAACTGCACTTTCTTTGGGTTGATCGTTATACCCGCACGTATCATTCTTTCAAGAAAGGAATTCAGGTGAGTGAGATGCTCTTCGAACGACTGTGAGAATATCACGACGTCGTCGAGGTACGCCATCGCGTAGTGGAACCTTGCATCGCCCAGCACGATGTCCATCAATCGCATGAACGTGCTCGGTGCATTAGACAAACCAAACGGGAGTCGAGTAAATTCGAAGAGCCCGCGGTGACAGGTGAATGCGGTTTTCTGAATGTCACCTTCCGCCACCTCAATCTGCAGGTACCCTCTGCTTGCATCCAGGACTGTGGAGAACCTTGCGTTCCCTAACGCGTACATCACAGCCTCGACCGACTGGAAAGGGTACGCAACCGTAGGCGTCAGTGAGTTGAGCTTTCGATAATCAACACACAGCCTGACCGAACCATCTTTCTTTGGCGCTAGAACCACTGGGGACGCCCAGCGACTTTGTGAGGGTCTCACCACGCCGGTATCTATCATCTCGTCAAGGGCGCTGTCGAGAAGCTGTCTCTTATGCGCGCTTAACGGCCGCGGGTTACATCTGAAAGGGCGAGCATCACCCGTTTCGATCTCGTGCTGAAGCAAGTCGGTTCTGCCTGGTTTCTCTGTGAAGCTATCCGAAAACGGGAGTAAAGTTTCTACGAGCCTTCGGCGCTGACTACCGGTTCCTGAGAAGGACGCGATAATTGCTTCTAATGGGCTACCATTCAGTGTCGCGGGGGAGCCCTCTGCCACACAAGCGTGGACGCTCGCCCGCTGAGCGACGCATTCCTGTTTGGGTGCGCTAACAAAGGGAATGAATGGGGTGAAGGGGCTGTAGCCATAGCCGTTCTCCCCCATGTCAAGCACAATGCCTTCGCTCGAAAGAAAATCTCTTCCCAGAATAACTGGTATGGCTAAGCCGGGCAGATAGACGAAGCGATGTCTCCGCTTCCTGCCGTCAAAACGCAGGACCAGACGTACCGCTCCCTCCGCTTTTGTCGTCCCTGCTGCTAAGCTCAAAGGGGTTTCGGCTGGCCTGACACGGATGTTACATCTACGGCAGGCCTCGAAAACATCATCACCGACCAGTGACAGAGTTGAGCCCGTGTCAACGAGTGCCGAGTAGCTTTGACCAATTAACCGCACTAGCATAAAAGGGCTCGAGCGCGACAACATTCCTTGCGCTCTACAGGCGAGGGGGACAAAAGCCTCTGCGCCCCCGGGGCAGTCGCCCGGTGACGCGGCGTGGGAGTACATTTCCCATTTTCCGCCATGGCTACCACGAAATTCTTCCGCCGACGGCGACAGGCTGGTGTTACCAATTATGGCCGCCGGCAGTCCGCGTTTCCCTGCATATGCCTTGCTTGACACTCTCGTGCCACGTGGCCCGGCTGGTTGCAATTCCAGCAAAGCCGATCGTTCACCTGCCGCGCGGTCGGGGGATGCCGCGTTCCACGAAGCGGCTGGGGACTTCTTTCCCCTCTCTCCGCGCCTGTGCGGACGTCGCTGGCGAGCCCAGCTCGACGCCGCTGATCGAACGCGTACGGGTCAAGAGCGCGAGGAATCGCGAAGCCTTCCGCTGGCCTTTCCTGCCCTACCGTCATTACGTCTGCGCCTCTGGCGCGCGGCACGGAGTCTTGGCCTCCGGCCCAGGCGCATCGCGGCTCTAGCGATTCGGCTGACATGGGGGGTGGCTGGTAGCGCAATTCAGCGAGTAAATCCGCCTGTACTACCTTCGCTTCCTGTGCTAGGGCCTCGAGGTTTGCAAAACCACGTCCCCGCAAATACGGCTTGAAGCGCGGATGGCATTGCCTCATCACGCGCGTGACCTGTTCTAGATTGGTTGCCGTGGGATCTGCCCTCTTGTAAAGCTCCTGCATTGCGCGTACATACTCGAGGAGGCTCTCCTCTGGGTGCTGTGTGCGCAACGCTAGCTCCTCAAGCATCCGGCGTTCGTAATCGGGCGGTAAGAACTCGGCGCGGAAGCGATCTGTGAAGTCTGCCATCGACTGGAAGGCCGGCTGGCAGCGTCTCCACCGCGCCGCGCTCTCAACAAGTGCCACGGGGATTACCTGCGCTAGCACCACGTCGTCTGGGGAACCCAGTGCCGTCTGATAATCCTCGAGTTCTTGCAAGAACTCGTGGACTGACTTCACGTCCGTGTAGCCGGAAAAGGAGGGAACCTCTACATCTATCCGCGGATGCGAGACTGTCGCCGCAGCTGTGGCTTGGTTGGCGCTAGCCACCGAACCGAGCTGACGGGTGAACACTGACAACACTTCGTTCATCTGCCTCATCAGGGCGGCCGCATCGGTAACCTGCGCAGACTCTACCGCGTCCTTTACCTCCCTTTCAGACGCACTGGCATCCCAAGCGGCGGCCCTATCTGGCACGTCTTTTATCGGAGGCATAGGGAATCAAAGCTGGAGTTTGCTCCGCGACGCCAGCGCTCGGTTTCCAGCGGAGCGGAGAGGAACTACAAAACCTACGCGCATCCGCGCCCGCGCTGCGCGCGGCTGTCTGCGGAGTCTGCGCAGCCCGCTCGCTCGGGAGCGCGTGCTACAGGCAGCCGCACGTGCAAGCGGAGCGGGAGAAGGAGAGTGAGGACGAGGGGGGATGGTCGTGCGTCTGTGCGCGCAAAGCCGGCGCTCTTTGCCAGTGGTGTTTCTTATTTTTGCTTTTTTCTGTGCCCCGGCTGACATAGAGGCTGGCTGGAGGCACGTTTTTTATCGGTGCTTTCGAAAGTGAGAAATTATGATTAATCGATCGCCGCGGACATTGTTTTCAAACAGCGCTTATTGGCAGGCTCAGACAAAAAAACATGAACGCGAATTTGGTACTCGAAGGCAGAGGCAAGCGACAGGTATTTTGAAGGACTTAAGGCGGCACCTCTTGATGTCTCTCCCATGTTGTTCAGAGAATGAAGGGTTCAGCCTTCTGGTTGAGAATTGATACGCGTGTACACAGCGACGAGTGCTCCGGGCGCTGGTTGGGGAGCTTCCTTTCCATTTGTTACTGCTCACTTAAAAGGGGCCTATTCAACTCTTTGGGGACAGACGTTTTAGGCGATGCTGCCGGCGCCGTGGTGCCTGCTTCGGCGCGTTTAGGACGCGTTCCCTACAAAGGCACAAAGCATGCCGCCTTACCCTTTGGTTCCTGCTGACAGCGGTCAGAGGGAGTTCGCTGCTGTGGCGCTGCCATCCGAAATCAATGACTTAGCTACCTTTAACGATTAGAGGTTTCTTAACGACCTGGATCACTGACGAGAAGCCGAGGCATGCCATTTTTTCGGCCGTTTCCTCTCTCCGCGAGACGAAGAGCGAGGAAATGCCTGACGACTTTTCATGCAGGCGGGGACATCTCTCCAAGTAAACCTTTGTCTCCTTAATTCCACAGCTAAGCTGTGCAATCCCTAGTTCAGTTATCTCCTCGAGCGAATGCACAGTTTTGAGCTTCCTAAGCAGGATCGCTTATGCGGATAGAACGATTAACGTATGTGTTTTCCCTTTATAAGCGCCGAGTGATGCCAATAATGACATATATCTGTTTCTTATTGAGGCCGACTTGGTTCCGCGATGGCTGCTGCGGCACCGCCAGTTACAAACAGAGGTGCGAGATACCACTCTAAAAAAAAACGACAACCATCGTTTCAACACGAAAGAGAGTAGAGAGAAAAACACTTTCACGAGTTTTGCGAAAAAGCGCGCCGTCACTTTTTCATTCCAGTTTTTTTTTCTTGCCCCCTTTGTTGGAGCGCGACGGCGGCCAGAATGCAGCCGGAGGAGGAGAGAAAGAACCGAGCGCGCGCGCGCAAACACGTGCTGGAAGGCAGCGCGGAGCAGACGACAGCATGCTTTTCTATGCGGCGGGGAGCAGACGACGCGGCCGCACTGCGCGGAGGTTTTGACGGGGTCTCCATGGAGGGCGCTGACGCACAGAGCGGCGCAGCGCCCCCTGGCCCAGGTTTTCTCCCCTATTGCACTCAACAACTAAGGCCGGCCGGGTGCCGCAGAACTGCTGCACGCCACGACTACCACCTAGCCCGCGTCAGGAGGCTAGTCACAAAGGCTAAACACTTCATAAAACTAACATATGCACAAAAAAAATTAAAACACAAACCGCCCGACATTAAAAAACACACACATAACCCAAAACAAAATTAAAACACTGTACTACACTCCGCGTCATCTGCACACACGATAGCTCTAAACTCAAAAAGGTGTCGCGCCTAACATACAAAGGACCGGCCCGTCGTGTTGCCGTGCGCTGCCACGTTGGCAGAGAAATCGTCCACATGGGTGCTAATTCAGCCCCAGTTGGGTGCCAGTTGTGGGCGATTTCTCTTCCCGAGGGATGCGCACGACAAACACACAGTGGGCCGTATGACAAACATCTTTAATCTCACAGGGATCGTCGAAGTCGGTGCTAGGTCGTCGTCCGGGGGGCTGCGGCCTGCGGGTCGTTTCCGTGGAGAGCGCCAGGAGCGAAGCAGGAACGAGGAAGCAGGGACCAAGAGGGGGCGAAACGGCGGCGCGTGCCTTCTTTTATAGCCCCCTCGCGCGGGACCGGTTATCCCCGAGCGAGCGGGGAGAGGGAAACGGGCACCGCGCGGCCTTCGAATGCGCGGCGCGCCACGAGGCCTACAGACGGTACTTGCTAATCTATATTTTCTGTATTCTGAAGGTGAAACGCAGTAAAAAAAAACTGCTCCTTCTCGGACAAGACTCCCATGGCCTGAAAGCTTGGGTGATGAGCTTATTGAGAAGTGGTTGCTAAGGAAGCAGCAAGAAAACAGCAAGTCCCTGCGAAAAGAGGTCAGAAAGCTGGAGGAGAAGCTGAAATGGTTGAAGATCAAGATCAGCCGCCTCCAGGATTCGCTGCACAAGAAATTTGGCAAGTTATAAACACTTTTTTTTAATTTAAGCGAAATGATTTGTTTTTGAGTTTTAAATGCAGCGATGTAAGCGCGGACCTATAAGCATTCTGTTGATATGTGCTGACAGTAATCTGCATTTTATATAGATGGGTGTACGTCTCTGTAACGTTCTGTAATAGCCTGTCATTTCCTAACCATTAATTTTAATGTCAAATATTCAATTTCGGACAGGCCAAAATACTATTTGCGCTTGGAATCTTGTTTCAAACTTTGTTGTCATTTTGTCTGTAGCAAGCAATGTTTTCTAACAAAAATGTCACGAATCGACAAAAATGTGTAGTTACACAGGAAGGCACCAGAGACATAGTCGCCGCTGGGCACCACCTGTGTTCATCGAGTACGTGTAGTGAGGGACCTTGAGTGTAGCCAGCAACTTTGGTGAATCAGTGACATTAGCTGTGGGAATAAGTTCTCTATTGACATCATTGCAGTCAGTTATTACTGTACTTGGTTGAAAAAATCCGCTGTGCTAAAAAACACCACGACTATACACTCTAAACATGGATCATACCTTATAAGCACAACTCTCATAACATAAAGAATGTCGCCCTGTGTTATGAGACTAGAGTGGTTTGTTCTGCACCTTTAAAATTGTCCAGATTTGCCTGTGTACAGCAAAAAATTGATTCGTCACAAAGTATTGGCCCATTTCAGTTTAGTTTTAGGCACAGATCATGGCATGTCCCCTGCGTGGCGGTTGTGTATGAGTTCCATTTATCTTGCAGTAAGGCGTATGTTGGCCAGATGGGCCGATGTATAAATGTATGTCTGAAGGAGCATTTGGAGGCCATATCATCCGACACTCGCACGTGGCTGTGCATTGCAGGAAATGCAACGAAGGAGAAAATAAGAACAGTAATAAAGATAGACAAGGCTGCTATCCGCAGTTCTCACAAACTAGCATTCTTTTGCATCATTGGGATAGGCTAACATGAGAACTTAAGGAGACCTACTGTATCAGGAATAAAGGTGATAGATGCACCATCCAGCCTTTGTCTCCCTTGCAGTGTGAATTTTTATACCTAGATAAAACTTGAAACGTAATATTTTTTTACTATCTCGCGGTTCTGCGCAGGTGCATCTGTTTGTTTCTCTGTATATATATCTCGTCTGTTTATTCAAATAACCGTAGTTGTGAGGCTGCGCTTGTCCTGTTTTTTAAGTGACGTCATCTTTTTTAGTGCAGTGGATTTTTTCAACCATGTCTATATACCAACTCGCCCAACTTTCTACCTTATTACTGTACTTGTATTTACCTTGCAGCTGTTCTAGGCAATATGATTTCTTATTGTAGACATCGATTTACTTGTGTTCCTGCAGCATATAAACTGTTGTGTCTGCATTTTGAAAGTATATTACTTGCAAAAATTGTGAGATGAATAACGGCAGTAACTGAATTCAATTATACTGATTCATACAGCCTTAAACCTGAGCCTCTGGTTTGTTCATCCAGTACAAGAGGTGCCGGCTGCACCCAAGATCACTGCACATTTGGAGCAAACACAGATGGTGCCAAGCAGTAGCGCTGTATTTGCTGTCTTATGGTGCAAATGTAGGTGTCGATGTCACTAGCTGCCACAAATGCATAGCACCTCTGAGGGGGCTGTATTGCAAGAGAGAGTATGAATATCTAAATACTAGGTACTGTTGAAGAATATGTGCTGCATTGGAAATTACGTGCTCTTACGGCACGCTTCGAAACTACAACTGTCATTGTGTACTAAAAATGCACTCTTTAGTTGCATTTCATATCTTTTTGTACAGAAATTTGCGACAGGTTTGTGTATGGAATAGGATAGAATGTAGCATTGGATTAAGGTGGGGGCTAAGGATGCTGAAGCACAGAACCTTATCTCTGAAGATGTGAGAAGGGAGCCCGAACCACAAAGTATGGAATGTTGAGCGACAGGTATGAAGAGAAAAAATCAGAATGAAGAGATGGGGCCCCCACCTGATATTACTTTGTTTAGATTTTGCTTTTGTCAGACCTTGTCGAGCTGCAAAAACATAAATTCCCCTTCACTGTGGGAGGTCTCTTTCTAAAAATAAAGCATCACTCTCGTGCCAATCACAGTAATCACACCTTGATCTTTTTTTTTTAGTTTGGTGTAGGTAAAATGAAATGGGGTATTTACAAAAGTAGCAATATGGAAGTGATAGGAGGGACTTCCAGATTGGGGGGGGGGGAGGTTGCATGCACCCTAGCCTAGGGCCCTTATTTTGGTTAATACGGCTCTGAGAATGTTGCAAGTTGTGATGGCTGAAGATACATTACAGCAGTGCAATTTGCATGCCTGCTGATCCACCTTCCAATTCTAAAACGTGAAACTGAAAAAAATTGCAAAAATCATTGAATTTGTGCAATCAGCCCTATTAAAACTAATGCAGAATATGTTGCTGGGCTAGTTAGTAGCTGTCGAGCGTTATGGTATTGCAGTGCTGGCAGACGAGGACGAAAGGACGAGATACACTTACAGAACTTTCAACATGATTTTGGATGTTTTGATTCGCGCTTTACATTTGACAGAAGGGCATCAACGTGCAAACGCACCTACAAAGCAGATATGATGATCTCAGTAGCCACATGTTTCTTTTTTCGTGAAAAATCCTGAAGAAAAGTTAAAGGCCAGGGCACAAAACCAACATCACTAAAAAAATGCTAACGGGGCCGAAGTCCGAAGTGAAGGCAGCTTTTGATGCAAAAACTCGCAAGTGGCAAGTTAGCCACATTACCAGTTGTCATGTGGTTGTGGCATTTTTATAGAGGCGACCACTTTCCGGTTTAGAATTCCCAATGGCATTATAGGTTTCCTCCTTTCAAATCAATGACTGGCAAAATTTGTCAAATCACACCTTGTCGCAGTCAATGCTGCAATTAAAACAGCGTTTTTTATTTTTAGTTTTCTTTATAGTTTTTCTTTTGTTCCTGGTGCAGTGTATTTTTAAACATTTAGTGTTTCCTGCAAGGTATTACATGAAATGAAGAGCTAGAGCAGCAATAGTTGAGTGAACCTGAGAAAGTACGAACCTGGGTGCAAGCAAAAAAATGAGGACAAGCTAGATGCTTGGGCATGCTGGTTAGACTTTGGTGAAGTGCATTTATGCCTAGGTGTCTGTGTCTCCTCTCGTCCTTGTCGTGAATGCGCTGCACCGATAATAAAAAAAGCATCAAGCTAGGTGAGATGAACTCATTGATGAAGAGAAAGTTTATACATGCTATCGGTAAACTGCAGCTCACTAGCAAAGTGAAAACAGGAACATGCCCATGTCTACTACTCATGACCTCGAGCTTCCGGCACACACACTGACTTAACTTTGCAGGGCATAGACGTGATCAAGATTGTCTACAAAGCAAAGGAAGTGACATTTTACAGAAGGTTTCAGTCTGTGTTCTCAGTGAAGCAATACTGCATAAAAATAAAAGCAAGTAACAAGCACATTGCCCTAGACAAAGCAGTTGAATGCTACGATTTGTTCCACAGAATAATGCTGTGGTGCTGTAAATGTGGCTCATAAATTACTTCAAGGACATTGCCTGCTCAGCTGAAGTGATGGCCATGCATAGATGGTCTGGGCTCTGGCTTCCTGAACTAAGCAGACTGCAGTTGCAAGTGAAACCACCATGTACCATTTTGATTTCATATATGTGTACACAATGCTTTCAACCAATTTTCATTCAGCTCTCAAAATGACTCCTCTTCAGAGTATCAATTAAATTAGACATATTCTCGTTTCGTTGCACTCTGTGTGCCTGTACGTCACTCTTTTAGTGTTGCTTCTGACGTCCAGATATGAACTTTGTGCCATAATTCCTGTATAGTATTTGGGAACACAGCGCGGAACAAGACGCAACACAAGAAAACGAAGGTAGACAGGACGGAGCGCTGAACTGACAACTTTTATTTGAAAAGAAAGAAGGTTTCAGAAGGTTATCGTCGTGCTCACAGTCCTGTCAATGTTTTTATTTCTAGCATTCAAAATTACTTGTTTACCTCTTTTCATTGCGATTAGTACCATGTTCACATTCTTGTTTGTAGAAACATTGTCGTGTTTGCGCTTTTAAATGTTCATCTCTTTTTTCTGGTTATCAGCACTGGAGATAACTTTCATGTAGCAAATTATTTATCAGAGCTTATCCCTCTTAACATTTTAGCTGTGTTTGGCCAATTCTTTCCTCAAGAAAGGTATTTTAGCAGGGTTTTTCCCCCTGAATTGATCGCGTGTTATGATAGGCACCGCTTAAATACGGGTCACCTTCTTTCTTTTCAAATAAAAGTTGTCAGTTCAGCGCTCCGTCCTGTCTACCTTCGTTTTCTTGTGTTGCGTCTTGTTCCGCGCTGTGTTACCAAATATGGATTTGAACCAACTAGGCCAACAGCAAGTTTTGCTTAAAGTTTTCCTGTATAGTAGCTGCAAACATGACAAAGACAGCTTGTAAGATCACTGGGCTGTGCCAGCTTTGCTGTAAAATTGATGCCGATATGAAGTCCATATCATCATTCCTTGTCAATCTGCTATCACTTTCCATAGACAGTGCCAAACTTCGAAGCATTAAAACAGTTTCACTGAGCAGAACGTTCTATCACTAATAGGTCTTCAGTGTGGGACTTACAGTGTATGACTTCCTTTAGTGCTTCTGCTATACAAGCTTTCCAAGCAACTTGAGCTAAGATTTCGAAAGGGTTATTTTGCCCTTACCTGATTATAGTTACTTACCTCCTACATTATTCCCTGCAGCCCCCAAGTGTGATATGCAAGGTTTTATAACAACTTCAGAAAACAACTATTAAATTGTTTCTAGCACGGTGTGCCTCACAAACTACTTTTTTTAAAGCCTATAAGTATGAAAGAAAAGGTCACTTGATTGGGCGCTTTAGCTTTGCTATTATGCAGCTGTCAAGAATATGTAATGAGCGGGCAACGTTGGCAGCAGTACGACTGTAGGCATGGCGACGCAACAGACTGTTGTATATATTTGGATCTCTAGCCTGTGTCATGTGAAGGCGGGGGTCCCACGGTGGCCATCTTGGTATTAATTCAAATTCTGCCACCAGGCTACGCTAAGGCTCCTCTATTTTTTTTAAAGGTAGCGACAACTACACGAGCGCCCTCTCGAGGGGTCCAGGAGCAGCGCTAGCAGACGACGCGTGGCACTCTTTCGAGCGTATATTGCGTACTCGTGAAGCCGTGCTCGGTGAACACATAAACCGGTGAATTCAACAGATTTGTGTCCTCTGCTGCTCAGGAAACTTCAAAAGACAGGAAACATGCGTGTGCAGCTTAAACGTAAAAAAAAAAAAAAAAGAAACACGCGTGCGTTAAACGAGCCAGCTCATTCTTCTGAACCATTCTCGACTCAGTACAGCCGCTAGGAAACTGTTCATTAATTATGCTTTGAAATTAGTAGCAAACTTGAAGTAGAAACGATATTTCAGCAAACTTATTGGGCTCGTTTCCTTACTAAAAAATAAGTAGTCTGCGAGTGTTCTGCAACTTTTAGAAACATCGTTGCGCACAGAGCTCTGATGAAATAAGGGAGTCATTGCGTTTGTAACTGTTCGGGTATATTCCGTTGTACAAAAATTTTTTTTTTGGCTCGAGTTTATTTCGTTTACAGTATTCCAATAGCTTTATTTTGGAGAAAAAGTCAGTTTTTTTGCAGCTGTGCATTACCAACGCATGTATATCTTCCAACAAATACAAAAAAAAAAAAATCGGATGTGATACAAAGCTCACGGATAATGTTTTCTGACTTTTCTATTATTTATTTGCTTTTATTGGTTTCCTTATAGCCTGCCGGGCAATACTATCACCAGCAAACTTGGATGCCGCCTCTTGAAACTTGAGTCCCTGGGCGCGTACAGCGGAACTTAATTGTTAGCATTCGATGGAAAGCTGCGAGACGCCTCCGTTAAAACAATGGCTCAATTGCGTTTCACATACACTGCTGGTTTTTCATTTTTTATGGTACAAAGTTTTATTTTTATTTTTTAATTTTATACACCGATATTTAGCATAGGCAAATTTTGACTTTCCATTTCGATCTCTTTGACACATTTGCACCCTCCTCTTTTTCCAGGAATGTTTAATTTTTCATTTATATCAATTAACTGATCAATTGTACGGACTAAATTTTCGTAATAAGCATTATCAAGCATTGGCTTTTCATTCTGAGCATTTTGACAGCATTGATTCCACGCGTAATATTGCAGTCCTGATCTGTTCTGGAAAGTAAGGGGGGCTCGAAACGGCAGTGGCATTTCACTAAACATCCACAGTAAAAGTA
This sequence comes from Amblyomma maculatum, assembly GCF_055883805.1. Taxonomy (NCBI): domain Eukaryota; kingdom Metazoa; phylum Arthropoda; class Arachnida; order Ixodida; family Ixodidae; genus Amblyomma; species Amblyomma maculatum. Next base: position 162,297,408 of record NC_139354.1, read on the forward strand.
CTGGCGACATAGTTATAGCGTTCTTGATATTTTGCTTATAAAATAGCATACGCCCAAACAGCGAATTCGGGCAAGCGAACTGCTTTTTAAGCAGACAGATATTCCTTTGCATAGTCGGGTGTTTTCTGTGTCCATAAAAATCTTACGCCCGATTTCATGAGGCCATAGCTTCCTTCTGTTGCTATTATCGTCACGGTGAGAAATGGAAAATGACTTTTTTGCGTCTTCCGCACTATAGCGGCAGCCGAAAGCACAGCAGCCCGACGCAGCCGCATGTCACGCGCACGCTTCAAGATTTGAGTTCAGAGATGTAATTCTTGCGTCCGCTTAAACATTAAGTACTGCATATAGACTCCTAAAGATGCAATAGAGGCATGTGAAGTACTTTTTTGCTTAACTTATCGGCCAATATCACGCTGACAAGCGCAGACCGCTATGCATTTCAGCGGCGCAGCGAGCACCGCTGGACCCTTTGGGCGGAGCTTGGCGGCAGAGGTCATGTGCAGCCAACCGGCCTGTCGGAGGGAGGGGCGGCTGGACCAAGACCTGTCGCTACCTTTAAAAAATAGAGGAGCCTCAGGCTACGCCACTGATTCAGGACTGAGAAAGTGCCTACCGGCCTTGCTCCCAGTTGGCCCAGGGACCCAACCTTTGCTTTGTAGAGCTTTCTTTTGTTGAAGGATGGGTTTTCAAAGCCCCATTCTTCTCCCGGCCGTGCGCAAGGGGAAGCGTTCACCTGTTCTTAGCTTGACTACAGCGGACAGCAGGACTGCCGGGTGCTAGCTTGCCTTACCATGGCTGAACTTGAGCGGCGCTCGATTCGGCCATGACCGAATGTGAGTAACGTAAATGAAAAGTACCACCTCGTTTTGTTGTTGTTCACTGTTCTGGATAGAGTGTAAGCTTGAGCGAGTTGATGATACATCGTCGACATACGTTCACGATAGCTCAAGTGGATACCAAAAATGGAAAGGTGCAATATGATGGAAGATATTTATGTGGCCCTTGTATACTATACTTTGACTCACAAGAGATTTGCACCACTGCTAAAGGCAGGGGCTCCCTGGCCCATTCAAATGCGCACTGTAATAGGTAATTGTGCTCAGACGCACCCCTCGAATAGGCAAGGGCGACAGTAGTAGCACAATTGCCTGTTATAGGTGGTGTGGATAGTGGTTATTCAAACAAAAGGAAGAAAAAGAGAGCTGCCGGTCGCAACTGCTATATAAAATCTGAAGCGCGCAAGCTGCAGCCGGCGGGAAAGCAAAATGATGGGGAAAGGAAAGCGAAGGGAAGTGCAGAGGGGAGCTATAGACCCTTTACAGCGCGAGCGCATGGGCGCTGCCATATTTGATCATGTGACCCTTCCGCCATCGCCGGCCTTCTGGTTTGACGGCTTCCAGCACGCCGGTACTCGGCTGCACGGTGCGGCGTACCAGCTTTCGCTGGGGACAACGAGCTTGTAGACAGGCAATAAACTTCATGTAAATGCCTATAGTATGTGTAGGTGCCAAAAAATGTTTAATTTAACCACGTAGTTCATTTATTGCATCCTCCTAACTGTCTGCATTGGCTAGAACGTTTCGACAAACCCATTAGCCGTCGACTCAGTTTTTTGTTTTGCTTTTTTTTATCAATTCCCTCTCTAGTGCTCTTTGTGGAAAACGTGACTTTCTGTTAAACTGAATAGATTACAAACTGATTATTCCCTCAAACTTATTTTTTTTTTAATTTTCTTGCGCAAAGGGCGAACGCATGCTCAGACTATGCTGTCTGAGACGCATTATGAATGTTCATTTAACACTGTGCACAATACTTACTGCTCAATATGGACGCGCGTGTAATCCCCGACAATTGATAAGATATAATTTTATCTCCTGTAAACGTCCTGGCTTCAAAAGACACTGCTTGGAGGCCGTATCAGGCGCTCAGCGGCGTTCACCTGCGCTCGGGCGAAGGTGACTGGAAACTGCACCGGAATTCAGAACGCACAGTACGCAGCCCAAGCAAGCGGGGATATAAAAAAGTCTTATCATGGTAAATTTCATCATTGGCCCGTGCATTTGTTTCATAAAAGCAGCAGTTATTACATGTATTTCAGCAGTACTTGTCTAATTAAAGTATGGTTTTGTTTGTGTGGTGTTACGTCCCAAAGCGACTCAGGCTATGAGTGGAGGACTGCGGAAATTCCCATCCCCTTGGGGTTCTTAATGTGCACTGATATCGCATAAAACACGGGCTCCTAGGTTTTTGGCTCCAGCGAAAAGCAGCCGCCGATGCCGAGATTCGATCCCGCATATCCTAGGGAATAGTACCTAATTAAAGTAAACAGGTTCACTTACATGCCCACACTAACTTTCCTTCTCTGCGCAATCAATTCGTATAACTGCATAGGGAAAAAAACTCGGCAGCAGTGCAAAGACTCAATATCCAAGTCCTGAGAAAACGTCAGGGTCGTTCTCGCATTCCCATGGCTACTGCCGGTGCTAAAACGAGCTGGGGCGTGAAGTAAAGCCATTCTCTGCAATTCACAGGCGCTTTCTTGTCCCAGAAAGGAACATGAACTCGTGATACATCTCCCAGGAAAACGGTTGCCTAGGCCATGATGTGCACCTTGTGTAGAAAGCGTCTTCTGTTCTTCTGCCAATAAACAACAGGGTCATTAGCTGTACTTCCTCGCAGAATACTTCGACAATACAGATGACACCTGCATCAAAGCAGCGCTGTTTAAAAGTCAGCTGGTATTCTTACACTGCGCGCCGATGCGTTCCGAAGACCAGCAATGACGGCCGTCCTAGTGGCGCCACCTGTTAGGGAAGAGTGGAACTACTCGCTGTAAATGGTCTATAGCAAGAAAGTACAGGGGGAGCTTTGTACATTATTTACAAAGTACAAGAAAAAAAGGGAAACGCGTTCGCCTCGCTCGCGCGCAAGTCATAGAGAAAGAGATTGGTAAAGAGCGGACACTCCCATAGGGCCCAGCGGCCCATTTGACTGTAGTGCACCAAGCGGCCAGGGGGCAACTACTTCCGGTCTTGCTGAAAGGCGCGCGATTTGAATGTTAGCATGCGCTGCGCCCTTCCCTGCCCTTTTGGCGCATTATTTTGGTTTTACAGGGTCTGCTAGTGTTTCTATTTATGTTCAGCATGCATAATAACATGAAAAATAGATTCCCAGTTCTCTACACTGGCCATCAACGCAGCTGCTCCACAGCCTTTGCAAAACAGTATTGCAGAAAAGACGCCAAGTGCTGTGTGAAATGAACATTTATTTTGCTGCATATAAAACACACAAGAGACGCAACAGATGTAGACAGATGCATTGACAAAAATTGGCACACATTAGACGATGTGCACAGCACAGAAAAATAAAAATACACAAGGCGAGAAACAGACAAAAAATAGCATAGGTTGCAATGAATTGTAAGGCCACTGCACCGCTCACACATCTGCGCATGTGGGTGCGTACTGAAGACTTTGTGAGCAGCAGTTATGGTCCAGAACAGAAAAGCTGTGATTCGTAAAATTGATACAAAAGCTACTGTTGCAACGTAGAGGTCAGGAAATGCAGGCTAACCGAACCTATCTGAAAATGCATTTCTACAGTGAGTGAAATAACAGCCACTAAACTAACAATATTCCTCAAAAGCACTTAACAGCTGAAGCAATAAAGCTGGCAGCATAATAAAAAACAACTCACTTTAACGTTGTCCCGTTAAAGGTCCCCAGAAAGGGGTCACCAAGAAGGGTAAACAACGCCATAACACTGATAGTTATTGAACCACCCATCATTCTCCCGCAAAAATTTTCGATCTAGCTTCTGCAACACCAGAGATATCGGCGATTAAAAATGACCCTTCCAATTTTCCCTCTCAACTCGTACGCCGAAGGGAGCCATAAAAAAACAAAGAATACAAGCAAGTTCAAAGCTCCGCCCAGACATACGTCACTTCGACGAACTTCCGGTTGCCGCGCGCTCGCTCGCTGGCGTACTCCGCCAACCAACCCGTCCTCGCTTGCACACGCCTGAGGAGTTCGCCAGTTCGCGCAGCGACGGTTAGTGTAACCGCAAACCCGTGGTTATCCTATGTTACACGGCGGACCAAACCATGGTTGCACCACTAACCGCGGTTACCGCAAACCGAGCTTGACGACCTCGGTTTGCGTCGTTAACCGAGGTTATGAAGGCGTCTGTTGACGGAAGCTACTCGTCGGCGCCCGAGTGCGCGAAACGTACGAGCGGGTCTGCTTCACAAAGTTATTCATTTGCCCACTGTATCACGTTTAAAGATCGATGTATAGGTTATGATGCCGCCCGACGTCTTCGATTACGGCCGACAACGCAGCGACTGCCTTGTCGTGCCTACAGTATCGTTTGAACGGCTTGTTGCTGAGCAGAACGCCAAAAAATACGCGGCCTTAGCTATGAAAGTACACGAGTTTGCAACGCTTGCAGCACGGGATGCCGCGAGCAGGCTGAGATACGTTACACAATTACCGCGGGGGTGGAACGTGCGAGCGCGGCGAACGCCGGCGCCGTGCGTGACCGTCCCTAGTCGTCGCTAGGTCTATTGTTTCGCTTCGAAGCCGCGGCGGTCGACGCTTTGGAACATGATCAATGCTGTCGTAAATCGTCTACTTATGAAACTGCCTTATAGTGATTCCTATCCTGCCATAGTAAAATAATTATAGGAATAACTCTGCCGACGCATTAATCGCAGAGCTAGTACGAGCAGATCGGATCAGCCGAAATGCACCAGCGGCAGCTGGCTTGAGCAGAAACTAGCTTGTATCACGGCTATAGCACCATAGCTATAGCTCTTACCAGCAATTTGCTGCTGGTCAGCGATCCTCACGAGGGCTTCATACTTGATATTCGGCTCAGTATTCCAGACGCCAACAAAGTTTAGCACGCTTTATTTCGGACATCGGTGCCAACGATCCGCCGTGTCGTTCGCGAACGGCATGCGGGAGGAGGGGCCACAGCGGCGGTGTTTACGGCGGTCGAGGAGGTGCTGCCATCGTGCGGTGCTTGACCGTACTATTGACGCCTCGTCGGACGACACTCCGATACTCCTGAAACCACGTTATATAAATAAGATATTTGTAAATGCAGCTTCGTTCTGCCGATCCCTGCGTCGCTTCGGTTGTTGCACTTAATGGGCAATGGCCACCTAACCGATAAGGGCGGCGAGCTGTAACAGCCCGCACAGAGTTCGAGCAGCGTACGAGCAGACGACTTTCGCAGCTACCGGAAGTGTGTTCGTGACGTCATGGTTGCAGTGACCGCAGCGAATGGCAGCTTCTAGCAAGCCTTGCCAGTCAACCGACCCGTGACGTCACGGGATTAGGAAATAGTTCCATGCGACACCGCCAAGCGACATTTCCTCTGCCCGCGAATTTCAAAAAACGCTGTTTTTAAAAATTAATAATAAATCGCTGGCTTTGTTCCAAGGAGTTATACTTTGCGTTAATGCTCAAAAGGATGTGTTCTACACACTGAACACGTTTGTCAGTGGTTTCTTGGGGGCCGTTTCCGTGGACCTTTAAATCACCTTCAGGGGCTCCCCCACGCACTAACATTAGAGGAGAGCCGCCGGCGAGCACACCATGTTGGCTCGCCCTTCATACGCGTCTTTGTGAAGCGCAGACCGCCGTGCTGAGCTAAACTGCCTGAAATGCCTCGCAGTTTAACAAGAATGAAACATTTCTCGCCTTGCGGTTGCCCTGTTAAACGCGCGACACCACGCAAAACCAGCCGTTCGCAAAACCGCCTCACGCCATGTCACGTCACCGCGGCGGCCAGCACGCCTTGTCATGCCTGTTAGCTTGCCCTTCACGCGCGACTTTGTGAAGCGCAGTCGCCGCCGTACTGAGCTAAACTGCTGGAAATTCTACACAGTTTCACAAGAAAGTCAAGAATGCAACATTTCTCACCTTACCGTCGGCCTGTTAAACGCGACACTTAGAAAAACTAGTCTTTCGGTAAACCGCCGGCCGGCTACGCCATGTTGGCGCAACGGCGTGCCTTGGAGCTTCGCATGCGACTTTGTCCAGCGTGCTGAGATAAACTGTTCGAATGCAGCTCAGTTTCGCAGGAACACAACATATTAATCCTCGCCGCGGTTGGAATCTGCCGGAGCGTCACGAACTGCGCCTGAACTTCTCTATGCCTGAACAGCCGACGCGCTTGTTCACGAGCTGCGAAACTTAATTGGCACCGGCCGGCGTGGTCATGGAGACTGTTTCAAATGCAGCGTAATTCAGCAAAAAACGTTGCTCACCTTGACGTCGTTCCAAACCGCAGTCGTTTCGCTTAGCCTCCCACGAGAGATAAAATATGCCGTCTGTGCCGCATAGGCGCGGCGAGGCACGAGCAGACAACAGCTCGCTCCCTTCGACAGCTTTTTGTCGTCTGCTCCGGCGGGCTACCGCTGCAGCGAGTGCCGTCGCGCGTGCGTCCGCGCATGCGCACGTTGGTGCCGCCATCCATCAATCGGCGGCAGCGCAAAAAGTCGCGCGTCATTTCCTGGGGCCAGTTTTCGCCGAGTGACCGCTCTTTAGCAATCTCTTTCTCTATGCGCAAGTGTCCAAGTGGTCTTGGTCCATGGCGCCCCGGCCTTTCGCAGTACTAAAAACATTTCGTGAGACGAAGTATACATCTTTGATGGTTTCGTCATGAACTCTGGCTGAAATCGACACCTGGGGCCGAATTACAGACGGCTCACACTCACAATCACACTCACAATCTTCCTATTGGCCAGCGGCAACACGGAGGGAGTGGCCGTCCTTTACATCATCGACGTCTGCTGTTTACGTCATGAACACACTTGAAGTGATGAAGTTGGCTACGGGCCAATTGTGAGCGGTAAAGTCCCTTGATAATTTGAAAGCAGCGACACTCTCCTCCGCGCCGCGCTTTCTTCCTCGATTCTCCTCACGCGGCGGCGGCGAGCGCTGCGCACGACACGCTTTTTCTCCTTGACGCCCGCCGGCCGGCCGCAGCAGTGAGTGAAGCGCGAGCTTTTGGGCCAGGTCTGCGCTCCAGGAGTGCACAAAAGTTTTGAAAAATTGCGAGAAAAGCATTGAGAATGCCGAAAGTAAAGTTCATGAATTGATTGGTTTCTTCTTAGAACTGTTTGAATGGGGAATACTGATAAACAAAGCTTTCAGGCGAGTTCTGTGCTACAGACACTTTTTAAGTCACATGATAAGGTTTTACTTTGTGCACCTAATTTAGTACTGCCTCTGACTTTGTGTTTGTTTTTTTTTAGAGCGTGAAATCTGTCACCGCGGTGAAACTTCGGAGAACGATCCAGGCTGGTGCTTTGAACTTCAAGATCAGAGAAGGTCAAAGCAGGACTTAGTCTATTTCGCTACTGTCAAGCTATCTCTCTAAGCATAGTATATGTCACGTGATCAACCATGAGATTGGATTATTGGTTAATTGTACATGTATTTTATCAATTACTGGGCCAAATTAATTAATATTTAGTAAATTGCAAATTAAAATCTTAATTTTAGCTGCAACATCGAACCGTATACCTTTGGAAAGCTTAGGCCAAGTGTAATGGCACTGTGCTAGTTAGCGATCCGCGATAATCTGCGTTAATTAGTTTATTTTGTATAAAACCAAATTTTGAGCTGTTCCTTGCTGCTTCGAGGCAAGGAGCAGGTTTGCCACGGCAGTCTTGATATGATGCTGATGGAGGAATTAGATAATTTTGTGAGTACGCGGCCACTCACTGACTTCGCGTGTAAGACAGCAGGGTACACTGGGAGAAGTGGTGGGCCCTATTGCCGACACACTGAAGTTCTGGGGCAAGCATGCTGTGGGCTCATGCGCTATGTAAAAGAGCTTGATTTCATTGAACGCAACAATCAAATAAAAAAAATTACAGGGTGCACATAGGTCTTCAACGTGCGGAAGTGAGAAAGCATATAACTGCCAATTTATTAACTATCACTATCCTATCTACCACTATATCTACTAATGCCACTATCCTATCACTAATGCCACTGTCACTATCCGCAACGAACGCTATCACCTCACTATCCGGGCCTATTACTATAATTTACTATTATTATCCGTAACAGCCACCATCATTACCTATCGCTATTCATAACCATCCCTATTTAATCTGATGTTGTCCCATGACCCATTGATATACTTCAATTTTCATTGACTTACGTTGTCAGTCATATCTCTATTATCTCATAATATCTGACGAGACAACTATACATTGATTTTTAATTCTTATACTTTCTTGTTTTCTCATAAATGGAGGTGGGAAAAGAGCAAGCCACAGAAATAACTGACTACTATCAGCGCGAGGTTCATGTCTCTGTCGAGGAGGCTTCCTTTACTTCAGGACAGGTCGGTGAGAGAAAATTGATGGAACTGCGTTTGGCCTGTTTTTTTTTTCGAGTTCGTGTAATATTGGCGGTTCAAACTGGTCTTCAGTGAAATGTAGCCAGAACATAGAGCGATGAGCTAATCACTCAGGCTTGGTGAAAAAAAAAAATCTGGCATACAATTGAAATGAGTGATATGTTACAGTGTTGTCGCTCGCAAAATGTTCCCCTATTTTTACATCATAACTATAATCATTATTGATTGTTTAAGTTTCGTAAATGCAGAAAATTGATGCAATGATTCCGGCTGATTTGACATCGGTGGGAAAACTTTTCTCGCAATAAATGAATACACGGAATCGCGGTTTTAGAGCTCCAGCTTTCAAAGTGAAGGTAACCTGCCAACGCCTAGTAGTCATGGTCAAAGTGAAGCGTGTGTGATCATATGAACACCTCCTGCACATTGGCCGTATCCCTGATAAAACGAACGCATACTTTTTAACCCACGCGTGCGTCGAAGCATGGCAAGACACATTCAAGAATTGAAAAAAAAAAATGCCGTACAACCTAACTAGTGCAGATTACCCGCAATACTTCGGGTTTACTTGCCAAAGAGTTTTTCAGGGCCAGCATTCATTGCTCCCGAGTAACCGACACACACTACAAGTACAAGCTGGAAAGGCTAGCACCTCTACAAGCCCGAATTTTGATTTTTAGCGAAGGAGGCCAGGGATCGTAGCATAATAACGACAAATGCAATCGAGAGACTGTAATTTTCCAGTTATCTCTGACAGCAAAAAGCAGATTATAGCGCCCTATTTCTGACTGTACAGAAGTCGAAGCGTGTTAAATGATGGAGCCTTGGAGCCTCGCAGAATATTCAGCATGCTGCAGAGGACAACCTTATTTTTATACAATGAACATGTTGCCGCCGCAAAAATATCGAGGAGCAAGCAGGAATAAAAAACGCAGCGTCAGGTGACGCGTTATTACGGGCAGTGAGAAAGGCACCTTACGTCGCCAACAACTCTGTTCTTTCTAGGAATAAACGTCTTTCGACTAATCTTGTGAACCCTTTGACTCGTGCGCAAGCCGTCACGCTTGCCTTGAGATATCATGAATACCGCATAACCATCTTCAGGCCGCTTGCTGCAGTTGTACGCGCAACAGCACGGCATAGAGCTTGCACGCTGCAATAAAAGCACTGCGCAATATTCGCTCGCCGAGACTAGGAGAAAAATGGCGCGAAGGAAAAAGAAAACACAAGGAAAACGCCGAACGCGCGTCGGTTTCCAAGAGCAAAGGCAGGGAGACCAATCGTCGCTCTGGAAATCGGGCAGAGAGCAGGCCTTCAGCGAAGGGGCGCGCAAGGGGCGAGGAGGAGGCGAGGAGGTAGCGCGGCGGCGGCAAAGTTCAATCGTTGGCGTAACTTTCAAAGTATCAAGGGGTTTTAGTGAGCGGGGGTTGTGAGCGACGCGAGCCGCTCACAACTTGTTTGGGAGCGCTCACAAAGGGAAAATGGCGGCGATCTATGCGGCGGCCGGCGTTCTCGTGAGGCGGTAGCGGCGGCGCCCCGACGCGATCATCGGCGAAGAACGGTGTACGAAGACTGTTTGACGTGCCCGGCGAGATGTTTCGACGCATGTTGCTACTCGAGAAGGATATAGTATAGTGACTGTGCGACGCGATGAACTGAGATAGGTGTGTGCGGCCGAGTGCGCTGTCAGTGCGGCGGCAGATATTATGTGCACTGCGCTTTTTCCGAACTGCTAGTGGCTTCCAAGCCGCTACTGGCAACGAGGCGAACATCGGCCTCGCGCAGTCGACAGTTCGAAAGCGTTTGCGGCGGCGTGCAGCTAGGGCGGCGAAGAAGAAAGGCTTCCTTCGTCACGGCAGCATACCCGGCGTCGTCGGGTTTGTCGACGGCACATCGGTCGTCTACGAGTAGCCTTGCGATGTCCCTGTTTCAGATATGAGATGCCAACATGATTTTGGCCATGAATCTCCCTACCTGGGATCTTGGCATGATGCTTTTTTCTGGCGACACTCTCGGCTGCACACAGGCATGACACAGGTCGAGGCAGGCCTGCTGTGAGACGTCGAATTCACGACACTGAGCCGCGCTGCTGTTTGCAAGATAAGTTACGGCATGCTCCACATGCCTCACATGTATTACCGTTCTTGGGCTTTTATAAAAGCTGGAACATAAGACACTAGTACATTGTTGAAATGCCTACGTAAGAAACGAAGATGGGAATGTGTGTGTTTGATGCCTGTATTGAGTAGAAATGGGACATAATTTATGCCGATATGAAGTGCAAGGCTGTGTTGCTGAAACGTTCAATCATTCATTGTCTGCACGCCCATGAATGTCATCGTCAGCAAAACCTGGCAATGAGCTTCTTGATGCGACTCTTCCATTGTGCCAGTAAGGCTGTTAGTTTATGAGGCTGTTGAGGTCGACAACGACGTGATGAAGAATGTGCTTAACAGCGTGCCATTTTCGGTTATGCTGGTAAGAGGGGCACCTGTTGGAGACATGGCTGCCAGTGACATGGAATCCCGGTCCGGACTCTCCATAACGGTTATAGAACAAGGCATACACCTCCACAAGGTTAATGATGGATAATTGCATCGGCGTGCTGAAGACTCGCTTCCAGTGCTTGCAAAAATACTAGACGTTCCTCTACCAGCCAGAACGTGTAGCATGTGCCTTGTTGCATAACTTCTTTGGATGTCTTCCTGCCTGCCTGCAGACGAGGAGGGTGCTGCTGGCTTGGACAAGAAAGGGTCACATCTGTGCACTGGCTACTTGGAAGTGGGATCACTATTGCCATGCATACCTCTAGTGGAAAGCCATACAGAATCATGTTGCCTGCCACCAGAGGCTGGCACAGCTGCCCATGGTGCGGCAACCGTTTTGGCGTCAATCCCAGCACAGCAATCGGCCGTGATATACCACACGTAGCTGACCAACTAATCACAGGCAGCCAAGTGCAGCGTCTTCTCGTTTCATGTCTGTGCCAGAAACCTGTTGTGATAAAGATGCATCTTCTCCAACCATGCGTTAAAACTCCTCATCTGTCAAGTCAAATTTGTCTTCGTACACCCCCCTTCACTGTTGCTTGCAACCGTGCATGTTGGTGTTTGTGTGTGCATGTGTTTGAGTACATAATTAAAGTGTTTCACAACGAGGCAGCAATTGTGATGCCTATCGGAATGGGAAAGCCTCACAGAAGGTTTTTTAGAAGCACGTGTACCCACTGTGCACCTTTATTTTCCTGCAGCATTTCACACGCTTGCATATGCAGCACCGAAACCAACTGCCTGCAATAGCATCGGCAGTTATTTGACGTGCTGCACAATTGTGCTACACAGAGAGGACACACAAGAATACTTTTTAGAGCCTGTAAGCTGGCACAGTACTCTCGCAGGTCTAACATACTTCAGAAGCAAGAAATGAAAGTATTGTGCATAAAACTGCGATACAGAGGCAAGACACAAAAGATTAGTTGCTTAATGAATACAGGCTTGCATAGTAGCTAGTTGTCATAGGTTTGACACATTTCAGAAGCAGGAAACAAAGTATGACACTTAGCAGTGCAGAAACATGACACAAGTAGTGCTATGTACACTGTTTGCATAGGGCAGTCTTCATTAGTGAGCCTTTCAGGACTACAGGCCTGCATATGCTCTCAGGATTCATAGAACGCATTTGCTTAATGCTAAACAGTGTAAAGCTGACAAATTGAATGCATAATATTGCGAGGTTTGGTGCTCATAAGTAGAAAATCCCATAGGTATACAAACAAAGCAAATGGTGTGTGGGCAGAAAGTATCGCCCAAAAGCAAAGCAACCCAGTCATGGAGAACAAAGGAAAAAAAAAATACAGAGCACATTACAATGAACACTATATCGAAAGCCCTGTCACGGTGGCACTGCAGTGAATGAAGGCTTCAGGTTCAGTCCCGGCAGGTGTGGGAGCATTCCCATGATCATGTTCTTTCCTAAACTATCCAGCTACATACAAACAAATGATCATGCAACCACGGAGCTTCATTTTGGCCTACACTACATGCTTCACAGTCGTCTTGCATTTCCTAAAGAGAAACAAATAGAACCACGCAGCTTGCACGTTACACTTTCAGCACTTTTCTCATCGATACTAGTAGGCGCCGACCGAAAACCCTTCCGCAAGTTTTCTTTGTCCATTTCTATGTCAAGCGCTCTATGAAATTTTATCGCTGCAGGCTCTGAATTTCGACTGCATTCTATTAGATTTTCAGCATGCTCACGGCACCCGCACGGTACTTCGATTTCAGACGACGCTTAAAAAAGCAGCACCTTCTCGGGCAATGAGCTGTTTCCTTGCAGGCCGCCATGTGCACGCCATGGCAACCTCGCGGCAACCAAAGTTACCTAATAGCAAGTATAATTACAAAACTAAGAACGCTTCTACTTGAGCTTAATGTAATTCAATATTAAAAATAGTACCTTGCCAAAATAAACCTTTGTCTGTTTTATTTATTGCGTATTAATTGCGTCGTGTTACAAAAAGTTAGGAGACGGTCCCTGCTCAGTTTTGTGCCACACTGTGGCAACAGCGTTTGCCGAGGATTCAGAATTGGACGATTTCGTATACTCGTCACGATTGACGTCCCAAGGCTGCGTCACAGCTCCGTAATTTTGACGTCACGCTCACAAACTAGTGCGCGGAGTCCGTAATTCGGCCCCTGTATTGTCTTTCCTTTGATACCCATCTTTTGAGCTGTTATCACTTTTGAAGTTACAGCAATTATAGTAGGATATTCTTGTGAGCTCTCTGGTGCAGAACTACTTTTATCAAACGTTATCGCAAATAATAAAATTGGAATAAAGTCGGTTTCAATCAACAGTAATCATTTTCTTTTTTCTTTTTTAGTTCGGGCTTTTCTAACCATAGAAACTGACGTTGGTAACCTAATAAGCCGAGAAAAGGGCGATGGCCAATTTCATTTTACCTTAGAGAGGAGAGTCGGCATTGTGAAATAGATGTGAAATACCTACCAAGAGGGTAAGCACCATGCAGCTGCCGCAATGCATTCAGGCTAAATTTTTGGGGAAATGAAGTGGAGAGGGGAGGGTAGCAGGTAGTTATGAGGCAACGTCGCCAGTAGAAGCGGGTTAGTTTCGCAAGCGCGTTAGACCGCTCCTTCTCGACCCTTCCCCTTTGAATCTCCACTGTAATCTTCATTGGTTAGAGGTACGTCTTTGCTGCATTGCGAGTCCAGTGTACTTTCTATATATTTATTTACTTATTTATTTATTCACTATCAGCATCACCTGCTTTCATAACAAGCATAGAACGGCAATCACTCGCGCTAACCACGGTAAAATGCATAACTGGCTGCCACTGAGGCATTCTTTGGAGTCAAAGGATTCGTTTCTGTCGCTGTATGTGCAACAAAATAAGAATGCAAGACATCCCTTCGGTTACTTACCGCCCCTAGAATTTGTCCGGACATGTACTTCCTCGCGCTGCCCTGATGTGGCATTTGGTGTGCTGAACAGGTTTCTTTTTTTGTTTTAGATCCCAGCTCTTTGGCGCCCGTTCCTGCGTTTCGCGTCGCCGTCTGCGTTGTCCCTCGTAACTAGCTCCGCAGCCAGGGCAGCGCACGCTCCTGCCACTATTCGCCGCTGCGTGTTCCCCCCCCCCCTCCCTACTTTTTTCCTTTGTGGCGGCGACGGTGTTCTCCGATGTAAGTGGATCACGGTGCATACATCCTAAGCCGAAACGCAGAGCCACGTTGACTTGACTCGCTAGCGGCGTCAGCGGCATCAGTCAGTCGCTGCTATCTCTTCGCTGCGCAACGCTCCTACAGGTCCACACACTGCCTTCCGCAAACTCCTGATCCACAAAGCTTCCTTCATGACAGTCAAGAACTGTTAGTGGAGTGTTTCTTGAAGAAATACGTGTGAAAAATAAAATAAAAAAGTTGTCTGTAGCTGTACACACATGTCTTGCTCGAAATCTTTGCCCCAATCTATCGAAAAGCTGAAACAGCCAGTGAGATACGCTCAAATTTCGCATTAGAAAGTAACGTAATTGTCGGTAATTTTTCTGTTGTAATAAAAGTAGAAAAAAAGAAACGCGTGCGCTGATATGTGGGTGTGCGTACTTTCCTTTTCATAACGCGCTGACCGCTTTCTTTTTTCCCTGGTGGGGGGAGGGGGGGGGGGTTGTGTTGTCTGGCAGCAATTGTGGCATATAGTATTTATTGGTGAGAAAATTGAAAATTGGAAGCCTTCCCATGAGTCGATTCATGATGACCTTGCTGAAAAAGACGTGTCACTGCCACGTTAGAGTGGCTCACGACACAATATATCTTGCAGTAATCTGCACCAAAACCTTTGTGTGGAAGCATGCATTTTACTTGCAAAATTGGCTGGTAATGGCAGCATCTTTGTTCTGTTTCTTGGTGTTTCCATCCTTTTAAAACCTCTGCTTTCATTTTAAGTAGTCTCTTTAATGGTTTGACGTCCCAAAGCGACTCGTGTGGTCTCTTTAAGATTAGAACACTGTATCTTAGCGATACAGGAAAACTGCTTTCCATCCTCCTTAGTGTCCCGTCAAAGGAATCCGACAATAAAACACAATTCACAATTAAGTATTTCAATATGTATTGCCATTTGCCTACTTTGTGAAGGTTCGTGTGACAAGTATATGGATATCGGGCGAGCATGTGCCTCTTCAATTGTGCTTTTTGGTAGAGGTGCATCTGGGTAGTCCAAGGTATACAGTTCAGTGCCTGCGCTTGCACGCTCTCTAAAGTCCGCAAGCAGGAAATGCTCATACTAGAGAGTACTGGGAGACTGTACCGGGTGTAGCCAACAGTCTCGTAAAGCCGTATTAAGGAGCGCTTAGTTGGTCCCCATTTCACGCCAGCTATGAAACGAACTACATGGCAAAAAGTAATTTGCCTTTTCTTCAGCATATAATATGTTTCGACCAAGATAGTCGGTGGTCAATAATTACCCCCAAGAATCTGTTCCTGGATACGTACGGTATTACGACTCCATGAAGAGTAATCGTTTAGCTGCTGAGACATTTTCCCGTAAATGCGATCGCGGCACACGTTTCTGCCGCTAAAAGTAAACCTTGACGCCGCAGGTATATCGATGTCGATGACACAGCTCGTTGCAATCTCGCACGTAGTTGTGGGCGCGTCGAGCCAGAAGCCCAGATGCAGATGTCGTCAGCATATGCACTGATGTGAATGTTAGTTGGTAGTTCACTCAGCAGGCCAATTAGCGCAGCGGTAAATAAAGTTGGGCTGAGGACTCCTCCCTGTGGAACTCCACGACCGACCTGATAGCGGGTAGTATCTCTTTCAGGCGTAGCCATGTAAACAGACCGGCCACTGAGATAGCTCACAATCCACATGTACAGCCGGCCACCAACTCCATCAAGAATAGCATCATGGAGTGAAATACTCCGAACTAAGTAGCTGAGGCTGACTGAAAGGTAACTCTGCCGACCACCGTTGGCGATGAGCTTTACGGTAATTACGTAAAAGAGAAAAACTGCAGCATGTTAACCTAAAATCACTTGCTTTTTTATGCCGTCCCCTCAGCCCGGTGTCCTTTTCAAAGCCTAGTCTCCAGAAGGATACTTACGCTCACGTTGCATGACGCAGACACACATTAAAATTTGATACAGCTCAAAAAGGCGGCGACCACTCTTCAAGGGACTTCATATAGTCTTTTAGAGTGTTAGCATGGCGCTCAAAATAGGAATCTTCTGACACTTTCACGGGAGTCGTCCGGCGCTCAACAAACGCAATGCCAAACGAGAGTAATTTCGCTGTAACAATAAGCGTGTGGCCGAAACCCTGAAGCTGACCACCCTGAAGGAGCCAATGTGATTCCTGTTCTGACTCCGTGGCGGCCACTCCTCAGATAGATGACGGGTCGCAGCAGCACAAGGTTTATCCGTGCATTCTGCGACTCGTAAAAGCGCAGTGTTGCCGCCGTCGTGCAGCGCGGTTAGGAAAACGAGTCTCTCGCGTAAGATGAAACTCGGAGAGGGAGACCGAGAGAGAAAGCGCGTGGGCGAGAGAGAAGGCGCGTTTGAAGAAGGAAGAGGTTTCCAGATGAAGGTTGTGCGCGACAGTAAAATTGAACTGAACTCATGTAACAGCACAATTCCCATGGAAGGGTATTTTGAATCTAACAATGGGGGGTGTCATGCTGAAGCCCTGAAGACAGGCCATCTGACTACCCTGAAGCAGGCAACGCGGCAATTTTCTACGGAGTCGTGTCGCACTGACGCTCTTTCTGCCTGTGGAGGGTCGTCATAATTTTTGCTCGGAGGGAGTCACTGGATCCCCCGAAAGGCATCACATATGAGGCAAATTTTAGGGAGGTAAAATTTTACCCTTTTTTTTCCTAGAATGCATAGGTTGTATTCACTGTCGGCTGCCGTGCGGGGAACGAGGGGAAAAATGAAGCCCTTCCGCTTCTGATCTGCCATAGCCTTGGTCATCGTCGTCTGTTGAGGTTTCATTTGGGTAGTTCGGAAGATCCAAGGTGATGTGAACAGTCTAATTTGCAACAATAATAGTCAATTGCGCTGTCTACGGATGCGATAATAGGTCCTGCAGTTGTAACTGCACAGCTGTCAACTTTTTGGGGTAGACGCCTGCTGTGGCGGGTCTTGCACTGTTGCTTCAGCTGCGTCGTTTTGCTAAAGCATTGCCGTGCTGAGTCCCGCTAACGCGGTTGTGTATGTGCAAGCGCTTACTCAATGACAACTTCATAAATATGCTACTTTCAACCCTTGGAGGAGAAGCGTTCGGACGTCCGGGAGCACAAGGGCAGCAGTACTGCTGTCCTTGTGCTCCCGGTACGTGTATGCTGCGTAACAGCAAGCGCGTTAAAGCAATAGAGGAAAGCGAGGAATACCTTCAAATCGTTGCACGTTACTAATTGGCTCTTGCTAGCTTTTCACTGTGACTGTAGATATCAGGCCAGGCGCTGACCAGACATACCGCTGTGAGCCCTACAAGCGTCGGGCTAAGATGATCGGGATACAGAACAGCGCGACGTCCGTTCGTGCCTGCTTTGCGGACGTACTAATCAGTCCCTCAAAGCCCGCTTTCCTCCGTTGTTTCAGTAGAATACATGTTACGCGGTTACTACTTGTTCTAAGTAGACATATTCGCCTACTACTTCCAGTGCTTCGCTACCTAACGTAAACTGCTGTTCCTTCCCGAGGCCGTTGAACATTACCTTAGTCTTCTGAATATTGATTTTTAAGCCTACCTTTCTACTTTTCCTGTCTAGGTCATCAATCATTATTTGCAGTTCATCCCCCGAGTTACTTAGCAAGGCGATGTAACCAGCAAATCGCAGATTACTGAGGTATTCTCCATATACCCTTATCCCTAACTGCTCCCATTCCAAGTCTCTGAATACTTCCTCTAAGCAAGCTGTGAATAGTACTGGGGAGATCGTGCCTCCTTGCGTAACACCTTTCTTTATGGGAATTTTGCTACTTTGTTTATGCAGAACTATGGTTGCTGTGAAGACATTATATATGTCCTTCAGTACTTTCACGTACGTCTCGTCTACCCCCAGATTTTACAATGCCTGCATCAACGCCGAGGTTTCAACTGAGTCAAATGCTTTTTCGTAATAATGAATGCTATGTATAAGGGCTGGATATATTCCTAGCATTTTTCTATCATCTGGTTGATGGTATAGATATGATCGATAGTAGAGTACCGATTCCGAAAACCTGCTTGATCCTTTGCTTGATTGCAGTCTAAGGTTGTCCTGATTCTATTAGTGATTACCTTAGTAAATACCTTATACGTAACAGACAGTAAGCTGATTGGTCTGTAATTTTTAAGGTCCTTAGAGTCCCCTTTCTTATTAGGATCATGTTTGCATTCTTCCATGGTTCCGGTACCATTGATGACACCAGGCACTGCGTATACAGGGTGGCCAGTTTTTCTAGCACGATATCCCCCCGTCCTTTAACAAATCTGTAGTTATCTGATCCTCTCCAGCTGATTTCCCCCTTTTCATAGTTTCTAATGCTTTCTTGACCTCGTCCTTCGTCACTGGTGGAACGTCTGACTGTTTTTCCCTGCCGCCAATCTCATTACAGTTCTGACTACTTTAGCTACTGTAGAGATGTGTATAGAGCTCCTCGGCTACTTTGACTATCTTGTCCATAATCGTGATGACGTTGCCCGCCTTGTCCCTTATGGTTGGTTGGTTGGTTCATAGGAAGGGAAAGGCGCAGTATTTGTCACACTTGCTCTGTGGACACCTGAACCGCGCCGTAAGGGAAGGGATGAAGGTGGGAGTGAAAGTGGATAGAGAGAAAGGGGAGCCGTAGTGGAGGGCTACGGAGTAATTTCGACCACCTGGGGATCTTTAACGTGCGCTGACATCGCACAGCACACGGACGCCACTTCGTTCCGCCTCCATCGAAACGCAGCCGCCGTGGTCGGGTTCGAACCCGGGAACTCCGGCACAGTAGTCGGGCGTCTTACCACTGCACCACCCCGGCGGGGCTTGTCCCTTATCGCATACATCTGGTTTTTGCCTATGCCCAATTTCTGTTTTACCGCTTTAAGGCTTCCCCCGTTCTTCACAGCATGCTCAATTTTCTCCATGTTATACTTCCTTATATCGTCCACTTTGCACTTTGATTAGCTTTGATAGCTCGGCCAATTCTACCTGGTCTGTTGTAGTGGAAGCTTTCATACTCTGGCGTTTCTTAATCAAATCTTTCGTGTTCTTAGACAGCTTACCGGTATCCTCTACTTCTACAGCGCACTACTTAGGGCAAGTGGTAATCGCAGATCCGGACCACGAAAAGGAAATAACAAGAAGAATGAGATTGGGATGGAGCGCATTTGGTAAGCACTCGCAGATTATGACTAGCAGTTTATAGGTATCGCTCAAGAGGAAAGTATACAACAGTTCCATATTGCCTGTACTCACCTATGGGGCTGAACGTGGAGGCTAACCAAGAGGGTTCTACTTAAGTTGAGGACCAACTCAGAGGGCTATGGAACGAAAAATGGTAGGGGTAACATTAAGAGATAGGAAGCGTGCAGAGTTGGTCAGAGAAATAACTCAAGTTACTGACATTCTAGTGGAAATTAAGAAGAAGAAATGGGCATGGGCAGGACATGTACCGCGAAGAGAGGATAACCGATGGTCGCTTAGGGTAACAAACTGGATTCCAAGGGAAGGAGAGCGTAGCAGGGGGCGGCAGAAAGTTAGGTGGGTGGATGACGTTAAGAGGTTCGCAGGGGTCAAGTGGATGCAGCTGGCACAGAACCGAGTTAATTGGAGAAATATGGGAGAGGCCTTCGACCTGCAGTGGGTATAGTCAGGCTGATGATGATGATGATGATATGTTACGCTGTATATGCTTGGACACTAGGGTGTGGCTGGAATGCTTTCCGCTACAAAAAATAAAAGCCAAAGGAAAGTGTCCTTCGTGCATGAATCCGAACTTCTAAAATGCTGCTCGCGGACGGAAGCAAAGCGGTGGAAATCGTTGACTTATGGTCACGTCTACAGTTTGCTAGAATATTTTCGCTCACTATAATCCGGCAATGCGAGATCGCGATAGTGCTTCATGATTTTGTCCGTCGTGTGACTCCACCACACGTCAACTCAGGGCAGCATTCTTGGTCCCGTCCATTTTTTATTTTATATAAATGATATAGTGCTAGTAGATAATTTGTCCAAGTTTGTCATCTACGCTGATGATTATAACAAATATATCAGAGGAAAACATGTGACCAATATTCTACTACTCGCCATCTTAGTTTATTTTCGGCTGCAGGAGTGGGTTGAGAAAAACAACCTCTAATTAAATGAATCGAAAACAAAATGTGTTTTGTTCCGCGCACCCAGTACATGTCTGAAAATACCTGAAACCATCATCATTGGCCCATATATAATTAATAGAGACATCTGTGAAAACACTTGGTCTTATTTTATCTGAACACATGCTTTGGAACGACCATGTCGATCATCTTTGCTCAAATGCGCGAAAGGGAGTTGGCATTCTCAGTAGAAATCGACATTTATTTCCTGCCAAAATTAAACAGCTTTTGTATAATTCTTATTCCATTTAGTGCTCAGTTTCTGCGCACTGGTGTGGGGAAACATTAGTGGGCATAATGTCAACAAACTGATCTGACTACAAAAAAAAATGCTGTTAGGGTAATAGAAAATGTTCCACTCAACGAGCGCACTAAACCTCTATTCTACAAGTACAAAATAATGAAAGCCGATAGCATATACAAATACAAACTAATAAAAAGTTACACTGCAGCAATGCAGGGCAATTTATATACATTCATCTCACTCGCCAATCTCCATAAGCAAGAATACATATACCCTCATCGCCATAAACTACCATGGAAAGTTCCCGTCACGCGCAAAGGTTATGGTCGCCAACGCGTTGAATACACACTCCCCCACACACTCAGTGACTTTGCGAAGCAAGACATATAAATTACGATACTTAACAAAGGGGACATAGAGCAGTTATTTATAAACTAGCATTCGTGTAACTAGATGTTTCTTTTTACTTTCGTTTTTGTACAGTTCCTAGTACAAATCCAAATCCACTTTATTTCCAACCTACAAGTTGGGGGCCCCCAGGGAAAAAGCTGTCACAGACAGCTTGACTGGGCCCTGGGGGCCTACAGGCAGCATCTCGCAGAGGATTTTACAACACAGTCAGAAATGGATATGTACATGAGATCAAAATCAAAAGAATTATACACACATCAGATATCAGAAATGAATATGAACATCGCAGTATTTATTCATTGCCTCATCATAAAATTTGTTAATTCGTGTCTAAATGTGTTAAGCGGGGCAGTAAAGTCAATGTGGGCTTTAAATTTATTATAAAGTGATGGTATGCGGTAGTCAAGAGTGGCCCGGCCATAATTTGTTCGTGTATGTGGCACTGGGGTTAGTTCCCTGCGCAAGCTGTAAGCATGCAAGGGACGGTGCGTATCATTGGGAAGGTTACGTTTATGCATATAGAGAGACAGTTTGTAATCACATAATTTAGTTGCTTTAAGCATACTATGTTTAGTAATAAAGGGATCAGTAGATAGCTGGCTAGGGTTTCCATAAAAGTTTTCAAGAATCCGAAGCACCTTTTTTTGTAGCCGCTCGAGTTTATTATAATTATGGATGGCTGTAGCTCCCCAAACTAAAATGCAATATGAAAGACGAGAGTAGGAATTAGCAAAATATATTGCTCTTTTGAGCCTCACTGGAAGTAATTCTCTCAGCTTATAGAGACAGCCAACTGTTTTGCTTAATTCTATCGCCAGCTTGCTAACATGTGTGTTCCACGACATGGTTTCTTCAAACCAGACGCCTAAAAATTTTTCTGAAGTTGCACGCTGCAACGCTGTACCTTGAAAGTTTAGGACTAGCTCAGTGCCACAGGCTTTGTTTTGAGGCTTGAAAATTATATGTTTAGTCTTTTTATAAAATTCAAGGTTAATCTCTTTTTATGCAACCACTCTTCAAGATTGATCAAATAACTATCTATGACAGTGTTCAATTGGGTTACGGTTTGTGCAGAGAAAAAAATATTTGTGTCATCAGCGTACATGACCAGTTTCGATGAAAGGCAAATTGCACATATCATTAATATACAAAATGAACAACAAAGGTCCCAGGATCGATCCCTGAGGTACACCATGTCTGTAGAAGAACGGCTGATTGGGCGAGTTGGTGAACCATGACGGACAGTAATGTATAGTGCGCAAAAAGACGAGACAAAAGAAATCTGCGCTGTCGTTGTCCACTTCTCCTTTTTGTCTCGTCTTTTTGCGCACTATACATTACTGTCCATCATGGTTCACCATGTCTTACCGTTGTAATCGAAGAAGTAAGGTCACCAACTTTCACATACTGTTTTCTGTCTGAGAGGTAACTTGTGATAGGATCAAGAGCAACACCACGTATGCCGTAATCTTGCAACTTTGAGAGTAATATATTATGGTTTACACAGTCAAATGCTTTTCTGAGGTCAATGAATAAACCTACAGTGAATTTTTTGCTATCCATATTTTTAAGTATTTCATCTTTGATTTGTAATAAGGCCATTTCAACTGATTTTTTTTCTGGAAGCCGTACTGCGATTCACTGATAGCATGGTATTTAGTAAGAAAATTTGTAAGTTGAGCATTAATCAGTTCAGTTCAGTCGTTCAGTCGTGTCCGACTCTTCGTGACCCTATGGACCATGTCACGCCACGCTTTCTGAGCATTAATAACATTCTCAAAAACCGTAGCAAATAGGGGCAAAACGGATATTGGGCGATAGTTTGTTATATCACTAACACTTCCACCTTTGTGGACCGGGGTTATACGCGCTTGTTTAAGGTCAGAAGGAAATATACCAGTTTCAATCATTTGATTGATTATAAATGCGAGTGGTTTGGCTATAATAGGTGCTACATGTTTAATAGGGACACTGCTCAGGCCATCTAGTCCAGCCGCGACATTCGAATTCTGGCCATGAAGCTGATGACTTCTTGGGAAGTAACTGGGGAGAGCATAACTGAATTCTCAAGCCTTGGGCGAAGTCTCGAAAACAAATTACTACAGTCTCTGTTTGGGGAAACATATTCGCCAACATTAGCAAAAAACTCATTCATTGTGTCCAACGCCTCTATATCAGTCTTCCCATCAGCAAAAGCTGCAATATTAAGAGGACACTTAGCTTTAAGGTTATTGGTCAAATTACTGACTTCCTGCCATAGCTTTCTTGGGTTGTTGTATATCTCATCAAACAGACACTGATAGTAGTACGTTTTTGCCGTCCTTAAATCAGCATTTAATTTATTACGGAATATTTTGTATTGTTTTATTAGGATAGTGTCACGTGATCGGAGGAAAGAATGGTACATTTTGTTTTTTACTTTTATTCTCTTATGCAGGGTGGTCGTAATCCAAGGCTTGCGTATTTTTTTTCTTCGGTTAGACTTGTGCACCAAGGGAAAATGTTTCTCATAGCAGACCTTGAATATACCCAGGAAAAGACTGTATGCTTGGCTAGGATCGCATTTGGCGTAGACACCTTCCCACTGAATATTTTCTATTTCAGTGTAAACTTTCTCGAGCGAAGCAGAGCAAATGTCCCGATAAGTAGAGCTAAAAGTGACTTTCTGCTTGACGATCACTGTCGGCAAACATGTAAAAATCGGGAGGTGGTCACTGATATCAAGGGAAAGCACACCTGATAAGCACTGGTCACAAGGTACATTGGTGATGCAGATGTCTAGAAGTGTGGCACTGGTATCGGTAACATGGGTAGGCAAAGAAATTATATTTGAACAAGCGAAAGTGCGAAGTATCGTTTCTAGGCGTTCAGAAGATGAATCTTTGCCAAGCATATTGATATTCACATCGCCCATAACTAAGAAGGCTCCTTGCATTGAATGGAGGCTTGACAGCAAAGTTTCCATGAATTCAAAAAATTGGGACTGATATCCTAATGGTGGCCTATAGACAGCTGCTATAAGAAAATTTTTAACCGTACCACAAAGCACTCAACATTTGGTGTAATACATATCAATTCGCTGACAACTTCACAGGCAATTTGGCTTTGATGAACATAGCAATTCCACCACCTCGGTTTGCGGGCCGCACGATGCCGTGATAAATATAATCTGGTATTGTCGGTGGACTATCAGTAACAGAAAGCCAGGATTCTGTGAATAATATCGCATCAAATTTATCCCGTAGGTCATCAAAGAACATGCGAAGGTTGTCCATTTTATTTTTAATGCTTCGAGCATTTAGGTGAAATGCCCTAAAGTAGTGGGACGGCACTTTCAGTGCTTTGTTGAAATTGCCAGGTTCACAGTATTTACACTCTGGTGCGGCAGCCATGTCGCTGTTTGCGCGAAAGGGAGTTTAAAAAGCATTTTAAGTCCTATTGCATTTTGCTCAAATCTTCCTGGCAGGTGATTCTTACCATATCTGATGAATCTGTCTTCGTTGCGCAAATTCTTCCGCCCTGTGTCCAAACAAATTTCCATCCTTCCTTTCGTTTCTGTGCTACTGCGGCTCCCAAAAGCTGTTCGAGTTGCCTAGTCAGGTGCTCATTGACAAAAACAGAAGCCTCTGTTTCGAAACCAATGTCTGTAGTGGAAAAACGTGCCTTCCTGGCTTTAGCTAATACAGCATTTCGCTTGTCACGTCGCACAAAGCGTACAACAATGTTCTTTTCATTAGATTTGTTGGTTGGTACTCTGTGGCAGAAGATTTGTGAAAAAGGTAGGGGAGCAGGTAACATCTTTCTGGGTTACCTGCTCCCCTACCTTTTCACAAATCTTCTGCACAATGTAGAAAACATCTCCGCTATCAGGCACACCCTTATTTTCGAGGTTATTGGCCCGTGAGTACTGTTCCAATTCTGTGATTCGCATTTGCAGTTTCTGATTTTCTGCAGCGAGTTCTTGGTTGCAGTTGCGCGTTGCGGCAAGTTCCTCACGAAGAGCCTTTACTTCTGCGGAGAGTGTGTTGACACTGTCACAAGATTCACTGTAATATTCTACACTCTGTTTAAAGGAACGAAGTTCAGCGCGAATCTCCCGTTTGAAATCATCAAGCGTATTACTAAGCTCCTTCATGTTTGACATCACAAACAACAAATTGAAAACACTAGGACTGTTCCTTGGCAGCAGTGCGCGCAACAACAGTAAGATAATAAAAAATGAGGAAGAATGGTCCTCACCTGTACGAGAAAGAACTTGGGTGAGCGTTGTGAAACCCGCACGCACTGCTGCCAAACTGAGGAAAGCACGTGAAAGCAGTCCGTATATGTAGGCGCGGTCTCTGGTTTGGCAGGACACAGCGCAGGCGCGGCAACGTCGACGTTCACCAGCTAATCCCGGAGGATAACGGTGCAGCGATGCTCGTCGCTTGTCAGGCTTGTCAGGCACGTTCTTTTCCAGCGCAGCTTGTACCCATGCAGAAGCCAACGGATCGTGCCGAAGAAAGTATGCGCTCTGCACCTGTACGAGAAAGAACTTGGGTGAGTGCTGTGAAACCCGCACGCACTGCTGCCAAACTGAGGAAAGCACGTGAAAGCAGTCCGTATATGTAGGGGCGGTCTCTGGTTTGGCAGGACACAGCGCAGGCGCGGCAACGTCGACGTTCACCAGCTAATCCCGGAGGATAACGGTGCAGCGATGCTCGTCGCTTGTCAGGCTTGTCAGGCACGTTCTTTTCGAGCGCAGCTTGTACCCATGCAGAAGCCAACGGATCGTGCCGAAGAAAGTATGCGCTCTGCACCTGTACGAGAAAGAACTTGGGTGAGTGCTGTGAAACCCGCACGCACTGCTGCCAAACTGAGGAAAGCACGTGAAAGCAGTCCGTATATGTAGGGGCGGTCTCTGGTTTGGCAGGACACAGCGCAGGCGCGGCAACGTCGACGTTCACCAGCTAATCCCGGAGGATAACGGTGCAGCGATGCTCGTCGCTTGTCAGGCTTGTCAGGCACGTTCTTTTCCAGCGCAGCTTGTACCCATGCAGAAGCCAACGGATCGTGCCGAAGAAAGTATGCGCTCTGCACCTGTACGAGAAAGAACTTGGGTGAGTGCTGTGAAACCCGCACGCACTGCTGCCAAACTGAGGAAAGCACGTGAAAGCAGTCCGTATATGTAGGGGCGGTCTCTGGTTTGGCAGGACACAGCGCAGGCGCGGCAACGTCGACGTTCACCAGCTAATCCCGGAGGATAACGGCGCAGCGATGCTCGTCGCAATCGACGCTTTTAGCTTGTCAGGCACGTTCTTTTCCAGCGCAGCTTGTACCCATGCAGAAGCCAACGGATCGTGCCGAAGAAAGTATGCGCTCTGCACCTGTACGAGAAAGAACTTGGGTGAGTGCTGTGAAACCCGCACGCACTGCTGCCAAACTGAGGAAAGCACGTGAAAGCAGTCCATATATGTAGGGGCGGTCTCTGGTTTGGCAGGACACAGCGCAGCGCGGCAACGTCGACGTATCACCAGCTAATCCCGGAGGATAACGGTGCAGCAATGCTCGTCGCAATCGACGCTTTTAGCTTGTCAGGCACGTTCTTTTCCAGCGCAGCTTGTACCCATGCAGAAGCCAACGGATCGTGCCGAAGAAAGTATGCGCTCTGCACCTGTACGAGAAAGAACTTGGGTGAGTGCTGTGAAACCCGCACGCACTGCTGCCAAACTGAGGAAAGCACGTGAAAGCAGTCCGTATATGTAGGGGCGGTCTCTGGTTTGGCAGGACACAGCGCAGGCGCGGCAACGTCGACGTTCACCAGCTAATCCCGGAGGATAACGGTGCAGCGATGCTCGTCGCAATCGACGCTTTTAGCTTGTCAGGCAGTTTCTTTTCCAGCGCAGCTTGTACCCATGCAGAAGCCAACGGATCGTGCCGAAGAAAGTATGCGCTCTGCACCTGTACGAGAAAGAACTTGGGTGAGTGCTGTGAAACCCGCACACACTGCTGCCGAACTGAGGAAAGCACGTGAAAGCAGTCCGTATATGTAGGCGCGGTCTCTGGTTTGGCAGGACACAGCGCAGGCGCGGCAACGTCGACGTTCACCAGCTAATCCCGGAGGATAACGGTGCAGCGATGCTCGTCGCAATCGACGCTTTTAGCTTGTCAGGCACGTTCTTTTCCAGCGCAGCTTGTACCCATGCAGAAGCCAACGGATCGTGCCGAAGAAAGTATGCGCTCTGCACCTGTACGAGAAAGAACTTGGGTGAGTGCTGTGAAACCCGCACGCACTGCTGCCAAACTGAGGAAAGCACGTGAAAGCAGTCCGTATATGTAGGCGCGGTCTCTGGTTTGGCAGGACACAGCGCAGGCGCGGCAACGTCGACGTTCACCAGCTAATCCCGGAGGATAACGGTGCAGCGATGCTCGTCGCAATCGACGCTTTTAGCCTGTCAGGCACGTTCTTTTCCAGCGCAGCTTGTGCCCATGCAGAAGCCAACGGATCGTGCCGAAGAAAGTATGCGCTCTGCACCTGTACGAGAAAGAACTTGGGTGAGTGCTGTGAAACCCGCACGCACTGCTGCCAAACTGAGGAAAGCACGTGAAAGCAGTCCGTATATGTAGGCGCGGTCTCTGGTTTGGCAGGACACAGCGCAGGCGCGGCAACGTCGACGTTCACCAGCTAATCCCGGAGGATAACGGTGCAGCGATGCTCGTCGCAATTGACGCTTTTAGCTTGTCAGGCACGTTCTTTTCCAGCGCAGCTTGTACCCATGCAGAAGCCAGCGGATCATGCCGAAGAAAGTATGCGCTCTGCACCTGTACGAGAAAGAACTTGGGTGAGTGCTGTGAAACCCGCACGCACTGCTGCCAAACTGAGGAAAGCACGCGAAAGCAGTCCGTATATGTAGGCGCGGTCTCTGGCAGAACACAGCGCAGGCGCGGCAACGTCGACGTTCACCAGCTAATCCCGGAGGATAACGGTGCAGCGATGCTCGTCGCAATCGACGCTTTTAGCTTGTCAGGCACGTTCTTTTCCAGCGCAGCTTGTACCCATGCAGAAGCCAACGGATCGTGCCGACGAAAGTATGCGCTCTGCACCTGTACGAGAAAGAACTTGGGTGAGTGCTGTGAAACCCGTACGCACTGCTGCCAAACTGAGGAAAGCACGTGAAAGCAGTCCATATATGTAGGGGCGGTCTCTGGTTTGGCAGGACACAGCGCAGGCGCGGCAACGTCGACGTTCACCAGCTAATCCCGGAGGATAACGGTGCAGCGATGCTAGTCGCTTGTCAGGCTTGTCAGGCACGTTCTTTTCCAGCGCAGCTTGTACCCATGCAGAAGCCAACGGATCGTGCCGAAGAAAGTATGCGCTCTGCACCTGTACGAGAAAGAACTTGGGTGAGTGCTGTGAAACCCGCACGCACTGCTGCCAAACTGAGGAAAGCACGTGAAAGCAGTCCGTATATGTAGGGGCGGTCTCTGGTTTGGCAGGACACAGCGCAGGCGCGGCAACGTCGACGTTCACCAGCTAATCCCGGAGGATAACGGCGCAGCGATGCTCGTCGCAATCGACGCTTTTAGCTTGTCAGGCACGTTCTTTTCCAGCGCAGCTTGTACCCATGCAGAAGCCAACGGATCGTGCCGAAGAAAGTATGCGCTCTGCACCTGTACGAGAAAGAACTTGGGTGAGTGCTGTGAAACCCGCACGCACTGCTGCCAAACTGAGGAAAGCACGTGAAAGCAGTCCATATATGTAGGGGCGGTCTCTGGTTTGGCAGGACACAGCGCAGCGCGGCAACGTCGACGTATCACCAGCTAATCCCGGAGGATAACGGTGCAGCAATGCTCGTCGCAATCGACGCTTTTAGCTTGTCAGGCACGTTCTTTTCCAGCGCAGCTTGTACCCATGCAGAAGCCAACGGATCGTGCCGAAGAAAGTATGCGCTCTGCACCTGTACGAGAAAGAACTTGGGTGAGTGCTGTGAAACCCGCACGCACTGCTGCCAAACTGAGGAAAGCACGTGAAAGCAGTCCGTATATGTAGGCGCGGTCTCTGGTTTGGCAGGACACAGCGCAGGCGCGGCAACGTCGACGTTCACCAGCTAATCCCGGAGGATAACGGTGCAGCGATGCTCGTCGCAATCGACGCTTTTAGCTTGTCAGGCACGTTCTTTTCCAGCGCAGCTTGTACCCATGCAGAAGCCAACGGATCGTGCCGAAGAAAGTATGCGCTCTGCACCTGTACGAGAAAGAACTTGGGTGAGTGCTGTGAAACCCGCACACACTGCTGCCGAACTGAGGAAAGCACGTGAAAGCAGTCCGTATATGTAGGCGCGGTCTCTGGTTTGGCAGGACACAGCGCAGGCGCGGCAACGTCGACGTTCACCAGCTAATCCCGGAGGATAACGGTGCAGCGATGCTCGTCGCAATCGACGCTTTTAGCTTGTCAGGCACGTTCTTTTCCAGCGCAGCTTGTACCCATGCAGAAGCCAACGGATCGTGCCGAAGAAAGTATGCGCTCTGCACCTGTACGAGAAAGAACTTGGGTGAGTGCTGTGAAACCCGCACGCACTGCTGCCAAACTGAGGAAAGCACGTGAAAGCAGTCTGTATATGTAGGCGCGGTCTCTGGTTTGGCAGGACACAGCGCAGGCGCGGCAACGTCGACGTTCACCAGCTAATCCCGGAGGATAACGGTGCAGCGATGCTCGTCGCAATCGACGCTTTTAGCCTGTCAGGCACGTTCTTTTCCAGCGCAGCTTGTGCCCATGCAGAAGCCAACGGATCGTGCCGAAGAAAGTATGCGCTCTGCACCTGTACGAGAAAGAACTTGGGTGAGTGCTGTGAAACCCGCACGCACTGCTGCCAAACTGAGGAAAGCACGTGAAAGCAGTCCGTATATGTAGGCGCGGTCTCTGGTTTGGCAGGACACAGCGCAGGCGCGGCAACGTCGACGTTCACCAGCTAATCCCGGAGGATAACGGTGCAGCGATGCTCGTCGCAATCGACGCTTTTAGCTTGTCAGGCACGTTCTTTTCCAGCGCAGCTTGTACCCATGCAGAAGCCAACGGATCGTGCCGAAGAAAGTATGCGCTCTGCACCTGTACGAGAAAGAACTTGGGTGAGTGCTGTGAAACCCGCACGCACTGCTGCCAAACTGAGGAAAGCACGCGAAAGCAGTCCGTATATGTAGGCGCGGTCTCTGGCAGAACACAGCGCAGGCGCGGCAACGTCGACGTTCACCAGCTAATCCCGGAGGATAACGGTGCAGCGATGCTCGTCGCAATCGACGCTTTTAGCTTGTCAGGCACGTTCTTTTCCAGCGCAGCTTGTACCCATGCAGAAGCCAACGGATCGTGCCGACGAAAGTATGCGCTCTGCACCTGTACGAGAAAGAACTTGGGTGAGTGCTGTGAAACCCGTACGCACTGCTGCCAAACTGAGGAAAGCACGTGAAAGCAGTCCATATATGTAGGGGCGGTCTCTGGTTTGGCAGGACACAGCGCAGGCGCGGCAACGTCGACGTTCACCAGCTAAACCCGTAGGATAACGGTGCAGCGATGCTCGTCGCAATCGACGCTTTTAGCTTGTCAGGCACGTTCTTTTCCAGCGCAGCTTGTACCCATGCAGAAGCCAACGGATCGTGTCGAAGAAAGTATGCGCTCTGCACCTGTACGAGAAAGAACTTGGGTGAGCATTGTGAAACCCGCACGCACTGCTGCCAAACTGCAAAAAACTCATTGCTGCCAAAACACTGAACAAAAATCTGAAACGTTACAGTGCTGTCAGTGTTGTAGGGGTGGTTGGAGCTTTGTCAAGCTGCTATTGTGCAGCTTTTTCTCTCATTTCCTTTTTTCGCCATGTATATTTTATTTCGGTGAAAATAAATTGGTCGTTTGATTGAAAAAAAAACTTTGGTATGCGACGACCAGGCACCATCACGCACGTGACCAAAAAAATGGCGGACGGCGCTCGTGCGATGACGTCATATGGTGCGATGACGTCATGTGAAATGAACCTATACTATGGGCAAATAACTTTGATGTATCATGAGTAGCAGGCCCCTGTGCGGCTTAAGAGTAGGAGAAACAAATCAGAACACAATTCGAGCGGTGTCTGGTAATATCAGTTTGGTGTGCGGGTTTCACAACGCTTATCCAAGTTCTTTCTCGTGCAGGTGCGTAGCGCATAATTTCTTCGGCACGATCCGTTGGCTTCTGAATGGGTACAAGCTGCGTTAGGAAAGAACGTGTCTGGCAAGCTAAAAGTGTCGATTGCGACGTTATCTTCCCTCTTGCACCGTTATCTTCCGCGATTAGCTGGTGAACGTCGACGTTGCCGCGCCTGCGCTGTGTCCTACCAAACCAGAACCGCGTCTAAATGTACGGACTGCTTTCACGTGCTTTCCTCAGTTTGGCAGCAGCGCGTGCGGACTTCACAACGCTCATCCAAGTTCTTTCTCGTACAGGTGAGGATCATTCTTCATTTTTCATTAACTCACTGTTGTTGCGCGCACTGCTGTCAAAGAACAGTCCTAGTGTTTTCAATTAGTTATTTGTGATGTCAAACGTGAAGGAGCTTAGTAAGACGCTTGATGATTTCAAACGGGAGATTCGCGCTGAACTTCGTTCCTTCAAACAGAGTGTAGAATATTGTAGTGAATCTTGTGACAATGTCCCCCAACACACTCTGCGCAGAAATAAATTCTTTACGTGAAGAACTTGCCGCAACGCGCAACTGCAACCAAGAACTCGCTGCAGAAAATCAGAAACAGCACACGCGAATCACAGAATTGGAACAGCATTTACGGGCCAGTAACCTTGAAATTAAGGATGTGCCTTATGCGGAGATGTTTTCGACAATGTGCAGAAGATTTGTGAAAAGGTAGGGGAGCCGGTAACCCAGGAAGATGTTGATATTTGCCACAGAGTACCAACCAACAGATCCCAAGAAGTCATCAGTTTCATAGCCAGAATTCAAAAGAATGTCGCAGCTGGGCTAGATGGCCTTAGCAGTGTTCCTATAAAACATTTAGCACCTATTACAGCCAGACCACTCGCATTTGTGATCAAGCAAATGATTGAAACTGGTATATTTCCTTCTGACCTTAAACAAGCGCGTATAACCCCGGTCCACCAAGGAGGAAGTGTTAGTCATATATCCAACTGTCGCCCAATATTCGTTTTGCCCATATATTATGTTTTTGATTATGTTAATAATGCTCAACTTTTCTTCATAACTACCATGCTATCAGTGACTCGCAGTACGGCTTCCAGAAAGGGAAATCAGTTGAAATGGCCTTATCACAAATCAAAGATGAAATACTTAAAAATATGGATAGCAAACAATTCACTACAGGCTTGTTCATTGACGTCAGAAAAGCATTTGACTGTGTAAACGATAATATATTACTCTCAAAGTTGCAAGATTACGGCATACGTGGTGTTGCTCTTGATCCTATCACAAGTTACCTCTCAGACAGAAAACAGTATGTGAAAGTTGGTGACCTGACGTCTCCGATTACAATGGTAAAACATGGCGTACTTTAGGGATCGATCCTGGGACCTTTGTTGTTAATTCTGTGTATTAATGACATGTGCCATTTTCCTCTTTCACCGAAACTGGTCATGTACGCTGATGGCACAAATATATTTTTCTCAGCACGAACCGTAACCCAGTTGAACACTGTCATAGTTATTCGATCAAACGTGAAGAGTGGTTGCATAAAAACAGATTAACCTTGAATGTTATAAGAAGATTAAATATATTATTTTCAAGCCTCGTAACAAAACCTGTGATACGGAGCTAGACCTTATCTCTCAAGGTGCTGCATTGTACCGTTGTTGGCCAGGCCACGCTTGACTACCGCATATCATTACTTTATAATAAACTTAAAGCCCACATTGACTTTACTGCCCCGCTTAACACATTTACATCCGAATTAGCAAAGTTCATGATGAGACAATGAATATTTGTGTGATGTTCATATTCATTTCTGTGTATATTTCTTTAGGAAATGAAAGCACTGCTGTCGTGTTCATATCTATTTTTGATTGTGCTGTGAAATACACTGCGAGTGCTGCCTGTAGACCCCCGATTTCGATAATGCTATTGTGTACCACTCTTAAAGGCGGAGCTTGTGCCCTACCAATTTTTTATATGAGATGTTGAGGTTCTTTTGTGTCTTCCTGATTTCAGTTGCAAGAGTGAAGCTATTTATTTATTAAATACTGCCTCTTGGCAGTCAAAGCAGGAATGCCGAATTTCATTTTAATGGCAGAAAAACAGAGCATACAGTTGACATACAAAATGCACAGAAAGGAATCCAAAGTTCGAAAAGCACCCAGACGGCGAGGAAAACATTAAGCATCGTTACAAGGGAATACTTGCTATCACAGATAAGGTGTCACAGCCTTTACAAAAAGATTCAACTGATGACGCATCAACTTCGTAAGTTAAGGCGTTCCACTCTGCAATAGTTCTGGGAAAGAAAGAAAAGCGGTAAGCTTTGGTTTTAACCTGCGACCTTACAATTGCCTTACTGTGCTCTCCCCTCGTTTTTTTTTTGCATTCATTTAATTGCATGTAAGTGCAAAAATTGATTCTGACATGCTTGTTGACAATACTGTACATCCTTTGCAGGCGGTGTAGTCTACGGCGCATTTCTAGCGCTGGGAGCCCAGCTCGTATTTTAAGGTCCGTGACAGAGACACTTCTATTGTAAGCGTTGTAGATGAATCTTAGTCGTTTTTTTGCATTCCTTGAATTTGATTTATATCTTTATATTTTTCTTGGTGTGAGGGCCCCGCACAGTGATAGCGTAGTCGAGTAGTGGCCTGACGAGCGTTATGAAGGCTGCAAGTTTTGTCGCACTGGTGCAGTGCTTCATACGGTGTTTTAATAGCCAAAGCTTTTTCAGTGACGCTGAAATAACGTAATCAACATGTTCGTTCCGCGTTAACTTTGAGTCAATTAACACGCCCAGGTGTTTAAAACTGTCAACCTGCCTGACATCCACATAATTAATTTTGTAGGTATGTAATAACTGTTTTTTCTTTCTTGTTACCGTCATATGAGCACATTTTGAGGCGTTCCGGTTCATACGCCAGGACTTGCAACAGTAGCTCAATATCGAAAGATAATCACACACGGCAGCCTGATCAATACTCTAACAAGGAATTTGGAGACACCTCAAAGAGGATCTTTAACATTTTTGATGTTACTCCATCAGCGCCAGAAGGACAATCGAAGAAAACTCAGAAAATGTAATTTTAGGGACATCCATAACCATATCTACTGGGCCTACAAACATAGGGGGTTTGAGAAGTGTTGACAAAAAAAAAACGCGTTTTCTAAACATTAATTAATTTTTTCTACTCGTTTGAGAGCTTAATTAGGAGTCGAAACACATGAGGGTAAATTTTCTGAGGCAGGAATCTTTTTCTGTGATTTTAAAAACACGAAAAGTGGACGTCGGTTATTGGTTGGTTTGGTTGGTTTGTAGGGTTTAACGTCCCAAAGCGACTAAGGCTGAGAAACGTCGTAGTGAAGGACTCCGGAAATTTCGATCACCTGGGGTTCTTTAACGTGCACTGACATCGCACAGCACGTGAAAGGTAATTGAAATGCTCAGTATCATAATTATATTTCACTTTTGCGACTGTGCGTTTAAATGTAGCTGCAAAAAATTTATAATCATGCCAATTTTTGGGGCACTGGCTGTGAAGGAGCCTCTTCCATGCAGCCTGTCTTCTTCTATAATCACGCGAACAATCTGTATTCCACCATCTTTTTGATGCATTGCCTTTTGATGCACGCACCAAGAATTCACACTTCTTAAGACAGGATACGACTGCCTGGCATAATCTTTGCGATTTTAACTCTTCCGAAGCATTAACCACCGACTCAAGAGAAGAACTCAAAAATGACTTAAACTGGTTATAATTAACATATGACCTCACCTGAGAGGTTAAAGGGACAATAAAGAGAGAAAGAAAGTGGGTTTGCATCGATAGAATGCCAGTTCCTGATTACAAAAAGACCACTCTTACTGAAAACAGAGCTGTTATAAGGTAGTAAAGAAGAATAACAGATATACAGGTATCGCCACCACAGCCAAACGGCCGAGGCTCGCAACTACAAATCACGTGACGCGCTACGGATCCCGGAGGCTGACAAATGCGAATTACATTGTATGTTTGAATGCGGTAGTACGTTTTTTCTCAAACATGATAACACGCTTTTATCATACGTAAACAACGGCGAAAAGACAACTTAAACGTTGCAAGGCAAATACAGAAATATTCTTGGAGGCGCCACAGGCGCCCACTTCAGTTTTGGTTGTTTCGGCTCAGGCATTTCGTGCGCACTCGGATAGTTTGTTTGAACCTGCAGCGCCTGAATTACGAGCTTGGAGCAGCAGATGCGCCTTGATGGTTCCCATTTGAGCATTCGGAGGCACGAGCGAGCGAAATCCGCTACCGCCGACACACTCCTTCGTTCACACTTCTGCGCC
Organism: Amblyomma maculatum; assembly: GCF_055883805.1. Lineage (NCBI taxonomy): Eukaryota > Metazoa > Arthropoda > Arachnida > Ixodida > Ixodidae > Amblyomma > Amblyomma maculatum. The sequence continues at coordinate 162,332,814 of NC_139354.1, forward strand.
AACATATCGCCGCCGTTGCCGCTTCGACTGCGACCTGACCGCTTGACTGCAGCTACGTACGCCACGAAAAGCATACATATGCTAAGTACCGAAGGAAAAACGCATTATCATTCAATTGTTCACTAAATCATGGCACATCTGACCAACATATACTGCGTCAACAAGACCTTCAACGTGCTATTTGCAGGCGTCGTAAACAAAAGGGGCATACGGGCATACTTGCCGCTCATACCAAGGAGAGCGTCGATATATTGCGCTCGTAGCCCGGCGAAAAAAAAGGGCCTCGGGTAAAAAGTAAAAACTAGAAATAACGAAGCACCAGAAATACATTACAAAAGGTTAAAAAAATCTATTTGTAAAAAAAAAAAAAATCGCCAGAAGCGGTAAGACTCGAACTCGCTACTGCTTGCTCCGTAACGTTCGGCGCTAACCGCTCGGATGCGCCGCGCCACAAGAACCTTGGAAATATTTCTAGTTTTTATGTCATGGCCCCATTTACAATAAAGTGTTTCTGCTGCCGGTCTAAAAATTACAACTTCTTGATCATCGGCGCATGCTGCCTGCTCTCACGTCTTGCAACTAATGTTCTGGATGCCTATGCGCACTATATTGTGCACTGGATCCATTTTAACATGTGGAATTTCACAGCGCTGGCAAATGTAGTACGTGGCGCCGGCACTTCGGTCATGTTCTACCACCGTGGACGTAATTTTCACTGAACACGGAGCTGTAGCACAAATCTTGAAGGAAAAAAGTGCGACGAAGCTTCAAAACTAACAAGCGCAGCAGCGAGGACACTATTTTGCTGGTGACTAAATCTTATTTGTATGTAAACATGTCAGGAAGCGTTGCGATGACCGAGGGCTCGGTTTGTTTATACACAGTGCAAGAAGGAGCGCAAAAGCTTGAGAAACATGTAAAGTATTGTGCATTACAAGCGTTCTATGTTTTTTTTTTCTTCCTTTATGGGCCCATCGCTCGGTAAATTACTCTCTTCATCGTTTTATTTATTTCGGCTGAGGCCGTCATTGCGAGTACGCTGTTGCCAAGTTGGCCCTTGAGGGATGCGACGCCGCGGGCCGCGCCGGCTCGCTAGCTATCACGGAGTCTCCGCTTACGTCATAGTGTGCGTCACTCAACTCCAACTACGTAGTTGGAGGCCACAGTTTGAATTCGACCGGCGGGAACAAGAAAAAACCTCAACTTCTTATCGCAATATCTCAGCAATTATTCGATTTTTTGCTGCCGGATATAAGGCGACAGTGTCACCAAATGTAGTTTATTAGATTTTCATACCATCTTTGGCTGTCTTTAGTGTCCCTTTAAGCGGCAGTTAACCTCAAAAACAATAGGCATATGGCCACTACAGGTGCCACCATAAACTGCCAACCAGTTGAGTATAGATGCACTAGTGCTGGAGAAAGTTAAATCTATCACAGGTTGACGCGGCCAGCACGTACGAAAGTAGGTAAACCAGAATTCATCCAATAAAGGTTATTATTTGAAAGCCAATCCCACAGGCGCTTGCCGCAGGGATCCGTCTTGTAAACCCACGAAACATGGTGCGAATTAGTCTTCAGCCAAAATAACCGAATTTTCACGATTAACTAGTAAGAGGTCTAGCGATCTGGGGTTCTGAACACCATGAGGGAAATAAACATTCGCTAAAAAGCCAATAATTCAGAATCTAAAGTAGAATATTAAACAGAAATCTTAGTCCTATGACAAAAATTTGAAGAAACTATATGTGGTACCGCGAAGTGTTATCAAAGCTGCGGAACTACCTCGCCTCAGCCACGCTCTCTCCGCTCACTTTTGCCACTGTGATAAGGTGGCTTATTAAAGCGCGCTGCGCCAGCCACCGCAGCGCATTTCTTTCTCTAACGTTATGACGGAATAAAGCCGTTCCTGTCTGAGCTATGCTGCCTCAGTTGTCTTGCCTAAAACACGACATAATGGCGACGAGGATGGGATATCTGCGCCGGTGTTACGCCCACTGAAGACGTTCGGCACAATAGCAAGAACTGTAGCATCTACATTAACGGGAACACCTTCGCCATGGCTACTTTCGGGCAAGTTGAACATTTTGATGATTCTACGGCTGATTGGCTTTCGTATGAAGAGCGCTTAGAAGCATATTCGCGTGCTAACAAGTTTCCGGAAGACTTAAAAGTAGACGTGCTCCTGAGTTTGATCGGACCGCAAACTTCCGCACTTCTCAAGTCACTGACTATTCCGGATAAGCCCTCGTCTAAGCCCTATGCAACGCTCATAACGCTACTTCACAATCACTTGTCTCGGAAGCCGTTGGTCATCGGCGAAAGAACAAAATTTCACCTCCGGTCATAGAAACTGAAACCATATCGGAGTTCGTGGCCGAGATAAGACACCTTGCTCAGACATGCGATTTCGGCAAGTTCTTGGATCAGTCACTGCGCGACCGATTTGTCTCCGGGTTGCAGCGCGTCGACATCCAACGGCATTTATTTGCTGAAGATAATGCCCAAACTTTCCAAAAAGCTGTCGAGCGTGCCTTGTCTTTTGAAGCAGCAGTGCGAAATGCGACAGAAGCGCACGTAGTGCACGAAGGGAATGCCTAGCTCAAGGCCAACTCCCGATGCAAAGGCGGTAGCATGCTATCGATGCGGTTCGCCCAAGCACGGAAGCAGCATCTTGTCCGCATTCGCAAGCAACTTGTTACAAGTTCAATAATGGCAGCGTTTGGGCGAGTTGGTTAGACATGTTAAACCTGGAAAGGGCATAAAAAACACACGGACAACAGCATGAGACAGATACACGAGCGTTGTAAGTGCGAGAAGGGACATATTCAACTAGTTTGCACAAGCCGTCCGCGACGTGTGAAAACGCTCACAGTAAGCTCATTCAACAGGCAAACAAAACTTGCTCTGAATGACGTTACTTTAGACACACGTGCAGTGCCTTTTATGGTGACAGTCAAAGTTAACAGTGTACCGTTACAGATGGAGCTGGACACCGGAGCTGCTGTCTCGATAATTTCACGCAACTACTGCAGGAGGCTTTTTCCAGATCTGCACCCGCAACGAACCAGTCTTCGACTACGCACGTACACGGGTGAAGTAATCAAGCCCATTGGAGTGCTTGAAGTCAACGTGGAAACGAACGGTCAAAAGCAGCGCCTACCGCTCTACGTGGTGCCACAAGACGGACACACTTCTGGGACGGGAGTGGCTACAAAAGATTCGGCTTGACTGGAGCCGTATCTGGGAGCTGAACGCCGTTAGGAGTTTGCCTGGTGTGACCGAAGAGTCGTCGGAGAAACTTAAGGCCTTGCTACAAAAGTACACGCAAGTGTTCAGCGAAGACTTGGGCAAGATAAATGGTGAGCAAGCTACTCTTTATTTCAAAGACAATCAAGAGCCTAGATTTTTGAAGGCAAGGACTGTGCCATTCGCATTACGTCCGGCAGTAGAATAGGAACTTGTGAAGCTTGAAAAGCTTGGCGTTATCTCACCAGTGGCTAGCAGCAAGTTTGCTCGTCGCCACCGAGATCTTGGCAAGGCCTGCGCTCCCCAGCAGCCTAGGTCACGACAGCCGGATGGCGATAAAGTACCAGCAAATGAAAGTGCGAGCGCGAATCTGTGTCGAGTCACATAATGTGATCTCGTCCTTTTACCTAAGCCTGTACGCGCAGATTCAGTGGCTAATCCTTTATCGCTCATCCGCTTGTCATGACGTTCGCTGATGGGAGAGAAGGTGATGCAAAGGCCTTGTTAAAATCTCGGTGGTGTCGGTTTGCTATGCCGGTTGTGCCGGTCATTAAAGCTGATGGCTCGATAAGACTGTGCGGTGACTACAAGGTCACCCTGAATCCAATTCTAGACATTGAGCATTACCTGCTTCCAAGAGCAGACGAGCTTTTTGCCATCCTTGCGGGAGGAAAGAAGTTCTCGAAACTTGACCTCAACAGAGCATACCAGCAGGTAGAAACGGACGAACGGTCGAAAGAATACTTGACTATAAATACACACAAAGGGTTGTACGTCGTCAACCGCCTACCTTTTGGCATAGCATCAGCTCCTGCAATCTTTCAAAGGATAATGGATAACATGCTCAAAGGACTCGAAGGGGTTGCATGTTACATTGATGACATCCTCGTAACGGGAAAGACTGATGAAGAGCACCTGCGTAACCTCGAAGCTGTTCTGAAACGTTTGTCAGAAAGAGGCGTTAAGGTCAAGACGCCTAAACGTCAGTTCTTTAAGGACCAGCTTCAGTACCTCGGTCACATTGTAAGCGCTGAGGCAGCTATTTCAAAGGCACCGAGGTCAAATGACAAGCATTAGCTGCGGTCCCTGCTTGGCCTAGTTAACTACCATGGAAAGTTTATTCCGAACCTATCCAGTGTAATCGCACCGCTCAACAGGCTTTTACGCAGTGATGTGCCCTGGATGTGGAGCAGGGAATGTGAGGACGCCTTCGTTGAAGTTAAGAAGTTGCTGTCCATGCCACCCGTGGTTACCCACTACGAGCCCGGATTGCCACTACAGCTGTCTTGCGACGCATCAGCATACGGCATCGGAGCCGTGCTCTCTCACGTCCTACCAAATGGTATATGCAAGCCAATAGCATACGATTCAAGAACATTGACTAAGGCAGAGGCTAGCTACAGCCAAATTGAGAAAGAGGCACTCGCCCTAATTTTCGGTGTGAAAAAGTGCCACTACTACCTCTACGGCCGTTCATTCATCCTCGTAAGCGATCATAAGCCATTGCACACCATTCTCGGGCCCAAAACAGGCATTCCTACGATAGCTGCAGCGAGATTGCAGCGTTGGGCCGTTTTGTTATCTGCCTAAAACTACACGCTCAAGTACAAGTCGTCAGCAGAAAACGCAGACTCTGATTGCCTTTCGCGGCTGCCGTTGCATGGCAATGATGATGAAGCACCGGAAGATAAATTCTACGTTCTGCGTTTTGACTCGCTTCCAGTAAACTGCCGTGACATAGCACGCGAGACCAGTCGTGACCCTGTACTCAAAGCAGTCATGCAGTACGTTTTGAGCGGCTGGCCAAATTGCGCTCTGAATGACTTACTGAAGCCGTTTTTCTACAGACGTTTGGAGTTGTCTTTGCAGCAGGGATGCCTGGTGCTGGGAACTCGTGTCTTCATTCCTGAGCGCTTCCAGTCGTTCATGCTTGAGGAGCTGCACCAGGGGCACCCTGGAATCGTCAGGACGAAGGAGTTGGCGAGAAGTTACGTGTGGTGGCCAACGATTGACGGAGACATTGAAAAGAAAGTGAGTGCATGTCAGGCGTGCCAGTCGGAGCCCAACATGCCGTGCCCTGCTCCGCTTCATACATGGGCGTAGCCTAGCCGGCCCTTCGTCGACTTCGCAGGCCCATTCAGAGGTGCGATCGTGCGATGCTCTTGATACTCATAGACGCTCATTCTAAGTGGCCAGAAGTGTTTGAAATGGTTTGAAATGAAACATAAATCCGCAGAGAAAACCATTGACAGTCTTCATGAACTTTTCTGTCGTTTCGGTTTTCCAGAGACGGTTGTATCGGATAACGGTACACAACTCACATCGGACGCGTTCTCAAAATACATGCTCAGCATTGGCACCCGTCATGTTCGCACAGCGCCGTATCATCCAAGCAGCAATGGACAGGCTGAGCGCTTCGTGCAGTCACTCAAGTCTGCGTTGCGTAAGAATCCGTCCGTACCCCTACGCTCAGCTATTGTGATTTTCTTTTGGCGTATCGCAACACTCCTCATACAACCACTGGGGAAGTTCCTGCACTCCTCCTGCTTGGCAGACGTCTTCTCACAAGGTTGGATCGTGTAAAACCTTCAATCCAATCAAAAGTATCTGCTAAGCAGTTTGACCAAACCTTAAGGCGTAAGTCATGCTATCACAAAGAGCGACTTTTTAAGGTTGGTGGTAGTGTAAATAAAGGTCAGGAGCTTCAGGCGCGGAGAAAAATGGTTTTCAGCGACCATTTTGGCGCAAAGTGGTCCAGTCTCGTACCGCTTAAGTGTCGTAACTCCCAGAGGTGTGTTTCAGTGGGTTCGCCACAAGAACCACATCGTCCGAGTGGCTCCAGAAGAAGACACATCAGCTCCTCTGGCGCCATACCCGGAATCTGATGAGCAAGCGGAGTCCTGCCGGTCTCCCCGTCAACAGGCTGGAGTGCAAGACCGCCATTTGGATACAGAACCTGCAGAACGGCGGTACCCACTTCGGGAGAGGAGACCAACCGACCGCTATGTGCCGTGCACAGGAATTTGTTCTGAACTGTAAATAAGTGCGGAGCGATGTGGTATCGCGAAGTGTTATCAAAGCTGCGGAACTACCTCGCGTCAGCCACGCTCTCTCCGCTCACCCTTGCCGCTGTGATAAGGTGGCTTATTAAAGCGCGCTGCGCCAGCCACCGCAGCGCATTTCTTTCGCTTCCGTTATGACGGAATAAAGCCGTTTCTGTCTGAGCTATGCTGCCTCAGTTGTCTTGCCTAAAACACGACACTATAATTAATAACACACCACCTCTTGACTGCCGATCTTTTCAGAATGATCGATAATTTTGTAAATGAAAGTGTATTTCAGATGTAAGCCAACCATTATGACTAGATTCTGTTTTAAAGAAAGATAAACTAAATCTGTAGTAGTTGAAAGAAGAGATCTACAGTTCCACTGAAGAGCTTTTAGCGCACCTATGGTTATGTAATCTGGACAACAGCAACAACCTGCCCCAAAATGGTAATGTTTGGTTTAGAGCCTAGCTGTTGCTTTTTTTCATTTTACCTGAGGACGAGATGATGACGGGTTAGACATCGGGAATCCACTGCGTTTTAGGCTCGCGTATCTGTCTCCGCCATTTCTGCATCATGAGCCTTGTCTAACTTGTCGGAATTTTGCATTAGGTGATGCGGAAAGAGATTCATTTTGCGAGCAAGACATTGTATTTGCTGCGCTGTTAATGAAGGCCCAGGTGTCGCATAAGAATCCATAGCAGTTTGCACAGCCTGAGAAATCTGAGCTGTCAGAACGTTGGATATACACTCTGTGACTTGTCACAATCCTATCAACCATTTGGCCATGGTTGCTTCCACAGCAGTTACTATGGCTTTAGACGGCGAGGAATCTAATGATGCTCCAGAACGAGCTGATACACCTGCATACCCATGAGCTCTCTATTTAATTTCCTGAATTGCCTCACGCCTAGAGCAACGTTTTCGATCAATAATTTCCAGAATTTGCATTTCATGAGCTCTAGAAGGACATTCCAAAGAATTTGCTGAGTGAATTCTACCGCAAAGACAACATTTGACATTTTGATCTGAGCATAAATGTGATTTATGGGCATCGCCGCATTTGCAACATCGCAAAGTTGACTTGCAACCACCAGCAGTATGGCCATAACGCCAGCAGTTGTTGCACTGTGCCGCTTTGATGGTAGCGGATCTGCACGGAATATCAAAGGCCATGCTTTAATCGCTGATGGGCCAACTGTACCTGCAAAAGTAGCAATTACCGATTCTGTCAGCACGCGAACATTATTGACCTCCCGGCTACAGCGATAGACAGCAGCAACGTTTGCCGCAGAGAGGGTTTCCAAGTGGTGCAGCGCAAAGGCACGAAGCCTAGACAAGAGAACTGACAACATAAGTTTTTTCAGGTTGCCAACTCTATATATACCCTGGCGCCGCAGAAAAACATGAAACGTGTGACAACACAGTCAACCCGTATCACTCTGGCATGCAGATATTTTCAAGTCCGGCAATTACAAGATAGTTCAGCTCTTACTCCGATATGGCAACGGATAGTGTGCTGGCGCATTTCGCGCCAAGCTGCTTAATTTCCGATGCCTCAATAATCTCCCTTGTTAGCTTATCTTTGTGGTTGGTGAAAATCTGGCTTTCGTTCAATAAAGGATAACACGAGCAGTCACGACAGTGAATTCCTATGTGGCAAGTAGCATTCTTAACATTAGTGCGCATTCAGACAACCGCCTGTCAGGCCGATGTACGAAGAACCGCAGGAGAGGGGGATCGAGTAAACAACATTATTCATACAAGGCACATGTTTGCTGAGATGATTTTTCTTGATTGTTAATATCATCTTCTCTCCTCTTACCAGTTCTATTCACACGCGAGCTCATGGAACTTTATCTGGCAGGGGCTGAAAACACCACATCAACACCAGCTCTTTTTCCTATTATTTTCAAATTATGGGCAAAAACATGAATGTATGGCATAACGGCCACATTCTTTTCGACGTTGATATGTTTGACCCTGTCACCAACTTTTAGCTTTTTCAACATTCCTTCTGCTACTGAAGCAAGCATCTCAAGAGGGTATCCTGCCTGAGCAAGCCTATCTACATGACCTGAAAAGCTGCAGGTAACTTTGTGGGTGCAGGACTTTTTCACAGCGTTGCTTAAGCATGACGTCCTAATGCCCCTTTTAACAAGCTTCGAGTGAGCTGAGCTGTACGGAAGCAATGGCTTTTTACTTCTGGGCTCAAACGGCCAGCAACAATTAACAGCGGTAAAATGCAACGTCAGGTCCAGAAACTTTATAAGGCCGTTAGCTGGCACTTTCAAGTAACGCCATAAGATCACAAAAAATAACATAACGAATGTCATTCACGTAGTTTGTGAAACCTACCGAGTCACATTCTACTAAAACAAGATAATCATCAACAAACCTAAACACTCCTTTAACATTTATACCCAGAAGACGTTTTTCGAGTGCCTTGTCAATCATTTCAAGATAGAAGTCGCTGAGCAATGGCGCGATGCATGAACCAATGCATATCCCTTTCTTTTGTATAAAAATCTTTCCTTCCCATTCGGCATAGGTAGATTGAAGGTAAGCAAGTAGTAGTTCGAAAAAGTTATCTGCCGCAATGCCAGAGGCATTCTGAAATGCTATTGCTTCATAGCGGTTCATTTCTTCACAAATGCACCCTAACAGTTTTGTTATGAGGAATGAAATATAAAACAAGTCTTTAATGTCAATAGAAAACGCTTGCAGTGGCTTGGCCTGGTCGTTTTTTAAGGATTCAATTACTTCATGCGACGTTTTCCCCTGATAAGGATCGTCAATGGTTAGCAGTGCTAGGTTCTTCTGCAAAAACTTCCCTAAGCACTTTTGCCATGTGCCATTCTCAGAAACAGTTACGCGTCTAGTTTATGCGTTTTTGCGCTGAAGAACATATTGAGGCTGAGCTTTTAACATTCTTCTATGGAGGATAACAGCGCTTCCAAATTGAGCTTGCATATATTTTTCGCCTGCAATCTAGCTTTTTCGAGGCAAATCTTTCTACACTCTTTAAACAGAGAGCCCACAGCTTCATCTGCTTTCTGTTTGAAGCCATTCCTTGAAAGTACAGCTACGCCCCCTTTCCTTATCCGCAGTTAAGAAAACCAGAGAGTTATCCTGCAAGTAACCGATAGACCTCTCGATTGGCAAGCTTTTCTGACGTGGTCTCAGGCGCTGCAAGACGTCCACTCTATCGGAAATGTATCTGCTGGCTTCAGCTTTTTTGGCCCGCCGCGAAACATGTCTTACCATGGCCAGCAGTTCAGGAGGCCGCAACTTCGGCTCAGTAGCAAACTTTGGGCCTAGTTGTTTGATCATCCTAGTTTGAACATCCTTCTCTCGTCCTCGGTTTTCGCACTGCTTTTCAAAATGATCCTTCTCTTGTCTAGGCTTCGTGCCATTGTGCTGCACCACTTGAAGATGCCAGACCGACTATCTCTCCAGTTCATATTGGCAAGGGTTTCTTCTGGATTTTAGAAGGAATCCACACCTCGGATTAGACTTTGTGTGCAGGCCAGGTGCTAAGGAATCAAACTGCTTACCTGATGAGATGCATTGTGTTATGCAAATGTAGAGAAGTTTAGAAGATCCTTCACACATGACAGATCCGGTGAACGACACAGAATCCCGCCGCGACCAAACTGGCGTTCCTCAGCTATTCCTTCGTATAAGGAAGTGGCTTCCTGTAGGGCAGCTCGAACAGCCTCTTGGTTGGTCATTGCAATGGTGACACCATCCTTAGGAACGAGAGCCGCAGGAACGTTACGGATACCGGAGCTCTGAAAAGCTTCCAAGGGCAGAGCATTAGGCAGAAGGGAAGCCGATCAAGGGGAGCGCCCTTGGCCAGGAGACTGCATTGACATTACCTTAAATGACCAACGTTATCACGTGCGTTGGCCATCAGGAAACAAAAGACGCAAAAGCGCAATGGGGAACAACAAAACCTGGACGAGCAACCCAATACATAGCCGATCGGCGTGTGAGCAGGCCGAGGCTGCGCAGCAAGCACCTCTCTTCGTCTTCCTCCCTACACGCGGGGGTCAACACTCAATGTTGTCTTCGTCCACACACCCAGACACTTCGTTCTTCACTTGTTGAATGCCAGCATGATACACCACATAGCATGGTGCACTACACAATGTAATGCCTCCGGGCCTTTCAGGGACAAGTAAATGAAATGAAATGAAATAAATAGAAAAAAGAAGAGGCTCCGGTAATACAGGGGCAGATGAATGCGAGTTTCCATCATAGACATACTGTTTCCGGTCAGATAAATACGAATCAAGCCAGCTCAAAATTTGTTCATTCTGTAGTATACTTTTTAACTTCAGTATTAGCCTTTTGTGACAAACCCGATCAAACGCGTTTTCGAGGTCCAGGAAAAGTATATCGATTTGTCCACCCCCGTCCAAAGCAGGGATAAGATTATTGGTTGTGTGTAGCAGTCGCGTAACCATGGACAGGCCACGCCGAAAGCCGTGCTGTCCCTCAGAAAAGAAATTATCCTCCAGAAAGCTACTTATGTGCTTAAAGATGAAATGTTCCATCACATGGCTAGCTGTACAGAGGAGCGAAATAGGCCTGTAGTTGTTTACACTTGTCTTATCTCCGGACTTGTGAATGGGGATGACCCTAGCCGTTTTCCAGTCGTTGGGTTGTTCCAGACTTTCATTTATGAAGAGATACTTAGAGCACCATTCCGCGTACATAAAAAGAAAGTTGGTAGGAATGTTGTTTGGACCAACAGATTTTCTTATGTCTTATGTCAGGTTCAGTAATAATGAGGCTCGGCAGCTCGTATCTGGGGCATAAGAATTCCGGTCGAAGATTGTCAGCATGCAAAAATACATATCGATTCGGCCTAACTTTCGTTACCGGAGCTGTTAGCTGCATCCAAAATTACAATGATTTCCATTAGAGTTGGCTCTGGCCTCCGCCTACAGTGCTACTCATCATGGCGACGGACATCAAATGAACTCATAGCTGTGATCATGCACCGTACTACCAGACGGTGCGAGCATTGTCATGCCTTGGCCTCCATGTCGATGGTCGGTGGCATCGGCGTGCTTCGGCTCGCGCTGTATCAGGATCGCTGCCAGGTGATATTGGAAGTGATGAGTGAAGTTTTATCAAACTGCTAAATATTTGCACATCCACTTTTTGTTGTGGAGCCATTAGTGCGCATGGAGTCTGCAGCGCTATCTCCTGCTCGACGACATAACAACACTGCCTGTTCGGCCGGCTGCGTATTGCACGCAACATGACTTGCAGCTTAAAGCCGTTAACTGATATAGCTGCCGTGGACGCAGGACACATCTTGAAAATACAGTGCATTGCCCCAATTCCAAACCTGCCGAGGATGCCAAACACACATTTGTAGATCCGGTAGTCAGTAAACAGCCGATCGAAGCTTTCGCAGGCAATATTCCAGCAGTAAAGCGACGCCTCTCAGTTTCGGTGACAGAAGGTCGATTAAATACTGGCACGCCCAGCGAGAACGTTTTACAAATTTAGTGCCTAAACACGGAATGCATGAAAATAGAGCACTGCCATCCGCTTTTTAGATCCGTGCCATGGGAACGAACTCCGCTTACCTTTTCAACCCTGTGTGGTTTTCCGCGGAGCTCTGGCGGAAGTTTGACGGAGCTGTGAATCCACGATACTAACGGTGTATAAAAAAGAACGTAAGACAATTGAGATCGAGAAAGGCGCTGTGATCTCTAAGCATACGCCAGTGGGCTCCATTAAGCGGCCATGCCAGTGGAAAGTACGCTTTTTTGCGTATTTGTTTTATCAGTTTCGAAGCGACAAGTTTTGTTTTCGGCGAGAGGTGCACTCAACAGAACACGGCGCAAGCATCGTTCCGAGGGATGACCAATCTCTTTCTCTATGGGATGCGGACGGTGCAAGCAGCAAGCCTCTCGAATTGCGCCGCTGAATGGAGCCCAGCCGGCTGCACGGTTGGACTGCGGCCTCTGTTGAAACAGTTATCGTCGTGTTTTCATCCAACGAGTTCGACGTGCAAAGACGCGAGTGACGCTAAGGATCCATAGCCGAGCTCGCGCCATGGATCCTTAGCGTCACTCGCGTCTTTGCACGTGAGCGGCGGCGTCAACCTCGAAATGCGACTGAGAATGAAAGGACGCGAGTTGTTCACTTGAGTGGACGTTGTGACCGCTGTGTTGGCTTTTTCTTCGCTCTGACTCGAGGTAGTTGTGTGCCCACCGGTTCTTGAGCGTGCTTTGTCGCGTTCCTGACCTGCATAGCCCTGAAGGATATGCTTGAAACCCAGTTTTGTGTCTTTCTGGGCGGAAAATATAATCGTAAATGTTTTTGCACTTGTCTATTTGGGCGGAAAACCGCATTTTATTTTTAATCTTTTGTTTTGCGTCTTAATCGCGTTGAGCCGGCTTGAGGGTGCTACAGAACAAAGGGGCGCAATAGAGCAAGTATACTGTTTTAAGGAATCGTTGGTTTTGTCATTTGTATTCTTATACGCCTGCTTTCGAATGACGCATCGGTGGTGCATTATTACCCGCGTTAAATTCTGCCGCTGAGCTCACGCACTCTGTGCTAGTCTTCTCATATGTCTGCACTGATGTTTGCCGTTGCCAGTGGAGACAGCTTTCCGGCATTTTTATTCAATGACGCAATGTAAGGAGTAATTATCATTTTTTGTTTCTGTGAATACATATAACACCTGCAGCCATTCGCAACCATCTTAACTGATCGCCTAGCTGGGTGCACGCAACGCTAAAATTATTGTTTTGAGAAAAATTGTTTCTTCTGTGTGCGTTACCCGAACTGATTTCTGTCTCGCCAGATCTCTCTGAAGCGTGTTTTTGTAGCTTTCAAGCAAAAACTACCATGCACACGGGAGGTGAGAAATTCAATTAGCTTTTTATTCACCATAGCTTGAAGTTGACTGTTTCCCGTGGGAAATTGCTTTTGGTGAATTACACATCATTGTCATGAATCAAAATTTTCAATGTCTTCGTTTTCTGCCGAACAAAATTGCATTTTGATGGCCCTGCCCCTTCATCGCGCTCATCCCTTTTCCGTGTTGACTCATTGTATTCTCGCATTAGGTGTTTTTTTTTTGTTTTAAAATACAAGTCCACAGTATACAGAAGCATGTTTTAGCTATTAAAGCGAGAGAACATTACGAAGCACTTTGTACACATTGGTTACCTCATCCCGCTGGTGCATGTGCGCGTGAAACTAAAGAACCGTCGTATTTTCTATGCGGAATGAGTGAGAAACTTTCGAATGCCGAAGCGTGGTGCCTAAAATTTTCGCCACAACATTTCATTCTTGCGTGTGCTTTCAGTATATATATTTTTTCATTCTACATTCTCATTATTTTATTCTTGTGTTATGATCGCTGTTTGGAATAGAAGGCAACTGGGTCCAAAAACTTCATGCTGAGCCCGGACCTTATTTATTCTGTGTGGTAGTTTTTGGTGTTGCATTTTTTGTGAACTCATGTTTAAATAAAAGTGCTTTTTACGTGGTTTCTAGTGTTACTTCCCCTGTTCCTTGTATGCTTCGTGTAATTTTTTACAGCCGGCAGTAAGCACGATAGAGCGGGATCAAAGGTTAATATGTTTATTTGGTTAATATGGCTAATATGGGATGTTTAGACGTCAGTTATTGCCACTGCTGTTAGGTTCGATTGAAGTTCGTATACAAAGCGTAAACTGCCGCCACGGGCCTCGTTTTGCTCTGCAGAGTACGGTGATAGGCTGCGCATGGCTGCGACGTCGTGTGTATGTATGGCATCACAATGTAGCGAAGCCAGAATTCAGAAGGATGTAAAGGTAGCGACCCTCTTTTGACGTCTCCGCTCTGTTGCTTGCAGCGCTACTTCTTAAAGATGTTGGCAGAATATATCAAGTTGATATACTGCGCCTTTTAGGTCCCTTGCGCATCTTACCAAATAGCGCCATTCCACCCGAAATTTACGAACAGGGTGAGAAGACCAAAGGACGTCGGTGGAGCGAAATCGTGGCGCCATGCACGAAGCGTAACACGATGCTGATGAGCGCTCTGTAATTGCGAAATTAAATCGAACCGGATAGCATTGGTAAATACCGCGGTAAAAACGTCTAATATTAGCCGCAAATGAACGTATTTTCGCAGTTATCATCTGCTCCCTATACCAACTGTAAGTGCTCGGCATATTTGGTAGTGAAAACCTACCCCGTTTCACCTCCCGCGGTATGCTGTAACTGCTCCGTTTTTAGAGAGTGGAAATCTACCCCAAAATGAATTCGCGTGGCCACCCGCAAGTGCTCCATTTTCTTGCGTAAAATTTTACCCTAATCCCTAAATCGAACCTCGTTTATGGAGGACGTTAGAGGACAAGCCATTTACTCCGGTTTTGGTGGATTCGTGTTTAGTGTGTACAGTCTCTGCCAAACGTGTACAGCCCAGGGAGTCTGCTTCTGATCCACTTCGTGCAGCTCGTAATGCATTTCCAGTGTTCCGAATTTTGTACGGTAAGAAACGTTTTTGTCCTACCCCCTCCACTGGGAAGAACCCCCACGAATGCTAAATCAGTGCCTCTACACGGCTCAGAAGCAAACTGCCTGGGCTCTAGACTTTTGACAAAGGCTGTACATAACCTGGAACCTAGGTTTTCAGCAATGCGATGTGCAGCAATAATCCTTGGTAAAGTTGCAACACTTCACTTGCAAGTCGAGTTTGCGCTAGCTAAAGCGAACAAACGCGTCGCAATTTACTCACCTCTAAAAACAACGCGCCGGCTAGCGACAATCTCACGAACATGTGGTTATTGGCCTCGCCCGCATTCCAAAAAATTAAAACGCTTTAATGTAAGTGTACGTCCTAATGTTTTTCACCTGTCGCAAAACTCAAGACCGCACTTCACTAGGCAGGCCTCAATGCTGGTGATTTCAACCACAACGACGAAGTTACTGCAGTCGTACGAGCTGATGTTTTCACAAAGTCGAACTTTATAGACGATTTTAGTATCGATTCCGGGGCGCAGCCATCCTAGTTTGATGGTGACGCCCCGTATGAGCCAAACTGTAAAAGTCCGCTCCGGCTCCTCTTGACGCCATCTTGGGCTGTGCTGTGTGCGTTGATGCTGCGATACGGCAGTGTAAAAGTGCTGTTCCGCGGTGGTCGTGAAAGCTATCCGACACCTTGGTGCTATTTTATGTTTTGTCTAAGCACGCCCGCAAACCGCATACCATCCGTTTGGCATGGCGGCAGCTGATAGAAACAACAATAGCGGCCGGGGCAACTGCGAAAGACTGCACTCCGCAGGCCGAACTAACTCGGAGGATATATCTGTTCACGACACATATATTTTCAATTATATTTTATAATCGCAATAGTAACTGTACACACAAACACACGATGGATGAACCGTACGGGCAGCTACCGAGCGCGGAATACAGAATACTGCGGAATACTACGAAATATGATTTCCAGTCATTGCCGTATTGATTTAACGTGAAGTGCGACACATTTCATGTCGTGTATTTCCCCTCGACAGCGCGTATTTATATTCGATGTTGCTCTGCTTTCATTTGGCATTAAAGGCACGGGCAGCGTTCACCGCGGTTACGCCGCTACCCGCAATTATCGCGTACCGAGCTTGGCAAATGCATGCGCGTCTGTGGTGCGCCAGCGACAGAGCATACGATCGATCTGTCCTGCTTCAACACTGTATACTTTCAAGTTAGCCCCGCCGGGGTGGCACAGTGGTTACGGCGCTCGACTACTGCTCCCAAGGACGCGGGATTGAATCCCGGCCTCGGCCGCCGCTTTTCGATGGAGGCGAAAAGCAAGGCGCCCATGTGCTGTGCGATGTCAGTGCACGTCAAAGAACCCCAGGTGGTTGAAATTTCCGGAGTCCTCCCCTACGGCGTCTCTCATAGCCTGAGTCGCTTTGGGACGTTAAACCCCACAAACCAACCAAACCAACCAACTTTCAAGTTAGACCACGAATCGAGAACAGCGCATAAAAGAAGTAGTGTCTGAAGTAGAATCCGTCGATGTTTTTATGCAGCCTTGGTGTACGTCCGGCGGCGCAGCAACATCGTATCCCCGTCCCGTCATAGCAGCATCCTTTGCACGACGTATTGTTGAGCAAAACGTCGAAAAACGTGCGCTCTCAGCTGCACTATGAACGAAGACAACAAATTGGTAGCACATACAGCAGCGCTTACGAAAGCGGCGCTGCACGCTGGCGCGGCAAACGACGGCACTCTTACCGAGCGCTACTCCCTAGTCGTAGCTAGGCCTATTTGTTTCACATCGAAGGCATATGCGACGGCGCTTTATAATTGCTCAGCCCTAGAGCAAATGGTTTCTCGTGGAACTGCCTTACTGTCGATCCAATTGTATCAATAAAAGAAAGATTTAAATTTCAGTGACGCCTTAGCAGCGGAGCCAGCGTGTAGACGATGAGCCGTACCAGCTGGCTGTGTTGAGAAACTTGTTCGTGTTGCAATTATAAACAACACGCTATGGGTGAGCAATCCGCAAGAAATATTATTATTATTTTTTTTTTTTTGCTTTCGGCTTACTGTTTAAGTGAAGAACAGATCTTAGTACGTTCTTCTGGCGCTGGCGGATGAGATTTACCGGTTGGCGCGGAGGGCTTGCGGAAGGCACGGCCTGCCCGGCATGCTTGTTTACTACAGCGGAGGAAGTAAAATGGGCATCATATGCGTGAGTCTGGCATTTGGTACAAAGTCTGTCTGGCTTACACAAAATGTTCATAGGCGAATTAAATCAGGATGGACTGAAAAGCGGTGAAGCAGAAACATGTTACATAGTCGCACTCGAACTGTCGTTTCATGCTTCCCGCATGGCTCTCGGCAACCATCTTGCGATTTCTTTGATAGTTTGTGCAGTACACGAACACGCATTGCTATCCCGATGACTTTACCACTAAAATGGTCACTAATAAAGATATTAAGACTCTCAAGCGTCAATATGCCGAGGTGCAAGACCGCTCTGCTATGCATGAGTCTTGCGAATGTACAGCTCACTCGGTACTGGCCACAATCGGCCGGTGCAATGAATCTGGTTAGAGAGTGTTTTCCTCCTCTCCTGCTTGCTCTCGCTTAAACGGTTTGTTGGTATCATTGTTTTTCTTTTTCACGCAGTCCACTCACTCGCACAGTTTTCACTGATGAACGCAGAAATGCCAACAAGACGCGGATTGGTTGCTGTGCCCATACACTAGACCACGCACATGGCGAATGCCATGCCGGCTGTATACGCTATGCTTGTTTCTGGATTGCTGTTTTAGTCCGTGCAGCTGTGCTTTTAGTCTACGCACTGTGTCATTCTTTTTCTCATGCGGGTTCACTCGGTATGTTGTTATCATCATGAGAGCCCCAGACTGTGAACGAAGTTCTGAAGCTCCATTTAATGAATAAACGTCAATCTAAGCCTAATGTAAAAACGAATATGGCTTCTGGTTGCTCCGAAGCTATGGCAGCTGCACAGCCGTGAAAATGAGCGCTAAGGTGCTGCACGCAATTCCACGTATATTTTGTAAAAAAAATCATAATTGAAGTGCTAAACCGAAAGGCAATCTTTCTATGATTCGTGAGCAGAAGTGGTATACAACACTCAGTCGGTGACGATTCTCGGGAAAACTGCACCAAATTCCTTCTAGCGACAGCGATATGGACAGCAACACATGCATGTGGATAAAATAGGGCACTGCCACCATTGTCTCAATCCCCAATAGCTATTTCTAGATGAAGTTGCAATGCAGTTTTCCAGAGCTTCGCCACAGACTGAGTGTTTTATACCACTTTGCTCACGACTGTAGATAGATAGATAGATTTATTGAAAGGAAAAGCAGAGAGGTTGGCCGGAATAATTCAAATCTGGCCTGCTACTTTGTACATTCCACCGAAATGAAGTCGTTCGGAGGCACTGTTACTGCCCACCCACAGCAGCACAAAATAGTGCGCACAAATAGCGCACAATAAGTCGATGAAAACTCATGCCAGGTTTAACTATGCACGGGAGAATGGGGCTTATGTGGCCCCCTGAAAGGAGTCGAACTGCAGTTCATACCCTCCCGCAGAGTAACGTTGCCCCTTTTTGGAAGGAATTAAGATGCACATTAAAGCCTCTAAGTAACCTCCTTAAGGACGTCATAACTATATGCCCTATGAGTGCCAGTTTCCATTATCGAATGAGGATAACTTTATCCTATCTGGGGCAAACGTGCACCTATGAGAAAAGCATACTTTGTGCACCAATTGGAGCTTTCGAAAGTCTCTCCGCAAAAGCACAGCTTTAGTTTTAAAAGACCCCTATTTACACTCCCCAATTGACATAACCTTATCCCCCGACAGAAGCACCATTCGAATTGAGTCCACCAACGATGGTGGAACGTTACGCCAAATGGTCTTCCCGGAGAGTCTGTCGACTTGCCCTCTGAAGGGGTAATATCAGACCTTTTTTTTTTTTATTCAGAGGCATCGAGTGTATAGTGTTGGCCTCTCAGGCGCAAAATCGATAATAATAAGCTTCCTGGGCACACTACTACGCTCCGTAAGGTGAAGTTCTACTGCAATATAAGGGGGGGGGGGGGAGTGAAGCCATCAAACACACGCTCGCATTTTGAGAAAATTCCGCGATACACTGGGAAAACACTGGGTAGTGTACATTAAGAAACGTTCAACGAACTAGCCCCCCCCCCCCCCCCCCCCCCCCACTGCTTTGCTTACATGTGAACACACACGCACGGCTCCTTTGACGAATCGAATGGTGCTCGGTGCTGCGAAGACAACGTACCAATGAGAATTCAGAAGGCGCCATCCCTAGACAGCCGCCTTGTGACATATGACGCATATCCCAGGCACACGGCAATTCTTTAAGCTCTTTACTGCAAAGGAGGTTTATTGCTCTAAATAAAATAATCCGAAAATGAACAGCGACGCAGCTACAAGGCAGATGCAAAGGAGATATGATGATCATGATCGATGCAACCCCAATTAGCGTCATCTGTCGACTGGCAAAATCACTTTAAATATATAAAACAGTTGAACTAAAGCGTGGGAATATGAAATAAATAGTAGAGTAGCCAGCAAAAAATAAGCACAGAATAAAAAGGGCAATGAAGTAAAAACACTGCATAAGGAGGAAAGCAAAGCCTATGTATGTCGATGCGGCTGCTCAAAACAATTGAATTAATATCTCAACAGTCGAGATATCTAAAGTTCATGTAACGTGACATTAGCCCTTGAATAGAATTAGTCCGAAATAAACTATTGAAAATTATATTTGAGTCAACGTTTTGGTCTTCTGAGCTCACTCGCTGGCGTATATGTTCGGGCTGCTCCTTTACGCAGCTTAAAAGCCGCTCACAACCGCCTTTCCCGCCACGGGCCTTTACCGCAAAGGTCTCGAGACTTTGCCTAGCAGCTGCACGCCAACCGCCTTTGGAGCAAAGAACCCTAATTCTGAACGCTTTAGAAGTGCCCGTGTCGACAGGGGTATCACTTGCGTTCTTTTCATACATCATCATCATCATCAGCCTGACTATACCCACTACAGGGCGAAGGCCTCACCCATATTTCTCCAATTAATCCGGTTCTGTGCTAGCTGCATCCCCTTGACCCCTGCGAACTTCTTAATCTCATCCGCCCACCTAACTTTCTGCCGCCCCCTGCTACGCTTTCCTTCCCTTGGAATCCAGTTTGTTACCTTAAGCGACCATCGATTATCCTCTCTTCGCACTACACGTCCTGCTCATGCCCATTTCTTCTTAATTTGCACTAGAATGTCAGTAACTTGAGTTATTTCTCTGACCCACTCTGCACGCTTCCTATCTCTTAATGTTACCCCTACTATTTTTCGTTCCATAACCCTCTGGGGGGTCCTCAACTTAAGTAGAACTCTCTTGGTTAGCCTCCACGTTTCAGCCCCATAGGGGAGTACAGGTAAGATGCAACTGTTGTATACTTTCCTCTTGAGCGATACCGGTAAGCTGCTAGTCATAATCTGCGAGTGCTTGCCAAATGCGCTCCATCCCAATCTTAATCTTCTTGTTATTCCTTTTCATGGTCCGGATCTGCGGTTACTACCTGTCCTAAGTAGACATATTCGCCTACTACTTCCAGTACTTTGCTACCTAATGCAAACTGCTGTTTCTTCCCGAGGCTGTTGAACATTACCCTAGTCTTCTACATATTGAATTTTAAGCCTACCTTTCTGCTTTTCCTGTCTAGGTCATCAATCATTATTTGCAGTTCCTCCCCCGAGTTACTTAGCAAGGCAATGTCATTAGCAAATTGCAAATTACTGAGGTATTCTCCATCTACCCTTATCCCTAACTGCTCCGAATCCAAGTCTCTGAATACTTCCTCTAAGCAAGCTGTGAATAATACTGGGGATGTTTAAACCTGGAAAGCGCATAAAAAACACACGGCCAACAGCAAGAAACAGACAACACACGAGCGCTTACTTCCAACTGATTTTTATTTCATGCGAGAAGCAGAATATATGTACACTTGAGATCACATGCGCATGCGAAGAAAAAAACTCAAACAGGAAAAAATATTATCTGGCTGCACATGTAAAAGATGAAAGATATGCAATCTCTTTCTCAGACAGCAAAATCGACGCACCACTTATACAATCATCGCCAGTTCGTGCTATCTCAATTGCCTCAACAATTTCGCGAGTTGTTTTACACTTGCTTTTATAGAGAACTTCACATTGAGGAAATGGAGGACGACAATTCTTCTTGCTTTTGCACTTGAGGCAATGAATGCTCAAATGCCCACCTTTTTTGTTCCATCGACACGCGGGGTTTTCTTTTGTTTTTTTTTTCCCCGGTAGAATTGCGAGGCACTGGGATTTGAACCTCGGTCCTATTGCATGCGAGGCGGATTTCTACCGCTACGCCACCACTTTTTTTTCTTTATTGCATGAATTGGTACAAATACATCAGTAAAAGATCGTGGTTGCCATGCCCCTTGGCTGACAACCGTGTGTAATGGACTTTCATTACTACAAGTTCGCCCATCAGACTCAAGACCTCATCCGCAGCGTCTTGCTGCTTCAAGGTTTCATTTAGTTTATACACTTGTTCAACAAAATCATCATCATCATCATCAGCCTGATTATACCCACTGCAGGGCGAAGGCCTCCCCCATATTTCTCCACTTAACCCGGTTCTGTGCTAGCTGCATCCACTTGACCCCTGCGAACTTCTTAATCTCATCCGCCCACCTAACTTTCTGCCTCCCCCTGCTACGCTTTCCTTCCCTTGGAATCCAGTTTGTTACCCTAAGCGACCATCGGTTATCCTCTCTTCGCACTACATGTCCTGCCCATGTCCATTTCTTCTTCTTAATTTCCACTAGAATGTCGGTAACTTGAGTTATTTCTCTGACCCACTCTGCACGCTTTCTATCTCTTAATGTTACCCCTACCATTTTTCGTTCCATAGCCCTCTGGGTTGTCCTCAACTTAAGTAGAACTCTCTTGGTTAGCCTCCACGTTTCAGCCCCATAGGTGAGTACAGGCAAGATGCAACTGTTGTATACTTTCCTCTTGAGCGATACCGGTAAGCTGCTAGTCATAATCTGCGAGTGCTTGCCAAATGCGCTCCATCCCAATCTTATTCTTCTTGATATTTCCTTTTCATGGTCCGGATCTGCGGTTACTATCTGTCCTAAGTAGACATATTCGCCTATTATTTCCAGTATTTCGCTACCTAATGTAAACTGCTGTTCCTTCCCGAGACTGTTGAACATTACCTTAGTCTTCTGCATATTGATTTTCAAGCCTACCTTTCTACTTTTTCTGTCTAGGTCATCAATCATTATTTGCAGTTCATCCCCCGAGTTGCTTAGCAAGGCAATGTCATCAGCAAATCGCAGATTACTGAGGTATTCTCCATCTACCCTTATCCCTAACTGCTCCCATTCCAAGTCTCTGAATACTTCCTCTAAACAAGCTGTGAATAGTACTGGGGAGATTGTGTCTCCTTGCCTAACACCTTTCTTTATGGGAATTTTGTTGCTTTCTTTATGTAGAACTATGGTTGCTGTGCAGCCACTATATATATCTTCCAGCACTTTCACGTACGGCTCGTCTACCCCCTGATTTCGCAATGCCTGCATCACCGCCGAGGTTTCAACTGAGTCAAATGCTTTTTCGTAATCAATGAATGCTATGTATAAGGGCTGGTTATATTCCGAGCATTTTTCTATCACCTGATTGATGGTATGGATATGATCGATAGTAGAGTACCGTTTCCGAAACCCTGCTTGATCCTTTGCTTGATTGCAGTCTAAGGTTGTCCTGATTCTATTAGCGATTACCTTAGTAAATACCTTATACGTAACAGACAGTAAGCTGATTGGTCTGTAATTTTTAAGGTCCTTAGAGTCCCCTTTCTTGTGAATGAGGATAATGTTTGCATTCTTCCATGCTTCCGGTACCGTCGATGACACCAGGCACTGCGTATACAGGGTGGCCAGTTTTTCTAGCACGATATCCCCCCCGTCCTTCAGCAAATCTGTAGTTATCTGATCCTCTCCAGCTGATTTCCCCCTTTTCATAGTTTCTAGTGCTTTCTTGACCTCGTCCTTCGTCACTGGTGGAACGTCTGACTGTTTTTCCCTACCGCCAATCTCATTACGGTCCTGACTACTTTGGCTACTGTAGAGATCTGCATAGAACTCCTCGGCTACTTTGACTATCTTGTCCATATTAGTGATGACGTTGCCCGCCTTGTCCCTTATCGCATACATCTGGTTTTTGCCTATGCCCAATTTCTTCTTTACCGCTTTAAGGATTCCCCCGTTCTTTACAGCATGCTCAATTTTCTCCATGTTATACTTCCTTATATCGGCCACCTTGCGCTTATTGATTAGCTTTGATATCTCGGCCAATTCGATCTGGTCTGTTGGATTGGAAGCTTTCATACTCTGCCGTTTCTTAATCAAATCTTTCGTCTCCTTAGACAGCTTACCGGTATCCTCTCTAACTATCCTACCGCCTACTACCGCGCACTCAGTAATGATATCCCTGAAATTATTGTTCATTGCCTCTAGGGTAATGTCGCCATCCTCAGTTAGAGCTGAATACCTATTCTTTAGCGAGATCCTGAACTCTTCTGCCCTCCCCCTCACCGCTAATTCGTTGATGGGTTTCTTTCTTACTAATCTATTGCGTTCCTTCTTCAGATTTAGGCTAATTCGTGACCTCACCATCCTGTGGTCACTACATCGAACTTTCCCGATTACCTCCACATCCTGCACAATGGCGGGGGTTGAACACATTATGAAGTCGATTTCATTTTTAGTCTCTCCGTTGGGACTTTTCCATGTCCATTTCCGGTTCTTCCGTTTGCTGAAGAAGGTATTCATGATTCGTAAGTTATTGCGCTCTGCAAACTCAACTAGTAACTCCCCCCTGTTATTCCTAGAACTAATGCCATAGTCACCTACTGCCTTGTCTCCTGCCTGCTTTTTCCCTACCTTGGCATTGAAGTCGCCCATTAGTACAGTATACTGCGTCTTCACTTTTCGCATTGCCGATTCTACATCTTCATAGAAGCTTTCAACTGCCTGGTCATCATAACTACATGTAGGTGCATAGGCCTGTACAACCTTCAGTTTATACCGCTTATTAAGCCTAATTACGATGCCTGCAACCCTCTCATTAATACTATAGAATTCATCTATATTACCCGCTATATACTTATTGACAAGGAAACCTACCCCTAGTTGTCGCCTCTCTGGTAAACCTCGATAACACAGTACATGCCCATCCCATCCAACAAAATAATCACATACAGATCGTGCATCCACATCACAATGTCTATAAGCCATCCTACTGCTCCAAATACTGTGAAGGCCCAATAGCATGATGAAGTCATACTGCAAATCATCATTAACAGTTGTCAAGTACCGAATCCCACGTGGCGTCAATGGCAGGGTCCCTTGTAACACATCCCAGTAAAACACCGCATCCCAACAATCCAGGAACACGTGCTCAACTGTTTCAGGTTCCCTACATAGTAGACAGTTTGAGCCCCAAGGTACGAAAAGGCCCTTTTCTTCCATCCATGTTTTGACTGGGAGGGTTCCTGTATGCAGTTTAAAAAAGAATGTTTTTACGCCCGATGCAGGAGTCATGTTTTTGACTCGCTTGAGCGCGTCTTTCCCTGGGCCTTCACAGTATAAGGTTCTGTACAACGGAGCTGGGAACAATTGTGAAATAAGATCCTTGTACAGCCGCTTAGGTGGTACCGTCGCTAAATACTCTACAGAGTACCGCACGCGCAAAAACCTGAACGACCACACCACTTCTCGCAGGAAGCGTGACACAGTGTATCACCGAGCAGAGCACGAAGAGACTATAAACTCTGGAATTGCACTGGATGGCATGATTTGCTACGCCACCGCTGCACTACTTCTGCACTACCTTGCTGCACTACCTTGGCATAAACCAGCGTGAAGCCAAGGCAAACTGCCAGGAGACAGGCTCGCCCAAGATACGCGGCAGGAGGAAGGCAGGTAGATAGAAATAGGAGGAAAAGAGCCACGTTGTCCTGGGGACACAAACAGCAGGAATGAAAAAAATTACTGGCTTATCTAAATAAAGGTACAGGTAGGCTCTTGCCATATATGTAACACCTTAGCCGCAGTCCAGTCTAGTTCATATGCTTGTATGACGTTCACGTAAAAACGCCTCATTATCATCATGTTCGTTCTCCTTCGACACAAAGATTCCGCGAATGAAATCTGATATTAAACATCGAAAAAGCGGAATCCCTTAGCAACAGAATTTTGTTTCTGGCTTCTTTGCTAGTAGCACTTCAATGTTGCATTAAGATAGAAGAAAGACCTCTTCAACATCGCTAACTTAATCGTGTTAGTCTAGCGAGCCCCATGTGCTTCCTACAAGAATGCTTCATTGAGCAAAAGGTAAAATAGTTTCCCAGTATGCTTCAGTGGCCAGGTTACATCTCATAAGCCCTTCAAATGTAAGCTCACCGGAACGTTATTCAGATATACCGAATGCAGCTAAAAAGTGCTTAAGTTAGTTTTGAAGTCTGTTATGATAAATTAATCTGTGCAAAGTCAACGCAAGCGTTTTTGAGCTTACAATAAAAGCATTGTTCGTCCCCCCATCGTTTCGTATAAGAATGGAAAGGAAGATTTTTGGTATAGGTGGTATTTGACCGATTCCATTTGTTTTGAGTGTGCTTTACATACCCGACACGGAGGAGGGGAGCACACTGCAAAATTTATATCTATATTCTCAGTCACCACATCGGACAGAGAAAGCAAAGGTGCTACTTGAACAAGCAATTTGCTACCAGCAGTGCACACTTGCTTGAGTGCGTCTCCAGCTTCAAGCGGCCTGCTCACAAACAGCCCGTGCACCGAAATAGGCGCGCTTCTCTGGTGTTCTTCACGTGGACTTGGCGAGTTTCCCAGATGCCTTCTCCTCTTCGTCACCTGGCGCCCCCTGTCCCCTCATAGCGGGAACAAACCATTCACCGGGGGCCAAAGCTGCATGAGCCAGCACGGGCAAAAAAAAAAAGATGAAATGATGTTCCGGAGTTGGGAGGGAGAAAGTGGCGATCAAGGCGCCGCCACCGCTCCAGTTACTGCGGCGATCGAAGGCGCCACGGCGCGGCCCCGAGCGCCGGCCAGAGTGAGCATCGTGCACTCGGAGTCAGAGCGCTCAGGACACCGCATCGCCGAACGACGCCGACGAATGGAGCGGCTCGGGAGACCGTAACGGCAGCATCGTCTCATCGACTGCCGCCGCCAGAGGGGGAGAGGAGAGTATTGAACAAGATTCAGTCGGAAGTGGCGAGCACGTGCCGCATCTTTCCCGTTTCCCCTTTTCCTTGACGGCATTGGGAGGAAGAGGAGAGAAGAAGCTGGCTACCCCGGCGTGAAAGCAGTGCGTGCTGTGCTTGGAGTTGGTGTTTTTTGCGCCCCTAGGCCTAAACAACCATGGGGGACGCCGAAGGGTCGTCCGAACAGGACGACGTGTCATTCCTGCGAACGGTGAGTGACGTCATTCGAATTGAGTAGAGCAGTTGTTTATGTGTTTACTATGCAAGTGTGCAGATCAGCAAATTATCTGGCTGGCATTTCTTAGTTCTAGAGAATAGCGGCAAAAAGCAGGTTTAAAAAATGGCCACATGAATCAGCTGCCGAAATACTTTCCTATTTAACACGTTATACTCTTGTATAACGTTCAACACAACACTAGCACTTAAGAATTTTGATCCAAAACAAAGATTGTTAACGGTTCATAAGAGGCTAGCAATCGTCGTCTGCTACTAAGAGGACAATGGGGTCGCATGACGCACAAATGACCTTCCAGCTAATTTCGCCCCTAGCATCAAGAGAGCATTGTTTGTATTCAGAAGCAATATTTCCGCATTAAACAACTTCGTCCTGTTCTGTTTTCGAAAGCGGAAATATTTTGTATCACCGCCGCAGTGGAGTAAATGTGTTCTGCACGCCTGGCGACACCAGCCAGCTCGGAGAAGTGCAAGCTTTTTGGTGTTTGTCGTCGGACATGGCAGACGTTCCAGAATAGTCGCTGGCATTGTTCCATTTGTTAGTGTTCACGGTGTGAGTACTTTGAAGTGCTCCTGAGAACCACCCTACAAGAATTATAGCATGCGCTGTTTAGAGATTTGTGCCCACATCTACTGCCAATACTTGTCGCAATTTCGGCAAGAGCTTTTTTTGAGCGCCTGCGTCCCAGATGTGTACATGAAATATTACACAAAGGGTGGCAGCCGACAGATTACAGTAACAGCGAAGCTAACATAAATACAAAATAGTTACTTCTATGTTTTTCGTTTGAATCAAGCCTCAGCTTTGCCCACTTAAGTAATACACTTGAATGTTTTTGTTACTTCCAAGCCGCTTGGCTGTAGCCTTCCAGGCCAATTTCTGTTTCAAGTTAAACCTGGAAAGCGCATAAAAAACACACGGACAACAGCAAGAGACAGACACACGTGTGTTGCCCGTGTGTTTTTTATGCGCTTTCCAGGTTTAACATGTCTAACCAACTCACCCAAATGCTGCCTTTATTAAACTTTTATTCTGTTTCAAATTGATTACTTGCACAAACAGTGACATCATTCGCCTCTACAAACCAAACTTAAATCTCTTTTGCTCTCTTCTGCCACAGAGGAAAGTCAAGGGCAGTTTTGCAGCGAAAAACCGAAAACTTATTTCTTGGCCCCTTTTCGTCGTCCTTGTACACCGGCGGACACTTTTTAGACCGTGCCTAAAGAAGAACCTGCAGTTTCTGCTTAGTTGTCTCTTATGGCGGTGATAAATGGCTGTTCACAGACAGACGACGAGATAATGTGGTCTTTGTCATAACATCAAGCAGTGGCATTTTAAGTGTATCTTATGGAACTGAAACACATTTTTTTCAAAAAGCATTACTAGTAAATTCACGAATAGCTGATTTTTACGCGATTTTTACATAGTTCAATATATTCCTTAGGACTGTATTCTCATGCGCATTTATTTTTTTTCCCTTTGCAAACGCATTCACCTTATAGTTCCAATGCTTTCGTTTGTAAAATTTGGTTTCTCGCACATCGAAAATGGCCTAATTGCTTCTTTCAGGACGTGTTTCAACGAAATAAATTGTGGCAGGTGATTTTAAGTGCGGCGCACAAAACTGCTTATTTCACTTTTTGCTTAGACAAAACAGAAAAGCATGGAAAGTAGTAGTTCTTTTTGATCGGACACAACTCAGTCAGGCAGTGTCGAATGAATGGCCTTTCTGGCCTATTGCCTGGCTCAGCTCTTATGATCCATGTTAAAACGGCACATATAAAACACGAAAGCACAGAGAGAACATGGACAGGAGCGCACTAGCAACTGATGCGTGTTCAAAGAAACACCTCTCAGTTAGCATGTGCCAGGAAATTCAACAGTTCAATAAAACATAGTGCTGGGCTAGTTAGTTAATCATACTCGCTAAGACAACGCAAAGAAGACAATCATGTCGTGTTCTCTTATGTAGTTGTCTTTTTCCGCTGTCTTCTTACCCAGTATAATTCAGCAGTGTCAACAACGTAAAAACCAAATTAAGCCATGACGTAGCTATGCTATAAATGTACGTAAGGAGCCAAGACAAAAACTAAAACTACTCTGCACATGTTAAAGGCGACAACTGCATGAAAGCGATACAAAATGGGCTATAAGATACCGAGGAATCTGCGTTTTTTTTTTAACCATGAATACCGATGTAGACCTGATACACAAGTCATTACATTTGGCCATTATGTTCGAGGCCTCTAAGATCTCTCTATCTTGTCTTCTGTGCTTATCGCATTCAGATTGGGAAATCTAAATGCCCTCGCAGTCCTTCCATTTCTTGCAGTGCAGGTTCTTACCATGACCTGACCACAGCACGTTCGCGCAACCTTTTGTTCACACATTTGCCCATCTGGCCCACGCATTTCCGGCCGCTGCTAAGGGAAATGCGATGCATATTTTTTATTCTGCATTATCCCTTGTGTCGTGTTATTTTCTTCATTTTTGTGTATTTTTATTGTACTTCTGGCCTTTCTTGCAATGTTATTTGTCATCTCCCCCACCCCATCAATAATGCCGTCGGGCGCTGCAGGACTGTGTAATGAATAAATAAACGACACCTGTCGCACAAGGAACGTGCTTCACCCCAAAGGAAGATTTCTTCATGTACCTTTCGTCAACAAACCTGCATAGCTTGGAAATCTTGTAGAAGTACTTGCTGTAGGGCTAGTTAGCTCATACTGACAAATTGATTGTTGACTTGATTGGTTAACTTTGGAAAGCTTATGCGGAGCAGGAAACCCGAGACAAACACAAGCCTTCTAGGCTACCTTCTTAAGATTGCGACAAACCCTGTGCTTGTAGGGTATCACCTCGAAGGCCTGTTTGGAAGGTTTCAGCACTTGAGTGTACAGTTCACTAACAAGTTTCTTCTTCTTTCAATATCCCTTCAAAATGACTCAGACATGGCACTAATTAGTTCCAAAGGGAAACCCGACCCCATCAATCAACTAACTTGTATCGAAAAACTTTCATCAACCTTGTTTTCAGATGATTTAGATAAGGCCGACCGGAGACACAAAGACGCAAAACTCCTTTTTGCTAACTTGAGGATGTGGAAGGTAGAATTGACTTCTTCGACCTCGGCATGCCGACCCAACAAACGTGGTCTATTCCACGAAGGTGCAGGTCAAGAAACTTAACACATCCAATTTCCGAAAGTTCAAGAGTCAAACTCACGGTACTAGAGCAACCCGCGAACGAGCGCCCCGCCGCATCTGCCACAGATCCCAGGGCATGTCCATCAGAGACATTAGGAACTATCAACGAGTCATCTACATATCTGCAAATATTCACCACCCCCACATCCCCAAAGCTTAGTTCCTGCTCCAGCCTTCTATAAAAATGAGCCAGAAAAATTTCGGCAGTAACTGGAGTCACAAAATAACTTAATGCACGCACCCCTTATTTGAACATACAGGTTTTGTCGTAACTAACGTGTAGGATTTGAACAACGCCAAAAAAGAATCTACGGACACACATTCTAAAAACTTATGCATCCCCAGCTATCAGCCCACGTACAGCATAAAACAATTCCTATGCGGTATGGAATAAAAAAGCTCTTCCACGTCCACAGAAATTGCGCTGATAAAATCCCTCAATCCAAGGCAGTCAGAACCACTCGCGACGTTGTGGGGCTCTTCCGGAGTGAGACACTTAAGATGACGCTGTAAGCAAGAGCCGCAGGCGATCGCATTTATCTGTGTCTCACAGGAAACAACTTTATTTCCAGTGAAGGTAACGTGCCTGATTTCAAAGGGGTTCAGAGCATGTGAGATGACGCATTAACTCTTGCCCTCCGGAAGGTTTCTTTTCGCTTCGGATCTTTGCCCAACACAAGAGAAAAGAACTACGTGGCGAATATTGCGGAAGCTTGAACCTAAATGTGAGGGCTGATAACAGATTCGTAGATACCCAAATTTCACCACTTACAGTAGGAGCTCGATACAGGAGCGCGTGGTGTGTTTGTGAAATAATCACAGCCGACAGGCTTTACAGTCCTGCTCAAAAGTCGTTTCAACCTGCATTCATCACGGTCCCAGCCCAGGTCGGATGACCGCACAGCAACAATGCTGTAATTCTGTTGGGCAATACCGCACAGGCGAACAAAACTGTTGAAGTAATCAATCAGTCAAAAAGCTGTGCTCTCGGCTGCAGCAGTTCATATTTCTATTTTATTTTGTTCTGCTTCCTTTAACTACACTGAGCCGATTGGGTACAGGCTTAGCGCTAGACGATTTTAACATCTCTAATTGTTTTACGCGGGTTCGTTTATTGTTATTCTAATGGTTTGCCTTCTCAACTCCGCCGCTATGAATTCTGTTTCTCCGGAACTATTGCAATTGCACCGTTCTGGAAAAAATTATTTTCTCAAAGCAAATATTTTTCACCACAGTTAGCGTCCAGTACCCCTGCGCCAAGTACGATGTGACCTATTTCCTTTCAAAGGGACACCTCGCAGCATTTTCGTAACTTGAGGGTTCCTTGAGCGAGCCTAAAACAAAATTCAAGGGCGGGATCGAAATGCATCTCCCATCTTTTAACTGTAAGGAAACTGAGAATTTTAAGCTACTTTAATAAAACGTGGTGCTGGGATAATTGGTCATTCATACTTGGTAAAAAAACAGCGCAATAAAGACACCCACAGTAGAGGACACGACACAAGGCTGCTATCAACTGATTTTATTTTGTCTGCAAGTCACATTTATATAGGCAGTTACATCAAATGTCACACTAGGGCGGCACCAGCAATCTTTGACTAACATAACAGATATGAATATGTTTATCGTCTGCTCAGTTGTCCATCATCATCATCAGCCTGACTATATCCACTGCAGGGCGAAGACCTCCCCCATATTCCTCCAATTAACCCGGTCTTGTGCCAGCTGCATCCACTTGACCCCTGCGAACTTCTTAACCTCATCCGCCTACCTAACATTCTGCCGCTCAATTCTGCGCTCTTTCCCTTGGAATCCAGTTCGTTACCCGAAGCGACCATCGGTTATCCTCTCTTCGCATTACATGTCCTGCTCATGCCTATTTCTTCTTTTTGATTTCTACTAGAATGTCGGTAACTTGAGTTATTTTTGGGACCCACTCTGCACGTTTCTGTCTCTAGTTGTTACCCCTACCATTTTTTGTTCCATAGCCCTCTGGGTTGTCCTCAACTTAAGTAGAATCCTATTCCGTTAGCCTCCATATTTCAGCTCCATAGGTGAGTACAGGTAAGATGCAACTATTGCATACTTTCCTCTTTAGAGGAATCGCTCTACCACTGCTTTAGTGATCCCTCTATAAGCTTGTATTCGGCCGAGCTCGGTTTTCTGGAAACATTATTATAACAAATTCACAAGCCTTCCTTGCCTGGTAGTATGGAATGTGCGCTTCTTTCACATCAATGTTCCGACTTTTTTGTCCCCAGTGTCTGACATAGCTACCTTTAACGAGTGAAGAGGCGATAAACATATTCATATCACTCATGTTAGTCAAAGATTGCTAGTGTGACATGTGATGTGACTGCTTATAGAAATGTGACTTTCAGACAGAATAAAATCAATTGATAGCAGCCTTTATTTGTGTCGTGTCCTATCCCGTTGTTGTCTTTTTTGCGCTGTTTCTTACCAAGTTTTAAGCTGCTGTAATAAGGTTGCCATCAGCCTGATGATCGGATGTTTAGACCATCTCCATAGATGGCCTAACATTCGATGCGGTGCAAAAATTATTCGTCTTTTTTTTTCTAGTGCTGGCAACCAATGAGATGTTAAACTGCCATCGGATGGCGACGGGATGTGTGCTTGAAAATTGTGTGAGGCGTATGCTTATTCGTTTATTCTTTACCCACAGCGCCACATGTGGCATTACAGGGGGGGGGGGGGGGGGGTACAGTTCTACAAAGCATAGGAAAAAAACAGGTACAAAGACGATGCAAACACTTCATTGTCAGATATATGAACGCAGGATGAAGACAGAGCGTTCCATTCTCGAATAGTGTGTGGAAAAAACGACGATTTAAACAAGTCGGTTCTCGCTCTGAATTCACGCACTTTATAATCGTGATCAATTCTTTCGGATCTATAGTGCAGACAAAAAATGTCCCTAGGAATTGCAGTTCTTTGGCAACATATATTGTGAAATAATTTTAGCCTCAGTTTTCTGCTTCTCACTTGAAGTGATTTCCATTGCAATTTCTGTTTTACTCTGGTTTGTTTTCTATAATTTCTTGAAGCATAGCGGGCAGTCAAGTTCTGAACTCTTTCTAATTCGAGCTTATAAACATTTGTCGGCGGATCCCATACAGTACATGCATACTCCAGCACGGACCTAATGTAAGTTTTAAAAAGTAGATCATTAGAGTCTTGCGGAAACATTCTTGTGTTACGACGCAGAAACCCCAACATTTTGCAAGCCTTCGCAGAAAGAATCAACATGTCGATGCCAACACAGAGTTGGAGTGATATACAAGCCTAAGTATTTATATTCTGTAACAGTTTGCAATAAGTGCCCGTTCACATTGTTGACATTGTAGACACATTAGGTACATTGTTTTTTCTCGTAAAAGTCATGTGCACTGTCTTCTGCAAGTTTAATTTCATGTGCCACTGTTGGCACCACTGGTGCACTCTATTCAGATCTTCCTGTAAAGCATGCGAGTCGTGAACATTTTTCACTTCTCTATACACCACACAGCCGTCGGCAAACATTCGCATTCAGGAATTAACTTTCACCGACATATCATTAATAAACACAAGAAAAAGGAGAGGTCCCAAAACTGACCTTGTGGGAGGCCAGACGTTACAGAAGTTATATTAGAATTGGCTCCATTTATGGTTACGTACTGAGACTTTAAACTTAATTATGCCTTTATCCACTCAACAGCCTTCTCACTAATATTTAAACAGCACAGCTTGTGAACTAACAAACCATGATCTACGACGCCAAAAGCCTTTTTGAAATCAATGAATACACAATCAATAACGCTGCAACGGTCCCATGCTTCACATACATAATATTGTAAAGGACTTTTGTTAACATATTCATAGAAATGATCCGAGCTTCGGATGCCTAACAAAAGGTGCCTTCTGAAGTTGGTCCTGAGCTAAAAGCATGTATATTAAGGTTGACATCGAAGCCCATGCAATGAGGTGCATTTTCTAAAGTAAACAGCAAAACAAAAATGCACAAACCACCCAAAACAAGTATGGGCGGCTCTATAAATTATTGCGTTACAGCTATACAGTATGGGAAAACTTGTTTTCGCAAAATCTTTCTGAAAATTCTCAACCAGACAGTGTCTGACGTCTGCCACAGTCAGGCCTGTAATTTTCCTCTCAATGCCGAATTTTCTGGGGAATCGGGCCCTTGTTAAATATGTAGCAGCGTGCTATAGAGGCACATCTTGAGTCGGTGTACGAGTGCTACAAGACACTATGTTGCTCTGTTCGAATGAAATCATTCCCAGCGGGGACACAGCGAGCCGCCGCATGATGCCTCGCAGCTGCGTAGGAAGCTGCCGCCCGGAAT
This sequence comes from Amblyomma maculatum, assembly GCF_055883805.1. Taxonomy (NCBI): domain Eukaryota; kingdom Metazoa; phylum Arthropoda; class Arachnida; order Ixodida; family Ixodidae; genus Amblyomma; species Amblyomma maculatum. The sequence continues at coordinate 162,366,765 of NC_139354.1, forward strand.
AGCAATGGCGGTGGGTCGCTGAGGAAGCCCAGGGCGGGGTTATACCCCATGCAGAGGCAGTCAAAATAAGAGGCTCTTGACGGATCGAGCCACCGCTCCGAAAGGGGAGCAGCCGGCTCGCTCGCTTTAGGCGCGGAATGTCTAGGGAGAGGCGAAATTCATGCCGGAGTCTGCGATCGTCAAGCCAGAAATCATTCCATTTGGGTGCTTTCGTCAACACGGATTGAGCCACATATAAGGTTCCATGTTTACTGCGGTAGTTTTAAACACTTTTTAGTTAAGAGAGCTTCCGAAAGCATCTCAGGCTGTGAGGGACGCCGTAGTGCAATGCTACAAGTAGCTCCAAACCCCCGGAGTTCTTTACTATTCACTGACGACGCACACGTTTTTTTTTTTTAAAGATTTTCAACAAAATCGTAAAATGGCCGCCGCAGCCGTGGTTTGACCCCCGGTCCTGGGGTTCTTTTTGTAACTTTCTGTACATGACTATTATTAATTACGCATTGCGCCACACAAAAAATGTCTTTTGCGCTCTATTTGCTCATTTGCTGTGTTGTTCGTATTGTTTGTGTGCTCAACTCGTCAAGCCGAGCATCGGCATACGAGAGCCGTTACGGCAGAGCCATTGCAGGTCCATTTCGAACAAAGCAGTGCTACCATAAACTTGATCTTCCATGGCGATAGTGGGGCGAACGTCACGCTTTCTCAATTATTCGTGGCATGATGCTGCGTGCGCATCATACAAAAAAATGATGCAGCAGATAGATCTCTGTGTAGAAAGGATTACATGCGTTCTGAGATGATTACAGAGCATCCAGGACTGAGAGAGCGGAACATTTCAAATGCTTCTGCAAATTTCGATGCTTGATAAAGACACGGTTAGCACCTGCGAATAGCCGACGAAGACTCAGCACGCCTAAAGACTAATCAGCGACTTCACTTTCTTCATTTGAGATATCAGGAAGCTGTCAAAAAGAGAAGTTATACGCTATCGCCCACCGGGCTGCTTCACCTAAGAATTTAAATAATTTTTACAATGGCGAAATTAAATTTTATTGTCAATTAACTGTTGAGTAAACACTGGAGGTCTGACAGATTCAAATTAACGTAATATTTAATTCTTTACGAGGTGCTTTCAGCAGAGAGCTGCAGTTCGAAGGTGAGAGAAAGCAAAGTAATATTTTCGACGCCAAGAAGGGCGCATTCCTTATGTGTATGAAATCATGAATCACCCCTCTTCAGAAAGAACTTTTGCATGCCCAGTTTACCTCATCGTATCAGGCTTGGTCAGTCGGATATCTGTCGCGGTTCTTGTCTTTTAGTCTATTGTTTTCAGTGTCGCTGGCCCTTTTATAGCCAATGGCTTCCTAATTAAGCTTTCGTTGTTAGCGCTTTATCTCGTCCTCAGACCTCGTGCGCTGCACTGTTGCACTAGAAATCATGTCTGACGAGTGCACCCACCAGTTATTGTCTGGTAGGGAAAGAAATTGCTTCGTGCACAAAGACCTGGGAACACTTACCAAGGCAACATCGAGAGGTGACAAAAAGAGTGTTATGAAATAAAAAAAAATCAATAATTTTAATACAAAATACCTTACTTCTTATTCAAACCAAAATATTTATTAGTCTGATGTGTGTGCATAGTTTTTAATTAGTAGTAATATCATTTTTTTAAACATGAATATTTGGACCCCTGGCCTGTAGTTATGCTGCGGTCGCGTTAAACTTCTTTTGCGCACAGCTAGCCTTCCCCAACAGTGCACTTCTGCCGTGGCCGGGATTATTGCACACGCTTTTGCAATGCACTGCTTCAGAGCATACAAAACGCTCTTCTTCGTGGCTCAGAATTCAAAGCGGCTTGCTCAGCGCAGCGGAATGATGTGCTGACAGGGAGCAGCTTTCGTTCTGGGCATGCGCAATCGTGCCCTGCGATATCCTCTAACAGGGTCCCTCGCCTCACATGCATTGGAGGCTGCTGGAACCACGAGGGCGTATACAAAAGCAGGCGCAACTTGTAGGCTTTTCCGTGTCCAGCGCAGCATAGCTTCTCCGTCACAGAGGAGTTGAGTCGAGATAGAGAACATAAACACTAATCCATGCAAGTCACGCTAGTTGTTAATGGCCAGTGGAAAATAAATACATAAAATTTTACATTGTTATAATACTTCTGTCCGGTTTTGATAACGAGCGTGTGGTCGCAACAGGAATTTCAATAGTAACATCAAAATTTACTCAAGTTACGGCTGAAAAATAACACGGTGACAAAATATACTACAAAAAAGTTTAACTTACGACAGAAGTGCAGTCGTATTTTTGATATAGTTCGAAAAAATGTCCTGGTCAACGCGGCTGAATCCATGCAATCGTTTTAATTCTGCCGGTGCAAAAGCGTGTAACATTGGATGAGCTCCCGAGCAGCGCTAAGATCACGAAGGAACTGTAGGTTACAAAATGCAGGCAAATCAGAGATTTTGCACGTCGGAAGATTCGGATTACTTTGTTTCTAAAGCAAGTTATTTATTACGCGTGCTCTGTCGCATATGCGTGTTCCCTCCGTTAGGGCGCATACGATTTGTACAAGCGAAAAAAAAAGGGGAGGGGGGGGGGGGGCGTTCCTATATTCCATCCATCCATCCATCTATCGAAGTCAGACAAAGGAACCTTTGCATTTGCTTCACGGTGTGTGATATTTACCTTGATGAATATTTGTTACCATCATGGCGGGATTAAATCAAAGTGACATATACTTTAGTTCGATCCAGCTCAAAAATGTTGGTAACCGGTATTGGTTACCGGTAACCGGAAAAATATTGGTAAAATACCGGTAAACTGTATTAGCAGAAAAAAAATTTGGTTAAGAAACGCCAAAGTGTGAAAGCCTCCAACCCAACAGACAGGATAGAAATGGCAGAGATATCAAAACTAATCGATCAGCTTAATACGGTCGATATAAGGAAGTATAACACGGAGAAAACAGCATGCTCTAACGAAAGGGGAGAAGCCTTAAAACGGTGAAGAGGAAATTGGGTATAGGCAAAAAACAGATGTATACGCTAAGGGACAAGGCGGACAATGTCATCACGAATGTGGACAAGATAGTAAAATTAAAACTAATTGTAGGCTAGTTAATCTTTCCTTTTAGACTGAAAAACAACGCAAGAGACAAACGACGAGAAAGTTCTCGTCCCGTGGTTTTCTGCTTTGGGGCTGGTTTCTTGCGCTGTTTTCCAGTCGATATGTTCCACCAACTCACCCGTTTGACTATAGCGTTTTCCTTTTAGAGTCAAATAAGCCGAGGAGTTCTATACTGATCTGTACAGTAGCCAAAATAGTAAGGACAATAATGAAATTGGCAGTAGGGAAAAGCAGTCAGACGTTCCACCAGGGACGAAGGAAGATGTTAAGAAAGCTTTAGAAACTACCAAAAGAGGGAAAAGCAGCTGGAGAGCATCAGGTAACCAGCAAATTTGTTGAAATACAGGGGCGGGGGACATCATCATCATCATCATCATTATCATCAGCCTGATTATACCCACTGCAGGGCGAAGGCCTCTCCCATATTTCTCCACTTAACCCGGTTCTGTGCAAGCTGCATCCACTTGACCCCTGCGAACTTCTTAACCTCATCCGCCCACATAACTTTCTGCCGCCCCCTGCTACGCTTTCCTTCCCTTGGAATCCAGTTTGTTACCCTAAGCTACCATCGGTTATCCTCTCTTCGCACTACATGTCCTGCCCATGCCCATTTCTTCTTCTTAATTTCCACTAGGATGTCGGTAACCTGAGTTATTTCTCTTACCCACTCTGCATGCTTCCTATCTCTTAATGTTACCCATACCATTTTTGTTCCATAGCCCTCTGGGTTGTCCTCAACTTAAGTAGAACCCTTTTGGTTAGCCTCCACGTTTCAGACCCATAGGTGAGTACAGGTAAGATGCAACTGTTGTATACTTTCCTCTTCAGCGATACCGATAAGCTGCTAGTCATAATCTGTGTGTGCTTTCCAAATGCGCTCCATCCCAATTTTATTCTTCTTGTTATTTCCTTTTCATGGTACGGATCACGGTTACTACCTGTCCTAAGCAGACATATTCGCCTACTACTTCCAGTACTCCGCTACCTAATGTAAACTGCTGTTCCTTTCAGAGGCTGTTGAATATTACCTTAGTCTTCTGCATATTGATTTTCAAGCCTACATTTCTACTTTTCCTGTCTAGGTCATCAATCATTATTTGCAGTTCATCCCCCGAGTTGCTTAGCAAGGCAATGTCATCAGCAAATCGCAGATTACTGAGGTATTCTCCATCTACCCTTATCCCTATCTGCTCCCATTCCAAGTCTCTGAATACTTCTTCTAAGCAAGTTGTGAATAGTACTGGGGAGATTGTGTCTCCTTGCCTAGCACCTTTCTTTATGGGAATTTTGTTACTTTCTTTATGCAGAACTATGGTTGCTGTGCAGCCACTATATATATCTTCCAGCATTTTCACGTACGGCTCGTCTACCCCCTGATTTCGCAATGCCTGCATCACCGCCGAGGTTTCAACTGAGTCAAATGCTTTTTCGTAATCAACGAATGCTATGTATAAGGGCTGGTTATATTCCGAGCATTTTTCTGTCACCTGATTGATGGTATGGATATGATCGATAGTAGAGTACCGTTTCCGAAAACCTGCTTGATCCTTTGCTTGATTGAAGTCTAAGGTTGTCCTGATTCTATTAGCCATTACCTTAGTAAATACCTTATACGTAACAGACAGTAAGCTGATTGGTCTGTAATTTTTAAGGTCCTTAGAGTTCCCTTTCTTATGAATGAGGATAATGTTTGCATTCTTCCATGGTTCCGGTACCGTCGATGACATCAGGCACTGTGTATACAGGGCGGCTAGCTTTTCTAACACGATATCCCCCCCGTCCTTCAGCAAATCTGTAGTTATCTGATCCTCTCCAGCTGATTTCCCCCTTTTCATAGTTTCTAATGCTTTCTTGACCTCGTCCTTAGTAACTGGTAACTGGTGGAACGTTTCGGGGGGTGAGCGGTGCAGGGGTGGTGTAGCGGTAGTACATCCGCCTCGCATGCAGGAGGACCGGGGTTCAAATCCCGGTGCCGCGCAATTCTCCGCCGGATTAAAAAAAAAAATTCCGCGTGTCGATGGAATTGCATAAACAGGTTTGGGGCGCGACCTGATGCCGGTGAACACCTCCGGCAACGCCAGAGGTGTTCACCGGCATCAGGGGCCGGAGGTGTTCACTGAACATCTCCGGCACCAGAACAGGAATTGGCCACCCTGGGGCAGTAATTCGCCGCAAACTCCTATGTTAAGCTCCATAAAACCCCGGGGGACATCGTGCTGTAGTTAAACTGGCCACCCTGTGTCATTCAGGGTACCTGAATCTCGGAAGAACGCTAACAATATCCTAATTCATAAGAAAGGGAACGCTAAGGACTTGCATATTTACAGACCAATGAGCTTACTATCTGTTACAAGGTAATTGCGGATAGAATCAACCAAAAGATCAAGAAAGTTTTCGGAAAGAGTACCCTACTATCGATCATATCTATACCATCAACCAGGTGATTGAAAAATGCTAGAAATATAACCAGCTCTTGAAGTTTTCTTTACGGCCAGAACCCACAAGCCAGAAAACCTTCTGAGGGCTATTGTCAGTGCAGAAGATTCCTCGCAGAAAAATGCAGCCTCTTTTTGAAAAAGTGGCTTATAACCCATGTTTTGGACGATCCTTTTCTTACAAAACCGTCCATCGAGGTAAAGCAGTTTCTTGAAAGTACTGAAGACATTGGCTTTGGGTTTGCTGTTAAGGAGTGCATTGAAGCAAACGGAGACATGTCGTTCACAGGCTTATCAGTTGATAATTTCAACGCGTCACTGCAGTTCAACCTCAGCACCACCTTTGTTATTTTTGACGACCTACCTTTTACGGCAAAATAGTACTTGCATTGGGGCTGGGTGGCCCCCATCCTTTGTGATATATATTTAACAAAAGTAGATACACTTCCGAATAGGCATTTTCATGGTGGGTTGTTTTAAAGGTTTCTATGTGTGTTGATGAATTTGAGTGCTTTTAAAAAGGAAGACTGGTGAAGTTATGTCTCTATAGGCTAGATATTTTAAGAAGTAGGTGGTCGAAGCGTATTACGTCTATAAGGTTTATTTGCGAGCGCAGCTCCTCACAGCGTCGGAGATGCGTTTTTTATTGCGGTCTTTTTCAAGGAGACGCAGAGGATACCAATGAGACCACGTTTAACAGCTGTTAAAGGTCACCGTCTTTACCTCCGAGGCTGCTTGCAAAGGATGTGGTTTCATCGCCCCGTACCGGCAAAGCGCATCTTGCCGCCGAGTCGTGCTGCTGGCTAACATTCATGCTAAGAAGAGCACACCGGGTTTTTATTGCGGTCTTTTTCAAGGAGACGCAGAGGATACCAATGAGACCACGTTTAACAGCTGTTAAAGGTCACCGTCTTTACCTCCGAGGCTGCTTGCAAAGGATGTGGTTTCATCGCCCCGTACCGGCAAAGCGCATCTTGCCGCCGAGTCGTGCTGCTGGCTAACATTCATGCTAAGAAGAGCACACCGGGTTTTTATTGCGGTCTTTTTCAAGGAGACGCAGAGGATACCAATGAGACCACGTTTAACAGCTGTTAAAGGTCACCGTCTTTACCTCCGAGGCTGCTTGCAAAGGATGTGGTTTCATCGCCCCGTACCGGCAAAGCGCATCTTGCCGCCGAGTCGTGCTGCTGGCTAACATTCATGCTAAGAAGAGCACACCGGGTTTTTATTGCGGTCTTTTTCAAGGAGACGCAGAGGATACCAATGAGACCACGTTTAACAGCTGTTAAAGGTCACCGTCTTTACCTCCGAGGCTGCTTGCAAAGGATGTGGTTTCATCGCCCCGTACCGGCAAAGCGCATCTTGCCGCCGAGTCGTGCTGCTGGCTAACATTCATGCTAAGAAGAGCACACCGGGTTTTTATTGCGGTCTTTTTCAAGGAGACGCAGAGGATACCAATGAGACCACGTTTAACAGCTGTTAAAGGTCACCGTCTTTACCTCCGAGGCTGCTTGCAAAGGATGTGGTTTCATCGCCCCGTACCGGCAAAGCGCATCTTGCCGCCGAGTCGTGCTGCTGGCTAACATTCATGCTAAGAAGAGCACACCGGGTTTTTATTGCGGTCTTTTTCAAGGAGACGCAGAGGATACCAATGAGACCACGTTTAACAGCTGTTAAAGGTCACCGTCTTTACCTCCGAGGCTGCTTGCAAAGGATGTGGTTTCATCGCCCCGTACCGGCAAAGCGCATCTTGCCGCCGAGTCGTGCTGCTGGCTAACATTCATGCTAAGAAGAGCACACCGGGTTTTTATTGCGGTCTTTTTCAAGGAGACGCAGAGGATACCAATGAGACCACGTTTAACAGCTGTTAAAGGTCACCGTCTTTACCTCCGAGGCTGCTTGCAAAGGATGTGGTTTCATCGCCCCGTACCGGCAAAGCGCATCTTGCCGCCGAGTCGTGCTGCTGGCTAACATTCATGCTAAGAAGAGCACACCGGGTTTTTATTGCGGTCTTTTTCAAGGAGACGCAGAGGATACCAATGAGACCACGTTTAACAGCTGTTAAAGGTCACCGTCTTTACCTCCGAGGCTGCTTGCAAAGGATGTGGTTTCATCGCCCCGTACCGGCAAAGCGCATCTTGCCGCCGAGTCGTGCTGCTGGCTAACATTCATGCTAAGAAGAGCACACCGGGTTTTTATTGCGGTCTTTTTCAAGGAGACGCAGAGGATACCAATGAGACCACGTTTAACAGCTGTTAAAGGTCACCGTCTTTACCTCCGAGGCTGCTTGCAAAGGATGTGGTTTCATCGCCCCGTACCGGCAAAGCGCATCTTGCCGCCGAGTCGTGCTGCTGGCTAACATTCATGCTAAGAAGAGCACACCGGGTTTTTATTGCGGTCTTTTTCAAGGAGACGCAGAGGATACCAATGAGACCACGTTTAACAGCTGTTAAAGGTCACCGTCTTTACCTCCGAGGCTGCTTGCAAAGGATGTGGTTTCATCGCCCCGTACCGGCAAAGCGCATCTTGCCGCCGAGTCGTGCTGCTGGCTAACATTCATGCTAAGAAGAGCACACCGGGGATGCAAAGATGGAGCGAAGTAAAAGCGAACAGGCATCATCTGTTGCTGAAAGCGACGCACTAAATAGTACGGACGACAGGGAAGGAGCGAGCAAAATGGCTTTTCGGCGACGCCGGCCACAGCTTTCCAAAAGGAGAAAACATACCACAAGTCGACATGAACCGAACAGGCTTAGACAGACGAGAAAAACAAAATGGCTGACCTGTAGAACGATGGCTATGTAAGGGGCTCCCTGATGCTCACTGTCCCTCTATCAAGCGTGCAAATTTCAAGACAGGAGCAGATGTAGATTTTATGTGGTAGTGATGCTGCCTATAGCACATTTGGCAAAAAGCACCCAATACCGTTCCTGATATTTTGTTGTAGACTCAAAAATCATAACGGCGCCTTTTACAAGGTCGTGTTAATGTAATTTAGCTTGGAAAATTCGAAAGGACTGCTTTTTTTATTGTTCTCTTCAATCCGCCATGTCGGCTATCAAATCGTGGTTAGTGGAGCGACGGAGAGCGAAACAAGAAAAAGAAATGTGCACAACAGAGGCATAGAGGCACACTTGTTTTTCTTTGTCTGCCTGTTTTAGATAATACATTTAAATATTCATCTGATTTTGTTTCTGTTTCTTGAGTACGAAGAGATACCAAAGCGATGCAGGCCTATCTTAAAGCATAACGGAAAACTCAGTTTTGAATGGCGGTAAAACTTTATTTTGACGCCCAGACCGAAGTCCTTGGCCACGGGAGGTGGCCAGTAGAATTAAACCTTGGTGAACCTTAAGGCCCAAGAGCTCCCGAAATTGTTTTGTTTTGTCTCTCCATCTATATCTTGGATATCTGGACACATCAATGCCATTTGTAGAAGGTCTGCCCTATCCCGACATTATTCACATCTATCTGAGAATTGTTCCGGACGTACCACTGGCTTAAATTAGCCTCATTCGGAAAAGGTCTAGTTTCTAAGTGCCTCCACATGCTTGCTTGGCTCTTAATGTCCTATCTTAGCTTCGGAAAGTGTCTAGATTTTTAGGGCGCATATGGATTGTGGCGCCGTCTAGAAGCGGCAACTTTATTTATTTATTTATACATGTACGTAAAGCGCCCGTTGAGGGCATTTTTGTAGGGGGGATACAGCGTAAAAGCATACATCGTCATGCAGATGACAACTTGCAAAAAAAAAAAACAATAAAATTGATGAAAATACAACGCATTCCATTACTGAGCAAACTCATTACAAAAGTACCATGAAATCAAGAAAGAAGCAAAAACTGACATATTGTAATAAACAATCGTATACAAAAACAATTTTTTTTTTGAAAACGCACAGCAGCACAGCACATGAAAAAAAGGGCAATTCAACAAAAGGCGCGACAGAGCATTTTCAAACGAAGATTGCGGGAATAAGACAACTTCTTCTGGCAATTTATTCCAGTCATGCACTGTTTTAGGCAAAAATGAGTTTTTAAAGACATTTATACGGCACTGGTATTCTTGAATATTTACGGTAGGATATATAGCTGGGAGCTTTCATTTATAAATCTTTAGACAAACCTGTTGCGCCTATAGAAATATTGTGAAATGAGTGAGATATTTGCGTCTGGCTTGCAATAGAGGCCATCTGAGAGGAGCTTTTAGAGAAATCATAGTTTGCGGGCACAAATCTTGCTGCTCGTTCTTGAATCCGTTCGCTAATAAGTATCCTGGATCCCAAGTCGCACAACCATGTTCTCAGATGGGACGCACGTTTGTCAAATAGCGTGTCTCCTTAGGTAGGTGCCTGCTTGAAATTGCGTTTTAAAAAGTTTAACACGCGGCTAGCTTTGGCATTTACGTGGTCACTGCTGTTGCCGTCTTTGCCTTTTAAAAATAACTTCCTTTTTCCTCTTAAAAAACTCTATGAATGTTACATCTAAGGATTTTTGATACCCTAACGATTCAACTGATTTCAAAAGCATTTTTTGGGCGAGTTGGTGTTTTTGATGATGCATAACTACAGCACAAACGACAGATCCCTCCTTCATCTCTGTCCTGTCGTTTGCGCTGTAGTTATGGATCAACTGAGTACAGTTTCCAGGTGATTGCGCATTTATGAACACTCGGAAAGTTTGCAAATTACACTCAGATTCCTTTAATAGCCGTGGGCGCATCCGTAAATACCAGAATTTGGACCGATCAGGACCGCCGTTTTTTGACACACGGAAAATACAGGAAGTTCCGCCACTGGTACGTTCCTATTAGGCTTTACCCTAAAATTAATTTTACTCACAATTAAATAACGAAGGTAATTAATTAGAACATGCAGTTACTGTTATACAATATTAATGAACGCTTGGCGAGTTGGAAGGTTTATGTGCGCATGTTGGTATATATAGGTTGTTCGTTTTCGGATATTTTACTCGATTTTTGCACCCATAACATATTCCTAAAAAAACTGGGTAAAACCTGATTATTTCTCGAACTGTGCCCATGAATTGTTAAAAGCTTGTACTTTATGCGAAGGCAGTCCTTATGAGAGATGCCCATAAAAAGTTGAGAACCTCTGATGCCAAGCATCGATCAGCTCCTAAACGTCAAGCTACAGCAGACTGTCAATGAGTTTTTCATTATGATTGAAAAAAGCGATCGAGCAAATGGTATATGCTACCTAACAGCAGTTCCACATTAGTCAAAACTTGTTAGGAAGAGTTTTGCGCCAAAATCTTCACAAAATGGGGCTGCACTCTGAAACGGAACATCTCCGACAAAAAAGAAAACCAGTTGACAATGTGCAAACGGAGTGCCTTACTCAATTCATTCCAGAAGCGGCTGCTGTGTCAGTCGTTTCGTGACTACTATGGGGTTAATCTCGAGCATAATGCGCCAAGTGTATGTAATGGGGGCAGGGGATTCCTGTGAATCTCCACAATACCGACCTCTTTTCCATGGCGGGCGATGTAAGCTCGCTTTATAGGGAGTTTAACCAGTACTTGCTGGAAACAAGCCCCCCAAATTAAAGTGTTGAAGTGAACGACGCAATTGTGCACTACCCCAGGTTAGCAAAAGCAGCGTCGACAGTTTTCTCTAGCTAATGGCAGGTGTGACGTTAAGCGAACGTTCTCTCAGTTAAGATACCTCCAGAGACCGAAATGTTGTTCATGCCGATGATTATGCATGTTAATAAGGGCGTCGATTACCAGCTCACGCGAATAAAACTTTTCTTCTCCAAAAACTGCTAGCTAAGAAGTCTTAAAAAGCATTTTCCGCTTGACCCTCTCGGGATCTCCCGATTGAAAACGAGGACGGTATTCCATATGACCTTGAAATGGCGTTGGGCCTGCACAGTATATGCAGAAGCAGAATGGCAGTGCGTCATGCACATCTTGACGCCCGGCCAGTTAGAGAATACTGTCACGTAGTGGTGACAACGCCGTTGACATCAAAAGAAGACACAGGCTTGATGGTACCTAAATTAACTCTTTATTGGGATGACTTGCGCCCGCAAAAGCACTAAGCAACTCGGCGGCGGCGATAGCAAAAAACGTGCTCGTCGATCGTCGAACAAAGAATGCCCGTCACATTCGTCAACGCTCAAATTAAAGGCTGCTCAGAACAATCTAGATAACGTCGCACTGCTACTAGCACAACCTGGAACATTGTATAGAAACATACGCAAGTGATAGGAACCTTCGAGACAGATCTCGGCGCATCTTTCGCGACAAAGAAAATCATAACGCGTCGTATCGCGACAACGAGCATGAACAAACACGGGATACAGAATTGATGAACGTGCCAGGATCACAGTGATAAGCCCGCATGCCGGCGGCTGTTAAAAAAACAAATACAGTTTTGAACGTTTCGCGGCAATACATTAAAGAAAGTGTTGCAAGCCTACTGTGAACTTATAAAACTCGTGGATGTTGCATCTGATTGGTTTCCGCACATTGAACTTTTGAAATTATTAAAACAATTTTAACCGTGGCATGTCAGCCAAATACGGCTGATGGTTCCTGTGTAAATATTGTATATTTTGAGTGCAATAAGAAAAGCAGAAATACGGCCACCATAACCGTCCGTAGTTAATGTACCTGTCTGTGGAGCATTAGGACCGATTTTCGTATCTCGGCCCGTCCGCGCAAACGTTTTATTTTTTTGTTTTATCATGTTTTCTTCATATTTCAGGTTTAGCCTTGTTATGTTATAGCTCTGCGTGTTTTTTTGTTTCAGCCTGGCATCGCGTTCTTTTTATTTTCGGAAACAGGGTGACGAACCATACAGGAAATTCCAGAATCATAGCTCCGCGCAGTTTCATGCCGGTTCAGCCTGAATCAATAAACCAATACACCTAATCCGGTATCATTTTGATACAGGATTTTTAGTAGAGTAGTGTTGCGTTTTTGTTTTTTAATTTTTTCGCACGCATCGTTTAAGAGTGCCAAACCGTAACGTTCGTGCACGCGTGAGTTCTCTCATGTGCATGCATCGTCCGAGTCAGAATTGTAGGTGTCGCCGATTTGCTCGGCTACACCAAGTGCACATAGTAGAGCAGAAAGCGGAAAGTCTTAGCGATGTTTTTCCAAGCAAGGAGTTTGGCAACTGTTCAAGCCGAAGCTTGTTGCGGTACGTAATGCCGGAGAAGTATTTCCAGAAAGGTGGTGTTGATGCGGCGTTAAGGGCTGCTGACAGACAGAGCTGACCAGAAATGGTTATTTGCAATACCGTAGTTGGATAATCCAAAAATGAACCTTGTTCGGAATTGGTGACACATACCGAATTGCTATTGGAAGTGACAGCTGCGGTACAGACAAGTTTCTACAAACGTGGCATATGCAGCTGACGGGTGAGGGTTGGCTCATGCGGTCAGCTCGTGCGCTAGCCCCTCTGCTGCGGCGTCGTTAAACCTTTTTTTTTTCTTTCTACAGAAAGGGGCGGCCGAGGCAAACGGTTGAAAAACCTGACGAGGCCTCGGCACCCAAGCAAAGTTTGACAGACCAGTGAAATAATACACTGTCAATCTAGGCATTTAGAACCTAACACAAATAGTAAACGCATATGCCTTTAATCACCTCTATATATATTTGTAAAAATGTTATTGACAATATGCAGCGTAAACTATTTGCTATTGCTCTGGCCGAATCCAGAACGTGTTCACTTTGGCTACGATGCCGAACAAACTAGGCGCCTGTCCTGTTATTTTGGTGTTCCTTCCTTGTCCTCGTCCCTTTCGCGCCGTCTTCCACTTCAAAACTAGGGCAAGCGAAGACCAGGGAGGAGTGCCGTACGTCGCCCGCCGTGCTCTGCGGTAATCTCGCGTCGTCCGGTGCTGTACGTAACCGTTGCGAATCCGTGTACTTTCTTGATGTAGTTTGGTGGACGTTAATATTTAATGAACAACACATGGCACATGCTGCAGGTACTTTCGGGACTCGAAGACTGACGCCGCTCCTGTTACATGGAGCAGAAGTGTATGGCGCTGCGATGTTGAACGGCGCACTCTCAGTCCCACAATCTCGGTTAACAACTCGAACCGAAGCGTCAAGTGGGCTTCACGCATTCTGCACTCGAGAAGACCACTAGCTACCGGAAGTGTTTTCCTGACGTCCAAGTTGTCGTGGCCTCTAGCAGTCTGTCACTCTACGTAGTGGTCTCAAGGAGAACTAGTTCCATATCTCACCACCATGCAAAGACCAATAGGCCCACTGTTTTTTAAAATTATTAACAAATCACTGACTTCGTTCCAAGGGGGTATACTATGGGCGAATGCTCAAAACCATTCGTTGTACACATTGAAAACATTTATCAGTGGCCTTTCCCTTCACGCTTTTTTAACTCTCCCTCATTTCACGCTTGGGAAAACAATTTGCAACACAAGAGCTCTGCACGATGATGGGATTCCGAAGCCAGACAAAAGGCAATGTTTCAAATCTCAGAAGAAATCCGACATCCCAGACATTGCGAGCGCACCTTAGGCAGTGCTATCCTTAGGCCTCACCAAGACGACTCCAGCACACAGCTATACTGGGCGACTTATCTAATCTAGTAGTCGGGATTTGAACACACATAGCACCTTTCCTATGAGACCGCACAGCGGAAATCAGACTAGGGCCCATGGAGCTTCCCTCACTCCCACTGGGCAGTAGGGGAGCATTCCATGGGTCAGTCGTATCTTTCCTACTCTTATCCCCATAGCTCCCAAGCTAGAGCACATCCCAAACCTCTCCCACTTCTAATGCTGACGGCATTGCCTAATTGACCACCATGGGCAACATCGAAACCACAGATGAAATCCTTGAAGCAGGTGCTGATGTGGTAGTGGAGTGCGCAGACTATAGGCCTCATGTGCTCCTATGCCAAATCTGAACTCTTTGCTACTCCAACCAACTGCGAACCGCAACTGGATAGAAAACCCCTCCAAACATGTGGAGGTGAATGGATACCAGTGCCAGAGGTGAAAAAGATACGTATCCCCAGGCATGTTCTTAGAGAACAATAGACAAAACACGGAGACCATCTCGAAACTAACATCAAGCCATCCGACTGTATAGAAGAATAGCCAACAAGTACAGAGGCATGCGTGAACATGATCTGAGGCGGCTATTGTAGGCACTGTGATTCCCTGCTTATACCTGCCAAAGGCGGAGGAGGAGAAGATAGATGCACTGATAAAGCAGACAAGCAAGTCAGCCTTAAATCTCCCACTACGAGCTCCCACCACCCACGTCTCCTGCATGAGAGTGCACGAAATACTACAAGAACAAATTGAAACTCACCGCACGGCTAAGGTAGACAGACGATTCTCCACAATTACAGCTAGACACATTCTCGTCTCGCTAAAGATTCAGCCAGCAGGTCAACCCCCCAAAACGCCCACCCCATCCCAACACACATCAAGGACAAACCAAAAATCGGGCACACCTGCCCAAAAACGGTCACCCAGTTCCCACCTCACCAAACGCGAAGCTGCGACGACGTCGACGCGGCAGAATGCAGCCACAATTCGATCATCGTACGACCTCAACCATGTACATTTCCTCCTCCGCACTCATTTTGAGCGACCCTACAACCGCATTCACGAATTCTGCACAAGAACATATTATTTCTGCCTCCCGAAAAATTCTCAATTCTTGCTCCACAGAACCCAGACCAATTCAAATTGCTTAGTGCCCGCCGACGCAGCCCAGCAACGAAGCGGATCTTGCTCAAGCAGGGTGGTGCTAGAGACCGGTTCATCATCCACAATGACATAACACTCCACTACATGTGGAGCAAAGGCTCGTATATCCCTCACCGCACGACTCCCTCTTGAAGGAACCTACAGACAGCTCTAGGCTTGCATATTCCCTTCACCGGCATTGTTAGGACTTGACCAACCAGGCAATTACAAACTCCTGCGCTCTCTTTGTGAGCACCGACTTTAAGCACATTTTATACTTGGAAAATTCCAACCACCATCTTATTAGAACGTCATGGGAGATCTCACAAAGGCGGCTGGTAGAGTCATGGCCATCACAGGATCCAGACCTAGGGTGTAAAACATTTTTCATGGCTCATCAGTAACGTGTTCCCGTACCGACATTTGCCAAGTGGTAAATGTCTTTAATAAAGTTGTAATTTAGTTTCCTGGAGAGGAAAGATGCAGTATCCGTCGCAATTTCTCCGTGGACACCTTAATCGTGCCTTAATAGTAAGGGAAAACCCACGCTCCTATCGAAACGCCGCCGAAGGCGGTCGGGTTTGAATCCGGGTACTCCGGTTGACATTATTAAGTTCAGGGTGACGCAGAGGGCTCTGGAACAAAAATGGCAGGTGTAACGCTACTAGGTACGATGCGCGAATGATGGGTCAGAGAAATAACTCAAGTTACTGACATTCTAGTGGAAATTAAGAAGAAGAAATGGGCATGGGCAGGACATGTAGTGCGAAGAGAGGGTAACCGATGGTTGCTTAGGGTAACAGATTGGATTCCAAAAGAAGGAAAGCGTTCGCTGGGGCAAATGGATGCAGCTAGCACAGGACCGGGTTAATTGGAGGAATGTGGGAGAGGCCTTCGCCCCTCAGTAGGTATAGTCCGGCTGATGATGATGACTCCGGTTCAGCAGTCGAGCCTCTTAACCGCTCAGTTGCCCCGGTGGGGCTCAAATGGTGGTTTGGTTTTTGGGGGAAATGAGAAGCAGTGCATGGTACGCACCTATATTTAGAACGAACGCATACACTTGGAGGTACATATGCCGCAGTTTTGAATCCCTATCGCGAAGTAGCCTCGAACATGACTGCCAGATGGACGCTAAGGGGGCAGCAAAACGGTATACGCATGACACCACCCTGTACGTTAATTATGAAATAATGTTGCATTTTTCCTCACGCTTTTCTACACCTTGATAGCCTGTTTCAAGGCCCAACCGACAGTTGGGTCTTAGAGTGCCAATGTGGATCGAAAAATCCCATTGCCCTTTTTCAACGGATGAGTAACGTACGGAGTCTGAAAAGCTTCAGCAGACCACTGCTTGCGTTCTTTCCATAGCTATTTTGGAGGCACGCATGCCTCGCTCTTTCAACAATTCTTTTCTTTGTACTTTATTACATTTCGCACGTCCTTGCAGATATGCTGTAAACGCTACAAAAACCAAATGGACCAAGAACGAAATAAAAGCCATCGTCGTAATTAAAGGCCTTGAGAGGCGCGCCGACTAGGATTGACCGGTTCGCCAAAGCGAAAGTACACAGTACGAGAAAAAGAGGGCCATCATATAGTTCCGTTACTGGCGAACAGTGTTTATCGCAGAAGGCAAGGCAGAAACATATAGTGAAGGGATGCAATCAGAGACTCTAGGACATCTGTACTTTTTCAGCGTGTCTCCCGCTTGCATAGAGCAATAGACACTGCTTGCTAGTTAGAGCACTCGCATGATATTTCGCTCCTGTACAGCAATTATTCAGTGTTTATTTGACCCTGACTGCTCATTGGAGGGTCAAATTCTAAAGTTAAAGCTCAGCTACTTTGGTCATCTGATGAGAAGAGAGGAGTCGCTGGAGAAAGATTTGATGTTGGGAAAGGTTGAGGGTCGCCGGAGAAGGGGTAGGCAGCGAACGCGATGGTTAGATGGCATCCTCGAGGCACTGCAGATGAAATTATGTGATGTTAGGAAGATAGTGAGAGACCGGAAAGCCTGGCGTGACATGGTGCATAGGGTCACGAAGAGTCGGACACGGCTGAACGACTGAACTGAACTGAATGCCATTAAGGCTATGCGCAAAAAAGACAACACAAAAAAACAGAGGCAACGACAGGACGAGCGCTCGTCCTGTCGTTGCCTCTGTTTTTTTGTGTTGTCTTTTTTTGCGCATAGCCTTAATGGCATTACATGATTCGAGCCAACTAGCCCGACAACAACTCGCGTTTAGGGATGGTGAGGATAACATCACTCCAGTTCCACTGCTCGCTATTATTCGAACTTTGCAGTCATGTAGCTGTCAGCGGCTAGGGTGGAAAATTAATTCTATTGAGTTGTTTCAGTGCAGCCGTACTTCGGCGCATAACAATCACTATCGATAATAGTGAAGTCATGTTAACCTTAAAAGAAAGCAGAAAGAACGAGAAGCCAGCTCTGGCAGCAGGCCTCTCCTCAGTAAAAAAAAAACGACAGTTCTGACACAAAACAATTGCAATAAACAAACACTGCCCATCTTCATAGTTTCGTCCTCCAATATGAATAAGTGCAGCTTTTAAAGCAAGCCCAAATCTTTTCGCCATTCCCGTGGTTCCCTGAGGCGACGTAGGAGCAAAGTCGTTCCTCGCTTTATTTGCGCAACATTCTCTAGTGTTTTCTTTCTATCCGAGTGATGATATAAACATAGTAAAATTTTGCTTCCCGGAAGTAAGCCCAGAAAAGGACGACATGTCTGGCAAACATTTCGCAGTAGCAAACGCCGGGAAAGAAAGGCAAACACGCACTGACTGAGCCCAACCTAAGCAGTTGCAAACAGCGCCTTTGCCCCAACCTTCCCTATGTTGAAGAAAATGCGCCATACGTCGTCTGCTCCTGCGAGAAAGGGCGGTCAGGAGCCCAATTACGGACTCTCCCGAGGTTTTCTTTTTTTCTTCTTCGTCTCGCGAGGAAATAACGCAGCTGCACCGGTGCACAGAGGGAACAAATGCGGAGAAAACAAAGCGGCGGCAGAGCGGAATAAACACTGCCTCTAGCTCGGAATGCTGACGCAGAGAAGAAACACCGAAAACTAGGAAGCAAACAAAAAATTCAGCCAAGTCCAGCCACAAAATCGATGTGACATCTTTAATCAATGAAAGCGTCGGCGGAAGCAAGTGGCCGGCCTTTGCGGCGCCGAGTCGAAATAAAGGCAGCCAGATACGACGAAAAGGGGGATCTTCTACAAATAGCACACGTTTGCGCTCGGCCCGCTGTCTCGCATAGCGAAGCAAAGAGACCACATGGCCCCTTGTGCAGTCTAGAAATAACACGGGCGGGTGGAGATGACGCGCCTGCCGTCCCTGGTGTGCAGAGCTCGGTGAAGATTCGCCTAGAAAAGCCTTCAACGCGTAGATCGCACATCGCACATCGCAACACAAGAAATCTTGTCGAAGAAAAAATATTTCCTTTTTTTTTCTACATTACCACGTTGATCCACACTACACTCTGTCGTGGCCGCTTGAGTCGCGAAGTGGGTAGAGGTGCAGAACAGCGACGGACGGTCTTATCGGCCACTGAAAAATGTTTGAGTTACCACATTACTAAAAGAAAAAAGAAATTTGTAGCATCTTATAACCTGTAAGCTCAGTATATATGCGTGATATTTTCTCTCGCCTGTACAGTTGCGAAATCTTTGCCGTGTGTAAGGCATCGTTTTTTTTTAAGTGAAAGTAAATATTCAATACCCGTCATAACAGTAAGTCCTTCTCTCTTAAAAATAGTTTATTAGTTCGCAATGTTTCTTTCAATGTTCAGAGTGCTCAGTTATTAGCCTCAAGACTGTTCATCAGTTGATATTTGCTAAAATAACTGTTATGAGAGATTTTATGCGGTCCTACAATGCCTTTTAGACCGCACCCCATCATCAATCGTCGTTTTTCTCATAGGAGGCTGGAATGCTAAGGTCGGGAGTGAAGAAATATCCGGAATTATAGGCAAGTTCGGTCTTGGCGAGCCAAATGAAGCTGGGCAGAGGCTAGTAGAGTTTTGTCAAGAAAACAACCTGACCATAGCGAATACTCATTTTCAACAGCACAGCCCAGGTAGCACAGAATGTGGGGCCCCAGTAGGTCCGATGTAGGCAAGTGGGGCTGGGGCAACCATCATAAAAACCTGCATCGGTCCCCAATGGAGCAAAAGTGGGCAAGCCCCATTTGGGCTTGCCCCTGCTCCTCCTGCATGGGTCCCATAGCGGCGTTTCTTGGGCTAATTCAGAGCACATTCCTGCATCCAGACCACAAGGGTCCCTTGCCGGATATTTGAGGGCAATCCAACCTAAATGTGGGCTTTTTATGGGAAAGCCCTCATAGATCCGAAATGAGGCCGCCCCCATTAAATCTTTGTGGGACCAACATCGGCCGTAGTGGGGCAAGAAAACGTACATACCCACATGCTGCCCCAATCGACCCCTTGTAGGTTACTTGAGGTAGGTGAAATTTGAATAAGGGCTCACTTTGGGCAAGCCCTCGTGAAGCCCAAATGAGGCAGCCTTAGCTAAACCGCTTTAGGTCCCACATAGGCTGTAATAGGGCAGGAAGGCGGGCGTGCTCGCATGATACCAAAATTGGTCCCTTGTGGGGAATTTGAAGGCACGTGCAACAGCAAGTGGGCTTTAGGTTCAAAACCAACACCCAGCCCAATTGGGGCTGCCCACACAACACCGCTGTAGGTCCCTCATCGGCCGTAATGGGGCTAGAAGGCGTGCGTGCAATTGCGTAATCATTGTTTCCAATCTTTATTTGCATTAGATGTTGCCCTAAATTACTATTATAGATGATTTGTGCAACAGTTGTTGCCATGTTTAGTCGATTAGAAATTTACATGGCTTTAGTTCTCGCGCTCATGCAAATTGCGCTACAAATACTACAACAAACTGATTGCTAACTGTTGCCTCTTAGGTGGTTGCTTTGGACAGCATGCAACTCCAAGCACAATATTACTGTTCAGAACACACATCTCCATAGCCTGAACAAGATGTACATGAAGTCATTTCGGCTAGATGAATGTTATGAATTATTGTAAAATTTTATATTGTGGCTGTTTAGAAAGTGCAGACATGTATAAAATAATTAATTATGCGCATAAATATGGATTGGGAAAACTTGGACTAGGGCTTTCCATCAATTTCCTGCATCGGACCCCTATGAGAATAATGTGGGCAAGCCCAAGTGCGGCTAGCGCTATAAAACCCGCATTGGTCCTATGTCATTATCTGGGGGCTAACTGAAATAAAAAAAAATGTTCCTCCAAAGCGGCTGCCCAAATCGGCCCAAAGTAGGACCATCGTGGGGTGTTGCCGGGATGTGCCCATTTAACAATGGCGGAAAAATGTGGGCAGCCGCGCAAGGACTGCCTGCATCGGCCCCTAGTGGGGCCCATTGGGGCTTTGTCGACAGCCCCCTTCGGGCCTACGTCGGCCCCTCTTGCAGCCTCCACATTGAGCCCACCGGGGCTGTCCTGCATTGCCTACATCGGGCCCACCGGGGCCCACCCTTCCAAGCCCACTTTATGCTACTTGGGAAGAGGCGCCTGTACACATGGACTTCACCGGACGGTCTGTACAGGAATCAGATCGATTATATTCTTTGCCGGCAGAGATGGAGAAGCGCTATACAAGCAGTAAAAACAAGGCCTGGGGCCGATTGTGGCACCGATCATAAGCTTCTTGTTGCCAAAATTAAGCTTCGATTGAGGTAAACGCAGAAAACTAGAAGGCCTTTCAGGTATGATCTGGATCAAATTCCATTTGAATATGCTGTGGAAGTGAGGAACCGATTTCAAGAATTAGATCTAGAGGACAGAGAGCCCGAAGAGATGTGGACTGATGTTCGTGATATAATACAAGAAGTTGCTACTAAGGTAGTTCGAAAGCAAAAGAAATTCAAGAAAGCAAACTGGTTATCTGAAGAGGCTTTGCAAATAGCTGAGGAAAGGAGTATGGCAAAAGTTATGGGGGAAAGAGAAAGATACAAGGTTCTAAATGCGGATTTTCAGAAAATAGCAAGGAGAGATAAGAATGCCTTCCTGAACATACAGTGCCAAGCAGTTGAGAACAACAGCCAATTAAGGAACACAAGAGCTCTGTATAAGACAATCAAAGATATCAAAGGAAGCTTCTGTGCTAAGCTGGGCATGATAAAGGACAAACGAGGCAAGGACCTCACTGAAGCCTCAAAGATAAAGAAGAGGTGGCAGGAATACACAGAAGAACTGTACAAGAAGGACCCGAATGTGCAAACCCAACATAAGACGGTTGTGATTACTGATCTCGAGCCGGGCATCCTGAAGAGTGAAGTTGAATGGGCCTTAGCCAGCCTTGCTAAGAACAAAGCTAGCGGAATTGATGGCATTCCAGCTGAGTTGCTTCAAAACCTCAACCATGACGTTGTTAACATTCTGCATACCTTATGTCAGAAGATTTGGACAACCCTGCAGTGGCCACAGGATTGGAGGAGGTCAGTTTACATCCCCATTCCAAAGAAAGGCAGTGCCAAAGATTGTTTCAAATACCGCACGATCGCGCTTATTTCGCATGCTAGCAAGGTGATGTTGAAAAACCTCCAAGGTAGGCTGCAGCAGTATGTGGATCGGGAGCTTCCAGACGTGCAAGCTGGCTTCCGCAAGGGCAGAGGAACTAGAGACCAAATTGCCAACCTTCGCTAGATCATGGAAAAAGCAAGAGAGTTCCAGAAACCCATCTACTTCTCCTTTATTGATTATGCGAAAGCGTTTGACTGCGTAGATCACAGCAGATTGTGGCAAGCTCTCCAAGAGATGGGAGTTCCAATTCACCTCATCTGTCTCCTCAGGAACCTGTATGAAGGGCAAGATGCCACAGTCAGAACTGGGCATGGTCTTACTGATTGGTTTCCGATCGAGAAAGGAGTGAGGCAAGGCTGCATACCGTCGCCCTGCCTATTTAACCTATATGCAGAGTGCATCATGAGGAAGGCCGGTCTGGACGAGCCTTCAGCTGGAGTGAAGATTGCTGGAAAACGTATCAACAACCTTAGATATGCGGATGATACCACTTTAATGGCAGAAAGTGAAGTGGAACTCAAGAGACCTCTGATGCGCGTACAAGAAGAGAGTGAGAAGTTTGGGCTTAAACTGAACATTAAAAAGACAAAGATCATGGCGTCTTGCCCTATCATGTCCTGGAGCATCAATGGACAAGAAGTGGAAGTTGTGACAGATTTTCTATTCTTGGGCTCCAAGATTACCTCGGAAGGAGACTGCAGCCATTAAATTAGGAGACGCCTGCTTCTGGGATAGAGAGCAATGGTTAGCCTTGACCGCCTAGTAAAGAGCAGAGACATTAGTCTGCCAACCAAGATCCGTATAATTCGTGCTATGGTCTTTCCAGTTGTGATGTATGTATGCGGGTGTTGGACTGTGAAAAAGGCTAACCGCCGAAGAATTGACGCGTTTGAATTGTGGTGCTGGCGAAGACTCTTGAGAGTTCTTTGGACTGCCAGAAGATCAAATCCGTCGATATTGTCGACCATAAACCCTGAATGCTCATTGGAGGGTCAAATTCTAAAGTTAAAACTCAGCTACTTGGGTCATCTGATGAGAAGAGAGGAGTTGCTGGAGAAAGATTTGTAGTTGGTAAAGGTTGAGGGTCGCCGGAGAAGGGGTAGGCAGCGAACGCGATGGTTAGATGGCATCCTCGAGGCACTGCAGATGAAGTTAAGTGATGTTAGGAAGATAGTGAGAGACCGGAAAGCGTGGCGTGACATGGTCCATAGGGTCACGAAGAGTCGGACACGGCTGAACGACTGAACTGAACTGAAAATAACTGAACAAATTTGTATTGTAGCCGGGAAATAACTGGTGATGTATTTTAACTTTTCTGATGCGTATCCTTTCAGAAAGCTGAACAATAATCATCTATGGTTTGGCCTAATTGGTTCGGTTTGTGAGGTTTAACGTCCCAAAGCGACTAAAGCTATGAGAGACGCCGTTATGGAATAATTATCTATGTCGCCAGGTGTTTCTCAAGGGTAAGTTTCAGTGCCACTTCCAATCCTGCTGTAGATTATTTATCTGCCTTCTGACGTACACACAAATTGGACTATATGCTGACGACTGCTTGCCATACCGTCACCTCTATTCAAGATTACAACCTTTGAAATTGTTATTTTGCCCCTTCTGTCAGCGGTTTGTTATGTGGAAGATGAAAATTAACTTCCAGCTGGGTTTCGCAAGGGCAGAGGAACTAGAGATCAAATTGCCAACCTTCGCTGGATCATGGAAAAAGCAAGAGAGTTCGAGAAACCCATTTACTTCTGCTTTATTGATTATGCGAAAGCGTTTGACTGCGTAGATCACAGCAGATTGTGGCAAGCTCTCCAAGAGATGGGAGTTCCAATTCACCTCATCTGTCTCCTCAGGAACCTGTATGAAGGGCAAGAGGCCACAGTCAGAACTGGGCATGGTCTTACTGATTGGTTTCCGATTGAGAAAGGGGTGAGAGGCTCCATACTGTCGCCCTGCCTATTTAACCTATATGCAGAGTGCATCATGAGGAAGACCGGTCTGGACGAGTCTTCAGCTGGAGTGAAGATTGCTGGAAAACGTATCAACAACCTTAGATATGCGGATGATACCACTTTAATGGCAGAAAGTGAAGTGGAACTCAAGAGACTTCTGATGCGCGTACAAGAAGAGAGTGAGAAGTTTGGGCTTAAACTGAACATTAAAAAGACAAAGATCATGGCGTCTTGCCCTATCAAGTCCTGGAGCATCAATGGACAAGAAGTGGAAGCTGTGACAGATTTTCTGTTCTTGGGCTCCAAGATTACCTCGGAAGGAGACTGCAGCCATGAAATTAGGAGATGCCTGCTTTTGGGAAAGAGAGCAATGGTTAGCCTTGACTGCCTAGTAAAGAGCAGAGACATTAGTCTGCCAACCAAGATCCGTATAACTCGTGCTCTCGTCTTTCCAGTTGTGATGTATGGATGCGAGAGTTGGACTGTGAAAAAGGCTGACCGCCGAAGAATTGACGCGTTTGAACTGTGGTGCTGGCGAAGACTCTTGAGAGTTCCTTGGACTGCCAGAAGATCAAATCAGTCGATATTGTCGACCATAAACCCTGACTGCTCATTGGAGGGTCAAATTATAAAGTTAAAGCTCAGCTACTTTGGTCATCTGATGAGAAGAGAGGAGTCGCTGGAGAAAGATTTGATGTTGGGAAAGGTTGAGGGTCGCCGGAGAAGGGGTAGGCAGCGAACGCGTTGGTTAGATGGCATCCTCGAGGCACTGCAGATGAAGTTATGTGATGTTAAGAAGATAGTGAGAGACCGGAAAGCGCGGCGTGACATGGTCCATAGGGTCACGAAGAGTCGGACACGACTGAATGCCTGAACTGAACTGAAATGCTCTTCATATCTTTTAGCAAATCCTCGTCTCTTTCCCATTTACAGATGTTCGTTTGACGGCTTGTTTCTGAATAAAGCAACCAAATACAAATACGTAGAACAGCTTATCACTTCCAACGAGTCTTCGTCGAAGCAAATCAATCTAGCATGCAGTAAAGCACTTCAGGGACTCAAGTATTGGCGGCGCATATTATGCGCAGCGCCAGGTCACACAAGGGTTTTAGCTTACCTAAGCTTATCAAACACGGCTGAATTGTTCGGAAGCCATATCAGCAATTGTCTGCGATAAAACTGAATCACTCCTGAAGAAGGCAATTCATTTTATCTACCGTCGCTATGGCCGAGATTTCTTCCCCTCTCTAACGTCAACGCATTATCACACGCCTCATGACAATGAGAATTTTTATTGGTGCCATCACAACTACAAACATTTCTCTACTTGATGCAGCCACACGTAAATGCAGATTCTTCCCATCGAATGTTTTGACTCTTCCCAGCACGGTGAAATTCATTTCCCTACTTTCTGGCTGTCATTAAAAGTCATTGAATTTGTTCATTTCATACTTTATCTTGTATTTATGTACGAATGCGTGAAAATATGTACGCACTATGTATCCACAGTGGTGTGTCTCTGATGGACAACCCAACACGTCGGCCGATGACGGCACATGCGTTAAATGAATGCCAAACGACCGCAGCTTGTCTTTGGCGCTAGTTGCAGTCTTTTGCACCAAATGTCGTTATTGGCCATACCGTGCGATAATGTTAAAAGGTGCAAGTGTGCTTCCTCGAGTGCTAGAGGAGGAAAGAAGAAATCAGATAAGACCCCTAACGGTACTACACTGCATGTACATTCCTCTCAGTATAACTGCCAAAAGAAATAGTGGTGAATAGCTTGCATCTCTCGTTTTTCTCCCTTGTTTACTATTCACGCCAACTTATTCAGAATATCATATACCAGCATACTCTTTTTAATGTTTTCCTGGCGTACTCTGTGCACATTTCATTCACTGTATACGCCCAACTTTGTCTGCGCTATGAATACTTACAAAAAAAAAAAAACACTAAACAATGTTCCAGTGGTGAAACTCTCGAATCCGAATGGCTCCGTAGATGAGGACAAGTGAGCTTGGCCACGTCAGCATCGCTGTTTATCGCAGATCCCGTTTTTTCTTGAGGCTTCTGCAAAGATATAGGCGCCTAAATGAGCTTATATATTGCCGTGAACCGCTCTAAATACGCTAATAGAGAGATTTAATATAGCGTGAACTGCGACCCGTGTCTCGCGACAGCTTCCTGAAAAAAAAGGGGCCGACTTTATCCTTGGAACCAACGAGGACGAACATTCTAATGCGGGCCACGTGGCTGGGGCCAGCACTGGCATGGAAGGCATAAGCAAAGTAGGTCAGGCGGATCCGAACCGTCAGAGTTATTTAGAAGCAGCTAAGAAGCCGGAAAAAAACGAAGAAGTAAGGAAGAATGAAAATCCCAGAGATAAGGACACAGATAACCGAAAGCAGGAGCCAACAGTTGGGAGAGGGAGGGAGAAGGCCCAGGTGCTTATCGCCGGAGATTCTAACATGAACAGGTGCAAGCGAGATATCTTCGAACGTGTAAAGGGTGATAAGAGAGTGTTGGTTGGAGCCTTCCCAGGGAGAACAATGAGGGCAGTGCTAAAAGAGAGTAAAAATAGGCTGTTGAAGAATTCCGCAGAGCGCAGTATGGTAATAGTAGCCGCGGGGCTAAACGATGTCCTAAATGGTGACGCTGCAGGAGTGGTGGAAAGTTTAGCTAAGGGAGTTGACGAGATCACGGAGATAGCACAGCAGACGCAGATAGTTGTATGAACAGTACCAGAGGTGCTAGGATTGAACGGAAAGCTGGAAAAGGACGTGGTGACAGTTAATCAGGACAAAGGAAAGTTAAGCCTGGAGAAGCGTTTCGAAGTGGTTGAGGTAAACAGGGAGGTACGTAAAGCAGGTTTTGGTAGGGCTTTTCAGCGAGATGGCATTCATTTTAACAGAAGGGTGGGAGCAGAGATCGGCTGGCGCCTGGCAGGCAGGGCTGTAGCTTTTTAGGGGGTCCGCGAGGACTCCGTGCACAGAGGTAGTTAGAAGTGAAGCAGAAGAAAGTGTATTAATGGAAGCTGAGCCCCCAAAATGGCAAAGAGTAGGTCGAGAAAGAAAAGTACAGAAGAGAAATTTAGCACTAGGATCAGCTACATAAACATGCGAGGTAGAAAAAGAGCGAAATGGCTAGAGATAGAGCAGCAGTTGAAGGATGACAAAATAGGCGTGTACTCTTTTTGCGAGACTCATCTCAGGGATCTAGAAGATCCGCCGTTTATAGAAGGGTACGTCTGGGAAGGGTGCAACAGAACGAGAACGGAAAAAAAGGGTGAAGGGATAGGTATGTTGATACACCAGGGAACAAATTGGCAAAGAATTAAATCATCTTGTAAAGAACATATCTGGGTGTCAGGAACAATTGCCGGCATAACGAAATGGCTAGCGGTAATTTATTTAGGAACAGGACATCAATGCAGGCAAGAAAACAAGGATCTTGTTGAATGTCTTTTTGCGAGACTCATCTCAGGGATCTAGAAGATCCGCCGTTTATAGAAGGGTACGTCTGGGAAGGGTGCAACAGAACGAGAACGGAAAAAAAGGGTGGAGGGATAGGTATGTTGATACACCAGGGAACAAATTGGCAAAGAATTAAATAATCTTGTAAAGAACATATCTGGGTGTCAGGAACAATTGCCGGCATAACAAAATAAGCCAGTTTGGAAACGGGGCCAATATTATTCTGTTCAACAGCCTCGGGAAGGAACAGGAGTTTACATTAGGTAGCGAAATACTGGAAGTAGTAGGCGAATATATCTACTTAGGACAGGTAGTAACCGCAGATCCGGACCATGAAAAGGAAATAACAAGAAGAATAAGATTGGGATGGAGCGCATTTGGCAAGCACTCGCAGATTATGACTAGCAGCTTACCGGTATCGCTCAAGAGGAAAGTATACAACAGTTGCATCTTGCCTGTACTCACCTATGGGGCTGAAACGTGGAGGCTAACCAAGAGAGTTCTACTTAAGTTGAGGACAACCCAGAGGGCTATGGAACGAAAAATGGTAGGGGTAACATTAAGAGATAGAAAGCGTGCAGAGTGGGTCAGAGAAATAACTCAAGTTAACGACATTCTAGTGGAAATTAAGAAGAAGAAATGGACATGGACAGGACATGTAGTGCGAAGAGAGGATAACCGATGGTCGCTGAGGGTAACAAACTGGATTCCAAGGGAAGGAAAGCGTAGCAGGGGGCGGCAGAAAGTTAGGTGGGCGGATGAGATTAAGAAGTTCGCAGGGGTCAAGTGGATGCAGCTAGCACAGAACCGGGTTAAGTGGAGAGATATGGGAGAGGCCTTCGCCCTGCAGTGGGTATAATCAGGCTGATGATGATGATGATGATTATTCTTAAGCAAAGTAGAGTTCTGGGCTAGTTGGTAATACATGATAAGTGGGAGGCTTAGCGCGGAACAGACAAGGACACATGATAAGTGGGAGGGATAGCGCTCGTCCTGTGTGCCTCTCTTGTCCTTGTCTATTCCGCGCTAAGCCTCCCACTTACCAATATTATTCTACTGGGGGACATGAACGGCCACATCGACGATCTGGATGGATACACGGATTGTAACGGGAAGCTAATGCTAGATTTCTGTGAGCGACACGATCTAGTTATAGTAAATAGAGAAACAAAATGTGAAGGCCAAATCACGGGGGAATTCCGCAACAGGCAGACGACCATTGACTATTGTCTAATGTCACGGGAAATTTATAGCAAGGTCACAAAAATGGAAATGGACGAAGAAGGGGAGTGTAGTCTGGGAAGTGATCATAAACGTATTAGTCTGCAGATAGAGCCCTTCATGAAAAGAGAAATGGAACTTAGACAAAACGTAAACGCAAAACTAAACGACGATCAAATAGCGCAGATAGCAGCAGACATAGAGGAAGCAATAGAGAAAAGCCCCATGGAAGACTGGGATTATGAACAGGTAGAACTACTCATAAGGAGGAAAATTCAGGAGGTTAAAGTAGCAAAACGCTGGAATGGAAAGAGGAAGCCACGGAGCTGGTGGAATAAGGAAATCAGGGAAGCTATTGAACAACGACGGGCTGCTTCAAGGGAACACCGAGTGGCAAAGAAAGCACAGGTATCTCAGGAGGAAATGGACCAAAAATGGGAATCATATCGACAAAAGAAACTTGAGGTACAGGCCCTCGTCCAAAGTAAAATAAAGCAGTCCACCGATCGCTGGATGTCTGACATACACGATGCCTCTAGAGGCGGAGCAAGAAAATTCTGGAACCATATAAGCTGGCTAGGGAAGAAGAATCAAAGGAAGCAGGATCGGATTCAACATAACGAGGGAAATTGTTTAAAGGGAGACAACGCAGTGAACTACATTACATCAGTTATAGCCGAGTCATTTAAGAGCGACGATAGGGTAATCTCCGTAAATCAGGAAGCAACACAAGGTAGCAGAATACAAAGCAGCTTAAAACTGACCAATCTAAACTGGAAAAAGGCAGAAAAAAATATCCCTAAACACACATCTACAGGAATAGAGGGAATTCCGATCAAGCTGATTAATGAACTCGGTCCAAAAAGTAAGGAAACATTGTTAAAAGCTTTGGAAACAGTCATAGAGAATAAGCAAATTCCGGACAGCTGGCGGCAGAGTAAAATGAATTTGATTTATAAAGGGAAAGGAGAAAGGATGAACATAAAATCCTACAGGCCGGTTACCATAACATCTGTAATGTACAGGTTAGCCATGCAGGCGGTGAAATTAAAGGTGCAAGCATGGGTAGAAAGTAACAAGATACTCGGAGAACATCAGAACGGCTTTACAAATGGTAGGCGCTTAGATGATAGCCTGTTCGTGCTTACCCAATGCATCGAAATATCTAGAGTGGAAAATAGACCTTTGTATTTGGCCTTCCTGGACATAAACGGGGCGTACGACAACGTAAGCAGGGAACTCCTGTGGAACATATTAAAAGAAGAAGGTATCGGTTATGAGATAATAGAGTTCCTACAGGAAATATACCGGGATAACAAAGTAGAAATTACGTGGGAAGGGATAAGAAGTACGGAGGATGTCAAAGTATGCAAAGGATTAAGACATGGCTGTCCTCTATCACCGGTGCTGTTCATGCTTTATATGATAAACCTGGAACGGAGGATACAAGACAGTAACCTAGGTTTTAACCTGCCATACAGATTAGGTGGAAAGGCGATAGAGCAGCGCCTCCCCGGTTTGATGTATGCAGACGATATTGTGCTGCTAGCTGAGAGTCTGGAAGAATTGCAAACTCTAGTTAAGTATTAAGTTAAGACGAAGGGGACGCTCTATTCTTGAGGTTCAGCGCAGTTAAGTCGGGTCTGATGATTTTCAACGGCTCAACTGATCAGGGTCTTAAAATACAAGGCCATGAAATACCTAGAGTAGCTGAATATAAATATCTGGGGGTATGGGTAAACGAAGGATTGGCATACATTGGAAAGCATAAGCAATCACTTAAGGCCAAAGGGCGAAGGAATGCCGGGGTAATGAAGCATAAAGCATCGTGGGGATACAATAGGTATGAGGTATTGAGGGGTATTTGGAAAGGAATTATGGTGCCAGGACTTACTTTCGGAAATGCGGTTTTGTGCCTAAAATCAGAGGTACAGTCGACATTAGAAACAAATCAGAGATCCGTTGGACGATTAGCACTAGGTGACCACAGCAAAACTACAAATGAGGCGGTACAGGGAGATATGGGCTGGGCATCTTTCGAAGTACGGGAAGCTCAGAGTAAAATATTATATGAGGAACGCCTGAGGAAATTGGACAGTAACAGATGGGCAGCAAAAGTATTTAAATACCTGTACTTAAAAAGCGTTGATTCACAATGGAGGAAAAGAACTAGGAAATTAACTAGTAAGTATGCTAGTAACAAGGACGGAGAAATAAAGAGCATTAAGCAATAGGTGAAAAACGCAGAAGGTAAAAATTGGGTAAATTCGATGGAAAAGAAACAGAGTGTGGAATTATACCGAAAGTGGAAAATGCAGATCAGGAAGGAAGATTTCTTTGATAACTCAAGAGGCAGTGCCCTACTTTTTGAAGCTAGATCAGGGTGGCTTAGAACACGAAGCTACAAAAAGAAGTTTAACAATGGAGATGACGCATGTGCTGTATGTGGGAATTCCAGTGAAACAATTGACCATATTATACTCGAATGCAATGGTATCCATGCGGAAGTTGATGCAGGCGCAATCACTGTTCCTGAAGCTCTGGGGTTTAGAGATAACAGTGGCCGGGTGAATAAACCGGCGGTGGAAACTAGCAAAAAACGACTGAAAGATTGGTGGCTTAAAAGCAGGGAAGTCACATAATGTTAGTAATGTAGGAGCAAAATTTAATAAATAGAATGATGGTTTAGTTAACCATTCTAAATCAATAATTAAGATATATGGAGAAAAATGAGCATGATAGCTACTGCTACCACCCCGTTTCAAAGTGTACGCTTCTATATTCCATCCATCCATCCATCCATCCAGCGACAACAGCTAGCGTACGAAGCAGTTTCACAATTGTTTCACAAGCAGGCTTCACAATCAAGAGGCATGAAAAGACGGCGGTATTATCACTAATAATTTACCAGCACTGATTTCTGTTCTTGGGGTTTTATCATTTTAGTGAATTGAATTGACGCGGGAATGATTATATCGCTGTTTCTTTTGCATCCTTCGCGTGACCTAGACTTGACTTCGACGTCACAGCCATCGCGCGGCGGTTGAAACTGAAACAGGTGAGAAGATAAAATCGATTATAAATTATTCAGCAGTCGCAGGCGGATATTACGTGATGAACCATATACAGTAACCTATTAGGCATCATAGCAAAGAATAAAGCACGAACCCAAAATTTAGGTGCCTATATTTTTTTAAAGTGCGCTAAAGAAAATTTCTAGGGCGTCTTCTAAAAGCGGGAACTCGATATTCAAGCTCCGAGACTTCTTATCAACTTCGAATTATTGCCTGTTAGCGGAATTTGCTCTTGAAAAGGCCTAAGACATTCTGGCTACCGCCTTTTTTTTTTTAAACTCACCGGAGAGAGTAGGAGGAGTCAACGAAAGCGCGTAGTTCGTTTCAGGCAATAGCGTGGCGGCCTGCCGCTCTGCTGTCGGCGGAGCATTGCGCCGAATTATATTGTTTTTTTTTTTTTTTTACTGTTGTTTTCTTTTTTTTTTGTTTTCACTTTTTTTTGCGGTTGAGGCTGCTTATTCTTCTTTCAAGGTGACGCCGTCCACATTAAAAAGCTTTGCTTTTTATGAACAAAACAGCAATCGCCCCCTCTGTCTCCTTCATTCGTCCTGTCTATAATATTGCACTATGAAAATATGCATTCTACACAGCGATAAACGTCAGGCTGCGGCGGCCTTTTTTTCCCGGTGTGACTTTCCCCCGCTTTGCGAAGTCACGCAGCCTCATTTCGGCTTGACTGCTTTGGCAGTCAGGTTTAAGTTGATCCGTGTAGTATGGACTAAGGACTGCAAGATGTACAGCACAAGTTCCGCCTATTCTACACAGCGAAGAGCAGCTTTCTGATTACATTTCTTTCGAAAAAAAAAAAACAACCCTCGTTTCGGAATGTCTTTACTGAGCTCCTCGTTGGAATCGGTGACAAAACTACAGTGATAGCCTTCATCGTCCTTAGACTACAAACATTTAGTTGGGTTTGTCTTACCTTATGGGATAAAGTACCCAGTCGAAAAAAGAAACTACATAACCATAACACAAAATATTATCTAGTTTTTCTGTGCAATGACTTTATCTAGTTCTTTAGCACTTTTCTTTTGCAACTACGCAAAAGTATTATGCTGCTGCATAGCTTCCTGTTGTCAGAGCAAGTTCATTGTCAGAAGCGCGGCAAAAATTATGTTGCGACAAAATAAAACTTTCGGAGTTTTTTTTTTTTTTTTCGACTATGCAGAAACAACTTCTTTCGCCTCAGCAACGCTTTCTGTTCGCCTGCAGAATAATACGATGGCGTCGAGCCTTGTCAAAGCATCGTTATTGTCGACTACCATGCAAACCACGAAGCGAGAGCGATTTGGGCAGAAATTTGCAAATCCTACATTGGGCGCATTTAATGCCTGCGACAGACGCGAACAGACTCCTCACTGGAGTCAGCGTAACTTCTACAGAGCAGCGCTAGCGGATTACCACCGCGTATCGATTGACATGGCGATTTTGTTTTTGCAGAATCCAATGCATCGCTCCACGCTGTGAATGAGCGTAATCAGGTAAAGCTGCAGGAGGTGGGCATAGATACTACGAATTGCTTCTATAGTAGGGCAGTCAACCGTAAGTCTGCGTTTGTGCCACCGAGAGGTAAACACAGAGAAAAGGTGCTATACAAACGCCCCTAACTAGGGAGCGTTCTGACAAATTATTACATTTGAAAGCAAACCGAGGCCTTTCTCAATTGCCATTTTAATCTAGCAAACACCGCTGGCATGCAGCCTTTGATGGTAAGGACCTTGTGCTATTTGTGGTTGTCTATCACTTTCGCTGTCGCGCAGGATGGGACGAGATTCCTCTCGAAAGATGCAGCCAGTCCGTTCTTTCGCCGACTCTAAATTCAGCACAACCGATTGCAATCTCAGACAGTCGGCACAAAACCCACTGAAAAATTATCAGCTAGAGGACGCTCATTATTTTTCGCTTGCAAAGATTTTCTGCAGAACTGGGCCGCAGAGAGATAAAGATCTCCAAAAATGTTTTACGAAGGTTTGAAGACGTATAGCCCAGGAGAGAGTAACGTAAGTAACGCAGATAAAGCCAACCAATTTGGCATTTTCCATCGCTATATTGTTTAACATCTGAAACAATAATTTTGTCATCAAGAGGCTGTTACAGAAACCCCCCATTATTACTTGTACAGCTCTTTAATTGGCCCATTGCCATCAACACAAATCATAATTGAGGTATGTTCTTATTAGCCTCAATTATATGAAATTACAAGTAATGAACACTGAGCGCAAAACACCCGTGCTGCCTGTATCGCTTCTTGTAGCTTTCAACAGCGCGTATAGCATCGCAATATCACCAGCAAAAATTGCCAAAATTGATTGCCGTGGAAACACAAAAACAAACAACTATAAATGCTAGGTTTTCAGTTCATAATGCCAGGATAACAATGTAACAGCAATTGCTTCTCGCCACCAGTAACGGTATAAGCAATTCTTGCTTGCTGAAAAACTGATGGAGTTTATCATCGTAAATAAAATTGGAACCACTTGAAGCGTGTGAGTAGTATCATAGTCGGATATTTGTACTATGTAACTTAAGACAATACGCATTTACAAGCGTAATATTATAAGGAACTTATGAACGAAATGATAACGATAATAAAACTCTAATAAAACCCAAATAAAACTCCAATAAAACTCTAATAAACTCTAAGAAAAACTCTAATAAACATTAAACTCTAGCAAACATTTGTGTCGATCCTGCTTTAATGCGTGATTTCCAAACATCCGTTGTCCTTCATGATGATTAGGAGTACGCTATCGAACACGGAGACACAGAGAAAAAGAAAAAAAAAAAAACACGGGATATATCTCGGGTTTTTTTCTTTTCTGTGTTTGCGTGTTCGAAGCATCCAGCCATTCATCATGAACCGCCTATAACTCGCTCAACTTTCCCTTCTGCTGAAGCGGCTCAATGAGACCGATTTTATTATCTTCACGCACTTATCGGGCCATCTAAACCGCTGCTTAGAAGCA
This sequence comes from Amblyomma maculatum, assembly GCF_055883805.1. Lineage (NCBI taxonomy): Eukaryota > Metazoa > Arthropoda > Arachnida > Ixodida > Ixodidae > Amblyomma > Amblyomma maculatum. The sequence continues at coordinate 162,401,319 of NC_139354.1, forward strand.
ATTAATTTTTGTCGTAGGTATTGGAAACGAAAGAAGTCATGGTTAGGCGGCAAAAGTAAGCTGCACGAATAAAATTGTTGTCACGAACCACTGTCCCATCCTATTTTCTGCGTAGCAGAAACCTTGATGTCGCCAGGTAGTTTGAAACGTTAGTTAATCCCAAACCAAGCGAGTGCGCGATCGCTAACAAATCTGCAGTAACATGATTTGTTCTTTTCGTCGCCAACCGGGTCAGATGGGATGGCCTGGATGGAATGAGAAGTAAAAAATGAAACCGCTGCGCCTGGCATATTTAGAGGGGTCACGAATACTTTTTCTGATCATCCGGTACATTTTCAACCTTTGCAAAGTTTCGCAAGTGAAATAGAAGTCAAAACATATCTTTCCGAACAACACTGTGGGATTTGAAAAATAATAGCTTACATTCGGATAAAGCATGCATGCTAGTGCATATCTAATTCTCAGGCCTGTTTCACATGTTGCGAATTTTGGTCTGCGGAGCTGTGATTCTTGTCGGTATAAGCCGCAGAGCGAGCGTCGCTCCAACCGCAGCGTCAGTGCGATCTTTGTGCGACTGACAAGTGTGGAGCGTCGCGACGTCGTGTGACGTCTGGTGACGTGAAACAAGCTGGTGCTGCAGAGCCCCGTCCCATCTCGAAGGAGTGAGCGCGCGCGCTGTTCCGTGAGACCGGCCGTGGCAGATCTGTCCATACCAGACATGGACATCCTCACGAGGATGACCCTCATGAGGGCGTCCTCACCCTCACCTCGTGAGGATCTGACTCGGTGAGGTGAGGACGAGGGAGGATCGGCGCTGAAAAATGCGTGAGGGTGAGGGAGGGAAGAGGCAGTGAGGGGAAAGTAAGGGAGGGAAACATACTGAGTTTGAGGGGCGACGGCAAATGTTCCACGAAAAGTGTAGTTTCCGTAGTAAGAAAAAGCAGGCAGCAACCCGAAAGGCATGAGTGACCACACACATTCTCCTCCACTGGGCACGTGTTGTGTAGAAAACAGATGTAACGGAACGGAGCACAGGAGCTGCAGCCTAGAAGAAGCAGGAACGAAAGCCGCAAAATTGCCCCGGCGCTCGTGGTGAAGAAAAATCTAAAAACGACCCTAGGGAGCTGCAGGGAGTCACCGAGAACGATGTCGCTGTTTCCAGTCTCACAGAACGCGACGGGACCGGTAAAATACACAGGACCACTGTTTATCACTGCTAACGTTTCTTTGCCATTCATGGAAAAGCAGTCCCAGAAAAAAAATTCGCCCAAAAGAGAGGGGACGCGCAGAAAAAACATTGAACACAAAATACCGAGGTGGGGTGATCTAAACAACAAAAAACAAAACCAAAAACAACAAATACAGCTTTGAAGTCACAGCAATATACGGGAACACTAGCCGCTGCACGCGCCGATGGTGCCGCCATCTAGCGGAGCTCGGCTGAAGCGGTTGCTAGGAAACGGCGCACCACCTGCTCGGCTGTTCAAGGTCAAGCGTGGCCGGGGATACGCGACGGCTCGAAACCTGGCGCAGTATTGCTATCGCAATAAAAGAAAAGACAGACCATGTACGCTGGTCCACGGCTGTTCTTATCACATCTTTCCGAGGTGGAGACATGGGTGGACGGGGCAGCATTGCTCTCGGAAGGATCCACATGCATGCGTCCACCACCATGCGTTCCTTTCCCACTCTTTCTGTCCAAAGAAAGAGTCTTTCAAAAAGAATGTATCAGAAAAAAAAACAGTGAACGGCAGTAACGGCAGGCGAAGCCCTTCAGTTTGTGTTGCTGTTTCCTTTATATCGGACTACTCATGTTGTTGACGCTGGTGCACTGTCGCAAATTCTATAGGCTCAAAGACGTCCGTGTACTATGTGCGCGAATAAGTTTTCATTGTGGCAGTGTCCTCTAATATTTTTGGGAAATGCGCGGTCCAAGTGAAAGGTGAGTATGACGTCATGCAGGTTCGAAGTGAGTTTCATTATTTTGCCACTCTTGCCTTCACATTGCAGACAATCCGTTTTCCTTCTTTTGCATATGCGGTTTCTGTCCGGAATGAAGCAGATCAGCTAGGAGATGTGAACTAATGCAGAGTGCGGATTCTGACTAGTTAGCGCACATGTCCCCGTTCTAAGCACTGCGTTTTTTATAAGTCATCCTAGATTTAAGCACGCTATCCAGAAAGCATATTCAAACCTAATGCATGAAATCGTACTGCTCTGGTTAGGCGCTGTCTCATTCTGTTTTCGTATAACTTTAATAGAAATGAAAAAAAAAAATGAAAACGATTTTACGCAACACTGTGGCGGCGTTCTTGAAAACGAGAAGCGCAACAGAGTTACGTATTTCACTCTGCGTTTTCGGTTTGTTCTTGAAGGAAGGCGGGATGCGATCGGGTCACATCGTGGGTGGCACCTGCGGCGCATTGTCCTAACAACCACATTTTTACACGGCGTCTCCCAAGTGACTCTACATGTACATGTCTGAATTTGTCGCGCACGGCCCCGGACTCGCATACTATGTCCCCCTTTTCCACCCCCCTCTGCGAAGCGATCGAAGGGCAAGACCCCTTGACTCCCTCGAAGTTAACGCTTCCTTGTGATAGCGTTTTGCTGTTACTGGAATTAGATTACTTTGTTCTGTTGTCCATTATGCCGCATATGCCTCATGCCTTCCATCTGCAGCTGGTTAGAAGTTAGAACCTCTTCGTTCCTCATGCGCGGTGTAAACGTATTTCGTCACTCTATCTCCTTCAAACACATGGAGTGTGAACCGGTGGGCAGGTTTGCCCGATAAACTATGGCAGTGGTTATTTTCATTCCTCCTCCAAGTTTCGCCTTTGATTGGCATGCTTTGATTGGCACAGTGAATGCTGTAAGAAGTGATAAATGTCTTTAACACCAGTAAAACTGTATGTATGACAATCGCACTAAGAACCAGCCGCTTGAATTTGACTACTCATTGCAAAAAGACAAACTGAATCGAGTAACAGAATATACATACCTAGGAGTGACAATTACTTCAGGCATGCGATGGAACACACACGTACACAACATTATCGCCAAAGCAAACACAAAATTGGTAGTCATTAGGCGGTCACTTAAGCATGCTACACAGTATACTAAACTTACAGCTTATAAGATGCTGGTACGCCAGATTTTGGAATATGCGAATGAGGTGTGGGATTCCTACACTCAAACACTTGCAACGAAACTTGAGCGAGTGCAGAGACGTACACTTCGCTTTATCTATTCTCGGTTCCGAAGACAAGATCCAGTAACCCCACTTTACACTTTAGCGAACTTGCGCCCTCTTCAACATCGAATAAGATTATAAACAGCATACTGCACATCGATAAGCAGCAATACATAAGGGAAATCACTTGACGTATCGCTTGGGCAGGCATGTAAAAGAAGTTTTCTAAGCACTGCTACCAATATTCATTCTTCCTATCCACAGCGAGAGACTGGAACAAACTACCAGAACATGTAGTGCTCGCATCAAGTGTGGATATGTTCTCTGCTGGTATCCGTGAATTGTTAGTATAGTCTTGATGTAGGGGTTTTAAGCGCAAACAAATACAAGGACAAGAAAGAAGACAAGCTGTCGGGCTAGTTGTTTTTCGATAGTTTTTGCAGAGCCGAACAAAGACGGAGGACGGCGTCATACCTCCGTCTTTGTCCGGCTACGCGCTGCTAAAACTAAACAAAGACGAGACACAAGCGCTAACTATCAATTGAATTTATTCGGGGAAGACAGAAGGGTGGGAGATAATCCTCTCTTCATCAGGTTGTAAAAGCATCAAGTTGTTTTTCTTGAAGAAAGACACCACGCCATTAAAGACACCATCACTGCGCAAGTCCGGCTGCTTTGAACTTCCGCAAGCAGTCCACACCTTCAAGAAGGCAGCGGTCATGGTCTGCGGCTTTTGCCTTCAGGGCCACTTAGTGGTTCACTGCGATCAGTTCATGTGCTGGAACACTTGATATTTAGGACCCTTTTGCAACAAATTCAGTATATTCTCTGGCAGAGAAACGTTCCCCAGAACTACTGCATTTTCTTTCTCGTCTTTTTCCTTGGTATTAAACTGGTTTCCATCTGCACTCTGTTACTTATGCAGCTTGCCGCCTTCGAGAAGCTAACTTCTTCATCGCGAGCCATACAGGATGATCTTTCAAGCAAATCACTCGCAGCCAGTCTCGAAAAAGGCGAACATGCCGCCGAAGTTCCGAGCGCAGTAATCTGCACAGTCTTTTAACATGCCCCCACGAAGGCCGAACAGCGCACTTACATCATTCGGAACAAGCCCCTCCTGGATGCCCGGCATGTAGCGTCCACGATGTGACCTCAGTAGAAGGTCGAAGATGGAAGGTGAAGAAACACAGAAACACTGTATAAGGAATAAACTTCATTAAAGCTTCCTGTTGGGCGAGTTGGTAGTTCATCTTGATGTAGGGTTTTTAAGCGCAAACAAATACAAGGGCAACAAAGGCGAGACACATACATTTTTTTTAAAGATCACAAGGTGAAAGCCAGGAAATGAAGGCGCATGCGCGGGTGGGCGTGTGTTGGAGGCTGAGATTGACTTTTTCAACGCTACTACCTGTTGACTCTTAAGTGTAACACACGCCCACCCGCGCATGCGCCTTCATTTCCTGGCTTTCACCTTGTAGTCGTTTTGTTTGGTTTTTTTTTCATTGTTATCAGCTTTCGTTTCATTATCTCCCACCCTTTGGTCTATATATGATGTTACCTTCCACGAATAAAGTATGTTGATAGCGCTTGAGTGTGTGTGTGTGTGTGTGTGTGTGTGCGTCTCGGCTTTCTTGCCCTTGTATTTGTTTACGCTTAAAACCCCTACATCAAGATGAACTATCATACCGCCCAACAGCAAGTTTTAATGTTAGTATAGTGCCTGATAAAATGCGCTTTGCAATTGTGTTAAACCTGGTCTTATCACATTGTTTTCTGTTTGGTTGCACGAGAGGTTTGCGCATGTTTGTTGCGAACAGATCAGTTCCATTTTTTGAAGTGTTGAAACTTGGCACCGACTGGACGGTGCTTGTGTTTTGTTTATTGTGTTCACGCTTTGTAGTCTGTACTACCCTTATATCACTCCTATCTTGGTCTTGACCAGACTGATAGTATCTCAAATAAATAAATAAATAAATAAAAAATGAGGTGATGCCACTGAAAAAGGCTGTGTCTAATTAGTAATGTCGGTGTTTCAGAAAAATAGTATGAAAGACTAGAGCGAGTGGTTTCGCAAGAAAAAGATGCAAATGAAATTCGTACAAGACTGGATGCACTTGAGCAGAAGACTCAGAACAGAAGCACGAGGAACTTTGAAGTGAACTTCAGTGGAGAAGACGAAAGCTAAACCTAGAAATTCACGAGATTTATGTTTTCGAAAAAGAAGACTTGCTAGAAAAAGTCAAATCTGTGGCTGACCTAATGGGTGTTTCTAAGTTTCAAGATGCAGACATTCAACGCCTACCTGACAACGCTGATGAGATTCGTAGGAGTGATTGTTAGGTATGTTAGGCAATCTGTTAAAATGAGGCACACGTTGAGGGAGCGCAAGAGCAGCATCTCAGTTCTTGAAAACACGACAAACCATAACAGACAGCTGTTGCAACCATCAAAGGACAGGGCGTATAAATATGTGTGGCATGGAAACCGAAAGATTTTGATGCTAAAAGAGGATGCTGACTCAGCCATAGCTGTGCGCATTGCGCGTGAGCTTCACACATTGTTTTTGCTTGCATGTTTCCAGTGATTTCTTTTTTTTTTTCAAAGATATGGCCTACATTTGTTTCAATGACTGCTCAGCAAAGACATTTTCAGTGGAGAATTAAGCAATGGAATATGAAATCTGGTAAACTTTGGTCTTGGCGAAATATGGGCGTAATAGAGTGGTGTATAGTACTGAATATCAGAAGTGCGGCTAATGTATAGACCTATAAACGCGAAAAGAATTATATTATGAACCTAAGAGTGCACCTAACAGGCTTCGTTGACTGGATTTTGAAAGTCATGTGCAGTAATAAAATACTTTGACAAGCATTTCTTCTCTTTGTTTTCACAGCTGAGGAACCTTCTTGTCTAAATGATTTCGTAGGACATTTTTTGTTTACCTCGTACCTCTCAATTGGCACAGAATAGAGCTCGCTCCGAAACCGCCAGGGATTTATTCGATTGAAACCAGTGGCATGTTATAATATTCGAAGTCAGTCTGTATATCTCAGTACTGACAGCTCACAAAACGTGAATGAAAGTGGATTTGATCATTCCTCTATTCCTAGCACCAATGTTATCATGTAAACATAACTACGTCTCTAATATCAAATGTTTGTCGCTTTTGGAGAACTCACTGCATTTCAGGGTTGAAAATGCGTTGAACAAAATGAATTAATTTACATCATTATCGTAGATATGTTCTCTGTCTAGTTATTCTTTTCTTAACTAAGGTAAGATCCACAGCGCTAACAAATATACACTCACAAATAGGACAGGCGCTGACTGCAACTTCTTTTCCGAAACAACACCACATACAAACATACATACAGTTGCGATTAAGAATCTTCCAAACGCTTTTCGTTATAGTTTGCCATTCACGCCTCTCATTATTGCTCACACGGCGATAGCTAGGAAACTCATCAACAACTCATCTGGATACGATTTTCAAGGTTGCGAATGAAGGTTCTTGCCACCAACTGTCACTAAAACCCTCCTCTTCTCCTCTTCTTGTCCCGTCCGTCTTTGCGCTGTAATAATGAATGCACTAAAACCCCCCATCCAAAAGGAAAATGGGGGAGGTGATTCCAATCTGCAAATCGACTAATAAATGTTCTTAAAGTAATCACCGGAGAATTTGTTTTATTTCATTTTGAACACATCATATTCTTAAACCTTGTTTTTTGGAATCGAACTATTTTTACTTATTACCTCGACACGGCTTTCGGAATTCTTATGCGAAAGACAACTCAGCTTATTTGCTTGTAAAATACGCTGTCGTCATAACTCAACTTAGAAGAGCAGAAAGTTGGGCAAGTTGGTTTACATGCATGGTCGACAAAAGCTAGAACAAAGATGAAGAAAGGAACGACATTCTAGGAGAGCACCTGTCCCTGCTATTTTCCAGCCAGGTGCTCTCCTATTTTCCAGGAGTCCCGCAGGTATATGTATACCTGTATATCTCCAGCTCCATTTTTTCGTGAGAGTTCCTGATGACGCTAAAATATTTGTCACACCTAAATTTTACGTTAAAGCTTAAGCACATACGTTACTGGCATAGTCAGAATGTACTATTTTAAAACTAGCGTCCAAGGTTCTATCTCGTGAGCAATTATAACAAATGAGTTATTGTGCGTGATTAATTGAAAAATTAAGCTGCACGGTATGTTTCGTAGCGCGAGAGCTGGCGCTACCAAAGAAGACTCGGGACAACCAGTATTTCTTTTGTAAAAACTTGTTTTTGTTCAGGGTGGCTTTTCAATTTACGTTTGATGCTTGTGTCCTAGTTTTTTGTGCATGCAGTATTGGTCTGCTATTTTTTCTCACCACTATAATATACTATGTAGCCTGGGGCCACAACTGAATTTCTAAATAATCAATTGGTACCAGCACCTGCCTCATGACTCATGTAATTAAAGATTGAAAATAAGGTTAATTCGATGTAAAAGTCTCGGCTATTTAGTAGCTCTTTTACCAATTACATAAACAACTACTTTTTAGGGCGGTTACCTCCTACAGATATCTTGGTATTCACACCCCATATAAAATACGCTAATCTTTGTATGTTTCAAAGATGTTCATCAATGCCAAGGTAGGCAAAAAGCTGGCTGCAGTCCAGGCAATAGGGGACTATGACATTGAATTGAGGAATAGCAGCAGGCAGCTTTTAGTTGAGTTAGTGGATCGCAGTAACTTAATAATCATGGATACTTTCTTCAGCAACCCGAAAAACCGGAAGTGGACGTGGAAAAGCCCTAACGGGGAGACAAAAATGAAATTGATTTATTACTGTGTTCTAACTCTGGCACTGTGCAGGATGTAGGGTAATGAGGAAGGCGCCATATAGAGACCACATGATGGCCAGGTGTTGAATTCTCGTAGATTTGAAGAGGGAACGAACCAGGTTAGTAAGGTAGAAGTTCATCAACGAATTAGCGGTGAGAGGGAATGTAAAATTTAGGCGCTACGGAACAGATATTCAGCTTTAACCGAAGAAGGAGATCTTAGTGCAGAACCTATGAACGATAAATTCAGAGATGTCATTAATGAGTGCCCTGTAGAGCTATCCGGTGAAATGGTTAAATAGGATACCGTAAATTATCTCAGGAAAGATTTGATTAAGACGCACCGAAAGATATCGTAAATTATCTCAGGAAAGATTTGATTAAGAAACACCGACGTATGAAAGCCTGTAAAAGTGGCAGAGATATCAAAGCTAATCAATAAGCGCAAAGTGGCCGACACAAGCGAGCATAATAGGGGGTAAAACGCTAGATTAGAACTTATGACAACTTACAAGTACTCTGGAGCTCATTTTCAATCAGATTTGACATGGCATTACTATATAACTAGCATCTTAACATCAGCTTACGGCGCACTCGGTCTTAGACGTAACTTCAAGCATGCACACTCCCATTTAAATAGCTTGCTTATGTTACACTTATCCGACCCAAAATTGAATACACTTCCGTCATATGGGATTCTGAAAAAGCGTATCTCATAAACAACATTGCATCCCTGGAAAACCATGTTGTTCACTTTATCTTTTACGATTACACATGCTTGAGTAGTGTCACAGCATTAAAAGTTGGAACCACTCTCATACCGACGCCACTTTGCTCGCCTAACCTTATTTCGTAAACTGTATCATCATTCCACCCTACATAATGACTACTTTTCGATTGCCCTCTTCCCGCGCCGTGATGACCAAGCAAAGCGCATCACTTGTCACTTATGACTTTAAGCTATTCATTCCGTGCACAATAATAGACTGGAATAAACTGCCATCACTCATCGCTACTGAAAAAAACTTAGAGCCATTTCCAAACATTTTGCAACGAAACGCAGTGTAATAGCTTATTTTTTGGGCTTTCTCCACATATTTTGGTATGAAGTGTGTTCTGTGAATTTCAGTTGTTGAAGTGCTATCGTTGTATTTCTGGTGGGTGCGTACGCGGACTCCCTTATCTAATGCTTTTGCAAGTGTGCTATTAGGGTAATGGAAATAAATCAATTTTAAAGATATCATGAAAATGCGCTTCTGGGTTCCTCACCCATCAGCTGTCGCGCGCACTTGAAGCTCGAGCTGCATTGGTCGGAGATTCGCAACACGATCCAGTCCTCTGGACAGCCAAATAAACTCCTCTTCATATGACGAATTTGAAGCAGTACGATGGCGACAAACCAGTTAGGTCCATTCGGCAGCGAGATCCCGCCATTTTCAGCGGACCACCAGAAAGTTGATTAGTTTGCCTTGTATGAGCGGGTGTCGTCATAACAACTGGGATGAAGATCAACAATGCCATCATCTATGGAACGAAAAATGGTAGGAGTAACATTAAGAGATAGGAAGCGTGCACAGTGGGTCAGAGAAATAACTCAAGTTGCCGACATTCTAGTGGAAATTAAGAAGAAGAAATGGACATGGGCAGGACATGTAGTGCGATAACCGATGGTCGCTGAGGGTAACAAACTGGATTCCAAGGGAAGGAAAGCGTAGCAGGGGGCGGCAGAAAGTTAGGCGGGCGGATGAGATTAAGAAGTTCGCAGGGGTCAAGTGGCTAGCACAGAACCGGGTTAAGTGGAGAACTATGGGAGAGGCCTTCGCACTGCAGTGGGTATAATCAGGCTGATGATGATAATGATGATGAGGATCATCATCTACCTGAGCGACGTGTTGCTAACCTGCGGTATCATGATGCCGACATACCAAAGTTGGGCCACCTTCAAGACAGCGGTCTTGCGACAGTGCGGATTCTACGCGCTGAACAATCCTTGCGAGTGTGAGCTCAGCATGAAGGTGAAACTAGCTACGTTCAAGATGTCGTGCATTTGTGCGTGTTGACCTGTCTATCGATGGGGCTGGGAAGAACATAATGAAGGGAATTCACAAGGATGCATTCCACATGCTGCTGGCCCCACCACAGTCTACAATCTTTGTCATAGTTTCGACGAGTTGCGCAAGCAACGCTTCTGCACTCGTCGCCCTCCCGCACCTACCGCGTCCATCTCTGGCCTGACTGTGAGCAGCGGCGTTTGGCTCACGTCAAAGGTTTCGAGATCACCCGGCTGTTTGGGATCCTGTCTGGCCTATTCCCGTCGTCCAGTTGCTTCCCCTACGAAACACTATCACTTAGGAGGTTGCCGATGCACTTCCTAGTTTTGGCCAGCCAGCGCCTGTGGCATTTCATGTTGACCCCTATCGAGTACAGCCCACACCTGTTGCTGCCCCTTTAAGTTACGGACCTTCTGTTGTGCCGCCTCACCATGTGCGGGTGCAGATGAAGTTACCGACCGACCTTCGCCGCAGCAGCAATTTGCTCACTTTGGCGCCATCCTCTATCGCTCCATGCCTCCCGTCAATACCAGCTCGCTGCAATCCTTAGAGCACAAATGACAACCGGTCTATCTGCTATGCTGCGGTATTCCAGGCCACGTCGTCCGCCTGTGTCGCCGTGCTCTGCGCCCGTTCCCTGCACGCACTACGCCTGACTACAGTAATCCGTGAGAAACCTTTGGGGACATCTCCAGAGCAGCCCCACAACCCGTTGCACCGCTCGCCATAGTCGCCAATGCAGCGTCACAGCGTAACAAAAGGCTCGGAAAACTACCAGCCGCAGTTCCTGGAGCACGAACATTTCGCCTCCTCCAGAACAGCAGCTTGATCTTGTTGGTTATTCATCTTCAGGTAACAGCGCAAAAAACATGGATGGGACACACGAGCAAAAACATACAACGAGCGCTCGTTGTGTGTTTTTGCTCTTGTGTCACGTCTGTTTTTTTTTTGCTGTTACCTGAACCAGTCCTCATCTCCTTCCATGGGACGTTGTCAAAGTTTTTGTAGACGGTGTTTGTGCGCTTTCGCTTGTGGATATCGGTGCTACTCTTTCCGTCATTAGCAAAAGCTTTTTCCGCTGGCTTCATAAAGTAGTTCATGTTGATGGATATACCTCGCAACGTGCCCACGTAGCCTCTCTTATGCAATTGCCACTCCTTCCGATCTACCGAATTTGGACCTTTTTCAACCTTCCGTGACCAGTGATCTCGACAAGAATCACATCGAGCAACTACTTGCTCTCCTCAACCAGTTCCGTTCTTCGTTTTATGTTCAGACGACTTCCTCGGATCGTGCGACCGTGGTAGTTCACTACATTGGCACTGATAATCATGCCTCTCTTCGCCAGCGCCCTTACCGTATGGCACCTTCAGAGCACTGTGTCATTACTGAGCAGGTCAATGACAGCTTTTCACCCCGCCGGGGTGGCGCAGTGGTTACGGCGCTCGGCTACTGTTCCCAAGGACGCGGGATCGAATCCCGGCCTCGGCGGCCGCTTTTCGATGTAGGCGAAAAGCAAGGCGCCCGTGTGCTGTGCGATGTCAGTGCACGTTAAAGAACCCCAGGTGGTCAAAATTTCCGGAGTCCTCCACTACGGCGTCTCTCATAGCCTGAGTTGCTTTGGGACGTTAAACCCCCCAAACCAAACCAAACCAATGACAGCTCTTCAGCCGACAGCAATTCAGCCTTGTTGTAGTCCGTAGTAATCTCCTGTGGTAGTCACGAAAAAGAAGGATGGCTCCATAATATTGTTACGAAGCGGCAAGCCGATGAAGACTGGAGACAGAACATGACCGATGACGATGGTAGATGACGTTTAATGAATGTTCGCGGGCCTAGCGCGAGCGCTCCTGTCCGCGCCACTGTCCGCTTCTTCTGCCTTGTCGTCCGTAGCAATATTTTTCTGTTGGCTACCACCGTCCTAACAAAATTACCCGTGAAGACGTATAACCACTAGCCCGCATTGACGACGCTATCGATTGTTTAAAAAGAGCCGAATTTGTTTCCCTTGCTCTGCGTTCCGGCTATTGGCAAATACCCATGGCGGAATCTGACCGACCCAAGACAGCCTTTATCGCCCCTGTTGGACTGTATGAGTTCATCGTGATGCCTTTCGGCGTTTTCAACGCTCCTGCTACGTTTTCGAATGACGAACCACATCTTTCGTGGCCTCAAGTGAAACACTTGCCTTTGTTATTTGGGCAAAGTCGTCGTTTTCTGCCCTGATTTTCTGATGCACCTTGTATGCTTACTCCAGATACTGAGCTGTCTCACGTGCGCCGGTCTCAAAGTTGCCTTCAAGAAATGTTGCTTTGGCGTCCGAAAGCTGATGATACTGGGCCCTGTAGTGTCCAAAGATGGCACCCTGTCCGATCCGGACAAGCTACGTGCGGTAACTTACTTCACCAAACCGACCTTTGTTAAAAGGTTGCGCAGCTTTGTAGACCTGTGGTCATATTTTCGCCGTTTTGTGCACAATTTCGCAACCATCCTTGCACTGCTCACCGACTTGTCCCCAACCAGCTACGATGCTTTCACTACATCTACTAACTTAACCACAAATTCTCCGCCATTACGACCCCTCAGCTTCTAATGAGGTGCACACTGACACCAGTGGCATCGGTGCTGTCCTCTCAGCTTTTTCTGATGTGTAGTTGCGAGCCTGGTGCTAACCAAACCTGAATATAGTTACACCGTCACGGAAATCTTTAACAAATATTCACCCATCAGCACCGATCACAATGTTCTCTGCTGGTTGGCTTCCCGGATATCTCGGCCGCTGGGCCCTTCAAGACTTGAACTTTGATGTCATTTACCAGTTGGGACGCAAACACTCTGACGCCTTCTCGCACTCGCCGCTACCCTCTCCTGCACCATTGAAGCCGATATCCCCAGTTGCAGCCCTCACTTCCCAGGACCTGCCTTTGGAACAACCCCAGGATTCCAGAATATCTTAGCTCCTCAACGTCCTCACCGCTCCTCTACGTCTTCGTTCCCGCGAGCCCTTCGTCATAGATTCGACCTCCGGTGCCCCTGGGAACCCACCGGCATCCAATGGATACAATATTTCCCCGGCCTTGTTCTAAGCTCTTCTGTTGTCAAATGCTTGGGAAAAGAGACCATGAACTAAACTTTTGCTTTCAAAAAAAGCTTCCAATTTTACGATCCGGGACGGTCTTCTGTATCGAACAATTCTATCGCACGGATGGACGCAAATGGCTCTTGGTATCGCCCAGATAATTGTGCCCATCATCATAATGACCGTAAGCGCACAGGCTTTTTTGCTGAAAAAATACGAGCGTCTCTGCCAGTGGCACTGCTGGCGCCGAATGTGCAGCTTTGTCCGTAGTTATGTTGGTTCTTGTACTGCTTGACAACAGCGGAAGTTATCTCCGCGCCTCGTAACAGCATCTGCCTTGTGCTTCCCAACGCAGGCAACCGCTGGATAATCGTCGTCGTGGGCCACCTAACTCGCTACGCGGAGACTGCATCCTTTCCTACGGCTAGTGCTCGTGACGTCACGTCCTTCATCTTTCTTCCAGCGTCACAGCGCTCCTCGCGAACTTCTCAGCGACCACTGCCGCGTCTTCTAATTGTCACAACGCGTCAACGGGCTGTTGGATGCTTGCCACACATCGCACCACCAATGTTTACCACCCGCAAACCAACGGCCACACAGAAAGATTTAACCAGACTCCTGGTGACATGCTCGCCATGTACATTTCTTCTGGCGCCTCTAATTGGGATTAGGGGCTTCCTTATGTCACATATGCTCACAATACTGCATCTCAGGCATCGGCTGGATTTTCCCCACTATTTCTGTTATACGGTCGCGAAGCTTCCTGTTTGCTAGACACCACATTTCACTACCAACCAGACAGCTCATAGTACACGTCTCTTTCTGCTGTTGTCCGTAATGCTGAGCAGCACAGCCGGCTCGCTCATTCACGCCCGACATTCAAGCTCTTCGCCTACATGACAGCGATCACGGCAAGCCTGCCTCTGCCTTTCCTACTAACGCCCTTGTTTGGCTGCCTGTTCTGGCTGATTCTAAATTCTCGGCAAAGTGTAACGGCCCTTCCGTGTATTGGAACGCACATCTCTAGTTAACTACATCGTGGAGCCGGCCACGTCTTCTTCGGGCCACCATCCCCGCGGGCGAGAAGTTCACGTCAGTCGCCTAAAACCGTACTACGACCCTCTTGTCGTCGACTCGCTTTGAGTCGCCATGATGGCTCCCTTTCTTTCCGCAGGGGCAATTGCAAAGCAGACGATGACACTGTGCCGACACAAAGGACAAAGAAGGCTCTTCGTCGATCAGCTGTCACATGAAGCTGCTTTTGTCCGACTCGAGATTGTGCTTCGTAATACGACCGCCTTGCGTCACGGCCTTTTTCAGTGCTCTGGACAACCCAACCAACCCCTCTTCAAAATCATGAATAAAATCGAGCATTCTCTAAAAATCACTGGTAGTCTTAAAGCGGCAAAGAGGGAATTAGGCATAGGCAAAAATAAAATGTACGCACAAAAGTACGTGGAGGCTAATGTCATTACGGATATGGAAAGGATAATCAAAGTAGCCGAGGAGTTCTGTATTGACCTACACAGTAGTCGAAGTAGTCAAGACAATAATGAGATTGACCGTAGTGAAGAGCAATGAGACGTTCCGCAAGTAACGAAGGATTAGGTTAAGAAAGCTTTAGAAGCTGTGAAAACGGGCAAAGAATCAGTACACGTTCGAAACACACATGTAGGTCGCGTGCACTAAAAAGCGTTCACTAGGTTCCCTTTTCATATGCCTGGTAGCAGAGAAATCATATTTGCTATTGATTCTTTAGACACAAGGGATAGGAACGAACCCATATGACTAGTACAGATGCTAGTCTTTAACTGCCGTTTATTGAAACAACATGTCATCTACAAGCTCTCAAAGTAGCTATCACACATTCGCGGGGAGGGGGGGGGGGTGCTTACTTTTGCTAGGATAACTCTTTTTTTAAATAGGTGCGAAGATCTAGGGCTCACAGAGTTTTGTCCTACGTTGGTTATGCACAAGGCTTCGAAAATTTCTCTTTCTGTTTGCGTCTTCTTTGTTGCCAGTGCGCGTGTATTCTGTAGGATCGTTGTGTAGGGTATGAGGTTTGGGTCACCAGGGTATCTTTTGATAAGACGCCATTCGCAGTGATCCGCGAGATTCTCCCCAGCTGATATAGATCCCGCTGCCAAGCGATGCTCTCTCAGCCTTTCATTTAAGCATCAACCTGACTGCCACAATGAGCGGGATTTCGTAAACGACACCAACTTTGCACGGAACGAGGTGCGTTTAGTGCATTTTAGCACAAATCGGCTGCTTTGCCGCACCGTTCACAAGATGGCGCGCAAACGTGTTTATGGCTGTCGATATACAAGCTCGACGAAACACGTTTTCGTCAACTTTTTAAACGATGCGGCAGATAGCCACAAGTCGAGTTCACCGGATCTTCACGGTCTCACTAATTTCAGTAGCTCTTCAGCCACAGATGTAACCGTTTCTTCAGGAAACCCAGTATTCTCCAAGTTTTTGCAACGCCACACTTTCAGTGATGCAATGCAGGCAAGACTTATTGACAGCAGCGTAGATCGCATTCATGGTGAAACCTCTCTTTAGAAGCTTAGAATGCGCCGATTGATGATGAGAATTTTTTTGTCCTCGGCTGATAAACCAGCAAACACGTGCCCTTTCAAATTTTATGCGTATATCAAGAAACTGCAGCCTACATCTTATTTGGCATTTCTATTGTGAAGATTAAACTCTGGCTACTGGAGTGGAACACATGAAGGACATTTCCCATCATATCTTCCCTACTGTCAGACTTTTCAAGATTCATTACCGCAAGGTAGTCGTCAACAAATCCAAAAATGCGTTTTAATTTCTCAGTGTTCATCCGCGTAGCAATACGTTGATCACAATGGGCTAAAAAGGCGTCACTAAGTGCTGGGGCGATGCAAGAACCAGTGCATATGCCATCCTTCTGAACGTATACTGCACCTTCATGCATTACAACAGTCGATGAAAGTTAAAACAAAACCAGGTTTGAAAGGCTATCGATTGACATGCCAATATCATTCTGAGAATTAAAAGGGGTGCGACTTTCAATGGAGTCGCGCAAAGAAGCCATGATTTCCCCTTATGGCATTGAGTATTTTTGAAAAAAAAGCAAAACAGAACTTCAAAGATTCTTCCCGACTCTTAAGATAGTCGACTAGCTTAATACAGTTGCGAACCAAAAAAAAGGGTCGTTGACTTTCAGGAGAATTAATTTCTCGTGCAGAAATAAAAAAAAAAAACCCTTGCCACGGCCCCCTTTCTGTTACAACCTTCCTAAGCGTTGCATCATCTTTATGTGCTTTCGCGTTGAAAAAAACGCTGAACGCTATTTTCTCACTGCCTCCAATTGCCTTGCCCAAATGGTCCAGTCCCACCTCCCTACAAAACTTAAACGCTGTCATAGTCATATAGTATCATAGGCTCGTCATAGTCGGGGTAATGAAATTCTTAGCTATTGCCATATTTTCTTTGATTTGTACAGATCGTTTCACATGACCACAAAGCCACTTTTCTTGTCGCCTACTAGCACCTTAAGATTTCTCGTGCGTAGGTACTGAACAGCACCTGTGACGCGGTCACTCATACCTTTTGCGTTCCTTTCCTTCTCAGAAGACATTCGATGCCATCAGAAATGCACCTTCTGTTATCTTGTTCGTGGGCTTCACTTGAAATGCTTTCTACGGCGGACAGTACCTCCACAGAAGTCATCCTGTACAGAACTTCGGGCTGAGCACCTTTTCCACTTCCGTGGGTACCGACTTGTCGAGACCTGGCCGTGCCTGCATGAGTTCTTCTCTTTAGTCCTCTTCCATTCGCCCAGTTGTGAAACACTTATGGTCCATAGATACTCCGTCTTAGATAACCCTTCACGGTTCCAAGACTTGACTAGCGTTTGCTGGCTCCTGAATATGGCTCCATAGCTGCCGCGTGCGCTTGCAGAACGCATTCCAGGTGACGCACCTGCAATCACGTTTCAGCTCGTATAATTTTCATAATCCAAATCTCGAAGGTGGTGTCGCCGGAAAGGATAAAGAACGAACTTCTGGAAGAAGAGGCCGAATCGTGAGGGCAAATTAAAAAAGTTCTTGCGCGGTCCATTGCTACTGTGATGTGGTTGATTATTGCACCTGAGAACTAGGAAGTATCACGGGACCCATTTCACTAGAAAAGATACTTAACAAGGCGAAAACTTGAGCAAGTTGGAAAGCGTTTGAAATCTTATTTGCTAGCGCTTCTTAAGACGCAAGGACATTAGAAAGAACACATATGAACAGGAAGATTCAGCTGTCGTTATTGCAACAACATGTCATATATATGCTTTCAAAGTGGCTATCACACATGCGCAGTGGGGGTGCCACGTTTAGGTAAGATCACCCTTTTTAACACAGATACACAGACGGAATGCTCACACAGTTTGTCACAATACCTTGTGGCAGCTGCATTTGACCTCACAGCAAGGCACGCAGCGAGAGCTCTAATTCCCAGCATAAATACGTTATGAGCCATGTACACGACGGGCGCAAAAAGGTGGAATCTCTAAATAATACTTATATTGCAAAAGTGGCGACTTTTAGCGCCAAGATTAAAAGAGCGATATCAACTGCATATGAGAAGACAGTAATGTAAAAAGGGCAGAATATCATTGTAGTGCTACAAGAGAAAGGTCTTGCTCAGAGATGGGAGTTGATCGAAACGTGCAATGCACAGCACGAGAGCGTGCTGCGGATTAACACGAATGATGATAATTAGAATAGATGCCAGTTTTGGTGGCTGACCTCAAGCGGTTTTTAAACACTGTGGAGTTTATTACAATTTTCGTGGTACTTTGAGACTTTCACCTCGCTTACAATAAATTGGTGATAGCTGCTAGGTTCAGTACCCCTTTCCGCAATAAATTCCTGGGTTCAAATCCGCTCCTTCAGGCAGCAGTTTTTTTTTTCTTGCTGTTGTTTTTGTCCTGAGCTCGACAGAGGCTCCGTGCAAGTATCTTTCGGTATTCACCGTGTGAACTACTCTTTTTGCCTATGGAATGCGTTTAACTTGGCGAAGGCACTCACAGAGCATGCGTTTGTCGGGTGGGTTGCCGTGGTAACTACAGCTATTCGCGAGAAGTATCCACCGGTGACGTTACACAGCTCCGGAGTGACCTCGGAGACCAATATAGGTGGCGCTCGCCGATGGCGGAGACAGCAGGCATCGTCGTCGGATGCCGTTCGCTGGCTCTCGTTCACTTATTATTTCGTCTTTTCTTATGCTTGAGAGCCTGTAATGTTCGCGAGATACATGCAAACCTCGATTTCTTGGACACCATTTCTAATTGTGCGAGAACTGTGTACCGTTACAAATAATGTTGAAGGTCTAATCTTCCCAGGCGTAGCTTAATCTTGCTTTTAGTTTGTCCTGCCCGCATACCAAATATTAAAGAGTGCCATAAAAATTCTATAAAGCAGTTTGATTTTCGGCCATAAATAGAATAAAATTACAAACATTTCGCCTGAGGAACAGTGGTTATGTTAATATAGGTGTGGTACCGTTGCACGGTATGTGGAAAATCGGCGTTCATTAATACCTTCCCATTGAAAACAATTCGCCAGTGCAAATTTTTCCGGTTTATTTTTTTTATAAGTTACTTATAAACGACAGTGACAAGCCCAAATTCCTGGTCTCAGCGTACAGCTTGCTCTAGTGCGAGGGAACAGCCAGTTTGCGGGAAAAATGTTATTATGAAATCAAATCAAATCTTTATTTCCACCATGCACATTACACAGATGGAGGACGACGAAAAAATGCCAAAAGGCGCCTTGACGAGTCCGTAGCCCTACTCAATGAGTGGCGTTTCGGCAACAGCAATGAAATACAGTCAAGCAAATGAAAAACACTTGATCAGTGCAAAAGAAAAACAATGGAGTCCGAAAAACGACATTCCAGGATAAGCAAAATCAATTTTCATTTTCTGTAAACATAGATCGAAGCTTCGCTGTGGAGCAGATGAATAAATCAAAGTTAGTAGATGGTTTACCAGTGATGGTAAAGAATAACAAGATAAGCATTCCGTGCTAGAGCTTAAACGGGGTACAACGGCTTTCCGGCAGTTTGACTATCTTGACTATGTGACTACCTTTCTGTAAAGTTGAAGGTGACTTTTTCATACCACACACAAAGAGGAAATTAGTCATCAATAAGGGAAAAATTGGTTGCCCACTTAATTGCGAAGTATTAAAACCAAACAGCTAGAGAGAGAGAGAGAACTTTATTTGTCAGTGAGGCTCTTGGTCTTGGGTTGCATTCAGCTGCTCCAGGTGGCCGGCAGTTTGTCTGTCAGAGACCTTTTGCGTTCTTGCCGAGGCCCGGGACTGGACCTCCGAGTCCCGGCTGGCGAGAACAGCTCCCCTTTGTTGCAGAGAGGGAGACGGTACTAGATCTAACGGAGGCGGATCCTCCGCGCAGTCCCAGATTATATTGTCTAAGGTGGCAGGCTCGCCGCGAAGTTGGCAGTATGGATTTACTATCTTTCCCGACACAGTAAATCTAAATAGCGAAATTTTGCTCTCTTTCATATCGTAGGAGCCTGTACCTAATCGAAACATTCACCTAGTTAGTGTATTTATTTATATTTGTAAATACTGCAATCCCGTGGAGGGATTGCAATAAAATCGGGTGGCAATAAATAAGTCAGGGTGGCAATAAATAAGTTGTGAAGAAAAAGACGGGCCCCTTCGCTGGACGCTGACGAAAAAGAAGGAGTCGGTGGAATTGTTATCGCGCAGATTATCGTGCTGGTCTGCCCTATTTCCTGGCCGACCTCGACGCCGTCCTCGACACGTAAATTAAACCTCTCCAACATTTAGTGGAAATGCGGCTTGATAACCTTGCCTCACTCCGGAGCCTCGCACGCTACCGGCACCAACCGGCCCGATGACGCCAGCGAGACTCTGCGCTCTTCAGCGGGACTGACGACACCGACTGACGACTGGCTTGCTTCGTACGAGGAGTGAGTTGATACA
Source organism: Amblyomma maculatum (assembly GCF_055883805.1). Taxonomy (NCBI): domain Eukaryota; kingdom Metazoa; phylum Arthropoda; class Arachnida; order Ixodida; family Ixodidae; genus Amblyomma; species Amblyomma maculatum. The sequence goes on from NC_139354.1 coordinate 162,421,481, forward strand.
ATAATTGGGACGACGCCACAAATTTAACGAACGGCATCTTTTATTTACCGGAGTTGCCAACCTGTGGTATCGTAACCATGAAGCCGATATCACGAATTGGGTCTCGTTCAAGGCGAACCTTACCATCGTGTTTGGTCTTCCTGCTGTACGCAAGCTCTGCGCCGAGCAACGCCTGCATGATCGATCGCAGAGGCTCGGCGAGACATTTACATTGAAGATGTGCTCCACCTGTGCAGTCGCGCCCAGATGACCGAGGCTCAAAAGATCAACCACATCCTGAAGGGCATCGAATATGACGCCTTTCAAATGTTAACATTCCGGGATTTGACTACTGTTGCCCAAGATGTCAGCCTTTGCCAGAGCTACAATGAGTTACGCAAGCAGCGCCTCCTCCCTTGACAGCCTTCCGCGGCTGTGGAATCACTTTCTGGCCTCTCCTCTACATCTGAGACCCCCTCGCTGCTGCAGCAGCTCAATGACTTCATCCGGGAGGAAGTGGCTCACAAAATATCACTTCTTCCTACAAGCTGAGAGCTGTCATGCAATTTGGCGCCCCTTCGACAGGTGATCACCGACCGCGTGGCCCCTTCCCTCTATTCCTACGCCAGCGCCTCAGACCGCACTAGCTGTTGAGCCCCTCGCCGACGTCCCGGTCGCTTCACTGATAGAAAAGCGCCGCCGCTCCTGTTGCAGCACTGACGTAGGCTGCCGGCGCCGCCCGACCAAGGCCACCTAGCTACCCTTTGGTGTACGCTACACCTGCAGCGCCTGCTCAGGAATTTTTTCACACTCTGCAGCTCCGCAATCCTTGGCGAACAAGTGATAATCGGCCCATTTGTTATTCCTGTGGATTTCCTGGCCATATTGCCAGGTACTGCCGAAATCGCGCTCCCGACGATTTTCTGCCGCGCCGAGTGTAAGTTTCCTGGCAGCCGGCCCAAAATCACTACGCAGCCGCCGATCCATCTGTCTCAAATGACCACCTTTTCTCCCCGCGGCTCAACTTCACAGCATCTCCTCTGCGACGGTGTCCCAATCTGGCTCAAGAAGAAAACTCAATGCCGCACTTCCTGAGGCGAGAACTGTAAAAGGCCTCACGCGAAAATCAGCTTGAAGTTTCTGATGCGGGGCTTGTATTAGTGGCTCTGGTCAACACCGGTGCTGCTGTTTCTGCCATGGCTGCAAGTCTTTGCCGTTCATAGCGCAAAATGACAACACCTATTTGAGGATTCTCGATGCACGGCAAGTGCCCAGCCTGTAGAGCCTATAGCGGTGTGCACAGCTCGAGTCATCATTCAATAAGCTGTGTACGCAATAGAGTTCGTCGTTTTGCCTTCCTGTTCTCATGATCTCATCTTTGGCTGGGATTTTCTGTCGCGTGATAATGCGGTGATTAACTGTGCTCGTGCCGAACTGGAGTTTTTTGCGCAGACGAACGATCGCCGGACGTTCGTTTTCCAAAAGTAGTCGTTGCCGAGGGTATACTGATCTCTCTGTGTGCTCTTTCGTTCTTGTTCCCACCGCTTGTGCTTTCCCCCGAAGTACCGATGTACTTTTCACCACATCGCCTATCTTTCTAAACCGCAAAAATCTTCCTTTACCTTACGTCGTTTTCTATATCAGCTGGCCTCACCGCGCTCTGGATTTCTAATCCGTTCTCATTTCACGTATCCCTGCGTCACGTATCCCTGCGTCCAGCGCATTGATTCTATTCTCACCGCTGGCTAAAAACCTGCTTCGCAGCCCGCTGACTTGGCTGCACTCACACCGCCTACCTGCTTTTGCGCTGGACCAGTCTTCTGCCAAGGTTTTCCTCCGCTCCATCGATGCAAGTCTTCCTGGACCTCAACGCTCTGAACTTCTCGCACTGCTTCATCAGTTCCGTTCTTCATTCCACTCTCACCAGCCTGCTTTGAGCCACACATCAACTGTTGCCCATCACAATGACACCGGTTCCCATGCTCCTCTGCGTCAGCGCCCCTATCGAGTGTCTGCCAACGATCGCCAAGTTATCGAAGCCCAAGTTCACACTATGCTTTAGAATGGAGTGATTGAGCCTTCTAACAGTCCCTGGTCCTCTCCTGTTGTCCTTGTGAAGAAGAAAGGCGGTTATATTCGCTTTTGCGTTGACTACCGTCGCCTAAACAAAATCATGAGGAAGTACGTCTACCCTCTTTCGCATATAGGTGATGCATTGGACTGTTTACAATGTGCTGAACTCTTCCCCTGATTTACGATTCGGTTATTGGCAGGTGCCCATGGCTGCAAAAAATCGTCCTAAAACCGCATTTGTCACCCCCGATGGCCTCTTCGAATTTACCGTCATGCCTTTCGGTCTTTGTAATGTCCCTGCTACATCCGAGCGTATGATGAATACGATTCTGCGTGGCCTGAAGAGGAAGACGTGTCTTTGTTACCTTGACGACATCATGGTGTTCTCGCCGGACTTTGCGACCCACCTCTCTCGCCTGAAGCAGGTCTTAGCATGTCTTGGAAACACCGGTCTGCAGCTCAACTAGGCGAAAAGTCGCTTCGCTGCTCGTGAGCTAGCCATTTTAGGCCAGTTTGTGTCCAAGGAGGGTATACGTTCTGATCCCGCCAAACTTCGAGCTGTGACTGCGTTTCCGAAACCTACTACCATCAAGCAACTATGGACCTGTGTTCTTTCGACGTTTTATACAAAACTTTGCTTCTATTGTCGCCCCGCTGACTGAGCTCCTCTGCAATAACTCTGATATTTCGCTGTGGTCACCAGCATGCGAGGACGCCTACAACACCTTGCGCCTACTCCTCACAGCCACGCCCATCCTGCGCCATTCTGACCCTCAAGCGCCCACCGAAGTGCATGCAGACGCCAGTGGTGTCGACCTCGGTGCTGTGCGTACTCAGCCCTCTGGCTACGGTGAATACGTAGTCGTTTACGCCAGCCGTACTCTCACGAAAACCGAAGCGAACTACTCTGTAACGGAAAAGGAGTGCTTGGCCATTGTTTGGGCACTCACAAAGTTTCGCCCTTACCTTTACGGCCGCTGTTTTGATGTAGTCACGGACTATCACGCCCTATGCTGGCTTCCATCGCTCAAAGATTCCTCCGGCCACTTGGCACGTTGGGCCCTGCGTCTGCAGGGCCGAACCGATCTGATTTACCGATCTGGTCGCAAACATAAAGACGCCGACGATTTGTCTCGCTCGCCACTTCCAACCGACCTTGCCAGTCTCTCCGCCTTAGACTCCGTGGAGTCATCGATCGACGACAGTGCCATGCCCGCCGAACAACGAAAGGATACATGAATCGCATCTCTTACTGTCTAACTTTCTAACCATTCAGCAATTACCCTTTCACGCTCCCTTCGCCATCAAGCTTCCCACTATAAGATTCAGGATAACCTCCTTTACCGGCGCAACTATAACTTAAGGGGACGAAAAAGACTCCTCGTGATTCCGCGCCATCTATGGACCCATATATGTACTGCTTTTCCCGCCGATCCGCAGTGCGGTCACGCCGTAGTTTTCAAGACGGACACGCAAATTCGTCTTCGCTACTATTGGCGCGATATGTACAACTCAGTTCCTAGGTAGGTTCGATCGTGCCTGACTTGCCAACACCGCAAATCTGCCTCTAACCGTTCGGCTGGTGAGTTACAGCCTCTCACCTGGCCGCTTAGACCCTTCGACTGCATAGGAATCGACCTCTATGGCCCTCTTCCGTACACAGCTGATGGCAATTCATTGTCGCCATCGAGCCGAAACCGCCGCACTCCCAGCTGCAACAGCTCGCGATGTGGCCGGTTTCTTATTGAAGAAAATCATTCTCCGTCACGGTGCTCCTCGTGAATCGCTCAGCGACAGAGGCCGTGCTTTCTTATCTGACGTCGTTCAAGCCCTGCTCGCTCAGTGCAAAATCACTCACTGGACTTGCACCACCTACCACCCGCAAACAAACGGCCTTACTGAACGATTTAATCGCACCCTCGGTGACATGCTCTGAAGTACGTCGGACCCAACCACATGAACTGGGACATTGTCCTTCCTTATATCACCTACGCGTACAACACTGCTATGCAATCCAGCACGCGTTTCTCTCCGTTCTTTTTGCTTTGCAGTCGGCATCCATCTGCTCCCTTTTATACTGTCCTCCCCTACAACCTCACGCACAGAGACCGAAGCTGCACAGTACGCCGAAGAATGCCGCCAGATTGCCCGGACGTTCACGACCGACTCTCAGTGGCGCCATAAATATCGCCATGACACTGATAAGAAAAATGCACCACATTTCGAGACCGGCTCACTCGTGTGGCCATGGGTTCCATCCGGCGCCCCGACTTCTCAACAAAACTAATCTCCAAGTATCATAGGTCCTGCCATGCCGTCGAGCGCACTTGACCAGTTAGCTACATTGTTGAGCCGCTTACGCCATCTTCCAATTTGCGTCGCCATGACCGTGCGATTGTGCGTGTACAGCGCCTTAAGCCGTTCTACGACCCCATTGTATCTTCGTCCCCTTAAGTCGCCAGAATGGCTCCTTTTTCTCTGGGGACATTGTGAAAAAGATGGACCCCTTCGCTGGACGCTGACAAAGAAGGAGAAGTAGGTAGAATTGTTGTCGCGCAGATCAGCGTGCCTGCTTCCTCGCCGACCTCGACGCCTTCCTCGACGTGTAAATTGAACCTTCTCCTAAAAATTAAAGAATAAAATTCACGGGAGAGGGATAAGCGTAATCAAATGGGGGTCTCAGCTGCGCAAAACAATAAAGCATCAAGCCCACTAAACCTGTCGTGACAAGAACTTAAGACCTACCGATGGCATTCAAATAATTTCGAGGATGGCTGCAAAACTTGATTGTTTGTCAGTAAATTGCAGTCAGTGGCAATTCTTGGTGAAAGTGACTACATAAAGGTGTTCATTTGTAAGAAAACGGGTTATTGTCAGATTATAGCGCTACCTTGTGGCATATCGTACTGAGCATGAAATAATGTTTGCAAAACCTACGTCCGTTAGTTACTTGAGGAAGAAATTTGAGACGCGACACACGGTTTCTGCTAACTAATGAAACTATACCTGCTCTTGTTAGTAGTGCGCTTGCAGGTGCTTTCCACAAGGAAAGCATCTGCATATATAAAGCGAACGGCCCTTTCTTGCACTTTCAATTTTATTGATGTTAGTTTTCGTTCACGGGTCCAAAATGATAATCTAGTATTGGAAGTATGATCGACTTGCATGGAAGTTGACGAACGCCAGGAGTGGAAAGTTCAAGTGCCCTGTCGGGGCACTTGAACTGCATCTGCATCCTGCATCTTAAGTGCACTGCATCTTCGAGGACATGCCTATCGATTGCGCAGGCTGGAAGCAGAGCATCATTCCTGCTTTGCAAGCACTGCGTAATCAACAAGTGCCGTCCCTCGGACATAAGCCACGAAAGAGAGGAGTGCTCGCCGATCATCGTCTCCAAGTTTACTTAGGCGAATTACTTTGGGAGAAGTGCCTAGGCGGCTTGCTTTCGCCTAAGTTGTACCTTGCTTAGTACTCTAATAGGTTTTGAAAAAAAAAAGGTGCAGGTGCTTACTTCGTTCGATTATTGCATTATGAAGAAGGTATTTTACACCTCTAGTAAATAAACTGATTAAGACAAAGCTCTCTAAAAACCCTAAAAACAAAGCATATTACAAGAGGTGTCTCAATATATGTATTTAGGGCTTTGGATAACGAATAACCTAAACTGGAATACCAATGTAGATTATGCCATAGCTAATGCTAAAACAAAAATAAATTACGAGGGACTTTAGCGATTAAAATAGTCAAAGGCGAAAGCCTGAGTGCCGATTCTGCTACGCAACTGGCCCTAATTAGAATTTTTTAATTAGTGATCAGTTAAATAGTGATCAGTGTAATTTATTAAAACATAATAATGAGTCGTTAATTAGTAGTTATTATTTAAGCAGTTATTAATCAGCAATTGCTGATTGATTGCGATATGGCCATAAAGGCACGCCTTAGCGCAAACGGTGGTGGTACTCTGTGATTGGTCAAGACCTCTATGATGTCATCCCGCCTCGGCCAATCAGAGCCGCCGCATCTGAATTCCTGAAGAACGTCGCACCTGACGATCTTATTCGACGATCATTGAACAAAGCAGGGCCAATTCCGCCTCTACCGAAGCTTGCAAGCGCTCCTGACACCAAGACAAACATTCTGCACTTCAGTCGGGAACAAGAGAAAAGAAATGGAGCGAATCCGAGAAAGAAACCCACGGGCTCCTGACGTCATGTATCGACGCGACGTCACCTCTGAAAGCGGCTCACTTAGAAGCGAAGGGCAGTTCGATCGCCTGTAGGCCAGTTCCTTCCGGAGGCCAACCATCGGGGTAAATATCCCAGCGGAGTTGCCTGATCTGCCACGTTCGATCTTGTCCACGGAACGAGCGCTCCTCCTTTGCTTTTCCCCGCGCTTTACTGTTTGGATCCTCGTCAACGGTCAACGTTCTGCTACAACGTTCGTCGTCTTAACAGTTTGGGTAGACATGCTGGGCCACTCGAAACTATAAATACGCGACAATCTTCCTAGCATGTATTTGTACTGGATCTCGGTTTGGGTCTTTGCTTTTGGGGGACTTGAGAGCTCCGGACGTGTTCTCTTGCAGACATATTTTGCTAACCACAGCTACACCAGGGCGAACCCCTCAATTGCAGTGCATTCTAACACTTCACAGTGATTGTGTCCAGCATGGATATTGGATTACTTTTTCAACAGTTCCATAGTTTTATTCTGCTCAGCTGCAATGATATGATCCAGAATGCCGCTAACAAGGCGACAAACAAGCGAGACTGTGCCCTGCGGTCCGGCCGTGCTAGTTTAAGGTACCGGAGAATGTTTGGCCAGCGCTCGTAATACGCCGCCCTATATTTGCAACCGATTGTCTTATGCGAAAAGAAGCGAAAAAGAAATCTACGATGTCATTACTGGCGGGACCTCAGCCTTGCCTAACTGCTCGTGATTGATGATCCGTTTCAGCCGACGAATTCTTTTCGATATCCGTCTGGAACAGCTCACAGAACTCGCTCCCGAAAATGTCACCCTCATGATTTCCCGATTGGCGGGTGATGTTCCAGGTGTCTCAAAAATTATGCGATTCATTTTTGACGATATTATTTATTTTGGCTGTCTTGTCTCGGCTGGTTTCCTAACACTGTTTCTCGCAGGATGACATGGTGTGTCTCCAGTGCACCGCCACGGGAACTCGTGTATGCCTGGCGGCCGAGGGATTCGGCAATCGACACTGCTACCTCGAAAACATCGCCGACAAGGTAGGCTCTCACTCAAAAAACGTGGAGAATACAAATTCGGTAGCCCTTTTGTGCACTTTGTCGTTCTGCCCTACTTTTCTGCAGAAAATACACAAAATCCTAATGTTACCACAGAAACTTGTGCTATTGAAAAAAGTTCACCGTTATGAAATGCAAAGAAATTCTGCTGTGACAACAAAACATATTCTCTAATTTGTTTGTTTTCTACCGTGTTGCTCCAGAAAGAGAGGATGCAACCGAGCAACTCAGCATTTTTATATGCTTTAAAAGCAAAATGATAGCTCGCGATATAAAGCAATCTATATTCAGTCAGCGCGGAAAGGGGAGACGACGGAGCAAGCACGCGCGAACCTATCCGTGCTGTTTGAATATAGATAAACAATGAACTCGCCCAGCCTTCTGTTTCTTTTTTAAGTATTAAGCAGTCTCAGTGAGCATTCTCTTACGAATAGGCGCCACTAGCCATTCCTGTAGCCTCGCCCAGTGTTGGAGAATATTTGAATGCAATAGTGGGAGCACTGACGTAAAGCGTCTCATAAGGAGGCAATAGGGGGGCAAAGCACCCCCCCCCCCCCACTTCACTTTCCTTCTAGAAGGCGTCCCTCCCTGAAATTCAAGAATCACAGACTCAAGCGGCAACTCCACATAACCAGCTGCGTTGCATGCCGGACTTGACAAATCATTTCCTCTCACGCAGCGCTTACGTTTTTCAGCGTGTGACAGGGAACGAACATGCCAATTTTCCAGTACAGCGTGATCAAGAAAAGGAAAACCAAGAATAATTCACATGATCAGATAAACTTGGACAGGCCATGCGCTCTTCATGATATTACACTGCGAAGCCGAGCAGACAATAAGGGAACTAAAATTTATACCAACGGCAGCAGATATGATGCTTTGAAGTGCTTCTTCTCTTTGAGAAGAAATATTTCTGACGAAATATTTTTACGAATCAGAATTCCATTCGCTGGGTTTTCCACTTCAGTTATATGGTTTGGCATGCTTTGGGGAGTTAACGTCCCAAAGCGACTCAAGCTATGAGAGACACTGTAGTGGAGGAGGGTGCCGGCAACATGGGGTTCTTTAATACGCACTGAAATCACGCAGCACGCGGGCACTTAGCTTTTCGCCTCTAGCGAAAAGTGGCCGCTGAGCCCATTCGATCCCGCATCCTTGAGCACGTTAGTCGAGTGCTCCAGTGCCCTAACCACTGCGCCACCCTGGCAGGATTCAGTCCTTTCAGTCTAAGACCGGAATATACAAGGGAAACAAGGCACATATTAGCACTAATGGAAGAATAGCATCTGGAAGCATTAGTAAGGGCAAGTACAGAAGACACAGCAATAGACGGGAGACGCCGTCCAAGCGAGCGCTAGGGATTGAAAAAGCAAACGCGAAAAGAAACCATATCGACCAAATAGAATGGGGCGGGGTCGTCGGCAGACATCGACCACGTCAAAGCATCTTTCAACGAATATTCTCTGCTTTTTGCGTCGCGTACGGTAGACGCTATCACTTTTGAAGATACGTTTACGAGGTTTTTAGCGCGCCTGGACAACGAAGTAAATGAGCGATTAGAGCTGGGCATAAGTGAAGCAGAAGTCGAAGTTTAAATTCCGGTAAGTCACTGGGACCACGTGGGTTCAGCGAGGGTTTTACAAACACTGCAAGAACGACATTTCCCTTGTTTTGAACGTAATCTTTAACGAAGCTAACAAGATAAATGTCCTGCTTTTGTACTAATCTTAAAGTTGATCAAATAAATTACTGGTGGTTACTGCATACAGACTCACAGCGCTTACACACGTCGAATATACCATTTTTATGAAGGTTGCAGACTGTGATTAAAGACATAATTGTTCCCCACCGGACATGTGGTAGATTACAAGTATAGAAAACTGGGCGAGTTGGATAGGATTCATCTTAAAGCAACGCGAAAACACAGGACTAAAAGGAGACGACGAAAGCGCTTGTGTCGTCTCCTTTAAGATGGACATGTGGTAGAAAAGGCAAGTTGATTGTTTCCAACTTTCACAAGGTGCGAAGTGGAGTGTTGCGACGACTGGATGGTCGAGTGGCAATGCTCCAGATCGATTCCGAAAAAAAAAGCATTTCATTGTGTCGGTCACTATTTTTATTTTCTATTCTAGATTATTTGGATGTCAGATCTGCAACGCCATGGCGCTGGCGTATCGAAACTGTATGACACGACTGATTGTCTGGGGGCAAAAATTAGCTTGCAGCGATCGGTGCCGCAGAGCTGTCCCCCCAGCCCTCTTTGTTTTGTATCTACATTGACACCTTTTGTGTAAAAATTATTAAAAATGACAATATAAATAGGTTTAAGGTACAGCCATCCGAAGTGAAGCTACTGGATTACGCAGACAATGTTGCTGCTTTTAAGTTTGGCAGGGACATCATAACTGAGGTGGCCAATTGTGCCCGTGACTTCTCTCATCTTACAGGGTGAGCTGGGCCAAGTGCCTTTGGTCTCTGGCATGGACGGTGACCATCGAAACCTGACCGTACTTAGGCGTCGAGCTGAATGGTTACCGTCATAATGAGCAACATTTGAAAAGACAGAAGTTGAAAGTGGCCAATTTATCGATTTGCGCCAGAGCTACTGTATGTAATTTTTCTTGTTAGCAAGCTTTGGTACGTCATACAAGTACTGCATTGTTCACGTGGAGCTCCATAGGATGTTTCCCGTCTTCGGAATGTGAACGTTGTAGCAGGACGAACCGATATTGGTTCTTTTTGCACTCTTGGGCACCGTCTGCCAAGTTAGAATGCAGTGCCTGTTGCCGAAGTTTGTTGTCTCCACCCAAAAAATAGCATGTGGAATTTTTGGTCATTACAGAGAGGTTCTCGTTTGGTTTGGTTTCTCTCAGCGCGTTTCTCTGTGGAATATTTGGTCAGTTTAAAGCGGATAAACCTCTATCGCGATCTCTGTGTTATTGTTTACCCAGAACCCTTGTACAGCAATGGAGGCGCGAGTAGAAAGGTCTTAAAGATAGTAAAAAAATGCAGATGCCGCCAGCAGCAAAGGTCTTTATCTTTAATCCAGCAGCAAAGGTCTTTATCTTTAATTTACATACCAGAACGTTATCAGTAAAAAAAGGATTTTGGAGGGCACAGAACCGGAAACGCTTTTTATACATTGTTGGGAAGGGGGTTCATTTTGGGATCTATTGCAACAGACAATAATGAAAGATTTTCTTCTATACTCGCGCGGCATTCGGTATTTAAGCATTTATGGGATTTCATTTCATGTAATTATGATTCTGGGCCGCCATTCCATATGGCGTTCTGGAATGGCGGGTTATCACTATGACAGAGGTGTAAGACGTGACCGAAATTATTTCTCAGAGAGTATATGTTTGTTTGTCGCAATATACAAAGCTGCCGCAGAACCTCCCGATTGGATCTACAGGGCCTTTGTTGTCGTTGAGGGAGCTTTAATGTCATGAAGCAAGGCTAACACTGCCTCAAAATAATAGCTTGAGGGGCAAGTTGGTGCTGCATATTACCTAGAAATGTGGCGCAACAAACGCAATCACATGAGAAGAAACACAACGCAGGCGCACACTACCAACTATAATATTGAACTGAACACACTCATCCTCTTCACCACTCATCCTCTTCTACACACACATCTTCTTTGCTAAGGATATAGTAGCAGTTTCTGGGTACGATGTCCTTATATGTGTATATGCTCTCCATATGATTGGGGTTTCTTTTTGTCAGGTGTTGTGTGACAAAGCCAGGCAATAAAGAAAAAAAGTCCCGTGCGTGGCGCAGTTTGTTCAAGTTCTCGGCTGGGGACCCGAGATATGGAGGTTCTATTCCCAGTGGAGGTAGATTTTTATTTTTCCGAGGTTGGTGCGGAAACAATGTGGCTCGAAATATTTCACATGAAAAAAGTTTCCATAGCTACAGCGCATATGACAGCATCGAGAAGACACGCCACAGAGCGCTCTGTTTCATGTACGTCTTCTTTGTGCGTCAAATGCGCTGTTATAGCAGACGGAAACCAATTCGTCCTACATACATGCATATGAAAGAGCTAGCGTAGAGTTGGCTTTCACGCAGTGCTCATTCATAAAATGGCGTTGCTGCGCATGTTGTTATCAACAAAATCTCATTATCTTCGTCTAGGTAATGAATTTTCATGTGCATCGAAACCCAGCCGCAACAGTGGCGGCGAAAAGCAAGTATGCAGTGTGCGTTAATGGTGGTCGAAACTTCCAGAGCACTGGCCTGCGGTATCTTTCATAGCCTGAGTAGCTTTGGGACGGTAGACGCCTAAACGAAACAAGACCCGAAGTATGCGGCAGCTTCTGACATAGAGAGGCGCATATCGCCCAGTCAGCTGTCCCTTGGCCGACATTGAAAGCATTGTTTTCTTTTTTTTCTGCGCAAGCTACCATCTGCGTTTCGGTTATGCGGCTCCTGAAGCTGACACGTCTGAAAAGGTATCATATATGTTATGGTAATCATGCAAACATGCAAATCGTACTAACTACCGAAAATAAGACAAGTGCAGCGGTCCTAATTTTTCATTTCTAACGCTGATATATTTTTCCGCAATTTTAAGCGCTGTTCTCTTCCTCGACAAATTATTGGAAACTGTCAGCAGTTACCATATCAGGGACTAACTCCAACAAGTGTTCTGTATATCAGTAATCTGATTGCTTTGATTTTTTTTAAAGAAACGTGCGTACGGCAGAATATGGCACACTCATATTTGAGTGTCATGCCACTGACAAAAAGTAAAGAGTGCATCTATAGCCCCAATTCGGTCGTAGATTTGCCGCACGAGGGCCGAAGGGTCGACCTTCTTAGTTCTCTGCTTTCCTTTTGATACAGTCATGCATCTTGCACTATTATAAGAAATGCGATCCGGGAGTCACTCTTCCAAGTGCCTTATTTTCTGCTTGTAATGTTTAAACGAACTTACGCAGTTCGTTTATTGGGACTTCGAAATGGCCAACTGCGGTAGTAATAGCATCCGGAGCAAAGCTTCTGTGGCGTGTGGATAATAGTTAGAAATCCAACTGATATTTACATTCGGCGCACAGATCAAATCTCCTGAGCTCAATATGGTGCGTCTAGGCGTCGTCAGCTTTCTGCGATCAGGCGCTGGATGACAAAGCGTCTCTCATCAGACTGCTCTTCCTACTCAAAAATTTCGCAATGAACCGTCCGCACGAATGGGAAACGTGCCGCTCAAGCATAGCATGAGGGATGTACAACTATGGATGGCCCCTTCTGCGCTTCAGAGTGCGCTGTAATATGCAGAGTGGGTGCCCTGCTGTGCGTTGTTGTACACAGTACTCTCTCGAGCAATTGTAAAAGATAGGCATTTCCACGCGCAGATTGCGACTACAAGACTTCTTTTGTTTATCCTGTAATGGGCTATTTTAAAAATGTGTTTCAGCATAGTGTTCATAACTACAAATATAGTTACTCATGGAAACAACGCTCGAGGTGAAATGACAGTTAAAAAACTCGTTATTAAAATCAGCCTCACTGCTGAGAGCACGACTGGAGCTTTCAAGAAAAGGAATTTGTGGCCATGGTTGTTTTCCATCTATCGCAGTCACTCATTTCCAACGCGTAGCCAGCTTCCCCTCTGATCACGGACCCCCTCGTTTTATGCTTCCACGATTATATTCAAAATGAGATATTTTTGGTTTGGTTCGATCTCGACAAAACGAGGTTTGTTAGGTGTCTTCAACCGCAAAGAGGCTAGGTAGAGCGAGTTGAGAACTGCAGTTGTTGGCAACTCTATATCATTAAATAAATAACTAAATGCACTTAGAGTTTCATCAGAAAACTTTTCTTCATTTACTGATAAGAAGAGAGCAGAACGGGAACTCTTTGCATTGCTATGTAAGATTACGAGGTCTCAGATGTATTGTAACTGCATGTCAATTTCGTGGGCTAATAGACTGAGGAATTCAGCTGACCCCGGAAATTCTAACAACAATATATTAAAAAAAAAGTGGAAAGTACGAAATCTTAAGCACTATGATGAGGACCAAAAACCGAATCTCTCAAGCGAGTGATCGCAGCTGTATATACGCTCAGTGATACAGTAGCTATCGGGTTTCGGGGAGGACTCGCAGTCAATAGTACTTTTGAGTGAGCAATATGCATAAACAGCGGTTCTTGCGTCAAATATTTTTCAAAGTAGCAATCAAGTGAGGTGCCAAAAGAAAAAAAAAAAGACGCAGCTACAGCAACCTGTGGGAAAGACTTTTTAATTTGTACAAGTAGTTACTACAAACTCCAACAGCAGGCTTCACACGGTCTCGGGAAACCATGCAGCAGGCCCGTAGGCAAGTTCCGGGCCTTTAAAAAAAAAGTCAGAAAGGCGTAGAAATAAGTAATGAGTCTCAGAATTTTCAGTGCATTATGACCGCAGTGTTGTAAACATAGGCATCTAACCAAGCAGCACTCATTGCACTTTATTTCCCATTGCGGCACACTAAGTTTTGAACACAATGAATATGTCGAAACTCCTGTGTCTCAAAGAGCGAGTCCAATCGAGAACCAATGCAATAAATTGTAGCCTCTAAAATTGTGCACCACGTTCCAGGTAGGAGACAAAGATAATCAAGACTGTCTCCTTACAATGAAACATTCCGTACTTCTGTAGTTTCTTTCTGCACCATATTTCTGTAGTCTATAGCTCTGTAGCATATTTTCTGTTTTTGAACTACACAAAAAGCTGATGCTTGTAGCCAAATTTCTGTGGTCACAACATGGTCGGTTTCCAAAACGGCACAGAAATTGTGTTGTAACAACGCAAAATTTTATGCAGTTTTTTTTGCTTCGAGTGTCACCCTGTATCAAAGTCGTTTTGGTAATTTGTCGCTCCTTTTCTTTGTCCGTGCTACTCTCCTTTCCCCTTTAACACGCTCATTGCTGATGCCAATTGCTTGATGGTGAGTGTCGGCTCTCTCTCTCTGTGCGCAGAACTTTCCCCCGGAGATGCTGTCGTGCGTGCTGGTACTGGAGCAGGCACTGTCAGTGCGGGCCCTCCAGGAGATGGTCACGGCCGCCAACTCGGACACGGTCTGTGCACGTTCCTGTCTGTTCTATGCTGTCCCCTCTGCCCCTGTCCGCTTCCACCGGCAGGAAAGATGAGAGGAATGGCACGCGTCCGGTCTGATAAAGCCTGAGCAGCTTCGTGTTTCCTCAATGAGAGCGGTTCGGGCGCTGGTCACCGTCTCGAGGAAGCTGTCGCTCCCGACGCTCCCCGAACGAGCGACGCTTCTCAAAGCTTGCGTCGAGGCGTGTCTCTTTAGCAAAGGGTGTCGCTTGCGGAGACTCTACAAATATCGTCTGCGTTGTTTTGACACCTCAGAAGGGAAACTGTTTGGGCGTGTTTGTTCATCGTCAGCAAAGCAAAGCACAAAAAACAGCAAGGGACGAGCTCTTGTCCCGTCCTCATCTCGTCCATTGTCGTGTTTTGCGCGTTGCTTTGTTGACATTGCTTTGGCACACTTGCATTTTGTGTACAGCCTATCTTGAAAAAAAAAACAGGTCTGCTTGTCAATGTTCGGTTCTGCTGCCAAGCAATAGGTTATGACATTGGTACCCGCAAGTTAGTCCCCTGTGAAGAAAGAGGGGAGGGGGTATATGAATAATACATGCCTTCCCGTGGAAACAATTTGCAAAGATGACATAAAGTACCGAAGGAAAAAGAAATTAGGAAGACGTTTTTTGCTCACGCAGCAGGCCCAACGTAGGTCGCCTAACAAAAGCAAGTTCTGCCCTGGAAGCAGGGCAAAAAGTACAACATAAGCATTGAATGACGCCCAGATAGGCACGACAAGCGAAAACAAAGACGCCATAAAGCGAAAATATGAAGGTTTTTTTTTCCTACCTAAAAACACCGGTGGAACAAAACTGAAGCAATGAATGAAATTGTGCTTTAAGTTGTAAATGTCGCGAGTGCCCTCCAGTGAACTCAGTAAAATATGTTTCTTCAAAACTTCTCATAGCCTGAGTTTCTTTAGAGCGCTAAACCCCACAAACCAAACCAAACTATTGAGTATGCCGAGATTATGTGCAGGCTAGTATTTACGCTGTCCACGGGTGGTTGGAAGTGTGCAAAAGCGCTCATTATGCGCATCGCCGAATAAAAGTGCGCGCTACAGCAAGCTCCGTAAGCACCCAATATCAAATCAAATCAACTTTATTCAGCATTTTTGTCCTGAGGAACAGAAAAGAAATGTTAGGGTAGGAGCAAAAGCTACAAACGCAGTAGCTTGAGGAGGCTCCCACCCCTGATTGAGAAGGCCAACAGACCGTTACAATTCATTCCGATTCACAATACAACGCACAAAAAACAAAAAACATATCGAACAAGAAAACAAAATAATCGCGCCAGCAGCTACAAAGAGCAAGATACAATCGGGTGTACACAAGTTCATGTAATAGAAGTAGGAAAATAGACGATTGCAAAAGGTTACAATACATCCGCAGTACAAAAGCAATTTGTGTCGGAGAAATGAACATAATTAAACCCACATGTCTTCAAGAATAAGGTATATCTGCCACTTGTATTTACTAAGGTTATTTATATCTATATTTTTATTTTGTAGCAAATTCAAATATGTAGGCATGTGGTATTGCAGCATGTATCGACCCTGATTAGTGCGGGAAGAGGGTATAGACCAGTATTCTTTGTTTCTGAATATGTAGGGCACTTCTAAAGGTAGATGTAAATTACAAAAGTTGAGGAAAGCTTCAATGTTAGTTTGAACACTGTGTTTGTACTTCATGTAACTGGTGTATGGGGAGTACATTAAACAAAGCAAAAAGTTCTCTTGTATGGGCGTCATATGAGGCATTTGCTGCATGCCGAATTGCTTTCTTTTGTAATAGCATTAATTTGGTAAGGTTGGATTGAGTTGTGTCGGACCATACAAGATTGCAGTCGTTAATATGGGGAGCAAACACTGAGTTATAAAGAGTTAACTTAATTTTAGTCGGAAGCATCATTCTAAACTTACACAGCACGCCACAAGCTCTTGCCAGGTTTCCCGCCACGCGTTCCACGTGGGCATTCCAATTTAGATGTTGACTGAACGTCACACCCAATGTTTTTATTTCTTTAACGACTTGCATTTGTTCGGAACCGAGTTTTATGTCAATATCCCGACTAATAACCTTCTGCACAGGAGAAAATAATATGGCTTTTGTTTTAGCAACGTTAATTTGTAGTCTATTTATCTGAGTCCATTGAGAGAATTTTGCAAGTGTAACATTTGCGTAATCAGTGAGTTCTTCAATACTAGCTGACTGGAAAAAAATGCTTGTGTCATCCGCATAAATGATGTAAGAGGCAAGTGTGCTGGTGTTTACTATAGCATTTATGTAGATAATAAATAAAACCGGTCCGAGTATAGCTGCCTTGCGACACACCTGAAGTGACATTTAATAGAGAAGAATGAGCTTCGTTAATCACGACGCATTGCTTACGGTGGTTTAAATATGACTTGAGAAGGTTGCCAGAAACTCCACGAAACCCATAATGCTCTAATTTTGTAGACACAATTTCGTGGTCAATTCTGTCGAATGCTTTCGACCGAATTGGCATTTGGCACTGGTGATTCGCTTGCATATTATTTTTTCTAGACCTTTGCAAAAAACGGGTAATAATGAGATCGGTCAATAATTTGAAAAGTTATTTTTATCGCCTGATTTATATGTAACGCCTACTCTTGCACACTGCATAATATCTGGAAAGGTACCAGTATGTAAACACGTATTGTAAATGTGACAAAGAGCTGGAGTCAGCAGGTCTAAGGCGTATTTAACGGGTTTAATTTCAAGATCATCAATGTCCCGGGCTTTACTATTCTTTAAGGACATAAAGATAAAGTAAATTTCGTCATCAGTTGTCGGTTCAAAAAAGGCAGATTTAGGATTAGGTGCACCTAAATATTTTTTAATTTCAGCGCTGTCTTGTACAGGTGTTCCCGAGGAAAGATTTGTAAAGTATTTGTTAAATTCGTCTGCGAGGTCCTTCCCTTTTAGTGTTTTAGCATTTACTATTAGTTGAAGTACTTGACTGTTGCGTGTGCCAGTATTCAATATTTGTTTTCTTTTTTTTTACATGTACATGGGTTATCAGTATTACAGAAGGAGGTCCCGAAGTATAAACTGTCCGGGGGACCTCCTATGACAGAATGGATAAGATTAGCAGGTAACATACTAGGCAGTGAAGAAAAGAATATACAGGCGTGCAGAGAAAAACTATAATACAATACTAACGAGAAACAGTGCAAATAAATTCTAAATAAACAGGAACTGTTTGTTAAGTTCGCGCCACAGAACATCAGTCTGACTAGTTGAGTTATTAAATAAGTTTTCAAAATACGCATTTTTTTGTTTTACGCAAAGTGGTTGTGACAGAATTTCTGTATTTTTTGAAAGCTGAGAGGTCATCCAAACTCCTTGTCTTTAAAGCACTCATCTGTCATCCAAGGCTTGCGTAACGTTTTAGACTTTTTTTTTTTATAATTTTTAGCCTAAAACATGTGTGATAGCATGACTTAAATAAGAATATTTCATATGCTTGCTGACCAGTTTTGCACGCAAAAACCGGGTTCCAGTTTAAACTGCTTATTTCATTCCTAAACACCTCCTGGAACTCATGTCTCTGACAGTGTACGAATCGGAGTGGCTAACCTTTATTTTAAGAAATGCATTAAATTTGTAGATCATGTATATAGGAAAGTGATCACTTAGTCCCGTAATTATTCGGCCCGACTTAACATAGTCACTCACATTATTAGTCACAAATAAATCTAAAAGGCTCCCTGAATGATCGGCGATTCGTGTTGGCTCTGTTATGACATCGTCACAAGATAAAGAAATAAGCAAAATTTGGAAGTCACGCGAGGCAGCAGCTTTACCCAACAGATTAATGTTACAGTCACCATCTATAATGATTTGCAGCTTATTCGTAATTGTGAAATTCAAAAAGCGGTTTACGTTCCCATTAGGTGGTCGGCAAACAACTTATTTTCACTTTGAGTCGTTATAACCTCGCAATCAGCATTAATTTCACAAAAGTCTGGCTGTACAGCACATACAAACTGTTTTGATACCAGCTGTAGTACACCGCCACCACGTCGGTAGGACCTGTTTAGAAAGAAACTCACGTATCCTGGGAGATTCAAAACATCAGCTGTAGAAGAATACCACGTTTCGGTAATCATAATAACTTGAAACTTGAAACGGAATTTGCAAGAAACATAACCAGTTGGTCGTTTTTCTTTCGCGCACTTTGGGTGTTGCAATAACTGTTGCCAGAAGGACAGGTAACATCGTTAGGGGCAGCCATCAAAAATAATCAGACAAGTGCAAAAGAGCAGGCCTTAGGGAGATGCGGTTGCATTGCGTATCTTATCCAGGTCACAATCGATTCGGATAACTCGGGACGTTTCCGTTTTCCGTGCGTAAACCCTGCCATTCCTGACCCATGCGTAACGCCAGCCCACCTCCCGTTTCTTGTCATGCCAAGCAACTTTTTCATTTTTGGGCACAGATGCTCATTGCACACTGTTTCTCTGAGAAACCGAGTTCATCTGCACCCAACCGACTTCTCCGTGCTTTCTGAAGAATGGCATCGCGCTTAGCGCGGTTGTTGAATGCTACTACATGGTTGATGTTACTATTTGTTTTTTGCTGCGGCCTTACTTCGACAGTATCGTCGTCGCCATCTCTCTGGTCAGCAGCAGTGTTTCGCACAGGAACCAGGTGGCAGATTTCAACATGTTCTTGTGTTATAGATTCGCCAAGTGCCTCACCAAGCCTGCCAAGAACATCAATCAAATTTTCGTTTTCGTCCTCAGGAATGCCTTTAATCTCAAGGTTTTTTTTCCTCGAGTACTGATCCTGTGCGGTGATCCGCATCGAGTTTTCATTTGCCATCTTTTTTAGTTGTGCAATTTCTTTGATCAGCTCCTCATTTGTCACTTTGAGAGCGGCATTCTCTTTTTTCAGATCCCCACAGTCTCTTCGAAAGTCCTCGACATCTTTGTTCATGTGCTCTAGACTAGCCTTCAGTTCCCTTATTTTCGCATTTCACGCTTCAAGTCAGCTATCTCAGTTCCCATGATGAACAACAAACACGTTTACATTGGTCGAAAGTAATAACAACTGGCAGCAGAAGCAACGGAAAAGACTTAAAAATAGTAATGCAACAAAGTTGCGAGACTTCCAACCAGCGAAACAAGCAGAAAATGAGCGTGTGCTCGGTCCGTTGCGTCCGCTGCCAAGTGTCTCTCGAAGCAGCTGCGACGTCCTTTTCACAGCTTCGTGTGAAGACGATGGTCACGTGGTCAGACGAAGGGGGCGTCTCCAGCGTCCAGCACAGTCGCACCAGTTCGCAAGTATCAGCTGTTTTGTTTCCCGCTGGCTTGCTCTTGATATCAGTCGTATATGCTTTCACGTGCACCTGCGAAACAAGCAGAAAATGAACGGGTGCTCTGTCCGTTGCGTCCGCTGCCTGCTGTTTTCTGAAGAACGCGGGCCCAATCGGCATCAAGAAGGAAGGGAAATTCAAAATCAATATTAATTAGTTCTTAATCAATAGAGATGCATCACGCTTATTTGTCTGGCGTCTGTTCGTCTGCTAATTGTATTCGCGGTTCCCCGCTGCCAAATAAATTTGACGCATTCTCCAGCGAGTTTAATTTATGAATGTTTCTCCTTCCGACAAAGGCATTCAATTTACAATTATTATTTCACTGCTATGCGTAAGAAGAAAAAAGTTAGACAGTAAACATTCACTGCCTGAGGAATAAAAACCAGTGCTTTCATATAAAGATCAATGTTAGCCGAGTGTACAGTGACGTTGCACATGGACATTTGGCGCTGTTTTTAATGCTTTCAATTAGATCAAAATTTCGGTTATATTTTTAGGCAGTCTGTTTCCCTCCTTTGCTTCACGTCTCTGTAAAGTAGAAAAAGCCGCGAATGTCCAACTTCGAAGCTGTTTTTCGGAAGTTTCACCGCCTGAGAATCCAGAAAAGCGCGCAGCGTAGGAGGATAGCAAAGGTGTCACGAACACAAATTCTGAACATACACTTCAAGAAAAGCAACTTCATTTTTCAGAAGTTAATTACTGCAAATCGATTTTCGTCGTGCTCATTAAGCAAATGGGTGCAGCTTAAAAGTCGCTTTCACTGTGCAAGTTTAACTTCATCTCGTGGTGGGTTAATTAATAGTAAAAAAGACAGCGCTTGTATTATTTTGTTAGCGCACCTTCAAGCCAAAGTGAATCAAGGCCAACTAGGCCAGTGTAAGGTTTGTTCAAGTTTGCATTGGCTGAAGTGAGTCAATTTTTTCTCCTATGCACTTTTCAGGGAAAAGGGACGCAGTCGGGACACAGGACCCTTCTGTACGGCCACGCCGTGCTCCTGAGGCACCAGAACAGCAACATGGTACGCGCACCACATCCATCTCTCTCAGTGCTGAGTGGCGGTCAGTTGGAGGAGGGCATGGCTCGGCGCAGCGCCAGGGCTGTCCTCGACCCTATGTTCTCATTTATGGCTTTTACCCAGTTTTCCAATAAGGTGCTCTATATTTGTGCGTATATAGCTTCCGGAAACTATACCAAGCTTTCTTGTTAGAAACATCGCTGGGATGGGACGAAAAGAAGGAACACAACATCGGCGATGCCTTGCGTTCCCTTCCTTTCTTTCATCATCATCATCATCATCATTTATTGACCCTCAAAGACCCCTACGAAGGGTATTAGATGATCATGAAACAGCAAGCGCGCAGAGTAAGTTTTTTTCTAGCTTCTGATCTGGTGGCGTATTATCTACGTTTCAGTGACAAAAATAAAAAGAGGAATATGAAAACTTAGTCGTTTTACATGCGCTTAGCTAATACAGTCTCCACATTGAATTTAATTTTGGTTGTCGTTTAGCACAAGTTCTTTTCTTGCAGAAATCTAAATAAGAAGGGATACAAGCGCCGGAATTCAATCAAGTCATCTTTTTTTTTTTTTCTATGGGAGCAACGCTGACAGACCCGATTCAAAAGATAGCTCCGTCCGAGTGATCCGCGTGAGATGTAATATTATACGGACATACTTTGCGTGGAAGCGTCTGACTGCAAAGTCAGCATTTAAGGGCTGATTTAAAAACCAGCAACGCTTGCATTTTGTTTTCGCTCTCCCGTTACCGATCTCCAATCCCAGCTTATACTTACTTCTATTACCCCACACCGAATACCATTTGCTAGCTGTTCTTTCAGACATGGCGGGTAATTCCTGATGGGTAATTCCTGCGCTTCACCCGGTTTGCGGGTGTTGGTAGCATTATTAGTGTAATTGAACAGCAAAATGTAACAAATGACGAATGCTGCAGCATACAGCCGCAACCATGCGCCCAATATTGGCAATGTAGAGCAGGAAAATGCCAATATTGTGCCCATGATTTCAGCTGCCTGAGACTTTGAACTCCTGCTCTGCTACAGGCGGAAATAAAAATTAGCACAAGTTTAGCATAGTTAAACACGCTATTCAACGAAAGCTCCACAGCCTGGTCGGTAGAACTCTTTCATAGTCCCACCTAAGTGACGTCAGTACGAAGCACTAAGCATGGCATCATTGCTCTGGCGCCTTGGCTCGTTCGAGTTGAGGCGCTGTTGTTGTAGGGTTGTTGCGACTGGCGAAATAAGAAAACGCAAATGCACGGGCCTGCACTGGCTCTATAGAATGAATGAATTGTAAAGAAGACAAAGAACAGAAAACGCTGCGGCATCACCATCGCTTGTCTCCGGCGCCCATCTCTCGTGCTGAAGCTGTGCCCTGCGGCTGGCAATTCGACCCTGCTGTGCCCGAATTACTGGCAGCGCTAGACGTTGAAACCATTCATTAAATTCACATTTCAGAATGAATGAAAAGCTTTATTTAGACAAAGGGAATTTTCCCGGTATGGGTGTGGCCCTCAGTCCAGGGCCCCAGTTTGCCGTCTTGCGCGCTCTCTCGATCAGTTTGAGCTGGTCATCCGGCGTCGAGCAGCACAGCGCAGCCTCCCACTGCTCCGGTTTTGGTGTGGTGTTTATTAACGCTGCCAGTGTTTTTTGACATTCCTATGTAGCATAGTAGAGTGTAGGGGCATAGGGGGCATTTATTCTCATATGTTGTGGGATGGATTTTACTGAGTAGGCTTAGGTTGGTTAAGGCTCTTTGATGTTCGAGGATGGCTCCATAGCGTCCAGTTCTTCGTCGTTGTGCGCCTCCCGGTAGGCGTATGCTCGGGCATTGGCGTTGGCACGTTGGTCACTTTTAAAAGTCTCATGTTGCCTTTCACGTTATGAAGCATCTCGAAAAGGTGATTGAGTATGCGGATGGCCTCAGTGGATATGCGTCCGCTGCTATACCTTCTGCATGCTTCTTGTGAATTCGTAATTATTCGTGTAGTAGCCTCCTCGCCCTGGTGGGTGATAGCGAACTCCGCTAGCAGCGAAACTCTGCGGCGCCGATGCCTTCTCTTTCCGCGCGCGGTTCTTTGTAAGTGTCAGGCACTCGTACATAGAGGAGGCGGCTGTTGCGACGAGCGTCGTTCTGGCTCCCTGTTTTTCTTTCTTTTCTATTTTCGCCTCTGCCCGCGTGAGGCAGCGGAGGTGGCTCAGCTACAGAGCCAGTAGCAGGCCCGTGCATTTTCCTTTCCTTCTTCCTACAGTCGCAACAAAAACATAGATAGGGAATCGAGTAAAACAGCGGTAGGGGAGACGTAAACGACAGAAACATGCGCTGTGTCTGTGGTCCACGTGTTTCGTCTCCCCTAGCGCTGTTTTACTCAATTCTTAAGCATGTACCAACCAGCCCGTATTTGCCCTCTTCTGGAATAGGTAGGGAAGCCGAAGCAGGGACGGACCGTAATTTTGAGAGAACTTAAAAGGTTTATTTATGTGATGAGCATTGAAACAGAGAACTTTCGGCCTTCTTGTTAAATGATCACCTGTCCATGGGTAGATAATATATTTTTATACATTCATACGATGCGCTCAGAAACAATGGGATGACGCTGAAGAGCGGAGGAACGCGGGCTCAGTATCTGACCGTTCGCTGGCCGTTCCGTGACGTACCCACACCCTGTAAATAAATTAGTTTTGCCTTGGAAATATTTGGTGGAGATGCTGGGTGGTTTCATCAATAATCACTTCGGTTCAGTCACGTGCTCACACTTCAAGCGGTCGGATGTTGGGCCCAGTATATTTATAGCCCTGTGATTCCTTGAATTGTGTGTTGGTTCATAGGAAAGGCACAGTATCTGTGGACACCTGAATTCCATTAAAATCCATTAAGGTCAAATGACCAGATACGCGAAGCGCGGCTCTAGTGCAGCTTTCGCTCTAACAGGGAGAAGACGTTTCCGCACTCGAAAGATTAGTTTGAATTCGTGCATTTAAAATGCTTCGTTGGCTCACGTTCTTGAAAACTGTTTTCTGCACGCAGTACCTGGCCTGCCTTTCGAGCAGCTCATACAACGACAAACTGGCATTTGATGTCGGCCTACAAGACCACTGTCAAGGTAAGTTTACCGATAGGATTGTGGAGTATGCAAACTTACTTTTCTTTATAACCCACACTGAAATTTGGTGGTTTTGCAACAGCGGTAGGTGGCGTCAATAAAGAAATGCCGATGGTAATTAGCAATAATACGTGATCAGCAAGGCAAACATAGAGTTATCTAAGCAGCAGCTTAGTAGGCCTGCACAAAAGGCAAAAGGAAACATAAGACAAGCATGAATATTTCTTACATAGGTGCTGCCTGTGCAAATCTGCAAACGTTTTGGCAGTGGCTGAAAAACATGCTTACACACCTACGCTATCTGTTAAATGCCGGCGCTTTTTTTGACTCCTAATGAAATTTTCACCGCACGTACCTCGCCGGTTCCGGTTTTTTTTTTTGTTTTTATTTTTTTGTGGCAAATAAATTTAAAATTTCCAATTTTCGTCGGAGAGATGTCTACAGGCAACCTTGCGTGTGGGATGTCAAGCACGCATGGTCTTCGACTTTCACTTTGCTCGCTAAAGGGGAAAATTTTGAATTTAATTATGTTCACAAATAACGACCCAAGATTTAGCTAAATGTCGACCTTAAAAAAAAAAGAAAACAATGCGCAAGCTACATCTTTTAGGATAGTAGATGCGACCTTTCGGCGGGGTCTGTCCTGACATCACTTCTAGGTCAAAACCCAGTTTCAATTTCGAATTCCTGGCTATGATCTACTAAAACACTTTTACTCGGTATTCAGAAAAAAGAAGTATCGTTTGTCGCGAAGAAACTACTCTAAGACATGTGCGCAGATTATGAGTTCAAATAGTTGGAGGCGAA
The DNA here is from genome assembly GCF_055883805.1 of Amblyomma maculatum. Taxonomy (NCBI): domain Eukaryota; kingdom Metazoa; phylum Arthropoda; class Arachnida; order Ixodida; family Ixodidae; genus Amblyomma; species Amblyomma maculatum. The sequence continues at coordinate 162,446,166 of NC_139354.1, forward strand.
AATTTGCCTTTAAGCCCGAAATATATGCGACGTCTTTTTTCACGATTTTCGCGCGTCGAAAAGCGCCGACGCGACGCCCAGCGTGAAATACATGAGGCGACAAAGCGGCGATTGACACCGCGTATCTTTCAATGCGAAAGCAAATCTGATTAGAATTAACCGAGGTCCGCAAGAGCATCGACGCTGCCCTTCCTTTAAAATAACGAATGTGCTCATTCCGCGCTAATGAGTTAATCGTAGCAAGAGTAAATAAGTCGCAGAAGGATTTGCATGCTAGCTTGAATGAGGACGCTTAGCTCGGACAACCTGCTAAGCCGCGGAAGACAACGGCGCGGTTTTCTTTCACGAAGTTCGCTTCATGGAAGATACACATTTCGATCCGCGAGTAGGTTGTGTACTTACAAAAAGGTGGCACTATAGGCTTCATAAAGAGTTTTATTTCCCGATAATCTCTTTTCTGTGAGCTAATTGCCGCATACCTCTTCGCCGATGGCGGCTATGTTAACAGCGGCTGCTCAAACGGGAAGTAGCAGATTTCCGCGCTGCTATTGGCGCGCGTCCGCACCAGCTTCCGGTTCCACTGGATGCCGCCCGCGCGGCACATATCTGGCAGATCGGCGGCGGCGGTGCGTGTTTTGACGACGCCGGGCGAAAAACGCCGGCCTGACGCGGTAAAACCATGCCACGTGTCATGCGATAGCGGTCTCGAAGGCAAAGGGTCACCGGTTGGAATACCGAATGGAGTCATGTTTATGCAAGTGAAATCAATTCCTTCCCAAAGTTAAATCACTTGAGACGTGTAGCTTCTTTAATTTTCATCTCATTTTTACACATTTTCATTCCACGCGAACCATTGCTCCAGCGTTGTGGTGTGTTCCCTCATAACCTTGACGACTAATCAAGAGACTTTCGAAGAGACGCCTAGACATCGACGAAACAACCGGGTCTACCGATGTGTTTTTCGAACCCATAACTAGTTGAGTGCGATCGAAAAAAAAGGAAAATAGATGTTCAGATGTGTGGCAACAAAGTTCGATTCTTTGGGAGGTGTGGAATGTTTCCTAGTGGCAATAGATGTAGGTGGCTTTAGGCAAATATCGCGATCAACATGATTCTGCACCTGTGTTATTTGATTCAGAAACATGCCTAGATAAATAGGGAAGCATTTTTTCTGGAGTCGTTTTTATTCCGCCTTGCTTCCGATACGGGTCAAATGTCTTGAATTAATTATATGGAGGAGACAGCGATGAACTTGCGATCCGTGCTTTTTGCAAAAGTTGTATAATTGATTTACAGACTTCCTTGCTTAAGACAGCTGATCATCACCAGTCGGACTATACCCACTGCAGGGCGAAGGCCTCTCCCATTTTCCTCCGATCAACCCGGCACTGTGCTAGCTGCATCCACTGTGAATTTCTTAATCTCATCGACCCACCTAACTTTCTGCCACACCCTGCTACTCTTTCCTTCCCGTTACTCTTAGAGACCATCGGTTGCCCTCTCTCCGAACTATATGCCCTGCCCATTTCTTCTTCCAGACAGGTCAATGACGCGGAATTTCATCGCGTTGAATCGACACTTTTATGTCCGTGCTTTAAAGTTTCACCGAATTTTTCTCTGAGGTGGCTTCGCTCTGCTGCATCCTTCGGTCTCTCACCTAATGATGTGTGCAAAGGAAAAATAAAATATTTAGTGGTTTATTCGGTTTGAATTCTCGCTCGGACATTCGTTTGAGCTTAAATTGCCGATGTAGTTTTTGGGCTCGCATTACTCTTCTTCTCCAGTGTTTGCCGAGGCTTTTCTCCGCTTCTGTGGTGCTTTGAACGCCTTCGCAGTCGAGATATTCAGAAGATGGCCCTTCTGTTCCGTCCTTCGAGAGCAGTAAATGGCCTGTGGGAGAAACTATTATTTCTGCCTTCTTTCTTTAAGAGCTTTATTTAGTTTATCCCTTAAGCTTCTGGAGGAAAAGGTGAAATGCCTTACTAGCGTTACACCGACACGTGGTTTAAAAAGATAAATCCAAATGTATGAAACCTGATTCTTGCGTTTGAAGACATCGTTTATTACAATTTAATTGATCTCACACCTTTGTGCGGCTCGAAAGAGGGGGTGTAGAGGCGTCGCCAGTTGTACGGCCAAGAATCTCTTCGACACGACATAGCATTTCTCGCTTTTTTGCCCATTCTCAAAATAAATAGCGTAGTTGAACTTGAGTTTTTTATACATGCTGTACGTCGCACTTTCGGTGCTTATTCTAGGTGGCGCTATTTGCATTTTTGTCACAATTGTTTTTTCAGGACATGAGTGGTGAAAAGTGCTTTTGTTTTTTTATTTATTTACCATTCCTCAAATCCGCGGGGGACATTACATAAAGGATGGACTCACAAAGTGAAATTGCTATAGGTATAGATTACCTTCGGGGGTGGATTTGAAGTGAATGGTTTTGACGATTGTCGCCGCTTCGGAATGACGGCCATACGACCCGTTTGCTGTTTCCAGTGTAAAAAGACTTTTGTAAGTTACCGTGCGACATTGCTGGGAAGAAGGCGTTCTACGCGGTTTACAGCCTGTAAAGGCAGCCGGCACTGGAAATCCTACTAAGGTGTCATGTAACCGTTGCACACTTTTGACCGGTGAAGATCTCATTTTCACAACGTTGATCCTGAAAATAACAGGGCTGGAAGGAGTATACACATTATTTTATCTACGAACCTGCAGATGAGAAAAGAATAACTTTTTGCCACGTTTGCAAGAAAATGCGCTGTCTGCTGCTTGCTTGCGATCAAGTCACTAACCTACACACCTCTAACTCCAGCCAGCCTCTGATGTGGCCTCTGGCAAGCTTCGTGGTTTCGAACTGTACCCACTACGGATTCTGGTCAGTTACGGTGTGTTGGATGGAAGGCTTCGCGGAAGGCCAGCCGGAGTTGAGGCCTACGTTCGTGAATTTTTGGCGAACGACAGCTTGGATTATGGCTATAGTAGAAAAGTAACTTGTAAAGTAGGCTCCGTCAGCTGAGGGGTGAATATAACGGGTGCCTCCAACGAACAATCCTAGTCAGTCTCACCGGATGGGACGGTTGCTGAAGTATTGGCAGATCCTCACACGACTTAAGCTCATAGTTTGCAGCTGCAACGGTACACGGCAAAAAAAAAAAAAAAAAAAAAAGAAGGGAGAGAAGAACCAACACAGCTTTTTTAGAACTGTTGCTGACGCTACAGCGGATGCCGAGACTCAAAGTGAGAACCAAGACGGAGGTTAACCACTTTCGCAGGCTGCGAGGTTGTTCGAAACTAGGTTTGGCCCACCAGGGGCACAGCGGGGTTTACGGAGCTTTTCCCAACGCAAGGAAAACTGAGCGCCAGGCCGGGGATGCTTGTACCCATTTTTACAGTGCTGTGCTCGTCCCTCTTTCTCCGTGTGCCATTGAGCTGAAAACTATGAGCTTAAATCAATTCCAGCTAGCCAACAACTAACTATACTGAAGATATACCCACACTATACTATTCTATATACTATATATTCTAGATATACTCACACGAGGACGCAGCAGCTTTGTTTGGCAAGCTGTTCATGCGTTAAGCAATACGCCGATTATTATTGGTGCATACGACGAGGACAAGATGCCTCGTCGTATGCGCTGCACCGATGTCTAAGCAACATGCGTCTACCTTACAATAAGACTCTGTTTAGCTCAAACCGGCGGCATACCTAGAGGACGGTGTCGACATTCTTTTCAAGTGCTCCAACGGTTCCTTTTAAGATGTGCACTACACTGTTGCACTCAGGAATGGCGCTGTTCGTGGGATCCATGCCATACACAAGCTGGAACAAAGCCGTCGTAGTCTCCTGGACAGAGGTATTATTTGCGAAAATCACACAATGTAGGATGGAGCCCTATGCCTTGAGTTTTGTCCACGACGTGCTATATTGAAATCATGTCCGCAATCTCTTTGTTTAGACGTTCCGTAAGTCCATTTGTCTGAGGACGGTACGCTGTTGTATGTCTTGTATGACTGAGGGTAAGATGGCTTGCCTCAGCTGCGCCGTAAATGCGGTTTCCCGGTCCATGATAATTACTTGTGCGGCACCGTGTCAGAGAATTCTTTCGACGAAAAACTTTGCGACTTCTGCTACGGAACCTTTATGGAGAGCTTTTGCTTTGGCGTAGCGCGTCATGTAATCGGTGGCCAAAGTTATCCACGTGTTTCCCTTTTGGTGATGCTGGGAAAGATTCGAGCAGTTTTCTCCCTATTCATCGCTTTCAGTATTCAGGCAGGTCTCATCGAGGATGTCTTGCGTCGCTGACACTCATGGCACGTTTTCACGCAATGAGCAACGTCGACAGGCAACCGTGGCCAGTATTACTTTCTGTGCAACGTGTAGGCACGACAGAGATATCCTGCTGTCGGCTCATTGTTCAACGCCTGCAAAAGTTTCTGTCTGAGGCTCTTGGTTACAACAAGAAGCTGCATGGTCCTGTTGGGCGTGAAGATCTTTAAGAGGACGTCATTGCTCAAGACGAACGACGACAAATGGTGTCTGAACACAGAGGGAGCAGAAGCGAACTTGAATAACACATTGCGGGCTAGCTTGTTGATGACCACAAGGTGAAACAGCGCAAAAACCACACACAGGATGCAGAAAGATTAGACGAACACAGCGGCTGTGTTCGTCTCACGTTTCTGCGTCCTGTGTATGGTTTTTGCGCTGTTTTACCTTGTGATAAGCAGAAGTCGTCGTTCCCTCTAGGCAATCGGCTAGGCATTTCAACTCAGGGCAAAACTGCTGGTGCTTACCAGTCACAAGAGTTGTGTCTTCGTCGTCTTCTTTCGGCGGCGCCTCGATGGAGGATCGTGACGTCGCAGTCTGCGTCGCAATGCTTGCGGCTAGACTTGTACAGACAATCGAGAAAGGCGGTCGGAATTATCTTTAAAATTGGGCAGCCAGCAGCGCATATGGGAATCGCTTACTACTTTGAATGACCGACCGTATAGATATGGACGGAAATTCAACGTTGCCCAGGTGATCGCAAGGCATTGCTTCTCGGTCATTGGGTAACCGGCTTTCCACACAATGTTTTCCTGTCCGTCAGGTATATGAACGAGAACGGCGCCAATGTTGCTTGCGTCGAAATGAATTTCTGTCTCCAAGGACAGTGCTCTAAGGAAAGTGCCCAAAGACAGCATTATCACTTCCTTCCCGTTAAGCGCAATGGACGGAATACTCACGCATTCTCCTTCTTAACCCGAAATCATCTTAAATGCTTCGATGATCACTCTTTTCAAAGTTTCTTTTGTGCGAGCCAGCACCTTTGTTTCGGTGAACCTTGCTGCACAATGGTTACCCTTCGAGTCCTGATGAGCGTCTTCCGTTTGACAACGAGAGCAACAGGTCGCCAGGTTTCCCGGAGCTGACAATCCGGCACACGAATGTCTGTGCCTCTCATTGAGACATCGGTTTGTCTGCCCTTCCCACATGTCAGGGGAATCTTGTACACAACACCTTTGAGGCAGTTGGCTAAGCGTTCTCTGTACAGCACGCCGCATCCTTCCTTGCTGTCACTCGTTCTGCTTACCTTCCTACACATACTCTTTAACATGTTCGGTGCAGACAGCACGACCCTAATTTCAAATCGGCTCGCGATCGTCTTAAGACAATGCGAGATGCCATGTAGGGCAGGGCCACAGCCTGTCTCCTCTTTTTACTCTCTTTACGCTCTGTTGTTCAGGGTGGTATTTTCTTCAAATATCTTTCAGCGGCAGATATCAGAATCAGAATTTTTCTTCACATTTTTCCTGAATCTTCTCTTTTCTTTTTCTTATTGTACCCTTATGTCTTTTTTTGTTATGCTTTCTTCTTTTTTGTATCACAAATAACAGCCAGTTGGTAGTGAGCGCATCATTGGAGTGAACGTCTTGTGTAATCTCTTGTGTGTGTGTGCGCGTGTGTGTGTGTGTGTGTGTGTGTGTGTGACTATACTGCGCCAGAGGTCTTCAGAGTCATAAAACCAACTAGCCCGCCTGCACGTACTATTTTTGCTCGCGAGTGACTTCTCGCGACGATACGCGGCAGGAGTTTTGGCGCAGATGTTGGGCGTGTTCGCCCGTTATAAATCTGTGCTTCGCAAGTGGCATTCGTCACATTTTTGATGTTGACGAGAAGCACTCACTGTAGCTTTGTAGAAAGGTGCGTATCTAGCCTGTCTGATTAGGGCGGCGCTGAGTTGATGACGACTGTGGGAAGGTAACCTTCGTTATGTGCATCATATTGACACAGAAAAAGAAATATCGCAATCAGTAGAAGTAGAAGGCGTAGAAGTGTAACACCGCTCTTGGTGTGGTCGCTCAGCCACTGCAGTAATTCTCCACACTTCTGCATTAGCGCCCAAGCCGCCACCTCTGCGGTGAGGCGCCTCAATTTGGCTTCTTGCCATCGACAAGGACGACGCAGCCTCGACCATCGGTCCCAGCAGAAATGGTCACAGATATCAGGTCCCTGGCTTCCATCCTCTATCACACGCCGCGAACACCGCCATCATTCACGGCGAAGCGTACGAAGGTGCGGAAGACTGGCAAGACATCTTCGAGCAGGTCGCCCGCTACAACGATTGGAGCGACGAGCGTAAGCTTCATAATAGCTACTTTGCGCTCGAGGAGTCTGCTAGGACGTAGGACCATGAGAACACCCTTTCTACCTGGCAAACATTTCGCCGTGATCTCCTAGCTACATTCTGCAACGCAGACCGCCGGGAGAAAGCTGAAGCTGCGCTGCACCCCAGTAACCAACGTACGAAGGCAAGCGTCCACATATATGTGGAGGCAATGACGCCTATCTAAGCGTGCCGGCTCCTCCATGGCTGAGCAGAAGCCATCTCGTGCGTGGAGTTAAGCCTGTCTTGTGCGCAGTCCACTTGTACTGTTGGGTAATTTCTCGCCGAGGTGACCACCATGGAGACGACGCCCCTGCAACGAGCCCCCAATACAATTGACATGTAAGCACACTTGGACCCGCTGTTTCTTCGATGCCACTAAGGAGCGATGTGGCCGTTTTACGTGACCTGTTCCGTTAGGGTCGTGAGGGAGGAATTACCAGCCCTCCAGCTGCCTTCCAGCGAACCTTCTTTCACATCGCTCTAAGAAGTCGTCCGAGACGAGGTGTGCCTGGCAGATCAGCAGCAGCAAGTCTCTGAGGTTCCCCGCCAGCTTGACGCCAGCCCTACATACGCATGTGTCTTCTGTCAGGCACCACCAGGCTACGAGGTCAACGCCACGACTCAAGCAGTGCGGCGGCCTAGCGTTCCCGTTTGGCGCGTTCAGCCAGTCTATCAGCGGTCGTTCAGCCGCTTCAGTAGTTCTTTTCTGCACTTCTGCGCTTCTGCATTCTGTCCAACAGCTGTTACAATATCCAGGCTGATCAGGGAGGGCGATGATGTCTGGGACGTATACTAGGTGGTCGGGAAATCTAGCACCTAAGATTTTTCATGTCACAAATTGGGGATACCCATTGTGATTACCAGCCCACCATTCAAGAGCAGGCGGTTGTTTTTTTATTCCCGCTGCCGCCGGTCTACCCAGCCGTTCAACCCAATGAGAACAGGGGTCACCCGCCCAAGCGCCCGGCTCTTCAGGGGTGCACCACCCTCCGAACACTGAAAGGGAAATAACAAGGAGAATAATATTGGAGTGGAGCGCATTTGGCAAACACTCGCAGAGTATGACTAGCAGCTTACCGGTATCGCTCAAGAGGAAAATATACAACAGTTGTATTTTACATGTTCTCATCTATGGAGCTGAAACGTGGAGGCTGACAAAGAGGGTTCTACAACGCAGAGGGTTACGCAGAGGACAACGCAGAGGGTTACGAACGAAAAATGGTAGGGGTAAGATTAAGAGAGGAAACTTGCAGATTGGGTAAGGGAAATAACTCAAGGTAGTGACATTTTAAGGGAAATCAAGAAAAAGAAATAGGCATGGGCAGGGCATATAGTGTGAAGAGATGGTCGCTTAGGGTAACAACCTGAATTCCAAGGGAAGGAAAGCGTAGCAGGGGGTAGCAGAAAGTTAGGTGGGCGGATGAGGTTAAGAAGTTCGCGGGGGTCAAGTGGATGCACCTAGCACAGGAACGGGTTAATTAGAGGAATATGGGAAAGACCTTCGCCCTGCAATGAGTATAGTCAGGGTGATGATGTGATTATTATTACCAAAATCGCGTCGCGGGAGCCCTGCCGTGGGCCTACAAAGCTAGTCGGATAAGCGCGTCCATTTACTGTTACTTTCGGTGCATCGTCCAGATGGCGTAATAAGCTTACCACCGGCGGTGCTGATCAACGGGCCATCCCTAGTGATTGTCACTTTTTTTCATTTTAGAGGCGAACGGTCCACTGATGCCTGATTATTCGGCTCCTGCGTCCAATACGCAGTAACGGGGTCACCGTCGGCTGCTACTTCAAGGTCCGTTGTGCTTGTCCTTTCATTGCATGTCGGTCTCGATGTCCAATTTCGGCTTCGACGAGGCCTGGGCACACAGTTGCACTTGGTGTGTCGGCGGTGCAAGGGCACTGTGCCGTTGTGTGGAGCGGCGTTGTAATGTTTGCGATGGCGTCGGCGGCGGAGAATCTTTGTTTTACCGCCGTGAAGTAACCTAATTCCAAATTTTCTCGCATTAGATTCGCGTGAGAGGGCTAGGTCACCTTCCTCGTACGTAGCTCTCTCCGGTGATGCAAAACGGAACTTCTAAAGAGAGCGTGACAGACAGCTTGGCGACGCCTGCGCTCCTTTCCGCAGGAGGTCGTTGGCCAGAACTGGGCTGAAGAGCGCCGGTGGCGTAATTGCGCAGGATCACTCATCTGTATGAGCAGGCCAATTCATCTGTGCCTCTCCTGCCTCTCCGCAATGAAAGCCGAGGGGGAAGTCCAGGCGTCGGGTTCTTTGCGTTGCTAGCAGGCGGGGGACAAGGAAGTCGGAGAGCAGAACGGCCTAACGTTGCAGCATAGTTCATAGCCGTCGCTTGAAGAACGCCCAATGACAGATGACATACGTGAGCGATGAAATCTGATGCCGCGTTGGGAGGATTCGGCGAAATTATCGAATGACTTCTCATGGAGGTCATCTCCGCTTACAAAGGGTGCTGATTTTAGAGGAGCACCCAAGGTCTTTTCGATACCGCTGCTGCCTGGCACATCTCCACCCCGGTCTGTGGCGGCTGGCGTACAAGACCCACAAATAATTCAAGTTTTGCACCAACGTCTGCAGATTGACCTTAGTCTCTTTGGCTGGGGTCTGCACTGCGGAAAAGACTCATATCTCGTCTAGGTAAGAAAGGATGGATTTATTCGGTAGTTGAGTTCTTGACTGGTCATGTAACTGGACGCTTTCGCTTCTGATGACACTTGTAAAAGCACTCAAAACCTCTTTCTTGAAAGTTTCCCAATCCTTCAAAGGAGCTTTGTGTTCTCCAAACCAAATTCGGGCAGATCCCTCAAGTGCAAAGTACACTTGCCTTAGGTTCGTTTCGTCATTCCAGGCGTGGTATGTAGAGACGCGTTCGAACAGGTCGAGCCAGCCTACTGCATCCTCATTCGGTCGTCTTTGGAAGCTGGGTGGCTCACGGGGCTGGACGAAAACCAATGGTGGTTTCTGTTCGACTGGTGCATCATGAGGGTTATGTCACAATCGTGGGATTTAGTGCCTCCACCAGATGGCAGTGACAGCGACCTGGGCGTTAGACGAAGAGGCCAGCGGTGCACTGAAATAAACTCTTTATTGAGCTTACTCGCACCCGCAAAAGAATAAAGGGATAGGGTGGCGTCGAAATAAATAATCTTGCTCGTAATGCCCGTTGCATTGAAATGTTAACAATAGCTTTTATGTACCATCATAGTTTACATGATGGCGGAGAGTCTGGAGTAAAAGCTGCCTCTGGAAAGCTTGACACAGCCTCAACCCTCTCTTTGGCGGTGATATAATAGCAGTCATATTACAGTTGTTGAAAGCTTTGAAAACAATATAATATAGGTTATGAACAACGGCAGTCACAAATGAAAAATACGCAACACTGTCTGCTGTATACAACGGGTGGCTTTGGAGTACAGCAATAGATAGCAGAATACATAGTACATGACTTGAACGAGAACATCTTCGGCGGAACTCCGCCTGGTTGGGTACTTGAAACAGAAGAGAAACACTTATTCAAGGAGAACTTTTTGTTGGGCTAGTTGGTGCAGCATTTTTCAAAACCAAATTATTTATTAGAACCCGAGTTGGTCCCGAAACGTCGGGTTCTAATAAATAATTTGGTTGGTGATAAGTGTTTCTCTTCTCTTCCAATACATAGTACAGAAGCACATAGCGGAAGCATATGAAAGAAGATAAAATTTTGGGAGAAAACTTCACATTTTGAAAGCAACATATTTTTTTACAAAACGAAACTATCTTAGGGAGAATATGCATTTAAGAAAGAAAGTATGAAAGTAACTCTTGACATCATGTCTCTGAAAGAACAATGTTTCATTTGGATAATTAATTAAATAAGCGGGGCATATATTTTTATATGTGTCGTTTATGGTTCAGTACATGTTGACGTTCCAACGATCTTGGTTGCGGATTTAGTTCTCGTTTTTGTAGATTAGCCAGTGGGTGAAGAAAACTTGTATTTTGGGAAATTTCTCTTTTGTAAGCGCGACATAGTGTGTAATCAGGCAGATACTGAGATTATTTTAATACCTTCAGAAAAATTTGCTGATGTGGTGAAACTGTACACGTCAAACTATGCGTAAATAAGCTTTGTTGTACCACATGTAGTTTTCGCAAGTTTTCCTGTGCTGTCGAGCCGCAGTTTAAGATGCCGTGACTGGCGCGGATGGAAGAGGGATGTTGTAATTTTCACATTGGTCGGTAACGCATGACGACTGCGATAGGCTATGCCGATAACTTCTTATAGTTATGCTATAAGTGGATCGACGAGATTATCCAAGTTCAGATTTTCCTAAAAATAATAGTAATGTTTTGAATGATGATACGGCTTCCAAATAAACAGGCTCTAACATATGTCTTTTTATATAAACTTGTTTATACCTAGCTCTGAGAGCAACAACTTTCGTTTTAGTGGTATTTCAAGAGCAAGCAATGATAATAAGAAGTTCGCAGGGGTCAAGTGGATGCATCTAGCGCAGGACCGGATTAGTTTGAGAAGAATGCGAGAGTTTTCGCTGCAGTGGGTATAGTCCGGCTGACGATGATGAATGTCGAGATCTCTGATGCTCGTTTTTATTTTCGACACGAATAAAATTAGCGTCGTTTGAGCAGTCTTCAGTATGGGGTTTAATTTCAAAATCTTCACTAGACTGTCTATCTTCGAGGTGCTCCACGAAGTGACAGTCTTGCTGAACGTCTCACTTCCAAACTCCGCATGGTAAAACGTAGTTCCTAGAAGATCAATTCTAGCCATTTTCAATAAATGGGACCAATCTCGCCCACTGTGGTAAGCTGGCAGATGACCACAAGACTATGCGAAAGGTGGTTGCTTCTGAATAAGTCAAATATCACGTGATAGGCACTATGAGGTCATCAGAGCAAAACAGGCCTCGAGCTGGTTTAGCCACTGCTGATTTTCCTCTTGCAGGCGAGGCGTGCTGGTGGACCATTCACCCGGCCTCCAAGCAGAGGTCCGAGGGAGAGAAGGTCCGCGTCGGAGACGACCTCATCCTCGTCAGCGTAGCCACCGAGCGATATCTGGTGGGTGCATCCATTGTCACTGCGGTCACTTCGTAGATGCCCAGTGGCATGGCCAGAGCACGATCCAGTGAATCCTAGAAGCACTAATCCCCGGCACATTATTGGAGTGCGTTGCCGGACCTTGCCAACGCACTCGAAATACTGTGCCCATGCTGTGTACGGATATATGTCCAAAACTTTATAGAAATCATGTCGCCCATGTCTCTTCGAACTTTATGCCGGTGAGTTTGCTGGAATTTTGTGTTCACTCTTCAAATAGTGAGAGTGATTAGTGTGTTCTAAAAATAGGTTTATATTCTAAAGGAGGAATATAGCTTATGTGCGAAAATCACCAAGTATACATTACCGGTGTTGGAAAAAAGGAGTACCAGACAAAAAAAAAGCTATCAAACAAATCAAGCTCTGAGAAACCGTAGCTTATAATAATGTGAAAGCATTACTTCGCTAGTTAGCAGATTTCTGTCCGCAAAATCGTGTCCGCAGCAGTTGTGAGTAATTGAGAAGTGGTAGAGGTTAAATGAGTGGTGTCAATCGATAGAGCGTGGCGTATTGTTGTATCCGGAAAAAATAATTAGGCCAATAAGTTAATTAGGTAATTAATTAGAATAACTGGTTCACAGGAAAGGGAAGGCGCAGTGTCTGCCACACTTTTTCTGTGGACGCCTGAACCGCGCCGTAAGGGAAGAGAGGACGGTGGGAGTGAAAGCGGAGAGAAAGGGTGCCGTAGTGGATATGACGTCAAGAAGGTAACGTCACGCAACCGGAACTAGAGCCAAAAAAGGGCATAGGAAGGGATTGGCGCGCAATTTGAAAGTACCAAAGACTAAAATGGGCAAACAAGTGAATTAAGCAACCAACAACAGCATCAGGGCTCTTTCTTCCCCAACCTTGCGCACTGCACGACTCAGTTCTCGTGTAATAACATCGTAGATGATCTGTTTATCATAGGGGAGTTGGTATAACATACAAGAAAAAACACAAAAAAGCAGCAAATATTAAATTAAGAGGCACACACTTATATAACAAGTACAGGCTCACACTTATATAACAGCATTTCGAAAGGCAACACAGCAATATCATGGGGAAGGTGAATCCAGCTGACACAAGTTCTAGGTATGAATGAGTCATGAAAACCTCTTGTACGACAAGGAGGGATGCAAACTATGTGTCGGCGATGAATGCGTTCTGAAATGTACGGTGGGATTTTTATTAACTTGTCTTTAAGATAAGAATTGTGACAAATCTAGTGAAACGTACACAAAGGAAGAAGGGGAGGGAGAGGTTAGCTTACAAGGCAGTAACGCTACTAGTGCGATGATAGTTGAAAAGTATGAAACGACAGCCGCGGTTTTCAAGAGATTCCAAGTCAGAAATGAAAGATTCGACCCCGAGGTTCCAGAACGATGTCGTATGTTCTAGTTTAGAGCGGACCAATGTTTTGTAAAGTAGTAATTTTAATGAACTTAGTGCACATGAAAGGATGCGGTTGGCATTATTTAGGATGTAGTCAACATGGGTTTTCCAAGAAAGTTTACAAGGGACGTGAACACCCAGATATTTATAAACGACACATTTTCAAGAGTGATGCCGTTAATGTAGTAGACAGACGAGAAAGGGGCAAATGCTCGCATTTAGTAATGCTTAGCTTCATATTCAACAGGTGACACCATTCCAGCACGTTGGTGATATCTGACTGAAGAACAGATACGTCGTTATCATCAATAATTTCGCGGTAAATAACACAGACATCGGAAAAAAGACAAATGGACGACGATATATTAGTTGGTAAGTCATTTATATAAATGAGGAAGAGGAGGGGCCCAAGGACGGACCCCTGAGACACACCAGAGAAAACAGGCGAAGCATCTGAAATAATGTTATTAGCTGTTACGAGCTGACTTCAAATAGGAAAGAAAGAATGCAACCATGCAAGTAGTGTGCAATCGATGTTAAGGCATTTAGTTTAAGAAAAAGAAACTCATGAGAAACCTTGTCAAATACCTTAGAAACATCCGTAAATATAGACCCACGATCTATAATGCAGTGCAAGTCATTTGTGAAACATATGAGTTGTGTTTCGCATGAAAAAGGTTTACGGAAGCCGTGCTGGGCATTACTGAAAAAGCGCTTAGATTCTAAAAAGGTAACAAGATGAGAATAGATGACATGTTCCATGATTTTACATGGTGAGCAATACAGAGCGAACGTTATCAGGGCAATGTTTATCTACAGACTTGTGCAGGGGAAACACCTTCCCGATCTTCCAGTCATCGGGAATTGAAATTCAAATTTTATTCTGCAAACAAAAGTTTACATGGAGGACAGGAAAAAAGCTTTCAGAACAGCTTGTGGAGCCCTGACCACACGGGCAGCTGAGAAGCGTGCGGCTAAGGGAAAGCAGTATAATGACGAAAGCATACAGGATTCATCGTTTAAAAAAGGAACATTATAATGCAAAGAAAGTGAAGTCGCTTTGTTACATCATTATACAAATATTGAGCGCAGTTCTCTTGGCGATATACGAGAGATGTCCAGTGTCAGTTTCTTGAAATATTAGATTTAGAAATGTGGGTAATTGGAATTTCAACATCTGATGCCCGTAATTTGTTCTACATTTGGCTACATGCCACCTTTCAGGATGGCGTACATTATAAACAGGGAAGTTTTCTGTTAGCCGTGCGAGGCGTGTTATGGCATCTATATTTTTTAATACACCAAGTTTATACATGCGGCATAGCTTGTAATCATATATTGATGAAACACGAATTACGTTGTGGTCCTTAAATAAACTTGCAGTGTGAAAACGATATGGAACTTTACACCCTAGGCGTAGAGCCTTTTTTCGTAAGACAGCTAGCTTGGTAATGTTTCCCGCTGTTGTTGTTGAACAAACCAGAAACACGTGACTTTTTCTTTTCTTGATGTAGGGTTTTTTTAGGGCAAACAAAGACAAAGACAAGAAAGGCGAGACGCTAACTATCAACTGAGTATATTCGTGGAAGGCAGCATCATATATAGGCCGAAGGTTGAGAAATAATGAATCGAAAACTAATAACAATGAAAAAGAAATAAATAAAAAATTACAAGGTAAAAGCCAGGAAATCAAGACGCATGCGCGGGTGGGCGTGTGTTACGCTTGAAAAGACACTTTTGCCAAATTCAACAGGTAGTGTCGTTGAAAAAGTCAATCTCAGCCGCGAACAGAGATAACGAGGGGTCGCTGATGCATTTGTTACCAAGTTTCTTAATGTGATAGGCTTCTAGGCTAATCCGTGCCGTCCTGTCTTTATTTTTGCCAAGAACCTTCGTCTCCTCAAGCCGGGCCACATATGCATGACATTTACTGACGTGAGCAACAAGATGCTTATAATTGTCGTCAGTATTTTTTAATTTTCGGGCATGTTCCCCCAGGCGGTCATTGACACAACATCCAGTTTGGCCAACGTAATACTTTCCCATGACATGGCTATGGAATAAACTACTCCAGTGGAACATTTAACAAACGGCTTATCATGCTTCTTCAGGCACTCACGTTTTTTGGCATTACAAATGCGTGGGCGAAGCTTTCACAGCTTTTTGGGTGCCGAGAACAATACCCGTACACCATGCCTGCCAGCGACTTTTTTGAGGTTGTGCGACATTTTGTGAATGTATGGTATAACCTCAGGCCTAGGGGCCTTAGGTTGAGCGCCAGCCGTTGCTTGTTCCGGTCCACGTTTGCACTTCTGAAGCATGGCCTCGGCGACGGCTGAACCCTGCAGCCACAAGTCGGCTTATCTGATGGTCAAAACTTTGAGACATCTGAAGTGGGCACGACTTTCGGAAAGCAGATTCCAAGCTCATATAACGCTATCCATCTCTTGATGGTTTTGGAGTGCGCCGAGTCAAATGGCAACAACTCCTTTTTTGCTCGTGTCTTTCACCGAAAGTTAATTTAAGATCTAAAAACTGTAAAACCGAAACTTTGGGCAGTCCATGGGTAAAATTCAATCCAAGGCCATGTGTGTTAAAGGTATTTGAAAAGTCACCTACTGTAGAGGGGTAGGTGAAGGAGTCCTGCTTTCTTAAAAGAACTAAAAAGTCATCTACATACCTAAAAACCTCTAAAACCGCCCCCACCGCATTAAATATCTGCTCCAAGTGCTTATCTACCTTTGCTAAAAAGATGTCGCAAAGAATGAAAGCCACACATGATCCTATGCAGGTTCCATTTCGCTGCAAAAAAGGCTGGTCGTCAAAAACAATAAAAGTTGAATTCAAATAAAACTGCAATAAAGCTAAAAAATGATCCACAGACAGACCTGCTAAGTTTTGGAAAGACACGTCGCTGTTTCCTTCAATGCATTCCTTAACAGACAGTAAAATTTCATCTTTGGGCAAAGAATAAAAAAGGTCTCGAATATCCATTGAGAAACCAAAGCCAATGTCCTCATTGGACTCAATGAACTCCGCGACATGCATAGACTTTTTAGTGAGAAAGGGATCGGATAAGAAAAGGCTTTTTATTTTCTTTAACAAGAACTGGCTAAGATTTATCTGTCAAGACCCTTGCTCACTGACAATGGTCTTGAACGGAATCTCAGGTTTGGGCGTCTTAGCTGTGAAAGAAGGTTTTAGGCTATTACCTCTGCAATTAGCGAGAAAGCTTTGCCCACGCATTTGTAATGCCAAAAAACGTAGGTGCCTGAAGAAGCATGATAAGCCGTTTGTTAAACGTTCCACTGGAGTGGTTTATTCCATACCTATGTCATGTGGAAAGTATTACGTTGGCCAAACTGGACGTTGTGTCAATGAGCGCCTGGGGGAACATGCCCGAAAATTAAAAAATACTGACGACAATTATAAGCATCTTGTTGCTCACGTAAGTAAATGTCATGCATGTGTGGCCCGGCTTGAGGAGACGAAGGTTCTTGGCAAAAATAAAGACAGGACGGCACGGATTAGCCTAGAAGCCTATCACATTAAGAAACTTGGTAACGAATGCATCAGCGAACCCTCGTTATCTCTGTTCGCGGCTGAGATTGACTTTTTCAACGCCACTAACTGTTGACTTTGGCAAAAGTGTCTTTTCAAGCGTAACGCACGCACACCCGCGCATGCGTCTTGATTTTCTGGCTGTTACCTTGTGATTTTTTATTTATTTCTTTTTCATTGTTATTAGCCTTCGATTCATTATCTTCCACCCTTCGGCCTATATATGATGCTGCCTTCCACGAATATACTCAGTTGATAGTTAGCGCTTGAGTGTGTGTGTGTGTGTGTGTGTGTGTGTGTGTGTGTGTGTGTGTGTGTGTGTGTGTGTGTGTGTGTGTGTGTGTGTGTGTGTGTGTGTGTGTGTGTGTGTGTGTGTGTGTGTGTGTGTGTGTGTGTGTGTGTGTGTGTGTGTGTGTGTGTGTGTGTGTGTGTGTGTGTGTGTGTGTGTGTGTGTGTGTGTGTGTGTGTGTGTGTGTGTGTGTGTGTGTGTGTGTGTGTGTGTGTGTGTGTGTGTGTGTGTGTGTGTGTGTGTGTGTGTGTGTGTGTGTGTGTGTGTGTGTGTGTGTGTGTGTGTGTGTGTGTGTGTGTGTGTGTGTGTGTGTGTGTGTGTGTGTGTGTGTGTGTGTGTGTGTGTGTGTGTGTGTGTGTGTGTGTGTGTGTGTGTGTGTGTGTGTGTGTGTGTGTGTGTGTGTGTGTGTGTGTGTGTGTGTGTGTGTGTGTGTGTGTGTGTGTGTGTGTGTGTGTGTGTGTGTGTGTGTGTGTGTGTGTGTGTGTGTGTGTGTGTGTGTGTGTGTGTGTGTGTGTGTGTGTGTGTGTGTGTGTGTGTGTGTGTGTGTGTGTGTGTGTGTGTGTGTGTGTGTGTGTGTGTGTGTGTGTGTGTGTGTGTGTGTGTGTGTGTGTGTGTGTGTGTGTGTGTGTGTGTGTGTGTGTGTGTGTGTGTGTGTGTGTGTGTGTGTGTGTGTGTGTGTGTGTGTGTGTCGCCTTTCTTGCCCTTGTATTTGTTTACGCTTAAAACCCCTACATCAAGATGAACTACCAACTGGCCCAGCAGGAACTTTTAATGAAGTTTTAATCTGTAGAATTAAACAGGTTAGAATAATATTGCTTTTTCGCATTACGAAGGTGTTCGATTACAAAATTTCTGTGTTATTGTACTCTTTTAACGCTTCGGGGGATTTGCTGACTATAAATGCTTTGAACAGTTGATCTGTCTTTTTTATAAGTTGGAGGCTTTTTTTTATTTATCCATGGTTTCCGACTTTTTTTGCATGTCTTAAATGTCTTCAACGAAAAACAAGCAACGTATATTTCAGAGATCTTTTCCATAAATAGATCATATGCCAAATCGGAGTCGCTCACTGCAAACTCAACGGCCTAATTTGATCGGCTTAAGCAGTCTCTAAAAGCAGTTAGCGTTTCAGGAGTAATAAGTCTGTATGAATATTCCGAACGCAGCTGTTTAGGTGTGTTAATAACTTGATTGACAAACATAAATATGGGCAGGTGGTCACTAATATTGTTATTTAAGGTTCCAGCACTAACAAGGGAAGAATCTAATCATCTTGTTGTGGCACCACAGGGACGAGGACAGATACGGAGAAAGACAGACCAAGTGCACACTATCAACTGTCAAAATTTATTGGGACATGTAATATATATAAAAAAAAATCCAAAAGAATACACAAAGAAACAAAAGGCAACACATGCGCACTCCGGTGCATTGCAAACCGTATCACCGTATCAAATGTTTGAGACAATCAAATTCAGCATCAAGCAGCAATAACGACGGCGCGCTTACACATTTGTCGGACGACTCTTTTCTTTTAAATGCCTCCACAATTTCTCGGGCTGCCTTGTTTCCAGATAACACGTGATTCTTGTAACAGCGGTGTGCAACCCTTGACATGCTTGGAGAAGTGTGTCCCCCACCCACCTTCGAGTGACCTGGCATGCTCACGTAGGCGCACATTAATACAGCGCCCCGTCTGACCCGTATAGTGCAGGAAAACGGAATGGTGTAAACCACCCCGCAGGCACACTCCACCCACGGATCAGAGTGCTTAACACCACACCCGTTCATCTTCGCAAGATGAATACTTACCAACTTGCCCAGTTTTCTACTCTCGAAGAATCTAAGTTGGTTATAAACAGATCTAGAAGTGTTGTTGATTGCGGGGTGATCCGCGTAGGGGGCATTATGTAGTTTTGACAGGAATGAGAGTTTTGTAGTGCTTCTAGTTCTATGCTTAGCCTTGCTACCTGCTAATATGTTAATATTGAAGTCGCCACCTATAAATAATGCATATTTTTGTTTCACTCACAAATTCTAAAAGAGAATCTAAAAAACAAAAGAACAAACTACATTAATTGAGGGAGGTCGGTAACAAACACAAAAGATTGATGTACCACATCGTACAGCGAGCGCCTCATAAAAGGGTGTGATGAAGCAGAATTCAGACATTAATTCAGAATCGATTGAGTTCGAGACTGACATTGCTACGCCACCACCTCTCTTTCCTGTGCGATTCATGTAGTACAACTTGCACATTGGAAACGCAAACACATCTTCTTTTGAGGAAAACCACGTTTCTGAAAACATGACAACATCAAAGCGTACTTGCGCTTCACTAATCGAGTTCATCCTGCTTATTTCTACCCGACCTAAGGTTAAAATGAACACAACTGAGGCATTTTCGGCAATCAGTGTCATACACGTTTTTAAGGTTCGTGACGTCTACTAGCTCAGTTGAAAAAGGAGACATGATAAAAGGAAACCAAAAGAAAGATCAGAAGGCACTGTCAAGTGAAACAGTGTCAGAGCTTATCGAGGTCAGCAGCACAACGAATGTGAACAATACTATCACCCTCTCTTTTCCTTACAAGAATCTTGCCATTGCAATGCCAAGTAAAACAGTAGTCATTGTTCATTGTTTAGCGCAGCAAAGCAGCTCTCTGTTTTGCAGGGTCTCAGTGATTGAAACACTCGATGAATTATTTCTGAGAGCTTTCCGCTTTTCTTTCTAGCCACTTATCCCGGGTTGACTGATGGGACAATCGAACAATAATTCCTGGCACTTTGGCTTTGATGGGAGCCTGTGCATAGCGCTAATGTCATTCCCTCTCAAGTCTGGCAGGTTTACCGCCTTAGCCACATCATTCAACTTAGCAAGTCCTCGTTTGGCGAAGCTTGGACGCCATGCACTTCTATGTTTAGCTTCTGGCTACGGAACTCAAGATCGTTAACAGTCGCTTTCAGAGGAAGCGCATGCCGCCTCTAGTTTGCCTACACGGCTGTTCAGACCAATGGTATCTTTTGCCTGCTTAATCTGCCGATTCAAGATGTCATCGTACTTCTGGTCCCTAATCTCGCTAACCTGGGTAGGCAGCCCAGCAAGAGCATCGAGCCTTCGAGTCAAGTCTGGCAGAAAAACAGCTCAGAATCAGGGTTCGTTTTGTCCCCACAACTGGTACATCTTGGTATTAACAAGGAATTTGGAATTAATGCTGGCGACGCCACAGGAGGAGGAAACTTACGGTTTTCAATTATAATCAGAATATTTCCGCACAACCGCATTTAGTAAATACCAGTAGCGGCTCAAGCACATACAGTACCTCGACAAAAATTTTATGTCACCAGTTTCTTGATCATTCGCTTCTTCTACAGGCATATTCCCAACTGAATGGCAATGTAAGTAGTCGGCAGTACATTGCTCCCTATAGTTGACGTGAAAAACTCTCAACGAAGTACTTGCCGCTGGATGGAAGCCCCCTCTGATTATAATGATGCTAGCGCAAATGTGGAACATCAATTGCTTCTGATTATATCTATTCGGCATTTATTGTGTAATATGCGTCTGCAGTTAAGGAATGAAAGAATCTGATGCAAACTGCAACACTGCAAACTGCAACAACACTGATGCAAAGAAAGCTTAACGGAAAAACGTTTTTGGTCTTATGTACAAGGACCCAATATCGGTACTCTGTTGGCAATTCACGGCCATATATTGGGCAAAGCATACCCAGCAAAGCGCCAATATTGGGCTTTAATGCCAGCTCAATTATTGGACGAGAAAACGTGTGTGTGTGTGTGTGTGTGTGTGTGTGTGTGTGTGTGTGTGTGTGTGTGCGTGCGTGCGTGCGTGTGTGTGTGTGTGTGTGTGTGTGTGTGTGTGTGTGTGTGTGTGTGTGTGTGTGTGTGTGTGTGTGTGTGTGTGTGTGTGTGTGTGTGTGTGTGTGTGTGTGTGTGTGTGTGTGTGTGTGTGTGTGTGTGTGTGTGTGTGTGTGTGTGTGTGTGTGTGTGTGTGTGTGTGTGTGTGTGTGTGTGTGTGTGTGTGTGTGTGTGTGTGTGTGTGTGTGTGTGTGTGTGTGTGTGTGTGTGTGTGTGTGTGTGTGTGTGTGTGATATGCGGCCATGATTAAGAAATGACCCGCTGAACTTTAGTGAGCTTAACACTAGAATTAAAGGGTTGGATGAGAGACGTTGTTCGCATGCGTATCCAGACAACACGGGCCCAATATTGGGAGTGTGTTAGCACTGGGCTGATCCTATGTCGTGCTGGACCAGCACAGCACCGATATTGGGCATAAGGTTTGTGCAGCCCGGCTGGCTTTTGACTAAATGTTGGCAATAGCTTCCACTCGCACATCGTGTTGACGAGCCCTGCGTGCGCATGAGCTGGGAGAAAAATCCACTGCCCTCTCTCCCGCAGCACACGGCCAAAGAAGGGGAGGACACCATAGTGAACGCCAGTTTCCACCTCACCCACTGGTCGGTTGCGCCTTTCGGGACAGGCACCAGCAGAACGAAGAACGTGGGTAAGTGAACGCCTACTGCACATAATCAGAAGACTGGATAACCCGTCTGTTATTACTGAAGGCCTATTACATAGCGTTGTTTTGGTTGACAGGTGAACACTCCAACGTGATTGGGGGCTAGGGGCAGAAGGTTTCAAGTAGGGCAAACAATGCAGAGGACTGCGGCTAAAATGCTGATATCTTGCTAGCGCGGTGTTAGGAAGCTTTTGCTCTTCTGTCACCTAGCTTCTGCTGGGACGAGGCACACATTTGTCACCAATTGGGTGCGTGCTTTCATTGATTGGTTAAGCGACTGCAGGGTCTTACTGCTGAACTTGCCTCAGCAAAGCACTGCTATGTAGCTGTTACGCAGTGGTTGTTCATAGCAACGCGTTGCTGTGCAGCTGTCCCGGAAAGAGCACGGCGGAGGCAAACATTGTATTGATTTAAAAATCTTTTTGCCACTCTCTTATGTGACAGTCGGTTGCAGCGCAGCCGCGGATATCGATCCACAACCAGGCACTATTTAGAATTTACTCACAAACATGTGATCGGTGTCTCCTACGAATGAACTCGTGCCGTAATTAAGTAGCAGCTTGGCAGCAATGAGCAGCGCACAAAGAACGAGGATCATAGCCCCTGGATGTCGAGATCAAAGGATGCGAAAGTAGCGGCCACAAATGAAGAAAAATAGTGCGGCGAGATATCGTGTCGAGTGACGAAACTACGTGCTCACCGCTATGGATGAATGAGGCAGGAGCTTCTCTGGAATGAGGCGCGCGCATCGCACAGAAAGAATGGCAAGCGCAGATCGCCAAGCATGAACAGGAGTCTCGCGATGCCAGCACCTGAATACGGAAAATTTGTCAACCGCGGCGAACACATATTTTTTGGCGCGCCTCACGAACCGGAGCTTTAAATTCTGAACGCCCGCGTCGGTGCGCCACCAGCGGGTACTCGACAAGGCCAGCGCACCAAACACCTTACGGGCAATTCCAGCAATCCAGCTGGTTAAGTATGAACCCTTACCAACGTGCCCAGTCGTCAACCATGTTGAATCCATGCAGCACCTGGCGGCAAAGCAAGAAACAAACTGGCTAATGAGGTCCAAGCAGCAGAAGCCCCACGCCAGCGTTGTGGGAACCGGCTAAAACAGAGCTCGTAGCACCGCGAAAAATAAGAAAAAACTAACCAGAAACCAATTCTGCGGTGCTCCGCAGTGCGTATCAGCACAGTTCCACATTATTTCATAAGTTTCCTTCGTGCTGTAGCGATCGGTACCGGAAAATCAATGCATTTTCAATGAAAGTCAGCGACGTGATGAAGATAAGTGACGACGACATTCTATATCTGTTCTCACCAGTTTTTGTTGTACGATTTCTTTCCTGGAATAAAATATGTCCTACTAATCTTACGTGTGAACAACTACGCGCAGCTTCATTGCATTTTCATTTATTAATACTTTCAGCCTATGCAGGAGTGGAGAATAAACAAAATGCCCATTAGAAAAGGGAGCAGATTTCAACAACTACAAAAGTCCGACACAAAAATGCAAGCAAATACAGTGGACGTAAAGCAGAAAATCAAACAATACAGAAAAAAAACCTTATTCTGCAGATGGACAACTTTTATATAGGTACGTTATCTTCAAAGTATGTTTTCAAGCTTTCAAGAGAGGCATATAGAGTATTACGTTTTACAATGAAGTTAGGCAGCATGTTCCACTCTTTAATCACTCGAGGAAAAAAGCTGTATTTAAAACAATCAATATGAGAACGCGGCACAGGAATATACATACTATGGCGATGTCTTGATGGCGCATTGTGGTGTATTGCAAAATAGTGTGATGTATTAATCTTAAAGTGACCATGGATTAGAAGAAAGGAATATTTCAGCCTTTCTATCTTAGTGCGGCATTCTAGTCTTTCGAGGTTGGCTGATTTGTATAATTTGTCGGTGAATCAGTTCCGCGGTATTTATTGTAGACGAAACGGGAAGCAAGTCTGAACTTTTTCAATTTTTTTTGTTAGATGAGGTGGGGGAGGTGGAGGGTAGGGTTCCCACACAATTTTTCTATATTCAAGTACCGGTCTTACCAGGGTCCTATAAGGGAGTATTTTTATATCGGGAGTTGCACTGCATTATGTGCGTATACATTATGTGCGTATTCCAGCGTGGGTCAGAACTGAAGGTCAAACCAAGATACTTTTGCTGTTGTACCCTTATAACTTGTTTACCTGCAATGTAGTAACGACATATCATAATATTTA
The DNA here is from genome assembly GCF_055883805.1 of Amblyomma maculatum. Classification (NCBI taxonomy): domain Eukaryota; kingdom Metazoa; phylum Arthropoda; class Arachnida; order Ixodida; family Ixodidae; genus Amblyomma; species Amblyomma maculatum. The sequence continues at coordinate 162,469,939 of NC_139354.1, forward strand.
TCTTCCTGGTAACAGACATGATTACTGATTTATCAGGGTTTAGTTCCATTTGCGAGTTAGCGCACCAGTTTTAAATTTCTTGTAGATTAGTATTCAGTTCTTCTTGGTCACTTGCGGACTTGATTGTTTTGTACACCACACAATCATCAGCGAAAAGCCTGACTGGAACAGTGATCGATTTTGGAAGACCATTTATAAAATATGAACCAAGAATGAAAAGGGGCACAAGACACTTCCCTGTGGCACACCTGAAAGCACTGAGGAAAAAGTCGATTTATAACCTCCGAGCTATACGAATGGAAGGAAACCAGCTTGTTATTTTGGGGTTTCCGAATATGGGCGTCAATTTTAAGGAGCAACTTCGGATGGTACACCTTATCGAATGCTTTTGCAAAATCCAGGAATATTATTTTAGTTTGACCACGGCAATTTATTCCTTCAGAAAGATCATGAATGGTTTCTATACGCTGAGTAATTGTAGAAAGGCCTTTTCGGAACCCATGTTGGAGAAGGATGAAGAATGCTATTATTTTCAAGGTACGCCATAAGCTGTTTAAATACAATGTGTTCAAGGAACTTAGAACATGTACGCAGAAGAGAGATTGGTCGGAAATTATTGATACGAGATGTAGAAACGCTCTTATGGATCGGAATAACTTTGACATGCTTCCAAGCGGACGAGAAAGACCCTGTGGTAATAGATATTTGAAAACCTTTCGTGAGGTATTTGGCAACCCACTCTGCATATCTGAACAGATCAAGTTACCGACATTCTAACGGAAATTAAGAAGAAGAAATGGACCTGGGCAGGACATGCAGTGCGAAGAGAGGAAGGCTCAGTTTTCTTCGTGTTTGTTTTTTCAGGGCCTTGGAGTAAAGGGCTTAGGCATAGTTGTGAGTCAGCGCTTGTACTGTGGCTTTCTTTTATCTTGTCCTTTGTCTTCGTGTTCGCCCTGTTTATATTAATAATGAACCTCTTCCACAGTTACAGTGAGCGTCGTTAGGTTGATATTTAAGAAAAATCAAATTACCGTGAACATACCTAAAAACTTTGAGAGTTGTCTCGTCGTCCAAAACGCGCACCACATCAATGTCAATGCTAGACAAGAAAATCTCAGCTAGTATAGTTGCCACACACGACCCAATGCAAATACCTTTGCGCTGAACAAGGTCCTGATTGTTAAAAGAAACATAGGTTCAACCAAGGTAAAGTTCAAGTAACAAAGTAATATTGTGGCACAGGTTCATACAATATTGTAACAGAATTATCACTGCAAACAACAAAGCTTCCTCTCTTAGATGGCGTTAAGGTGGGTTGTGTCACCTACATGCCTTTCAAGGGCTTCCTAAGTTAATAATTTACCAGCATCACTGAGCATTTAGTCTCGAAAACATAATTTGCCTCTCACAAAATACTTTAAATGAGAAATGGGTAATGCAGTCATCGTCATCACCATCAGCCTGACTATACCCACTGAAGGGCGAAGGCCTCTCCCATATTTCTCCACTTAACCCGGTTGTGTGCTAGCTGCATCCACTTGACCCCTGCGAACTTCTTAATCTCATCCGCCCACCTAACTTTCTGCCGCCCCCTGCTACGCTTTCCTTCTCTAGGAATCCAGTTTGTTACCCTCAGCGACCATCGGTTATCCTCTCTTCGCACTACATGTCCTGCCCAGGTCCATTTCTTCTTCTTAATTTCCGTTAGAATGTCGGTAACTTGAGTTATTTCTCTGATCCACTCTGCACGCTTCCTGTCTCTTAATGTTACCCCAACCATTTTTCGTTCCATAGCCCTCTGGGTTGTCCTCAACTTAAGTAAAACTCTCTTGGTTAGCCGCCACGTTTCAGCCCCATAGGTGAGTACAGGCAAGATGCAACTGTTGTATACTTTCCTCTTGAGCGATACCGGTAAGCTGCTAGTCATAATCTGCGAGTGCTTGCCAAATGCGCTCCATCCCAATCTTATTCTTCTTGTTATTTTCTTTTCATGGTCCGGATCTGCTGTTACTACCTGTCCTAAGTAGACATATTCGCCTACTACTTCCAGTACTTCGCTACCTAATGCAAACTGCTGTTCCTTCCCGACGCTGTTGAACATTACCTTAGTCTTCTGCATATTGATTTTCAAGCCTGCCTTTCTACTTTTCCTGTCTAGGTCATCAATCTTTATTTGCAGTTCATCCCCCGACTTGTTTAGCAAGGCAATGTCATCAGCAAATCGCAGATTACTGAGGTATTCTCCATCTAACCTTATCCCTAACTGCTCCCATTCCAAGTCTCTGAATACTTCCTCTAAGCAAGCTGTGAATAGTACTGGGGAGATTGTGTCTCCTTGCCTAACACCTTTCTTTATGGGAATTTTGTTACTTTCTTTATGCAGAACTACGGTTGCCTGGCAACCACTATATATATCTTCCAGCACTTTCACGTACGGCTCGCCTACCCCCTTATTTCGCAATGCCTGCATCACCGCCGAGGTTTCAACTGAGTCAAATGCTTTTCTTTAATCAATGAATGCTATGTATAAGGGCTGGTTATGTTCCGAGCATTTTACTATCACCTGATTGATGGTACGGATATGATCGATAGTAGAGTACCGTTTCGGAAACCCTGCTTGATCCTTTCCTTGATTGCAGTCTAAGGTTGTCCTGATTCTTTTAGCAATTACCTTAGTAAATATCTTATACATAACAGACAGTAAGCTGATTGGTCTGTAATTTTTAGGTCTTAGAGTTCCCGTTCTTATGAATGAGGATAATGTTTGCATTCTTCCATAGTTCCGGTACCGTCGATGACACCAGGCCACTGCGTATACAGGGTGGCCAGTTTTTCTAGCACGATATCCCCCCCCCCCCCCCGTCCTTCAGCAAATCTGTAGTTATCTGATCCTCTCCAGCTGTTTGCCGCCTTTTCATAGTTTCTAGTGCTTTCTTGACCTCGTCCTTCGTCACTGGTGGAACGTGTGACTGTTTTTCCCTACCGCCAATCTCATCACGGTCCTGACTGCTTTGGCTACTGTAGAGATCTTTATAGAACTCCTCGGCTACTTTGACTATGTTGTCCATATTCGTGACGACGTTGCCCGCCTTGTCCCTTATCGCATATATCTGGTTTTTGCCTATGCCCAATTTCTTCTTTACTGCTTTAAGGCTTCCCCCGTTCTTTACAGCATGCTCAATTTTCTCCATTTTATACTTCCTTATATCGGCCACCTTGCGCTTTTTGATTAGCTTTCATATCTCGGCCAATTCGATCTGGTCTGTTGGATTGGAAGCTTTCATACTCTGGCGTTTCTTAATCAAATCTTTCGTCGCCTTAGACAGCTTACCGGTATCCTCTCTAACTATCCTACCGCCTACTTCTACCGCGCACTCAGTAATGATATCCCTGAAATTATTGTTCATTGCCTCTAGGGTAATGTCGCCATCCTCAGTTAGAGCTGAATACCTATTCTTTAGCGAGATCCTGAACTCTTCTGCCCTCCCCCTCACCGCTAATTCGTTGATGGGATTCTTTCCTACTAATCTGTTGCGTTCCTTCTTCAGATTTAGGCTAATTCGGGACCTCACCATCCTGTGGTCACTGCATCGCACTTTCCCGATTACCTCTACATCTTGAACAATGGCGGAGGTTGAACACAGTATGAAGTCAATTTCATTTTTAGTCTCCCCGTTAGGACTTTTCCATGTCCATTTCGGGTTCTTCCGTTTGCTGAAAAATGTATTCATGATTCGTAAGTTATTGCGCTCTGCAAATCTCAACTAGTAACTCCCCCCTGCTGTTCCAAGAATTAGATATCCACCACCACACAAAGCCCTTACAAAGGAGGAAGCGACCGGCTGGCGCAGATTACAGACCAACTCCTTTCCTAACCTACACATACTTAATAAAATGTTCCCGACACAATACAGAGCCACCTGCCCTTGGTGCGATGCCACACCTACACTTTATCATATCACGTGGGAATGCGAACGCAACAAAGCATTCCACCAACACGAAGACCCGAGTGCGGAGCAATGGTAGAGTCGGCTCACCAGCGGCGAGCTCGCGACCCAAAGGGCCTTAGTGCAGCACGCGACTAATGCAGCACGACTCAGTGGAGCCTTGGAATAGGGGCCCACCCTTGCTGACGAGAAGCCTCAAGTCGCCAGCGCCAGAGAAGACGACGGAGACTTCACAACCGCGAAACCCTTGAAATATCCAATAAAGTTTTCACTCACTCACTCCACCTGTGCAGTCGCGGCTCAAAAGATCAAGCACATCCTGAAGAGCATCGAATATGACGCCTTTCAAATGTTAACATCCTGGGATTTGACTACTGTTGCCCAAGATGTCAGCCTTTGCCAGAGCTACGATGAGTTACGCAAGCAGCGCCTCCTCCCTCGACAGCCTTTCGCGGCTGTGGAATCACTTTCTGGCCTCTCCTCTACATCTGAGACCCCCTTGCTGCTGCAGCAGCTCAAAGACTTCATCCGGGAGGAAGTGGCTCACCAGATATCACTACTGCCCACAAGCTGAGAGCTGTGATGCAATTTGGCGCCCCTTCGACAGGTGATCACCGACCGCGTGGCCCCTTCCCTCTATTCCTACGCCAGCGCCTCAGACCGCACTAGCCGTTGAGCCCCTCGCCGACGTCCCGGTCGCTTCACTAAAGGAAAAGCGCCGCCGCTGCTGTCGCAGCACTGACGTAGGCTGTCGGCGCCGAACGACCAAGGCCACCTAGCTACCCTTTGGTGTACGCTACGCCTGCAGCGCCTGCTCACGAATTTCTTCACACACTGCAGCTCCGCATTCCTTGGCGAACAAGTGATAACCGGTTTCTTTGTTACTCCTGTGGATTTCCTGGCCATATTGCCAGGCACTGCCGAAATCGCGCTCCCGACGATTTTCTCCCGCTCTGAATGTAAGTTTCCTGGCAGCCGCCCCAAAATCAGCTGCCGATCTATCTGTCGCAAATGACCACCTTTTCTCCCTGCGGCTCAACTTCGCAGCATCTCCTCTGCGACGGTGTCCCAATCTGGCTCAAAAAGAACACTCAATGCCGCACTTCCTGAGGCGAGAACTGTAAAAGGCATCTCCCGAAAATCTGCTTGAAGTTTCTGATGCGGGACTTGTATTAGTGGCTCTGGTCGACACCGGCGCTGCTGTTTCTGCCATGGCTGCAAGTCTTTGCCGTTCATAGCGCAAAGTGACGACACCGATTTCAGGATTCTCGATGCGCGGCAAGTGCCCAGCCTGTAGAGCCTATAGCGGTGTGCACAGCTCGAGTCATCATTAAATAAGCTGTGTACGCAATAGCGTTCGTCGTTTTGCCTTCCTGTTCTCATGATCTCATCTTTGGTTGGGTTTTTCTGTCGCGTGATAATGCGGTGATCAACTGTGCTCGTGCCGAACTGGAGTTTTTTGCGCAGACAAACGATTGCCGGACGTTCGTTTTCAAAAGTAGTCGTTGCCGAGGGTATACTGATCTCTCTGTGTGCTCTTTCGTTCTTGTTCCCACCGGTTGTGCTTTCTCCCGAAGTACCGATGTACTTTTCACCACATCGCCTATCTTTCTAAACCGCAAAAATCTTCCTCTACATTACGTCGTTTTCTATATCAGCTGGCCTCACCGCGCTCTGGATTTCTAATCCGTTCTCATTTCACGTATCCCTGCGTTGCGGTGAATGCCTCGGCACCATCCAGCGCATTGATTCTATTCTCACCGCTGGCTCAAAACCCGCTTCGCAGCCCGCTGACTTGGCTGCACTCACACCGCCTAGCTGTTCTTGCGCTGGACCAGTCTTCTGCCAAGGGTTTCCTCCGCTCCATCGACGCAAGTCTTCCTGGGCCTCAACGCTCTGAACTTCTCGCACTGCTTCATCAGTTCCGTTCTTCATTCGACTCTCACCAGCCTGCTTTGAGCCCACCACAATGACACCGGTTCCCATGCTCCTCTACGCCCCTATCGAGTGTCTGCCAACGAGCGCCAAGTTATTGAAGCCGAAGTTCACACTGTGCTTTAGAATGGAGTGATTGAGCCTTCTAACAGTCCCTCCTGTTGTCCTGGTGTAGAAGAAAGACGGTTATATCATGAGGAAGTACGTCTACCCTCTTTCGCATATAGGTGATTCATTGGACTGTTTACAATGTTCTGAACTTTTCCCCTGATTTACGATTCGGTTACTGGCAGGTGCCCGTGGCTGCAAAAAGCGTCCTAAAACCGCATTTGTCACCCTTGATGGCCTCTTTGAATTTACCGTCATGCCTTTCGGTCTTTGTAATGTCCCTGCTACATCCGAGCGTATGATGCATACGATTCTGCGTGGCCTGAAGAGGAAAACGTGCCTTTGTTACCTTGACGACATCATGGTGTTCTCGCCGGACTTTGCGACCCACCTATCTCGCCTGAAGCAGGTCTTAGCATGTCTTGCAAACGCCGGTCTGCAGCTCAACTAGGCGAAAAGTCGCTTCGCTGCTCGTGAGCTAGCCATTTTATGCCACTTTGTGTCCAAGGAGGGTATACGTTCTGATCCCGCCAAACTTCGAGTTGTGACTGCGTTTCCGAAACCTACTACCATCAAGCAACTATGGACCTGTGTTCTTTCGACGTTTTATACAAAACTTTGCTTCCATTGTCGCCCCGCTGACTGAGCTCCTCTGCAATAACTCTGATATTTCGCTGTGGTCACCAGCATGCGAGGACGCCTACAACACCTTGCGCCTACTCCTCACAGCCACGCCCATCCTGCGCTATTCTGACCCTCAAGCGCCCACCGAAGTGCATACAGACGCCAGTGGTTTCGACCTCCGTGCTGTGCGTACTCAGCCCTCTGGCTACGGTGAATACGTAGTCGTTTACGCCAGCCGTACTCTCACGAAAACCGAAGCGAACTACTCTGTAACGGAAAAGGAGTGCTTGGCCATTGTTTGGGCACTCACAAAGTTTCGCCCTTACCTTTACGGCCGCTGTTTTGATGTAGTCACGGACTATCACGCCCTATGCTGGCTTCCATCGCTCAAAGATTCCTCCGGCCACTTGGCACGTTGGGCCCTGCGTCTGCAGGGCCGAACCGATCTGATTTACCGATCTGGTCGCAAACATAAAGACGCCGACGATTTGTCTCGCTCGCCACTTCCAACCGACCTTGCCAGTCTCTCCGCCTTAGACTCCGTGGAGTCATCGATCGACGACAGTGCCATGCCCGCCGAACAACGAAAGGATACATGAATCGCATCTCTTACTGTCTAACTTTCTAACCATTCAGCAATTACCCTTTCACGCTCCCTTCGCCATCAAGCTTCCCACTATAAGATTCAGGATAACCTCCTTTACCGGCGCAACTATAACTTAAGGGGACGAAAAAGACTCCTCGTGATTCCGCGCCATCTATGGACCCATATATGTACTGCTTTTCCCGCCGATCCGCAGTGCGGTCACGCCGTAGTTTTCAAGACGGACACGCAAATTCGTCTTCGCTACTATTGGCGCGATATGTAAAACTCAGTTCTTAGGTACGTTCGATCGTGCCTGACTTGCCAACACCGCAAATTTGCCTCTCACCGTTCGGCTGGTGAGTTACAGCCTCTCACATGGCCGCTTAGACCCTTCGACCGCATAGGAATCGACCTCTATGGCCCTCTTCCGTACACAGCTGATGGCAATTCATTGTCGCCATCGAGCCGAAACCGCCGCACTCCCAGCTGCAACAGCTCGCGATGTGGCCGGTTTCTTATTGAAGAACATCATTCTCTGTCACGGTGCTCCTCGTGAATTGCTCAGCGACAGAGGCCGTGCTTTCTTATCTGACGTCGTTCAAGCCCTGCTCGCTCCGTGCAAAATAACTCACCGGACTTGCACCATCTACCACCCGCAAACAAACGGCCTAACATCATCATCATCATGATCAGCCTGATTATACCCACTGCAGGGCGAAGGCCTCTCCCATATTTCTCCACTTAACCCGGTTCTGTGCTAGCTGCATCCACTTGACCCCTGCGAACTTCTTAATCTCATCCGCCCACCTAACTTTCTGCCGCCCCCTGCTACGCTTTCCTTCCCTTGGAATCCAGTTTGTTACCCTCAGCGACCATCGGTTATCCTCTCTTCGCACTATATGTCCTGCCCATGCCCATTTCGTCTTCTTAATTTCCACTAGAATGTCGGTAACTTGAATTATTTCCCTGAGCCACTCTGCACGCTTTATATCTCTTAATGTTACCACTACCATTTTTCGTTCCATAGCCCTCTGGGTTGTCCTCAACTTAATTACAACTCTCTTAGTTAGCCTCCACGTTTCAGCCCCATAGGTGAGTACGGGCAAGATGCAACTGTTCTATACTTTCCTCTTGAGCGATACCGGTAAGCTGCTAGTCATAATCTGCGAGTGCTTGCCAAATGCGCTCCATCCCAATCTTATTCTTCTTGTTATTTTCTTTTCATTGTCGGGATCTGCGGTTGCTACCTGTCCTAAGTAGACATATTCGCCTACTACTTCCAGTATTTCGCTACCTAATGTAAACTGCTGTTCCTTCCCGAGGGTGTTGAACATTACCTTAGTCTTCTGCATATTGATTTTCAGGCCTACCTTTCTACTTTTTCTGTCTAGGTCATCAATCATTATTTGCAGTTCATCCCCCGAGTTGCTTAGCAAGGCAATGTCATCAGCAAATCGCAGATTACTGAGGTATTCTCCATCTACCCTTATCCCTAACTGCTCCCATTCCAAGTCTCTGAATACTTCCTCTAAGCAAGCTGTGAATAGTACCGGGGAGATTGTGTCTCCTTGCCGAACACCTTTCTTTATGGGAAATTTGTTACTTTCTTTATGCAGAACTATCGTTGCTGTGCAGCCACTATATAAATCTTCCAGCACTTTCACGTATGGCTCGTCTACCCCCTGATTTCGCAATGCCTGCATCACCGCCGAGGTTTCAACTGAGTCAATGCTTTTTCGTAATCAATGAATGCTATGTATAAGGGCTGGTTATATTCCGAGCATTTTTCAATCACCTGATTGATGGTATGGATATGATCGTTAGTAGAGTATCGTTTCCGAAACCCTGCTTGATCCTTTGCTTGATTGCAGTCTAAGGTTGTGCTGATTCTATTAGCGATTACCTTAGTAAATACCTTATACGTAACTCACAGTAAGCTGATTGGTCTGTAATTTTTAAGGTCCTTAGAGTCCCCTTTCTTGTGAATGAGGATAATGTTTGCATTCTTCCATGGTTCCGGTACCGTCGATGACACCAGGCACTGCGTATACAGGGTGGCCAGTTTTTCTAGCACGATATCCCCCCCATCGTTCAGCAAATTTGTAGTTATCTGATCCTCTCCAGCTGATTTCCCCCTTTTCATAGTTTCTAGTGCTTTCTTGACCTCGTCCTTCGTCACTAGTGGAACATCTGACTGTTTTTCCCTAGCGCCAATCTCATTACGGTCCTGACTACTTTGGCTACTGTAGAGATCTGTATAGAACTCCTCGGCTACTTTGACTATCTTGTCCATATTAGTGATGACGTTGTCCACCTTGTCCCTTATCGCATACATCTGGTTTTTGCCTATGCCCAATTTCTTCTTTACCGCTTTAAGGCTTCCCCCGTTCTTTACAGCATGCTCAATTTTCTCCATGTTATACTACCTTATATCGGCCACCTTGCGCTTATTGATTAGCTTTGATATCTCGGCCAATTCGATCTGGTCTGTTGGATTGGAAGCTTTCATACTCTGGCGTTTCTTAATCAAATCTTTCGTCGCCTTAGACAGCTTACCGGTATCCTCTCTAACTATCCTACCGCCTACTTCTACTGCGCACTCAGTAATGATATCTCTGAAACTATTGTTCCTTGCTTCTAGGGTAATGTCGCCATCCTCGGTTACAGCTGAATACCTATTCTGTAGCGAGATCCTGAACTCTTCTGCCCTCCCGCTCACAGCTAATTCGTTGATGGGATTCTTTCCTACTAATCTGTTGCGTTCCTTCTTCAGATTTAGGCTAATTCGGGACCTCACCATCCTGTGGTCACTGCATCGCACTTTCCCGATTACCTCTACATCTTGAACAATGGCGGAGGTTGAACACAGTATGAAGTCAATTTCATTTTTAGTCTCCCCGTTAGGACTTTTCCATGTCCATTTCGGGTTCTTCCGTTTGCTGAAGAAGGTATTCATGATTCGTAAGTTATTGCGCTCTGCAAACTCAACTAGTAACTCCCCCCTGCTGTTCGAAGAATTAGATATCCACCACCACACAAAGCCCTTACAAAGGAGGAAGCGACCGGCTGGCGCAGATTACAGACCAACTCCTTTCCTAACCTACACATACTTAATAAAATGTTCCCGACACAATGGAGCCACCTGCCCTTGGTGCGATGCCACACCTACACTTTATCATATCTCGTGGGAATGCGAACGCAACAAAGCATTCCACCAACACGAAGACCCGAGTGCGGAGCAATGGTAGAGTCGGCTCACCAGCGGCGAGCTCGCGACCCTAAGGGCCTTAGTGCAGCACGCGACTGATGCAGCACGACTCAGTGGAGCCTTGGAATAGGGGCCCACCCTTGCTGACGAGAAGCCTCAAGTCGCCAGCGCCAGAGAAGACGACGGAGACTTCACAACCGCGAAACCCTTGAAATATCCAATAAAGTTTTCACTCACTCACTCCTAGAACCAATGCCATAGTCACCTACTGCCTTGTCCCCTGCCTGTTTTTTCCCTACCTTGGCACTGAAGTCGCCCATTAGTACAGTATACTGCGTCTTTACTTTTCGCATTGCCGATTCTACATCTTCGTAGAAACTTTCAACTGCCTGGTCATCGTAACTACATTTAGGTGCCTAGGCCTGTACGACCTTCAGTTTATACCGCTTATTAAGCCTAATTACGATGCCTGCCACCCTGTCATTAATACTATAGAATTCATCTATATTACCCGCTATATGCTTATTGACAAGGAAACCTACTTTTTTGTCGCCTCTCTGGTAAACCTCGATAACACAGTACATATGCCCATCCTTTAGTACAGTATATGCCTCATTCGGCCTCCTAACCTCACTAAGCCCTATGACATCCCATTTCATACCTTCTAGTTCCTCTAACAGCACTGCTAAACTAGCTTCACTAGCTAGGGTTCTAACGTTAAACGTTGCCAGGGTCAGTTTCCAATGGCGGCCTGTCCAGCGGAGCCAGAAGTTCTTAGCACCCTCTGCTGCGTCACAGGTCTGACCACCGCCGTGGTCAGTTGTTCCGCAGCCGCTGGTGACTGAGGGCCGGTGTTTTGTTGAGCTTAACATGAGAGGTAGCGGCCAATTACTGCACCAGGGTGGCCAACTCCTGTTCTGTTGAGGGAGTGCGTTTCCGGAGGTGTTCACCGGCATCAGGTCGCACCCTAAACCTGTTAATGCAATTCCATCGACACGCGGATTATTTTTTTTTTCATCCGGTGGGGAATTGCGCGGCACCGGTATTTGAACCCCGGTCCTCTAGCATGCGAGGCGGATGTTCTACCGCTACGCCACCGCTTCACCTGCATTATTTTTACCCTTTCCTAATTGGTGGAAATGACACAAATGGATGTCAGTTCGGTTGCTTCAACATCCAGTTCTGGTGCTTTCATCAATCAGGCAAGAGCAAAAATGACACTTTCAAAATTATACAGTACAGGCCCTGGCTAGCAACACAACCCTTATGCATCAAAATACCTCGACATCAAAGCCAACGCTACAGTCCACCCCCGTGACGGCTGTCTTACTCACTGCGCCAGCATCTCATAGCGGCCTAGCTATCACTGAAATTCGCATTAATCATAAAAGTAAGTAACTAAGTAGTCTTTGCTGGATGCATTCCTGCTCCTAAGGGTGAAAAAATCATTACAAGGCGCACAATAAGCACGCACAATAATGCAGTTATCAAACCACCCAAAATGATAGGGAACTGGTACGAAGCGATGCCTATCTTGTTCATCTCAACTCCATGTTTTTGTCTCTTGTCACTTTTTTATGAAAATCATGCATGACCCTCTTTTGGGTTTCAATTATGCGTGGCTAGGATATGGACAGATTTACTAGACAGGATTCGAGTAAGCAGTGAATAAGTGTATGATGTGAATCTCTCGTGATATGTATTGGACAGTCTTCAGACGCATAGTTTGCAAAAAGTAACCAATCAACAAGGTTTACTTCTTAGTCGTGAAACATAGCACTATCCTACCTCGAAGCTTTAAACCTCTAAAGCTTTAAATCTGTAAACCTGGTAAAAAGCGCCTTTTTTTAAATATTCCTGTCTTTAGAGGTGTCACTAAAGATCCGCTATGTAGCTGAGAAGCAAACATTGTGGCTTGGTAAAGACGGCATGCGCAATAAATGCAGTGAATGGGTACATTTTGATATTCCGACGGTGTGCTCCCAGCTTTGGTATCTCCATCGAAGTAGGTAGACATGCGTTACAGCCTTTTTCAGCTGACATGATAAATAAACAGCGCTAAAGACGAGGACGAAGAGCAAAAAGCAAGCAGGACCGTCCTTTTTGCTTCGTGCACTTCGTCCGCGTCTTTAGCGCTGTTCATTCATCTGTCACCGTACCAACTTCCCTAGTTGTCTCTTCTATTTTTCAGCTGCATTGTTCAAAGAACCCAATCAGAACAATGAAACTTCATAGGAGTAAATGAAGGAGCACTATGCTTCATGGAAATTGCATAAACATATATTATGGAAAAGAACTCCTCTTCAAACCACACACACACAAAATACTTTCAATATGGAGTTAGCGAGTGAAATTGGAGAAAAATAATTTATTCCTTCACAAATAGCGCGTGACGTTTTAGAATGATGTTTAAAACAAAATATTTTAATAAGAATTATAGTAATCGAATATTTAGGGGATACCCCCAAGGTGGTGAAGATTTTTAATAAGGGAGTAGTTACTCATTGGCATCCACAAACGAAAGCTGAAAAGCTTTCGCAGAAGCTTCGTAGTTAAAGAAAAATTCGTCCTGGTCCGTATCGAACCCGGGACAACCGCCGGAAGGCTTTGTCAAGTTCTCCGTGGAGCGGCCGGGACGAATGATCGGACACAGAAAATATGGGAGCTTAAGGACAGGGAGGAGACACATGAACGGTGACTTACCACAGTTTTACTTGGAACCTCCGCAGTTTTTGCTTTGTCTGCTGGGTGTGGTGCCTTGTCAAGTTCTCGGTGGGGGCGGCCGAAGCCGGGGATCAGACATGGGGTATATGGGAGGCTTAGAAGAGGGAAAGGACGGGCGATGATTTACAACAGGTTTATTTAAAACCTCCGTAGTCGTTTCTTTGTCTGCTGCGAAAGAGTGTGGCGCCTTGTGAAGTTCTCCGTGGGGGCGGAAACGAATATGGGAGGCTAAGAACAGAGAAAGGAACCACGAGACACACAAGCGGTGACTTAACACAGTTTTACTTGGAACCTCCGCAGTTTTTGCTTCGTCTGCTGGGTGTGGTGCCTTGTCAAGTTCTCGGTGGGGGCGGCCGAAGCCGGGGATCAGACATGGGGTATATGGGAGGCTTAGAAGAGGGAAAGGACGGGCGATGATTTACAACAGGTTTATTTAAAACCTCCGTAGTCGTTTCTTTGTCTGCTGCGAAAGAGTGTGGCGCCTTGTGAAGTTCTCCGTGGGGGCGGAAACGAATATGGGAGGCTAAGAACAGAGAAAGGAACCACGAGACACACAAGCGGTGACTTAACACAGTTTTACTTGGAACCTCCGCAGTTTTTGCTTTGTCTGCTGGGTGTGGTGCCTTGTCAAGTTCTCGGTGGGGGCGGCCGAAGCCAGGGATCAGACATGGGGTATATGGGAGGCTTAGAAGAGGGAAAGGAAGGGCGATGATTTACAACAGGTTTATTTAAAACCTCCGTAGTCGTTTCTTTGTCTGCTGCGAAAGAGTGTGGTGCCTTGTGAAGTTCTCCGTGGGGGCGGAAACGAATATGGGAGGCTAAGAACAGAGAAAGGAACCACGAGACACACAAGCGGTGACTTAACACAGTTTTACTTGGAACCTCCGCAGTTTTTGCTTTGTCTGCTGGGTGTGGTGCCTTGTCAAGTTCTCGGTGGGGGCGGCCGAAGCCAGGGATCAGACATGGGGTATATGGGAGGCTTAGAAGAGGGAAAGGACGGGCGATGATTTACAACAGGTTTATTTAAAACCTCCGTAGTCGTTTCTTTGTCTGCTGCGAAAGAGTGTGGCGCCTTGTGAAGTTCTCCGTGGGGGCGGAAACGAATATGGGAGGCTAAGAACAGAGAAAGGAACCACGAGACACACAAGCGGTGACTTAACACAGTTTTACTTGGAACCTCCGCAGTTTTTGCTTTGTCTGCTGGGTGTGGTGCCTTGTCAAGTTCTCGGTGGGGGCGGCCGAAGCCAGGGATCAGACATGGGGTATATGGGAGGCTTAGAAGAGGGAAAGGACGGGCGATGATTTACAACAGGTTTATTTAAAACCTCCGTAGTCGTTTCTTTGTCTGCTGCGAAAGAGTGTGGTGCCTTGTGAAGTTCTCCGTGGGGGCGGAAACGAATATGGGAGGCTAAGAACAGAGAAAGGAACCACGAGACACACAAGCTGTGACTTAACACAGTTTTACTTGGAACCTCCGCAGTTTTTGCTTTGTCTGCTGGGTGTGGTGCCTTGTCAAGTTCTTGGTGGGGGCTGCCGAAGCCAGGGATCAGACATGGGGTATATGGGAGGCTAGAGAGGTAGAGGGAAAGGAAGGGCGATGATTTACAACAGGTTTATTTCAAACCTCCGCAGTCGTTCCTTTGTCTGCTGAGAAAGAGTGTGGTGCCTTGTGAAGTTCTCCGTGGGGGCGGAAACGAATATGGGAGGCTAAGAACAGAGAAAGGAACCACGAGACACACGAGCGGTGACTTAACACAGTTTTACTTGGAACCTCCGCAGTTTTTGCTTTGTCTGCTGGGTGTGGTGCCTTGTCAAGTTCTCGGTGGGGGCGGCCGAAGCCAGGGATCAGACATGGGGTATATGGGAGGCTTAGAAGAGGGAAAGGAAGGGCGATGATTTACAACAGGTTTATTTCAAACCTCCGCAGTCGTTCCTTTGTCTGCTGAGAAAGAGTGTGGTGCCTTGTGAAGTTCTCCGTGGGGGCGGAAACGAATATGGGAGGCTAAGAACAGAGAAAGGAACCACGAGACACACAAGCGGTGTCTTAACACAGTTTTACTTGGAACCTCCGCAGTTTTTGCTTTGTCTGCTGGGTGTGGTGCCTTGTCAAGTTCTCGGTGGGGGCGGCCGAAGCCAGGGATCAGACATGGGGTATATGGGAGGCTTAGAAGAGGGAAAGGAAGGGCGATGATTTACAACAGGTTTATTTCAAACCTCCGCAGTCGTTCCTTTGTCTGCTGGGAAAGAGTGTGGTGCCTTGTGAAGTTCTCCGTGGGGGCGGTAAGGAATATGGGAGGCTAAGAACAGAGAAAGGAACCACGAGACACACAAGCGCTGCCTTACCACAGTTTTACTTGGAACCTCAGCAATTTTTGCTTTGTCTGCTGGGTGTGGTGCCTTGTCAAGCTCTCGGTGGGGGCGGCCGAAGCCAGTGATCAGACATAGGATATATGGGAGGCTTAGAAGAGGGAAAGGACGAGCGATGATTTACAACAGGTTTATTTCAAACCTACGCAGTCGTTCCTTTGTCTGCTAGGAAAGAGTGTGGTGCCTTGTGAAGTTCTCCGTGGGGGTGGTAACGAATATGGGAGGCTAAGAACAGAGAAAGGAACCACGAGACACACAAGCGCTGCCTTACCACAGTTTTACTTGGAACCACAGCAATTTTTGCTTTGTCTGCTGGGTGTGGTGCCTTGTCAAGCTCTCGGTGGGGGCGGCCGAAGCCAGTGATCAGACATGGGATATATGGGAGGCTTAGAAGAGGGAAAGGACAGGGCGATGATTTACAACAGGTTTATTTCAAACCTCCGCAGTCGTTCCTTTGTCTGCTAGGAAAGAGTGTGGTGCCTTGTGAAGTTCTCCGTGGGGGCGGTAACGAATATGGGAGGCTAAGAACAGAGAAAGGAACCACGAGACACACAAGCGCTGTCTTACCACAGTTTTACTTGGAACCCCAGCAATTTTTGCTTTGTCTGCTGGGTGTGGTGCCTTGTCAAGCTCTCGGTGGGGGCGGCCGAAGCCAGTGATTAGACATAGGATATATGGGAGGCTTAGAAGAGGGAAAGGACGAGCGATGATTTACAACAGGTTTATTTCAAACCTCCGCAGTCGTTCCTTTGTCTGCTGGGAAAGAGTGTGGTGCCTTGTGAAGTTTCCGTGGGGGCGGTAACGAATATGGGAGGCTAAAAACAGAGAAAGGAACCACGAGACACACAAGCGGTGACTTACCACAGTTTTACTTGGAACCTCCGCAGTCTTTGCTTTGTCTCCTGGGTGTGGTGCCTTGTCAAGTTTTTGGTGGGTGTGGCCGAAGCCAGTGATCAGACATGGGATGTATGGGAGGCTTAGAAGAGGGAAATGACGGGCGATGATTTACGACAGGTTTATTTCAAACCTCCGCAGTCGTTCCTTTGTCTGCTGGGAAAGAGTGTGGTGCCTCGTGAAGTTCTCCGTGGGGGCGGTAACGAATATGGGAGGCTATGAACAGAGAAAGGAACCACGAGACACACAAGCGGTGACTTACCACAGTTTTACTTGGAACCCCCGCAGTTTTTGCTTTGTCTCCTGGGTGTGGTGCCTTGTCAAGTTTTTGGTGGGTGTTGTCGAAGCCAGTGATCAGACATGGGATGTATGGGAGGCTTAGAAGAGGGAAATGACGGGCGATGATTTACGACAGGTTTATTTCAAACCTCCGCAGTCGTTCCTTTGTCTGCTGGGAAAGAGTGTGGTGCCTCGTGAAGTTCTCCGTGGGGGCGGTAACGAATATGGGAGGCTAAGAACAGAGAAAGGAACCACGAGACACACAAGCAGTGACTTACCACAGTTTTACTTGGAACCTCCGCAGTCTTTGCTTTGTCTCCTGGGTGTGGTGCCTTGTCAAGTTTTCGGTGGGTGTGGCCGAAGCCAGTGATCAGACATGGGATGTATGGGAGGCTTAGAAGAGGGAAATGACGGGCGATGATTTACGACAGGTTTATTTCAAACCTCCGCAGTCGTTCCTTTGTCTGCTGGGAAAGAGTGTGGTGCCTCGTGAAGTTCTCCGTGGGGGCGGTAACGAATATGGGAGGCTAAGAATAGAGAAAGGAACCACGAGACACACAAGCGGTGACTTACCACAGTTTTACTTGGAACCTCCGCAGTCTTTGCTTTGTCTCCTGGGTGTGGTGCCTTGTCAAGTTTTCGGTGGGTGTGGCCGAAGCCAGTGATCAGACATGGGATGTATGGGAGGCTTAGAAGAGGGAAATGACGGGCGATGATTTACGACAGGTTTATTTCAAACCTCCGCAGTCGTTCCTTTGTCTGCTGGGAAAGAGTGTGGTGCCTCGTGAAGTTCTCCGTGTGGGCGGTAGCGAATATGGGAGGCTAAGAACAGAGAAAGGAACCACGAGACACACAAGCGGTGACTTACCACAGTTTTACTTGGAACCTCCGCAGTCTTTGCTTTGTCTCCTGGGTGTGGTGCCTTGTCAAGTTTTCGGTGGGTGTGGCCGAAGCCAGTGATCAGACATGGGATGTATGGGAGGCTTAGAAGAGGGAAATGACGGGCGATGATTTACGACAGGTTTATTTCAAACCTCCGCAGTCGTTCCTTTGTCTGCTGGGAAAGAGTGTGGTGCCTCGTGAAGTTCTCCGTGGGGGCGGTAACGAATATGGGAGGCTAAGAACAGAGAAAGGAACCACGAGACACACAAGCAGTGACTTACCACAGTTTTACTTGGAACCTCCGCAGTCTTTGCTTTGTCTCCTGGGTGTGGTGCCTTGTCAAGTTTTCGGTGGGTGTGGCCGAAGCCAGTGATCAGACATGGGATGTATGGGAGGCTTAGAAGAGGGAAATGACGGGCGATGATTTACGACAGGTTTATTTCAAACCTCCGCAGTCGTTCCTTTGTCTGCTGGGAAAGAGTGTGGTGCCTCGTGAAGTTCTCCGTGGGGGCGGTAACGAATATGGGAGGCTAAGAACAGAGGAAGGAACCACGAGACACACAAGCGGTGACTTACCACAGTTTTACTTGGAACCTCCGCAGTTTTTGCTTTGTCTCCTGGGTGTGGTGCCTTGTCAAGTTCTCGGTGGAGGCGGCCGAAGCCAGTGATCAGACATGGGGTATATGGGAGGCTTAGAAGAGGGAAAGGACGGGCGATGATTTACAACAGGTTTATTTCAAACCTCCGCAGTCGTTCCTTTTTCTGCTGGGAAAGAGTGTGGTGCCTTGTGAAGTTCTCCTCGGGGGCGGTAACGAATATGGGAGGCTAAGAACAGAGAAAGGAACCATGAGACACACAAGCGGTGACTTACCACAGTTTTACTTGGAACCTCCGCAGTTTTTGCTTTGTCTGCTGGGTGTGGTGCCTTGTCAAGTTCTCGGTGGGGGCGGCCGAAGCCAGTGATGAGACATGGGATATATGGGAGGCTTAGAAGAGGGAATGGACGGGCGATGATTTACAACAGGTTTATTTAAAACCTCCGCAGTCGTTCCTTTGTCTGCTGGGAAAGAGTGTGGTGCCTTGTGAAGTTCTCCGTGGGGGCAGTAACGAATATGGGACGCTAAGAACAGAGAAAGGAACCACGAGACACACAAGTGGTGACAGTTTTATTTAGAACCTCTGCGCGGAATATATAAAATCACGCATGCACGGCATCCGGAACATTCAGGTGCTGGCGGATCTCTGGCCGATTTTCGAAATAGAACTGTCAGCGCTCGTGTGTCTCGTCTATCGTTTTCATGTGTCCTCATCCTTTCCGTGCTGTTCATTCCTGTTCTGCCGTAACATGTGTCACGCATTTATTGCATCCCACGAACGTATCACCAAATACTTGAATAAAGCGCGCCAATAAATAAAGTTGTTAAGATATTTGGTCGAAAATTTGATGCCTTATAACAAATTAATCTGCCTTTCGATGACTGCTGAGAATTTATGCATAATTTTTATATTCACTGCAGCAAGTTATTTGGACTGCAATTTCAAATGTCGGCCATACGCTTTGAAAAAGTGACGTCGCTCAACGGTGTTTTCTGTACTGAAGGCGCCAAGCAGGACTCCATACAAATTCCCCGCTGTATAAAAGTGAGACGTAACCTCTCTGGCACACACGGCAACTGCTTTAGTGTAGATTTTTATATTTTTTTATATTTTGCCTCGTGAATTAATGTAAGGGCATTTATTCGAGGAGTCACGCCTTTGCGATGTGACGGTGTCTCCTTCTCCGCAGGTTACGTGTTCGGCGGTGAAGTGCTCAGGTTCTTCCACGGTGGTGACGAGTGCCTCACCATTCCTCCCAACTGGAGCGAGGAGACCAGCCAGAAGTGAGTTCACAACAATGGCTCACTCTATTCGACGAGAACCCTGCAGTGTTCTCCTCTACGTTCAGGCCAGCTGTAAAGCATACACTCTGATTCTTATTTTAAACAATCGCAACTCACCTCCTCTGAGTTAAATTTATGTTTGCTTTTTAGGTCAAACTCCACCAACTTGGAGGGTGCCAAGATTACAATGACTGTTTTGTTTCATTTAGGGATGACGCGTAGCATTGCTCTCGCGATGTCTTTATTAACGTTCGCCATTGCTACATGTGGCACCATTATCTACACAACACTTGCGGGAGCTGAGCAATAATAAAGAACCCTTCAAATAACCGGTCCTACCATCTCTTTCTCTCTCCCAGCATCATCGTCTACGAAGGCGGCGCCGTCCTGAACCAAGCTCGTTCGCTGTGGAGGCTTGAGTTAGTGCGCACAAAGTGAGTAGAGCTCCACTCTGTTCTGTTACACCTCCTCGATATGATTTGAATGCAGCTGTGCCTCATATTACGCCTTTCTAGGCCGTGGGCGCGGTATCTGTGCGCTGATGTGTCAATCATCCTGATGACGTCAGCATAAAAATAAAATCATTCATTGGGAATCGAACCTCCGTTCTCGGATCCTCAGCCGAGCGCTTTCCTCGGAGCCGAGCCGAGTGCCCGGGATCGTGAAACGCTTGTCTACAGTGAGGATGATAGTAGCGATGACAATGATGAAAGTAGCAATGATATTGAATGTGCATTTAGCTGATTATAATAACAAACGTGATGAACCGTATGCAGCCATTCGCATTTCTGCTGCGTCGATTCCACAGTGCTCTCGGAACTTCTTTTTTTTTTCTTTAAATTTTGCTCAAGGAGTTCACAGCGGCGTAATGAGCGCGTCGATGATAGGCCATGTCTAAAGGCTGCGGCAGTAATCACTGCCGCAGCCCGCAAACGGGCTCGCTGCATTCAACCAGTGCGCTCCAACTGCGAGCGTTCGCAGGCGTTGCTGCTGGCGCGACTTAATGAGCCAATGTCTACGCCGGATTTATCGCGTTTCGGGGCTGCTTCGGCGTTGGGCTCTGGTGCGGGTTATTTCTGCAGCGGCCGCGACTCTTCGCATTCACCCACGTAAAAATGATCCTTGCAATCCTTATGCGATAAATGCGTTTTTTTCGCCACATGCTTCCAAAGGTGCCGACGACCAAAATGCAGGATCACATCGTCCGCTGCTTGTGCATGCATCTGGCGGGATAATTTCACATTCTGTAGTCAGCTGCGCCGAAAGCGATCGAAGATTGAAGAAATGAGATCGAAGATTACAACATCTGCCAGCTTCCTAGTTTTACCACACCGTCGGCGCATATTTAGTCATATTGGCTGGTGGTATGTACGCACGGTCCACAAGGGGCTCAAATCAAATTTCAGTCCGAGAACCTTATCAACGGTACTATAATAATTTATCCGCTCTCTGAGTATATGTTCTGAATATTAATCACCCTATCATCGCTGCATGATCATCACCAGGCAAGACTTAGTAAATTGAAGAACTACTAGTTCATAGTGATTTATCTCTTTTCGAGGAAATAAAAACCATTTTCACAGCAGTTTGTAAACGGAAGCAATCGAAAATTTGTTGTGTTATCGCGGTGAATCCAGTACAGCATTTAACTAAGTTGATGACATCACGACGTTCAGTTAACATTGTGGGGTTCTGCCAATCCTGCTAACCTTCTACACTCCCAGCTTCCTTTATGCAATATTAAGAGTATTCTCTTACACGTGCGTACATGTTACCACCGGCCTGAATTAATGTACTGAAATTTTTCTGGCCAACCTTCAGAATGATTCTTCTGTTTGGGATCACCAAATTAAACAGAATTCACCAAAAATCGCTCTGCTATTTTCATTTGTGCAATTATTCTCGCTTTGCCAGTGTAACATTTATGAAAAAAACAACAACAACAACAACCGATCTTCCCGTTCTTTCTTTACGCAGTCGAATATCTCGTTTATTTCCTTTTCACAAAGCTTTTTTTACCAATGAAGAGGTGAGACAATCACGTTTTATTACCCCTATTTACATTTAGTTTCGCATGAACCACAACTTCAAGGTTGGCGGGGCAAAGTGTCGAAGCAATCGTAATTTTTATTCCTTTCTTCAAACGACCAGCACTGACTAAAACCACCTTCCCATCTCCGTGTGTCCATCACCACAACAGTAGGCTTCAAGTCTGCTTTATGTAATTATCTTCATAAACTTGCCCAGTACACTTGTATTCTTTCTTTTTGTTATTGTTGTTTTTTACCACCCACTCCTAACCAACGACCCTGAGAGCAAATAAATAAAATGAAATGAAAGCATGCATCTTTAGCTGAGATATGTACTAGTAGCGCAGACAGAGAGTACTATTCCAAGCACCTTTAGCCATTGGTAACCAAGTTACCTGCAGAAATGATTGTCAGAAATGAAGCGAATTTAAGTTGAGTAAAGCCGAATTCTGCGATACAAATCGAACACAGCCACTAAGTAACGCATGCGCAGTGCGATTGGGATAATCATGAAATTGAAAAGGGCCTTCTGCTTCATATCAAAAGCACATAGGGACCTTGCGCTGGAGTGTTGAGTAGGGTGGCGCCGCCTCGTGGCAGCCAAGAAAAGCCTGACTGGGTAGTACAACGGCGGCTCTGCCTATGCTACAGCGCATATCTCGCAGGCTTTCTACGTCGATTCTTGCTTCTTTTTGCCGCTTCGTGAACGTTAAAAGAGTCGTCATGCATCATGGACATCGTTGTGAACCAGCAGTAGCCTAACGTTAAAGAAGAAGAAGAAACGCCTTCCGGCGAAATGCTCTAAGCGTGCGCCATGGATCTTGCCGTCCCGAAACATCGTCACCGCTTGCGTCGTAGGGCGCCACCGACAAGTTAACAATTTCATTGTTCAACTCTACTCCCTTCTTTCAAGCCGCACGAAACGGGGCTACGGTGCGATTGGTACGGGCGGTCATGCACTGGTTAGAGAAACCGCGTTCGCTCTAAGCTGGACTCTCCGCCGGCTCAGAGCTGAAATATATTTGTGATCGAGAGTGAAACCGTCCGTTATGTTTTCGGCAGCTGTGCAAGTAAGAACTGCACGTCAAGCAACGAAAGGTGTGAGGACGATAAACTAGAGTTTACTGAAAATGTTTGCTATCTCGATGAAAGCAGCCATTCGCTTTAGAGAGAAGCAGTAATAGACGTCATTTGGGGCATATCTATAATTACTAAGCAGCCGAAAATAGCATTTCGGTCATGCACTGTGCGTTCTTGATCTGATAGTGCACTCATTCTAATATGCAAAGTCCCCATTGTCCCTAACAGGCAAAAACTTTGGCTCGAGAGCTGCAAGAACATAAATCATGTATAGTTGAGCAGTAAAACGAGGTCAGCGTGCCTTCTGACATCTGCACCCAACGACGAACAGAAGTGCCTGCCGCGGTGTAATTCGAACGTATCTGCAGTCCCAGCTTCAGCTTTCTGGGGGACTTTCCAATACGTGGACTGTATTTCCAAACATTACGAGCGTCACTTATCAGCTAAACAGTGCGTAAAAAGCAAAAACCAGCTTAGGAATAACTTACAAGCTCACATGCATGCATTGAACGGAACGGCCCGTGCACGGCCGGCTCATGGTGCCCATCGGAAGGACTTTTTGTGCCTCGGAGGGGTTATTTACGCTGCCTATCCGTGTTGTGGTTTCGTGGATTCACTTGCTTAAGCTCAGCTGCGTGTAAAGCTTTCGTAGAGCTCCACGAATTCGCGTCACACTCGCCTGGCTATATCGACTGGCAGCGCGCCGAGACTTCGCCTCCGATTGCTGCCTGACCGTTGGATTATTTATTGCCTTTGTTTACGTCGTGACAGCCCTAAAAGAATTTTCACCGCCTTAAATTCGTTGTAATTCATACATAATAGAAATTAAAGTGGTGGATCCATACTGACTCCATGCATTCGAATGCAGACGCCGGGTATTTGTACTACCCAGCTAGGGGGCGCTTTTTAGCACCGTTTTCGCGGCGCCCCCTGGGCAGCGCAAGGCTCCTATTGCAGGAACAGAAGCTAAAAACAGTACGCATACATCTCGAAATAACAGAAGCGTTACGCACAATAAAGCGAGGAAAAGACTTACTCGTAACTCAAAGGTTCAATATATACACACGCCACCATCAATTCCGATCACATGTGCGGGAAAACGTCATTCATGTAGTGTCCTCGATCACCTGGTGAAACCAGAGAGTGCACTGCGGTAGTGGCGACCCGAGAATGGGCAACATCGAGGAAAAAATGCACCCCAACGGGGGCGTGCCACCTTTCTTCTGGAGAGCGTGATCTGTCCAAGCTCTTTGCTTCCCACAAATTGATTTTATAATAAGCGGCACGAAGCATATGATTTGTAGATGTTTGTGGAAGAACCTAATTAAGTTATAGAATCCAAGTAACTTGCCAGAGCGTGCTTTGTTTCCTGACTAATATGAAGGCTAGATTGCTACTTTGTCCCCGCATACCGCATGAAGTCGTGGTTACTCAAAACCATGCTGGTTTAAGCTACATGAAAGGACGCGTTCATCAGCTGTCTTCATTGGTTAAGGGCCCCTGTGTACCTTAGAACCGAGTTCAGCACAATGGAAAGTTAGTCTAATTGAAGACCATTCATGATGAACAAGTGGGCGCGAACGGAACGTAGACACAGGCGCCTGTCCTGTTTTCTCCTTTGCTGCGTCTATATGTTCCGTTTGCGCCCTAATATTCATCGTGTTATAACAGTCACTTTTCATACTCGCGGATCATTTTGTAGCAGATACTCCGGCTCACTAAGAAAGGCTTTGGTAACAGAAAATAAATTACCATTTCACGTGTAAAAGGCGCGTTACTCGTTTCTCGTTGCCAAGACCTTGCTCACATGGTGCTATGCCAAGCAGGGAATCGCAAACAGACGCTCTATCCGATTTCGTTGAGACGCCTGACGATTGAAAAGATCAGAGAGCTGTTCAACTTGCGAGCGTTCTTCGCTGTCAGACAAACTTGTCAGAAGTTCGAGCGGCAATCCGTATTCTTTGACCATCTCTGCGTGCAGACGCCAGCGCACTGAGCGGGACAAAATGGCATCTCCACCACGCTGAAGCCGTGCCAGGACAGTCTGGTTGCGTGACGGTGCAAAAACTTTCCGGTCCGGGTGCGCTTCCGGTGATCGAGATAACGGGTGGTTGATAGAGGACGTTATAAAAATATATCTTCCTTCCGGAAAGGCTAACCGAAGGATCACTCACACATATGTTCGCGTATTTTGATATAAAAAAACATTCCCCTATCGTCCGCGTTAACCGGTCCAGGTGCGTCGAGCACTCGTACTCGGACATCTCGTCGACCGCGACAGCGTTCGGCCCAATCTGCAGAAGACTCCAACGACCCCGGACCCAAAAGAGCTCCACAGTTTTTTAGGGCTGTGTTCTTACTTGCAACGGTTCATCCCGCGATTTGCTGTCATAGCCTACTCTCTGACGTCCCTTCTCCAAAAGGTCGCCCATTTAGACTGAGCCCCTCAGGCTGTGATGTGTCTTTTCACCAGTCGCATCCCATACTGGAACTAAAAATGATAGGGTTAACGTTAAGAGATAGAAAACGTGCCGAGTGGGTCAGAGAAATAGCACATGTTACCGACATTCTAGTGAAAATGAAGAAAAGAAATGGACATGGGCAGGACATGGGCAGGACATGTAGTGCGAAGAGAGGAGGATAACCGATGGTCGCTGAGGGTAACAAACTGGATTCCAAGGGAATGAAAGCGTTGCAGGGGCGGGATAAAGTTAGGTGGGCGAATGAGATAAAGTTCGCAAGGGTCAAGTGGATGCAGCTGGGAGAGGCCTTCGCCCTGCAGTGGGCTGATGATGATGATGATCATCTTATACTCCAGCACTTCAGTCCCTCCGCTCCGACGGAAGTCCACACTGACGCAAGTGAGATTCGTTCGGAAACCGGGAAGCCCGTATTTGCCCTCAGCAAACCTGAGTGCAACTACACATTTACGGCGCAGGAGTTTTCGTCGTTCAACGATTTCGATGCCATTTCACGGTTGTGATGGACCATCATGCCCTGTGTCAAACTTCGTGATCCATCTGGTCGACGCTGAGCCCTTCATCTGCAGGAGTACGACTTGACTGTCTCGTACAAGAGTGGCCACAAACACGCCGAAACAGACTTTCTCATCTTCCCTTCCCACGATCGAATTAGACTCTATCACTACATCGCCTCCGTCACGCCCGAGTTTCCTGATGCTTCGGCTCTGCGGACTGCGCAAGCGACCGACTCGAGCCACTGCTTGCGGCAGAGCGGGATTCCGCAACTACCAGCCCTTTCTGTCTTCGTGCTGGTACAAAACGGCTTACTCAAACATCGAAAAGAATTTCTGCTGGTGATTCCCGAGAGCCACCATGCACGGCCACCCTACTTCCTTTGTACGAAGGCTCCACTGTGCCCGTGATCGGTTTTATTGGCCGAAAATGCACTAGACGACTGAGCGAGCTGCGCTGAATCCTAGGGGCACAAACGCACCTCGTTAACGTCACAGGGCCTGCTGCATTCAGTGACTACGTGGTGCTTTTGAGAAAATCGGAATCAACCTTATGGGTTCCTTCCCGAAGTCTTTCGACGGAAATCGTTGGATCATGGTTTCTGCAGACTACCTCACCCGCTACTGCGAAACGGCCGCTCTTCCTTCAGCCACGTCCACCGGTCCCTTCTGTCATGCCGCGCCGTGGACAATCATCAGTGACGAGGTTACTCGACAGATGTTATGGAAGAGCTTCTATATTTGTGTGCGTGGCATTTTTGACCCACTACACCATATCACCCTCAAACCAATGATTTCATGGAGAGCACAAACCGCATACTCGTCAACACGCTTTTTATGCACGTCACATCTGACCACAGGAACTGGGATACCATACTGCTGTTTATAACATTTGCCTTAAACACTGCAACGCATGACGCGCCCCTCGGTATTCATTCCTTACTACGTCCATGACGTGCACCGCCGAAACTCTGTCGGGAAGGAGAGGCTCGCCGTCCCGCCCGTTTGCGGATCCTCGCTTCGCAAGAGCATTCCAAAGCTCAGTATAACAGCCGGTATCGCCTAGTGCCCCTGGAGAGGCTTTGACGAAATCTCCGGAAGCGTGAGTTAGCGGCAATAAAGTTTGGCGATTAGCTGTCATCGACCGCTTCAGCGAGCTGAACTACCGAGTAGCACCCATGACCGCAAGTCACTCAACGAGAACGGAAGTCGACCATGTCGCTCGGGTGAAGCCACTACCGTGGGAACGACAAACTACCTCGCCCGTGGGCTTCAGCTGCCCAGGGGGAAAATGTAGCAGTCTTGAAGACGTTGAAGAGAATATATCAAAGGACAAGTAAAAAGACGTATGGGTAAGCCCTCGTGTCGGACGCGCAACCGTTAACCCGCTGACAACTCTGCCTTCTATCTTTTCGGCACTCCGGCAGCAAATCTCCGTCGTAACATTACTATAAAATTAATCTATGTTTACCAGCTATATGCTTATCGACAAGGAACCCTATTGCTAGTTCTCGTGGGTCCGGTAACCGTCTATAACACAATACGTGCCCGCCCTTAAATACAGTATATGCCTCATTCAAGTTCGCTGCCTCACTAAGCCCAGATATCCCATTTCATGTCAACCAGTTCCTTGAAGAGAACTGCTAAACTAGCCTCACAAGCTAGAGTTCACTTGCTAGTGAAGCTGCAAATTGCCACCGAATCTCAACCGTCTATCCTTAAAAAGCTCCAGTTCGTCAATCACCTTACGTACGACGTTTCCGTAGTCATTGAGAACAATTAAATAGTCATCTACGTATCGCAAAGCCTTACTCGTTAGGCCTTCCGAGCACCGAGTTATTGTTTGTCCACAGAGCCCAGGAAAATGCTGCTAATAGCAGGGGCTAACTTAGACTTAATGCAAACACCTGCCCTCTGAACGAAAAAAAAGAATGTTGTCATGGCCAATCATAATGGACTTCACATGAAACGAAGGTTTTTCTTAAAATTGATAAAAAAATACGTCATAGTTCAATAAGGGCTCTTTCATCATTGTCTTCAGTTATGCATGACTAGACACACTTAATTAGTTTGTCTTACGGCATTGATTAATACAAGCCTTCAACGTGTATACTGGGAAATTACTCTGCCCTGGGTTCTCGTCCGTCAAATACGTGATCAAGACTGAACGGGTCGTCAATAATCAAGGAATGTATTTCTGCAAATACCTCAAGACGACGTCCTGCCATGAGTTCCTCTCCTTTCCTTAAGACAGCGTCCTAACATGAGTTTCTAACATGAATTCCTACATTACTAACATAATGTTAGTAATGTAGAAACAAAAAATTAATAAATAGAATGATGGTATAGTTAACCAATCTATATCAATAATTAGAATTAGGGGCAGCTACTATCAGCCCGTTTCAAAGGGGACGCTCATATATTCCATCCATCCATCCATCCATCTTCTACTGATGGGCATGTCCTTCTTGTTGTCTTCACGCTGAAGAATGCCTCTTGATGTGTAGTCGAAGCCGCCTTTGCCGATAATGCAAGATGTAGAAGAAGAATAAGGAAGTAATGACTCATTCACATTCACCAAAGCGGAGTCATACGGCTACAACAGAAAGGTATACAGCTTTCTCGCTCTACGAAAAGAACTAACTAAGGAAGGCCAGTGGATCAGGGAATCGATAACAACTCTAAGTGGCAACTGTGTTGGACTAATATTTAAGGGAATCCCTCAATACGGAGAAGATTTATCAAGGGAGTAATTACTCACTGACATTCACCCAAGTGCAGTCGTGTACGGCTACAAAGGAAGGCTCTTGGTTTTCCTTTGTAGCCGAATGGACGCGCTTGGGTGGATGTCAGTAATTATTCCCTTATTAAAATCTACTCAAACTCCCTGAATATTCATCTAAGACGCAGAGGATTGTCTTGCAAAAGTGTCTCGGCTAGCTTCTTAAACCAGAAATGCACCTGCTCAGAATCTTCGCCACCGCCCCGCTTGCCTTTTCTCTTAACATGCTATCTGGCATAACGGCGAAATGCCATACTTGTATGCTACCAAAGAACCTAGGTCGTTCTCCAGCATGTAATCAACAAGTCGATGCGTGCTGCCGCGTTTCCTTTCCTGGCTTCCGCACTCTGTAGCAAAGAGACGCACTCATCTGCGCACCTAGATCAAAAGTCACTGGGAACACGGCAGCAGACGGACTTGGCAAAAGCAAGCTCTTAAGTGGGATGGAGGTCAGGCTGAAATAAAACTTTGGCCCCACTGCAAAATCTTATGGTAGTCCCCGGCAATAGGTCCTTAGAATGGCGATATTTTCTTCTCTCGTGGCCTTCTATCACCCCTGGTACCTGGCCTTTACCACAGGTCATTAGCACCGTTGTCGCCAACCACTTTCTAAACACCCCCTGTTAAGGAGTCCACCAGGCTCAGGTGATGTTAAAAAAAATTTGATGTCACCACCACTCGGAGCAGAAAAACTTCGTCCCCCTTCTTGCATGACCTCTTGAAGGCTCCATAAAATACAGCGTCTCAAGGCCTTCCAGGCAAGTGTCTTGGCCATACGGCGATTAGCGATGCGATTACTGCCGGAGTTGAGGGTGGTTAATGTGAGGCGCTTCCGGGAAAGCTGGTACTTGAAGCAATTTGGTAGCGCATTGTCGGAACTGCAGCAAACACCAAGACATGCTATGTTACTCTCGAGAACAAGTGTTCCGTCTATCACCGAGATTGGTTAGTACGGACAGTAGTGGGATTTTTTCATATCGAAATACCGCAACACATGTGTTAGTGATCCTCCGGTTAGTCTTCATCGAAGGCAGATATGTTTCTTAGATACACGAATGGCGAATGCAAGATAACGCCTTCCTGGGCACATGATTTCTTGTGTTCGCATGTATATGGAACTTTCCAAAGGTGTGAGTAAGCGCTGCGTTTACTTCTTGCATTCTTGTGTGTGGCGCTTTTGTTGTTTTGAGATAAATTTTTTTTCCCTTGCATTATCTTGTCTGCGTTCAAGCAGGTAGGAATACAATTTGATACCAAAAAGGTACACAAAGAGCATTACCACTTGTCTATGACGTTTCATCCGTATCTTTTCGAGGTCAATTGCTGTTAGGCCGGAATTAAAAACTGCTCCCTGACGACAGGTGGGCGGGCGGCTTCATCAACTGGGGCTACCCTCTGCGCATCCACCACATCACGACGGGCCAGTACCTGGCCTTCGGCGAGAACCGAGAGGTTTGCCTGGTGCCCCGAGAGAAGGCCACAGTCGCAGCAACAGCCTTCTGCCTCAGGCAGACCAAGGTAACCACTCATATCTTACGAAAACAGGCTTTCCATAGACTCCTTTATTCGTACGATACCCACTGGGGCAATGCAGAAACGCCATAGAACAAATCCACACTTCGGCGACAAATTACATCTTGTGACGTTCCAGTAGGTAACAGTACGCGGAAAATATCTGTTGTTTAAACAAGTCAATACGACATTGGTATGGCCGAACCTTCAATTTGTGGTCATTTCGAGCAGAAGCACGTGCGATTGCTGCAAGTAACTTGAAGTAGTGATTCCACTTTGATTGTGAAAAATGCTAAAAGCCATTTATGTGTGAGAGTTATGCGCCGTTAATTTAAAGGGTGCAGCAGAGGGAACGTTCCACATTGGTACCGCTGATAAATCGATCAATCTTGCACGTAAAACACCGAGCAGAAACGCTCAAATGCGTCAACACGGACACGATGTCCTCACTCTAGTATCAGCCGCACATAAGCTTGATATGCAGCCTGCTGTACTTATATACAGACACACTCTTTAAATTGCGTTGCAGAAAGGTTAGAGCCTTACTAGCGGTGGCGTAGCGGTAGAACGGCCGCCTCGCATGCAAGAGGACCGGGGTTCAAATCACGGTGCCACGGCATTGGTTCTAGGAATAGCAGGGGAGTTCCTAGTTGAGTTTGCAGAGCTCAATAACTGAAGAATTATGAATACCTTCTTCAGCAAACACAAGAACCGTGAGTGGACATGTAGATGTCCTAACGGGGAGACTTAAAATGAAATTTACATCATACTGTGTTCACCCCCCCCCCCCCCCCCCCATTATGCAAGATGTAGAGGTAATCGGGAAAGTGCGATGCAGTGACCACAGGATGGTGAGGTCCCGAATTAGCCTAGATCTGAAGAAGGAACGCAACAGATTAGTAGGAAAGAATCCCATCAACGAATTAGCTGTGAGCGGGAGGGCAGAAGAGTTCAGGATCTCGCTACAGAATAGGTATTCAGCTGTAACCGAGGATGGCGACATTACCCTAGAAGCAAGGAACAATAGTTTCAGAGATATCATTACTGAGTGCGCAGTAGAAGTAGGCGGTAGGATAGTTAGAGAGGATACCGGTAAGCTGTCTAAGGAGACGAAAGATTTGGTTAAGAAACGCCAGAGTATGAAAACTTCCAATCCAACAGACCAGATAGAATTGGCCGAGATATCCAAGCTAATCAATAAGCGCAAGGTGGCCGATATAAGGAAGCATAACATAGATAAAATTGAGCATGCGGTAAAGAACGGGGGAAGCCTTAAAGCAGTAAAGAAGAAATTGGGCATAGGCGAAAACCAGATGTATGCGATAAGGGACAAGGCGGGCAACGTCATCACGAATATGGACAAGATAGTCAAAGTAGCCGAGGAGTTCTATATAGATCTCTACAGCAGACAAAATAGTCAGGACCGTAAGGAGATTGGCGGTAGGGAAAAACAGTCACACGTTCCACCAGTGACGAAGGACGAGGTCAAGAAAGCATTAGGAACTATGAAAAGGGGGAAATCAGCTGGAAAGCATCAGATAACTACAGATTTGTTAAAGGACGGGGGGATATCGTGCTAGAAAAACTGGCCACCCTGTATACGCACTGCCTAGTGTCATCGACGGTACCGGAACCATGGCAGAATGCAAACATTATCCTCATTCATAAGAAAAGGGGCGCTAAGCACCTTAAAAATTACGGACCAAACAGCTTACTGTCTGTTATGTATAAGGTTATTCATTCTTGATGGAACAGCGCAAAACATCGGGACAAGAGACAAGCGCTGGGACAAGAGACCCAGAGCGGAGAAAGCGCCAATGCCCTTCCAATCAGCTCACTCTAAGCTGACCAAGAGGGCTATTGTGAACTTGTGCTTCACGAATGCCTTGAGGAAATCCTGTGTTCACAAAATGAATGTGAGCTTTCGTCGCCAGGCGGAACGGCTTGGCAACTCGGGTTACCCCTCGCACTTGCTGGTATCTGTTGCCAAGCAGGTGAAAAAGCACCTGATGCAGGCTAGGCCCGAGCAGCAAGATGATGCACAGAAACAGAAAGAAAGGAGGCCGGTAGTAGCAATTCCGTATCTTCACAATATTTCCCATCGCCTGAAAGGCATAGGTCGAAAAGCTGGCGTGAATGTAGTGATGACTGCTCCTAATAAACTCAAAAGTCTGTGCAGGCGAGTCAACTCCGATCCGACCAAAAAGAAGCAGGGATGCACGATAAAGCATCGAACCCCCTTTGTGGAGTGCACCGAAGGCCTTGTTTATTCGTTGCCAGTGACTTGCGGTAAACAGTACATTGGGCAGACTGGCAGGTGCATGAATGAAAGGCTGCTAGAACACAAAAATGTATAAGGTATTTACTAGGGTAATCGCTAATAGAATCAGGACAACCTTAGGCTGGCAGCAATGAAGCAAATTATCAAGCAGGTTTTCGGAAACGGTACTCTACATATCGATCATATCCATACCATCAACCATGTGATAGAAAAAATGATCGGTATATAACCAGCCCTTATACATAGCATTCATTGATTACGAAAAAGCATTTGACTCGGTTGAAACCTCGGCGGCGGTGCACGCATTGCGAAATCCGGGTGTAGGCGAGCCGTACGTGAAAGTGCTTGAAGATATATATAGTGGCTGCACAGCAAGCATAGTTCTGCATAAAGCAAGTAAAAAAATCCCATAAACAAAGGTGTTAGGCAAGGAGACACGATCTCCCCAGTACTATTCACAGCTTGCTTAGAGGACGTATTCAGAGACTTGGAATGGGAGCAGTTAGGGATAAGGGTAGATGGAGAATACCTCAGTAATCTGCGATTTGCTGATGAGATTGTCTTGCTAAGTAACTCGGGGGATGAACTGCAAATAATGATTGATGACCTAGACAGGAAAAGTAGGAAGGTAGGCTTAAAAATCAATATGCAGACGACTAAGGTAATGTTCAACAGCCTCGGGAAGGAACAGCAGTTTACGTTAGGTAGCGAAGCACTGGAAGTAGTATGCGAATATGTCTACTTAGGACAGGTAATAACCGCAGATCCGGACCATGAAATGGAAATAACAAGAAGAATAAGATTGGGATTGAGAGCATTTGGCAAGCCCTCGCAGATTATGACTGGCAGCTTACCGGTATCGCTCAAGAGGAAAGTATACAACAGTTGCATCTTACCTGTACTCACCTGTAGGTCTTTCACCTATAGGGCTGAAACGTGGAGGCTAACCAAGAGAGTTCTACCTAAGTTGAGGACAACCCAGAGGGCTATGGAACGAAAAATGGTAGGGGCAACATTAAGAGATTGGAAGCATGCAGAGTGGGTCAGAGGATTAACTCAAGTTACCGACATTCTAGTAGAAATTAAGAAGAAGAAATGGGCATGTGCAGGACATGTGCGAAGGCATGGGCGAAGAGAGGATAACCGATGGTCGCTGTAACAAACTGGATTCCAAGGGAAGGAAAGCGTAGCACGGGGTGGCAGAAAGTTAGGTGGGCGGATGAGGTTAAGAAGTTCGCAGGGGTCAAGTGGATGCTGCTTGCACAGAACCGGGGGAGCCTTTCGGGGCAAAGCCGGCCGGCGGAACCCCCTCCCGCATTAACACGGGCGACCAGAGGAGAGCGGTGTCTGCGCGGTCTGCCTTCGCCGCAGTCGGGTTCAATGTGCATTGCTGAAATTTTGAACTCTGATAGTGTGGATGGGGCGGGGAAGGCATGAGGAAACCACCGTAGACATGTTCACGATGAAGTAGCGAGGATATTTTATATAAAATATCACATCAGTTCAATGCCAAAATAAGAGCATAGAGACAATGTAGGCATCAGAGCGACGACAGGAAGAGATGAGGACGCATACCCTCAGTCTTTTTTCCATTACTACTAGGTCCCTAGATGAGGAGTGCAGTTACTTGAAAAATTAATTGAAAACAAAGTATTTTATTACTTTGCTCAATACAACGCACGACGAAGAATAAAAGGCTGCCAGCCGCAGCTTCAAAAGCTCCTTGTACCTATTCTTCACTTGGCAACCGGGCTTGAGCATTCGGAGTGGTAGTATGAGATTTCTAGTTTGTACACAAAAAACAATGTATTACAGAAAAATAATTACATACCGCTTATGTCAGTAGCATTTTACGAATCATAGGCGCTGAACTTGGCAGGGCAAAAAATGTTACGTGAATTGTATTGCAAAAAAAAAAAAAAACTTGAGTGCGAAACAAAAGACGCTAGAACGCCAAGAAAAACATTGTACCGAAGGTGAGGTATTACAGCTAATTATTTTGCATGTTTTTCTGTGCTCATGTCATGTTTCGCAAGACCGTTCAGTTGCTTCCGGAAGTTGCAGCACAATGATTGCGTACGTATGATTAGTGGTGCGGCAAAGTGGAAAGGACCAAAAGTTGCAGTCTTGCACTGGATAAGCAGGCATGTACCAAACTGAATGGAGCATTTTAAGCATACAGTCAATGTTACCAGAAGAGCAGTCTTATACAAGCGTAAAAGTATAAGAGTGTATAATGTCACTGACCTGACAATGGTAAGTTATAAAGTACGTATACATCAGTGTGCACATGCGACGGCATGTTAGCAATAATTTGCGCTATGAGGTTTTGTGTGACAGATATTCTGACTATCATGTTTGGTTATCGCACTACAGCCGCGAAAGCTGTACGTGATAAATGGTTGAAGGGAAACACTGTAGATTAGAATTGTCACTGTTGTTGGAAGACTGCTTGCGGGGACATTGGATGCCAGACGTTTCATTTTATTTACTACGAACACTGTATACTAATTATTCGTTCCGCAAACAGATAGAGTGGCGTACGACCGTCCACTTCGCTATGATCTTCCACACAAATATACTCGAGATTGCTTTATTGCACTCATCATCGCGACCGACATACCGACCGACATAGTGGGTACTCTTCAGCCAGTGAAAATGGAAACGAATGCTTCTTGGTACGTCACAATAACCTCTGTCACAGCAAAGGAGCACCCCACCACACCACAACCAGCTACAAAAATGCGCTTCCCGCAGAGCGCAACCCGTGAATTTGCCAGGCGAGCAAAGAAAAGGCCGCGGACACCCCTCCTCCCGGGGGCGGTTTTGTGCCAGCCGATAAAAAGCCCCCACCACCGAGGGGCTCCCAGGAAACCGGTTCCTTTTCACAACATCGCCGTCCAGAGAGGTGGTTTTCTCCCCCGTGTGAATACCCCTTTACGGTCTGTTATCCCCACTTACCTAGCTGGGGAAAAAAGTTCACTCGGTGCAGTCCAATCACTGGGGCACAAGAAACCACTGGGTGTGCCGCCCGCTGCCGAGGGCGGTGCTCGAACCTCCTCTCACATCTTTCTGTGGCGAGGGCGAACTTTTCCGATGTCGATGACGATGTTGTGCTGGTGGTGGAGATCCTGCACCAAGGCGAAACAGCCCGCGAAGTCGCCCGCTCGCGGCGGTCATTTCCCCGACGTAACTCCAAGGAGGTCACCCGCCTGCTTGGAGAATTCGGCTAGCGGGGTCAAGGCTGCTCGGTGGCGCGCTTCTGGTCCATTCAACACAAGGACAGGTTTCCTGCTGTCGCCGCCGTGGACGCCAATGAGGATTAGGGCCCGAAAGGCCTCCGTCCCGAAGGTGGGAGGCGCGGAAGGCTGGATGCCGCAGCTGTAGACAAAGGGTCACTTCCCCGCTGTCGCCGCCGCTTCGTTGCAGTTGACAGCGGTCGTTCACCGGCGCCCGCTAGACCTGTCTCTGTCTTCAGCTGCTGGATAATCTGCTCCAAACTTCGGCCGGAGCCCCAGTCACAACAGTACGTAAATAGGTCCTAATTTTGTCAAAATCATCATCAAGTGCCTTGAAACAGAATTCCGTAATATTCGTCTTTTAAAACGGTTATTTTACAGACGCTTTATTGATGAGATGTTTACAATTTGATAGCACAATGAGAAACAAATCCTTTCGTTTATTGCTGATTTCAATAATGTTCATCTATCAGTCGCTTTCACGCACCCGTATTCGGCCTCAACTATTAGTTTTCTTGATGTGCCAGTGTCGAGTAAAGGTGAACAGCTAACTATTACATTTACAGGAAACGTGCTGACTGCCAACAGTATCTTCACCTTAACAGTGGCCATGTAAAGCATCCCAAAACCTGTCTTCCATACAGTCAGGCTGTTTGTTTTAAAAGTACGCGTTCCGAACCATCTGGCTTCTATGGGAATTGTGAAGAATTTTGACGCATTCCAATTAAACAAAAATATCCCGCAAATTGTTAACTGACGACGCCGTGAAACGCGCAGACGCACTTGACCGCGAGTCGTGAACAATCCCGTCTTGAAACAGCAAACTATCTTGTTTTTAACCTACTCAGCTTCTCTCCCACAGGCCTTCTATGAAGACATTCTGATTCAAAGTTGAATTCAGACGTGCTAAAAATTTGATCTTTTAACTTCTTCGAGAACCTCGATTCTACTCGCCATTCACTTAATCTCGCTCTTCCCAGATGACATCAATAGCTGTTTAGGGGACTTCACCTTTGACTTTGTCAATGTAATTTATATGCTTGAATGTTCCCCCTCCGGCTCCAGTATATAGGGCAAACTGCGCCGTATTTTAGATCACATTTTAACAGTCACGACGCGCAAAGTACAAGCCTACCCAAGCTAACGCTGTCCAAGCATGTAAGCATTCAAGGCCGATCATTTGATCTACCCATATTTGAAAACTTCAACTTACCTAATATAAACCGGTCTGCACAATCTGTGGCAGCGAGTGAAACCGAAGCTCACATGTTCCCTCAATCGTGTCTTGATTTTTCGCTATCGCAACATATCACCAATTCCATGCGTCACACATCGAGCACCGCCAACATTCTTGATTTATTATTAATAAATAAACCTGATATTTGCCAGGACAGCAGCTTGGGAAAGTTGGTTGTCCATTTGTGACCAAAACAGCGCGTAGCAATGGGACAAGCCAGGACAGCGCTTGTGTCTTGTTCCTTTGATACGCGCTGTTTTTGTCTCAAACCTGATGTTTGTTCAGACGTAATTCATTTAGATCATACTTCGGATACAAATAAGACGTGACAGCAGAGCTAACTATGGCAGAATTAACATTAATTACTTATCTTTCTTCCCATTTCAAGAATCAATATTTATTGCGCACTGCTGAGCGAAATTGGGATTTATTCAAAACAACTCTTGCTAACCTCATCGTTGACAAATTTGTGCCCCTTATGCCCATTAGATGCAGAAGCAATGCACCAAGGTTTAGTCAAAAGCTGCGGCGTATGAATGACAAAAAAAGATACTTTACCGACTAGTCGTAATGATAATCCACATGAAGTCAGTTTTTCAATCATGACTTTTCCTCTCTGCTAACCAACTACTCCCGTAAATTTTGGCGCGTAATAAATCCTAGCTTTCATTCTGACATATTGCTTTCCTATAGTATAGGCGTCATAATTCATGAATATGACTGCGCTCATGTTTTAACATTACCTTCTCATCGGTTTTTGCCAACTAAGACATTAGCTCATCTCCTGTCTTAAATACATTTTATGACATTTTCATGCCTAAAATTAGAAGTAGATCGGATAACCTTGGCTTTAACAATAAGATACTAATGAATACATACCAAAGTATCCCCAGTACCTTGTCCTGTTTTTTTTCGCAGTCAATATCGAACGGACTAATTCCTAATAACTGGCGTGTAGCCAAAGCAATCATCATTATCAGCCGCACTAAACCCACTGCAGGGCGAAGGCCTCTCCCATTTTCCTCCAATTAACCCGGTCCTGTGCTAGCTGCATCTTCTTTACTCCTGCGAACTTGTTAACCTCATTCGACCACCTAACCTTCTGCCGCGCCCTGCTAGGCTTTCCGTTCCTTGGAATCTAAATGGGCACTCTTAGAGACAATCGGTTATCATTTCTTCGCACTACACATCCTGTCCATGCCCATTTCTTCTTAATTTCGACCAGAACGTCTGTAACTTGAGTTATTATTCCAGACCCAGGCTGCACGCTTCCTATTTCTTAATGTTACACCTACCATTTTCCGTTCCATAGCTCTGTACATTGTCCTGAACTTAGCTAGAGCCTTTTTCGTTATCCTCCATGTTTCAACCCCATAGGTGAGTACTGGTAGGATGCAACTTTTATACACTTTCTTCTTGAGTGATACCGGTAAGCTTCTTGTCGTAATGTCTGAATACCTTCTTATTCTCCTAATTATTTTTTTTTCGTGGCCCGGATCTGCGATTACTACCTGTCCTAATTAGACATATTCGCCTACAACGTCCAGAGCTTTGCTACCTATTTAAACTGCTGTTCCTTTCCCAGACTGTTCAACATTACGTTCTGTATATTAATCTTTAGGCCTACCTTTCTGTTTCTCCTACCTAGATTGTTAACCATTAGTTTCAGTTGGTCCCCTGAGTTACTTAACAAGGCAATGTCATCAGGGAATCGCAGATTACTGGGATATTCTTTATCGAATCTGATGTCTAACTGTTCCCTTTCCATGTCTGAATACACTCTCTAAGCACGCTGTAAATAGGTGCACTGGGAAGATGGTGTCTTCTTGTCTAACACCTTTTTTAATTTAGAATTTTGTCACTTTTTATATGCAGAACTATAATTGCTGTGCAGCCACTATAAATATATTCCAGTACTTTCACATATGGATCATCTACCCCCCCCCCCCCCCCCCCCTTAATTCGCAATGCCTGCATAACTGCTGAGGTTTCGACCGAGTCAAATGCTTTGTACAAGGGCTGGTTATATTCCGAGCACCTTTTTACCACCTGGTTTATAGTATGGATATGAGTGATGTCATAGTACCCTTTCCGAAATCTTGCTTGATCCTTTTGTTGAATAAAGTATAAGGTTGTCCTCATCCTATTACCAGTTACATTAGTAAATACTTTCTATGTAACGGATAGTAAGCAGATTAGTCTGAAAATTTTCAAGTCTTTAGCTTATCTTTTCTTATGAATTAAGATAATTTTAGCGTTCTTCCTGATTGCGGTACTTTCGATTCATCAGTTATTGCGTGTACAGGGTGTCTAGTTTTTCTAGCACGATATCCCCTCCGCCCTACAACAAATCTGTAGTTACCTTATCCTCCCCAGATGCTTTCCCTCTTTCATACCTTCTAAGGCTTTCTTAACCGCGTCCTTATTTACTGGAGGAACGCCTGACTGCTCTTTTCTGCAAATCTCATTTTTGTCCCGACTTCTTTGGCTACTGAAGAGGTCCGTATAGCACTCTTTGACTACCTTGATTATCTTGTCCATGTTAGTAATGAGATTGCCCGCCTTGTCCCTCAGTGCATACATCTGATTTTTGCCTCTGGGTAATCTGCTGTTTATCTCTTTCACGCTATGAGCATTGTTTAGAACATTCTCAGATTTCCCCATATTATACTTCCTTATGTCGGCCACCTTGCGCTTATTGATTACCTTTGATCTATCTGGTTCTATCTGGTTGAAGGGTTGGAGGCTTTCATACTTTGGCGTATCTTAATCAAATATTTCGTCTCCTTAGATAGTTTACCGGTATCCTCTCTAAGAGTTCTACCGGTACCGCGCACTCATAATGATATCTCTGAAATTATTTTTCATTGCGTCTAGGCTAACGTCCTCGGTTGGCATTGAATATCTGTTCTGCGGCGAGAGCCTGAATTCTTCTATTTTCCCCTCACCGCTAAATCATTGATAGACTTCTTCCACACTAATCTGTTTCATCCCCTCTTTAAATCCAAATTATTTCGAGATCATACCATCCTGTGGTCACTGCGTCGAGCCTTTCTGCTTATCTCTACATTCTGCACAATTCTAGAGTTAGAGCATGGCATGAAATCAGTTTCATTCATAGTCTCCCCGCTAGGGCTTCGTGTACACTTCCGGTTCTTCCGTTTGCTAAAAAAGGTATTCGTGATTCGTAAGTTATTCGCTTCGCAAACTCAACTAATAACTTCCCCCTACTATTCCTTAACCCAATGCCATCGTTGCCCACTGCCCAGGCATTGGACAGTGAAGTCGTCCATCAATTCAGTATAGTTGCAGTTTTGTGGGGTTTAACGTCCCAAAGCGGCTCAGTTTACGAGAGGCGCCGTAGTGGAGAACTCCGGACATTTTGACCACCTGGTGTTATCTAACGTGCACACTGACATCTCACAGCACACGGGCGCCTTGCTTTTCGCCCCCATCGAAAAGCGGCCGCCGAGGTCGGAATTTGATCCCTTTATAAGGAGGCTATAGTACAACATATGCCTTATTTGGCCTTCTCACTAAGCCCTATGATATCCCATTTCATAACCTCTAGTTCCCCTGACAGCACTGCTAAACTAGCCTCTAGCATTAAACGTTGTCAGGGCCAGTTTACAACGGCGGC
This sequence comes from Amblyomma maculatum, assembly GCF_055883805.1. Classification (NCBI taxonomy): domain Eukaryota; kingdom Metazoa; phylum Arthropoda; class Arachnida; order Ixodida; family Ixodidae; genus Amblyomma; species Amblyomma maculatum. The sequence goes on from NC_139354.1 coordinate 162,510,148, forward strand.
ATTTCCGAAGCCTATATTCAAATCGGGTATACGTTCCTCGCCACTCAGCTATCGACCCATATCGTTAACCAGCAACTTTTAAAAGCTTCTTTAGCATACCAACCACAGCCAAGTCATTTGGTACCTCGTAGATCATAACATTATTTTCAAATATCAGCACTGTTTTCGCAACGGTTTTTTATGTGACAATCAACTAGATGGCTCTGTTAATGATTTACAATCATCACTTAGTGCGAGGGTTCAAGTCGACGCAGTTTTTCGGGATTTTTCAAAAGCTTTCGATTGGGTCCCTCACCACAGACTTCTATTAAAACTAGCACAGCTTAGCATCCACCCTGATGTCTCTCCTGGATTAATGACTTTTTTTTGTTCTAGAACTCAATTCAATTCATTTAATAACTCTAACTCTTCTTCGGCTTATGTGATATCTGCTGTACAACAAGGAAGCATGCTTGGTCGTTGCTTTTTGTAATCTATAATAATGATTTTGAGTTGATCTTTTCGCAGATGGCTGCCTAATTTTCCGCAACATTGTTAATGACATGACCGTCAATTCCTACAATCTGACCTGAATGCAGTAACCTCATGATGCTCATCCTGGTTAATGACTTTAAACGTTTCTAAAACAAAACGGATATCTTTCACTCGTCGTACAGCCCACATTTCAACCACTTACATGCTTAATTACAATGCTGGAGAACTCAAAAAACAAATCCGGGCCGTGGCGGCTGCTTTTTGATTAGGGCGTAAAGATAGGTGCTCGTGTGCTGTGCAATGTCAGAAATTTCAGGAGCTCTCGACTACGGCGTCTCTGAGTCGCTTTGGGACGTTAAACCCCATACACCAAACCAAACTTACAAATTCCTTGGGTTGCATCTTGATTAACGTAGCATCACCAAATCGACCTCATCCTAGCTACTGCTAACCGTTCACCTACACGTACACACAAACACGATTCTATCCACGTTGCAAAACTCGCTTATATCGTTACAATACGCCCTAAAAGTAATATACTGCGGCTCTTTCGGAGCTGATCAAGCCTATGTTATCACCCAACATCGAATCCTTGCGGAACCCTTCTAGACGTTTTATATTAACCGTTAAGGGCCCCGTGTCGCAGAAAGGTCGGTGTCGTCGTCGGCGGCCGCCGTCCCGCGTCGTCCGGCGTTTACCGTGAGCGAAAAATCCCAGAAGCATTAATAAATAAAAACGAGTAGGAAAAATCGCCGACCTAAGGGTCGGACGTGGGCCTCCGGGTTGTGAGCACGCTAACCACTCCACCACGCCAGCTAGATGGTTTGAAATGGACAAAGGCGCGTTTATTGATTGCGGTGTTGTCTCAGAAATGTCCCTTAGAGAAGTGTATTGTGGCGTATAATAATTATGAGCATGTAAATTACAGAACACGCAGTTAAGCGAGTGGCAAATTACTTTTCCGCTGTACTTCCTCTTCGCTTGGCGCGCACGTAGCGCCATCATGCGTGTGGCGCACAGAATAAGATAGACGAGGCATGGCCTCCGAGACCTTCATCGCGCCGGCTCGGGTCGGCAACCATGTTGCCGACGAACTACGACTGCAACTTGAGGCCCGCGCGTTTCGGCAAGGTGGCTGGCAGCGCTTCTATGTCCCGGAAGGATTAATAAATAAATATGAGTATAGCAACGCTGTCGCGTTCCATTCTTAAAGGCGAAGCTTAAGCGTCCTCCAACTTTTTTTCAGACAACTCACATTTCACAAGCGTTACAGCATTAAAAAAAACGTGCTGAACTGCAGGACACCGAATTATGGTGAACATGCTTGGTTAACAATCTTCTGTAATCAAACGTTAGACGAAATATCGTCTGGTCAGGTGGTGACATAAAGAAAATTATAAGGTCACTGACCAAGTCAAAGTTTAATGAAAGCGTGATTACGTTTCGGAAGCCCTGCGGCTTCCTTGTTCACAATGGGGAAACCAGAATAAAGAATGCGTTTTTAGCTCTTTCAAAATGCATCGTAATGATCTTGCATAATCAGATGGCAGATTCCCTTGCGTCCGATTGAGTGTGCCATGAGTGGTCTGAATCATCAAAGACTCTAGATACAATCGTCTAGAAGCGATCCGTTCTCTGGCAAGCACACGTGCCCCGTCCGAATTGATGGCGTGTCCAGTTTCTTGCACGTGTTCGGCCAGAGCGTTGTAGCACTGTGTCCGTTCGCCACATCATATTTGCGCTGCTGTATCCGTTTGCACACAGCCCAGTTCATGTTTTCCTCAAATCGAGAAGCAGTGCCAATCTCTCTCAACATGCCATTCCGCGTTGTCCGGCGAGTGAGCAAGGACTGCTTGCTGGGCATTGATCGCAACAAGAACAGAAAATGTCCAAGCAGTAGCACGGTAAGGAAACTACACCTTAAATAATATATAAATTATGCACTTTTCTAGAACAGTTACAACTGCTACTCACAAAACAAGGGCACGATCTTTTTCCAGTAAGAATGACCAACTAAAATATGAGTAAGATGTCACATTCCCATTGGAACTTCTGCACAACATTCTATTTTGTATTTGAAAGCCCCTTTCATCAGATGTGGATGTGGTTACCTCAATCAGCAGTTGCCAAAGTAAATATTCTGCATGCCAATTATCACCTATCAGATGACCTCATCAGATCCTAGCTGGAGTCCACCAGGGTCTTTTTGTTTTCCTGCTCTCTCTTGGTAAACATTTTTGCCAATAACAACCTCCATCTGTGCCATTTTTAACCATTCACTAACTATCATAGCTTGAAGCCAGCAGAAATGCTTTGTGCTTGAATAGGCTCCTAAAGTAAAAAGTCATAACTATATTAGTCCTCACTGTTATACAGTCTTTCACAATGTATTTTAAACACACCCTCAGCGTGCTATTATAGAATTGCAAGAAGATTATAAAGTTGCTCAGATGCAGTTTGGCATTAATTCTGAACAACTGCTACTAACACTTCTTACAAAAAAATATATATACAGGCAGAAACCTAAATATGTCTTGATGAGCTGCAGATCTACAGATGATGAACATCAGTGTAAAATGGTAAAAGTGGGCATCTGTATTGACTAACAATAAAATTTATTGCTGACCGATGCCTTCATTAATATTGTTACATCTTACTGTGCCATTTTGACAGATGAAAGCAGCAAATATTATCACGAGTGGTTATTCTTTATGGCCTCAAGATGTCTTTGGAAAGAAAAGGATGAGGTTACAGGGAACACAGAAAAAGGATGCACTTAAAGTGGCTTATTGTGTATCCCGACTTCAAGGTAGGCCTGATTTTTCTGTTCCAGGACAAGGATTTAAACTTTAGCAATGTGTATGTGATGTGCAGGGCTTAATATCTGAGAAAGATGAGAAAAAGTCTAAGCGAAGTCTAAGCAAGAGGCTTCTGTCAATGGTTGTCTCAAAGCAGCTAGAATGGCTAAAGGTTACTATACAGGCAACAGAGGATAAAAACTCTTCATGTTAGAAACACCTCTTGTACGCTATATCACTTTGTGATTTAAACCTTATAAACCAAATAATCTTAATGCCAGTGAAACCAAGTGAGAAGATGTTGTTTTCACTTATTCAGCCATGAAATTAAATACAATTTTCTCATAAAAATAGAACAGGTAAAACTGAAGCTAAAATCACCAGAATGGCAGGAAAATGTACAAGATGAATTCAGGTTTATTACTTTGCCCTTCATAATTTTTTGTTCTGTCAGCATAATGGGAATGCTACTGACAAAGATGGAACTGTGGTGCCAGGCATTTAGAAAACGAAAGAGCCAGCAGCATGCCTAGGACCATCATACTTCCTGTGCTGTACGACAGCTCTGCTACGTTCAGCAGTTGTTACGGCAAGTTAGTATCTAGCTCAAGATTCTGTCTCACAGCACTGATGAAAAATGTAAATATGTGTCAAATGATTATGAAGACAAATAGAAAAGTTGAAGCCGTTAAGTTCACATTTTGATGAGAACAGAGAAGCATACCCACATCAGCTACATGAGAGTTGAAATCATGGCCTGCTCATAAAAGTCAGACACAGAACCAAATATATTTAGAAGGGTGGATGATTGGACTTGTTATGTTAGTTCATGAAGCAAGAAAAAAAATTGCAGTGCAATAAAAAGCCAGTCAAGGAACTCCGTGCAAAAAAGAAAAAAAAAAAACAGTTGCCATCGTCCCATAAAATCATTGACTGTCACATAATAAGAAAAAAGTATGGTGCAGCGATCTAGTGCTAGATTGGTTTTTCGGCTCCTAAAAAGTTGAGTTATTATTTCGCAGAAGATATGTCAGACGTCTAAAAGGCGGTTGACTGCACAAAGAAGCATCGGGAAAAGTTTGTTAACTGCGTCGAAAATGCTGTGTATGCATGAAATATCTCTCTCCTGTGGCAAACAATGTGTGGGGCAAATGGGCAGATGCCTAAATGATTAGCTGCGGTAGTATGGGCCAGACGTTAAGAACATGTGTGGGAAAGGTCTGTTGGCCACTGCCGCATTTGCAAATGCATTCTTCCCCTTCTAAAAAAAAATGCTTGGTTTTAAAAGTGCACGAAAACCGAATAACATGTTAAATAATTGAAGCGAAATAGACTGCACTTTTCGAAGGTGATTGTGTTGTGCTGTGGCCGAAAGAGCTCGCATATCTAGGAGGTACGCTTTGCTAGTGCATGTTCTGATCGTGCACTTGTGATACGATGGTATAAAAACCGCCCTTCCTTTCCAAAATAAATATTGCTGGAAGTTAGCACTCTGCGTGTTTTCTTTTTCTGTCCATGTCTTTTTTGTGCTACGCTTTCTTCCTTGCAAATATATTTGTACTTCTGGCTTAATTTGAAGGAGTGTCAATTATCTAGTAGTACAATTTCCAGTAGCTATCTTACTTAGGTCTGGTGCACCAAGAGTTATAAGCATGCAGCCCAAATATTGCAGAATACATAGCAAACTGTTTATAAAAAATTTTGCACTACAGGAAAACAGGTTATATCAGTATAATACAATAAAATTTATTCTTGGTGATGTCATGGTAATTAAAATAATGCTCAGTGTTATGCAGTATTTAACCATAATGCCACCAATAATATTACATAAGCAAAGGAACAAAATTATTCTAATTACTGGAAGCGGGTTGATTTAACTTAAAACGCTTCAATATCCATTGCTCTGATACCTGCACATATTAATCTTTTAAAGAAACATATATATTTTGTAGACAATATACACATCTAATAATTGCCATTCCCTTTTGATCATTTTGCATTCCAGGTTGACATCGCTGATGGCACAGGAATAGAAAAGACATGCAGAATGAAGGCTGACACGATAAGACAGCTAGAAAATGAAATAGAAAAAGAGAGAACATCAGGACCGAGCAACGCATATACATCACAGTGTCATCCATGAGAGTGTACAGTGGGCAGGCTTCAGCCAAGGTGTAAGTAAACAAGTATCGGCCAAAATACATCACCTTGTGCGCGAAGGCACAACATGTGTCAAAACAGTTAAACAATGCTTAGACTTTTATGTCAAAGAAGGTCTCTTCGCAAATCAGTCAAAGCCGGACACAAGCTGCCGAGCATTCTTCCCAACTGATGCAGATATACGTAATCATATCCAGGCTGCGCTTCATAAAGACAGGATTAGCTCCCTAGATCAGGAAAATGACTTAATCATATCCAGGCTGCGCTTCATAAAGACAGGATTAGCTCCCTAGATCAGGAAAATGCCGAAGTCTTGATAGGTACATACGAAAAGGATGAACCAGACAGTAACACTTTTTACAGATCATACAAAAAGAAAATGTTTAACAATCTGAGATGAGAAAGTGATGAAGTACAAGAAAAATTGGAACAAGAATGTAAAAAAACACTTCTGTTATCAATCAAAATTCATGAAAAAGATCATGCTGAAATATGGCCAAACTGTTGCATGCCTAGATGCAACTAATAAGACAACGAACTATGGTTTGCCACTTTTTTTTATCGTTGTAAAGAGCCCGCACGGCTGTATGACAGTTGGAGCTTTTATACCACAATTTGAAACAAGCACTTACATTGCAGAAGCACTTGCAATTTTCAAAAACTGGAATCCAGCTTTCTACCCTGACTGTTGGATGATTGACAACAGCCAAGGTGAGATAAATGCTCTGCATGAATTTTTTCCGACAAGCAAGGTGATTTCCACCGAGGGCAGTCATGGGACAGGTGGCTCAAAAAAGTGAAAGCTGTGTGCAATCAAAGGAAGCTGTACTTGTTGCTCTCCGGAAGATTGCAAACTCAACTAGTGAAGAGGAAATGGAACAGAACATCAGTGATTCGAAGAGCTCCGAACATTGGGAGAATGAAAAACTGCAGAGGTACATAGAAGGACATTGGCTGAATGTTGTGGGTGAGAGCTTACAGGCTAGATTTCAATGTTGTAATAACAACAAACAACGGTACAGAATCACAAAACAAAATTTTGAAGCACAAGTACTTGAAAAGTGATGAAGGAAGAAAAACGTCTCTAACCACGTTAGTATCTGTTATCGTAAAGAAGTTTTTACCAGAAAGGCAACAGGAATACCATAGGCGTTTGATGGCTGCGTCGTCATCATACAGGCTTACAGTGACACTGTACCGATATATCTACATAACAGACCTCCATCTTTCGTCAAACACATGATGCAAAGAGTATACACAGCTCTAGAATACACTGAAAGTGATGTCAGCAGCACAGGTACGGCCGGAGAGTCCACTGTGCGATCGCAATCTTCCCCTGGCTGGCACACGGTAAACATGTCTCGACCCGAATGTACATGCATGGACTTCAAGGTGACCAAATTTCACTGTAAGCACTTCTGTGCAGTCTTCCGGCTAACAGAAATTTCATTCGAACCTGAGGGCTATTTAAACAGTTCATATATCTCTGTAGCAGAAATGCCCACTGCTTCGAAACCTGGCACCGAAGTAGACTATGAAGTAAATCCCCAAGAGAGTGACCAACAAGAACACAATAGTCCGAATGAAGAGTCAGTACTCCCGATAGCCCCATGCTCCTCCAAACAATTAAAATTAAAGCGAAAGAAAGCTCGAAGCCTTGCAGAAAAGTTCACCAGCCTTCTTTACTATTGTACCGATTCTTTGGCTTTGGACGATGCTTATGAGAAGCTCGAGGCAGCTTGTGCTACTTTGAGTGCATCCAAGTGGCTTACATATACGAAACTCTCCGACCAAAGGTTGTTCAAATCATAGGCTCCGTCCTCGGCAGAAGAAGCAAAAGCAAGTTCCTTGTTGCCAGCAAGGATGAGCAGTGAGCATTGGCAAGCGTGCTGAGGACTTACGCAAAACAATCAACCCTTTTATGTCAGCAAGCAAATGAATTTACAAAAGCAATCAGAGGAAAATCATTACATTGGTCAGGAAGCAATATTTATATTAGAGTCTCAACATTTCAAAGTGGCCACCATGTGGAGACTACAATGACATAACTGCTGTAGTACAGCCCTGATTTCAAAGAAACTGCTTGTGGTTTTAGTAAATACATGAAGTTATCAGTTTTCATAAGCCACTGCTGAAAAAATTGGCTGGACTCTGTTATACTGTTTTCCTGTAGATAAATGAACTAAGAAGAACCCTAATTGCATGGCAGTACAAAAATGCAGCCACAGACTGAATAAACTACTCTGCGCTACCTAAATAAGGCTATGCTTCCAGGCAGCGAGATGAATTTCATTTTTTATGGTTGGTTGATTTATGGGGTTTAACATCTCATAGGGACTCAGGCCAATGAGGAACACCGTAATGGAATGCTCCGGATATTTCGGCCATCTGAGGTTCTTCAGCACACACTGACATTGCGCGGTATGAAGGAGCACTGAACAAGGGATAAAGGGAGTGGAAGCCTCAGTTCGCAGGTCGAGCCAACGTTTTGACAAGTGAACTTGTCTTCTAGGACGAAGACAAGTCCACTTGTCGAAATGTTGGCTCGACCTGCGAACTGAGGCATACCCCGTTTACCCTTGTTCAGTGCTCCTTCATACCGTGTAAACCATCTTCTTCCTCTCATTCTACCTGACATTGCGTAGCACATGGACACCTTGCTTATCACCTCCATCGAAAAGCGGTCGCTGCAGCTGGATTTGATTCGTCCTTTGGTTCTCCAGTCGAGCGCCCTAACCACTCAGCCACCGCAGCGGGAACCTTTATTATGTTCAGCAATCTGGTACCTGTGGGCATATGTACACAGTACTTTGATTTTGCATGCAAATTTTCTAACTTTTGTATTTCTCTTTCTTGTGTTCACACACTCACCTAGTGATATGCTATAATTGCATACATGTTAACTGTACCACATCTTAGAGGGAAATGTTCACTGCAGTGTTCCCAAGTGCACACAGCTTGTATAGTATCCTACTGCATTTTCTGTTCCTGTAATTTGTTTGCCTGTTCTTGCGTTGACTCCATCATATTTACGATGAGGTGATGCATGTTGACATGCACTATTTAATGTATGTTTCTGCTTTAGCATTCACAATACCAAACCAAAGACTTCCTGTTTTTATTCTACCTTGCTAAATAATAATTTTGAAACTGTTGCTTTTTTCTGTACAAATATTATTACTGTATTCATGCACAGAACATGTTGCCATTTGTTACAGTTGTTAATGTAATAAACTGAGTTTGTTCTAAACGACATGTTAACATGTGAATAAAATATCCATACTAAGCATCGTTGTGTATGTGTGTCAAAACCTGTATGCACACACCCAGTAAAAGACAGCCGTTTTATCTGCGAATCAGTTTTCATTTGCTGTAGCAAACATGGAGGAAAACACCAACTGTAGCAGTATTTTTGTGTTCTTTGCAGAAGGTTATGTTGTAATTTATTCTGATATTAAGAATACATTGCCTTTTCTCTCCACACTGCTTTATTTCCTTGGTGCACAGCGGAAGTCAGTAAATGCTTCACCATCTACACATCACAGAATGAAAAAAAAAAAAGAGCATAAAACACCAGTGACATGCATTTTGCTATGCCTATCCTGACGCTATTTGTAGCGACTAGACAGCAATAGGCTGCTTTAATTTAGGTGGTTGAGTACCACCGCAGGTGAGCACAACTGCAACACGTTTTTCGAAAAATTAGCCGCAAATATGTAGAACGCCCCGACACGTAGTACCTGCGCATTGCAATAAGCATTTTGCTACCAACGTTGACACACAAGCTAATCGAAATTCGTTTTTTTTTTTCACGTATACTTTTCCAGCGCTCGTTGTGTGCATTGGCTAGTTTCATTAGTAGGCTTTAATAATCAATGATCCTGTGAAGCGGCCACTCTTTCACCTGTCATTTACGAAGTCGTGAAGGTACAAAATTAAAGTGCTAAGAAGACTGCAAAGCAGTGCACACACGCGAAGGACGCTCAGTATTCGGCTAGCTCGTCTACTGAGAGAAACAAAGAAACGTATTAAGCTGGTTTCTTCCGAGACACCGTATTCGCACCGTATGTGAGTCGTGTCACCCACCACACACATATGGGTTTCACGGTTTTGTTGAGCGCGCGCACACTACGCAGCCGTATCAAACCGAGCCTCGGAACTGGCCGTCTCTTGGCGCACACTTTTGCTTTTTTTTTTGTGACCTCAGCGAAATAATCTGACGTTATGGCTCCGCCCATAAGATAGTGGAGTGTAAGGAATCTCTCCCTGTTGTTCATGGGAGAATGTTTTTGCAGATCGTCGATGCGCAGTCACGTGACACATATGGCAGACGTAGCCAGACGTCGCGTACGCGTATCTCGCGGAGTCCTTTTTTTTTACCTTGTAAGAGGAAACAGTTTGTTTTGTCTACGCCATGGCTCCTCCTCCTACACAGTCTTCTCCCCTCCCCCATGGCTCCAAGCAGTGCTGACATGACTATGGGCAGCAGGAAAACAGATTTTTCCTCCCCCGGGGGAATGAGTGAGCGCAGATTCTATGCGTTGTCATGGTCCGTTCGCAGTTTTTTGCTTTCCTTTTCTTTCTTCCGGTGGGGGTTAGAGCTGGTATTCGAAGCGACGCAGGGACTTCCGAGTCTGCTTCTTCGCAGCGCGCTGCAGGGATTGTGATTTTGCTTCCTCACTACATTGAAAACGTGCAAGAATAGTGACCTTATGCGGGGCCGCAAATATATTGAGTACCTGCTAATGAGTATTTCCACACACGCGTGCCCACAAACATGCAGTTTTATAGTGGCAAAAAGCAAATAACTGTAACTGCATGAGAGCATCTTGAGTGTAAACGTTGATGTTTGGAATTAAGCTGTAAAATTATACAAGATGGTACTTATGGACAAACAATTTTACGCCACTACATATATATATATATATATATATATATATATATATATATATATATATATATATATATATATAAGATGAGGTAGGGGCGCACAAACGAAAACAAAGGTTTATTTCCGACGTTTCGGCCGGGGTCCGGCCTTCGTAAAGGAATGCGCAGAGCAGCCTATGCTTTCCGCTTAAATACATGCGCTATCGAAGGACATGTGACAAGTAGTAACACTGTAATGACAATAGAATAAAATGCGCGTAAAACTACAAATAATACATTGTCAAAGAGGTTATATCATTTCATAATGGCGCGTGTGGCGCTCATGCTGTACAGATATTGTAATCAAGCCCGCAGATAAAGGTGGAGCAGTGGTAGTCATGAATAAAAGTGATTATATCGCTGAAGCAGAAAGGCAACTTTATGACACCACGTTTTATAAACGTTTTAGATATAAAGAAATTGTAATAGACAGCATAGCTGAACGGAAAACTATTCGAAAAGGCAAGCCACTCGTTAGTACCCCTCAGCCCAATCGCAGGGAGATTTTATCTCTTACCCAAGATTCACAAGCCTGGAAACCCCGGCCGTCCAATAGTGTCAGGCATTGGAAAGCCTTTGTCCCGCTATGTCGACAGCATAATCAACATCATTCCGCCCACATTTTCGTCATACCTAAAAGACACCAACCACTTCTTAACAGATATTATCGACCTTGACGTTCCTCATGACTCCCTACTGGTGACGATGGATGTAGCGTCTTTGTACACTAATATTCCCCATGTAGATGGTATCCGTGCGGTGCTCGACGCATACGACGATTTATCATTTACAAAACCGGTCGACTCCTCCACTCTGGCAGTCCTGCTCAAGCTCATTCTACAGTTTAATAATTTCGAATTCAATGGGGATCATTTTGTACAAGTGAGCGGTACCTCGATGGGAACCAAGATAGGCCCAAATTACGCCAACATTTTCATGGGACTACTTGAGAACAAATTCATTGGTAGATGTAGCTTAAAACCCTTTTATTACAAGCGCTACATAGATGATATTTTTTTCATCTGGCACCACGGTGAATCAGAACTTATGTCCTTTATAGCAGGATTGAACAGCGTACACCCATCCATTTCTTTTACAGAATCATATTCGGCATCGTCGATAAATTTTTTGGACGTAACAGTGTCTTTGTCTGGCACTAAACTTGTGACTAAACTTTATAGGAAACCGACTGACAGGCATCAATACCTCCATTTCGAGAGCAGCCATGCAAGGCACTGTAAGACAAGTATACCATACAGCCAAGCACTTCGTTTTAAAAGAATTTGTTCAAAAGATTCCGACTTCGTTGACAACTGCGGGAAACTGCGTGATGCCCTAACAAGACAAAGATATCCAACGCAAATTATTGACGACGCAATAAAACGCGCCGATGTAATGGACCGCAAAGATCTCCTTAGCTCACATGATTATACTCGACAATCAGCGAACCCCACTTTAGTGCTAACCCATTGCGCGTCAGCACCAAATGTTAACGGCATTTTCCGAAAACGTCACAATATCTTTATGCAGAGCAGTCGCCTGACCCAAATCTTCCCACAACCACCTCGTGTCGCGAAATTTGCACGACTTGCTAACTTCATCTAAAATGACTAACCCTCTTTCAACTGGCTGCCGCCCTTGCCAAAAGCCACGTTGTAATGTGTGCGATCACATGACCACCACTACAGTAGTGAAAAGCACAGCATCAGACTTTTTCTGTAAAAGAGAGTCGCGGCGTAGAAAGAAGTCGCATGCTTGTTAATCTTTTTTCACCTGACAGTATCAGTAATGAGTGCCGCTTGTTCTCATCGCGTAGGACGACAAGAAGATAGTGCTGGATGAGAAGGAGGAAGAGGTCCTCGGCTCACCGCTCATCAAGTACGGCGACACCACTGTGTTCCTGCAGCATCTGGAAACTGGGCTGTGGCTCTCATACAAGGTGGCTATGCATCATACGTGTAAGGTATTTCCGATCGTTAACTCGAATGTTTTATTTCCCTCTCTGCAGACATACGAAACTAAGAAGCGGGGAGTGGGCAAAGTGGAAGAGAAGCAGGTAAGCGGCACTCCTCAGTTTGTGCGACGTGTGTCAACACTGTTGTTTAAGCAAAAACACCTAGGAAGTTTTAGTAATTGTGACGGACTGGATATATCGGTTATTCCTCATGCAGTATTTAGCAACAAACATTGAAACGCGCACTCATACATGCCGCTTGCCGATTAAGGCGACAGTGGAGATTCCAGCTGCGGACTGCAGCGAGCAATACGTGGGGATGATTAAGGAAGGTTTAGCTGAAATAAATAAAAGAGAATTTTGTGCAGAAGTGACATGACTTTGGCTGATAAGCAATGCCGCGAACCTTTATTTTCTGTTTTCAACAGCCGCCAGCAAGCGGACTTCTCACTCTGATTGTATGCGGCACACGGACTAATTTTAAGTAATATACGTGCGCAAAAAGACGAGACAAAGAGGAGAAGTGGACAACGACGGCGCACAACTGACAACTGATTTAATCGAAGAACGAAAGAGCATATATATGTACACACACATGTTGTAACCACATGCGCATAGTCAAAATTTATAAAAATATATATCAACAAATGTAAAACTCCCCCCCCCCCCATCACAAGCACGTGGTGAAAACTGCCGACGCACTATCGATTGGGCAGCATGGTCATCTCTTTTTCTGTCAATGCGACGGAAGTTTTACTAACACAAACATTTTGCTTTCGGCTAATATGGAAAGCCTCGGCGATTTCTCGAGTAGTCTGGTCTTTATGAAGAAATCAGTTGTCAGTTCTGCGCCGTCGTTGTCCACTTCTCCTCTTTGTCTCGTCTTTTTGCGCACGTATATTACTGCTCATCATGGTTCACCAACTCGCCCAATCAGCCGTTCTTCTGATTTTAAGTAGAGTTAGTTGTTGGGCTAATTGGTATTCTAGATTTAAGAACATAGTTTTCAGCAAAAACGCACGCGGCCGAAGAAAAGAACAAAAAGGAAGACTAGAGACGAACACAACGCTCCAAAGGTTTCAACCTCAACACAGGCTACACCCCCCGCACCAGAAGGAGGATGCTGCAGTGACAATGGCTCAGTCCACAATGCCGGTGTTCCGGTTCTCATTCAACAGCATGACAGCACCCCATCTTGAACAACATCACGGGACAAGATCCACAAGACGAACTCAATTAGTACGGCCGAGTTGCCCATTTAACCATTGGGTTGAGGCTCCGCTGAAGCTGCAGAACACCTTCTGCGCTGAAGCTCCAGAAGGAGTTGTTGAGCGCGTTCACAAGCCTTGTGAGAAAAAAGACGGCTCCCCCGAACCAAGATCCAACTCCCAAATGAATACATCCTAAATTATGTCGAAAAAATAACATGACAGAAGATATTGTCACAGCAGCGACATCAGTGCCATCACCCCAGCCGCCGGCGCCATACATCATGACGTACAGCGACGTGTCGCGTACCCCTGCGCCAGAACCTTCGACACCCCACAACCCTGCTTCTCGCACTCGTCCTGCGCCCCGATATTCAGTTTCTACGGGTGTGCCTGATTCTCGACTACCCGTTCGCAAAGCACACGCGTGGCGTACGCAGAACAATATACATTGGTGCCTCAGATGGGCTTGCGCGGATTTTCAGCGGATGCCCTTTGGCCGAGCTATGGAGAACGACCTCGGGACATAGACCAGTACCTCGGCGACAACCTCCCACCTATGTCCCTCCCGCGATATCAGTCCAGGTCACCATCATCACCATCATTTTCCTCTAGCCGCCGTTCTTCCTTCAGGAAGTCCCCAAGTCCGCGCCGGGAAAAATGAGGACGGCGACCCTCAGGTGTAGGGCCGCCCTTCGCTCGCCGATTCGATCACACAGACTGACATTCGACCTTCCGCTCAGATCAACAGTCCGACCACTTTCCGACGATCGCCGAAGCTTTCCTCGGACGCCCCAAATCGACTCCGCACGACCAACGAGTCCGACAACCTCCCGACGATCACAGAAGCTTACCTTCGACGCCGCAATTCGACTCCACGAACGACCCGTCAGCCCGACGATCCCTGATGCACCGCACTTTGTCGACGGTTAGCTCCTTTCTGCCGAGATACCGATCGTCGTTGATAACCACCACACGACTGTCCTTGTAGATACCGGCGCTGATTTTTGCTTTATGAGTCGTGGCTTTGCTACCATCCTGCGAAAAGTCGACTCCTTGGCACAGAGCCCCGATAAGGACAGCCGGAGGGCATGTTGTAACGCCGCTCAGAGTGTGCGCCGCTCGCACCGAGATTCGCCACGTACCTTTCTAATGTCGCTTCGTTGTGCTAGCAAAGTGCTCCAAGGACCTGATTCTCGGCTTTGATTTTCTTAGGGAAAACGGCGCAGTCATCGACCACCGGGACTTCATGGCGGTTTTTTCCACTCACCGCTCAATTTCCGACGGCTTCACACAGCACAGCGACGACTACACAGGCAGGCCAGTTTTCCTAGTGTGCGATAACTATTTCACTCTACCTCTACTTACTAGCTTGTTATTTACAGTGCACAGCGACAACCATCTTGCCTTTCAAGGCCTCGCGGAATTCATTGTTGAGTCTGCGTTGCTCGGGGAGGGAGGGGAGGGGGTCTTTGAATTGAGTAATAAATGAATTTAACTGCTTTTAACGAACTTTAGCGCCGAATACCGCCATTTACCGCAAGGTATAGCCATCGCATATTTTGACGAAGTCAGCGCGCCCTCCGTTCACTCCGCCCTGTCACTGGCCAACGAGAGTCCTCCCGACGGCACTGCACATACTGTTCAAACTGACGTAAATCCTGCTTTGTCTCTTACCCAGAAACGCCGCCTTCAAGCAATTCTGGACACTTACCATGACTGCTTTGCCGTCGCTTCCAAAGTGAAACAGACGTCAGTAGCCAAACATCGAATTATAGTTGATCCCACTGAAGGCCCTATCCGCCAACCCTCCTAACGAGTGTCGGCGAAGGCAGGCTGGTGAAATGCTCCGCGATGATGTGATCCAGCCCATGGGCCTCCAGTTGTGCTGGTCGCTGAAAACGTTGGAACACTCAGATTCTGGTCGGCTATAGGAGGCTCAACAAAATTACGAAAAAGGACGCCTACCTATTGCCTCGAATTGCCGACTCGTTTGACCGACTCCGTCACGCCAGATACTTCTTATCGCTCGATCTACGCAGTAGGTAGTGTGAGTTCGAAATCGATGAACGTGATCGAGAGAAGACGCGGCGCCAGTAGCAACATTGTGGCAATATAAATGCTAATTCCTTGATACGAGGCGTGAAGAGTCTCGTTTTGCTTGCCTCGTAAAAACCCACCAAGGACGGTGGCTTGATTTGAAAAGGAAGCGTCCTGTATTGAACAAACCCTCGACACCCGGACTCGACAGTACAACCGCCCGTCACAACTCAGAAGCGGCGACCACCGCCACTGACTTATGGGAATTTATAGACCTTTTCACGACCCTGGGAGAAACCGCTTTGACTGGGCTGTGAAGTAGGCGGGTGGGGAGAATCTGCAGTTTTTCCTGGGCTATGAGCACAGCCCAGTCTCTATTATGGCAGCGCCCTTTGGCCAATTTTGAAAAGGTCTATACGCGACGTTGGCCACGAAGAGCGTCGCAGGCTGCTACCATCATTCAACATCACCAGTTTGCGACGCTCACTGACATCGTACGCTAAGAAGTGCTGGCTCTTGGTGCAACTCCGAAATCGATGGTCGTTCCTAAAAAACCACCTGCCGTAAGCGACGCCGCCGTAGCTCACCTTCACGATGTGAGGCGCAAATTCCTCGTCGCCTCCATCTCCTTCCCAAAAGCCGCCAATTGGCCCCCGCCACAGACCCAAAGAAATGCGACGCCTGGAGGGTTTTGAACAACCGCCCGCTGTGCTTCCACAGTGGTGAACATGGTCACATCCTTCGTAATTGCCAGTATAGACGGATTACTCTGCGAATCAGCCCACAACCACGTCCTGCCCAACGACCTCGGAAAATTGATGACTTCCTGCACACAGGAGATAATGCAGAGTCAATCGCTTGTCCCGTTCCCCATCATCGTACCGCTCAAGATTATATTTGCGTCCCCGGTCCGCAACTATGAGCGCCGAGGGTCCCCTAGTCCCCGGAGGGGAACTAAGCCAACAATCTATGGAGGTGAGGTTGTTTCAAGGAAAAGCGAAGATTCTTCGTCGCCAAAGACTAGCGCAGACGACGCCGCTTTTACGCTGACGCTCCTTATGAACACGCCCTCGGCGATCACACGTCCAGACTTGAAAGTCACACCGTCGCCCAGCGACATCACAACGGCGTACCCCAGCCACAACTTCGGCACACGACGAAGTCGAGATCATACACCGAAGCCAACATGCATGAAGTTGCTGTCAACGGTCGCACGGTTACCGCCTTAGTGACACAGCAGTCGACTGCACAATAGACGATTTTAGTTTCGATGCCTGGGCGCAGCCATCTTAGTTTGATGGCGGCGTCCCTTATGAGCCAAACTGAGAAAGTCCGCTCCGGCTCCTCCATGACGCCATCTTGGGATGTGCTGTGCGTGTTGATGCTGCGATGCTGCAGAATAAAGGTGCTGTTTTGGGGCGCTCGTGAAAGCCATCCAACATCTTGGTGCTATTTTGTGTTTTATTTGAGCGCGCCAACAAACCGTATACTATCCGTTTGGCATGGCCGCAGCTGTTGGAAACAGCGCTAGCGGCCCGGGCGACTGCGAAGGACTGCGCTCCGCTTCCGCAGGCCGAACTCGTCACAGTTATCTAGGAGGATGTACCTGTTGTATCTTTCACGATACATGTATTTTCTAATATATTTTATAATCGCAATGGTAACTGTACACACAAACACACAGCGAATGAACCGTACGGGCAGCTACCGAACGCGGAATACAAATACTGCGGAAAATGGTTTCCAGCCATCACTGCATTGATATAACATGAAGTGTGACCCATTTTATGCCGTGCATTTTCTCTCCGTGTACCGTGTATTTCCACATATTTATATTCGATGTTGCGCTGCTTTCATTTCGCATTAAAGGCACGGGCAGCGTTTACCACGGTTACGCCGCTAACCGTTGCTATCGCTTACCGACTTGGCGAATGCATGCGTCGGTAGTGCGTCGGCGACCGAGTGTGAAAAGCATACGATCGAGCTGTCCTGCTTCAACGATGTATACTTTCAAGTTAAACCATTGTTCAAGAACAGCACATAATAGAAGTAGTGTCTAAATCATCATCCGTCGACGTTTTTATGCAGCCTTGTTGTACGTTCGGCGGCACAGCAATATCGTTATCCCCATCCCGATGTATTGTTGTGCAAAACGTCGAAAACATGCGCTCTCAGCCGCACCAAAAATGAAGATGGCAAACTTGCAGGGCATACAGGAGCGCTTACGAAAGCGCTGGCGCGGCGGATGACGGCACTCTCACCGAGCGCTACTCCATAGTCATCATTAGGCCTAAATTATTTCGCATCGAAGGCATATCCGACGGCGCTTTCTAATTGCTCAGCACTAGTGTATACGGTCTCTCTTGGAAGTTTCTTACTGCCGATCCCATTTTATCAGTAAAAGAAAGATGTACATTTCGGTGACGGTAGCGGAGCAGCATGCAGACGATGATCCGCGCGCCGCACCAGCGGCAGCTGGCTATGTTGAGAAACTTGTTTGTATTGCGATTATTAACCACACGGTATGGGTCAGAGATCCGCAAGAATTTTTTTATTATTATTGTTTTGCTATCGGCTTATTGTTTAAGTGAATAACAGAGCTGACACTCTCTTATGGCGCTGGCGGAAGATCCAAAGCATCGTTAGCGCGGAGGGCTTACGGGAGGCACGGCCTGCCCTGCGTGCGTGTTTACTACAACGGAGGAAGTAAAATGGGCATCATATTCGTGAGTCCGTCATTGATACTAAGTCTGTCTGGCTTGTACAAAACGTTCATAAGCGAATTGAATCAGGGTTGAATGGAAAGCGGTGAAGCAGAAACACTCGAACGGTTGTTGCACGCTTCTCGCATATGCCCTCGGCAATCATCTTGCAATTTCTTTGATTGCTTGTGCAGTCCACGATCACCAGTTGCTGTCCCGATGTATTACCACTAAAAGGGGCGCTAATAAAGGTATCGAACGACAATATAACGGCTGCAAGGCTGCTCTGCTATGCATGAAGCGTGCTAATGCACAGCCCACTCGGTACTGGCAACCATGGGCCGGCGCAATAAATCTGGTTAGAGAACATTTTCCTCCTCTCCTGCTTGCTCTCGGTAAAACGGTCTATAGAAAGTAACGACCGCTTGGGATGGCCGATTGATTGGCACCGCTGGTGGTAGTCTCATTACTCAGTCGGGGGGACGCACTAACAAAGTGGCCGTAAATGGACGTATTTTACCCCTTCGTAGTCGTACAGCCGGGTTTGCGCGACTTTATTTTTGGGACTTTCTGAATGAACATCGGGCGACCATCGGCCTTCGCTCAACAAGCTTCCTACGGATAAAGCCCTACCTGCAAGTTCGGCGCATGACATTGCTCTAAACGTCCTCAACGAAATATCGTCCTCTGCGTGGGTACCGGCGGCCTCTAAACCACTGAAGGTGTTGTCGAAGGAAACATACAATTGCGGCGTAGACTGGGAATCGCAAGAGGCGTCGCCCGTTTCCGATAACCTAATGGAACTTCACTGAAGAATATTGCAACCTGAACAAAGGTACGACGATTGCTTTCATCGATAAGCACACCCGAGAGGTCTTCGCCTTCCCGCTCACGATGCAATGATCCGCACCCACGTTCGTCATCCACCCAATGCTACACCGGGACTGAATCCGCACTGCTCTTCAAAGGTTCAGCAAGTGCTTTTTGTTATCGTCGAAGGTGCGACACATTCCATTGGTAAATCATAGTAAATTCAAATGTGCCGAACCCCCTCAAAGCACCGCATTATGACGGACGAACACGCCCTACAGCTTCGTGAAAGCCCCTACCGTGTATCGCCCCAAGAGCGCCACTCCATACTCGGTCAAGTAGAGAAAATGCTTCCAGACGATATCATCCAGCCGTCGAAGAGCTCCTGGGCGGCACCAGTTGTTCTAGCGAAGAAGACGGCCCACTTCGTTCTACGCCGATTACCGATTACTGGCTCTTCAATGCTAACTGACTGAGGCGCGGGTACTGGCATATTGGGGTCGAAGAAAGAGACGGCGAGAAGACAGCGTTCATCTCACCAGACGCTGTCTTCGAGTTCAAGGTGAAGTGAACTGAAATTGATTTTGGTTTTCTTACAAATGAACAAACCAGGGTAGATTTGATTGGTATCGTTTGATTACGTCCTTTGAAACCACCTAAAATGCTTCAGCTGTGCTGCACGCCATTTAATCATCAGGGCTAACACAGAAATCGGAGAAGTGCCACTTCGCCCGACAGGAGGTTTTATTCCTGGCCCAAATTGTAAGCGAGAAGAGTTCGATCAGACACGCAGAAAACAATTGTGATCGCCGTTTACACAGCCTGCCAACAAAAAGACTGACGTACCTTTTAAAAGCAGAAATCTTCAGCAAACCCAAGCGCCACGTACAGTCCCCTCCTATCCTAAACCACTTTGACGAAAACACTGAGACTGAAACTCACACCGACGCAAGCAATCTCCACTTAGGCGCCATTCTCGCTCAGAATAATGGCGGACAGGAGAAAGCTATCGCGTACATCAGCACATCCCTCTCAAAAGCCGAAGCCAATTGCTCGACGACAGAGAGTGCATCGCGATCATCTTGGCCAATTCAAAGTTCCACCCGCACCGATACAGTCCACTATTCAAGGTGGTAAGCGATCACCACGCGCTCTGCTGGTGACCAATTTGAAGACCCCTCCAAGACATTGCCCAATGGAGCCTACATCTTGGAGAATTTCACATTTCTGTAGTCTGCAAGTCTGGCCGCAAGCATTCCGAAGAAACCTGCTTATCCCAAGCTGCCGTCGACACTCCTCAAAAGAAGACAACGACGTCGCCAACTTGAGGCCGATAAGTGCCACAAGTTTGGCACAGCAGCAACACGCAGAACAGATTAAGGCCGCTTCCTCTACTGCTGTGTTCAGGCGTCGTTTTCGTCGTTAAGCAATGAGGTCGTCGTGAAGACCTTCGCACCCAAGAGCACCGCTTCTAGTTATGTCGAAGCGCCGCCTGCAGGAAATTCTGCAGGCATTGCACGACAGCAGGGGGTTTGCACGCACGCTACAGCCAATTCAGGAGAGGCCGCAATTGGCTGCCAACATTACCCATTGCATGGAAACAAGCTGTGAGTGCCGATCAGACAAACCGTGCTACCGAACCCCATACCGCCAAAGAATAGGTCATTTCTTGACATTGTGATTAATCTCCTCAGCCGCTTTCCAACTTGAACTGCGTGTGACAAATGGATCATGGGGGTCACTGACTACCTTATCCGCTACGGTGAAGCGAAAACCTTGCCTAGTGGCACTGCGGCAGAATTCACCAAATTCGCCGAATTTATTCTCCTGCGACACGGCGCCCGAACTACTAATCACAGGGGGGAATATCAATAACGACGGAGCTCAAGCCATCTTTTGCCTAGACTCATACAAGTCATCGAGTTATAACAGCGTACAATTCCCAGACCAATGGCTTACAGAGCGCCTAAAAAAACGATTGCGGGTATGATTGCTGTGTACGTCTACACCGAACACAAGACCTGAGACACCATCCTGCCGTACGTGATCTCGGCGTATATGCGAGCGTCCAGGAGACAACCGAGCGACCCCGTTCAATCTTGTGTATGGCAGGGGAGGGAGCCCATGACAACGTTCGACGCAATGCTGCCACATGACAGACGAAGACAGCCTCGACATCGCCACCTACCTGCAGAGGAAGCCCGAAGATTAGCACGGCTGCGCATTAAAGACCAGCAAAGCACCGACGCCCGAAGATACAGCGTGTGACGATGCGACGCAGAGTACAAGCCAGGAAATCAAGTGTGGTTTATGACGCCTATTCGCCGCCTCGAACTAACTGAAAAGTTGTTACATCGATACTTTGGGCCGCCAGAATCCTTCGTCGTACAAATGGACCACGAAGTCATTCCTGACGGTGCGACAGTATCCCAACGGCGCACGGGATTCGTACACGTTACGTCTTAGGGCGTATTACGCGCGTTAAGGAATCTGCGATCAGTAAACTGTCTCGTGTTTTCCTTTCATTCAGGGGGAGCAACGCCGCGAATTTGTTTGTTCAGGCTAAGTGTCGTAAAACGTGGGTGCGACGAGTCTATAGGCCACATTCTTTGCGAGTGCCCTATATACAAGAAAAGCCATGCACTGGATAAGATTTTAGGTCCCTGGCCACGGGGAGGCCTCCTGGGCACTGCTCCGCTTTATGATAAGCACAGGCCTAATCGAAAGAATATGAGTTTGCTGTTATGTTCCGTGATATGACTGATGTGACATGTCTGTGATGCGACTGTACTAAATTCACCCATCCCTCTCTCACAACTCTTATATCCACTCCCCCAGTGCAGGGCTTTTACGGGTTAACCTCCCTGCCTTTCCTCCTTTATCGCTTTCATTGTAGCGCGAGATACGCCTAGGCTGGAATGATCGCAGGCAAGTGACGAAAACACTCCTCTTTTGGGTGGATGTTTGTGCGGCGACTTTAAATGGAGCCGATTGAAACTGGCATTCGAAGATCGATGACCGCCGATTCACTTAGCTTTTGGCAGTCAACTTTAATTGCAATTACGCTAATCCTTTCGTTTGTCCTCTACGCATTTGTCAGTACCATGTGACAGAGCTAGCCAGTAAATACACCATGGCCTGATACGCTGTTCTTAAACGTCGATGTTCTTAAAGGCTGTTTCAACAATCTGTCGCCTCTTAATGAACGAAATCCCACTAGGAACCAAGCCAGCTATTACGTTTCTCACTTTTAAAAGTACGCTACATCGCCCATTTGCGACTCAGTCCTTGCCACATCAAGCAGTAACAAGAAAAAAAGCGTAATAAATGACTTTCCGTCGACACTGGCTTGTAATATTCGACTGTTTGCCGACGACTGCGTCATTTCGCGCACTATTACTAACAAGACAGATCAAGCGCTGCTCCAAAATGATCTTAACCGCATGCATGCATGGTGTGATGACTGGCTAATGTCCTTTAATCCCGGTAAATGCAAACTCATGTCTTTTCATCGCCGACCTAATCTATACCACTTCACGCATTCACTTGCTAACATTCCCCTAGATCTATACATTCATACAGTACATTCATACGGGAGCCCGGGTCAAGCATATCTCATCACCACACTTTTGCAGTTCAGAATCGCTCCACGGGGTTCATTCATTTCGTTTATTCATACGACATCAGAGTACCGTCACGTCTAACAACTCTTGCTCATCGTGGTCGCGTTGCCTCTCACACGTTTTCTTACATTTCCTTTTGCCAACAACCCTACATCATCCCTCTAACCCGCATATCTCACCGCACCGGTCTTTCGCTCCAAGTATCTCGTCAACCGTCATCTTTCCCGCACGCTTTTTTCTTTCGCACTGAAACGGTCTGGAACCACCTTTCCCACAACGTAGCTGCCATCTCTTGTCCATCATGTTTTCTAAGCAATTTATATAACCATTTTAATGATATCCCGTGATCACTAAAACCAAATAAGTTTTGGTTTCCCATCCCTTAATTAATACTCCCGCCTTTAAGGCAATAAGGTGAAAGTGAAAGAAATAGTGACACGAATACTGCAAGAGAAAGCCAAAGTTGTGGAATTATAATTTCACACTATTATTAAATATTGCAACATTGCATGCCACAAAATGCGAGTGGTAGAAATGAAGGAATAGGAGTAGAGTTTACAGCTTAAATCGACTCTTCTAGTTTCGCTCGTGTGAATTTTTATTTGCGGTGTCACCCAAGATGATTACATACATTTCTCATTAAAAAACAAAAAAAAAAACAAGTTAGCGGACATTTGCTCTTAGAAGTTCGGCGTTGGTCTGCGCTAATTATTTTTCATACTTGACAGCTAGTGTGGCAGGCGAAGGAGTAGCGTACTTTTTCTCCTTACAGGCCATCATGTCGGAGGAAGGCAAGATGGACGACGGCCTCGAGTTCAGCCGGGCCCAAGTGGAAGAGTCCCGCACGGCGCGCGTCATCCGGAAGTGCGGTTCGCTCTTCAACAAATTCATCGTGTGAGTAGCGAAGCGCGCAGCTTTGCTTATATTATTACTCATGTCTGATGCCCCGTGAAGATTAACGATACAAGTAAGTCTATGCGCTCAGACCATTAGGGACGTGAATGCCTGAGGAGAGTAGTCATTTCTGCTTAGAAGGACCTTTCCTGTATAACGGCGGCTTCTTTTTCTCTGTTGTAACTTGTGTCTCCCATTTTCAACTATTCTTTCTCAACATGTCCTTGCATCGTAATCATATTTTCCTGTGTGCACGTTTTAATTTTCTTTAAAGGTCCCAATATAATCCGCGTTGGCCTCCGCGACGTTACGTTGGCGAAAAACAGATTTCTATACGACACGGCGTGACGGAGAGCGCGCCCCAACGTCGCCGACGCACAAATGGAATTTCTCCTATTTCTGCCACGTATTCCTCACGCGTTTCAGACACTGATGCAGAAAGGCTGCTAGAAGGCATTCGGGCGCATCCCTGCGTGCGCCCAATAGGTGCCGCAGAAAATTGCCGTATGTTAATCTTGATTTTCACATTCAATTATTCTTTCTTTTCGGTTGCTGCATTGCATCTCCTCAGGAACCTAGACGCGATGCAGAGCGGCGCCGGCAGGCAGGACTCGGCCATGAGCACCATCGACCAGGACGAGATGATCATGTGCTTCGAAGACCTCATCAACTACTTCGTGCAGCCCGAGGACGACATCGGTTAGTAGTGTACTGAACCAGAATGAGTCGTCGGTCCCCTAACCTACATTAGACTCCCTTGTGCAGATGATGTTTTTACACGCGAAACATTAGCAGCGGTTAAATGCGCGTAAACCAAGCTTGACGATCGACAGCTCTATTTTGCTTACTTTGGCAAATAACACTTGTTCAGATGACGTCATCGCGCGCCTGTTAAGTGATCCTCCTCCTTTGAAGATCAAACGTAATCGCTGGTGATCTAGTGATCACTCATGTGGTCATGCCCCAGCTTACTATGTGTAACACACTGGGCGAGACTTGTCGCTAGAAAGGCTCTATAGGTCAAGTATAGTGTGACCTTGGCACGACTTCAAGGTCATCCGGACGGAACCAAGCACTCCCTAGGTTTGTGCCTTAAGGGACACGAGTTAGGTAATTTTTGCCAGCTTCCTTCTGTGAGAATTCTTTTTATTTATTATTCGGTTCTTTGAAACATCACACCATGGCAATAGCGTTAAAGCGTTAAAGGCCGCGTTCGCCGAAAATCAGGTTTCATCCGCCGGCGTTTTGAGCGAAAACTCACGATCATGGCAGGCTCCGACCGCTAACTGGACATATGGTTTTCTGGCATGACATTTGGGTGACTGGGAAGGGTGGCATCGGAATGAGACTACCCTTGCATTGACGTTACCCCACGCACGTAGATTCATACGGCTTGGTTATCTTTTTTTTTGTGGGCTGACACATCGTACCCTTACCTTTTTTCACCTGTATTATATTCAAGCTGGTCGTCAAGGCTATCCTCGCCGTACGTTGATAATTACATCTTTTCCTACGCAAGGAGCTCCGACCACGAGGTTTGTTAAGAAAGCTGCGTCGCAATAAACACATCTTGTTCTCTACCATCAGTATAGCGCAGGCCGTAGATTTCAATCAATGAGCATTTATTTCACCAACAGTGTGTACAGGGGGTGAAAATGGCCGGCGGAAAAAAAGCTGCGAGCTTCAAAGCTTGACAAAAGCCCCGTCCGCCCCTCGAGCAGTGACAGGCTATATATTACACGTAAAACCCCCACACACAAACGCACACACACACACTTACACTTGCCCGTTGCCTACCATATTCTGTGGGTAAACATGGTATTTGTCATGGGGGTTGGTGTCGATATTGGTACACGCAGTTGGTACTTTTGAGGTTGGCGTTTGGTGAAAATGAGTCCAGTTTTTATAGCATCTTAGTAGTTTGTTATTATAAACGTTTCCCACTCTAAGTATTTTAAGTTTCTTAAACAATTCTTCTGTATGTTCAAGTAAATGTGCATTTTGTATCACTCGTACTGTCTTCTTTTTTAAAACAATTTATGCAGGTTTTTGGACGTCGTATTTCCCCAAACTGACACACAAAGATGAGAATGGTTTTGTTATGACGACAGGAAGTGAATGCCTGTTAAGCACGTAGCGATAATATGTTGAATCAAGGACATGTTCTCCGAGAAAAGTGATGTTTTAACGTGCTTTTCGACTGCGATTGTGTGAGGACCTAATGCTATGTTTTCAGTCACTTCTGTTCGAAAAAGAATGCATTTTGTTTTTCGTTCATTTAGTACAAGGTTAATTTTTTACAGACCAATGTTGGAAGGTTATAGCACATAGAGCTTGACTGTCTTAAAATGCTTCCCAAATCCTTTCCTTCCACCTACATGGTTCAATTGTCTGTATAGATAAATAACTTGCAGGCGTTACTGATTGCTACAATATCACATATATAATAAAGAACCGGGTTAAGTGGAGAAATATGGGAGAGGCCTTCGCCCTGCAGTGGGTATAATCAGGCTGATGATGATGATGATGAATAAAGAAAATACGGGACCAAGGATGCTACCTTGCGGCACATCAGATTGTATCGGTAGGCTATGCGATTTCACTTCTTGTATTTCCCGCCGGGGTGGCGTCGACTACTGTGCCCAAAAATGCGGAATCGAATCCTACCCTCAGCGGCAGTTTTTCTGTGGAGGCGAAAAGCTAGACGCCCGTGTGCTGTGCGATGTTACACCCACATACGATATTACGATGCGTTTTACTTGTGCGATGTTAGCGCACGTTAACGAACCTCAGATGGCCGAAATTTCCGGAGCCCTCCACTACGCCGTCTCTCATAGCCTGAGTCGCTTTGGAACGTTAAACCCCATAAACCAATCTTCATGTATTTGAACCACATCTGCTTAAATAAGACTTATGTTGAATGGCGTCCCGCGGAAACCGTATGACTCAAAATGACAAAGTAGTAGTTTATGATTTATGCAATCAAAAGCCCTGCTGGAATATAAATATATACCTGTCATCATGAGTCTTTTTCGAAATTGTTTATATTTTTGTAGCAAGAGAGCAGTTTCAGTTTAGCGTTTTTCCTGAATTCATGCTGACAGTCAGTAATTAGGTCGTGTTTTTGTGAAAACTTGTCTATACGGACGTTAACTATTTTTTCCGGACCTTTCGAAAATATGGGCAATATGGATATTGGGCGATAGTTTATTAGGCTATTTTTATCACTTCCTTTATGAATAAACGACGACCTTTGCTATCTTCATCTGTTCCAAAAAAACGCCAGTGGAAAGGGCAGTACTGAAAATATAGGTTAAAACAGGCGAAATTAAATCTAATACATATTTCATTGACCCGATTTCTATTCCATCCGCGTCTTGGTTATGGCTGTTTTTGAAGCCATTACAAATTATACAGATTTCATAGATGGAAGTGGTTGCGAAGAATATTGATTGTGGAACAGCTGAAATGTTTTAAACAGTATCTAAGATATTGTTTTTGTCCCATAATTTAAAAAAAAATGTCATTGAACGTGTCTGCAAATTTTACCCCATTTAATGTTTCACCATCGATATTCAGGCTGTCCATGTGGGCCATCAGATTTTCTATTCAGCACTTCGTTTACCTTTCGTCACATGACGTCACTTCTTTTCATGCTATCCTTATTGAAAATGCGATGATAGTACTCACTCTTAGATTTCTGTTTATTCTTGTTAATTTTGTTTCGAAGTATATTAAAGTTCATCTATTTCCTTGGGTGCAGAAAGGAATGGTCCAGTTTACTTTTTATTTTAATTTGCTTAATAAGATGCCTTGAGATCCATGGTTTACGTGATTTCTTATGCCTTCGATGCGCTTGGATCGGAAAAGACCGACAATATATTATATTTTACCATACCTAGAAAATTTTGGTATGCCTTATTTGCGTCACTGTCGGCCGCTCCAATTTGTTTCAACTATTTCGTTTCTGAAAACTTCTAGCGTACGTGGCGTTATCAGATGATACGTTTTGCTCTAGGGAGGGGCACGCTATGCTGCCTCACAGATAAGAAAAAGTTAGATGGTTTCTTAAGAGGAGAATGGCGAAATTCAACCCTTCCTCTTCTATCATTTGCCTCCCATCGCGTGCGTTCGTTGCAATGGTACATATATTTATAATTGGTTTACAGGAATGGTAAGGCACTCACACTTTCTCCGGCAAGTGTGAGTTTCTTGGCGTACGTTCAAGTGTGGCGTTGCTAACAGGATTGCTAACCAAGCGGCTAACAGCAGCAGTTTTGAGGCGCGCTGTGGTACAATTGCAGCGCCACCTAGGCACCTATAAAATGTCCAAGTTGCATGCTTCTATTAACAAGAATATGTCATCTCGTCTCGATTGAAGTGAGCGCACATTTAAATGCAGCAAGTTTAAACATTTAGTTGTTTGTGGACGAATTTCATTAACTATGTCTTGAGGCAAAATACAGTTCCCAGACATGTAACACGCAGACCTGTTGAGCACAAAGACTGGAGAAATACTCAGTTTACGCCCAATCAGCGGCGCATATCTTGCTGATGATAGGAATGAGTTTCAGTCTGGCTTCCGTTCCTCACCCACACGAACTTCCAGTCGTGATCGCCCTTTCCAGATGTCACTGCATTTGTGAGCAGAGGTTTACGAATATAGGCTACTGATTTGTAATGCCAATCGGGTATCCTTTTCTTTCTAGTCTTTCCGAGGCGCTGGAATTGCACTATTATGTTAGTTGTGTTGTTTTCTTTGTTTGGCAACCTGTGACAAACGTCCACGTCGTTGAACGATATGCTATGTCCCCGATTTTCTGAATATTGTGAGCAAGGTTCTCGTTTGGTGTTTGCGTGATACCTTTTATCTCAGCGTTTCGATTTCGTGAATATTGTTCCGATTTCAGTAGGCTGGGCTGACACTCATTCAAGTCCTTTTCAAGGGTAATAATTTTGTGTCGAAGTGTTTCAAGTCAAGAGTAGTTTTAAGACGAGAGTTGGCGAGACTGATGAAATTCATGCTCGTTTTGATTTCATTCAGTTCCGTACGCAAGTTTCGTTCTTGTCACCGTTCGATTTAATTCCTTCCACTCAGTCTTCATTTCCTCCTTGAAATCATTAGACAACTTGGAAATTTCCTTAGCCACAACACCAGGCACTATAGGCATGCATCAAAAGCGATATCAGACTTACTTAACTGTACGTTAATACAAAAATTTACTAACATACAAGGGAAAAAAATGCTTATTGTCCTGCTCGTAGCGCTGTCACTGCTTCACTTGCGTTCGCAACCTGGAAATTTGAAATTTGAAAATTTGAAAAAACAAAATTTATTTCCAGTAATATACAGGAAATGGGCCTCGGGCGAAAAGCTACAACGATAGCTTGAGAGATGCCCGAGGCCCAGTAATGGCAGAGCAACAGGACGTGTGACGTTAAGGCGAAGATATACATATATAACATGAAAATTATGGAGCACAGAAAGAGCACATATATATAAATGAAACAGCAAGTTAAAAAACAGCACAGTAAATTAACGACGCACAATAGTGTAACAGTATGCACGAAATATGGCAAAACATAATGAAAATGAAGTGACTATTCTTGTAATAATGTTTAAGGCAAGGAACGGAAAGTACAGAGAGACAGTGCGGAATTGATAAAATATAGCTTAAAGTCCTTAATTGATGCGGTAAAGATGTTTGGGTTGTGTATGCTATAATGATTTAATATGCATGGTAAAGTAAAACGAAGGCTCTGGTTACCGTATAACGTCCTCGTTCGAGGAACGTCCCATATTTGTTTACTTCTGGTGTGAAAGGGTTTCTGATAAGGCTTAAGTCCAGATATATTCTTCAAGAAGTCAGTTAAGCATTGAGGTGACAATTTAAGGCAGTGAAGTAGATGATACTCAAACATGGCATGCACACGATGAATCCTATATTTCGGAAATAATGTTTCTATATGGGCAGTGTAGCATGCACCAGCGATCAGTCTAATTCCCTTCTTTTGGAGACCGAGTATGATGTTTAGATTTGTTTTGGATGTTGTACCCCAAACGAGGTGACAGTAGTTTATGTGAGATTGAATTAAAGCGTGATAAATAAGGAGCTTATGCTTTGGGGAAAATTCGTGCGCAGTCTCGAGAGGGAACCAACAGATCTAGTGAGCTTGCTTTCAATATACATTATATGGTCAGACCACCTCATGCGAGAGTCGAATACAACACCGAGTGATTTGAACTTGTCTACAATTTCAATAATGTTATTTTCTAGATGCAGAGTACTGTTTACTGTAATATCCTGGCTAAGGGGACGAAAAAAGACTGCTTTGGTCTTGTTAGAGTTAAATACCAAACCATTAGCTGTGGACCATTTGTGGAGAGCACAAAGAACCAGATTTGCACTATTGGTTAGTTCATCGGCAGAAGATCCTCTAAGAAAAAAACTTGTGTCGTCAGCGTACTGAATACAACTTGTATGATAAGCTATGCTCGGAAGGTCGTTAGCATATACATTAAAGAGGAACGGTCCAAGAAGGCTACCTTGCGGAACACCACATTCAATGAGAAGGGAGCTAGACTTATGATTATCGACCGAAACGACCTGCTGGCGCATGTTTAAATAAGAACGAAAGAGTTGGAGGGAAAGACCACGGACACCATAGCTTTCAAGTTTACAGAGTAGTATTTCACGATTAAGAAGGTCGAAAGTTTTGGTAAAGTCGATGAAAATACCTAGGGTCAAACTTTTAGCTTCGATATTATTTAAAATAATTTCCTTTTGCAAGAGTAAAGCAGATTCCGTGGACTTGCCCTTTCGAAACCCAAACTGACTGGCATTTATTAAGGCATGTTTAGAAAAGAACCCATCGATTCTCTTGAGCATTACTTTTTCAAGAGCCTTTGAAAAAACAGGGAGAATAGAAATTGGCCTATAGTTGGTCGTCTTATTTCTATCGCCTCCTTTGAAAATAACAGTTACGTTTGCATATTTCATTCGTGCAGGAAAAATTCCTGATGTGAGCGACAAGTTAAAGGTGTAGCTTAAGCATGGTGCTAAGAGATCTGAAACAAATTTAACTGGTTTAATTTGGAAGCCATCGAAATCGGTGCAACTTGTAGCTTTTAGGTTCATTATAACGCTAAAAACTTCCTCGCTGGTCGTTAAATGAAACACAAAAGTCTCTAAACCTGTATTTTGGAGATACCGAAGGGCTTCGACCGTGGAACCACTCGGTCTGAAGCTTGTGAAGAAGTCATTGAATTTTTCTGCCAGCAAAGAGCGGGAATAGGGCAAGCCATCAATCACAAGCTGACCTGAGTGCGTATTTTTATTCTTGTTTAGAAACGATTCATTTAAAAGTTTCCAGAATGCTTTCGGACCTTCCCTGCTAGTGAGGATACGCGATTGATAGGCATATTTAGATCTTCGCAGTTCGTTGGTTAACTTGTTGCGGTGTTTTTTGAGAGCTGTAAGGTGATCAGGGTTCCGAGTGGACATAAAGCGTTTGAAGAGCCTAGACTTATGTTTCATCATTTTGACGTGTGTTGGAGGCACCCAAGGTTTACGAAGTTTCGTGTTTGATTTCTTTGTTTTCCAGAGAAAACACCTATTGTAAATGTCTTTCAAAGTACTTAAAAAGAGCTCATAAGATTCATCAACGGAAGAACAGGCAAAAACACAGTTCCAATCTGCAACGCGTACAGATTCGCGAAATCGGGCAAGTGTCACATCAGTTATAGATTGATAAGCAAAACTATTTGGTGTGCGTAACTTGGTGAGCAGCCATGTGGCACGGATACGAAAATGGCACAGTGGTCACTAAGGTCACAAGCAATAGTACCAGCAGAAATGACGGGGGAGACAATGTCTACTATAAAAAGGTCAATTGCACTGATTGACGTCGTTGTTATCCTTGTGGGTGTAGTGATAAGATTTGTAAAACCATTGGAAGCAATTGTGTGATTCAAATGGCGATTTATACTAGAAGGTGCAAGTGTATTAATGTTGAGGTCACCACCAATAATAGTAGAGTATTGAACTTCAGCGGCAAAATCAAGAAATTTGTCGAGATGTGTTAGGAACTTCACCTGACGATAAACGACAGAAACCATTTTGTCCGCAGTCTTCAGCGCGAGCATTTCACAGTCAGGAGTCATTATAGAGAACTCAGGTAATGCTTCGCTATGAAGGCCACTGTTCTTTACGTAAATGGCAACACTGCCTCCACGAGAAGGGCGATTCAGGAAACAAGGATCATAGCCGGGCAGTTTCACCAAGTCAGCATCGCATACGGCCCACGTTACAGTTAGTAGACTTGCATCAAAATTATGCTGCAGACTGTCAACAAAATATGAGAAGTCATCAAACTTGTTACGCAGAGACCGGACATGAATATGTAAGGCCGAGAAATTATTTAGGTCGAGGCAACCGTTTACTTTATGGGGAAGTAGTAATTCGTGATACTCCATATTTAGTTTTCATTTTACGGCGAGTTATTGGGCTAGCAGAACAAGGTCACTCTCTGACCGAATGGCAAAGGCGGAGTCTCCTTCCTTCCTTCTAATCAGTATTTTGCCATTGACATGCCAAGCAAATTTGAAGCCAAATCGTTTCGCCTGCTCTTTCACGATTCCAAGGAGGTCTCGCGAATACTTGGTCATGTTCTTTTTGACAAAGACAGAGCTGTCTACATCACGGAAGGCGCTCCTTTTGGCGAACCATTTGTCCCTTAGCTCCAGACGAGAAAATCGGACAAGAATGATGGGAGTTCTGTCCTTTTTCACGGGCAGTCTATGCATGGTCATGACATCCTGTTGCAGTAGTGGTTCAAGAGAAGCCTCGGCCCCCACTTCATTAATTTTAGCCAGTAGGTCTTTCTCTTCGCTCTGAATAACACCATGAAATTCTAGGTTTAAGCGCCGACTACGCCATTCCAGGTCATTGACACTACACTTGATCTCGGTCAAATCAGACCCAGCAGAGTTGCTTTCCAGCACTGCAACTCGAACTTTGAGCTCTTTTGTTTCCTTCTCTTGGGCATCGAGTCGTTCTTTGAACTTGTCGAACTCACCCAAAAACAAGTCAATTGCCTTTTCGATTCCGTCCACTTTTTCAGGGAGGCAAAGGAGAGAGCTAAGCTTTCTGTTTATGTCTAACAGAATTGCAGGTATATTAACTTCTGCTTGGTCGGCTTTCCCTGTGATAGCGCCATTACTTGGTCTGCAAGACCCATACTTCCATGTTTTTCTAAACGATTCTCGTTTCCCCTTGAGGGTTTCATCAGTCACACCCGAGCAAGCGCCCGAGTGGAAGGAAAAGTCGCACGCGCAGCATGTCAGTTGTGAGTGCTCTTCAGACAGCACTCCTCTACACGCGCAACAACGGGACATGTCAAAAACTAGACCGATAAAAGCAGAAATGCATCAACAAGAATTTTTGCTTTTTTTTTTGGCAGCAGCGGCAGGTTTGGAGTGAAGGTATAAGAAAAGTGACCAACCTGGGAAATCACAGAGGAGCGTTAGGCGAGGTGCGTCACACGAGCTGCCGCTGCTGCCAAATGCGATCAAAAAAACGCCCACAGTAGACGAAGGCAAAGATGTGTCGCCGCTGTCGCCCAGGGATGCCACGAATGGTAAAGAAGCTTCTTGTTGCGTGAAGAAAGGCGCCAACTTCAAAATGGCAGTCCCGAAGTAGCAGCCTCCAGAACAACGCAGGTCCAAGGGGCACACAGATGCAGAGGCCAGGAAAGCGGCAGCAACACGAACTGGGAAATCAGAGAGGAGCGTTAGGCGAGGTGCGTCATACGAGCTGCCGCTGCTGCCAAATGCGAGCAAAAAAACGCCCACAGTAGACGAAGGCAAAGATGTGTCGCCGCTGTCGCCCAGGGATGCCACGAATGGTAAAGAAGCTTATTGTTGCGTGAAGAAAGGCGCCAACTTCAAAACGGCAGTCCCGAAGTAGCAGCCTCCAGAACAACGCACGTCCAAGGGGCACACAGATGCAGAGGCCAGGAAAGCTGCAGCAACACGAACTGGGAAATCAGAGAGGAGCGTTAGGCGAGGTGCGTCACACGAGCTGCCGCTGCTGCCAAATGCGAGCAAAAAAACGCCCACAGTAGACGAAGGCAAAGATGTGTCGCCGCTGTCGCCCAGGGATGCCACGAATGGTAAAGAAGCTTCTTGTTGCGTGAAGAAAGGCGCCAACTTCAAAACGGCAGTCCCGAAGTAGCAGCCTCCAGAACAACGCAGGTCCAAGGGGCACACAGATGCAGAGGCCAGGAAAGCTGCAGCAACACGAACTGGGAAATCAGAGAGGAGCGTTAGGCGAGGTGCGTCACACGAGCTGCCGCTGCTGCCAAATGCGAGCAAAAAAACGCCCACAGTAGACGAAGGCAAAGATGTGTCGCCGCTGTCGCCCAGGGATGCCACGAATGGTAAAGAAGCTTATTGTTGCGTGAAGAAAGGCGCCAACTTCAAAACGGCAGTCCCGAAGTAGCAGCCTCCAGAACAGCGCACGTCCAAGGGGCACACAGATGCAGAGGCCAGGAAAGCTGCAGCAACACGGACTGGGAAATCAGAGAGGAGCGTTAGGCGAGGTGCGTCATACGAGCTGCCGCTGATGCCAAATCAAATGAACAGTATAGGACAATCCTGAAGTCATAGCATGTTGCTCTTCTCAGCAGGCGCGGTTATTTAATGTGTATAGGAAGTGTGGGTTCAGATGTGGTTTTTTTGCTGGCGTATCTTTTGTCTAGGAGATTGCTCGTGCACAAGCGCTTTTTTGCTGAGAGATGGAGGTTGTTGCTATTCACAGGAGGAGTTAGCCTTGCACATTTTGTCTGTAGTTGCTTCCCTTCGCCATAGTGAACTTAAATATTACGTAGTGTCCACCAGTCAGGCACAAAATCACACGTACAGTGCTGCTGCCACCATCTGGAGTCTAGAGTCGAGTCCTGCAGAAAATATAAATAAGCCGTGCCACCTCCTTTGTACAATGCTGGTTTCCTTTCGATGTCCTAAAATGAGCTCTGGGGGACTACTGTTTTTTTTTTTAGGGAAGCGAAGCGAGCCCCACATTGCTTTCCACTGTGTACTCTGGCCAGCACATAATGCAATATTCCATATCCCCTCACATGTAGAACACATCGGACCGTCTCATGCATCCACTCAAAGATACGAGACGAGCCCCGTGTGAATGCAATGGAGTAAGGTGGCTTGGAATCTTTCGTTCCGTTGGTCAAGCAGGGCTTGTAGGATGAACTCCAAAGGGAATGAAAATGTTTACGGACTGCTTTTCTGAAGAGCTTGTTTTTGTCCCGAGGTGTCTTGCTGATAGTTTCATCGGCAATTTGTGATTTATTCAGTGTTTTTGCTCATTTTCGCGGAAGTAACAAGTACCTCCATTCACTTTTACACCTCTAAGCTATCTAAGAGAGCCGTCAACAAGCTCTCCAATCTGGTATGTGAGCGGGTGTTTTGCTTTCCAAATTTAGTGGAGGATTCATCAGACGCTACTGATTAGCGCTAAAACTGTGCGGCGGTTGTATTACATTGCAGGCACATTTGTGTACTGCTTACATTATTTTGTGTATCGCAATATATTCGCAGAGCACGAAGAAAAACAGAACAAACTGAAGGCGTTGAGAAATAGACAGGACCTGTTTCAAGAAGAGGTGAGTCCCAACGTTTTCTTGCACTTTTTCCAAGCTTGCTGTGCATGAAAACACTATAATTTGAAGCTGGAAATGAGTGATTAGGACACTCGATAATAGTCCGTCTTTTCTTCTTTTCCAACATTTATAGCATTTATAGCATGTGAGCCCCTCATTTTCCCTTCAGTTGTCTACGTAATAATTGTACACTGGTCTCATACCTTTCAGGTCCACAGAGACTCTGAATAATAAGAAAACACAACAAATAATGGAAATGTACACAACTTAAAACTTAAAATGTGAATGAAGTGCGAGCGAAATATGTAAAATAGTGGTGACGCTCTTCTAAAACGCGCATTTGCAACAAGGAAAAACAAAATCTTGTTTTCAAGCTCTTTTCACATATATTAATTTCTCATGACAGACAATGGAGTCCGAACAATGATCAGATATCATTGAATTGTACAAATAACAGGAATTGGTCAAAAAGGTATTATCTCATATAGGCCACTGATTACATTTGCATGAATAGCTTTCTAGGACATAACGGTTAACAGTGGGGCAACTGCGAAATATTGCCGCGAACCATTCAAATCTGTATCTGTTGCTCTTTTTATTAACAACCCACCGGCATGCAGCCTTATCACTGTGATTGTAGCGCACGGATTGTTTGTGTTCATGTTCGCTGTCGCGAGACGCGGCTTTGTCATTTCCTGTGTTGCAGAAGATGCTTCGAGAGGCTTCTCGAAAAATTCCAGCCACTCGCGTGTGCTTCTACAATGCTGCAGGGTATACTAGTCACCGATCGCGTTTTTATCTAGATCTTCCTTCGCCCCATTTAAATTGAGCGCTTACGTGTGAAAGTGTCGTTCGTAGATCAACGATCGCCGAGCACGCTTGTTGCTATGCGGCCGCCGAATGGCTCATTCTTTCGCGAGTACAAGTGAGCCCACTAAAGAGTAGATTTCAGTGCTTCCCTTTTGTGCCTATGGGTACTATTATGGCAGTACTGGAGGGGCTCTTCCTATATGCAGCGAAAACTTTCTTTCAAGTTTCTCCTTCACTCTCATCGCGTAGTTATATGTCTCACATAGAATATTTACGGGAAATTTTTTTCGAGAGACGCAAGAACAGTCAGAGGAGGGTATACGTGTAGGTATGTGATTGCAATTGCGAAACATTCGAAAATTTTGGTCGTTGTCTGCGCACGATACCGATTCGTAGGGCTCCCAAAGAAAATTATGCAAGTTGTGCCAAACCACAGCAGCAAGCATGCGTTTGTGGCTGAAAAGATTCGTGTAGTCTCAACATGTGACTCCTCTCGACATACTGGCATTGGCTGTTTACAGCAAGTTATGTTCTGTGCAGCGCACAAGTTTTTTTACTCCACTATAAAAAAGATTAAAATTTGAATTAAGTTTTGTCACTGTCCTTTCAGATCAGATATAAAATAATAATAATGTATATTCCGGTTTATGGGATACTTAAACCAAAGACGCTCAGGCCTGACAGACGCTTGTCGTCCTAACAAAAAAACGGTCAGCAGTAACCAGCAACATTATTAAATCGGTGTGCCTTATGCACTTAACAAAACAAGAAGCGTAAAACAATCAAGACCGACTAATGACACATGAACAAAAAAAGCAAACAGAGCTAGGGGAAAAACATATGTAATATGTAAAATGCTGAGAGGAGGATGCCAGCCAGTATGGCGTGAGCTTCACGCCTAAATGTATTTTGACGTTCTTTTCAAACGCTAGATCAAGAATTTCGCGGTAAGTATTTACTAAGTTTATTAACAGATAGGTGACCATTTGGAAACCGTAATTTGTACAGAGCCTGTGAGCTCCGTAATAGTGTTGACTCAAATCGTAAGCTTAACACGAAGTCAGGTCATCATCATCATCAGCAGCAGCAGCAGCCTGATTATACCCACTGCAGGGCGAAGGCCTCTCGCATATTTCTCCACTTAACCCGGTTCTGTGCTAGCTGCATCCACTTGACCCCTGAAGTCAGGTACTGCTCCTCAATGTAATGTTGTTTACCGTAACAAGATTTTTAGCATGTATTGCTAGTTTCTTCTTGTAATTACCTTCAGTTAATTACAAGTTATACCGAGAAGGAGGGGGAGTCCTACAATGGCTAAAAAACGTTTGCTGTGGCATGAACTGTTCCAGCTACTCATATTAAAAGGTTGACCTTTTTCTCAGATTGAGCGTAGATGGTTTTGCTCGAGCATATTTGGCCTTCTGTAGCAATAATACCTTGTTGTATGCACGATGTTTGAGTAAGAAACGCTAAAAGCAGCTGGTAACCACTGTCACAAATTGCCTTCAAGCAAGCCAAAAAATCATTCCATCTGCGCTGCTAGCTTTGTAACGCGCAAATACAATCAAATTTGCTACGTCGCAAATTAAGCCTTATCCGCCATTGATTTCTGCGCGAAAAAAATGCGACAAGCCTTTGAACACTGACCAGAGTGTGAACCTCAGAATGATCTAGTGGCATCGTAAAGGAGTAAAAACACTGACTGCTTAAAACGTGTAGCAAGTTGCAGACTCTGCGAGTTGAATGATAAGTATAAGAAGATAACAACCGAACAAATGTTGGACAAAGTTGATATTTGAATGATGCTTTTAAATTTGCATAATTCGGACATTGTCTTTACTCTCAACTCTACTGTCATGTGATATTTATAAACGATATGCGTACCTCTTTATTCCACATTACCTTTTCTGTACATTCATTCTTTTTGCTGTAACTTCCAAATAAATAACGAGCCCTTGTCAGGCTACGCGTTTTTGTTTGCTTCTTTATTTTACTGTAAATCCTAGAGAGGACATATACAGGAGTGGATGAACAAAAAGATGCAAAATTGTGCTGTAATATCGCATACCAGAAAGACAAAAATCAGTGCAATGATTTACATGCATTAATAAAATTTGGCTTACACTGAAAAACAAGGTCAGTTGTTGGGCGAGTTGGTGACGATGTTCCATATTTACAGCGCGATAAACGGGACAAGAGAACACAATAACGACAAACACAGCGCTGTGTTTGTCGTTATTGTGTTCTCTTGTCCCGTTTATCGCGCTGTAGATATGGAACTGAAAAACACTAGTTACATGCACTTCACAAAGAAAAACACATCCTAGGACAACGCATCATCAGAAAAGATTAGAGTGTCCAACCATTCTGCAAAAGCGCTTATGGAGGAAGACTTAATGACAGACTCAGGTACTAAATTACATTCAATAATTACTCGCGGAAAAGGCTGTATTGGAACGCACCATTGTGAGTAGCCGGTGGTAGCACGTACTAGCTGAGACCATGTCTGGAGCCCGTGATATATCGTAGTATACAGGTAAAATAATTTTTACCTGCTGCGCCACAAATTAAGCATTATCTGTCATCGATTTCTTCGCGAAGAGGTTCTTTTAGTTCTCTTCCTCGTGTAAGAAATAATCAATAAACTCTGACTGAAAAGTGAATGCCACAGTGCCCATTTGTGTTTCAATCGAGCTAATACTATCAACTATTCCAGCGTCAAAACGCATATGTCGCTGCTTGTTTTGTTGTTTTTCTTCTAACGTAGGGCATCCTGAACCTCATCTTGGAGACAATAGACAAGATTAACGCGATTACAACGTCCGGCTTCTTGGTATCCATGTCCGGAGAAGACGCCAGTCAGAGCTGGGACACCATATCAGGCTTCCTCTATCAGCTGCTGGGTCAGTGCACATGTCCCGAGCAACGGCGACATCGATCAGAAAATGCCTGATAAATTTTGATGGCTACTTATAATGGTTTCAATACTGCACGCATGTCACCCCTAGGACTGGCCACACGTTTCTGACACACGAGATTTGTTGCCACCAGTGTTACTGAAATGAACAAAGTAACTTTTTATGGAGGGTTGTATTCTTTTAACACATTACGTGTAATTATGATTTGGTGTGCGGTAAGGACCCGAAATCATCCCCGTGTTGCCCACAGTGGAACTCCTTACTAGACAGGTTATCTGTTTTGCATCGAACGCCCGTAAATTTAATAATCCTCGAAGATCAATTATCCTGGACGCAGCCTTGCGCACAAAGAATGCGTCATATAGCGCTGCGAAAATTCATTGCATTATTCTTGTCGCCTCCTGATTTGACGAAGTGTGCAGATGCACGACTTATTTTTGTCTAACGGCGCAGACCCGACTTCGGCAGCTTTTTCGTTAACTATTCGGAAACACCTAGCAGGCACGCAGAAACCTCTCTGCCACAAGCCACAATGTCCAAGCACAAATAAATTGTGTATTGATCAGCGTAAGGTACCTCGCGTGCTTCTATTTTATTTATGACTGACAGCGTGATCCTCCTTAGCAATGCTCGAAACAGAGATAACAACTTATAATGGCAGTTCCCGCGTCCTGTTCTAGTTGCTTTATGTAACAGCGCTACACGATGGAGACGACAAAGGACATACAGACGGCGCTGAACATACAACTGTCTTTTGTTGAAAAACAATTTATGCACCGATCTAGCCATGCGCACGCGCGCTTCGTCAAAGACGTGCGTCACACGTGAAACCAGATAAAACCATATTAAAAGCCCACGTGTGTACTCTCAGCCTTTATCAGTTTCTTAGTATGCTCCATTCGACTTCCTCGTGACGTGAAATGCTTCAGCCAGCTCCCTTGTGCCCCGGTGATTATCCACAAACAACATTTCTGTGTCAACGAAAGATGGAACGCAAGAAGGCGGCGGTTATGCCACACGAGTATGTTTTATGCCGCAGAGGAGGGTTGGGGCTAGGAAGAAGTGGAGCCTCTAATAAACTAGAAAAATTGGGGGCGGTTTTTCGAAGGAAGCGTGAAGGACGGAAGAGGAATATGTGTAATATTAATCACGTAAATGGGTACGTACCTTGGGTGTAGTATACCAAATCCTCTTTCACGTGGCCTCGGGTACATAGGTCAGATTGGCGGGAGTATCAACTTTCGGCTTGTGGAGCATTGTTAGCCATTTAAAAGAAAGCCACACATCTTGCTGCCATTCTTCGTTGGCACAGAATGCATGATGACCACAGAGGCATTCCACATCATCAGGAATTGGAATGGAAGTGTCAGCGCACCTTCATTGACATTATCAGCCACGCAAATTAGCTTACTAACAATTTATAATGGATCAGCGTACACACGTGCGCTTTTACAGCGGTTTTATCCGTGATATGTAGAGTCGGCGTCACCCTTGTGTAGAGCGCTCGAGCGAGATATATATCGGGCTACAAAAGCCGAAAATAGACTCCAGTTCTAGATTTCTGGGCTAGGGTGCTCGTAGTGTCTACCTTGGTTGTGGAACCACTTTCACTCGAGTGTTGCCGAAAAGAACCTGCCAGCTGCGGCGACATATGGACTTATTTGCAGACGCGTGTTTCCCGATCGTTCTACACAAAGGTGGCGTCGACTGTACGTCTGGGTTGGACGCATGCCTTTCCCGATGCGCGTGTGGGCAGGTTAGATTTGTGTATAAATGGTGCTTTGCAATAACAAGCAGTCGTATGTTTAGCGCCGTCTGTATGTCCTACGTCGTTCTCGTCTCCGTCTTGTAGCGCTTGTACATAATAATGGCGGAACACCAACTAGCCCAATCTGCCGTTCTTTTTCTTGTTGCGTTAGGAAAGGCAAAAAAAAGGTCATGAGATATTTAATACGCAGTGATGCCTGCTTCATGATGAATCCGTAACACGTTTGCACATGCAATTTTTATTCGTGCGCTGTCGTGTAGTAGTTCTTTCGGCCGTTTCAATAGAACTGTATCTCCTACAATGCAGAAAGTGAAAACTGCATTTACGAGACGCAGTTTACCCTCCTCCTTACATGTTACTGCAGCAAAGCATGGAAGGCGTTCCAGGGGAGTATTCCCGCATAACGCACTGCTCTTTCCTTTACTCCGATCTCCAACGTACTGCTCCAACCTATGCAAGGTTACTTGTAGGAGGACCCTTCCCCCCAATTTACGTCGCAGCGAAGTCTTGCTGCACGCTGTGTGCAATTTACAGAGAGCCATGACTAATGCGAAT
The DNA here is from genome assembly GCF_055883805.1 of Amblyomma maculatum. Taxonomy (NCBI): domain Eukaryota; kingdom Metazoa; phylum Arthropoda; class Arachnida; order Ixodida; family Ixodidae; genus Amblyomma; species Amblyomma maculatum. The sequence goes on from NC_139354.1 coordinate 162,551,467, forward strand.
ATTTGTTGTGCCATCTCTTCCTTCAGCTGCCATCATCAAAGGAAACCACACCAACTGCGCGCAGTTCGCGCAGCCCCACCGGCTGGACTGGCTGTTCAGCCGCTTGAGTGGACAGCAGGCTTCGGAAGGAACAGGTACAGTGCTCTCCTCTATGCCATATACAACATCGTTTGAATACACCGTTCGAAACCCAGTGTCTTTGAGAAATAGGCCATGTTTACATGAAGGCAACTGGCAATCTGTTTCATCACATTCATGTAAACAGGGGTAATGCGTTAAGGAAGCGTATAGGGGTAAGTCGAATTTCTCCACCCATGGAAACCCGGACTCATCACATTAAAGGTAATAAGGGCGAGTGAGGTGCCCTTGCCGACCACCCAAAGAAACCGTCTGTACTTCTCCTCGCTATCCTCTCCAACAAAGCAAGCGATCCAGAAAGCACAAGAAACATGTTCCTTTGCTTCCAACATGCGACAGCCACTACCAACGCGCTAGAGATGATGCTCTACATGTAAACGCATTGCCGCTGCAAAGTTCGATGCGTCGTCTTCGTGTAAACATGGCTCACGGTGGTGATGTTAAGCCTCTACAAAAGCTGCTATTTCGAAACGTTTTTCTCTAAGCTTGGTACTGCGCTCAAAATCATGAACGAATTTTTTTAAAGAAAGAAAGCGCAGGTGCCATTGATTTTCACCAGCGCAAAGTGGTTCTTGAATCTATTGGCCCGAGAAATGTGCCGTTTTTTTATGTACTATCAATAATGCCGCTTAAGTGTTACCTTGTACCGGTACTGCTTACTGCCTTCTCAGTTTCTCCATGGTAATAGTTTGGATTTATGTGAAAAGAAGAAACGTACCCAGTCGGAAAAAACTACAGAAAATTTTCTGATGTTACGACAGAATTTCTGTGCGGTTTTTGACGGGAAACCTGTTGTGACAACAGAACATTCTGTAGTAACATCAGAAATTTCTGTAGTTACAACATAAAAGTGCTTCAGAACTACAGACAACAGAAATATACTACAGAAAATCTACAGAACTACAGAAAAGTACTACAGAACTACAGAAATATCTGATGGTTACGACAGAACTACAGGATATTTTGTCGTATTTTTGACACAGTTCTGTAGTTTTTTTCGACTGGGTATTATTGATTTTGGCTGCAACCGGGAAGAAATTGGTCAGTTGTTGAATATTTCGAGGCTCAACCTGGCCTCTGTACCTTCCGTGCTGTTTCCCTAGTTTTGTATTATTCTAGTTAGCATGCTTTTTCTCCATTCCTCGCAGGAATGCTGGATGTGCTGCACTGTGTGCTGATTGACAGCCCCGAGGCTTTAAACATCCTGAAAGAAGAACACATAAAAGTCATCATCTCCCTCCTCGAAAAACATGGACGAGATCCCAAGGTGCGAGCATTTTCTTTGTTTCAGCAATTCCGGATATTGCCGAAGTACTTTAACGCATTTTGACAACACATCCACGGCAAAGTGAAGCGCACAGAAGCGCTCTCAGAAAAATCATTTCTCCACGACGAGACGCGCTTAAATCGAATGTCGGCCGTAAAGCACGCCCTGAAACTATCCAATTTTTGGCTCGGCTGGTCGCGTAACAAACGTCCTGAAAAAATCACAGAGGGAACGTTCAATATCCCAGGTAACCGTTTTGCCAGCAGTTTGAGTTGCCTATATATTTCAGCCACAGTTTTTATTTAATAAAACATTTGATTACTGTGTTGCGTGTAGCAACGAGCTCGCTTTTTTTTTTTACTTTGCCCCAGTTCCGTAGGTGTTGTAAAAATTGGAAGTTGTAAAGAAAAGCTCAAACCTTCCTCCGGCCGCCGCCACACACCCAGGCTCCTGTGCGAAGCTTTGTCTCCAAGAAACCACGGAGGGAGCTTTCTAAAGAGTGCCCGCTCTTTGGCCCTCCTGTGCAAAATTCTGGCTCGCCTGTACAAAAATCTGCCCGAGGAGAATCTTAGATACTTAGTGTTTGGCTGCGACGTAAACGTTTACCAACATACAAGCTGGCATTTCTTCTCCTCTTTAGAGGGCAACTCTGCTAGTTTATTGACAGAACTTATGCTGTAAGATTTCATGTCCGTCCTGACGCATGTACCAAAGTTTGGTGCCGTGCCATAATTTGGTAATATTTTGATTTTAGAATCTGCCCGTTTCATGTGCTATCAGTTAAGATGATTTCTGCGGGCGGCACTGCGTTTGCAACATGATAAACATGACAAACTGTCTGCTATCAGCGTCAACAGATTTTGAGGCCTCCATCATAGTCATTTTATCAACCATATTATCAGTCGCTCTGCCATTCAACTAGCGTGCGAGTGTTTTATCCAATGCTCTAAGCGAAGTCAAAATAGGAAATGACGTCATTATAGCGACCCGGCAGCAGTCTCGAGTACCTTCAATTTCCGATAACAATATCACCACCACTTGCCGATATAGCAAGTAGTGACATTCGAATCCTGTCATTTTAAATCGTATGCTAAACTTGGATGCAAAGAAGTGCACAAGGACGGGCGGCGTTCCTAACACGCTCCTGATTCGCTGCTCATTGTGGTCATCGAAATATCTGATAGTAATATTTAAAATGTCCTTAATGTCTGCTACGTACAGTTCCCGTTTCTTGGAAGTTAGCCAAAGGGCTAACTTCCAAGAAACGGAAGTTAAATCCGGTGATAAATCTGGTGATAAATCTGGTGATAAACAACTATTTTATAACTAAAGGCCGATATTACTGACATCACAATCGTGCATATTGTTAGAACATATTATTCATAAGCACATCACGTTATTTTCAGAATCGAATATTTTACTCTCTAACATGCAGCACGAGTTTAGACGTAGTTCTGTACAGTAACACAGTTGTCTGAACTCACGCATGACACTTTACTTAACCTTGATCTTGGTAAACAGATTGATGCCATTTTTATTGATTTCTCAAAGGCATTTATTACCGTATTTTATTCTAAGCTTCTGAACTCGGTACAATGCTAAATAACCCTCAACTAGTTAATTTGATTTTCTATGATATCGCTCCCAGTTCGTTTCTCACAGCCGTACTGACTCTGCTTCAATTATAATCACATCAAGGGTACCTCAAGGCTCCGTCATCAGGCCATTATTTTTCTTAATATGCATAAATGATTTGTTCAGTAATAATTGCATTTTATACGAAGTGAATAATTGTTATAATGACCATTTTTGCTTACCGGAACCATTTTGTATGTTTTCTTGGTGTAATACATGGCAGATGAGGATTAACTTTGATAAAACTGTCCTGATGCCTTTCTTTTATTATTCTCATACTCTCATTCTCATGCTTTCTCACACTTTCATTATTCCCTGCGCATTATAACGTGTATTATTTGAGGACTATATTCCAACATTGATCACTTGACGATATGTTTCTTGCATGTATGTCTTTATAGCTACTGCTATAGCTCTCTCTTGCGCTGCAGCATGTATGAATAAATAAATAACTCAAAATTATAAAAAAAAGCATCCAGAACTGCCCTGTAAAGAGCTGAAACACTTGTGCAGGTTCTGGACGTGCTGTGCTCCCTGTGCGTCACGGGCAAAGGCGTGGCCGTTCGGAGCAGCCAGAACAACATCTGCGACAACCTTCTTCCGGGGAGGAACCTGCTGCTACAGACGCGACTCGTCGACCACGTGGCCAGGTAAGCGCTGCGACATTTCTCGCATTTGAGGAACAATCAAGCTTTGTTACTGCTATTAAGGTCATGTGGACTGCCTCCGTCCATTCGGAGCATTCAGCTAGCTCCTCTTGAACTCACATCTGAAGCAACTTTAAAATCATTAGGGTCAGTGAGGATGAGCAAGAACCGCTTTGCGATGGTGAAAATTTCTTTCTCGAAACAAATTCACTCATGATTTCCAGCTGACTTCGATGCTTAGAAACAATGTTTCGAAATAGCGCTAGCATCATGAGCTGAAGGCGACAGTAGCACATCAGATCGAATTTCGTAGCGCCTCACGGTAATGCGATAGACAGTGTTTACGTGTGAAGCATCATCTCTAGTGCGATGGTGGCGGCATACGGTGCCACATGTTCTAAGAAAAGGTGGAGCTCTTCCCCTCTAAGCCTCAGGTCAACAGGTCATCCTTATGAACAAAGATTTATGAATGAATGAATGGAACAGGCTTTTTTGTGTTTTCTGGCTCACGTTCGTCTGCTTTGTTGGATAACGTGTTGAGGAGTACAGAGAGGAGGGATAGCAAGACAGGCGGGAGCGAGGTCCAGCCACAGTTTCGTCTTTCGGTGCCTGGCGAGGGCCCCTCATAATTAATATTATCGCTCTTCTCAGGAAATGCTGAAATGTAGCGAAGCTTCTTCTTTGTTTGGAGAGGGTTTATTTTATAGCCAACCACGGCCGGTCTCGAGGGAGAGCGCGCTTCTCTTACGGCCTCTGCAATGGGGTCTGTTTCCACCGCCCCACTGCTGCTCCTCCGCTACAGCCGTTCACGCGCAAGGGAAACGCGCGTTCGTTCTTAGCTCCGCCCGCGTCAGTTGCAACCGGTAGGTCCTGACATTTCACCCCGTATGGTTTATACAAAGGCCGTAATCAGTATCGAACATTTATCGGGTACGAGGAATAATATACAGTCAACAATCCGCTCACGCGCGCGCGCATTCGATCGTTAGTGCGGCCGTGCACGGTCGAATGACGCTTCGGGTACACTTCAACATTTTTTCCCCTAAGTTTTGTACAAAAATAAATTTACTAGGCTATGCAATGCGCCTTTCAAAGCTGTAAGCAGATGTAGCCGACTTGACGTCAGTGCATGGTGAATTGTTGGGTGGAGATTTTGTCATCCGCTACCGTTTTCGTTTAGATCAAAAGAGGCACCGGCGAAAATTCACGGCGCGTCTCAGAATCAGAGTAAAGAACAAATATTCAGCCATATAGTTAAACTTTCACTTGTCTAGTGGAGTGGGCTATTCTAGCTTTGTTGAAAACAAATGTTGAAAAGACAGAAGCTGTATATGTAGTCTCACGATTACTTTTAATCAAGGAAATGGGCATAAACAGTTACGCAGATTCGAGAACATTTGTGTGTAGTAGGTGCACGGCAGCTTTTTCAAAAAAAAAAAAAAAAAAAAAACGCTCGTCCAATAGGGCATCAAGCTCTGGATTCAAATAATGTCCACTAGAGTATTGTCCTCGTCGAAGAGTGCACTTACATAGGGCTGCTTCTTTCGCTAGATTCAAGAAGCATTGCGCAAGCGTCACATCCGAAGTTGATTAACTTAACAATATATCCTTCGACGTAAGCTAAACCGCAATATATGGCAGTGAGAAATGGTATGGCAGGAGATGCCATCACTTCCGTCATTTCCTCCGTTACTGATTGCGGCACAGCAGAAATGATTTTTTTTTTTTTTTTTTTTTGGAATGGACGCAAGGTGCCTTCATTTTGCTCTCAGAGGAAGCGTCCGTTTTGACAACGTAGTCAAGTGCCGCTAGATATGTCGTTCCCTTCCGCACATTAGCCTTACTGTTCCGAAGAGAGCTTCAATGGGTCGCTATATAGGGCTTTACATGTATCTTCAGTGAAGTGTCCTTCTTTAACGCTTTAGAAGTTTCTTGCCTACTTTCGATATAGCAGGTGCACTCATTTTAAGTCACTGCAATCACCTTCATCATTTATTGGCCTCTTTTTACCACTTCGATTCTAGCTCTCTTTAACTTCGAGCAGAAGTGGCGTCATGCAAACCATTTTTATTGTTTTCATAATAAGCTTAATATCATGTAAAAATTTCATTAAATCAATGTTTATTTGCAAAATTAAAATAATGTTTATAATACAACACATTGGCTCATATATGAATTGTAATAACATTTATAACTCAACCCTGCAATGTTTACTTTGACTGTTATACTAATACTTTATATCATGCAAGCATTTTGCAATTCACATTACATTTTTGCGAAATTATTTTCATCTTCGGTGCTATATGGATGGTTTCGCATCTAGCGCTGAAAGACGGTTTTGCTGTTGCAGACGAGTTGCTGTCATGTTAGCCTTGAAGAAGCTTCGATGTGATCACTGTTCATTCAGTTTCTTTTGTTCCTATTCTTGTACAGGCTTGAGAAAAATTCGGATTAAAATGGACAAAAGTAGCTACTATGCCGCAATGCATGTCATGCTTGTCGAACGTTTGCTGAACGACAGTGTTTTTTATATCCGTTCACGTTTGTAGGACGACATGCCGCTGCAGCATCTACCTTCTGTGTTCTTTCATTTCGGGGCTGCACTCACCACGAAACCCGCGAGCGACAGCGCGAAACCAGACAAAAGCCACCCGCCGCCACTGAAGCAGACGCGGAGCGGTGAATGGATGGATGGATGGATGGATTGTTGGAGCGTCCCCTTTGAAAAGGGGTGGTAGCAGTAGCTATCATGCTCATTTTTCTCCGTATATCTTAATTATTGTTTTAGATTGGTTGACTATACCATCATTCTATATATTAAATTTTTGTTTCTACATTACTAACATTATATCACTTCTTTGCTTTTAAGCCACCAATCTTCCAGTCGTTTTTTGCTAGCTTCCACCGCCGGTTTATTCACCCGGCCACTGGTATCTCTAAACCCCAGAGCTTCAGGAACAGTTACTGCGCCTGCATCAACTTCCGGGTGGATACCATTACATTCGAGTATAATATGGTCACTTGTTTCACTGGAGTTACCACATACAGCACATGCGTCATCTTCATTGTTAAATTTCTTTTTGTAGCTGCGTGTTCTAAGGCACCCTGATTTAGTTTCAAAAAGTAGGGCACTACCTCTTGAGTTATCAAAGAAATCTTCCTTCCTGATCTGCATTTTCCACTTTTGGTATAATTCCACACTCTGTTTCTTTCCATCGAAATTATCCGATTTTTACCTTCTGTTTTTTTCACCTGTTGCTTAACGCTCTTTATTTCTCCGTCCTTGTGACTAGCATACTTACTGGTTAGTTTCCTAGTTCTTTTCCTCCATTGTGAGTCAACGCGTTTTAGGTATAGGTATTTAAATACCTTAGCTGCCCATCTGTTACTGTCCAGTTTCCTCAGGCGTTCCTCATATAATATTTTACTCTGAGCTTCCCGTACTTCGAAAGATGCCCAGCCCATATCTCCCTGTACCGCCTCATTTGTGCCGTGGGCACCTAGTGCTAATCGTCCGACGGCTCTCTGATTTATTTAAAATGTCGATTGTGCCCCCTTGCGGCGGCGGAGAGCGTAACTCAAGGAGAAACGTTCCCATTGTTCCCGCGGTGATTGAGAAGGCCGTAAGAAAGAGCTCTACCTCGAGACCGGCCGTGAGCAAACTAAGGCCCGTTGTTTTGTTATTTAGGCATGTGCAGCATAATAAATAATTATTGGTTAATTTCATTTGAGACTAAAGTAAAGTCTGGGATGCAGCATGCAGCCCAACATCTTCGTGGGCAAGGTGGAAGGAGCAGCGCTGTTCCGCCGCTGGTACTACGAGGCAATGGTGGACCACTTCGAGCAGGTGAGCCACCTGCAGCCCCACCTGCGCATCGGCTGGGCCAATACGGCAGGATACGTGCCCTACCCGGGGGGCGGCTCCAAATGGGGAGGCAACGGCCTCGGCGACGACCTCTACTCGTTCGGATTCGACGGAGCCTGCCTCTGGACGGGTGAGTACGAATGGAGGGACAATCCTCATCGTTACCCAGCTGTCTGAGAGAATCCACCATTGCGCGAACGTTCATGCACGTCCAGCTCAAGTTTTGTAGCTACACTGCGCTAGTCAGCAGCGCATTTCGCCGTTAGTGCGCATGCGCGAAACCGGAGAGGGAAAACTGGTGCGCTGAGCATAACATCAGAGCTCGCGGCTCCAGTGATAATATTAACATACAGAAAGGTCATGTAATACATTATAAGCTAAAGGCGCCAAAACAACACGCACACACACAAGAAAAGAGGAACGGGACAGAGCGCCACTCACAACTGATTTGATAGAAAAACAGCGCTACAGACGTGGACGGAGGTGAAGAACAAACAGGACGGGCGCTGTTTGTTCTTCACCTCCATCCACGTCTGTTGCGCGGTTTTTCTATCATGTCACTATACCAACTCGCCCAGATGTCTCTTCTATTACAGTATACAACTGATTTATTGTGCAGGAAAAAGTACATATATGTCACTGCCGGCACATGCGCAAGGAACACATTCAGCATCATGTCATATAAGATAAGCTATGTTCAAGAAATGCTTTTATCGTACGTAAACGATGGCGAAAAGACAACGTAAACGTTGCAAGGCAAATACTAAAATATACTTGGAGGCGCCACAGGCGCCCACTTCAGTTTCGGTTATGTTCGGACTCAGGCACTTCGTGCGTGCTCGGATAGTTTCAAGTTTGGACCTGCAGCCTGACGTTTCCTCTGTCATCAAGAACTCCTCGTTTCTTCTTTATGCTGATGATATAAAAATATTCAAGGTCATACATTTTTTTCAAGATTGCTTGTTATTGCAATCGGACATATTTGCTTTTTATTGCAATCGGACATATCGACTTACCCTCAATTCTTCCAAAGCTAAGGTTGTCTCATTTACTCGTGAAACGCTTTTTCTACCATTTGAGCATTCGGAGGCGCGAGCGAGCAAAATCCGCTGCCGCCGACCCGTTCCTTCGTTCACACTTCTGAGCCAACCGCCGCCGTCGCCGCATCGACTGCGAGCTCCCGTTAACCCTGACCTGACCGCTCGACTGCAGCTACGTACGCCACGAAAAGCACACATATGCTAAGTGCCGAAGGGCATTATCATTCAATTGTTCACTAAATCATGGCACATCTGACCCACATACTGCGTCAACAAGACCTTCAACGGGCTAATTGCAGGCATCGTAAGCAAAAGAGGCAAACTTGCAGCTCATACCAAGGAGAGCGTTGATCTATTTCGCTGGTCGCCCGCGAAAAAAAGGGCCTCGGAAAAAGAGTAAAAACTAAAAATAACGAAGCATTACAAATACATCAAAAATGTAAAAAAGAAATCGATTTGTAGAAAAAAAAAAACGTCACCGCCAGCGGGAATCGATCTCGCCACTGCTTACTCTGTAACGTTCGGCGGTAACCACTCCGTTTTCGTTTTTTTTTTTCTGACATGCAAGTGAAGGACACTTATGATGAAAATGACTTTCAACCTGACTCGTTTCCGCTGGTGACACGGTGCTTATGCCTTTTAGTTGTGTTTTCTGTTGTGCAATGGCCGAGTGCATTGTAAATAGTCTGTGTACATAACACTTTCTGTACATAACCACGTATAATAAATACCCATGTCACAAAAAAAAAAAAAACACTCGGCTACGCCGTGCCTCGGGATTTCGCAAAATTTCCGCATTGTTGCGATCTACCGGCCAAAGGCCGGCAGCTACGCGATGAAAACCAGGCAGATTCGCAGAGCGAAAAGACGACGCTTTATTTCGGAAATATATATAGAGAAGGAAAGAAAGGAGGGGAAGAAGGAAAGAGGGACTATCTACGCATGCGCTGGTATCTGCAGCATTGTTATCAGCAGCACGCATATTATGTCATGACCGCAATTTTAATGGAACATGTTCCGAGGTGTACAGGCTATTGCTGCCGGTCTAAAAGATACAACCTCTTGACCATCGGAGCATGCTGGCCGCTCTCACGACTTGCAACTAATGTTCTGGATGCCTATGCGCACTATATTAGGCACCATTTTAACATGTGGAATTTCACAGCGCTGGCAAATTTAGGGGCGCCGGCGCTTCGGTCATGCTCTGCTACCGTGGACGTAATTTTAGCTGAACAGAGCTGTAGCACAAACCTTGAAGGAAAAAAGTGCGACGAAGCTTCGAAACTGGCAAGCGCAGCAGCCAGGACACTATTTTGCTGGTAACTAAATCTTATTTGTAGTAAACATTTCGGTTAGCGTTGCGATGACCGAGGGCTCGGTTCGATTCTAACATGTCCTGGAACACTCACTTGGCTAACGTTTGTGAAAGGCTGCGCAAAATAGCCTGCCCGCTGTACTCTATTAAAGCACTATGCCCAATTTACGTAAGGAAAACAATAGCACATGCATTGGCTGAGATATGGAATTTGTTCTTTTTATTTCTGTTCAGTGTTTTGGCGCAATAAAGTTGATTCTTTACTAAAATCCATAATTCGGGCGGTGATGTATGGTGTGCACATTACTAACAATCCCGGTCTTTTTTCATGCTCGCACATGCCCTCGTTCAGGCTGTTATTCAAAGAAACAGTAATCCTTTCCTATATATGGAACAATGAGTTCTGCCTCCCGTATGTCCCCGCCAGAACATTACGTCCACGCGACCGCTTTTCCTTACCAAGAGTATGGACAAGATACGGCAAACGTGTCCGTGCCTTCTATGTACCTGATGTGTTAAACGACGTGCCAGATAATGTTTTATCTTCCAGCATGCGGAAAGAAGTAAAATCTTATATCTTTGATCTGTATGTGTAATTTTTTTCATTTTTTTTTTCTTTCTTTGTTTTTTATTTTTTTTTTCTTCCCCGTCATTTCTTACTGCCTTTCTTTAGTTTTTAGTTTGAGTCTTGTGCAATTGACTTACTGTGCCGCTCCCTGGCTTGCTCCATTCTGCCGAGCGCTGCCCCACAAGCCCATTGTTGGCTTTGGCAGGCTCGTATTTGTATGTCATTTTTTTTTTAAATAAATAAATAATTTATAATTTATATATGTTTATACGCAGTGCAAGAAGGAGCGCAAAGGCTTGAGAAACATGTAAAGTATTGTGCATTACAAGCGCTCTGTTTTTTTTCTTCCTTTATGTACCCATCGCTCGGTAAATTGCTCTCTTCATCGTTTTATTTATGTCGCCTGTGGCCGTCACTTATTGTGAGCCGATGGTCTATTGCGAGTACGCTGTTGCCATGTTGGCCCCTGAGGTATGCGACGCCGCGGGCCGCGCCGGTTCGCTAGCAATCACGGAGTCTCCGCTTACGTCATAGTGTGCGTCACTCGACTCCGACTACGTAGTCGGAGGAAACAGTTTGAATTCGACCGGCGGGAACGAGAAAAAAACCTCAACTTCTTATCGCAATATCTCAGCAATTATTTGATCTTTTGCTGCCGGATATGTGGCGACAGTGTCATCATCATCAGCCTGACTATACCACTGCAGGGCCTCTCCCACATTTCTCCACATTGACACTTAACAGTGTCATCAAATGTAGTTTAATAGATTTTCATTGCATCTTTGGGTGTCTTTAGTGTCCCTTTAAGATAAAATCCTTTTAGGCTCATGGAAAGAAATCCCGTGCGCAAGTGTTCTGCGCGAGATCTGTTGAGGGCCTGCTACTGGCTCTGTAGCTGAGCCACCTCCACTGCCTAAATGGTTCACAGGGAAAGGCGCAGTATCTGTCACACTTGCTTCTGGGAACACCTGAACCGCATCGTGAGATAAGGGAGGAAGGTAGGAGTGAAAGTGGAAAGAGAGAAGGAGGAGCCGTAGTGGAGGGCTACGGAGTAATTTCGATCAGCTGGGGATGTTTAACGTGCGCTGACATCTCACGGCACACGGACGCCTCTTCTTTTCGCCTCCATTGAAACGCAGCCGCCGACGGTCTCGATTGAACCCGGGCACTACGACACAGTAGTCGGGCATCTTACCACTGCACCACCGGGGCGGGGCACCTCCGCTGCCTCGTGAGGACAGGAGAGAGACTAGAGAAAAAAGAAAAAGAAGAGGAAGAAGCGTGTCGCAACAGCTGTCGTCCACCACCGAAGCGGTAAAATGACGGCCTACAACAAATACAAATCCGGTGGCAGGCTAGCCCCCACCGCGAACGGCATAGACCTACTAGTCCCTATACCATAGGGCGAGATCCGTCAGATCGCGAGGTGTGTTAACTGCCATCGTAACTGCCATCTGCAATGCTACACTTGAACGCGCGCGAAGGAAGCCACGCGATGGGAGCGATTAAATTGCAAACAGTTTTATTTCGTCGCTCAAAAGGTCTGAGGAGAGACGTACTAGACGACCTCATTATCCCGCTCGATGTCCCATAGTTGGATCTTCGGGTCCGAGCTGACCAGCACCGCTTCCCACCACTCGGAAGAAGCGAGCTGTATTATTCAACCGCAGGCGGACCACATTTATTGCAGTTTGGGTTATAAACACCGGCAGAAGGTGTTTGCATGTAGTCGGCGCCTTCGTTGAGGATTTGTGGCGATATGTGCACCTTTCCAGCCTCAAGTGGGAAAGAAATTAGCCCGTTCTTCGTAAAATTCGGGCGCACTTCCCGGTTGACGAAACATCGGGCTTGCGTGTGAGCCACCTCGTTCCCCAGACCGGTACCCAAAATAGTCCTATTTCTCTCATTGGTGGTGGTGGTGAAAAACTTTATATTTGGGAGCCTTAAGGGATTACATTCTAATGACGGGTCGGCTCTTGGCTGCGTGTTGTGGCCGAAAGCTGTTGCTTCACAGCGACACCCAAAGCCCAGTCTGTCAGCCGCTTTTGAACGGCCGGGTCAGAGCTGGACACCGCAGCCTCCCATCGCTCGAGGTCGGAGAGTTGCCAAGGGGCTGGAGGGTGGAATTCCGAGCATTTGATCATAATATGCTCAAAATCAGCTTTAGGTGCCCCACACAGGGTGCACTGCGGCGAGAACAGTCCTGGATGGATCAAAGATAAGAAAGCGGGGGATGGGAATGTACGGGACTGAAGCTGGCGCCACGTCACCTGTTGTAGCTTAGTCATAGATTTATGAGGAGGAGGGTAGATGGTTCGTTGATCACGGTAATGGAGAGAGATTTCGTGATAGGATACCATGCGCTCGCGAGCATCTCCCCAGGCAGTGGCAGTCCCTGCTCGGCTGACGTATCCTCGAGCAAAAGAGTGAGCTGCTTCGTTGCCTGGGTGACCCGTGTGAGCGGGCACCCATATTAGTTGAATAGGGTGTCCGGGTGGGGAGAGGGAGGCGAGGAACCGGAAGGCTGGGGTAGAGATCCGACCGCGGGCGAAGTTCCGTACGGCGGATTTAGAATCGCTGAAGATGGTTGTGGCTCGGGTGGTAGCTATGGCGAGGGCAACCGCCGCCTCCTCCGCTTCCAGGGAAGTGGAGGCAAAAGTTGTACCGGCCGCGAACAGTTGCAAAGAGTTGGAAACAGCGCTGAGGGCGAACGCTGGGCGGGAGGGGTATGAGGCAGCGTCTACGTAAACGGTCTCTGGCTGGAAGCCATAGTTTTTGTGAAGAGCTTCTGCGCGTGCCTTGCTGCGATCGACATGGTGCTCTGGGTGCATATTCTTTGGCAGGGGATGCACCTTAAGAACGCGGTGTATCGCAGTGGGAAGTGTATGTTGTGTAGAGCAGTGACCGGGAGGTGAGAGATGGATGCGAGCAAGGATGTTCCGGCCGGTGAGGGTAGATGATAATCGTTCCAACTGGGCTGAGCGGTGGGCTTCTGTGAGCTCAGCTAGGGAGTTATGGATGCCCATGTGAAGAAGGCGTTCATTGGAAGTGTAGCGGGGTAAGTTGAGGGCGGCCTTGTACGCCTGTCGGATAAGGGCGTTAACCTTGTCTTCCTCCACCCGCGTGAGGAAAAGGTAGGGGAGCGAGTACACAACACGGCTCAGGACAAATGCCTGTACCAGGCGTCTGAGGTCATGCTCGCGCATGCCGCGATGGCGATTGGCTATGCGGCGAATGAGGCGGATTGTTTGATGAACCATCACCGTCAGCTTAGTGATGGTTGCGGTATTCTTGCCATTGTTTTGTATCAGAATACCGAGAATTCTGATGTTGTCCACTTCTGGTATCCGGGTGTTGTCAATTGTCAAGAAGATGGGGGGAGGAGGGCCTTTGTCTGTACGACACCTAGGAGGTCGGAGTATGAGAAGCTCCGATTTGGTAGGGGAACAAGCCAAGCCGACATTTGCGGCAAAAGATACAACAATGTCTGCTCCGGCCTGTAATGTATCTTCCATGGCGCCAATGCTACCTGTGGTGGTCCACAGTGTAATATCATCGGCGTATAAGGAGTGGGACAGGGCAGGGATTTGGTTGAGGGCGTGTGCCATGGGGATAAGGGTAATATTAAAAAGCAGTGGAGAGAGGACAGAACCCTGTGGGGTGCCAATGCTACCGAGTTTGAAAGATGGAGATGAGAGCGAGCCGATGGTGATTTCTGCTGTGCGATGACTAAGAAAGGCGGATATGTACTGGTGGACACGCGAGCCGACTTGAAGCGATGAGAGAGCATCTAAAATGGCTGCGTGACGGACATTATCAAAGGCCTTTGTGAGATCTAGGGCGAGAATTGCTCGGGTGCGCTTTGCGTGGCGGGGGTGAAGGACATCTTCTGACAGTTGCAGCATAACATCCTGCGTGGAGAGATGTGGCCGGAAGCCGACCATTGTGTCAGGGAAGAGGTTGTGGTCATCTATGTGGTTCTGGAGGCGTGCCAGCACAACATGTTCAAAGAGTTTGCCAAGACAGGAAGTTAGAGATATGGGTCGGAGATTCTTGATGTCGAGTGGTTTGCCGGGTTTAGGGATAAATGTGATACGGGCGTGTGTCCACTGGGCCGGAAGGGTTCCCGTGCGCCAGCATTGGTGGAAGAGGTCCGTGACCGCATCGACAGACGGGTCATCCAAGTTACGAAGCATCTTATTTGTGACTCGGTCCGTCCCCGGAGCTGATGTCGTCCTGAGGCGGTGCATCACCGCCCTGACTTCAGCTGAAGAGATTTCCTCATCAAGGGTAGGGTTGGGAGAACCGGTGTAAGAAGGGAGGGTGGTAGAGGGGGTTGTAGTGACGTACTGATCTTTTAAGGTCTGTAGGAGGGCGTCATCATCTAGGGGAAGCTGATGAATAATGCGGGTAATATTCTTACGCTGCGTGGCCTTGGTGTGCCCAGGATCAAGGAGGTAGCGTAAAAGCGACCAGGTGTCTTTAAGGCCTAGATTACCGCTCATGCGGTCACAGACCTGCCCCCACTGCTGGCGAGCGAGGTCCCTTGTATAAGCTTCAATTGCTTTCACAAGGCGGGAAATTCGCCGTTTGAGGGTGCGATTATGCTTTTGGTACAGCCAGCGTTTCTGAAGGCTGGCGTGTGCCTCCCACATGTGGAGAAGGCGACTATCCGCAGCCGAAGTGTCCTCTGGTTCCGGGATAGTGGATGTCGCCGACTCCACATCCTGTGTGAGAGAAGCCACCCAGGCCTCCAAGTCCACAATGGTGTCCGGTGCGTTTTGCCGGATGCGGCGAAATCGATCCCAATCGACCACGCAGGCCCGATTGCGTTTGGGTGGGGTGAGGGAAGAGATGGAGAGCTCAGTGCATAAAATGTAGTGATCACTGCCTAATGAGTGAGTGGTATTAGTCCAGCGGCTTTCTCGAACGCCTTTTGAGAGAGTCAAGTCTGGGCTTGTGTCGTGCTGAACGCTAGATCCGATTCGGGTGGGATAGGAGGTGTCGTTGAGAATAGAAAGCCCTTCGTCCTGAACGAAGGACAAAATTGCCGTACCCTTACGGCAGTTTTTTCGGTAACCCCAACTGGTATGGCTAGCATTGAAGTCGCCAACCACTAGTAGGGATCCTCCCGCGCTAACTGTGAGGGCTTTCTTGATTGCGCCAATGAGGGGGGCAGGAGGGCTCTTGGGCGGGCTATAGAGGTTGAGAACAAAAAGGGTGTGTGCATTTCGTGTGCGGGGTAGGAGTGCCAGCAAGAGACCATCCACGTCATCCACCTCAAGAGGGTGTTCGACCGCGGTAAAGTTGCGGTGCACCAACGACGCTACCCTGGATTGAGGCTGGGTGGAGGGCTCGTAAGTAGTATAGTCGCGGAGCTTAACCGAAACAAGCGTCTGCTGCAGCGCTATCACTGCCGGTATCTCGCTAGGGGATAGGGTAGATAAGTGAAGTTGCAGATTATTCCGCTTTGTGCGGAAACCTCTGCAGTTCCACTGCCACACGCTAATTCTGTTGGGGTGTGCCGCCATGTTGGGTGCTATCAGTAATAGCTAAAGGGATGGGTAGTACAGTGCAACCTCTGGGGAGAAGCTCACAAACTTGGGTTTGGATTTGAGAAAACGAGGCCTCTTGAGCACTTTGACGCTTCTCAATAGCCTCTAGTCGTTTTGCGGCGTTCGTCATCCAGTTCTGGGTTTCGGCGCGGAAAGATTGTACCGAGCGTTCCAGGGACTGCATTGCCGTCATAATGAGGGCAGTCTGGTCTGGCATTGATGGCTCGGAAGGAACTACCCCAGTGGGTATCTTGCGTTTTGCGGGAACGCCACGAGCAGGCGACGTAGCGCGCGAAGAGGACGCGGAGGGGGGAGAGTTTGAAGGAGTTTTGGAAATGGTGGGAGGTGCTTGGGTTTGCAATACTGCAGGGGACTGCTCTCGCCTTAAAAGGAGTTGCAGCTGCCGTTTAAGCTCGGCAATTTCTTCAGACTGTGTTTTTAACTGAGCTTTAAGTTCCGCGTTCTCTCGCTCGAGCGGGGAAGACTGCGGCCTCCAGCTCACCTGTTTCGTGGATTCCTGGACTGTTTGGTCCGGGAGTGGCGGGAAGGACCTCGAGCGGCTTCTGCTGTGGCGATGGCGGGATCCCGTCTTCGAGCGGCTGCGCGACTTCGAAGACGATCGAAACCGGCTTCTTGATGGTCTAGATGACTTGAGAGTTGTCTCAGGAGGTCGAGCGTCCGAAAGCCTTATCGGCGGTGTGGATTTTTTGGAGGAGTTTCCTGAGCGTTCGAAGCGCACTTTGCACCGTTTGGTCCCCGTGAAGTGGGCTTCACCGCATAAGATGCATCTGGGCGTGCAGTCCGGCGTTTGCTTGGGTGGATGGGCAACGCCGCAGCGGGAACACAGGTCAGTCTTCTCCTTGGGACAGACGTCGGCACGGTGTCCAGGCTTCCGACAGTTGAAGCAAGCTTCAACTTTTGCCTTGAATGGGTAGCAAGAATAAATAGTGCCGTAGAAGTTCAGTTGACGCGGTACCTCCGCGGTGTCGATGAACGTGACTAAGATTGACTTGGTCCTGCCGAGCTGCCGGGCGTCGGCGATGGTGAAGTACTTGCTCTGATTAAGGGCCACAAGGTCTTGGAAGATTTCATCTTGCGTCTGATTGTAGACGGCTTTGTAAATAATGCCTCTTACGGCGTTGTCGGGGGCCGCGACATAAGCTTTCAGGGGGTACATCTGGTCGTTGAGGCGAAGACCTTGCATGCGGACAAACTGTTTCATTCGAGCTTCAGAAGGTGTGCTCACCGTGAAAGAGTTGTTGTGCGGGTTGATGCGCAACTTGTCGTTGATTCTCGCTTCGTGGTAGTCGACTGCTGCTTCAGCACAGATCAGAGGCAGAAGTGCACCTCCATTTATTAGGCGAAGATCCAAGCCCCCGCCCGGTCGGAAAACAACCTTGTAGTCCGATGTCGGCAACCGGGGAAGAGGAGCATGCCTCTTCAGCTTGAGAGTGGATGTCTTGCCTTTCGGCGCGGAAGCAAGGTTGTCCGAACTTGTCGAGGCTCCAGCAGACGCGGACGCGCCGCTGTCCGAGGCTTGCTTCAGGTTGGGGTAGAGCTTGTTCCGGGCCCGCACCGCACGGGTCCAACGAGGATCGTTATGAAATTCCTCTGGTGAAATATCTTCTCCTTCTACACCAACTTCCATCTTGAAAGATGAAGCAGTAAAGGAGTTTGGGCGATGAGCAGCCGGCGGCGCTAGGCCTGACCGGCAAATGTATGAGCCCTTGGTGAGCTAGGCCTGACGAGACGCGCTCGGCACGAAGACGAAATCTTCAAAACATGAGCAAATATGGACGTAGATTATCCGAAAATGTCTCAAACTGGCGCGGAGCACCTTCACTGACCGATTTGATGGCGATCAGGTCATTTCAGGTCGTAATTCAGCCACGTAAGTTGAAAACCACAGGAGCCGATGTGAAATACGTCCGCAGGCTCCGAACGCCGAGCCGTTTTTCCTCATTGGAGCAGGACTGGTCTGGAGGATGCAGAAGGAGGTATATGTGATACGGCCCTTCGCGAAATTGCGAATGGCTGTTTTAGAATCACTGAATATCAGCGGACGCGCTATGGCCGCTTCCTCCGCCGTCTCGGAGGGGGTGGTTGCGATCGATGCGTTCCAATTCACCGCGACCAGTGCGAACGCTTGTCTCGGGGTTTGCCGGTATTGCGCCACGTCCACGTACGCTGCATGGCGTGTCGGGCGTACTTGGCATGTAGGGCGCGAGCCCTCGCTATGCGTCGACCTTCATGATGCGTGGGCTGAATATTCTTGGATAAGGCTTTAATGACTAGAGCTGTCCTAATGTTTGTAGGTAGCTGTGTTTTCGCGTCCCTGTCTGCTCACACACGTGTAGTCTGTATAGGATGGCCCTGCCCGCGTTCGTGCGAGTGAGTCGTCCGAGCTGGGAGACAAGGTGCGCCTCACACAGCTCCGAGAGCGTGTTGTTAACCCAAGGGCCAGCAACCATTCCGTAGACGTGCTGCGAAGGAGCCCAAGGGAAGCTTTGTAGGCCTGTCAGATTAGGCCCTCCAGGAATTGCATTTCCAGGTACGGGAGGGAGCTTAGGCGATCCTGTTCAGCACGAAAGCCTGGAATAATCGACATAGAACTTATTCTTTCATGCATTTTCGTTTGTTGGCGATCCGTCTGATGAGTAGTACATTCTGATTGACCATGGCCGCGAGTCGGTTGATGGTCTTGGTGTTTTTGCGATTGTTCTGTATGTAGATTCCCAATATGAGTATGGTTTGGACTTCCCTGACCGGTAATCCTCTCACACATACATTCAAGGCGTCAATGGTACTTGTCTGGTTTGCATTCCTTCTGCGCGGCTTGGCCCTAAAACCTAGCAGTTGTGATTTGTGGTATGAGCATTCAAAGATCGCTCCTGAGACGTAAGTTTCGATCATGTCGACTGCCTGCCGCAGCGTATCCACTGGCCGGGGGTGACATCACCATACCCACAGGGTGATGTCGTCCGCATTAAACGTGTGAGCTTGGTGGGGAGTTTAATGAGTGCAATATTAAGGAGACTAGAGCAACGAGCCTTGAGCGTGCCTTGGATTCCCAGAAAAATGAGATGCGACATAATTAAATGGCCTTTCTCCCGGGTCCAATTTGGAGCGCTACGTAAGGATTGCAAGAAGTTGTCGAATACTTTGCTCAGGTCTAGCCCGCGCACCACCTTCGTCCTGGCTCCGCGTGAAGGGTCCAGCAGGTCCTTCTTAAGCTGGACGTCTTGCGTGGACAAGTTTGCCCTAAAGCCAATCATTGTTGGAGGAAATAGGTCGATGACACTAGCTTTCTTATGGAAGACGTGAGGGAAATGGGCCGCTCGATCGAGTTTCTTGCCTGGTTTAGGGATGGTGTCTTCATTCCTGGAGGATCTCACCTCGACTCCAGTAGGTGTTCATTAGTTCCGTCAAGGCCGCGACAGACGTGTGGTCTAGGTTTCTGAGCGTTTTTGTTCTACACTCCGTCAGCTCCCGCCGCGCTAGTGGCACGGAGCTGACTCTGAGCTAACCAGCATCTGCTATGTCGGCATCTTGGGTGTCGATGGGGCGTACGCGGGTAGAGGGCCTGTGTGCGACGTGCTCAGGTAGTGTGTTCGCAGTTCAGCGACTAGGTCAGCGTCCGTACATGGTTTGGTGAATTAACTTCATGAGCCGGTCTCGTTGCGTGCATTTTGTCTCTCTGGGGTGGCGCAAATGTCGGAGTAAGAAGCATTGTTTTTTGCTTCCAAGCTCCCGTTCTTATTACCACAGATTTAGCCCCATTGTTTTTCTTGCAAGTCTATAGTGTATGCTTCAATATGGCGCTTTCTTAGGTTTCTGTTGTTTTAGTAGGTTCTTCCCGCGGAGGAGTTTGAATTCGGTGCGGCTCCTCCTCTACCGCTGTGGTCTTGACGTCGTCGTTAAGTGTAGCGATCCATGCCGTTAAGGTGCTGAAGCTCCTATTCCAGTCCGTGATGGGGTGTCGTGGCTATTAGTAGTGGTCGCTCTCTAGTATGTTTCTCGTGTTGGATCAGCAGGCGGCGCTAATGTTTTTGGTGAGTGCGAGATCGGGTGAGATATATGCGCTAACGCTGTTGCCGACCCGCGTGATTTCTTGGAGATCGCTAAGGATTGTGAGGCACAGGTTCCGGATAGACTGCCACAGCTTTGTACCCTTGGGATTGTTCTTCCTAAGTCCAGTAGTGGGCATTAAAATCGCCCACCACAAGGGTTCCTGTGGCGAGGCGAATAGCCTTAAACAGGAGGTTGGGAATTCCTGAACCCCCGTCTTTCGGGGAAGAGTATAGCTTGGGTACAAAGAGATTTGCATCTCCCTTTCTTCTGGGCACAATTTCAAGTTGCGTGTACTGTTCGTTATAACTGACTATGATGTGTTGTTTAGCACTAATGTTGGTTTGCACAAATGTCCCTGTGAATGGAACATGTCGCCCTGCATTCGAGGGAGGAGTCATTTGCCAGACCGCTAGCTTCTTGAAGTGCTAATCCGCCTGGTTGTTTAGCTAGGTTTTGAATGTGAAACAACAGGTTACTCCGTTTGTTGCGGAACACCCTGCAGTTCCACTTCCACACCTCAATTTGTTGCCAAGGGGCCATGGTGAGATATGGGAGGGATGATTACGGGCATGGTCGCGAATGGAGGCATTACAGCTTGCCTCCAGTGACGCGAGAAGCTCCACTACGTGATGAAAAAAAAATCCACGATGTTTGTACCCAGCTCAGTTACTTCGCGGCTGAGAGTGCCACTAAATTTGTTCTCTATCGCGCTCATTTCTGCTCTTAGCTTGTCGGTAGCCTTAGGGTTTGTAGTCCGTTTTCATCTTTGGACGCTTCCGCACAATTCCCTGTCCAGTACTGTGGGGAGGTGGGTGACACCTACCACATGTTATGGGCCTGCCAACAGAACCCGTCCCTACCCCCATCCCTAAACCTTCCCGGGAGAGTGAAAGAACAACGAAAGGGACGGGGCACAGTGACACGAGGAAGCGCGAACACAAGCCGCCGACTATCAACTCTTCCTCGTGTCACTGTGTCCCGTCCCTTTCGTTGTTCTTTCACCATGTAAAACCAACTAGCCCGCCCAACTCGCTCATAACTTTCCGGGAGGACTGGGAGGTGATCCTGCTCAGCTGCTGCGACCTACAGGCCCAAAGGGGCGGCGGCAACCGCCAATGAGGCCCCTGACTGCGGACTCCACCTAGTATATGTAGCGCCCTTAATACTTCGCGCCAAACATCATCATCATCATCAGCAGCAGCCTGATTATACCCACTGCAGGGCGAGGCCTCTCCCATATTTCTCCACTTAACCCGGTTCTGTGCTAGCTGCATCCACTTGACCCCTGCGAACTTCTTAATCTCATCCGCCCACTTAACTTTCTGCCACCCCCTGCTACGCTTTCCTTCCCTTGGAATCCAGTTTGTTACCCTCAGCGACCATCGGTTATCCGCTCTTCGCACTACATGTCCTGCCCATGTCCATTTCTTCTTCTTAATTTCCACTAGAATGTCGTTAACTTGAGTTATTTCTCTGACCCACTCTGCACGCTTTCTATCTCTTAATGTTACCCCTACCATTTTTCGTTCCATAGCCCTCTGGGTTGTCCTCAACTTAAGTAGAACTCTCTTGGTTAGCCTCCACGTTTCAGCCCCATAGGTGAGTACAGGCAAGATGCAACTGTTGTATACTTTCCTCTTGAGCGATACCGGTAAGCTGCTAGTCATAACCTGCGAGTGCTTGCCAAATGCGCTACATCCCAATCTTATTCTTCTTGTTATTTCCTTTTCATGGTCCGGATCTGCGGTTACTACCTGTCCTAAGTAGACATATTCGCCTACTACTTCCAGTATTTCGCTACCTAATGTAAACTGCTGTTCTTTCCGAGGATGTTGAACATTACCTTAGTCTTCTGCATGTTGATTTTCAAGCCTACCTTTCTACTTTTTCTGTCTAGGTCATCAATCATTATTTGCACTTCATCCCCCGAGTTGCTTAGCAAGGCAATGTCATCAGCAAATCGCAGATTACTGAGGTATTCTCCATCTACCCTTATCCCTAACTGCTCCCATTCCAAGTCTCTGAATACTTCCTCTAAACAAGCTGTGAATAGTACTGGGGAGATTGTGTCTCCTTGCCTAACACCTTTCTTTATGGGAATTTTGTTGCTTTCTTTATGTAGAACTATGGTTGCTGTGCAGCCACTATATATATCTTCCAGCACTTTCACGTACGGCTCGTCTACTCCCTGATTTCGCAATGCCTGCTTCACCGCCGAGGTTTCAACTGAGTCAAATGCTTTTTCGTAATCAATGAATGCTATGTATAAGGGCTGCTTATATTCCGAGCATTTTTCTATCACCTGATTGATGGTATGGATATGATCGATAGTAGAGTACCGTTTCCGAAACCCTGCTTGATCCTTTGCTTGATTGCAGTCTAAGGTTGTCCTGATTCTATTTGCGATTACCTTAGTAAATACCTTATACGTAACAGACAGTAAGCTGATTGGTCTGTAATTTTTAAGGTCCTTAGTGTCCCCTTTCTTGTGAATGAGGATAATGTTTGCATTCTTCCATGCTTCCGGTACCGTCGATGACACCAGGCACTGCGTATACCGGGTGGCCAGTTTTTCTAGCACGATATCCCCCCCCCCCCCCCCCCGTCCTTCAGCAAATCTGTAGTTATCTGATCCTCTCCAGCTGATTTGCCCCTTTTCATAGTTTCTAGTGCTTTCTTGACCTCGTCCTTCGTCACTGGTGGAACGTCTGACTGTTTTTCTCTACCGCCAATCTCATTACGGTCCTGACTACTTTGGCTACTGTAGAGATCTGTATAGAACTCCTCGGCTACTTTGACTATCTCGTCCATATTAGTGATGACGTTGCCCGCCTTGTCCCTTATCGCATACAGCTGGTTTTTGCCTATGCCCAATTTCTTCTTTACCGCTTTAAGGCTTCCCCCGTTCTTTACAGCATGCTCAATTTTCTCCATGTTATACTTCCTTATATCGGCCACCTTGCGCTTGTTGATTAGCTTTGATATCTCGGCCAATTCGATCTGGTCTGTTGGATTGGAAGCTTTCATATTCTGCCGTTTCTTAATCAAATCTTTCGTCTCCTTAGACAGCTTACCGGTATCCTCTCTAACTATCCTACCGCCTACTTCTACCGCGCACTCAGTGATGATATCTCTGAAATTATTGTTCCTTGCCTCTAGGGTAATGTCGCCATCCTCAGTTAGAGCTGAATACCTATTCTGTAGCGAGATCCTGAACTCTTCTGCCCTCCCCCTCACCGCTAATTCGTTGATGGGCTTCTTTCTTACTAATCTATTGCGTTCCTTCTTCAGATTTAGGCTAATTCGGGACCTCACCATCCTGTGGTCACTACATCGAACTTTCCCGATTACCTCTACATCCTGCACAATGGCGGGGGTTGAACACATTATAAAGTCGATTTCATTTTTAGTCTCTCCGTTAGGACTATTCCATGTCCATTTCCGGTTCTTCCGTTTGCTGAAGAAGGTATTCGTGATTCGTAAGTTATTGCGCTCTGCAAACTCAACTAGTAACTCCCCCTGCTATTCCTAACATACCTGCGCCAAACATACCTGCGTGTAAATATCCAATAAATGTTTTACCACCACTACCAGCGCGTTTCGATCCCGAACCCTCATCGGAAGGTCTTTTCAGGTTAGGCCGGCTGTCCGTGGTGCGGGAGAAAGTGACAGATCCTTTCATTTCCTGTAAAACATATGTAGCTCGCCAACGAACGCCGATAAGAGACAAACGAGAGAAAGGATCCTCTTGAGGCATGTGACACCCTGATTTTATGCGAAGCATATTGCTAGAGGTAAACCACAGCCCTTCGTGACGGTTACATGCCGTGCAAAGAATGTGGAATGAATGCTACGTCACACCACGTGATACGCTGACGTCACGACAGAGGAGAGACGGTGGTCCAGCTCGCGCCGTCGGCTGCGGTTGCACGCCGTGCGGACCGCGTGGCATGGCGACGTCACACCACGTGATACACTGACGTCACGACAGAGGAGAGACGGGGGACTGGCTCGCGCCGTCGGCTGCGGTTGCACGCCGTGCGGACCACGTGGTATGGTGACGTCACACCACGTGATACGCTGACGTCACGACAGAGGAGAGAGGGCAGAAGGGCGGTGATTAAATGTCAGGACGCAGAGTCTCCCAGCATAAGGCTAGGCAGCAAAGGAACCCCTCAAGGTGCCGTGTTATCTCCATTTCTATTCAACATAGCAATGAGAGGCCTCCCAGCTAAGCTGAATGAGATCTCTGGAATAAAGTTCAGTATGTATGCTGACGATATAAACATCTGGATGAACAATGGAAGTGATGCAGAAATTGAGTGGAGCCTGCAGAGAGCTGCAGACGCCGTGGTGAAGTATGCAGCCGACAGAGGACTAACATGCTCACCGCAGAAGTCGGAGCTCTTTAGGTACAACACCAACAGCAAAGACAAAAAGCCAATAAACATCAAAGTGGTAGTAGAGGGCCTAGAGGTGCCGCAGGTCGAAGAGATGAGGGTCCTGGGTATGGTTATCAATCATAAAGGCAACAATACCAATAGCATAAAGAAATTAGCAACATATGCGGATCAAGTGCAAGGCATATTCAGAAGGATAGCAGTAAAAGGGAGAGGCCTAAAAGAGAGAAGCCTCCTAAGAATATCACAGGCGTACATAACAAGCAGAATCTGCTATGCAACGCCATACTTAAATATGAACAAAGAGAACATAGATAAACTAGACAGGATACTGAGGAAATGTGCCAAAAGGGCTCTGGGACTTCCCATATCCACATCAACGGAACGTCTTGAGAAAATGGGTATCCACAACAGATGGGCCGAGCTAGCTGAGGGAGTTAGAATAGCTCAGCTGGAGCGACTTAGCCAATCTGAAACAGGAAGAAAAATACTAGAATGGATAGACATCCAACCGGGATACACTGCTCATAAGACAGTGGATATCCCGGAAGAGATAAGAGCCAGGATACGCGTCCCGCCTATGCCAAAAAATATGCACCCCGAATATAACAAAGAGAGGCGCGGGCATAGAGCCAGAGCCTACGAGAAAAGAATGGGAGAACAACCAGCAGAACAAGTGGCCTACGTAGATGCTGCATGTGGACGGCAAGGAGCAGCCGTATCCGCAGTAGTCGACGGAACAGGAGCACCTGTAGTATCGGCTTCAAGCCGCACGAGAGAGGCCAACGCGGCGGAGGAATTGGCAGTAGCGCTTGCTTGTGTCGGTACCAAGGCTAAATTCATACTATGCGATAGCAAAAATGCGGTCAGAAATTTTGGGAAGGGAAGAATATCAGAAGAAGCTAAACGAGTCCTCGAATCGAGGCCGCTTGAGCGCAACGTGGAAATTATATGGATACCAGCACATGAATCCATCGCAGGGAATGAGGCTGCTCACGAGTTTGCCCGAGCTCTCTATCACCGGGCGGCTGCCGAGCAGCCCTCTTGCATGGATGTAAAAGATAGCCTAATCTCATATAAAGAGGTTACAGAGCACTATAAACTAAGCAGAAGGGTCTATCCGCCGCCAGACCGTTCGCTCGGAAACGGGGAGGCAATTGCATGGAGGAGGCTACAAGGGGGCAATCATATTAGTCCCTTTTGGGTATATGCAACAATTTCAAAAGATGAAAAGGATCTACATTGCATAACATGTGGGAGATGGGGCACTCTAGATCATATTATTTGGGAATGTAACAGCAGCCCAGGAGCTAAAGAAAATATAGATAGAGACGCCTGGGAGACCCTGCTGCGAAGCGAGGACCCCGCTCAGCAGCAGCAAGCCATCCGCCTGGCGGCTGAGGCCGTGAAGCAACAATGTATCTTCACCAGACCTTAGTTCGCGAGGCTCCTGAGTAAGGCTCCATCAGGCCTGCGAGCCGGGGAGTTCGAAACGGAGCTTCTTCTCGGTGGAAATAAAGGTTTTTCAACAACAACAACGGGGGTCCAGTAACGACCGTTGGTGCACGTCAAGCCGGCTGGGCACGGGTAGTTTACGGGGAGGCTTTCCCATACGACCGTGTTGCCGAAGAAATCAAAATCGTTGATTCCTTTAGCACGTCGGTGTTCTAAGAGCTTTTGCTTTGCGTACATATTCGCCTAGTGGCAATCGAGTATCGTTGGCCTGGGGGACGACATGTTCGTTGTGCGTGTCGGTAACACAGTTAGATTAGAGATGAACGAGTCATGCTATTACCTAGTTTTATGCGATGGGAAAACATTGTGCATTTCAAGTTTAAACCGTGTAAAAGCACGTGTAACCAAGCAAAGAAAAGTTTAGCCAAGTGTAACCATGGAAAGTCGAGTTCAGCAATAAATATGCTTCGCATCTGACCAGGCTTAACCAAGGTAAGCCTCAGCCATTTTTTTGCACCCATTTGGAAACGCTGTGCGCTCTAAAAGGCTACTGCGCCTAGGAGATGACGTGGACTGACCAAGTAATGCGTAAAAACTTTTGTCGACGATTACGTTACTACCTAATTCAAAACTTGAGCACAGCTCAGTGCACCGCCGGGGTGGTGCAGTGGTAAGACTCCTGACTACTGTGCCGAAGTTCCCGGGTTCGAACCCGACCACGGCGGCTGTGTTTCGATGGAGGCGTAACGAAGTGGCTTCCGTGTGCTGTGCGATGTCAGCGCACGTTAAAGATCCGCAGGTGGTCGAAATTACTCCGTAGCCCTCCACTATGGCTCCCCTTTCTCTTTTTCCACTTTCACTCCCAACTTCATCCCTTCCCTTAAGGCGCGGTTCAGGTGTCTACATAGCAAGTGTGACAGATACTGCGCCTTTCCTTTCCTGTGAACCAAATATTATTATTACCACAGCTCAGCAGCTATTTCAGCTTTTCGGTAGATTGAGGCAAAGACATCGAGCAAGACGTGAATGTACAATTACGGACAACTTTTAGAGCGCAGCTCTTTGGCGTCCGTTCCTGGGTTTCGCGTCGACGTCGGCGTCGGCGGCGGCCTCGCAACCAGCTCCGCCCCCCTTTCAACCCCCAACGCTAGCAGCGACCGACTGATACCGCTGGATGCCGCTGACGCCGCTAGAGAGTCAAGATAACGTGACTGCATAGAACACCGTCGCCGCCATGCAGAAAGAGGAGAGGAGGGTCCCCCCCCCCCCCTGTTCCTGTGTGGCGGATAGGGTGCTCTTCAGTTGCCGATGCGCCGGTTATTTCACGTAGGCCCCGGCCCGTCGACGAATACGTGACCACCTTCCCACGGCTAGACCTGGTTCTTGGCGCTGCGGAAGCAAGGGTATCATATTGTTTGCGTCGGCATCGGCGGCGTTGTCCCTGAAATCAACTCCGCAGCTGGGGTTGACTCACTATCGGCGTCAGCAGCATTAGTCAGTCGCTGCTATCTCTTCCCTCCTCCCTTTATCGCGTTGTCCGCTTGCTGCGCGCGCTTCTGCCCCCATCGTTTGCCGCTGGGTGTACACGCCGCCCCCCTCCCCCCTCCTCCTGCGAGTCTCCGGTTGTCAAAGCGCCGGCTCGGCTGTGACAACCTCGCGAGGATCTCGTCTTTGAGAATCAAGCATTGCTGTACCAAGTCGAACATATATCAGTGTATTTCTCCGACCACAAAGCTTCCTTCATGACTGTCAAGAACTGTTAGTGGAGTCTTTGTTAAAGGAATACGTGTGAAAAATAAAACAAAAAATTCTGTGATAGCGCATACATGTGTTGCTCGATTTCTTTGCCTCAATCTATCGAAAAGGTGAAACAACTTATTTGCTGCGCTCAAATTTCGCATTAGGAAGTAACGTAATCGCCGGTAATTTTTATTTTTCGCACACATTTCATACTAACTAGTTCCTCTTCCGCGAGCGACAGATATTGTCATTTTCCTTCCTGAAACCACTTAAGTGTCTCTAACAAAGCTTCCATGGAGGCCAAACTAAGAGGCGCCCACGTGCTGTGCAACGTCAGTATTGTTGTTCTTGTTGCGACTATGGGAAGAAGGAAAAGAAAATACACGGGCCTGTTACTGGCTCTGTAGCTGAGCCACATCTGCTGCCTTCTGAACACTATGCAAACTTAGAACACTGCATATTTTCTTGTCCTGTTGCAATTCCGTCATCTCACATTCAACACTTTCCTCCCCCAACTTGGCGGGCTTGGTTAGCCTCTGACCAGCGGAAAGACCAGTTGGCGTTGGTGATCGTGGCCCAGGATATTCTCGATAGTACGTTAAAGTTGTTTCCTCCTCCTCCCTCAGCTGCCTCGTGCGGAGAGAGAAGAAATAGAGAAGAAAGAAAGAAAAAAATGGCTGTGGCTTAGCTTGGTTAAGCCTGGTAATTGCGAAAGCAATAGCTATGGCTACGCCTAGGTTCAGCTGGTGGTGGAGCTGGTTGTGGTGCTTTTGGTTATGCTTGGTTATGCAGTGATTCACTCTGGGCTCGGCATATGGTTCAACTATTGTTTATTGCGGGGTGCTACCTGGTTATTCTACGTATAACTAGTAGCGAAGCAAGGAGTGCCGTGGCTGCAACGTTATACTTGGTTGTGGATGAGGTTAAGACAGATAGTACAACTGCCGCTCGGGCACCGGCTGCAACGGCATTCTTTACGCCAGCAGAAATGAAAGCATCCCTGGAGATTACGTTGGTTCCCCCTGCCGCTAGGCCACCTCCTATAGTATCGAACGTTGCACCCCCGACGGTAGCTGCGGTAGGAGCGGGTGTTAGGCCGCGTTTGGTAGCTACCGCCTCGCGAGTTGACGGCGCAAGTTGAGGGCCCTGTTTTTGCGGCAGATGGGATGACGTCACTCCGGCTGTAGCGCTCCCTCCCGGAGGGAGCGGGAGTTAGGCCACGTTTGGTAGCTACCGCCTCGCGAGTTGACGGCGCAAGTTGAGGGCCCTGTTTTTGCGCATGCTGTGCTTGGCGGTGCGCCGCGGTTCGCAATAGCCGTCGTCTGCCACCGAAGCGGTTGCGGGTTCAATGACGGTGCAACCGCCGGGGGCACGGTGAGCCGCTACCGGAGGCCTCTAGAGCCAGGAGCAGCCACCTTCCCTCCTCCCTCGGTGTCAATGCACGTTAAAGATCCTCCTGAGGCCGAAATTACTACGAAGCTCTCCACTAGGGCACCCTTTCACTCCCAACATTTTCTCTTCCTCTACGACGCTGCCCACAAAACAGGTGTGACAGGCACTACGCGTGTCCTTTTTTGTGAGCCAATTATTATTTTTATTGGGTTTAATTTATTAACCAATTACAGCAAACGAACCACTTTACTTCTTCCACACATTTCCTTGATGCTCTATCAAATACTTTCTCTTTTACACCACACGAAACCCGCCTGCATTGCTTACGCATTTCCGTGCGCAGCTAGAGCAGCGCGCTGGCTGCGGGTCAAGAGGGACAACGGTGGTGTAAACTTTATTGGCCATTAAAATTTAGGGGCCAGCCTGTTAGTGATCGTGAGTTGTTGATCCTGTAGCGATGAGCTGTTCCCAGTAAGCAAGTGCCACCTCTGGGGAGGAAGGATGTGGGGCATGTGAGTAGTACATGAAGGCTGGCTTGCCGCATAGTCGGCAGGAGGCGGAGAAAAGGTACATGACTATCGGGTATGGGAGTGTACTGTAGCCGCCGCCAGAAAGTTGATTGCATGTTGGATAGCGATGGGTGAGGAGGTGCGTATATCTGTCTATCGCAGCGATAATATTCAACAACTGCCCATCGACTGAGGCGACGTGGTGCTCTCCCACCTGGAGGGTATGATCTCGGGCGCTTCTTTTCCGGGTAGTCCTGCATGACCTGGCGCCCAGATGAGTGTTACCTTTCTGGTTGGGGTTCAGCGCCTGAGTATGGCGCTGGCTGGCCGGGAGATGAGCATGATAGCTACTGCTACCACCCCGTTCCAAAGTGGACGCTCCTATGTTCCATCCATCTATCCATGCGTCAAGAGCTAAAATTTAGGATGGCTGTTTGAGAGTCGGATATAATTGTGATAGTCACCGAGGACCGAGGAAGGGAATTCCCTCCCCGTTGAGTCGGATGCTTTTATGGAAATGCTGGGAAGCCATTTTAAACAATTGTAGAGTGAACGGGATGCCTCTTTTTATTGTTCGGTTGTACAGCGTTCTAGTGTGTTCTCGTTATATCTGTATTTTTATGCAATGCTCCTCCTGCTTGGGCCAAAGTGCTGGCCTGCAGTATGTCTAAATAAAGAAATAAATAGATGTCTAGAGCGATAGCCGCCTCTTCAGCCGTGGTTATAGATGAGCTGTAAATGGTTCCTGCTGTGACAGGACAGCCGTCTCTGGGAACGCCACTATCGCTGCCTGTGCGAGGCATCAGTGTATCAACATTGGGATCCTCTCCATACAGTCAGTGCAGTTTCAACCTTCGTGCGTTTTTCATCACGTTCTGGATGCATGTGTTTTGGGAGGGGGGTACCTGGAGTGTGGGTTTGGGTTATTCCACCGATGGGTGAAGCGACTGCAGAAGGGCTCGTCCCGCAGGGGTTCGTGCGAGTCTGGCTAGCTGTGCCGTTTTGTTGCTTCACAGAGTTCCTCGAAAGTGTTGTGCATTCCTAGTCGTAGGAGGCACTCTCTCGAAGCGCTCGGGGAAAGGCGTAAAGCTGCACGCGTGCTGATCCTAATGAGGCCATCTAAGCGTTCCCTATCTTTCGCTAGGAGAGGGAGTTATAGTTGTGCGTATGTGATTCTGCTGGTAATGTAAGCCTGTGTACGTCCAAGCATGTTTGAATCCCATAAGCCTTTTTTCCTGTGTGCCACACGTTTGATCAGCCTGATTGTTCAGTATGCTTTTGGATCATTTGAATTGTATCTGTATGAGATCTATGCAATAAAAAGCTGCGCTAATAAGACACGGACGAAGGAAAGGCAGGAAGCACACTAACGCAGACTGACAACTCTAATTCGTGAAGAAAACCAAGGCATATATATGCCATCTCCGCTAGTGTCTAATCACAAAAAAAAAAGAAAAAGAAACCAGCACGCGAAGAAATGGCGTACACTCAATCAACACGAAATAGCAAACTCTGTTGCAAAGATGATAAACTTAACTAGGGCCGGCCCACTAAGTTAACCAAACCCAAAAAGTCATCCAGTCTAACGGATGATCAGAAATAACCATCAAATGCTAATGCACGAATACAAATCAGTGTAGCAAGACAAGACCCATAGTACATCAGAACAACATCTTCAGGCTGCGACAGCGAAACATGGTGTAAAAAACCAGGTCACACAAGCAGCTTACACAAGCCTCGTCAGAAACAATAAATACAGTGAAAAAAGGCACCAAGTCAGACTAAAACCAATTGTCCAACAATAACACCAACCGCAACAAAAAGCAACAAAAAAGGAAAGAAAAGACGCGAAGCTATGACATTCAACCGTATTTGAAAAAAAAAAGAATAGTGAAACCGCAAACACATTAAAGAAGGCCAAAGCAGAGCACTTCCAAAAAGTTAAATTCTTTATTCCGCAAAGAAATAGAGGGCTTGCTGACGTAAAATCTTGTGGTGCCGATGTTATAGTGCTCTAGAATATTGGGCAGTGTGACTACCGGCGCCGGAGAGCGGGCCGCTTTTGCGATGACAAGAACCGACTCCCGTGAGAGGGCGCGACGTGCAACAGGGGTGCCACGTTCGCCGCTCGGCGCGTAGCGGCCGCGGGATAGCGGGGGTACGGAGGAGGGGTGCGGTTCTCTTTGGAGCGATTTTCAGACGCTACGCAATTAGTTTGATAATTAATAAAGAGGTGACTTCCAGGTGCTTAAACTGATCCCTGTCATTCTTTTACGTCTATCTGGAGACATCGTGTACGCTTGGGTAGTCCTCCGAAGCAGCGCGCGATGTTTGAATCGCTATCTGAAACTCTCAACATTTCTTCCTGCGGACAGTTACAAATCGTCCAGATGAGCAATTTGTACTTAATGTTTGCAACGAAGCGTGGTGTTTTGCATTCGTTTTTTCCTTCAGGGAATAAAGGCTACTGCCCAGGAGCTTTATTAACACGCGGAGAAAAACAGTGTACATGCGAATCAAAGCTTGTGCTTCGTAAGGCCTCCTTAGGAACACTTATTTTTTACAAACCTTATTTACGAACACCTGCTTACATTTTGCAGCTTGCGCTTATTAATACATAACGACGTTTATCCTAAATCGTCAGTAATCTGTAATATATCTCTTTAATCGGTGTTCTTTATGTGCCCTAATCACCGCTTATATAAATTACAAATACAGTGTGCGAGCAAAACACATTTATTCACTACCGTACTAATTTAAAGCACTGTGGTATTTACCGGCAAAAAAAAAAAAAACAATACACAAGGTATACGCGACTCTCTTTGCTCGTGATTAACATATACGTATATCACGGACATTTGTTTGCGTGCCACTAACCAACGGGTGAACTAGCTGTTTAGATAAAAAAAAAGTCAAGTACAGCTACGGCATTACTTCAAATAAAATGTGAAAAATTAAACCTGTCACATACGTAATACGTTCATAGTGGGCACTTGAGTGCGGACGCTTTACTGGCATCAAATGGTACACAGCAAACAAACAAAAATAAAAGCACTGATAATTGCGCGTCGAATTGGCAGGTATGATGCAGTTCTTGGCGCACACCGAGAGAAAGCGGAAAAATGCGAAAAAGATGACGAGCACATAATAAGCAAGCAATTAATATAATGCCGAAATCGAATGCGGACATAATACGTGTTTATTCTTTGAGTGTGTAGTATGGGAAATATGAGTAATCGACTGCAGATACTCAACTACTGCTTACCGGACTATATGTTATCGGGCTACTTGCCGCGGGTGCTCTTTGCAGTACTAACCAGACTATAATTGTTAACAAAGTTGATATTACACGTGAAATATACTTCCAAGGGAATTTAATTATTTTCCCTTTGGGAACTCTTGTCGTGATTCGCTTACTTCGCAAAAAGCGAAGCTGCAAAAACACATTAAATTTAATTGCTTCAAGTGGGAGCTTTTCTGGTGCTCCAAGTGGGTAAACTTTTTGAACCTTCACATTTTACAGGAAGTTTGCAAAATCTGAAGTGCAAAACAGTCGAAAAGGACCGTGCATCCGAGCCAAATTTTGGGTAAATTGCGACTTAGCTTCGAACCTATAGCGCTATTTTTGTTCGTGGTGAGAAACCGTGCCGGCCTCACAACCTCTCTTTCGCAGAATGATGATCTAGCGGAAGCGAATAAGCGTATACCCTATAGCCTCTGCGTCCTCTATTTTCCGTCGTTATTTCTTTTTCAAAGCTATTCATTTTTTTTTATTTTGTATGTACATAAAACAGGACTAGAGTGATCTTCTGGAGAGAATGACTTGCATATTACCGGTGGCTTGCGTACCCTAGAATGGAAACATTTTCTTGAACAATTAGGTCATCTCTACCTCCATGCGGGGTAGTCCACATTTAATTCATTCCAACTGAATGCCGACTTCTCTTGTGGCTTCAGTGACGTACTGTAGCCGGCATAGTTGGCGTGGGAAACAACGGAATATACTATTTTGGACTGTTTTGATAATGGGGTTACTGTGACCAGTTTTAGTCAGCGCTCGAACGCACGTGTTGTATATGTTTCACTTCTTCATACATCCTGCCTCCACACTGCCCTCTTTTCAGAACGACTACATTTCTGGACGTGAATTAGGTGATTTAGGAATGCTAAAGCAAGCTGTACGGCGAGTGAAGCGTGCTGTGCGAGTCGTACGCCGGCCCTTTCCAATCTGTTTTCTTCGGAGCCAACTCCTGTCATGTTACTTCCCCGAGGTCTTGCTGACGGCCAAAATGGAAAATAAATTAGGTGATTGCCAACAGTATCGAGCACCGTTAACCTGCATATTTGTAAAATCTTGTCGCGAACAACTCGAGACGACGCACAAGCAAACAAGAACGTACAGTCCGCGCGGTATCCGCCCCGCCGCACAGCGCGCGTACGCGGGCGCTCGGACGGCTGACACACCAGTTGCTGGTGGCGCCCTCTGCGCTGCGGCGCCTCCGTCATCGCAAAAGCGGCCCCTCGCTCCCATGCATTTCGCGGCGCGGTCGACACACTGCCCAATCTTCTAGAGCACTATACCGATGTAGAAGGTTTCAATTACTAGGCGCTCCCATTTGTCTTTCGCGTCTTTTCTTTCTTTTTTGTTGTTGTTGTACCAGTCTTGTCTTGTGTTAGTGAATCGCCTTGAGTAAATGTTCAGCGCGCCTACGTGGTGAAGGAAAGGCGCGCGCCGCAACAGCCGTCCACCGCTTCGGTGGCGGGTGCAATGACGGCCTACAACAGGGAAAAACTCGGTGGCAGGATAGCCCCCGCCGCAAGTGGCGGTGACCTGCCTGTCCCAGCCCCATCGCCCATCGATATCAGCTCACGTTAAAGATCCCCAGGTGTTGTTGTGGCTGTAGGAAGTAGGAAAAGAAAATGCACGGGTCTGCTACTGGCTCCGTAGCTGAGCCACCTCCGCTGCCTCGTGCAGACAGAAGAGAAAATAGAGAAGAAAAAAAAAGCAAGAGGGAGAGAAAGACGCGCGCCGCAATAATAGTTGCCGCCCACTACCGAAGCGGTGGCGGGTGCAACGACGGCCTACAACAGACAAAAATTCGGTGACAGGCCAGCACCCGCAGTAAGCGGCGGCCACTCACCTGTCCCAGCCCTATCCTGTTAAAGATCCCCAGGTGGTCGAAATTACTCTCTAGCCATCCACTACGACTCCTCTTTCTCTCTTTCCACTTTCGTTCCCTCTATCCTCTCTTCCCTTAAGGCGCAGTTCAGGTGTCCACAGAAAAAGTGTGACAGATACTGCGCCTTTCCTTTCCGGTGAACCAATTATTTTGAAGCGAAAAGCTTCACTAGGTTAGTCAACACCGGGGGGAGCGTGGCATCGTCGTCAGAAAAAGCCACAGCTGCGCATGCGTGAACTCGCCGAGTTAAGTCAAATTGGTTCACAGGAAGGAAAAGGCGCAGTAACAGTCACACTTGCTTTGTGGACACCCGAACCGCGCCGTAAGGGAAGGGAGGAAGGTGGGAATGAAAGTGGAAAGAGAGAAAGAGGAGCCGTAGTGGAGGGCTACGAAGTAATTTCGACCACCTGGGGATCTTTAACGTGCGCTGACATCGCACAGCACACGGACGCCACTTCGTTTCGCCTCCATCGAAACGCAGCCGCCGCGGTCGGGTTCGAACCCGGGAACTCCGGCACAGTAGTCGGGCGTCTTACCACTGCACCACCCCGGCGGGGCGAACTTTTTTTTCTTTTTTGCCTGGTATTGACACACTGCTTTTCATGAGAACAAACTCAACAAAAATCACTCAAATGCTATATACATACCCTATCAGGAGAGGCGCAGGTGTTTGGAGCCAAAACCTTTACTACGAGGGTCAGAGCCGAGCTTCGCGTATGCCGTATGCCGTGTGCCGTAATCCGTGATGTCATAGCCAGGGCCAAATGCTCCTCTCAATAAACAAAATTAGTATAGCCATCCGGGAATAGAACCTCCATCTCTTGGATCCACATTCGAGCGCTTTTCCGCTATACCACGCCAAGGGTTTTTTTCTTTATTGCTTGGTCTTGACACGAGCACAAAATCAACAAAAATGACTGAAATGCTATTTACATATGCTATTTACATATGACAAACTAAAATTCACGCCTACACAACAAAGGCTCTAGCCTTGAAAGCCACTCGGGAGGTTCTGCTGCAGCTTTCTGGATTGCCAACAACCTGTCCACGCTCTCCCGAAAATAAATTATGGCAGGCCGTGCATCTTTATCCCAATGGTAACCCGCCATTCTTGAGCGCCATATACAGTGGAGGCCGATGAGCATAACTAAATGAAATGGTACCCCATCCTCACTTTCTACGCATCAGTACCGAATGCCATGCGGGTCTAGCGGAAAACCTTTCATTATCGTTCTTTGCAATACTTCCCAAAAATATACTTCTTCCCAATAGTGTAAAAAAAAACATAGTCTACGGTTTCTGGCTTCCTGCATATTGCCGCGATGTTATCTTACTGGCGCCGCCATATGGCGAGCTCGGGAGACTGGCACGCGCTCGTCTTCTTCGCTCTCGGTGCTCGCCCGCCAGTCGGTTCCGTACCTGATCTTGCCGGTGCTTTTACTTAGTTCTAAGTAAACCTGCTGAACCAGTTTCGCTGGCTTCTGTGACATTTTTGGTGGAGGTGCTGGGTAGATCCCATGTACGAAGAGCCCCTGGCGGCCCGCCCTCTACGCCCATCTACACACCGTGGACACGACACTTGTGCACAAGGCGAGCCGTCGCCTGAGAGGCTTAGCACCTGAGTGTGGTCCTCTTGTTTCCCCACCGCGAACCACGATGACTACAGTGGCAATCCAGGCCATTCAGCTTCCCGTGAGTGCCCAGCAGATGATCTGCCATACTCCACGTATGCCCACTCCGTTTCATGGCGACAAGTTCGAAGACGTTGAGGACTGGTTGACCAGCTACGACCGGGTTACTGTGTTTAATGCGTGGTACGAGGAGCGGAAATGGCAGAATGTTTATTTCATACTAGAGGATGCCGCCAAGATGTGGTTCGAAAACCACGAGGCTACCATTTCCACCTGGCAGGATTTCCTGCGGCAGCTGCTCGCAACATTCGGCAACGATGCAAGAAAAGAGATGGCCGATCTCGCTCTACAGTCCTGAGCACAGCGGCCTAATGAAAGCGTCGCCATGTTTGTGGAAGAAATGACTCGCCTTTTCAACCGGGTGGATCCGTCCATGTCGGAGGCAAAGAAGGTGCGCTACCTTATGCAAGGCGTCAAGGAGCAGCTGTTCGTTGGCCTTGTACGTGACCCTCCACGTACTGCTGCTGATTTTACGAAAGAAGCAGCAAGCATCGAGCGTGCCTTGAATCATCGATTAGTATTTTGATCGCTCTGCAAACATCACTACCGTAGACTTCCACTTGCCAATGGCCGGAAACGACAGGGAAGCCCTTCGCGAACTTATCCGAAGCATCGTGCGCGAAGAGCTGCAAAAGCTGCCCTCTCGAGAACAACATCCACGTGTTGGGGGCATCTCGGACATTGTGCGCGAAGAGCTCCGCCAAGTAGTGCCATCAGTACCGTCACTCCAGCCGCCTGCGCCACAGCGTACCCACAGCGTGTTGCGTACCCCTGAGCCTGAACCATTGGCACCCTGCAAGCGTGCTCCTCCCGCTCGTCTTCCACCCCAATATCCAATTTCGACTGGTGTGCCTGAAGCTCGACCACCCGTTCGCAACAACAACGCCGAACAATCTGCCTTTGTGCTTTCACTGCGGCGAAGCCGGTCAAGTTCTGCGCCACTGCCCGTACCGTCGGATGGGCTTGCGCGGATTTTCCCCGGATGCCCCTCGGCCGCGCTATGGCGAACCACCTCGGGACATCGACCAATACCTCAGCGACCACGTCCCACCTGCGTCCCTCCAGCGACGCCAGTCCAGGTCACCACCGCCGAGACAGTTTTCAACCAGCCGCCGTTCTTCCCTCAGGAAGTCCCCAAGTCCGCACCGGGAAAACTGAAGACGGCGACCCTCGGGAGTAGGGCCGCCGTCGATGGACACCACCTCCAACATCCTCCGCTTACCGATTCGATCACACAGACCGACCTCCGACCCTTCGCTCCGACCAACAGTCCGACCACTTTTCGACGATCGCCGAAGCTTTCCTCCAACGCCCCCAATCGACGCACCGCACGACCAACGAGTCCGACCACCTCCCGACGATCACAGAAGCTTACCTTCGACGCCGTAATTCGACGCAACGAACGACCCGTCAGCCCGACGATCCCTGACACGCCGCACTTTGTCGACGGTGAGCTACATTCCGCCGAGATACCGATCGTCGTTGATAACCACAACACGACTGCCCTTGTAGATACCGGCGCTGATTTTTGCGTTACGAGTCATGGCCTTGCTACCATTCTGCGAAGTCCTGACTCCTTGGCACGGAGCCCCGATAAGGACAGCCGGAGGGCATGTGGTAACGGCGCTCGGAGTGTGCACCGCTCGTGTCGAGATTCACCACGTAACTTTCTCGTGTTGCTTTGTTGTGCTAGCAGAGTGCTCCAAGGACCTGATGCTCGGCCTTGATTTTCTTAGAGAAAACGACGCAATCATCGACCTTCGTGACTTCATGGTGACTTTTTCCACTCACCGCGCAATTTCCGACGAGTACAGACAGCACAGCGACGACTACACAGACAGGCCAGTTTTCCGAGTGTGCGACGACCATGTCACTCTACCCCCACGCACCAGCTTGTTTGTTACAGTGCAGTGCGACAACCCCCCCCCCCCCCCCCCGCCTTTCAAGGCCTCGCGGAAACGAACATAAATTTATTGTTGAGCCTACAAGTCTGCGTCGCTAGGGGGTCTTTGCCTTGAGAAATAAACGAACTGCACTACATTTAACGAACTTTAGTGCCGAATACCGCCATTTACCGCAAGGTACAGCTATCGCTTATTTTGACGAAGTCAGTGCGCCATCTGCCCATTGCGCCCTTTCGCTGGCCAACGAGAACCCTCCCGAGAGCACTGGACATACTGTTCAAACTGACGTGAATCCAGCTTTGTCTCTTACCCAGAAACGCCGCCTTCAAGCAATTCTGGACACTTACCGTGACTGCTTTGCCGTCACTTCCAAAGGGAAACAGACGTCAAAAACCAAACATCGAATTATAGTTGACCCCACCGAGCACCCTATCCGCCAACACCCCTACCGAGTATCGCCGAAAGAACGAGAAAGTTGATGAAATGCTCCGCGATGATGTGATCAAGCCGTCCACAAGTCCATGGGCCTCACCAGTTGTGCTGGTCGCTAAAAAGGGCGGATCACTCAGATTCTGCGTCGACTACAGGAGGCTTAACAAAATTACGAAAAAGGACGTCTACCCATTGCCTCGAATCGATTACACGTTCGAACGACTTCGCCACGCCCGATACTTTTCATCGCTCGATCTACGCATTGGATACTGGCAGATCGAAATCGATGAACGTGATCGAGAGAAAACCGCATTCATTACTTCTGACGGACTGTACGAATTTAAGGTGCTTTCCTTCGGTTTGTGCTCCGCTCCCGCAACCTTTAAAAGAATGATGGACACTGTCCTAGCCGGCCTGAAATGGCAGACGTGCCTCGTCTACCTTGACGACGTTGTCATTTTCTCTGCGACCTACGAAGAGCACCTCAAACGATTGACGGCCGTGCTAAATGCCATCAGCGGGGCCGGACTCTCACTAAAACCAGAAAAATGCCACTTTGCATTCCAACAGCTCAAGTTTCTGCGTCACGTCGTGAGTGCTGAGGGAATTAGCCCTGATCCAGAGAAGACGGCTGCCGTAGCTGCTTTCCCGACCCCCACTGATAAAAGTTCCGTGCGTCGGTTTTTGGGCCTCTGTGCATATTACAGGAGATTTGTGCACGACTTCTCCCGAATAGCGGAACCATTGACTCATCTAACAAAGGACGACCAGCCTTTCATCTGGGCCGACGAGTAGCAAAGGGCCTTCGAGGAGCTTCGCAAGCGCCTTCAAACAACGCCCCTACTTGGCCACTACGACGAGGAGGCCGACACAGAATTGCAAACAGACGCCAGTAACGTTGGCCTCGGTGCAGTTCTCGCTCAGTGGCAAGAAGGCGTTGAGCGGGTGATTGCTTACGCCAGCCGCACCCTGTCTCGTTCCGAAGCGAATTATTCTACGACCGAAAAGGAGTGCCTTGCAGATGTTTGGGCGGTAACAAAATTTCGGCCGTATTTGTATGGTCGGACGTTTAGAGTGGTCAGCGACCACCACTCACGCTGTTGGTTAGCGAACCTTAAAGATCCTTCAGGCAGGTTAGCCCGCTGGAGTCTCCGCTTACAGGAGTTGGACGTCACTATTGTGTACAAGTCCGGCAAGAAACACAGTGACGCTGACTGCCTATTCCGAGACCCTATCCCGTGTTCTTCAAGTGAAACAGATGACTCCGTCTTTCTCGGCGCTCTCTCGACGCCAGATCTCGCTCAACAGCAGCGAGACGACACCAAACTGCGGCCCCTGATCGATTACCTCGAAGCAACCGCCTCGCCTTTTCATGCGTGGCCTGTCGTTGTTCTTCTTGCGTGACGGCAAGAAAAACTACGCAGACTTCCACAGACATTCAGGCTGGTTGTCCCAACGCCGCTCCGTACCGACGTTTTGCAGGCATGCCACGACGAGCTTTCTGCCGGACATCTCGGTTTTTCGCGCACCTTGGCACGAGTACGACAAAAGTACTACTGGCCCAATCTTGCCGCTATGGTTCAGCGCTGTGTTAGGACGTGCCGTGATTGCCAACGTCGGAATATACCACCTGTCAAGCCAGCCGGCCTGCTCCAGCCTATTGTTCCTCCGCGAGTACCTTTTCACCAAGTCGGTATGGACTTGCTCGGGCCATTTCCTATGTCATCATTGAGCAACAGGTACATTATAGTCGCCACAGATTATCTGACCCGCTTTTGTGAGACGAAAGCTCTTCCCAGCGGCACGTCTACTGATATTGCGAACTTTTTCATCTTTATTCTAGTCCTTCGTCACGGTGCCCCTCCGATCGTTTTAACTGACAGAGGCACGGCATTTACTTCAGCTCTAAAACAGGAAGTGATGCGGCTCAGTGGCACTTGTCATCGCAGAACAACACAACAGCACCTTACCACCCTCAGACAAATGGCCTTACTGAGCGACTCAATAAGACCATCGCCGATATGCTTTCTATGTACGTCAACGAAGATCATAAGAACTGGGACCAAATACTACCGTATGCAACATTTGCTTATAACACCACAGTCCAGGAAACGACCCGCTTTACACCGTTTCGTCTGGTGTACGGTCGCGAAGCTGTCACCATGCTGGATGCAATGCTACTGCCAGATGTTGCCCACCCATCGACTGCCGGTGCCGACCAATTCGTCCAGCATGCCGAGACCGCTCGCCAGCTGGCTAGACTGAGAGTCCAGACACAGCAAGTTAAAGATGCTCGACGGTATAACCTTCGTCACAGGGAGGAAGTTGTGAGTAATTGAGAAGTCTTAGAGGTTAATAAGGGGTGTCAGTCGATAGAGGGTGACGTAATATGTGCGGAAAAAAGAATTAGGCCAACACGTTAATGAGATAATTAGTGATAATAAAAAAAATTAACACTAAAGGCAAAAATAGTCTCATTAGCTAATGGCTTGGCGCCACATTTGAATTTATCAAATATTAAAATAGTTAATTAAATCAGTCAGTTAGGGTGACGTGAAAGATGTGATGTCACGCAACCTGAAGTCGAGCCAAAAAAGGGCATAGGAAGGGATTGGCGCGCAATTTGAAAGTACCAAAGACTAAAATGAATAAACATGTGAATTAATGGGACGTAGAGGATGTGACGTCACGCAAGCGGAAGTAGAGCGGAGAAAAGGCATAGGAAGGGATTGGCGCGCAATTTGAAAGTACCAAAGACTAAAATGGGCAGACAAGAAGTGAAACAAGCATCCGTGCTTTCGCGTGGATCCAGTACAGATTCTGTTTCGTGAATTATCTTTGCAGTCACGTCTTTCACTTGAGCTCTAAAGTGTGCCTTTCATATGAATGGAAAGGCGCAGTATCTGTTACACTTGTTTCTGTGGACGCCTGAATCGCGCCGTAAGGGAAGGAAAGAAGGTCGGAGTTGGTTAAGAGGGACAACGCCGACGCCGCGAAACCCAGGAACGGGCGCCAAAGAGCTGCACTCTAAAAGATGCCCGCATATTATGTGCACGCGCTGCATGTGTGTAGATCTCGCGCCATGTCAGGAATGCGGTACTCTAGATTTATTCATTCGTAGCCCTCCACTACTGCAAAGCTTTCTCTCTTTAAATTTCACTCCCACGCTGGGTGTGTTCGACAAGGGGCGCAGCAAGCTCAGGCTGTCGCATTTTTGTGCTTTTGATACTTTTTCAGTCGCTCGATAACTTTCGCCAAGAAAACATAGAAACCTGCGCATTGTGTCCGTAGAAACCATCCAGTCGTTGGCGTTTTCGAGCGTGAGGTCTACTTGCAACTCCAAAGGCCATGCAGCAATGCATACTAGACGTTGTAGTAGAGCGATGCGGAACTTTCAATCTGTACGAGTGCAGTCATGCCCAACAGAGCTTACGTTCGGGTGTTTAACCGTGCTAAATCTTTCAAAAAAGGTGCTGAAAGTGATTCATGTTTAACCGCAGGCGGCCGCTGCAATACGGTGAGGCAGTCCTCACCGCCGTATATTCGCAAGGGTGACGTCATCGGGTGCATCATCGACCTCAACGTGCCCGTGATCAGTTTCACCGTGAACGGAGTGAAAGTGAAGGGCTGCTTCCGAAGCTTCAACACAGACGGGATGTTCTACCCGGCAATCAGCTTTTCGGCAAAGCTCAGGTGATCATCTCTTCTCTTGCAGCGCACACACGCACGACAGTGGAAGAGACAGCACGTCAGCCGTGACCACTTGTCGTTCATTCACGTTTGCTGTCGACCACCAGTTGGCCCGGCGTTCGTGTTGTCTCTTCTACCTTCGTTCGTATGTTTTTCGTGCGCTGGAACAATGTCTGACAATTGTACTAGAAAGAAACTAGCCAGCTTTCTACACTTGTAAAATGTCCGGCTTCGCAACACACATTTTTCTGGTTCTTTTTAAAATAGATTCATTTCGATACTGCGTAGTCACATTTTTCTTCAAAGCACTCGTTCATTGGCCGCCTTTATTGTCCAAAAACAGAAAAATATTGCGGTAATTTCCGTTCTGTGTTGCTTTTTCGATCGTAAAGCCTGGGCGGCGCTCGATTCGCACGCTTTCTCGGAAGCATCTTGGAGTAAGCGTGCGGTGCACCGCGCACATCAGAGTGTTTAAGGCCACAAAATGACATACTTTCGGCAAACACTGCTCGTACCTGTTCTAGTTGCCGATTTCTGTTGGGCGGCGACCAAGGGAAATTGCGATACGGTCCGCCTGACGGCCACTCGGCGCTGGTGGAAGCCCTGCTTCCGAACCAGGTGTTGAGTGTGGAGCCATGCTTCCAGTTCGGCGACGTACCCAAGGGAGTGCTCTTTGGACCTGCGCCCATCGCCGATGATGCTGTCTTCGTGCCACAGCCTGTCGACACGTCCAACGTAAGCGACAAATTGAAACAAGTGAAATGTGCGCTCCCATATGATTTTTAGAGCGAGAGCTGCGTTAGTTTCAGCTTCAGCTAAGCCTCAGCTCAGCCTCAGTGTGCCATATAGCAAAACCAGAGCAAGTGGGTCGAGTAGTATAACTGATTTTGACCATTTGTCTTGTGTAGGTAAATACAACTGTGATAGATATGGAACTTTATGCTACATCAGGTATGTATAGTTGAATATCTTATAGTATAGGTAATTGCAGCGGACTCATTGTAAGTCTTCCTTGTTTACTGTTATTAGTTATTTGTGATCAAAAATTAAACTCCACGCTATGAAGTCATACATCGTTTGGAAATGCTGCACTACATTATTTGCAGGTCCTAATTAACTGCC
This sequence comes from Amblyomma maculatum, assembly GCF_055883805.1. NCBI lineage: Eukaryota > Metazoa > Arthropoda > Arachnida > Ixodida > Ixodidae > Amblyomma > Amblyomma maculatum. The sequence continues at coordinate 162,595,083 of NC_139354.1, forward strand.
GTTAAATAGTCAATTCTCAAAAAAAAATAATAAACTTTACACTACAAAGTGATGTCGTAAGTCGTTTAATAGATCACGACAAGTGTGATCCAAAAACACTCACGCTAAAACTTACAATACCCCTATATCACCGTAGTTCAACCGTAGTTAAACCAGTTTCCGCTGCATATATATTAATCGAGATCTTATATCGTCTTGGCCTGCGTCCACAGGAGATGAGCAGTGCCAGGAGGCACAAGCTTGCTGAGAGGTTCCAAGCAGCACCTTGTTCTTTAAAGCCAATCTCACTGACCAGTAAAGTACAAAGTCATGCTCATCTGTTACTTTAATCGCAGGTGCACCCAGCCTGCAACATGCATGATGAAATAAAAAGTTTTAGTTACTGGGTGCCTTCAGATCATGGCGGGGCATTTTGAAGCCCTCCCAAATAGCATCGCACTTTCTCTCATGCTTATGCGATTTTCTGCCCGAAGTTAGAGCGGAAAGAGCGCCACAATCAACCAACACAAGGGGTATTATACTGCAATCAGTCAAACAGCCTTGCTCGCTTAATTTCTGTCTTGTCCACGTGTCTTGTATCAAAACGGTGGTGCCCAATCCAAATACGCAGCCCGGAAGGAAACCTAGCAGTGGTTAAACACGGTTACTCCAAGTTTAGGTGCTTTGCTTGTCTTTGCAGAAAATTAGGGGACTGGTGAAGCTTAAGAGTAGGTGCGCATTAAGGCACAGCTCTTCGTTGGCATACACTGGACGCACCTTTATACTACTCGCGCACCACCTGATCGCCGGCTGCGTAATAACATCGCGGGTTTTTCTGTGGGCTCTGCATGCTGGTGCTGTAAGCAAAGCGTAAAATTAGCCGAAATGCGCTTCGTTACTCGCTCACTTATTAGTAGTTCCTTTCTAATGACACAGCTGTTCGTTAGCATACACAAAGCATACATGAGGATCACATTTATTCGGAAGAGTGAACGTGGTTCTTTTGTGTATACTATAAAATTTTTGCTTACAGTCGAAGGTGGTCTTTTGTTGGTCGGGTATTTAGGTGACTGTTAAGCCTGTGGAAAAGCCACCACATTAATCGTATTCTCTTTTCGGCGAGGTGTATAGACCAATTGAGACTATGATTTGGGCAAGTTAATTTTTATTCGTAGTGAAAGAGAAAATTCGCGCCTCCCCGTTTTCACTGTGAGGCATAGACCAACACTGATCTTTGGCGTATGCAAGATGCGGTGGCGCTGTGGTTGCCAGGCTGGGCTGATTGAGGGTGAAAAGAAGCTGCTGAAAAGCTGCATGGAACCAAAATATTTAAAAGCATGCAGTTTTCTTATCTCACAGTGTGCCTATGATGATGTCTTTTGGTGGAGAGCAACAATGAGCATTCTGAAAGAATTGTAAAGGTATGACATTCTGCTACAGAAGCAGAGTATATCTAGAGCACCGCTAAACGTAGGGGGCACAAGTAGAAACACATGCATGAAAGCTTACCAAAGTAATTTTTCTGTTTCAGAGGGCGCCAGTAAACGCGGGTGAATAAACCGGCGGTGGAAGCTAGCAAAAAACGACTGGAAGATTGGTGGCTTAAAAGCAGAGAAGTGACATAGTGTTAATAATGTAGAATGATAGTATTGCCGCGAAACCTTCAAAACAGTATTTGTTGTTTTTTAACAGCCGCCGGCATACAGGCTTATCACTGTGATTCTGGACCGCGTATCAGTTCCGTAATCTTTGTTTGTTAATGCTCGATGCCGCGAGTCACACCTTTATCAGTTTTGTTGTAGCACAAGATGCACCCAGATCTGTCTCGAAGGTTCCGGCCACTCGGGTGTCTTTCCACAATGTTCCAGCTCGTGCTGGTAGCGACGTTATCTAGATTGTTCTGTGCAGCCTTTAAATTGAGCGTTGCCGAGTGTGACGGGTATTCTTTGTTCGACGATCGACGAGCACGTTTGTTCCTATCGCCGCCGCCGAGTTGCGTAGTTCTTTTGCGGGCACAAGTCAGCCCAAATAAAGAGTTTCTTTAGTGCAATCATCGACCCTTCATTTGTGTCGTCGACCTCGTCACCACTACGTGACAGTATATTTAACCAATATAAAACAATAATTAAGATATAGCGAGAAAAATGAGCGTGATAGCTACTGCTACCACCCAGTTTCAAAGGGGACGCTCTTATATTCCATCCCATCCATCGATGGTTAAAAGTTAACGACCATTTTGAAGAAAATATTACATTCATGTTAATCTTTGTTCAAAAAGCCTGAATATATGGGCATTGTAAAGTCTGACATACCTCTCAAAAGGTCATTGGATGCGTGTTGTCCGAAATCCTGTCATCCCTCCGAAAACCTGTCGCAAGTTGAAGGCAGACTGCGCGATAAACGAAGCGCGCGCAGACGACTAAAATCTCCCGTCTGTGGACGCCGGCCGTCTTCTAAAGCTTAAATGGAATGCCGTCTGCACCGCCTTCTGCTCCAGTTCTTTCGTTCGCTGGTCAGAACGTTTCAGAAGTGCTTTTAGAGCGCAGCTCTTCGGCGCCCGTTCAGGCGTTTCCCGTCGTCGTCGGCGTCGCGTGGTCCCTCGTAACCAGATAAGCAGCTGGGGCAGCTGCAGGCGGCGGCCGCGCATGTTATCTGATTTCTGCACGTGCTCCTGCAACTACCGCTCGCCGCTGCGTCCTTGTTAGCAGTAACTCTGGCTCACTAGAGTAAAAGCCATTTTAACCATCATGAAAGAATGTTTTTACCCACTCGTTCTAACCCCTGAATTGCTAGTAAATGACTATCAGGTTTTAGACATTAATTCACCTTCCATCCTAATCGCATTTGCTGGGCTTACCAGCATCGTAGTGACAAACTTTTATTGCCTTATCAATCTGAACACTCAAAACTCGACAAAAAGAGCCATCGTCAACATGTGTTTTCAGAACACCCTGAGAAAATCATGTACCGACAGGATGAATGAAAATTTTAAGGAGCAATCCACAAGTTTGACTGATGCTGTCGACGTCCAGGTGTCTAGCTGTTGCCGAGAAGCTTCTAAGAAAATTGAACGAAGGTCAATGTCAACAGCCCCCCGTGCTCCGTGAAGAGAAGCGCTTTATTGCATTGCCATATTTGCACAACATTTCAGAGAATGTGAGAAGAATTGAACAAATACAAACGTCTTATTTTCGGCACCAAAGAACAGAGGGATGCACGACTTGTCAACTATGTGACTTGCATTGAAGATGCCGTATATAAGATACCGTTGTTACATCGGCCGGGCGGGGAGAGGCTAAATGAGCGATTGATGCAACACGCACGCGGCGTCAAGAACGGAGAAGGACTAGTTGACCACATTTTTTAATGCCATTCTAAAACGTGCAAATCATTTTTTGAGAAACCGGCTGTGATAACGAAATGTAGCGACGTGCTCAAGCGATTATTATTGAAGGTGAAAGCATAAATTCTTAGGGAGGGAAATGTTTAGGCACTCTTTCTATTTTCTTATGTGACAATGAACTGTCGTTTCTGAGGCAACGATAATGTTAGCACAAGTGATAGCTTGTCTTTGGCGTATAAGAATGCTTCATGTGTGAAAAAAAAATTTGTTGGAAGTTAGCTGCTCGTGCTGTTCGTTTCTTTGTGTGTCCTGCCCTACTCTGCGCTACAACCTCCCTGTATTTTAAAGATATATTGCTTTCAGAAAGGCATACTTTGTTACGCACTTCAAATTTCTTTTTTTTTTTATTTTGTATATAGTGCAGGCTGAGCGCCCAAACAGGAGTGGCATACATTTACATAAAATTCAAAAAAGCATGAAAGCACAGGGTAAAAAACACACTAACACATTAGGTAGCTTATTTGAGGCGGTTATTACGCACATGCATAAAATATGAGCACAACAACAGTAAGCAGAAAAAAAAAACTGACACAATCAAAACCAACACCCAAGAATTGACAGGAGGCAATATTTCATACGTCATTACATACTTAATTCCAGCATATCTAAAGACTGGAGAGAAGAAGCAGGCAAACTATTCCAATCTGCGATTGTATTAGGGAAAAAGGAGAATTTGTATAAGTTAGTCCTTGCAAAGTAAGGTGCTAAAGAGAGGGCATGAGAGTGGCGTGTCTGCCTAGTGGTAAGAGGGCAAACGTAAGGGCTGGGATCAAGTGCAAGTTTCTTATTAAGTAAAAGAAATAAAAATTTAAGACGAAGGAATTTTCTTCTTGCTTGGAGAGTGACAATACCATTTTCTGCCATTAATTCAGATACCGAATCGGTGCGACCGTATTTGGAATAAATAAAACGCACTGCCCGTCTCTGAATTTTTTCAAGAGCATTTATATTGCACATCATATCCCACACTGTGCAAGCATATTCAAGCCTAGGCCTTATAAGTGTTGTGTATGTGAGAAGTCTAACATGAGCGGGAGCATCCTTAAAGCTTGTGTTTGAGCAGGCAAAGTTTGCGAAAGGCTGAAGAGGAGATGTTAAGAATGTGTGTATTCCAGCTGAGGCGGTTATTTAGTGTAACGCCGAGATGCTTATATTCCTTCACTTCGGTTAAACTGCGGTCCTGGACAGAGTAAGAGTACTGAAGCGGCTATTTTTTCCTGGTTATGCGAAGCAAGAGAGATTTTTCTGAGTTTAGGAGCATGCCCCACTTCTGGCACCATTCTAGTATCTTAATTAGCTCGCCATTAAGTGCGTGCTGGTCTTCAGGTGCCACAATTTCATTGAAGATAACGCAGTCATCGGCGAAGAGACGAATTTTCGCAGGATCGTGGATCACGTAACTATATATCATCGCAAAATATAAGGAAGAGGAGTGGCCCGAGAACACTACCTTACGGAACACCGGAAGGGACTGGAAGACAGTCTGAACCATTTATATGTATGTACTGAGTACGGTTGGTTAAGTAGGCGGAGATCCAGGCAATGAGGAAAATGGCCTTTAATTTGAAAATAAGCGAATATTTAACAGTTTTGCGAAAGGAGAAAGATATTGGGGTGTTTACATACTGGCCTCATTCCCCTATACGTTTCGCGGTGTTTTAAAAACTAATCCACTTATTTTCACGGTATGTTCCGAGGTGGTAGCAAAACCCGGCATCATAGGCTCCCTGTGAAATAGGAAGCTGCAAAGTATAAGCTAATTTTACTTGGCGCTTCCCCTTTGTTTGTAAACACTGCGCTGGTCCATAAGCTGCACAAGGTCAGCCTTTACTCGATACATGCCTCCCGTAATTTTGATCCGTGGGCTAAGTGAGAGCTAGATGGCGGTGGGAGCCTGCGTACGAGCTGTTTAAGTAGGCTTCCCATGAAGAAAGGTGTTAGACTCGACCTCCCAGTACTATTCACAGCTTGCTTATAGGAAGTATTCAGACTTGGAATGGGAGTATTTAGGGATAACGGCTGATGAATAATTCCTCAGTAATCTACTCTTCGCTGATGAAAATGTCTTGCTAAGTAACTATTGGGATAAACTTCAAAAAATGATTGATGACCTAGACAGGAATAGCAGAAAGGTAGGCCTAAAAATCAATATGCAGAAGACTAAGGTAATATTCAACAGCCTCGGGAAGGAACAGCAGTTCACAATAAGTAGCGAACCACAGGAAGTGGTCGGCGAATATGTCTACTTAGGACAGCTACTAACCACAGAACCGGACCATGAAAGGGAAATAGCTAGGAGAATAAGAATCAGATGACACGTATTTGGAAAGTGTTCGCAGATTAAGAACAGCAGCTTTACCGGTGTCGCTCAAGGGGAAAGTATGTAACAGTTGCATCTTACATGTACCCACCGATGGGGCTGAAACGTGGAGGCTAATGAAAAGGTAAGGACAACGCAGAGGGCTATGGAACGAAAATCGGAAGCGCGCAGAGTGGGTCAGAGAAATAACTCAAGTTACCGATATTCTAGTGAGAATCAAGAAGAAATTTATATTAGCATGGCTTACTGCGCCTAGAGAGGACAACCGATGGTTACTTAGGGTAGAAAACTGGATTCCAAGGGAAGGAAAGGGTAGCGGGGGGTGGCAGAAAGTTAGGTGGGCGGATGAGATTAAAAAGTTCGCAAGGGTCAAGAGCATGCAGCTAGCACAGGACCGGGTTAATGAGGAAGATGGAGGGGGCTTCGCCCTGCAATGGGTATAGTCCGGTTGGTGATGACAACGTTGATGAGGAAATGATGATGATAATGGTTGCGTGCTTGCCTTGCAGTCTGAAGAACCGGAATTGCTTTTTATTTGTTTGCTTCCTAGCAGATTTTCGCTTTACAATGGGGAATAGCAACGACGCTTTCTGCGACACGGGGTCCTTGACGCTATCGCGTTAATGCCACGTATTTAAGTGACGTCAATAAATCTTGTGATCTCTGACGTTATTGAGGATTTCAAGGCTAAAGGTCGTCACTCACGCCCCAGTTGGTCAGTCATGCACCAACTTACCATAGCATAACGCGCTGCACAAATCCTGTCGCTAGAGAGGCTGAGTTCCAGTTTGACCTTGGCTCACTTTAAAGGTCACCCGATCGGAATCAAGCGTCTCCCGTGATTGTACATGAAGAATTAAATGTACTGCTCATAAGCAGCGTAAAAAACTCAAAAATCAATTCCGCTGTATTCTGAGGCTACAAGTCTTGCCTCAAGTCTAAAAACGGATGGGAGTAAGAAGAAGTGTCTAAAGGTTTTAATTTTTTTTTCACTGTAATTTGTGCTTTGCCTTCTCATGTAGATCACTTTGCCGAACTACATCGAATCCGTCCGCGACAAGCTCGCCGAAAACGTCCACGAAGTGTGGGCCATGAACAAGATTGACAGCGGCTGGAGATACGGAGAGGTAAGCCTCCTTCTTTCACCAGTTTTCACCTCTGGTGTACCCGGACACGTTTTTGTTATTTTTAAGGTTTAAAAAGGGGGGCTAATGGGCGCTCAAGCTTCCTGGCGTATTAAAAATCAGGCTAAATAGTAAGCCCCATGCTTTGAACATCACATCAATTTAACTTCAAGTCGCGCTTTGCAGCGAGCAACTAGTGCTGAAATCTACAGGCATCGAAATTAATGCTTATAGTTTGTATACTCTCTTTTTGTTCATTGACAGAGCACATTTTAATGAGAGGATGTAATTTGTACCTCAAAAGTAACTGCGCCTGACAGTTGAATTTAAGGTTAAAACGTACACCTATACTCTCTTTTTTTTTTTTTGCAGTGTTTATTGCATAAACAATGCTATGAGGGATGAAGGGCTTGGTCAAATAAATGAAAAAAGGTTGGCTGATGCAATCAAGTCGAGGTTTCTCCGTGTTTTGTCATACAACTGAAGCATCAAAATTTCGAACCCTATGAATTTGTAGCCTTGCGCCTAAATTTCGTCCATACAAAGCTCCGGTGTCCTCAGAAGAGCACTGATCCTCAAAAGCGTTGTGCTGAAATTCTCCGACAACGCAGGTACGAGACGACGCCAAAAGGCATCATCCGTGCCTGACATCGTTCGAGCACCTCCCCATGGCTGAGAAAAAATACGACACCACGCTTGCACTGCAGACACTAAAGTGAGTCCCGCTGTAGCAACCCAGTTACCGAGAGCCCAGTGAGGCATCTCACTCTGCTTTGACCTGCGCTCCCGGATGCGGCTCGTCAAAAGTCACCATGAGTTTGAGCCAATGTTTTGCTGTTTGTGGGCGATTTTCTCGAGGGTTCGCGTGGTACTTGATGAATATAAATGGCAATAGGTTAACGGCGGCGTGAAGCTGACAAATTGTTGGACGCGTTACTTACGTGGTAACACGAAGAAAGTACATGTCTACACAAGAAACATGCTATCCGACGCTGTAGACTGCAAGCGACACAGCCATCAAGCCGACTGGAAAGATCCGTGTTTCCTGCCACCACCGACAAGAGCGCCGGCTGCATCCAAGGGCGGTGCAGTCGTAGATGAAGATCCTTAAGGCTTTGCGAGTTGGCACTTGAACGTGAAAAACAGTGAGGTCTTCATCTCTGCCCCCACTTTTCTTTATCATTTCGGTTATTTTTTTTTTCGTAAATTTAACGTCCAGGACCAGCCCACGGGATGCCGTGCCTTGGATTATTTCTTACCACCGTCGACATTTTTTGTGTGTGCCCTGTTAGCGGTACGTCTACGGTGTGTAACAATAGACTGATTAACAGTTTTGTCTATCTAAAGTTATAGAAAGGTTTTCAGCGAACGTCTAGCAAATTTTATAGAGAATATATATCTGCTAATCAATACCGTTTCCGTAAGAGCAAATGGACAGAGGAGGCATTATTGAATGCCAAGCACTAAATATTTTACAACATAAAAAATGCATTGATTACGCTTGGCCTGTTTCATGACTTGTGTAAAGTGTTTCCTGCTGTGAACAATAAAATACTATCGTTCAATCTGAATAATTACGGCATACTTGAGATCGCACTAGGATCCTATGCAATTATCATCACCAGAACATGTATACCAGTGCTTAAAAAAACAATCATCTATCATCGAAGATAAATGTGGTGTCCCAGAATTATTTATCTAGTTGAACTAATATTCTTTAATATTTATATAAATGACTTGTCTGATATACCTGACTTCCCTCGTCTAATTACACACGCAGATGCGTCTCTCTTGCCCCTCCTTAACTTGCAAATCCAGAATGCAGTCAATGAATATTTGAAGCAATTATCAGCATGGTTGCATACAAATAGGCCGCATGTTATTATAAACAAAATCAAACATATATTTTTCCCCAGTTAATAAACCTCTTGAAACAACCGCTAATAGTCATCCACATATCTGCAAATATTATAAACCAATTCAACTGAATTACGAAGGATGTTAGAATAATATTAGAATAGAACAAATAACGATGCAGAACATTTTCATGGAACAATAATGTCTACAAATTGAGTTTACAATAAAATGTACTCGGGTGCCGTTACAAACTATGAGACTTGATGTCTCTCTGGCTGAAGAAAATGTTATATCTACTCCAAAAGTTTAAGACAAGTGTAACTTTATATTTATATTTATATTTATATTGGGCGCTGTGGAGGACACTAGCTACGACGCAGAAGGCTTCAAGTAATTTGCTAATTAACTAAATAGGTTATTATTTTTTAAATATTCATTTAAGGGATATGTTGTATTTGCAGAATTGAAGCTCGCCGTCGAAACAGTATATCCGCGAAAACAAAATATATTATCAAAATGCAGCGCCCGTTAAAAGGCCCACAAATGTGACCCGTCTTCATTCAAGGTAGAACGAGTGAAAGAAGATGGCTGCACGGTATGAAAGAGCGCTGAACAAGGGTAGAGAGCCTCAGTCCAGCCAACTATTCGAAAAGTGGACTCTGGACAGAGCGATCACGAAGTCCACTTGTTCTCTTAATTGGGCTAGTTTTGAAGCTTGAATATTATTGGGTACTTGGTACAATATGCCCACGAGGTGCGAGAACAGCTCATGATGAAAGTAGCGCAAAAAGTACACGACACGGACAAGCGCTAACTCGCATTGCTGAAGCACGCAATATATACTTGGAAAAAACGTTCTTTGGGAAGGACGCTGCTACACGGGTGTTTGTGTTGGTTCGTGCGTTGCCCCCGTACTAAGCAATATTTTCCTTGGAACATCCTTCGTAATTCACTTGGATAATATTTGCAGATATGTGGATGACTACTTAGTGTTTTTCTGTTCAGTCTCATCTAAATCATAGCATTCCTGACACATTGAAGGTTTTCGTAGATTGCAGCTCAGGCTTCAAGTTCACCGTTGAGCAGCCTAAAGATTTGCTACTTCGATTCCTAGACTTATCGTTGTTCGTGTGCCGGGATCCCATTTGTTGGGCTTACAACCCCCGGTCTGCCAAAACACTTCTTAATTTTGCCTCTGGACATCACTAAATCCTCTATTCATTCCTTACAACAGAGTGTCTTTGCACAGCTAACAGGTTCGAGGAATCTGGCTATCCCATAATGATGACTTGTGAAAAATTGATGCACTCGATTAAGGCGGGCCATAAGTCAAAACTTGTTACACGGGTGCGTCAAACGGTTGGCGCGGTGCCGTACGTAGATTGGCTAAAGAAGGTGGGAAGCCGCCGTGGCGTTACCGTGGTTTTTTCCTGGCCGCAATAATTGATCAGTTTGTGCTCACATATTCGAAACCGGCAGGAAACTGGAGGCGACAAGATAAAAATGCGTGGTTGCTTCGTTACGCACCGCTCCCCGTTTGTACCGTGTGGGATCGGTGTGGTGTATAATCTGCCTTTGTCGTGCGGAGCTGTTTATATAGGGCAAACGGGGCGGTGTCTCAACATTAGGCTAGGGGAACACCACAACTCCTTAAAAGAACAGTCTGGGAACCTTCCGGAGCATTGCCGCGCTTATAGCAATAAAGAGGACCATACGTCGAACAAGAAAAAGTGTACACCGCTTTTTTCTAGGACCACCGTTCTTTTTAGACATCGTGACAAGCTGGTTCGTGAAATTATTAAGGCTTACCATATAAAAAAGGTCAAAATTTGTGTGTCAGCGAGCCGTCTGTAAACTTGGTAGATTGCGAATTTAATTTTTTAGCATCTACTTTACTTTTATCTACTTATCTACTTAGGTTTCTCTTCCCCCCTTTTTCTTTCTTCCTTCCCCAGCAATGAGTGGCACGTGGCCTGTTACAACCTATATTATGACCTAGCTTCCCAAAAAGGAGGCTGCTTTTTTTTTGTGGTTTTTTTCCAAGTGACCAGTATATATTGCGTGCTTCAGCAATAAGCCCCAGTGGCGAGTTAGGCCGTCCACCCGTCCTTCGTGTACTTCTTGGGATATTTTTCATCATGAGCTTTCACCAATTCGGCCTACTTTCGGCTTTACCTAATGCGAGAAGAGGGGCCTTTAATGCTTCTTGACTAAGCTCCCACTTCGTTTACAATTCAGTGGAACAAACAGCAGCAATACAATGGTATTTGGTAATGTTTTGTCGTGTAACAAAATAATGAAAGACATATAAAAGCTAGAGCTAATACAAGCATGATATATTTATTTTGTGGCTAGCAAGAGGCTGAAAGAAAGGGTGTGTTCTGGGGCATAAATGAAAGGACCGCATTTTCTTATTAAAAAGAGAAACAGTGTAGAATTTTAAAGCACATGAAATCAAGACCGGGTAGTTGTCACATAATTGCACTAATTACTGGCGGGTAGTCTGCGGCCCCGTCTTGTGCGTATTATACGAGCAATTAAAGAAACCAGACGCAGGTGATAATAGAAGGGCCTCTCAATATATGCTCGAGAAAATGAGGCAAAAATCCCCTTTCACTTTCTTTTAAACTAGAACTACTGATTTCGTTTCTTATGGCATTTCTTAAAAAGTTCACTCCTGACGCTTTTTTATGTTTTTCACATTGCATAGATAACAACTTCAATGCATTTCAGATTTCGTGCGTGTACACCACAGGAGATGAGATCGAATTAAACTGAAATAAATTTGTCTCCTTATCTGCACAGGAAGTAAATATCGGAGGCGGAAGACCAATAAACTTTGATATTAGTTTCGGTATACGACTTCTTTTTGCGCAAGCCTATGACGTAGTAACATAGCGCTTATATCCTTGTTGGAACTTGATAAGGCAGGAGCCCTTGTCAGGCTAGACCTTTTAGTTCCCGCTTTATTGATTGTTCTTATCCTGCATTCTGAATTGTATCTCCATACTTGATCACCGAGGTCGAACCCATGGCCTTGAAGTTAGCAGCTGAAAGCCACCGTGGCTTGGTTTCGCCTTGAGTGTACTCAAACGTGTCAGCATACTTTGTTGCGTTTCTGTGTCTTATCGTCTCAGGACCGTCCTGGCTCTCGGGTACCACATCACCGTGGACAAGCCACCAGCGCGCATCAAGACTGTCAAACTGCCTAATGAGTGAGTTGCCGAAACATCGAGCAGCTTGTTTTCGCCACAGCTGATAGCTTTGGCGTGGGGAGCCGCAATTTTCTTCGTACCTGGCAGATAGGGAAAGAAAAAGGCAGTTTATCCTATCTGATTGGCCAAGAAAAGCATGTCGAGGCTACGTCGGAATTCTTCCTCCATAAATAAAGTGGAAGAGTCCGCTCTAATATAGCCGTTGCGCTGTTAAATGAGAGAGAATATAAAAGTAATTCGGGAACCTGCAATTTTTTGTTCTCAAAATATGTGCATGATTGTCATGAATGAATTTGTCATGCAATCATACAATGCTCACAAAAAGCAGCGACCTTGAGGCAGGAGCCGGACTAATCCCAGCTTAACAGCCGGCTATGCATATGCGCAATTTCAGTGTGGCCGCTATCGTTTAAGCTCAATTATACCGATAACCATTTCCATTATTCTGCGAGAACACATAGCATTCATTGAATGCGGAAAAGCATAACCTCGGCATTGACGCAGGCATTGCAAAATGTGGGTGTAGATGTGAAATTAATAAACAGAGCAACGATCACCATCATCATATCTTAAGTGAGCGACGAATGCAGCGCCGATGAAGGGACAAGAGGAACAGTGCGTGTCCCTTTTTTCACGTCCCGTTGATGGGCTTTCGTCGCACCCTTTCAACATAAACCTCTTCTTCGCCCCTTTTCTGAGCATCACCAGAACTGTTAAAGTACGGTCGCTGTGTGTCAGCCACAGATTTTTTTCAGTAAACCTGAAATTAATTGGCAAGTGAATATCGACCTACGCAAAACCATTGTAGTTCACGCAATCTGCATCGGCTCTGTGTAGTTCTCCCATTTATTTTACCATATTTTGAAGAAGAAAAACGCCTATGACCATAGTTTATGACCATAGTTTATTTCTGTTAAGACCCGTAAACATAAGCTATATGCTGTCAGGTAAAATATGACGGTCAAATGAACCCCGATTAATCTCGACCCACATGAAATGGCTCCAGGAACCCCGTTTATTGCCTGTAAGTGGCAGGAGGCTTAAAAGAATAAGGCATCTTATGAGTAACTATCCTTTCCTGTGAAGCCCATATCTGCAATCGAACGGCTACAAGCCTGCCCCCCTCGACCTGGGCGCCATCACGCTGTCGGCCAAGATGGAGGAGCTTGTGGACCTGCTCTCGGAGAACACGCACAACGTGTGGGCTCAGGAGCGCATCCAGCAGGGATGGACGTACGGCCTCGTCGAGGTTAGTTTAGCGAACCACTCTCGTTCTTCATTTTCGGGAACCAGCTTCAACGCTTTTGCGCTATTTGTAAAGCCTGTCTTGTTAGTAATAAAAGCTGTGCCTCGAGGTTACATGACGACGCTGCTTTCCCTTCTCGTGCTGCAGAACCAGCCAACCAGGAGGAGTCCGCATTTGGTGCCTTACAAGAGCGTCGACGACGTCATTAAGAAAGCCAACAGGTAAGGCCAATGCAAGCAAAGGCTCTTTAAATTACCTGCCCCAGTACACGATCTGGCGGGCCAACCTGGCACAACGAGGGTTGACAAGAATCTTATTCGATTGTGTACACAGACGTAGGAATGAATTCGCGCCTCGCTTTGCAGAGATTTTCATGCTCCTCCCCCTGCTTTCGGGAGACATCCTGAGGCAAAGAAATTCATCACTAGCTTATTTTTAACATTAAATGTCTTTTCAATGAGCGCATTGAAAACGAGCTGCAAGAAAGCAATTAAAGGGAACAACTCATCACTTTAATACAGTTATTTGCCATAGGTAAATATGAATATAGATTTAAAACAAATATACTGAATCCAACGCTTCGTAGCTATCTCGAGTGGCCGCAAGGCCCTCGAAAAATGTTCTAGAAGCGAGTTTTCAAACTCTGCATAACTTAATTGTTCTTGCAGTGGGACAAAAATATAACATTCAAATTTATGTTAAGCTAACAAGTGCATGGAATGCGCAAAATAACAGCTCGAGTGATATGCCATATCTGTTCAGCTCTTCCGCGGCATAGACACTTTTCTGGCTTGTTCTAGGAGATATCAGTTCGAATTAAATTGCACGGAATGAAGAAACAGGTCGCCTTTCCAAACGTCCCGTCCGTTAGAGCGGTTTCTTCCTTCCCTGCAACATGAACCAACATAACCCTCTTCTTAAATTGCACACACGTCACCATCTAGTTTATCGTCTCAGTTCCGACCGGAAACCAACTGCATAGCTTCTCTGCTTGGAGACAATTACCTTGGTGTACATTCAGGTAACGACATTCTGCATCAGCACCTAATGGTAAGAGAACGCATATCTCAATTCTTTTATAAATGCACTGCTGTCCTGGGGGAGAGCCACTTTTAATGACGATTTTGCATATTTGGCGTTTTACACTGATTTATTCGCTTTCCCAAAAGTAAGGGAAATGGGTGCAGTGAGTACGGAGCAGAAAATGAATCCAAAGAAATTTAAAGTTTTATTAGTATCGGCTGAAGACGTTTTTTTTTTAGGTAAAGAAGACCTTAAACCGCATCTTTTTAAAGGAAACATGTCTTGTATGCGTCAGGCCTTTATTAAAACTTGTTTCGGTCAGTTATATTGCGCTGACATCGTTATCGGTACTCGATAGCAAGAAAGAGCGAAGAAATGCGTGCATTGCCGAACAAGCCTATCGGTTCTCAACATCTCTTGAGCATGAACCATCAGTCAGTTGGCAATACCGATTGTCTAGTGCCCAATAGGGACGTTCGAATTTCATAACTGAGAAAGAAAGCTAGAATTAGTGAAAAAAAAAAGTGTTTCGAACCATGCAGACCACAAGAATGGACCCGAGACACAGGCGCTACTAAATTTCACTGAAATCAGGAGGCACCTTTTATAAGATGAAGTTTAAAGGAGAGAAAAGGTGGAGTGGAAGAGAGGGTGAACAAAAACGACCATCAGGAGAGCATAGGCAAGAAAACAGCCCAGAATAACAAAACGAAAATTTCAGTTAGTAGACAGCAGTATCTAAACGCTTTAATTCGGAGGCAAAAAGAAATACAAAAGGGGATTTTGTATCTCTTTTTGCCTCCGATACACCTCTGATGCTGATACACCTACTGCCAAACCTATTAATGTGAAATGCCTCCATACTAACACATGCCGTTAATCTTTACTCTTTCCAACCTTCTTCATCTCATTCAACCTCGCCTCGTATCCGTTATGTATTATTAGTTATAAAATCCTTTGCGTTAGCCTCTACGTTTCAGTCCCATGGCCAAGAACCGGTAGGATGCAACTGTTGTATACTTTCCTCTTGAGCGATACCGGTAAGCTGCTAGTCATAATGTTTGAGTGCCTTCCAAATGCGCTACATCAAAACCTTATTCTCCTAGTTTTTTCCTTTCGTGCTACGGATCTGCAGTCACTACCTGTACTAAGTAGATACATTCACCTACCACTTCCAGCGCTTTGCTACCTATTGTAAACTGCTGTTCTTTTCCTAAGCCATTCAACATTACTTTAGTCCGGTGCATATTAATTATTAGGACTACCGTTCTGCTTCTCCTGTCTGGATCATAAATTATTAGTTGCAGTTCGTTTTTTGAGTTACTTGACACGACAATGTCATCAGCGAATTGCGTATTACTGAGGTAAAACGACGAGTTTAGCGAGTTGGCACATTAATAAGCAAAAAACAGTGCAAAAACGGAGACAAGAGAGTAGAAAGAAGATGGGACCAGCGCTGACTAACAACTGAAGATTTTATTGAACAAACACAAATAAAAGCACAAAAATATATAAATATAGACACGATCTCCCCAGTACTATTCACAGCTTGCTTAGAAGAAGTATTCAGAGAGCAGTTAGGGATAAGAGTAGATGGAAAATACCTCAGTAATCTGCGATTTGCTGATGACATTGCCTTGCTAAGTAACTCAGGGGATGAATTGCAAAGAATGATTGATGACCTGGACAGGAAAAGTAAAAACGCAGGCTTGAACATCAATATGCAGAAGACTAAGGTAAAGTTCAATAGCCTAGGGAAGGAACAGCAGTTTACGTTAGGTAGCGAATCGCCGGAAGTAGTAGGCGAATATATCTATTTAGGACAGGTAGTAGCCGCAGATCCAGACTATGAAACGGAAATAACAAGGAGAATAAGACTGGGGTGGAGCGCATTTGGCAAGCACTCCCAGATTATGACTAGCAGCACACCTGTATCGCTCAAGAGGAAAGTATACAACAGTTGCATCTTACCTGTACTTACCTATGGGGCTGAAACGTGGAAGCTAACAAAGAGGGTTCTTCTTACGTTTAGGACAACGCAGAGGGCTATGGAAAAAAATGGTAGGGATAACGTTAAGAGATAGGAAAAAACGTGCAGAGTGGGTCAGAGAAATAACTCAAGTCAGTGAGATTCTAATGGAAATCAAGAAGAAATGAGCATGGGTAGGACATGTAGCGCGAAGAAAGGATAACCGATGGTCGCTTAGGGTAACAAACTGGATTCCAAGGGAAGGAAAGCGTACTGGAATGGCAGAAAAGTATGTGGGCGGATGAGGTTAAGAAGTTCGCAGGGGTCAAGTGGACGCAGCTCGCACATGACCGGTTTAATTGAAGGATTATATGAGAGAGGCGAGTGGGTATAGCCAGGCTGAGGATTATGATGAGGATGATACTCCATTCACAACCAAGAGCACACATGAGCGGGAACTGACTAGCAACTGAAAGTTTTATTGAAAAGAACTAAAATATATACTCCATTCACAAGCAAGAGCACACATGAGCAGAACTAAACGCACTCATACCTGATAACATGAAACTTAACACTGTTAAGTTTCATGTTATCAGGTATGAGTGCGTTTAGTTCTGCTCATGTGTGCTCTTGCTTGTGAATGGAGTATATATTTTAGTTCTTTTCAATAAAACTTTCAGTTGCTAGTCAGCGCTGGTCTCGTCTTCTTTCTACTCTCTTGTCTCCGTTGTTGCGCTGTTTTATGGTCAATATTACTGAGATACTCCCCCTGATGCCTAACTGCTCCTTTTCCATGTATTTGAAAACACCCTCCAAGCAAATTGGAAATAAGTATTGGGGAGATCGTGTCTCATTGCCTAACACCTTGCTTAATTTGAATTTTATCACTTTCTTTATGCAGACCTATGGTTGCTGTGCAGCCACTGTGGTGTTTATTTACTAGAATGACTCCACCTGTGGGCGTTCACTGAACATTGACGAGCTTCCTCTTTCTCACACTTCCGTGCAGTAATACGGAAAGTTGAGCTAGTTGGTACATGATTGCAAATTACGAGCGCTGCGACGGAGAATAACAACGACAGGCGCTATTATCAGGCATTACTCTCTCGTTGTTGTTCTCCGTCGCAGCGCTCGTAATTTGCACACTTCCTTCTTCTCTCCTCAGCGCTGCCTGACGTTTCCTCCTTCGCGGACGAAGCCCTTGGGCTATCCCGAGAGTGGCAGCGTTTAATCCTTGCAACATGCACATGCCTTAGGAACATTGGCGAGACACCACGTAATTCAAGCATTGATGCGTGTGAGCACAATAGATGGGCTTGTGTAGTGCGACAACAAATTCTGGGACGCAGAGGCGTCCAGAGCGTAGCGCTCCCTTAGAGCGGTTCTGCAACAGTGCCTAATTGGGCGGGCCGACGAACCTGTTCAGCGCGGAAGAGGGCGCTCAAAACAGAAAGCTTGATGTCGAGAGAGAACGACAAAATGGTGTCAAAACAACGTTGAGGTGGACGGACATAGAGAAGGAAAAATATACTATAAGCAGTTGTTGCATGCTTCGAGGTGTTATAGGCATATGTAATGAAGGAAAGCATCTCATCCCACTTCTTGTGTTGAGAGTCGACATACATCGCAAGCATGTTCGTCAGTGTCCCGTTTTTATGTTCAACGAGGTAATTTGGCTTGGGGTGGTACGGTGTAGAGTGTTGCAACTACGAAACTGGCAACTACAATTGCCAACTACAAAAGCGCAGAAGCTATTCCACGACATCTGCCTTAAATTGGCTGCCATGGTAACTAATAATGACGCGAGGAGTCCCATGACGGACGACGACAGCGTGAAGAAAGAGACGTCAGCGGCTGTGGCGAAAGGGATGGTGGCAGTTTCGCAGTAACGCGTGATATGGTCAACGCATGCAATGACTCAGCGATTGCCTTTGAACGAACGGATAAACAGACCTATGAGGTCAACACTAACTTGCTCATATGGTGTGGTCGGGGGTATCACTGGATGTAAGCGGCCCAGCGGAGAAGTCGTGGAAAGCTTGAACCACTGGCACTAGACATGGACAAGACGGCTAACTTTAGTGAGCGGTCTTACTTGAGCTGGCTTACTTGAACGGTTCACTGGCTCGCATGTGTAGAGGTGAGTGGGTCGCTCAGGAAGGACCGGATCTTATATATATATTGTCACTTGTCACGCTACTGACGACGATGAAGGATTGTGATGGTGTGGCAGAAGAGGAGGAAGAAGCGTTGGTTTCAGGGCGCTAGTAGGCTTCATCTTGTTCCGCTACATCAGCACTGTAAATAAACACCCCTTCTTATTACATCGTAACAACTTGGTGGAGGTGCTGGGTACGATCCTCCCTACCTACAGCGCTGCAAGACCAACTGGAGCTTCAACGTAGTCGCCGCATCGCTGACTGTCACCGCTCACGACCATCATGGACCACACAGACTCAAACCATGCAAGCCTCGACGTTGCAAGCCAGGCAGGCGGCATGCCTGCCCACTCCAGCCCTACTCCGTCCCAGCCTTACCGGGAACCACTACCTTTTGCCGGAGAAGAAGGTGAGGACGTTGAGAAGTGGCTACTTGATTATCAACGAGTTAGTCGGTACAACCAGTGAGACCCTCTTACCATGCTAACAAACGTCGTTTTCTTTCTCACTTACACGGCTATGACCTGGTTTGAGAATAACGAGGACAACTTGACGACTTGAGAACGGTTCGCCATCGAGTTAAAACTGCGTTTTGGCACTCTGTTCCCAGAAAAAAGCGGGCTGAGCAGACCCTTGCTCAAAGAGCTCAATTGCCCGATGAAACTTGTGCAACTTACACGGAAGAGATCCTCAAGTTATGCAAATGTGTCAATTCCAACATGCCCGAGGAAGACAGAGTCGGTCACATTTTGAAGGATATCGCGGCGGGCGTGTACAACTTCTTAATCGCCAAAGACAACCTTGACACTGTCTCCGATGTCATTAGACACATCCGCGTGTTTCAAGCTTTTAAAACACGTCGTGTTGCGCCGAAATTTGGGCGGCTGGCCAACGTGCCTACCGTGGCCAGTCTTGATGACCATGCCCAACTAGATCTTCCAACTATCCGGCAAATCATTCGCGAAGAACTTCTACGGATCAACACGCTTCCCCTGCAGGAATCTGCTGAGGTTTCTGTCCAGAGGGCCTCTAGACGGCCGGCTTCACCACCACAAGCGATTCAAGTGCAGCCTTTTTCCCAAGCTCCTGAAATTGCAGCTTCTATTGACCACCCGCCAATGCATTTTGCCAACCCGACTGCGTCGGTGCTTGAAGCCCCATGGTATGACGTCACCTCAAGTTCACCTAGATCTTCTATTCGATCTACAAGGATTCCTGTGCAGTGTGAGCATTCAGCCAGACCTACGATGCGCCCTGCTGTGCCTGGCTCTTATCCACAACAGCATTTTATACATTCCCCACCGATATGCTACCGCTGCGGCGTCGAAGGTAACATCGCCAGGTACTGCCGCAGTAGGTTCCCGCCACGCTATAACCGCCCGGTGCCTCCAGCAGTACCCAACAGTCGGCAATACAGCCCCGTTTTCCAGCAATCCAATACTCCCCGTGGGTACTTCGGCAACATCCAGAACGGGAATCTCCGCGACCATTCCCCAGCATCTGAGCGAAGTGTTACTCCTCCACCCGCCTTCAGTGCGCGTCGTTCTCCATCACCGCGTCGGCGCTCCATGTCGCCCCATCAGGAAAACTAACCAGCGCGACCGATGGGGGTGAGGCCGCTGGAAATGTGCTGTGTGCCAACATCCCTCCAACTGCAATGCTCAAAAACAAACTTCGTGTGTTCATTGGTGGTGTGTGTACATTAGCTTTGGTGGATACGGGTGCGACTGTGTCTGTGATGAGTAATCAGTTTAGGCGCTTGTTGGGACGCAAAGTGATATTTGAATATGACTGTGCTTCAACGTTTTGTGGTGTGAGTGAAGAGGCTTTGCGGCCACTGGGTGTGTGTAGTGCGCAAGTGTCTGTGGGTGGCGCACTTTTTCAAGCCGAATTCGTAGTCTTACCCCACTCTACGCATGACATCATTTTAGGAATGGACTTCTTGAAGTTTTGTGGCGCTACTGTGGACTGCCGAAGTCAAGAGGTTCATTTTGATGGCTCGCATCTGCCGACTCTTTTTGAAAGTGGCCGTGATGAAGATACAGTTTTAAGTATTACCGAAGACACAGTAGTTCCACCCTTGTCTGCCATGTTCGTCTCTGTGTCCGTTCCACTTCTTGAGCAGGTTTCATTCCAGGCCGTGGTGCACCCAGTTCACTCAGCATGCCTGAAGAAAAATGTAATTATCCCTCACTGTATGATCTCCGTG
Source organism: Amblyomma maculatum (assembly GCF_055883805.1). Lineage (NCBI taxonomy): Eukaryota > Metazoa > Arthropoda > Arachnida > Ixodida > Ixodidae > Amblyomma > Amblyomma maculatum. The sequence goes on from NC_139354.1 coordinate 162,615,587, forward strand.
CATCACGGTAGTGCCTCGTTATGGACAATCAATCCATCATCCGAGCCCGCAGTTTTACCAACGGGATTGAAGCTTGCCTCCTGTGGACCCGATGCTCCCCACGTTGTTGCTTTGGTCACAGATGCTACGAGTGCCACCGTACCTCTGCCTGCTGATGAAAGTTCGATCTTCTGCATGATCAGCTCCGATCTCAGCTCACCTCAACGCTGTACTCTTGTGGATATTCTTCTACCTTTTTTGCCTATGTTTGACTTTTCTCAAACAGATGGACCAACCTCTCGCCCTGCACATCGGACCCATCATAGCATCGACACTGGTTCGGCTCGTCCCATTCGTCAAAAGCCATATCGCGTGTCCCCATCTGAGCGCAAAGTCATTCATCAGCAAGTGGATGACATGCTACGGAAGAAGGTGATACAGGAGCCATCTAAGCCCTAGGCTGCCCCTGTTATTCTTGTACGCAAGAAAGACGGTTCGTGGCGATTCTGTTACGAAATTCTGTTACGTAAAAGAACGTCTATCCTCTTCCTCGCATAGACGATGCCCTCGACTGCCTCTCTGGTGCGTCCTATTTTTCTTGTCTTGATATCCGATCTGGCTGCTGGCAAATTCCAATGGATCCTGCGGATAAGAAAAAAACAGCCTTCGTAACGCCAGATGGCCTTTATGAGTTTAATGTTATGCCATTCGGGCTGTGTAATGCGCCAGCAACATTTGAACGCTTTATGGACACAGTTTTGCGCGGCTTAAAATGGGACATTTGTCTTTGCTATCTGGACGATGTCGCCATATTTGGGAAATCCTTCCAAGAACACAATGACCGTCTAGTACGTGTCTTGAATTGTCTGCACACGCCGCCCTAATTCTGAACTCGAAAAAGTGCCGCTTTGGAGAGCGCCAAGCGTTGGTGCTAGGATACCTTGTCAATGGTGATGGTGTAATGCCGGATCCCCAGAAAATTGCCGCTGTTGAGTCTTTTAAACCCCCACAGACAGTGAAGGAGTTGCGCAGTTTCCTAGGGTTCTGTTCGTATTTTAGACGCTTTATACATCGCTTTGCTGACATTGCTTACCCATTGACGTGCCTTCTCCACAAAAACTCTACTTTTGACTGGACACCAGACTGCGACGCGTCATTTCGTCAATTGAAGTTTCTTTTAATATCGAAGCCCAACCTACGTCACTTCGATCCTACTGCAATGACAGAAGTACACACGGACGCTAGTGGAATCGGTCTCGGTGCAGCCCTTGTCCAACGGCACGATGAACAGAGCATGTTATCGCGTACGCAAGTCGTACCCTGAGCAAGCCGGAGCGAAACTACACAGTCACCGAACAGGAATGCCTGGCTGTAGTTTTCGCTGTGCAGCGTTTCCGTTCATATTTGTACGGACGTTCGTTTACTATCGTAACTGACCATCATTCACTCTGCTGGCTGCGGAACCTTCGAGACCCATGTGATCGCTTCGCACGCTGGGCCCTCCGGTTACAGGAATATGACTTTGCCGTGGTGTACAAAAGCGGGAGGGGTCATGCAGACGCAGATTGTCAGGATGCCAATGGCCACGACTGGATCTGACAGCGACGATTTCGACAATTATATATCGACCCTCGAGCCAGCGTTCCCCGACACGAATGTTTTCAAAACGGAACAGCAAAATGATAGCAGTCTGCAGCCTCTCTTTGCCCAAGCCAGCGTACCTACAAGCCGTTTTTGTGTGCATGATGGCCTCCTATGGAAAAAAAATTATTCGCCTGTCGGCCAGCGATACCTACTCGTAGTTCCCAAGACGTTGCGCACGAACGTATTGCGTGTTATGCATGATGATCCAATTTCTGGGCATTTGGGATCGGTTCGAACACTCCACCGTGCTCAAGAAAGATTTTACTGGCCCAGAATACGCTCGACGATTGAACAATATGTTGCCAGTTGCAAGCAATGTCAACGCCACAAACGTCCAACTGCAACTCCATCTGGCTTGCTGCACCCTGTGAGGACCCCGACAGCTCCATTTGATCAAGTAGGCATTGACCTCATAGGTCCGTTTCCGAAGTATTTGGGTGGAAATCGCTGGATTGTAATCTGCGTGGACTATCTCACGCGTTACTGTGAAACCGCCGCTCTTCCATCTGCTACGGCGCATCAGGTGTCGCTTTTCTTGCTGCACTCAGTCATCTTACGACACGGGCCGCCACGAATTGTCATCACTGACCGGGGCCGACAATTCACGGCTGATGTTGTTGAAGAGCTCATGCGTTTATGCGCCGTAACTTTCCGACACTCGACGCCATACCATCCCCAGAAAACTGGCTTGAGTGAGCGCATCAACAGAACGCTTATCAACATGCTAGCCATGTATGTGGACGCAGGGCATAAGAACTGGGACACCATACTACCTTTCATCACGTATGCGTTTAATACCGCCACGCATGAGACGACGGTGTACAGTCCATTTTTCGTGCTCTATGCCAGACCGCCACGCTACTCCCTGGATACTATCCTGCCTTTCACAAGCCATGAAAACCGCTGCCTGGCTGAGACCCTCTGTCTCGCCGAAGAAGCTCGGAGAATCGCCCGATTATGGTCTGGTGCTTCACAAGAACGTTCTAAAGTGCGATACGATGCCAGTCACCGGCGGGTCACGTACTCTATAGGCGATTTGGTCTGGCTGTGGCGTCCACTTCGCAGCCGTAGCCTACATCAAAACCTCTTGGCCCACTATGACGGCCCATATGTGATATCAAACGCATTAGTGATTTAACTTACGCAATAGCCCACCTGACAGCATCGGGTCGCCGGTCTGCCAAAACCGAACTATGTCATGTTGCCCGCTTGAAGCCGTGTCAGCCTCGCACGACTCACGAACACGCCCAGAGGGCTTCGTCTGAGTAGGGGGGAAATGTCACGCTACTGACGACGATGAAGGATTGTGATGGTGTGGCAGAAGAGGAGGAAGAAGCGTTGGTTTCAGGGCGCTAGTAGGCTTCATCTTGTTCCGCTACATCAACACTGTAAAAACACCCCTTCTTATTACATCGTAACAATATATATATATATATATATATATATATATATATATATATATATATATATATATATATATATATATATATTAATAGTAATAAAAAGTTAAATAAATTTTGGCCCTCGCGTGACACAGCAAGCAGTGGCATTTAGCATCAGTTTCTTCCTGCGGTTGTGATTACAGTTGCGGTTTCTGCTTGTTGAGACGACTGAGGAAGGTGCTACGAAAGAACGCGGAACATTCGGACCACTTCGCTCTGTCTTTCTCCTCTCCGGAGCATGGCTCCGCTCCGGACGCTAGAAAACACCGCATCCAGTCCGCGTCCTTTTCTCGTACGTTTCATTTTTAGCGCAATTCCCTTGTTTAAGAATGTACGACCGGCTAGCCCAACAACGTGCTCTCTTAAACCGCGTACCAAGCACGCTTGAAGTACGACAACATTGACGAATGTAACCGTCTGTTACATTCGTCCCGACAAAACCCCCTAGAGGACAAACGCTGGCTCGCATTTTCTCTCTTTTTTTTTTTTCAATGTGCTTCGGCACGCTGGCTTCTCGGCGCCTCGCCTTGTTCGTGCGCCGTCAGTAAGGAGGCATTGGATGACAGAACGGCAACTGTCGTGTTCCTGCCGGTGTGATGCTGCTTTGTGTTTGGCGCAAACGGCAGTTGTGCGACGAGTGCGATGGGTCTATGGCCATTATTTCGCTCTTACATCCCACTGACTTTCTTCACTTCCGATCAGGTGTATAACAGTTGTAGTCAGTGCTCTCTGTGTCTGTCTTCGTCGTCCTACGCGCTATTTCATCAAAAGAGAGAGTAAACTTTAATTGTTTAATAGAATAGCGTGGATGGTTTTGCTCAGTCCAGAATACCATTGGCCTCTCCCGGGCCCTGTTGAGCAGACTGCGCTGCTCAGAGAGACCCGTGTGGGCCAGCTCTGCCTCCCAATCCTCTTGGCTGAGTGCTCGAGCTTTATATTTCTCTAATTGCTCTTTGCAGTTCCATATCATGTGAAGGCTAGTGCAGCGGTGGCGTAGCGGTAGAACATCCGCCTCGCATGCAAGAGGACCGGGGTTCAAATCCCGGTGCCGCGCAATTCTCCACCGGATGACAAAAAAAAAGAAAAAAAAAGTCCGCGTGTCGATGGAATTGCATATACAGGTTTGGGGTGCGACCTGATGCCGGTAAACACCTCCGGCAACGCACTCCCTCACCAGAACAGGAGTTGGCCACCCTGGTGCAGTAATTGGCCACAACCTCCTATGATAAGCTCCATAAAACCCCGGCCCTCAGTCACCAGCGGCTGCGGAACAACTGACCACGGCGGCGGTCAGACCTGTGACGCAGCAGGGGGTGCTAAGAAAGCCTGGCTCCGCTGGACAGGCCGCCATTGGAAACTGACCCTGGCAACGTTTAATGCTAGAACCCTAGCTAGTGAAGCTAGTTTAGCAGTGCTGTTAGCGGAACTAGAGGGCATGAAATGGGATGTCATAGGGCTTAGTGAGGTTAGGAGGCCGAATGAGGCATATACTGTACTGAAGGATGGGCATGTACTGTGTTATCGAGGTTTACCAGAGAGGCGACAACTAGGGGTTGGTTTCCTTGTCAATAAGTATATAGCGGGTAATATAGATGAATTCTATAGTATTAATGAGAGGGTTGCAGGCATCGTAATTAGGCTTAATAAGCGGTATAAACTGAAGGTTGTACAGGCCTATGCACCTACATGTAGTTATGATGACCAGGCAGTTGAAAGCTTCTATGAAGATGTAGAATCGGCAATGCGAAAAGTAAGGACACAGTATACTGTACTAATGGGCGACTTCAATGCCAAGGTAGGGAAAAAACAGGCAGGAGACAAGGCAGTAGGTGACTATGGCATTGGTTCTAGGAATAGCAGGGGTGAGTTACTAGTTGAGTTTGCAGAGCGCAATAACTTACGAATCATGAATACCTTCTTCAGCAAACGGAAGAACCGGAAATGGACATGGAAAAGTCCTAACGGAGAGACTAAATATGAAATCGACTTCATAATGTGTTCATCCCCCGCCATTGTGCAGGATGTAGAGGTAATCGGGAAAGTTCGATGTAGTGACCACAGGATGGTGAGGTCCCGAATTAGCCTAAATCTGAAGAAGGAACGCAATAGATTAGTAAGAAAGAAACCCATCAACGAATTAGCGGTGAGGGGGAGGGCAGAAGAGTTCAGGATCTCGCTAAAGAATAGGTATTCAGCTCTAACTGAGGATGGCGACATTACCCTAGAGGCAATGAACAATAATTTCAGAGATATCATTACTGAGTGCGCGGTAGAAGTAGGCGGTAGGGTAGCTAGAGAGGATACCGGTAAGCTGTCTAAGGAGACGAAAGATTTGATTAAGAAACGGCAGAGTATGAAAGCTTCCAATCCAACAGACCAGATCGAATTGGCCGAGATATCAAAGCTAATCAATAAGCGCAAGGTGGCCGATATAAGGAAGTATAACATGGAGAAAATTGAGCATGCTGTAAAGAACGGGGGAAGCCTTAAAGCGGTAAAGAAGAAATTGGGCATAGGCAAAAACCAGATGTATGCGATAAGGGACAAGGCGGGCAACATCATCACTAATATGGACAAGATAGTCAAAGTAGCCGAGGAGTTCTATACAGATCTCTACAGTAGCCAAAGTAGTCAGAACCGTAATGAGATTGGCGGTAGGAAAAAACAGTCAGACGTTCCACCAGTAACGAAGGACGAGGTCAAGAAAGCACTAGAAACTATGAAAAGGGGGAAATCAGCTGGAGAGGATCAGATAACTACAGATTTGCTGAAGGACGGGGGGGATATCGTGCTAGAAAAACTGGCCACCCTGTATACGCAGTGCCTGGTGTCATCGACGGTACCAGAAGCATGGAAGAATGCAAACATTATCCTCATTCACAAGAAAGGGGACTCTAAGGACCTTAAAAATTACAGACCAATCAGCTTACTGTCTGTTACGTACAAGGTATTTACTAAGGTAATCGCTAATAGAATCAGGACAACCTTAGACTGCAATCAAGCAAAGGATCAAGCAGGGTTTCGGAAACGGTACTCTACTATCGATCATATCCATACCATCAATCAGGTGATAGAAAAATGCTCGGAATATAACCAGCCCTTATACATAGCATTCATTGATTACGAAAAAGCATTTGACTCAGTTGAAACCTCGGCGGTGATGCAGGCATTGCGAAATCAGGGGGAAGACGAGCCGTACGTGAAAGTGCTGGAAGATATATATAGTGGCTGCACAGCAACCATAGTTCTACATAAAGACAGCAACAAAATTCCCATAAAGAAAGGTGTTAGGCAAGGAGACACAATCTCCCCAGTACTATTCACAGCTTGTTTAGAGGAAGTATTCAGAGACTTGGAATGGGAGCAGTTAGGGATAAGGGTAGACGGAGAATACCTCAGTAATCTGCGATTTGCTGATGACATTGCCTTGCTAAGCAACTCGGGGTATGAACTGCAAATAATGATTGATGACCTAGACAGAAAAAGTAGAAAGGTAGGCTTGAAAATCAATATGCAGAAGACTAAGGTAATGTTCAACAGCCTCGGGAAGGAACATCAGTTTACATTAGGTAGCGAAATACTGGAAATAGTAGGCGAATATGTCTACTTAGGACAGATAGTAACCGCAGATCCGGACCATGAAAAGGAAATATCAAGAAGAATAAAATTGGGATGGAGCGCATTTGGCAAGCACTCACAGATTATGACTAGCAGCTTACCGCTATCGCTCAAGAGGAAAGTATACAACAGTTGCATCTTGCCTGTACTCACCTATGGGGCTGAAACGTGGAGGCTAACCAAGAGAGTTCTACTTAAGTTGAGGACAACCCAGAGGGCTATGGAACGAAAAGTGGTAGGGGTAACATTAAGAGATAGAAAGCGTGCAGAGTGGGTCAGAGAAATAACTCAAGTTACCGACATTCTAGTGGAAATTAAGAAGAAGAAATGGACATGGGCAGGACATGTAGTGCGAAGAGAGGATAACCGATGGTCGCTTAGGGTAACAAACTGGATTCCAAGGGAAGGAAAGCGTAGCAGGGGGAGGCAGAAAGTTAGGTGGGCGGATGAGATTAAGAAGTTCGCAGGGGTCAAGTGGATGCAGCTAGCACAGAACCGGGTTAAGTGGAGAAATATGGGAGAGGCCTTCGCCCTGCAGTGGGTATAATCAGGCTGATGATGATGATGATGATGATGATGATGATGATGATGATGATGATGATCATGTGAAGGATGCCCGAGACTTCACCGCATGCAGTGCATATGCTATTTTTGAATTTTTCGGGCCAGATCTTGTGGTACTTTGCTAGGTTTGGGAATGTCCTAGCCTGTATGCTCCTCCAGGTTACTGCCTCCTGTCTGCTGTGATCTTTGTGCGGTTCTGCGTATCGTTTTCTTTCTAATTTGAAGTAATGTATTAGTTCCCCGTAGGTGAGAGGGGTTAGCACGTTCGATAATTTTTTAGACACGAAAGACTTGGTCTTCAAATTGTGTTGTTGCACCAGCGAACAATGCACTACCGATCTTGAGACATCGTTAGAACAGCAGCATGGCAATGAACGGCGGCATTATTTGCCAATTAAGGCTTCTTTACTCCCCGCTTCAGATAGCAGCGAGTGTCACACTATATTACGCATACAGAGCCAGAGGGACCACTTTACACAGCGGACGAGTGCGAGTACCTGTCCCCACTCGTCGGCATGGAACGAAACACAAAACTGCAAGAAAAAAGAAGTGCGGGCGCCAGCAGCAGTGCGCCCGCGGTACCCGCGGGAATATTCGAAGGTTGGTTGTGACACTGACAAGGAAAGACGATACAGTTGCTTTTTCGATTTGCGTTTTAAAAATTACACCCGGCTCCGACAGACAAGGCTCACTGAACGAAGGAGAACCGGCTTCTCAAAAGAACCAGCCATGTAGCAAATCTCCATTCATAGAACAAAAGCCAAAGAACCACCTCACTCGCTCTTCAAAAGAACGGCACACTCCGCTCAAAAAACAGCCGAGACCGAGGAATCTTGCGAGAAAGGGCAGAAGTTGCTTTTTCGCATCGCTAATAGATGGCGCGGTAGTCACACCCCATTACGGAAAAGTTCACTGAAAGAGAGAACCAGCAACCAACTCTCCGAAAGATCTGACGGCTCCGACCGCTCCGGCTCCGACGGCTCCGGCGGATCCGGCTCCGACTTTGCGGAGCCAAATGGCTCATTCGTTTTTGTTTTTTTGTTGTTGTTTGTTTTTCCTTTTTTTTTTTGGAAGGAGCGGCTCCGAAGATCCGGCTCGCTCCGGAGCGACCCATCCCTAGCTGGCACTGCACACAGGAGGTCACGTAACGCTGAGTCGTTCAACGCATAGTTATCCAGTAAAAGCATTCCTTAATGCTGGTAATGGGGCTCGCAAACCCTAAGTGCCCAGCTGTAACGTCATCGTACATTGCGCGTGTAGAACAGAGGAGTATAGGCTAACTGGAACGAAAAGCAGAAAGCGCGCACCGTCAGACGAGTAAGGTTTTCGGTTGAGCAAATCATCGCGAATGCAGAGATTTCGCAGGTGCCGGATCACGAGTTGTTCAAAAAAAACGGTACAAGTCTTGATCTTTTCATTGTACTCGCTGAAATGTGGCAAGATCGAGAAACTGTACGGAAATGGCGGCAAGATAGTCGTCAAAGTTGTCGGCATCGCAAATAGTAGTCGCGAGAGGCAGCCACGAGGGGCAGTCAGCGTCGGCGTTTTGGCGGCAATTTTTGTACGGCACTGTAAATTTGAAGTCCTGAAGCCGTAGTGGCCAGCGGGCAATCGACCGCAGGGGTCGCGCAGATTCACCAGCCAGCAAAGCAAATGATGATCGGTGATGATCATGCACGTCCATAAAGGTACGAGCGAACGCTGTACGCCAAATACGACGACAAGGATCCTTTGCTCCGTCACGGTGTAATTGTGTTCAGACTTGCGAGGGGTGCGACTTGCTTAAGCGACAACGTGTTGAGCCTCGTCATGCCGTTGTATGAGCACGGCACCCACGCCGATGCCGCTCCGGCAATGTGGAGTTAGGTGGAAGGTGTCAGGCTGAAATGCGTCAGGCTGTCAGGCGCAGTATGGGCCGCGAGGTAAGAACAAACTTAATAATACTTTTTTCTTTCCTTTACTACAAGAAAAGGAAAGGTGCAGCCGCTAAAAAGCTGCTTCGAAGAGCAGCTTGACGGGACGGCTGCCCCTGCATATGACGGCATTTCACAGCAGAGAAAGTCACGCCCACACAGTGAATAAACAATCAATGGAGAAATAATTAGACTACAAAAAAGCACTAGGTAAATCAGCTGGCGAATCGCAGAATCACATTCAGGAGTCCATTAGAAAGGAATATCTTTCTGCAAGAGGCATATGAGCAGGTTGGATACGTCAGCGATTAACTTGGGGCTAAGCGCCAAAAGTAAGAACAAAGTCCCAGGAAGCTCCGGTGTTCTTTCACAGACTTGGGCTCTTGACGCAGCTGACAGCTTCAGTTGCCTATGGGTCAGGCTTAACACCGTCTTTGTAAACCAGATGCCCAAGCACAACGATCTGGCGTTCCCCAAAGCGGCAACTCTTGGAGTTCAGCACGAGACCGGTTTTCTGCATACAGTTAAAGGGCCACTGTCCAGGGAAGGCCCTTTTAAGCAAAGGAGCCCAGTGTTTCGATCAGGTACCGGAGATAGTCTGTGCAAAATGCTACAGTGACACGCGCGCCGCAAATAATCGAAAATACAATTCAAAGCTCTCTCATGCTCTCCTTTGGGAAGCCAGCTTCCCCGTTTCCTGCGCTGGCTCGACGGCCCCCAGTAATGACGTACGTACCGCGGACGACGTCCATTGGTCCGTCTCGCTGAATGACGGGAGAAAGATGGGTGTCTACCGCTCGCTGCGCGCTTTTCCCTCGCCACGGCCAGACTGCATCAAGCGGCGCGAGCTCCCGCGGCCGCTTTTTTTTTTTTTTTTTTTTTTTTTCGCGCTCGCGGAGTGTTACGAACCACCTCCCGCCAAACGCCGAGGAGGAAGGGGAATTTGTCTTGCGGAGGCTAGACGACCTCGGGCAGGAGAGTGAAAAACCTTTGCGAGGGAACGGAAGGAGAGGAGCATGACAGAATCGGGTGATTTCGGTGGCTTTAACTGCGGTATTAGCTACTCTTTTCAAAAACATTTTGCGGCCTTGCGTTCTGGGGGTGAAGTCTCACAGTCACCGGGGAAGAAAATATTTTCGACCGGAGGGTGGACAGTGGGCCTTTAAGGACAACAGCTAAACGGCTGTTATGCTCGGCAAAGGTCCTCCCGAAAATCACTACGTCATCTAGGTAACACATGCAAATATGCCACTCAGTCCACGCAAATGAGTGTCCATAAATTTTTCAAAGGTAGCCGGAGCGTTGCATTGGCCGAAAGGCATCACATTAAATTCATATAACCCATCTGGAGTTACGAATGCAGTCTGCTATTTTTCTTTCGGATGCATCGGGATCTGCCAGTATCCGGACCGTAAATACACAGACGAAAAGTAGGAAGCTGAACGGAGGCAGGCAATGGCATCATCAATGCGCTGGAGCTTGTAAACATCCTTCTTTGTGACAGTATTGAGACGGCGATAGTTGACACAAAATCGCCAGGTGCCATCTTTCTTTTTCACGAGAATAACAGGGGCGGTCCACGGGCTTGATTAATCCTGAATAATTCCTTGTTGCATTATATTACGGACCAGTTCGTCAATTATCTTACGTTCTAGAGGTGAGACACGGTATGGCGTCTGTCAGATCGGGTATGCAGACTCAGTGTCGATCATGTGATGGATGCGAGGTGGAATAGGTGGTGGCTGGCCTCGAGCAAAATCGAACCCGTCCACATGTTTCATAAGAACTTCCATCAATATTCGGCGGTCGTTGGTGGGTGGCGATTTGTGTATCATTTATTGGAATTGAGAATCGGTCAGAACTGGATTCAACGAGCAACGCCGTCAATGAACGTGGCGATGTGCACACAAAGGCGTTCTTCTTCAAAGTTGGAGAGTTTCAAACCACGCGATGACTGACAGTCCTAAGCGTGCCAAGGCCCTCGTTCACTCGAACAACGCCGCGGGGCGGCATCAACACACTCTTAATTTTCGCGCCGGCGAGGGAAGCGGGTTCCACCAGAGCGCCGAAGTCATTGGGAACCGCGCCCGAGGACACAACTGGGACGAAGATGGCGGACATCGCCGGAACGACGGTATCTTCCAAGACAGAAAACGCTTGGGCAGCCAGCGGCGATTTTTCTTTGAGGGTCGATCAAAGGCTAGAGCTTATTGATATCCCGCCGCTGTTAAAGTCAAGAGTTTTGCCACACTGTTGTAAAAAGTCAACTCCTAGAATAATGTCGTCCGTAGAGCGAGATGGCACCGTAAATTCAGTTCTAAACACGTGTCCAGCGATCGCTACATTTCATAATCATCATCATCATCAGCCTGACTATACCCACTGCAGGGCGAAGGCCTTCCCATATTTCTCCAATTAACCCGGTTCTGTGCTAGCTGCATCCACTTGACCCCTGCGAACTTCTTAACCTCATCCGCCCACCTAACTTTCTGCCGCCCCCTGCTACGCTTTCCTTCTCTTGGAATCCAGTTTGTTACCCTAAGCAACCATCGGTTATCTTCTGTTCGCACTACATGTCCCGCCCATCCGCATTTCTTCTTCTTAATTTCCACTAGAATGTCGGTAACTTGAGTTATTTCTCTGACCCACTCTGCACGCTTCCTATCTCTTAATGTTACCCCTACTATTTTTCGTTCCATAACCCTCTGGGGGGTCCTCAACTTAAGTAGAACTTTCTTGGTTAGCCTCCACGTTTCAGCCCCATAGGTGAGTACAGGTAAGATGCAACTGTTGTAACTTTCCTCTTGAGGGATACCGGTAAGCCGCTAGCCATAATCTGCAAGTGCTTGCCAAATGCGCTCCATCCCAATCTTATTCTTCTTGTTATTTCCTTTTCATGGTCCGGATCTGTGGTTACTACCTGTCCTAAGTAGACACCTACTTACTACTTCCTACTACTTCCAGTACTTCGCAACCTAGTGTAAACTGCTGTTCCTTCCCGAGGCTGTTGAACATTACCTTAGTCTTCTGCATATTGATTTTCAAGCCTATCTTTCTACTTTTCCTGTCTAGGTCATCAATCATTATTTGCAGTTCATCCCCCAATGTCATCAGCAAATCGCAGATTACTGAGGTATTCTCCATCTACCCTTATCCCTAACTGCTCCCACTCCAAGTTTCTGAATACTTCCTCTAAGCAAGCTGTGAATAGTGATGGGGAGATTGTGTCTCCTTGCCTAACACCTTTCCTTATGGGAATTTTGTTACTTTCTGTATGCAGATATATGGTTGCTGTGCAGCCACAATATATATATATATATATATATATATATATATATATATATATATATATATATATATATATATATATATATATATATATATATATATATATATATATATATTCCAGCACTGTCGCGTAAGGCTCGTCTACCCCCTGATTTCGCAATGCCTGCATCACCGCCGTGTTTCAACTGAGTCAAATGCTTTTTCGTAATCATTGAATGCTATATATAAGGGCTGGTTATATTCCGAACATTTTTCTATCACCTGATTGATGGTATGGATATGATCGATAGTAGAGTACCGTTTCCGAAAACCTGCTTGATCCTTTGGTTGGTGGCAGTCTAAGGTTGTCCTGATTCTATTAGCGATTACCTTAGTAAATACCTTATACGTAACAGACAGTAAGCTGATTGGTCTGTAATTTTTAAGGTCCTTAGAGTCCCCTTTCTTATGAATGAGGATAAGTTTTGCGTTCTTCCATGGTTCCGATACCGTCGATGACACCAGGCAGTGCGTATACAGGGTGGCCAGTTTTTCTAGCACGATATCCCCCCGTCCTTTAACAAATCTGTAGTTATCTGATCCTCTCCAGCTGGTTTCCCCCTTTTCATGGTTTCTAATGCTTTCTTGACCTCATCCTTCGTCACTGATGGAACGTCTGACTGTTTTTCCCTGCCGCCAATCTCGTTACGGTCCTGACTACTTTGGCTGCTGTAGAGATCAGTATAGAACTCCTCGGCTTCTTTGACTATCTTGTCCATATTGATGATGACGTTGCCCGCCTTGTCCCTTATCGCATACATCTGGTTTTTGCCTATGCCCAATTTCTTCTTTACCGCTTTAAGACTTCCCCCGTTTTTGCAGCATGCTCAATTTTCTCCATGTTATATTTCCTTATATCAGCCACCTTGCGCTTATCGATTAGCTTTGATATCTCGGCCAATTCGATCTGGTCTGTTGGATTGGAAGCTTTCATATTCTGGCGTTTCTTAATCATATCTTTCGTCTCTTTAGGCAGCTTACCGGTATCCTCTCCAACTATCCTACCGCCTACGTCTACCGCACACTCCGTAATGATATCTCTGAAATTATTGTTCAGTGCTTCTAGGGTAATACCGCCATCCTCGGTTAGAGCCGGATATCTATTCTGTAGCCAGATCCTGAACTCCTCTGCCCTCCTCCTTACCGCTAATTCGTTGATGGATTTCTTTCTTACTAATCTGTTGCGTTCCTTCTTCAGATTTAGGCTAATTCGGGACCTCAGCATCCTGTGGTCACTGCATCGCACTTTCCCAATTACCTCTACATCTTGCACAATGGCGGGGGTTGAACATATTATGAAGTCAATTTCATTTTTAGTCTCCACGTTAGGACTTTTCCATGTCCATTTCCGGTTGTTGCGTTTGCTGAAGAAGGTATGCATGATTCGTAAGTTATTGCGCTCTGCAGACTCAACTAGAAACTCTCCCCTGCTATTCCTAGAACTAATGCAATAGTCACCTACTGCCTGGTCTCCTGCCTGCTTTTTCCCTACCTTGGCATTGAAGTCGCCCATTTGTACAGTATACTGCGTCTTTACTTTTCGCATTGCCGATTCTACATCTTCGTAGAAGCCTGGTCACATCGCTACATTTACATAACATTATACCAAGCGGAACCATCGATTCTCACCCTACGCCTCGTAATATGGCAGTTCTATCCCAACCAAAATAATTTTACGGCCGAGGCGCTTCTTAAAATCTAAAGTCATCACGGGCACTGTAGTACCAGTATCCACCAAGGCCATAACACAAACACTGTCCACTAACACTTACAGGTGGTTCGTTAGCATAACGACAGGTAGTGGAATTGGCAACATCGATGACGACCACACCTTCACCGGCCGCACACGCTAGTTTCCTGGTGGCGGCGAAGAACGGCTGGGAGAGGGCGAACCTCGGGAGCGGCGACAAGCAGGGATCAGGCTCCGATCAGAATCTGGAGAATCGTTTCGTAGTGGAGCGTGGCGGTAGGGATCCGAAGGGGGTGGAAAGGTGGGGTCACGGACATCTGGACTGACACTATGTTGACGACTCGGCTTTTGGCGCTGTGTTGTGACCGTGCATGGTCCGCGCTTGCGCGCACTATTGTGCGCCTGTGGGCATGGTATTGATATGTGCTGTTTGTGCAAGGGCTCTAAGTGAGCGTGTTCACATGAATCCCTTTATGTGAGCATGCTTTGTTTTGTCGTGACCCTACAACTGCCAGGTTGGCCCTGTCAAGAGAACGTCAAGAAAAATACAAAGAAACGTCGCCCTGTGAGAAATAGCCGGACGTGCATTTGTTCAACTGCTCACCCTTCCCGTCGAGAGGCCCTATGGTCAAGTGAGGAATGCCTATTGTCCAAAGGAGACGATCGGAGTGACACGTCGGCTGACGTACAGAAGAAAGGAGCATTACGATTACGGCCATTAGAGGATTTCCCGTGAATGCAGGAAAGAGTTGTTGTTGCCGGAAAGGGACAATGCTGCGAGAAGTATTCGTGGCGCGCACGTACACTTGTGTTTCTGAGATGGAAATCCACTTGCCGGAACCAACATGGCAAATCTTTGAAGAAGAATCGATATTTACCTCCTCGCGGTTCCCAAACTCTACCCGACAACAAGTGACCACGCCCGACGAAACAATACTGGACCAGTCAGTGCATCAGACCATCAGTGCAGTGATGTGTTCGATTGGTTGCCGATATCTGAGGGGTGTGCCCTGGAACTGACTGGTCAGCATCTTCAGAGAGGGGCTGGACATAGGGGATTTAAGGACGTTGCAGAGCACGAAATGACGGTCTGAGCCCTGGGTAGACGGCTCATCCAGTCGCTTCTCGCTATGAACTCTTTACGCTTGCCATTTTGCTGATGTACCTTTTTCTCATGTAAATAAGTTTTCTCAAAGTGCCATTAAACCTGCTTGTATATATATTTTACCAACTTCGAAGATTCAATCCTTCATCAACCCGGAGTCTCTGCACACTACCAAGTGAAGACCGGGTCGACTTAGTCCCAGAGTCACGACAACTGGTGACCAGCGTTAGGATCTCAATCTGCAAGCCACAACATCTGGTGATTGAAGGTGGATCAGAATCTACAAGCCACAACATCTGGTTATCGGAGGTGGCATCTCAAGCAACAACCAGGAGCAACAATCGGCCAACAAGAGAGCAGCTCGGAACATCGATCGCATGTGTGGGTGAGTGCTTGGCTTTTTTTCTGATGTGGACCAGGTTCTAGAACAGGGTTAGATTTTAGAACTGGTAGAGAGTGTTGAAACGCCTTTAGGTTTGGTAGTTTGCACAGTTGTTTTGGAAGTAGCCGACACTCGGAGCGATCATGGACCTACAAAAGCTGCAGAAACCGGAACTGTTGCTATTGTGTGAGGAATTGGGAATTGATACAAGTGGTTTGGCACGAAAACCCTTGATTTTAACGGCAATCACTGATTTGGGAACCGTTGATTAGGAGCTCAGTGAAGCATGGAACCTCATCTGACAAAAAAAGGAAGAGCAGCTCACACAGCAGAAAGAGCGGGAAAAAGAGGAAAAGAGGCGGGAGCGTGAAATTGAGAGAGAAGCAAAAAGGCTGGAGCAAGAAATTGAGCTCCGGAAATTAGAAGTAGAGTTGAGCAAGAGGTCGGGCAATTGTCCCCAGCTAGCGGTACCTCTTCTCAGCAAGGAGGCAGATTTCAAGATGTCAAAGTACATGCAGCCATATGTGATATCAGGGGATATCGGTCTGTATCTGGCTAACTTTGAGCGAACCTGCGAAAAACTGTCCTTCCAGCGAGACACTTGGTCTCAGAGATTATTGACGGTTCTGCCCTGCGAGGCAGCGGAGGTTGTCGCGCGGCTAAGCAAGGAGGACGCGGACAACTACGAGAAGGTCAAGGCTTGCCTTCTGAGAAAGTATAGGCTTAGCGCCGAGGCGTTCAGACAACGTTTTCGGAACGCTACTAAGTCCAGAGCCGAGAGTTACCCTGAATTCCTGTAGAATTTAAGAGTCAATTTGGGCGAGTGGCTAAAGAGCACTGATTACTACAGTGATGGGGACGCTGTAGTCGAGCGAATTCTTTTGGAGCGGTTTTATAACTGTCTCCCAGAAAAAGAAAGAAATTGGTTACAGGACCGAGGCGACATTAGGTCGGCAACTGAAGCTGCCGAACTCATTGAGGAGTACGCTTCGCGCCGACAATTCAGCAACCCAGCAGTGGATAGGCCCCGCAATCCCAAGTTGGGTGTCAATAACCGTCAGGAAAGGCACTTTGCTAGAGTTGCACACGAAGAAAGGAAGGCTTCTTCAGGCAAACTCCCTAGAAAGGACGGCAGCGGAAAAAGTGGGGAAGTGACCAACGCGCAGAACACAAAGAACAAGCTTGAGGCTAGGAAGCCGCTCACATGCTTTAGGTGTAATGAGCAGGGTCCCATTGCCGTCAACTGCCGGAAAGAAAAGATTGCGGTCTCGTATGTCAGTGACTGCGATGAAAACATGAAGCTTTTGGAACCCTACATGCATGACCTAGTAGTCAACGGGAAGCCTTGCAAGGTACTGCGCGATTCGACCGCAACGATGGAGGTTGTCCATCCGGCGTATGTGTCGCCTTCCGACTATATAGAACAGTGTGCATGGATCCGCCAGGTAGTAGAGGAACAGAGTGTATGCTTGCCAATCGCGAACGTGGTCATCGAGGGCCCTTTCGGCGAGTTAACAACCGAGGCTGCCGTTTCATGAAAGCTTCCTAAGTGCTATCCGTATTTGTTTTCCAACAAATCGGACATGCTGCTGCGAAAGAGGGGCATCCTTTTCGGAGACAGAGTTGTGCAAGCCTTAAAGGGCCACTGTCCAGGGAAGGCCCTTTTAGGCAAAGGAGCCCAGTGTTTCAATCAGGTACCGGAGATAGTCTGTGCAAAATTCTACAGCGACACGCGCGCCGCAAAGCATCGAAAATACAATTCAAAGCTCTCTCATGCTCTCCTTTGAGAAGCCAGCTTCACCGCTTCCTGCGCTGGCCTGACGGGCCCCGATAATGACGTACGTATCGTGAACGACGTCCATTGGTCCGTCTCGCTGACTGACGGGAGAAGGATGGGTGTCGTGTCTACCGCTCGCAGCCAGCTCCAGCGGCGCGCGCTCCCTCGACCGTTTTTTTTTTCGCGCTCGCGGAGAGCCACGCCCCACCTCCCGCCAAACGCGGAGGAAGAAGGGGAATTTGTATTGCGGAGGCTAGACGACCTCGGGCAGGAGAGTGAAAAACCTTTGCGAGGGAACGGAAGGAGAGAGGCATGACAAAATCGGGTGATTGCGGTGGCTGTAACTGCGTTATTAGTTACTCTCTTCAAAAACATTTTGCGGCCTTGCGTTCTAGGGGCGAAGTCTCACAGTCACCGGGGAAGAAAATATTTTCGACCGGAGGGTGGACAGTGGGCCTTTAACGCGTTCAAAGGAGCGAGAACTAGCTACACTGCTCATTCCAGAAAATTCCACAGCGGAGGTAACGGCAGTTAAAACAGTGGTCGATGCGGAAGATAACGGGTCAGAAAACTTTGAGAGCGAGGCATCTCAGATAAGTCAACTTGAAAGTAAGCTTGATGAGACGCGGAATGAGGACGTTCTTGAGAGTAACCTCTTGCCGCCAGTATTCTCACGAGACTTCTAAGTTGAACCCGAGAGGACTTAGCTATGGAGCAAGCCAATGATCCCAAGATACAGGAGATGGGTGACAATTTGATTTGCCTCAGCGGAGAAGAAAGCAACGCTCAGGAGCTTCTCAAAAAGACGGAGCAGAGAGGAGAACTAAAGAAATCTCAACTGTCCGATCTGGGCGAGCTAATACCAGAGTTTGAGGCCCGCTTCGTGGCCAGGCCAGGCAGGACTGATTGACTGAGCACGATATTGAGCTGACTTCAGACGCGCCAGTGCGATCAAGGTGCTACCGATTTTCTCCAGGGCAAAGATGAATTCTGGATAGGGAAGTAACTCGCATGCTGGAAATGGGAGTAATAAAACCCTCGGAAAGCGATTATACTTCGCCTATGATCTTGGTAGAAGCTCCAGGTAAAGACCCTAGGCCTGTGGTAGACTACCGAAAGCTAAATTCTCTCACCAGGGATTAAGTGTATCCTATTCCGAATATCGAGGAGAGAGTAGAACAGGTCAGTCGAGCGGCCTATGTGACTATGCTGGACCTTACTCGAGGATACTGGCAAGTACCGCTCACTGAATGCGCCAGCAGATACGCTGCTTTCGTCACTCCGACGGGCAGCTACCAGCCAACAATGATGAGTTTCGGGCTCAAAAATGCTCCATTTTGTTTTTCCCGACTCATGGATAGGGTTTTAAAGTTGTGTGAAACATTCGCGGTGCCCTATTTAGATGACATTGCGGTTTTTTCCGACTCATGGGCGGACCATATGGTACATCTAAGAGCTGTACTGAGCCTTTTGCGCCAAGCTGCGCTAACCGTAAAGGCCGAGAAATGTTGCCTAGCAAGGGCGACCGTGGACTACTTGGGTCACAATGTAGGTCAAGGTTTCAGGAAACCCAGTGAGATTAAGATTTCTGCGGTAGCAGACTACCCGCGGCCGAGCACGAAGACAGAAATTCGGGCATTCTTGGGGCTGACGGGATACTAAAATCACTACATCCCTAACTATTCAGCTTTGGCTAGCCCCCTGACCAACGCTCTCCGCAGGACAGAACCGACAAATGTAGCCTGGGACGAACAAAAGGAAGCCTCCTTCTTAAACCTGAAGGCTGTGCTGATTAGCCGTCCGGTATTGCGAGCTCCAGACTACGACCGAGAATTCACGGTCCAGTGTGATGCAAGTGATAGAGAGCTAGGTGCTGTTCTCTGCCAGAGGGATGACGACGGTAATGAGCACCCCGTGCTCTACCTGAGCAGATAACTGAGCTCTAGAGAGAGGGCTTATTGCGCGTCAGAGAAAGAGTGCGCTTGCATTGTATGGGCCATTCAAAAATTACAGTGCTATCTTGGAGGGGCCAAATTCACCGTAGAGACGAACCATTGTCCCCTGGCTTGGCTGCAAACTGCGACACCGAAGAACAGTCGCCTTCTGAGGTGGAGCTTGATTTTACAGCAGTAAAATTTTGAAATAAGATACAAAAAGGGGAAGTTAAATGGGAATGCGGACGCGCTTAGCCGCTGTTTCTAAGTGGTCCTAGGTGCTCCTCACCATGTATCCAAATTGATACTCAGGTTCTTTTTTTTCGTGCGCTTGTATATATGTGACTATGTAAAGCATCACGTTTGGTTTTCTAGATATACGTGGGTCCTGAGCGTCTTGAGTGTGGGCTTTTCTCGGACAACGATGGCAGTTTTCTTTTGACCTGGTCTCTTCAGACGGGAGCCGAGTGCTTGCTTAGACATGTGGTTGAGTTTCAGAGACAGCTCAAGCAATTTGGCCTACGACAATCAAGACAACGCAACAAGCGACAGCGAGCTTCAAGCGTTCATGTGCAGGCCATTAAGTCGTCTCTTCATGGAGCAGCTGCGACTGCTGCCCTACGTGACTCTTCTGGCGCGGGAGGAGGCTGTTGTGACCGTGCATGGTCCGCGCTTGCGCGCACTATTGTGCGCCTGTGGGCATGGTATTGATATGTGGTGTTTGTGCAAGGGCTCTATGTGAGTGTGTTCACATGAATCTTTTTGTGTGAGCATGCTTTGCTTTGTCGTGACCCTACAACTGCCAAGTTGGCCTTGTCAAGGGAACGTCAAGAAAAATACAAAGAAACGTCGCCCTGTGAGAAATAGCCGGAAGTGCTTTTGTTCAACTGTTCCCCCTTCCTGTCGAGAGGCGCTATGGTCAAGTGAGGAATGCCTATTGTCCAAAGGAGACGATCGGAGTGACACGTCCGCTGACGTACAGGAGAAGAAAGGAGCATGAGGATTACAGCCATTAGATAATTTCCCGTGAATGCAGGAAAGAGTTTCAATTGCCGGAAAGGGACAATGCTGGCAGCAGTATTCGTGGCGCGCATGTACACTTTGGTTTCTGAGAAGGAAATCCACTTGCCGGAACCAACATAGCGGATCTTTGCAGAAGAATCGAAATTTACCTCCTCGCCATTCCCAAGCTCTACCCGACAACAAGTGACCACGCCCGACGAAACAATACTGGACCAGTCAGTGCATCAGACCACCAGTGCAGTGATGTGATCGATCAGTTGCCGATATCTGAGGGGTGTGGTCTGGAACTGATTGGTCAGCATCTTCAGAGAGGGGCTGGACATAGGGGATTTAAGGACGTTGCAGAGCACGAAATGACGCTCTGAGCCCTGGGTAAACGGCTCATCCAGTCGCTTCTCGCTATGAACTCTTAACGCTTGCCATTTTGCTGATATACCTTTTTTTTTTTCATGTAAATAAATTTTCTCGAAGTGCCATTAAACCTGCTTGTATATATATTTTACCAACTTCGAAGATTCAATCCTTCATCAACCCGGAGTCTCTGCACGCTACCAAGTGAAGGCCGGGTCGACTTAGTCCCAGTGTCACGACAGCTGGTAGCGGGGAGCCTGCAAAATCGGGACTGAGCATACCACATCGGTAGCAAACTGGTGGGTCACGGTCAGGACGGGGACAGGATCGAAGCGATCAGCAACGTCCAGTCGCTGCTTTCGTTGCGGAGGAGATAGCGCGCTGTAGTAGGTGGTGGAGTAGGCCAGACCGCGGCTCGTGCCAAATTGATGCCTTGCTGCCGTGGATCGCCTTCATGGAGCATGTTCAAGGGCAAAGGTAGAAGTCGTCTGCTCCAACAAGGTCGGGAAGGGTTGATCGTTCCAGCACATACCACCACACTGTTAAGTTTATTTACAGGGAGCACTCCACCTAAGCCTGGTGCGTTCACTGAATGTTGGCGAGCTTCCTCTTTCTCACAGTTCCTTCTTTTCTTCTTCTGACAATAGATACCTTTCAGTACTTTCACATACGGCTCATTTACACCCTGATCTCGCTATGCCTGCATGACTGCCGAGGTTTCGACAGAGTTAAATGCGGACGGCCAGAAGATCAAATCTGTCGATATTGTCGACCATAAACCCTGACTGCTCATTGCAGGGTCAAATTCTAAAGTTAAAGCTCAGCTACTTTGGTCATCTGATGAGAAGAGAGGAGTCGCTGGAGAAAGATTTGATGTTGGGAAAGGTTGAGGGTCGCCGGAGAAGGGGTAGGCAGCGAACGCGATGGTTAGATGGCATCCTCGAGGCGCTGCAGATGAAGTTATGTGATGTCAGGAAGATAGTGAGAGACCGGAAAGCGTGGCGTGATATGGTCCATAGGGTCACGAAGAGTCGGACACGACTGAACGACTGAACTGAACTGAGTCAATGAATGCTATGTATAGGCGCTGGTTATATTCCAAGCACTTTTCTAATAACTGTTTGATAGTGTGTGTGGTGCCCGGCTTATCGCCGCATTCGCTAATGCGCATGAGAGCCAGAACGAATAAAAGGCGTGCGCCGCAACCTGCTCGCTGGCTTTCTCTATGGGCTCATCTTGACCAGCCAGGCACAGACGCACATGTGGCAATAAAAGTCGCTTCGCCCTGGAAACTGCTCCTTCGCATGAACCACGCGACACAACAATTGGCGACGAGGATGGGATCCTGTTGCCGGTGCGTTCGAAACGCACTTTGGACTTGCGTGCTCCTGTGAAGTGCTTTCCGCTGCAGAGGGTACACTTGGGAGTGCAGTCCTGCGCTTTTTTTTTTATGGATTGAAGACGCCGTTCTTGAGTTTGAAAGGCAAGTGTTTGCGAAAGTTACCCGGTGAAGAGGATGTTCCTTTTTTCAGTGTGCGGAGCCGGTGACTGTCGTCATGACTGAGGCCGAGGCAGCAGTGACGCACTTTGCTGGGCGGCTGGGCCAGTTGGAACCCGTTGACGAATCCGCCAGCAATTGGGCTTCGTACGAAGAGCGTCTTATGTCGTTTCTGATTGTCAATCGAGTCCCCGACAGCAACAAGGTACACGCCTTTTTGAGTATTATCGGTCCGAAGACCTACGGGCTTTTGAAGTCATAAACGGCCCCACAACTGCCTTCTACGAAGAGTTTTGAAGTCCTCAAGAAAGTTTTGAGCGACCACCTATCCCGAAGCCATCCGGCACTGGAGAACGGGCCACGTTTCACAGGAGGTGTCAACGAGAAGGCGAGTCCTTACCTAGTTATGTTGCCGAGCTTCGTAAACTGTCGCAAACGTGCGAGTTTGGGAGTGCCCTTGACGAGTCTCTTCGGGACCTCTTCGTGTGCGACCTGCTACGAGAAGATATGCAGGGAGTGCTTTTCACGGAAGATAGCAAGCTTACGTTCCAGAAAGCGGTGGAGTGGGCTCTTGCAATGGAAGCGGCTGAGAAGAGTGCTGCTGGGGCACGCGGCACAGACGCTGTAGTCGGCGATGTGCACAAGGTGTTTCCGCTGTGGTTCGCCAAAACCCACGGGTGAAGCATGCCCTCACTCGGACGCAACCTGTTTCAGTTGCAACAACAAAGCCTTACGAAGCAGTGCCAAGAAGAAAAAGCAGATGAAAAAGAATGTCGCGGAAAGCATCGACCCTCGGTCTAAACGGCAGCTCAGCATGACCCCGTCACCGTACAGATGACCATCGACGGCGTCTTTGTGAACATAGAGCTAAACACAAGCACAAGGCATCTCTGTAACGACGGAGAAGGTTTACACACTCCTAAAGGCCCCTGTAGTCGTTCCTGGGAGCCGTCAATTTCTACGGCAAGTTCCTTTCTAACCTAGTAACGGCGGCGCAACCATTTTTCAGGTTACTAAGTAAAAATGCCCCATGGTGCTGGGATGAGCGTTCACGTTCACTAAGATAAAGAACTTGCCTCTCCGCCGATTTTGGTGCACTACGTCTCGTGCAAACCATTGCAGCTATCATGTGACGCTTCGTACTATGGTTTATTCTCATGTTTTGGGTGATGGCAGCACAATGGCAATCGTACCTTGACCGATGCCAGATTGAGAAAGATACCCTTGCGATAATACTTGCAGTTTCTATGTTTACGGTCTTTCGTTCCCATTAGCAAGCACCCAACAACCGGCGTTCCGACTTTCGCAGCAGCAAGTTTGCAGCGCTGGGCTGTGATATTGTCAGCTTACCGGTATTCACTTATCTTCAAAAAATGAATGCTGAAGCCGATTTCTGTTCGCGCCTGCCGTTATCAGTGGTGAAAGACGAAACACAAGAAAGCGAGGAAACTTCATTGCGGTTGCAATCAATGCCAGTTTCAAGCCGGGACATTGCTCGAACAGCAGCTCGGGACCCCATGCTTTGCAAAGTGATAGATTTCATAAAGGTGGGGTGGCCGGCGTCTGTGATTCAAAAAGATTTGAAGCCTCTTTTTTGACAGACGCAACGGGCTCACAGTTCACCAAGGCTGCATCTTATTCGGGATGCGAGTGATCGTGCCGGCAAAGTTGCGCAAATTGCTGCTGGACGAACTCCGAGAAGGGCATCCAGGCATCGTGCAGAGCAAACATCTAGCGCGCAGCTACGTGTGGTGGCCGTCCATCGAGGCGGACCTCGAGCGTCGTGTCCTGCGTAAGTTGTCAAGAACAGCGTTCTGAGCCGTGCGCCCCTGCATCCTTGGCCAACTGCACTTGTAGGCGTCGACGCGCACTCCAAGTAGCCGGAATTGTTTGTGATGCGCTCGATTACGTCGCTGCTACAGTTGAAAAATTGAAAGAACTGTTCGCGCGTTTTGGTTTCCCAGAAATCGTAGATAACGGCCCGAAGTTTACTTCCGAACAGTGCAAGTAAATCAATTGGGCTGTCGTCATGTGCTCTGCAAGCCCATCTCAAACGGGCTTGCAGAGCGTTTTATTCAGACACTTAAAAACGCTCTTCATAAATCTAGCAGAGCGGACGCATTACAATTTTTGCTCACCTATCACAACTCGCCCTATGCGACAAGTGAGACACCGGCAAACTAGGATGACAGCTGCGAAATCGACTCGATGTTGTCAAGCCAGCGGTAGGGGGTTGCATATAATCAGTTCAAGCAATCCGTGGCTCGCCCGCGTCGTGGCATAGCAGTCAGTGACCAAGTGATGGCTCGCAATCCGCCTTTTGCGCGAGGATGTGGTGCCATCATGCGGGAGCGGGCGGGAAACACATTGAGCGGCAGTGTAGCAGACGACGCGAAAGCGTACCATACGAAATGGCCACATATAAAGCGAAAGCTTCCCCCCTTTTTTGGCCTCGGAGCGAAAAGTAGTGACAGTGATTGCAGCATATCATGTTCACGCAGTATGGGGGAAGATAGAGCGTTTTCACAATCCACTCATAACGCACGTACGCATATACTATCTTCGTATTGTAAGAGCGTGTAGCGCGGGCCGTGTTCGACGTGAGAGACGCTCTCAGCGTGCAGGTTTTCGGCAGACAGGATAGCGTGGGGGCAGAGAGAGAGGGATCTCAAAGGGCAAAGCAGCCAGGGGTTTGTTGATGCTGCAGAGCTAGGTGGAATCGCGTCTCCTGTGACTTTGAGCGGCGCATATGCGCGGCGTGTCTTGAGTTACCGAGCACAATGCGGTCACCGCGGCGCCGGCATGGTGCAATGGGCGTTGCTTCCTCCTCGCGTCATCTACAACCGTGCAGCTATGGGATTTCATCCACGAAGATCGGCAGAGAGTCACATATACACACCCCGTGAAAAGGGCATTGTCCTGGCCGAAATGCACACCTGCAGGAAACGCGCTGCATTTTTCTGGCAATGGATGATTCAGAGCTGTAGCCGGTTTCTGGCCTCAGGAGTCAGAACGGATGTGGTCGCAGTGGTGAAAAGGTTCTCGGTGCGCAGAGAATGGTCATTCTGTTGTGAAAGGATCTCCAACATTCATTTCTGCCTCCGCCGCGATTTCTGCGGAATCAACAACTTGGCGACACATGTGAATCTCCTACATATCGGATGCGCATCTCGGTCAGGAACCAACCCTGTTCTACGTCCAGAGCGATCCACTCTGCAAGTGAACGAGCATGAACCCTCCAGGAGACTCATTTATTGTGCCGGGCGGTTTCCTTGCCGTTGCAAACGGTTGGACGAAGACGACGATTATCAAGCTCCCTAACGAAGTGCATCTGATTGCGTACATTAAAGGAACAAAGTCCGGATGCTTTGGCGTGCACGAAGGCAAGCCTTTAATTAAAAAAAAATACTGTGCGTCGTGCAAGTGTCAAGTGCGTCATATGCTCCGAGCGGCAAAAACACAGATACTACAGGTATGTATGCATCTAAGCGAAATAGGCATGATGAAAAGTACCTACTGGAGTTTTCACCCAGGCTGTAGCGCACCAGTGATAGCTGCAATGAGGATTTCTTCGGTGCGTGATTGCTTCAGTTGCACCGGGGCCTGAAGGCGATGTATTTTGTCCCTTCTTATCTTTATGTGCGAAAGGGCTAGGTAGCTTAGATATCACAGGCGGCTGTGTGCGCTAGGCCGTAATATTTAGCATGTTTTATCGTGACTGCCACCTCACTAACAAGAAAAAAAAAATTACGGTGTTTTAATGCACTGCCGTTCGCGAGCCTCATAGTTCAACCACTCGGCTCGCTAACGGCGGTGCATCACAACAAACACCCCTTTTTTCTTCTTTTTAGTCAGGCGGCAGTCGCGATAAAACATGCTAAATATTACTGTCTAGCGCACACAGCCACCTGTGATATCTGCGCTACCCGGCCCCTTCGCACATAAATAAAACAAACGACAAAATGCATCGCCATCAGACGCCCCGAACAAATGCTCATGGCGGCTATCACTGGTGGGTTACAGGCTTGGTGCAAACTCCGGTAGATACTTTTCATCATGCACATTTCCTTTATATGCATACATGCCTGTAACGAAGTGTTTTTCGCACAGTCGAGAGCACGCAGACGGCTGCATTCACGTCTTGACGCTTGGTTGCCCTAATCCAAGCTTCACGCCGTTGCAGGTCGCGGCTCGCCGAAGGAAACCTAACAAAACGCGTCTTGCATCCCGGCACGCCTCGAGAGTGGCAGCCGTAAGCGGCACAGGTGGTTGGCATCGTTTTACCGAGGCTGTGAACATGACCGCGCCTTCAGCCCCCGTGCGTTGGCTATGAGTGCGGCGGCGAGAAGCGCCGTCGACGCCTCTCAGTGTGTTTTCATCAGTCGCCGCTGGGGCTTCGCGCATGCGCAGAAAACTCGCGCAAAAGGCGGATTATCGAGGCAGACCGGGTCCCTGGTGTTGTAGCGGGACAGTCCAGCCCTTTGTCTTTTAACGTTCTTGCTACAAAGAGGCAGTTTCACCTGGCGTCGTCACAAGGACCACGGATCTGGAACATGGTATATGTACTATGGTAGCGAAGGCTCCATAGACGCCCGTACGTACGGCGGCTGGGCTCCACATGGCGGCTCATGGGCTCCAGCGACCAATGAAAATTGGGGGGCCATGACGCCAAATGACGTCACGCATACGTTCACTTTGGCGCGAATTATAAACAAGTTTTTTAAAAAAATCGCCGCGTTGCATTGACGAGCCTGCATCTTTTGAAGGTTGTTGCCTTTCAGCGCGCTCCAACCTTTGCCATCTAAAAGAACTCGAGTTTCTGTTGTTTACGTCCTTGTTTGTAAGCAGTTGCTCCAGCACAATGAAAGTGGTTGGCAAAGGTGGCGGCATAGAAGGCAGCAACACTTCCAAATGGAGACCACGCATGCAAATTCATAATACATATACTGCTGCAAGTCATGCAAGTGCTTTGGCCATGTACTTTGTCCCTCAGCACAGTAAGGTGCGGTCCAGAAACGCTTGTGCAACAGGGCAGTCGTGCCCAATTCGCAACAGAGTGTACCAAGTGAAAATTTATGGTTTTCATATCCATGATTTATTGCATCAACCAATAAAATACAGCAACAAATCACAACAATAAAAATGCATGTCGCAGACAGCACAAACAGTAGCGCTGTTTAAGCGGGCTAATCATATTAATGATCACAGCCGAAACATGATAAAGGCTTGAAGTGCCTGCCACAAAACGAAACATTCATGTACAGAAAACAAAGCTATGACAGCTGAAATTCAAATAAAAATGTCATGATTTAGTAGGTGCATCAAAACATACGTGGAGCATAGAGCACTGGGATCACTCTTCAAGTTTAAATTCTTCGGCAGAAAGTATACAGCAGTTTTCAAGGCAATTTCAAGGTTGCGCCAGTCAGCACAGCTATAGCATCACCGAACGTGCTTACCACAGGAGCATTAGAGCATACATTGAGTCTGTGTGCAACCTCCAGATCTGAAAGTCAGCCAGGAAGCGGTAGGACACTGACGGTTGAGTCCACGCTGTCGCAACGTGCCACAGGGCATCGCTTCCTCACTTTGTGCGGGCGCATCTTGCCATAAAACGCTCAATACACGGCTGCAAAAAGACTTCGCACTGCACACACGACGAAGGGGACGAAACCAAAAAAAAAAGAAGACGGCTGCGGGGGGATATTAAATCTCACCAAACGGCGACAGAGCAGCGACCAGCAAGGACGTCGAAATCTTCGCAAAAAGGAGATTTTCAGACTTGCGAACTAAATTACGCTTTCCCGGGCGCACCAAGGCGCGCACCACAGCAAATGAGCAGCGATAAGAAACCGTTTCGTGCTTCGTTATCTCCGTTGCCTTGGTTACTTCTGGCAGCGCCTCCTGACCAATGCAACATCAAGGGGGTGGGGCGATAAGAGTTTTGCAAGATTTTTCTTTACAAATTAAGAATGCATTTATAAAATACCTTACCTCATTCTCAAGCGAAGTTATCAAAATGTCTGTTCTTTTCATGTTGATTGATACTTTTTAATCTGTAGTAGTATAATTTCTTAATCTGAGTGGTTGGCCCCCCGACCTGTGGCTATGCTGCGGTACCGCTGAACCGCTTTTGGGCCCAGCCTTCACCACCATTCTACTTCCGCCATGTATGAAACACGAGGCATCTGACCAGGATGGATACGAGTTCCTGGCGTCTCCACCAAGCGTCGACCCAGTGTCATCCTCCGCTCCTACCACCAGGCCCCGTATTCCGAGTTTGCGCCGTTATCGAAAGTGTCGCTATCTCCCTAACCTCGAGTCATCTGATTGGTCGAAACGCCGGAACTAGGTGTTGCCACTACAGAACCGGAAGAGGTGGCAAAATCATTTTCCGGGGTTTCGACCAATCAGATGACTGGAGGTTAGGAAGATAGCGACACTTTCGATAACGGCGCAAAATTGGAATACGGGGTCCTGCCGCCCAGGGGTCCTGCCGCTTCGCAAGAGATCCGGACGGAGGGTGCATGACGCTACCCGGCTAGAGACCGTCGACCACCGGACAGATATCAAGCTGGAGTTTAGCTTGCTAACTTTTGGAGCACAGGAAGAAATGTTCCCTGCAGGGCGCAGAAAACTTGGCGAACCATTGCCTGAAACACCAGTGCAGCCCATATTTCCGAAACACGGTTATTTTGGCAACAGAAAAGAAAAAGCGTGAGGTAATTCAGGTTTTTAGGATGGTTTCTGGGAAAGAAGGCGATTACGTTAGCGCCCCTTCCGTAGCCTTTTCCCGCCGGGATATAGATATTTTAAGAAGAGACAAAAGACGCGTGAGGATCACCAGCGCGTGTCTGTTAGATGCAAGGAGGGGGGGGGGGGGGGGGATTTATCCCGGGCTTAGATAAGTTGTTTATTTTTTCATATTTTCATTGTCATGGTTTCATTCCTTAGTTGTTCTTGCTGTTACAGTGCACTGTTATGATTCACGCCGCGTGTTTCCATTTTCCTATTCTAAGAAATAAAACTTCAGTTGGAAGATTGCGCTGTTTGTCCAGTTCCTTTGTCCAACTGAGCAGCGCAGCATTTACGAGAATATGTTCCCAGCACTTCTTAGCTTGTTAAATTAGCCAATATAAAGGGGTGTCCAGCTTATCGCCGCAGTCGCTAATGCGCATGCGCGCCAGAACGAATAAAAGGCGTGTACTGCAACCTGCTCATCTCGATCAGCCACGCATGTGGCAATAAACGTCGCTTCTGGAAACTTGCATTCGCATGAACCACGCAACACAACAGAAATTCTGCTTGATCCTTTCGTTCTAAGGAGCGCACTGCCGTTCCCCGAACAACGGCAGCAACGGAGGTGCGTCACTCAATAATAAAACACCACGTTACGCTTTTTTCGAGCATAAAGCGCAGTACAGAAACTGAAATGAAATATTAATAAAATAGTTTTATGAATTAAAATAACACATGGTGGCGTCCGTTTCGCCATCTTTGCGACGTTGAATAAGTCGACTTGAAAACTCTGCGCGGCGGAAATCTGTAAAAAAGAGTTTAAAGCCTGTTAAAAGGCGATTGTTGCTGAGAGTTGTCTCTGAACGCACTCACTGAATACAGGAGTTGATTACGGGGAAGGTAATTGTAACCGCTGTCATACCGTAACATCCTGTCTGCGTTCGCGGCTTGATTTGGTGCTGATAAGAACAAAAAAAAAACGGTATTATGCAACCTAAAGGGGAACATGCCCCAGGAAATATGGCTGTATTTTATTTGATTGTTGGGAATTTAAAAATACAAACTGTACCTACAGGACTCGAACACATGGCTAACAATCATGTACGTGGTGCGAATCCATTGCGCCACAGGAGCGGTGCTGTCTTTAAATGCGCTCTTATTTGTTTTGGTTCAACGTATTAAAGATGGCGCGACGGACGCAACTGGCATGATCATAGGTTTACTGCAAGCAAATTTAATCATGCAAATTATTTTATTGCGTATGCATTTTAGTTTATGCACTTCATTGTGTGCGCAAAAAAAAAGAAAACATGGCTTCATTGACTTCCTCTTCGTTGTGTTTTATTTTTGAGTGACGCCACCCGGAATTTTTTTTTTATTTATTTATAGAGAGGGAAAGGCGCAGTATCTGTCACATTTGCTATATGGACACCTGAACCGCGGCGTAAGGGAAGGGAGGATGGCGGGAATGAAGGTGGAAAGAGAGAAAGGGGGAGCCGTTGTTGAGGGCTACGGAGTAATTTCGACCACCTGGGGATCTTTACCGTGCGCTGACAACACACAGCACACGGACGCCACTTCGTTTCGCCTCCATCGAAACGCAGCCGCCGTGGTCGGGTTCGAACCCGGGAGCTCCCGACTGTAGTCGGGCGTCTTACCACTGCACCACCCCGGCGGGGCATACAGTATTCAGGGAATGGCAATACGCGTCTAAAGATGTCCTGATCCTATTAGCGATTAAATAGTAAATACCTTGTACGTAACGGATCGCAAGCCGATTGGTCTGTAAGTCCTAGCGTCCCTTTTCTTCTTCCATGATTCCGGTACTTTCGATGTCGTTAGGCATACGTTTACAGGGTGGCCAGTTTTTCTAGTATAGTATCCCCTCCGTCCATCAACAAATCTACCCGGTCCTCCCCAGCCGCTTTCCCACTTTTCATAGCTTCTAAGGCTTTCTTAACTTCGTCCTTCATTACTGGCGTCTGATTGTATACAGCCAATTTCATATTTGTCTTATTTTGGCTACAGTAGAGGACCCTATAGAACTCCTCGGCCACCTTGATTACCTTGTCTACGTTAGTAATAACATTGTCCGTCTTGTCCTTCATTAGCCCGACAACGCATATTATTGTCCTTCTGTGCATACATGTGATTTAATCTCCTCTTTACCGCTTGCAGACTACGAGCGTTCTTAGAGCATGCTCAATTTTCCACATGTCCGACACCATGCGCTTATTGATTATCTTTGACAATCCGGTCTGGTGGCCTTTATTAATGACATTTTTTTCTTCTTGGATAGTTTACCGGATCATCTCCCACAATTTCACTGTGCTTTCTTTCTTTCCCCAATTCTACATCTTCGTTCAAGCTTCCTCTGGGCGAAGGTTGGCACTGAATATCTGTTCTGCAGCAATTCTTCTTCCCATTGCCGCTAATTCTTTGGTGGACTTGTTCTCCCGTTCGCTCTTCAAATCCAGATTAATTCGAGACCTTACCTGCACAGTTCCACAGTGAGAACAGAGTTTAAATCAATTTCATGCGTAGTCTCCCCATTAGGGCTTTTCCACGTCTGTTTCTTCTGTTTTCTGTAGAAAGTATTTATAATTCGAAGGTTATTTCGTTCAGCTAGCTCGACTAATACCTCGCCCCTACTATTCCTTAACTCAATGTCATAGTCGCCAGCCTACTTTTTTTCTACCTTGGCATCCAAGTTACACATTAGTGCATCTTTACTTTCCCCTTTGCCAATTCTACATCTTCGTTGAAGCTTTCGATTGCCTGGTCACCATGACTACATGTAGGCGCGTATACTACCTTCAGTATATGCCGCTTATTAAGGTTAATTACGATGCCTTCCACCCTCTCATTTATGCGGTAGAATTAATCTATATTACCTTATTATAATTATCCTTATTAACAAGAAAACTCTAGTTCTCGTCTCTCCTGTACCCTCGATAACACAGTCCGTCTTTGAGTATACAGTATATGCCTCACTATATGATATCCCATTTCATACCATCTGGTTTTTCTAACGGCCTTAATGAACTAGCATACGTAGCTAGCATTAAACTTTGCCAAGGTCAGGCTCCAAGGGCCAGAAATTCTTAACACCCCCCACTGCGTCGCAGGTCCGACCAGCGCCGTGATCAGTCGCTCCGCAGCTGCTGATGACTGAGGGGTTTTGTAGGACTAATCATGGGAGATGGTGGCCAATCATTGGGGGGCCAACTCCTGTTCTGGTGAGGGAGTGCGTTGCCGAAGGTGTTCACCCGCCTCAGGTCACAATTGCATCGACACGCGGATTTTTGTTATCCAGTGGAGAATTGCACGGCACCGGGATCTTGCATGCGAGGCGGGTGTTGTACCTGTGCGCCACCGCTAGGCCAATATGTACCAAACATTAAAAAAATTTCCGGGTTAGTTTACATGTTTAGCGCGAAACTGCAAGCGGTAGCAGCGCCGCGGACCAAAAGTGTTTGGTGTGCCTTGCTTATTCTTCAGGGACACAGCTGGCGAACTGGTGCGGACGCTGCTGGCCTACGGCTACGTCCTCGAGCCACCCACGGCCGAAAGCCTCGAAGGTAACTCACTGTGCGACGTTCATTGGACACGGCGCAAATCATTACGTGAACGATACAAAATAAAATTTCAGTACAAACGCAGTTATGGCTAGATGAGAGCGAATTTGAACATTCCACCAAGTGCACAAAGAAAAAACTGGCTGCGGCTCACCTCGGCTAAGCCCGGTTACTCAAACGAAAAATTCGTTATGCTTGGTTATGCTAAGCCATATAGATAATCTGATTTACAGAGCGGAAGAACACAGTTTGCTGTATTTTAACTCCTCCGTGGTTTACTGCGAACCTCCAGGACACCCCAGCTGAGTCTAGACGACACGAAAGGGGAAAGAAATGGTAGGATGGAACTTGAAGGCGGGTGATATATACAGTTGCGAATAAATTCTGCTAGGTGCATGAAAAACAAGAAGCAGGTGTGCGGCTCCGCACCTCAGTAGTGTAGGTCAAATTCCGGGCTCCGGTGACCTTGGCTCTACGAGGCCAGTAGAGCTTCTGCTATAAAACAAAACTAAAAGCGATGTTTTCTCTTCCTATTCAGTCCCAACATAATCAGCCTTTCTTTTTTGTTCGATTACATAATAGGACACAAGTTCTCCACAAATATTCCGATCTGTTTTCTTTCATTTGAATAGCTGTCATTTGAATAGCCTTTCATAGGTCATTTTTCCTTCTTCAGACCTCTTTCCGTGCACGAAGCTGTTAAATGTTGCCAAGTTATTGATCGTTTTTTTTTATGTAAATGAAGGTTAGCCGAGCGTTTGCGGGAGTACCTCTGTTATGAATAGCAAATCGAAAAACTATATAACTTAGCATACTATTAATGTAGTATGCGATAATCATCAGTAGTTCTCTTCAAAGCTTTTAAACAGTGGGAAATAAACGGCTTTTGAAGCTGGTCTTAAAATGAACGGATGATGCAGCATTAAGCGACAGAGGAGCTTGAAAGGTTCTGATAAGTGGAGAAATCGATGTAGGGCTTTTCTAACTGCTGTTCATGCGCGTGGAAGCAAATACTTTGAAGATCTTTCTGGTGGTTTTGTACAGCCTTAGAAAAAATACCTAATGCTGACAAACGTACGTTGAAGTGTGTCGCTCTTCGTTTGCAGGTATTCAGAGTAAAGTGTCATCCGTGAAGTACGACCAGCGGACCTACCGCGCCGAGATAACCTACTCCGTCAGCGAGGGAAAGTGGTACGTTCCTGCTCAACAGTGTTATCCCTATAACAATACGCCAAGGTAGGGAATTGAAAACTCTGCTCTAAAATATCTTGCAGAAGCGCGGTGTTGCGCAGATGTCTTTCCTTCTCTTGCCTGGCTTCGTGTATTTGACTGGGACGAGACGGACATTTGTCATCCGTTAGATGTGTGCTTTTATTGATTGGCTGCAAGGCCAAACTGCGGGACTTGCCTCGGCAACGCGTTTCTATGAAGCTGTTGCTATGTGCAGCTGTCGACCACAAGAAAGGCAAAGTTTTATTCCGTGTAGTGCTTTCGCATTGAAACATTTTGATTCCCGGGAATTCATCTCGGTCTGCCATACCGTGATAGTGCTGTCGACAACCAACCAACATCAAGCGTTAAGTTGAAACGTGGCAGTCAAGTGTAGAAGAAGAGACGGATTATGTTTAAAAAAGAAAGACATGCCGAAGAGCAGAGGACCGGGGTAGCGCCCGGCCTAACTTCTGCGTGTGGCTTTGACACTACTTACCTCGTCCAAGTGCTAACAAGAGGCCTGAGGAGAACGTGTTGCACGTTTCGCAAGCACGTCAGAAAACCTCAAGAAAGTTCACACCAGTGTCCTTGGCAAGATGGTCGATAGTACTATCAAAGAATGCATGGCGGAGCTGCGCAACCTGTTGTGCCGGAGTGGTAGAAGAATATCACTCACTTTCGACGTGGTGGCCGCTGTGTCAGAGAAGTAACCTGGCATCATGCGATATACTTCAAGGCAACGCATGGTCATGCCCGGTAGTCACGAATTTCACGCCCTTTTGGCCAAAAATGCTGTCGCCATAAGGACGAGACGGAAATAGTATACCTCGGTGCACTCTCTCCACGAAGCAGCTCAGTCGGGAAAATTATGTGCCGCCGGTATGCGACAGCTGCTGGAACTTCATGTCGCTGAGACGACAGATGACGCCTGCGAGTTCTAAATCGGGTGTGCAGCTTTGGGCCAAAAGCCAGAGGTACGTTCGAGGTTAGAAATAAATCTGAGACGATTAGCACTGGGTGCCAACGTCGAGCCAAACGAGTCGATATATAGGCTGGGAACCTTTTGATGCACGGGAAGCTGATAGTAAAATATTATTAGAAAAACCTCCTGAGAAAAATGGAATTGGAAAGCTTAAGTACTTAATTACCTGCATCTAAAAAGCGTTCCCTCAAAGTGGAGGAAAATAACTAGGCAGCTAACCAGCAAGTATGCAGGGTGCAATGACGGAGAAATAAAGAACGAAATAAGAACCAAGTAAAGAATGAACACAGAAAAAAAGAACAGCAAATAAAAACGCTGAAGGTACAAATTGGATACATTCTATGAAAATAATCGTAGTGTGGAAATATATTGAAACTGGAAAAAGCAGATCAGGACGGAATCTTTCTTTGACAACTCGATAGGCATCTTCATCGTGAAGACGTAAAAAAACACGAACAGCGAAACAGACACAGAGCGCTTATTTCCAAATGATGTTTTCATGTAAGAGGTGAAATTTAATACTCTTGAAGTCATGTGCGCATGCTTGCAGAAAAGGCTAAAAAGGGTAGTTGTTGATGACCACTTGATCATACAAAATTGCCAAAGTGAGGTTGTTTTTCTCAGGCAAAGTGAATGTGAGAATCTTAGTGCTTTCTCGGTCAATATAAAAATCACTATTCTTTGCCCCAAAATGATTTGCTGGAGTGTAAAGATTTATTGATTGAAACACGTAGCCCTGTAATGCACAACAAACTCTCCCAGAGCGACAGCATCGTTGTCGAGAGATGCCAGTTGGAAATTGGAATGTCAGAATACAGTCCCATACTTATGGGGCAGCGGTCACGGCAGATCAATTTGTCGGGGTCAAGTAATGTTTGCCTCAAAGACGAGGTTAACTAATATACGTGCGCAACAAAGACGAGACAAAGAGCTGACAACTCATTTAATCAAAGAGCATATATATGTACACACACTTCTTGTACCCACATGCGCATAGACAAAATTTATAAAAATATATATCGGCACACTCGCAGATTATGACTTACCGGTATCGCTCAAGAGGAAAGTATACAACAGTCGCTTCTTGCCTGTACTCACCTATGGGGCTTAAACATGGAGACTAACCAAGAGAGTTCTACTTAAGCTGAGGACAAGGCAGAGGGCTATGGAACGAAAAATGGTAGGGGTAACATTAAGAGACAGGAAGCGTGCAGAGTGGGTCAGAGAAAAAACTCACGTTACCGACATTCTAGTGGAAATTAAGAAGAAGAAATGGACATGGGTAGGACATGTAGTGCGAAGAGAGGATAACCGATGGTCGCTGATGGTAACAAACTGGATTCCAAGGGAAGGAAAGCGTAGCACGGGGCGGCAGAAAGTTAGGTGGGCGGATGAGAATAAGAAGTTCGCAGGGGTCAAGTGGATGCAGCTAGCACAGAACCGGGTTAAGTGGAGAAATATGGGAGAGGCCTTCGCCCTGCAGTGGGTATAGTCAGGCTGATGATGATGATATCAGCACATGTAAAACTCGTTGTCGTTGTAAAAGTCGTTGTCTACTTCTCGTCTTTGTTGCGCACGTATATTACTGTCCATCATGGTTCACCAACTCGCCCAATCAGCCGTTCTTGTACAGTTAATTCCTCCGGCATAGAGGGAATGGGCGTTCAATGCCTCAGCGCGTTCCATTGCGGATGTGGTCCTTGCGCCTTTAAAGTTCGATGGTTCCAAAGGGCAGGTTTTGGTAACCGCTATGGTTGATATTTTGCATGCTGCTGTTGGCCCACTTCAATGCCTGCGTCTGCAGGCACCCAAGAAATCGTCGTTTTAATGTTTAGCTTGAGATTGAGGTCGTCAAGTGTCTCTAATAAATCACCGTAATTTTAGGGTACGTTGACGGACTCGAGGTCACTCGTCTGCACACTTCATAAGCGCGAGGCGAGTCCGTCTGTGCCTGGAATGATATTTTGGAAAGGTTTGTGGGACCCACTGCACTGCTTTTAAAAGTGTCATCGACGATGATCAATGTGGATGTATTCACCACATGATGGGTGACCCGTTCGAATACTTGGCAAAATCGTTGGCATTGGTTGTGGGAAGTATTTTCTCTGCCATATATCAGTACGTATTATTGTGGTTGGTTTGTTCGCTACGCTGCGGCGCCTAAGCGAAACGCTTGCGTCGCTCCGAGTTGCCATATTTCTTGGCAATGGCCTGTCATCTGTCAGCGAAATTGGCACATATTCATTTGAAGGACGAGCTTATTTGTTTCGAGCAATATGAAGTTCCTCTAGGATGCACCGGCCAGCTGGGGCCTTTTGGCGAGATTTGGCAATCTCCGCGAGCAGGGTCTTTGAGGGGTGTGTATTTCGGCATATCAATGCGGATGGCTTCTCAGTGGAGCTTTTCAGACTTCCATCTTGTGATGATGCGGGAGTTAAGAAAGGCTCTCCTTTGTATACCACCTGAGGCCGATTACTCTGCTAATGAGGTGTAGGAGTGTTTGCATTGTGACCTCACTTTAGTGGCCCATGTTGTACCCTGTCCGTCTTGGCCTAGAATTCATACGGTAGATGCATTGAGACCTCCGGTGTAATTTCTTTTCAGAACTCACTGGGTGCGAATGTTGGGGGCTTTTTAGAGCTTTTAAGTACGTATCTTACTTCTACAATTTGTTAGGTGGGCCGATCACTTGCTTTTGCAGAAACAACGACTTTATGTAGGGTCGGAAGTTGCTACCCCTTTAAGTGATCTTTCTTTATCTGAATATGACAAAGGCCTCTTTGCATGTCTTAAAAACGTAGGGATGTTAAACGTTTTTTTGGTTTAGTGATGATAATTTTTATCTTTAGGCACATCTGTGACCCACCTCAATGAGGCCGTCAAAAGTATTTTAGATCGTTTTTCGCATTGCTTATTTCCACCTGTTGCCGCACATGAGCTCCCTGATAAAGTAGCATGCGCTTTTGCGATATCAGGTTAAAGGACAATAGGTAACTAATTTTGGGGCTCGTTTTTTATCATTTGTAATGATGCCTGGGACATTACTGTACACGGATCACCACGTCACATTCGCCTACGACCGCTGAATAATTTATAATCGAGTTCCTTTTCTCACCTGTGTCAGTTTTGGTTTCAACAGCCGAGCAATGGCTGTGACGTCACAGTCAAGTCTAGGGCCTCGCGAGGGGTGAAAATACAGTTTGATACGTGGCAAGGCAATCATTTCTGGGTCATTTTAATTCACTATATATACAATGATGAAGCCAGTCTGCCTCCAGAACCGTAATCATTACAAGTGAAAAATGGGTGATTATATCGCAGATTTTTTTTTCATGCTGCGCATCAAGACACGATTGTGACGTCATGGCCTTATCTCGGATATCGAAACAGAAACTGGTGAGAAAAGAAAATTTCATTATAAATTATTTAGCTGTCGCAAGCGAAAACTGCGTGCGGGTCGATATACAGGAATGGCTTACGCATCAATAAGGAGAAGAAAAATGCTACCAAAATTTGGCGTCTCTAGTCCTTTGACGTCGTTATATCATTCTTGCTAGATTTATTATCCCAGGAAGGAAGAAATGCCTTTACCTTTCAGTTCTGCGCTCTCCCTAACCATATAAAGTAGCATATGCCGTTCAGGTTAAAACTGTATAACTGTATGAAAATGTCATGCCCGCATGCTTTTGAACAAAGCACCTTCCTGCAGTCAAAAAAGTTGCAAAATGCTGGTTACTAAATGCGCATGGTTGTTTCAGTGGTGGAAGGACTTGTTAAAAAGAACAAAAAGAAAACTAAGTCAAAGCAAGAGCCGGAAAAGACATAAGAAAATGTGGAGTAACTCCCTATAAGCATATGTTTTTACAAACTTTTAGAACATTAGTAACCATCACCATCGAAGGCCTCTCCCATACTCCTCCAATTAACCAGGTCCAGTTCTTGCTGCATCCACTTGACCCCTACGAACTTCTTAACCTCATCCACCCACTAAACTTTCTGCCGCCCCCTGCTACGCTTTCTTTCCCTTGGAATCCAGTTTGTTACCTTAAGCGAACATCGGTTATCCTCTCTTCGCACTACAATTCCTGCCAATGCCCATTTATTCTTCTTGATTTCCATCAGAATGTCAGAAACGAGTTATTTCTCTGCACGCTTCCTATCTCGTCACGTTACCACTAACAGTTTTCGTTCCATAGCCCTCTGTGCATGCTGCATGCACAGAGGGCTGCAATGCTGCAATGAACGACCTCAGACTCTGCGCACTGGCGTGTGGTTGGCAACGCATTACGTCTGCGGAATGTGCCCACTCGTTTCACTTACATTAATTGTTCAAATAAAGTTCTCATAAATGCACACCGCTGAGCTAATGATTTGCCTGCGTAGAAGTCTTGTGGGTGAAATCATATTTTCTAGCGCTTCTTTAACACACAAGGGACATTAGAGGAAGGATCGAGGAACACATAAGAACAGAACAGACGCTAGTGTCTAATGTCCTTCGTCTAATGTCCCTTGTGTGTTAAAGAAGCGCTAGAAAATATGATTTCAAATGCTTTGTAACTCGGCCAAGTTTCCGCCTTATTAAGCCTTGTAGGCTCAGAGCAGACATCCCACATCGCTCCAGAGCTCACAGAGATTAATAGGGTGGGTTGCTTCATACAAGGCTGGTATTTAAAATGATTATTGCATACTATTATTTCTCAGGTTAATTACGATGGGAGCACTTGGGGCTGGGGTAGCCCCTGCAGCGTCCAAATCGGCTCCTGGGGAGAAATTGTGGGAAAGTCCTAAATGGGTCCGCCCCTTTAGCGCTCGCATTGGTCCTACGTAGTTATTGGATGCGCTAACGAAGAAGAAAAAAATTGGCTGGTGGTTAACTCTGGTTAACCAAATCGTGTCGCGAAACCAACTTGCTTGGCTACGCTTAGGATTCGCTTGTGGTTAGGCGTTGATATACTGCCGTTGACTTGGCTAATCTCTATAGTTTATGCGTGAAGACACATAGTTAATCTTGGCTGAAACTTTATTTACACCAGTG
This sequence comes from Amblyomma maculatum, assembly GCF_055883805.1. Taxonomy (NCBI): domain Eukaryota; kingdom Metazoa; phylum Arthropoda; class Arachnida; order Ixodida; family Ixodidae; genus Amblyomma; species Amblyomma maculatum. The sequence goes on from NC_139354.1 coordinate 162,655,379, forward strand.
AGTACGTTTCGATGGTCAGTGAGATTTTGTTTCCAACCTAGCAGTTTGGTACGCTCTCTTCTTGTTTCGTTCCGACGCCCAAGTCTGGCTTCTTTCAGTCTAGCCTCTCGCTACGCTGAACCACGGCCGGCCTCGAGGAGAAGCGCTCTCTCCCTCGAGACCAGCCGTGGCTGAACACTACGACCCCTCCACTTATCTACCGCACATGCGCACAACTGGCGAAGCGAGCGGCTCCGGCTGTTCAAGCAACGGTTCAAGGTCGCGCCGTGTGAAGAGCGGACACTCCCATAGGGCCCAGCGGCCCATTTAACTGTAGTGCACCAAGCGGCCGGCGGCAACTACTTCCGGTGTTGCTGAAAGGCGCGCGATTTGAATGCTAGCATGCGCTGCGCCCAACGGAGGCGCATGTGCTTCGTGTGGGCTCCGCGTTTCGAGCACCTGCTACAAGGGACAACACCAGGATACGTCGACTGCGACACACGGACAAGAACCGTGAGTGTACAAGGCACATTTCAAGACCTTTTTTACGCAAATCGGAGCTCGGTCTCCCGAGCTCCGACTGTCTAAATCCAGCGTCGCTCTGGCGCCCTTGCTTACCCGAACGCCAGGCCTAGTGCGGCGCGAACGCCACGGCGGCAGTCATGGAATACGCCGTAGTTGGGACGAACGCTTCTCCAGCCGAATTCGAAACACCAGACTGGAAGACAATTGTTTCTTACCGTACCAAGAACCCCAAAGCTGAGTCATTAACACCTCAGAGGAAAAATGAGCAGTCCGAGAAACCGAAGGCGAAACCTCTCCCTCCGCTACATCCGAAGAAACCGCTACCCCGACTCCCGGAGAAGGACTATAAAATCATCTACAGACCAACGGGTGGCGTAGACATCACGCGCTACACCGAGAAATCTATCAGACAAGCGATCGCAACAGCGAGCGGCGTCACCGCGTCCGCGGCCGAAAACGACCAATCTAGAACCAACTCTGCAAAAAATGTGATCACCATATCGACGCCGGTGCAGGCAAACGCACTACGCTACGTCGCAGTCAAGCAAATCAAAATAGAAGGCAAAGACATTGTTATGACGTCGTACATCGCCCCTCCGGACAGGGCCCTGCAAGGCATTATCTATAGGGCTTACGATGGCGAAACGCACCAAGAAATGATGACCGAATTCCGAAAAAGAAACCCGGACATCGTTCAAGCACGCACCATGGGAAGAACATCAAAGTCCCTCCTGCTTCACTTCGACGCGGACGAACTCCCAGATAGCATCGTCTACTTCGGAGTCCTGTACCCAGTTTACCCCTTCATTCCTAAAGTAGAGGCGTGCACAAACTGCAGAAGAGTCGGTCACAGAAGAGACGTATGTCCGGAGCCACCGCAACAACGGTGCCCGTACTGCGGAAACCAACACCTGAAAGAAGTCTGCGACCCGGTCTGAATTATCTGCGGAGGAGGGCACCGCACAGGCGATAACAGCTGCAAGAAGCGATTTCAACGACACCAAAAGAAAATGTCGGAGCACCAATCAAGACCCAAATCACGGACATGTGACGACCCAACATCTACCGAAAGGAAGGACCGCTCGAGCTCCTTCCCGTCCTTGGACAGCGGACGCAGCAGCAGCCGTAGCGGACGGAGCAGCAGCGGCGGACGAAACGGAAGCAGCAGCAATGGAGGAGGCGCCAGCACTAGCAGCCGGACTCAGAGCCCCGGGCCGAAACAGGTGAGCTGGGCAGGAGTGGCCTCTCATGGGAAGGGGATGGAGCTGCAGACATTACAGTCTAAACTAGATCAGGCACTCCATCACATTCAAATTCTCACGGATAGAATCAAACACTTGGAGGAGGAAAATAGTAAACTGAAAGCACCCGCCATATCTAAGGACCCACCTCCGAAACCACTCCCATTGCCGGAAGTCACAGAAATGGAAACTACTGTGACCGCCTCAGTCGAAACCCCAGTAAGCGTAGTTAGCAAGGAAGAAACACCTCGCAAAAAACGAGCAGTAGCAGCTGACGTAAGAAATACCTCAGTGGAGGATAGAGTCCCAAAACTCGAACAAAAAGTGGAGGAGCACAGCCAGAAACTCGATAGTCTAACCCAAAGAGTTGATAATTTAACACAAAGACTCGAACAACACATACAGGATGTAAATCACAAATTCGGAGTAATTGACACCGTTTTACAGGAAATTTTACACCGGCTTCCCCCTTTAGCTCAAGGGGCGCTAATCGATCTATCCCAGCAAAATGGCCAATCCTAAAACCGTAACAATTTGGCAGTGGAACTGCAGGTCTATGCGCAACAAAAAAACAGATCTGCAGTTACACATTCAATCGCAATCCGAAAAACCTGACGTTATAGCGATTCAAGAACCCAGAATGTCTCGACTAAAACTGCCAGGGTACCGGGCGGTTCTGCCATGTCACATCAAAGAAAAGCCTTTAACCACTGCGTTGGTACATAGAAATCTTACCGTGGTTAACCACGAGATTGAAAACGTAGAGCTCGATTGTATATTAATTGAAATTCTGCCTAGCAGAAGAAACTCCTCTTCTCTGTTCGTACTAAACGCATACAGCCACCCCAGGGCACCGGCTGGACCAGCGAAAGCCGCTATACTCAAAACCCTCCAAATCGCAGGCCAAAACCCAACCCTAATTGTGGGCGACTTCAACGCTCAACACGTGCAATGGGGACACGCAACCATGTCCAGGAAAGGAACGGCCCTAATGGATTTTATCCAGCAAAGAGGGCTCACCCAATACACGGACCCCATGCAACCTACTAGGATAGGAAACAGCGTGACCAGGGACACGTGCCCGGACCTAACGATAGGCAAAAATCTTGATGGACAGTAATGTATATTGCGCAAAAAGACGAGACAACAGTTCATTTCTTGTACATGGGCTTCTATTTTGTGTCGAAACATCGATTTGTCTTCTGCGCCGTCGTTGTCCACTTCTCCTCTTTGTCTCGTCTTTTTGCGCAATATACATTACTGTCCATCATGGTTCACCAACTCGCCCAATCAGCCGTTCTTCTACAGTTCATTTCTTGTACATGGGCTTCTATTTTGTGTCGAAACATCGATTTGTCTTCTGCGCCGTCGTTGTCCACTTCTCCTCTTTGTCTCGTCTTTTTGCGCAATATACATTACTGTCCATCATGGTTCACCAACTCGCCCAATCAGCCGTTCTTCTACAGTTCATTTCTTGTACATGGGCTTCTATTTTGTGTCGAAACATCGATTTGTCTTCTGCGCCGTCGTTGTCCACTTCTCCTCTTTGTCTCGTCTTTTTGCGCAATATACATTACTGTCCATCATGGTTCACCAACTCGCCCAATCAGCCGTTCTTCTACAGTTCATTTCTTGTACATGGGCTTCTATTTTGTGTCGAAACATCGATTTGTCTTCTGCGCCGTCGTTGTCCACTTCTCCTCTTTGTCTCGTCTTTTTGCGCAATATACATTACTGTCCATCATGGTTCACCAACTCGCCCAATCAGCCGTTCTTTTACAGTTCATTTCTTGTACATGGGCTTCTATTTTGTGTCGAAACATCGATTTGTCTTCTGCGCCGTCGTTGTCCACTTCTCCTCTTTGTCTCGTCTTTTTGCGCAATATACATTACTGTCCATCATGGTTCACCAACTCGCCCAATCAGCCGTTCTTCTATAGGCAAAAATCTCCCAGACCTAAGCTGGAGCAACACCAGACAAAATCTGGGAAGTGACCATTATATCATAATGTCTAAAATCACCATTGCCAATCTCAAACCCCAACCCAGAAAAAACTAAATCACCGACTGGGAGAAACTTAGGACTATCCGCGACCAAAACAACGAACCAATCATAGACTTAGAACACTGGACACAGACCCTCCTATCGGATGTGGGAAAGGCCACTAAGGAACTAGTACATGACTTAGGCGTAAATACGGTTGACAGCCGACTTACGCACATGTGGGAGGCAAGGCAGAGCCTAGAAAAAAGATGGCTTAAGCAAAAATATAACAAAAAGCTTAGAAACAGGATCGTCACACTCACGAAAGAAATTCAACACCACACCGCAGAACTAGCGAGACAGCAGTGGAGCCATATTTGTGAAAATGTGAATGGCAATCTAGGCACGAGGCAGACGTGGAATCTTCTGCGGCATCTCCTTGATCCGGAATCCAACAAAGCTACCACTCAAAAGGAAATCACCAAAATTTTAAACATAGACCCAGGCACGGATCAAGATATTATAGACACGCTACAGCAGAAATACTTCTGCACAACCCGTGAGACGAAGTCCCTGCCCAATTATAAAGGAGAGCCTAACTCCATCCTGGATGCTGACATAACAATGGCGGAAATAAGAGCAGCCCTCTTTAAGGTACGTACAACATCCGCCCCAGGAGAGGACGGCATTAACAATAAGACACTCAGAAATCTAGACGACGCTTCTATCACAGCCCTCGCGGACTTTGCGAACGAGTGTTGGAGGGAGGGAAAACTTCCAGCGTCTTGGAAACATGCCATCGTTAAATTCATCCCAAAACCTGGCAAAAAGCTCGCGCTCGAAAACCTCAGACCTATTTGGCTTACTTCTTGCATAGGAAAACTGATAGAGCACGTCATACTAGACAGACTCCAGTCCCACATGCAAAAAGAGAATTTATATCCAAACACTATAGTCGGCTTTAGACCACATTTATCAACACAGGATACGATGCTAAGACTAGCAAACGAAGTCCTATCTCATGAGCAAGAAAGGAGTACCAGGGCAATCCTAGCCCTAGATTTAACCAAAGCCTTTGATAACGTTAAACACAAAGCAATCCTAGAATCTCTTTCAATGCTGAATGTAGGCGCAAGAACGTTTAACTACATCAAAGACTTTCTCTCCGATAGGACGGCTAAAATTCAGATTGGCACTATCAAATCCGACACCTTCACTTTAGGAGATAGAGGAACTCCGCAAGGATCGGTCCTCTCCCCCTTTTTATTCAACATAACCCTAATCAAAATGGCACACGAACTCGCAAGAATCCCAGATCTAGAACACTCTTTGTACGCGGACGATATCACCCTTTGGACCACCAAGGGGAGTATTGGCACGATACAAGATACGCTACAACAAGCGGTAGACGTAGTCGTAGAGGAGGCGCAAGCCGCGGGACTCGCGTGTTCCCTCCAGAAATCTGAGTTACTCATTCTACACCCAAAGCGTCAAAGAAAGAATAAAGCGCCTGCGATAAAAATCTACGCGGAAGGTGCAGCCATCCAAGAAGTGGAAACACTAAGAATCTTGGGAATGCTCATACAGTCAAACCAAAAAAAACGACACACTAATTAAGAAACTGAAAAACACCGTCAACCAAATTTCCCTCCTCCTCAGACGAATCGCGAATAGGCGTGGAGGAGTTAAAGAAGCTGAGACCAGGAAACTAGTAGAAGCCTTCGTTCTTAGCAGAGTTATCTACTCTACACCATACGTCACCCTCACAGTTAGAGAAAGAGACGACCTGGATTCACTAATTAGGCAGTCCTATAAAATTGCGCTAAACCTCCCTCGTCATACCCCAAATGAAACACTACTAAAGTTAGGAATTCATAACACCTTAGCGGAAATGGTGGAAGCACACCTCACCGCACAGTACGAACGACTGTCAAGCACTGAAACGGGACGTTTCATCCTATAAAAAGCAGGAAAACAATATGAAGGGACCCGGGCCCACACTTTGCCGATTCCAAGACACGTGCACGAGCAATTAATAGTCCGTCCTCTGCCTAAAAACATGCATCCAGAATATGATACGGACAGAAGGAGGGCTAGAGCACAAAAATTACACGAAAGATTTTCAGTACAGAAAGACACGGCGCACGTGGACGTGGCAGAACATGCGGACAGAGATGCCTTTTCCCTGGCAGTTGTCGATCATCGAGGTTCTCCCCTAGCATCGGCGACAATCAATAAAACAAAATTTCCGGAGGAAGCCGAAGAGGCTGCCATAGCTTTAGCCATTACCTCCACCACTGCCAAATACATCCTTAGCGACTCTAAAACCGCAATTCGAAATTTTGCAAAAGGAAGGGCCCACTCCGCAGCCATCAAAATCTTACAAAAAATATCCCATACCCGCCTTATCACATTGATCTGGGTCCCTGCCCATTCGGACCATCCTGGGAACGAGGCAGCGCACCAATTTGCCCGAGTATTCGTAGTTAACCGGGAGGTGCGCTGCCCTGAGCTCAGGTCGGCTAGGGAGCGGATGACAACCTACAAAGAAATTACTACCCACTTCAAGAAAGAAAGACAAATCTTCCCAGAACCACATCGATCTCTAAGTAAAACACAACAAGTCACCTGGCGCCAGCTTCAAACAGACACTTTCTTTAATCCGTACATGTACTCCATATGGTTCCCAGAGCAGTTCAGCCCTGTCTGTTCTCTCTGTGGACATCAAAAGGCAGACACACCACACATCCTATACTCATGTAATCAAGACAAGCCATCACAGAGTCTGCAGCTCTCTACCCAATCTCAGTGGGGGGCCGCGCTGCTCAGCTCCGACCCGGAGGTTCAACTCCGAGTCACGGAGCGAGCCGAAGAGGTCGCCGAACGACATCGTCGGTCGGCCACCTGGCGTCCGGCCTAGAAGAGGAGCCCCCCGCGGGGACGGGAACGCCAACCCACCCCGCGCCTACGACCTCTTCTTTAATAAAGTTTACCTCCTCCTCCTTCCTTGACCTTTTGGCGCATTATTTTGGTTTTACACGGTCTACTAGTGTTTCTATTTATGTTCAGCATGCATAACAACATGAAAAATAGATTCCCAGTTCTCTAAATTGGCCATCAACGCAGCTGCGCCACAGCCTTTGCAAAACAGTATTGCAGAAAAGACGCCAAGTGCTTTGTGAAATGAACATTTATTTTGCTGCATATAAAACACACGAGAGACGCAACAGATGTAGACGGATGCATTGACAAAACTTGGCACACATTAGGCGATGTGAAAAATACAGAAAAATAAAAATACACAAGGCGAGAAAGAGCACTTAGGTATAGACAAAAAATAGCATTACGTTGATTTCCAAATTATGGCAAATGATATGTAACAAAACAGACATTATACATAAACTACACAGCCCCAGTCGCGGCTACCTTAGCAAGGGTAACTTGTATTGTTCAGGGCAGAGAGAAGTACTGACGCTTGGGGGAAGGCCACACCGTTCACTCGTCGCATCTGCCGTGTTTTGGCTGCAGTCCGTGGGTCCATTCAGTGCTGTTGGAAAAGGAATGAACATGATGCAGAAGGTTGCAATGAAATGTAAGGCCACTGCACCGCGCACACAACTGCATGTGGGTGCGTACTGAAGACTTAGTTATGGTCCAGAACAGAAAAGCTGTAATTCGTAAAATTGATACAAAAGCTACTCTTGCAACGTAAAAGTCACGAAATGCAGGCTAACCGAACCTATCTGAAAATGCATTTCTACAGTGAGTGAAATAACAGCCACTAAACTAACAATATTCCTCAAGGGCACTGAACAGCTGAAGCAATGAAGCTTGCTGCATAATAAAACATTTTTCACTTTAACGTTGTCCCGTTGAATGCAACGCGACACCACGCAAAACCGCGCCCGGCGGGCACGCCATGTTGGCTTGCCCTTCATACGCGACTTTGTGAAGCGCAGACAACCGTGCGAAGCTAAACTGCCCGAAATGCCTCGCAGTTTGACTAGAATGAAACATTTCACACCTTGCGGTTGCCCTGTTTAAACGCGACACCACGCAAAAGTAGCCGTTCGCAAAATCGCCATGTCACGTCACCGCGGCGGTCAGCACGCCTTGTCATGCCTGTTAGCTTGCCCTTCACGCGCGACTTTGTGAAGCGCAGTCGCCGCCGTACTGAGCTAAACTGCCTGAAATACTGCACAGTTTGACAAGAAAGTCAAGAATGAAACGTTTCTCACTTTACCGTTGCTCTGCTAAACGTGACACTTAGCAAAACTAGCCGTTCGGCAAACTGCGTCAGCATGGCCGCATCGGCCGGCGAACACGCCATTTTGGCGCAACGGCGTGCCTTGGTGCCTTCACATGCCACTTTGTCAAGCGTGACGAGCTAAACTGTTCGAAACGAAGCTGTTTCCCGAGAACACAACATATTACACCTTGCCGTGGTTGGGAACCGCCAGAGTTACGGCGTAACCAAGTGCGCCTAAACAGCCAGTGCGCCTGTTCACGAGCTGCGAAACTTATTGGCACCGGCCGGCATGGTCAGCGTAAACTGCTTGAAATGCAGCGTAGTTAAGCAAAAAACGTTGCTCACCTTGCCGTCGTTCAAAACCTCTGTCGTTCCGCGCAGCAGCCCAAGAGAGGTCTGTGCCGCACAAGCGCGGCGAGGCACGAGCACACAACCGCTCCCTTCGACAACTTCTTGTCGTCTGCTAGTGCTCCGGCGGGCTACCGCTGCAGCGAGTGCCGTCGCGCACGCGTCCGCGCATGCGCACGTTGGTGCCGCCATCCATCAATCGGCGGCAGCGCAAAAAGTCGCGCGTCATTTCCTGGGGCCAGTTTTCACCGAGTGACTATAGTCGCCGTTACGCGACGACTGGCTGGCATGTGCAGCTTTGGCAACAAAAATACTCGTCCCCACCGACTGGGGAACTGCGTGGGTGAGCACATCAAGAAATGCAGGCTGAGCAGCCCACTTATTTGGGCAGCACGCACGCCGCATTGGTCTTTTCGGGGCGTTACATTGGAAGATCACATTCTTGGGTCCCTTGGACCCACTCGGTCGCCGCCATGATCACTGCCCAAATGCGCTCATGGAAACCTGTTTAGAACATTACTAGTATAAAAAATAAATGTGCTCATAAATGCTTCTTATTCTCCGCATGTCATGGGAATGACGTGGCATCCGTGGTTCCAAAGGGCATTCTTCTTTCGCTCTCAAGTCCTGCATGCCCCTTCAGAATTTTAATTCATTGGGCCTTTCTGAACAAGCAGCCCATTGTCATTGATGTCATTTACTATCCTCTTCTGTCCCACACAAAGCTTGAATTTGTCTAGTCTAATTTTGGATGGGCGATTTTGGCCCTCCAGGCATCCATTGGCCCAAGCTTTCCTTTTCTGCTCGGGACTGAGCCAGTGTTTGCCGTAAGCTTATGAACCTTTCCCTGTTCTTTACAAAGGGGGATTAGCTTCTTGACCTGATTTTTGTGGAGGGGCCTCTTTCTCTCTTTCCACTTTCACTCCCACCTTCCTCACTTCCCTTATGTCACGGTTCAGGTGTCCACAGAAACAAGTGCGACAGATACTGCGCCTTTCCCTTCCTCTGACTCAATTATTATTATTATTATTATGTATGCGACTTAGTCGATCTCACTTTCACTAAGAACGCCAGAGACGCCAATTGGAGAAATACTGTGGTTGATTTGGGCAGCTATCATAAGATCCGGAGATCTTCCTCCCAACCTCTGATAGGCCGATATCATTAAAATAGGAATTCAAATGGACAGACTGGGAAGAATTTCGGTCAGTCAGAATGGCGAAGCAAGACTCTATCTCCGATATCGATGAATGGACTCAACGTCGACACCAGAAACGCCACATAGACCATCGACGTCCAAACAGAGGATGGACAGTCGCCTCGCTCATCTAATCGAAGCCAGATGGAAAGGTCAGCGACTGAAACTACGAAGAAAGGTAGCCAAAATGAACAAAAATATCGAGGAGCACTGTCGAATCCTCCCCAAACAGCAGTGGGACGAGACTCGGTCGATGGACACAACGGACAAACGTAGAAGCATCTGTTAAATAATACAAAGTCGCACCAAAGGGACTGCTTCGCCAGACTGCCTTACACCCAAGTCAAGAAACTAGGCGAAGACAGGGGGGCGAAAATACTGTGCCAGAGGTACGGCCCTCTCTCACATAAGGTTCTTACGCGGGGAGGCCCAATGATTTGCTAGATGAAATTTCAGCAGCGAAAAAATTCGTGTGGCCCTGCACGACCTTCACAATAGGTCGGCTCCCGGACCAGATGGTGTCACAAATAAGACTGAGAAACTTGGACGACGACTTCGTCAACAAACCCACGGAATATATAAACGAACGATGAAGGGAGGGCTCCTTACCGAAGCAGTGAAGACCGTGAAGACGGTACTCATCCCAAAAGCCGGCTCCTAGCTTGGAGAATGTGAGGCCAATCTCATTTACTTCATATGCGTGGGCGAATGAAGCATGCATTCCTCAATCGAGTAAACGCCCATCTTGAACTGACTACCCACACACCATAATTGGGTTTCGGCCTCTCGACGCAAGACGCTCCAGCTGAAACATCAGGTCCTGGACGACCAAAGCCATCCTAGGAAGCGCATTCCACAGGGTCGCACATGTGGCTCAAATCTCGCACCTCTGCAAAGGAGCCCATAATTACGTAACAGACTTTCTCAACGACAGAAGGTTTGATGAGCAAACGCTTGGAAGCACCCCGAAAGGAGCGGTCATTTCGCCCATGCTCTTCAACCTTGTAATGATTGGCCTTGCGCAGAAGCTCGAAAAAGTAGAAGACGTACATCACACATTAAACGCCGACGTTATCTGGGTCAACCGTGGCAGTGACGGCCAGCTCGAATCTTCGCTGCAGAGTAATACGGGGCGCCGCCCAAGAAGTCTGAGCTGTACCACCCCACGCAGAAGGGATGACCACCTAGCGGATCAAAGAAGACGCAATATGAAGAAATCAGGGTAAACAGGTGGAACCATCCCCATCGTGAAAAAAATTCAAAGTTGTAGGCATGATCATAGAATCCAATGGCGTGAATGGCGAGACAGTCAGTAAGCACATACACAAGAATGCGAATGCAATAAAGCTTATGAGAACTTCTTGTTGGGCTAGTTGGTGTCTATTCATTATAAGTTAAATGCGCCAAAACAACACACAAGAAGAACGGGACAGAGCGCCTCCCGGGAGGCGCCCTGTCCCGTTCTTCTTGTGCGTTGTTTTGGCGCATTTAACTTATAAAGAATGCAATGAGTGACCAATTGGAGAAGGAGGAGAGCCTCCTTTGTCATATGCCACATAACCTACGTGGCTGCCAATTGGTGCAAGACGTAGAATAACAAAATAGACGTAATTATACGCAGGGTATATAAGACGGCGCTTGCAGATTCGACTAGCACCGAGCTCCGGCTACAATTAGGAATGCACAACACTTTGAACGAACTTGCAGAAGCTCAGCACATAGCACAGCTAGAAAGACTGATGACCACCGCAGCTGGACGACATATGCTCGAGCGGCTTGGCATTGGCTGCCACCGTCAACACGGGAAAAAAGAAGCCGCACAAGTTGCAAGAACGTATAATCAAGGAACGATGGAAAAGCGAGGGACGCACGCTTCGTGGACGCTGCCGAGTATCGATACGCTGTCGCGGTTATCGACACTGGCGGAACGCTTCTCCATTCTGCCAAAGTCCCGACACGTTCATGTGGCCGAATAATTAGCCATATCTGATCCCGATTGCGCAATCGTTGTCAGCGACTCGCGCACGGCAATAAAGAATTAGGGGAGAATATCCATGGCGGGGCGGGGGCGGCAGAAAGTTAGGTAGGCGGATGAGATTAAGAAGTTCGCAGGGGTCAAATGGATGCAGCTAGCACAGAACCGGGTTAAGTGGAGAAATATGGGAGAGGCCTTCGCCCTGCAGTGGGTATAATCAGGCTGATGATGATGATCCATGGAAGCCTGCAGAATAATCAAAGACTCCCACCAGACAACAAGGTCGAACTAGCTTGGTTTCCGGCAAAAATGGGGAAAGTCTTTCCGCATATCCCCAACCTCAACGAAGTCGCTCAATCTGAGGTCTCGCTTGGCGAACAACAGGGGAGGATGACAAGCTTTAATGACTTAACCAAACCTGGCCCTCCGGATGTTCCCTCCGCCCAGCAGCAAACTATGCAGAGCTCAGGCAGTCACGTGGAGGCAAACAAATACATACCTGAACCCGCAAGGTCTGCAAAACAAACACAGCCACACTTAAGCAGATACTCTGAGAGCACAATGGAAATCCCGAAACCCGCTTGTCGAGGTGGTCAGCCACTCTGCGCAGCTCCAGCCTCAACGACCAACTCTGGGCCCTCATGGCGGCGGAGAGACAAGATCTTGACGTGGCAGACCTCGGCCAGAACACCCTGCCGGGCATCAAATAAACTTATTCCTAGAATTTCTGACCGCAAGGCGGGACTTTCCCTGCATTCCCTGACTTTACACCCGCTGAATAATTGATGACGTTTATATCACTGACTGTCTCTCAGACGGCATTTCTCACATCGATACTTTTGATCGCCAGTTTCTGAAAACTGCATACAGCATTTTGTCGCTTTCTAAAGAAAAAAGAAAAGCCCTAAGGCTCTTTGGATAACTTATGCCATATTGCATGCACCACTCCGTGTTCCAAGTCTGCTGCAGTGATCCTTCAAGCTTTGCCAAATTTAATAGAAAAAGGAAGAGCTTCGAATGCTGAATAATCTGGCAAAAGAAAGTTTATCAACTGCCAGATTGATCATCTGCAAATCGATTCCCGCAAAGTTTGGCAATCAGTTTTGCCAAAACAGTCTGCGTCTTCATCTTTCATCGTTAATAATGAAGCCACTAATGGTCCGACAAAAATAACCAATGCATTCAACGCCTATTTTCAATCCGTATTTTTATCTGGCACTGAGGTCCTTCCTTTCATCCTCGTCAACCTCGATTGGCGATATCAAACTTAGCCAAAATGGTGTGCTTAACCTAATATCAGTGTTATATTAAGCACACCCTCTTCGACGGGGCTTGATGGTATACCCAACTCATGTCTCGTGGGTCGCTATCCTCTGGCGTCGTACCATCGTCCTGGAAATTAGCAAAGGTGCTTCCATTCTTCAAATCCGGTATCAAGCAGCTTCATATATATCTAATGGCAGACACATCTCAATAACGTCGTATTCATGTGAAAATCTGGACCACATAATCCACAAACATATCATATAATATTTAGAATGTAATAACATGTATCATTTTCAACACGGATTTAGACAAGGTTTCAGCACCCTAACACAAATAATTGAGTATTCGCGCGACCTTTCCTGTACCTCGAATATTTGAGCCCAGATGGATGCTATATTTGTAGAATTTGCTTAAGCCTTTCATAGATTCTAATTCCTACATAAACTAACCGTCATGTTAAAAATCATTTCTTTGTTAGTTGGGTTGCTAATTTTCTTTTGCACCGTTCACAGTTGTTGTTGTTTTTTTGTGGTTTAACTAATTCTTGTTCTTCAAGGATGATCTTCTTCAAGGAAGATTAGTTGTTTGGCCCTTTATTATTCCTTTATTTATTATTACTGACTTACCTCAATTGGACTATATGTGGATGTTTTATATCAAGTAATTATTACACCGAAGATCCTTTGTAACTAAACGCCTCATCATGTACCAATCTTTGTGCCTGGCGCCCTGTGCTGCGCGTGCTCGGCAAAGACACTAAACGCCCATCAGTGTCATCTGCCGTGCATGCACCCATTGGTGGCGCGAATTGTTGCGTGCTTCGCAGGTATTTTGAGTTTGAGGTGCTCACACTGGGACCCATGAAGGTCGGATGGGCGAACGCCAGCAGTTTCTTGCCCTCCTGCGAGATAGGCGGCGACCACAACTCCTGGGCCTACGACGGCTTCCTGGTGAGAACACATCAACCTTCGTTCTTTTATGCCTTTGTCCTTGTTTTCAATTAATATTCTGCCTTCATTAACGCTCGGTCAGTCGCGATAACGAAGTTAATGTGCACTAATTCAGATTTATGTTGTCTAGCGTCGCGGCCCCTTAACCAAAATTTTCTAAAAAAAATTTAAAGAGCACCACGGAATCTTCATTGAAGTAATGCGATAGCACGGATGCTGCTGTTGGTTGCTTCTAGTTGCCTAATTCACTTCTTGTTTACCCATTTTAGTTTTCGGTACTTTCAAATTGCGCGCCAATTTCTTCCTATGCCCTTTGTCGGCTCTACTTCCGGTTGCGTTACGTCAGATCCTTGACGTTACATTAATTCACTTCTTGTTTACCCATTTTCGTCTTCGGTACTTTCAAATTGCGTGCCAATCCCTTCTTATGCCCTTTTTTGGTCCACTTTTGGTTGCGTGACGTCACATTCTTGACATCACCCTAATTGACTGCCTTAAATAACTACTTTAGTCTTTGGTACTTTCAAATTATGCGCCAATTTTTTCCTATGCCCTTTTGGCTCGACTTCAGGTTGCGTGACGTCACATCCTTGGCGTCACCTTAATTGACTCATTGAATTAACACTATTTTAGTATATGATGCACACGAATGTGGCGCCAAGCCACTGGCTAATGAGACCATTTTCATCTTTACTTTTACAATTTGAATTACGTAATTAACTTATTGGCCTAGTTATTTTTCGGACGTCACCCTCTATCGATTGACACCACTCAATTACCTCTACCAGTTACAACTGCTGCGGACACGATTTTGCTGACGCGGTCTGCAGATCGAAATATGTGAACATAGCGAAGTAATGCTTTCGCATTAATAAAGGCTGTGGTGCTTATTCAGTGACTTTGTTTCATCGCTGCTGTGAGCCGAGATCGCCGCACAGTCGCTCAAGTGCCCAGCGCGCCTTGCCATGTCCCGAATCCCATTTTCGGTCAACTGGATGCGAACGGATATTTTAATTTCGATTCAAGAGGTAAATTGGTCCATTTTCAAAACTGCTCGAATACAGAGACAAAGCGCACCGCTATGTCATTGTTTTCTTTGCGTCATTTTGAAGATGAACTAGTTAGGCAGCAAGAAGGCACTTCTGAAGTATGATAGTGAGAGGCGGGCTAGTTGGTGACTATAGTATTGGAATGCATCATGAAACCGCGCAACAAGGCCCTTCTCCCTCTTCTCTGTCCCTTGCCTTTTTGCCCGGGTTCGTGATGCATTCCAGCACTTCTGAGCGTGGCCCCAAAAGAGAATTGAAGAGAGGATGTGAAAGCGGCAGCTGTGGCCGCTTTAGTCTACCTGTATGTCTTTATCACGAGCTTCCCTTTTTAGTTTCGCATTTCTTACGTCGCCATGTATACTCTGCTGTAGAAAAAAAAAATCTAATTGGTCCTATGTGATTTTTTTGTCTTCCGTCAGTATAGCTTAGATGCGGTATTTGCAGCGATTCTCTTCTGAAGGCACTATTTTTTAGCTTACCATCATCATTAAAGAGACAAGGGCTACCAAAATGAATAGAGATTCCGGAAAGGATGTCCTGAAAGCCAATTTCAAAACAGTTTCAAGCTGCATATGCTTCGCACCAATGAAATATTTTATTTTTTATTGACAAAAATGATAATTTCCCTGCTAATATTAAGAGATTTTTAGGGTGATTGAGACCAACATTAAAATCGCAGGCTGTCAAGAGCCACGGCGGTGCCACGGAGTCATACGGGAAGCAGTGGATGATCGGCGACGTCGTGGGCTGCATGCTGGACCTGCACGACCGAACAATAAGTGAGTCAAGAGGTCTTGCGTATTAAGTAAGGCTGTCGCGTGGCGTTCCTTGGCGCGCGTTCAAGTGTGGGATTGCAGATGGAAGGAACGCTAGACAAGATGCTCAGGCTTTCGCCTTTCACTACTTTAGTCGCTGAAGTCCCTCGTAATTTTTGTATTTGCGATAGTGATAACGGTAGCACAATGTTGGGCACATCTGTGAACGCCCTCAAGCTTGCAAACATTTCCTGGCTAATGGTTCCAATCGCCGTCTCTTGGCCCATTTATTTATTTATTTATTTATTTATTTATTTATTTATTTATTTATTTATTTATTTATTTATTTATTTATTTATTTATTTATTTATTTATTTATTTATTTATTTATTTATTTATTTATTTATTTATTTATTTATTTATTTATTTATTTATTTATTTATTTATTTATTTATTTATTTATTTATTAGGGATTTCTGCAGGCACTATTGCAGGGGGGGGGGATGACAAATAACATTGGTAGAAACGCCAGTAGTACAATAAAAATACATGAAAATGAAGAAAATAACACGACACAAGTGATAATGCAGATTGAGAACCATGCATCTAAAGGGGGCAACTTCGTGACGAACAAAGTGATGAAGGAAACACACGCAAGAGAACTGAACGCTACGTCACACATCTGATAAAAAAGCCCGAAATAAATTTTCCTTGCTGCACTCAGTGATGCCAGCTGGCAGTCGGTTCCACTCAATGGTAATTGGTAATTACTTGTGGCTTATTTTTTAAAGCGCACAGCGCAACAAACGAAGCATAAGTGAGTAAACGGGCTTGTCCTTCATTTGTTCCGCTGTGTGTTTTAAAAAAATGATGCACCAACTAGCTCAACTCTCAGTTTCATTGCTTGTGGCTCATCCATACAAACATTGTTTTAGACAATCCATGACTTTCTAAAGACTTCTGTCAACAAGGTATATAGTGTATCTGTAGATTGATGGCTATACACTCTTCTTACAGAAACTTCTGTCTATACATTGTTTATAGACGAAAGGGAATATAAGCTGTTAGATTGTACAGGAGAAACAAAATGGAGAGTACTGTACACCTTATAGATGATTTATAACCAAAAGTCTGAGTGATGGCAATACGTGCCTCTAAAAATCCATAGACTACATTCAATTCGTTCATTTGCTTTAGGCTTCTCCCTCAACGGTGAACTTCTGCTGGACAACCTGGGCGGCGAAGCTGCCTTCTCGGAGATTCCTTGCGGCGATGGCGGTACGTGGCATCTAAAGTTTACGTATAGCCAGACAGGAAATTTTTTCTACGCTTCTTTCCTACTCAAACACCATCCACTTTTCTTGTCATCCTCAAGTAATTGGACGTTTTTCGTTAACCTGTCTTGCCTGACTACGCGTTCTTTGTGCAAAAAGGCATCTCGCAATCGGTAGAATGTTTGTTAAATGTTTAGAGCCCAGGGAATTTCCTTCTAAGCAAGACTTGGTAATAACTACTCAAAATCTCCTGAAACTACCACGGATGCTAAAGGTGCATAGAATTACGCAGAGAGGGCGTATCTTGGCACTAAATAAACGCCGTAGCTCAGTTAATTTTGACCCCTGTATCACATCCTTAACCTTGATGGCATTGCTGCATTGCGAAGCGCAATCGAAAGAGAACACTAAAGCGAACTCGTCGCGTATTGCAGCTCCCAGTCTGATATCTAAAACAGGAGAACAAGGCGCTCAAAAAATCAAATGCAGCACTGTCCACTGAGCAGAATTTTCTGAAAAAGAAAAAAAAAAGAAAAACTGCTGTATACCTGTGAACAGCGCTTAACTAAGCTTGAACAACGGTCATGTAAAAAAAGATGTCGAAATCAAGGGTTTTCCTTTTGATCAGAGCCAACATTTTCCTAAGACTCTTTTGAAGGTTGGTGAAGCTATCCAAGAACCATTAACAATGGAGGATATGCAAGTCTGTCACCGTGTGCCGGCAAAGAATAAACCATGTCCAAACATTATCGTACAATTCCGGAATCGGTCTTGATAAAGCAAAGCTTACCGCAAACAGTCTTGATCTTAGAACAGCTCAATAAGCAAGCGTTACCACGGGGAATTAAACTGTGAATCTGATCAGATACTGTTGCTGCAGTTTACCCCAACGAGCACCACATAGAAAAAACTACTGGGAATGACTCAGTCGGAAAAAGTAAAAAATGAAAATTCGTCTGGACGAATTTTCATTTCTTATTTTGTTTATTTATTTACCAAATACTGCAGGCCCTAACCGGGCCCTAGCAGGAGGGGCTGAATTCATCAAAAGTAACATACAAAACACAAATGACAAGCAAATTACGATGAGACATGTTCAACACTAACAAGAAAATATACACCAATATAAAACACGACCATGGTTAAAACGCCAGCAATTTATCAATACATTCAATGGACATAATTACATCAGAAGGCAGGTTGTTCCATTCTTCATCAGTACGAGGAAAAAAAGAATATTTAAATGCATTGATTTTGGCTTGATACGGAGTTACAAATTGTGCATGATGATGTCTTGTTGGACGTGTTTAAGGGGCGTAAGGTAAGGTTCAGGGCTCATAGCAAGTTTGTTGTTTTTTAGCAAAAATAAATATTCTAGTCTCTGAATTTTTCTTCGTATTTGCAATTGTGGGATGGAGGGAGAGTCAGATGTGCGGTACTTTGAAAACATGAAGCTTACGGCTTTCCGCTGGATAGCCTCCAATGCCACAATATTCTTCTTGGTCCCAGACTGTGCAAGCATACTCTAATTTGGGTCTCATGAGGCTGTAGTATGCTAACTGCTTTACCTTGGAAGGAACATTTTCAAGTTTGTGGCGAAGAAAGCCAAGTTTTCTGTAGGAGGATGAGCATGCATTGACAATATGACTGTTCCAACTTAGATTGTTAGTTATGGTAACACCAAGGTATTTATATTCTGTAACTTCTACAAGAGCATGCGATGGGAGGGTGTATGGAAATGAATTTACTAGTTTTTTGTTGGTTATTTTCATAAAAACAGATTTTGCGGCATTAGGCTGCATATCCCAGTTACTGCACCATGTGTAAATTTTCTGGAGGTTAGATTTGAGGAGAATTTGATCTTTAGGGCTATTTATTTCGTTGAACAAAATGCAATCATCAACAAAGAGCTTGATTTGGACTGCTTCGGATATGACAGTAACGATATCATTTATATATATGAGAAATAACAACAGCCCTTGTACACTTCCTTATGGAACGCCTGAAGTAAATGGTAATGGATTTGAATGATGACCATCAATGCTAATAAACTGTACACGGTTGGGGAGATATGACGAAACCCACGTGACTACAAATTTAAGAAGACCAATTAGTTCAAGTTTATATTGGCATCGACCTGCCCTGAGCGGTTAGGGACTGTTTCAAAGCTGTGGATATCCGATATTAGTAGGGTCACAGTGAATAAACCTTCCCTAAAACCATGTTGAACAGAAGAGAGTACACCATTGTCATCAAGAAATTTGGTTATTTGGTTATATAATTAGCTAAAATATGTTCTGCCAATTTACAACATGGGGAAATGAGTGAAATGGCACGATCGTTAATAACAAATGCATTGTCACCCTTTTTAGGAACAGGCACAACGCAAGCTGTCCTCCAGTCGGGAGGTAGCCTTCCTGTGGCAAATGAGATTCGAAATATTATTGCAAGAAATTTAGAAATAAGTTCTGCACAACGACGCAAAAAGATGTTGGGGATTTTATCCGAACCAGGAGAGGATTTAGTCTTAAGATTCAACCACAGTGAAGCTAATTCTGGCAAAGATACAATGTCTGGATCAAGGAAACAAAATGCATCACTGCGCAATCTGCGTGGACTTGGAATTGAAAATACACTATGGAAGTGCCTGTTAAAGTGTTCAGCGATGTTAGCTTTGTCAACAAGAATTTCACCCTCATGTATAATACGGTTAATAGGCTTTCTTTTCTGCTAGATAATTCCAAATCTTTCGAGGGGAGTCATGAATAAATCCTGGTAGTGTGTGCTCAAAGTAGTACCGTTTTGTATTCTGAATTTCTTCAGCCAGGTTCAATTTGCGAGTTTGAATTATATGTAACCGGGCTCCTCACCATTTGAACCGCTTAATTTTCCTCGTAAGATGCACTATGTTTCGATTGATCCAGGGTTTACGTATTTTCTTCACTTTCGTCGGAACAAAATTTTCTATACAGTGGAAACATATTTTTTTTTTTTTACCTTTTCCCATAACACGACAATGTCCGATTCATCAAAGCAGTCAAGACAATACTCAAAATAATCTAGTACACTTTTATCATTAGCATGTGAAAAATCCTTGAAAGTAATTGATATAGCGATAGGAGTTTTGTTCATATCACGCACAGGAAATGAAATGTAGACCATACTGTGATCAGACAAGCCGTATTCAACCGATACTGATAAATTCTGGATGGAATGACTCAGGAATACAAGATCAAGCACAGACGCGGAATGGCCATGCACACGTGTTGGTTCTCTGATGACTTGTTGCAGGCCATGACAAAGCATTATGTCACATGACTTATCAGCATGTGCAGCAAAGCCTGAAACAAGAGATGGGCAATCCCAGTCGATTCCTGGAAGGCTGAAGTCTCCCGTAAATATAATCCTGTCACCCTTAAATCAAGACATATTGTTACGAAGAAGAAGACAGGCAGTGGCGCGAGAGGAGCCCTCGCGCTAGTCCAACCATTAAATCATCCTTCACCCTATCGCCATGTTGTGCTGTCCTCTTCGCTTGTCACCACGTAACATTTTGGTTGAGGCGCTGAGTACGTCATCCCCATCCTCGCCTTCGAGCATCAATGCCACCTGTAAGCCGGGACCCCATCGACCGAGGGCCCAGGGACATCGCCTAGCAACTTCGCCCCAGTCCTTTCAGCCTAGATCCGACCAACTACCACCGCCAGCCCCAGCCCGGACCTGAAGACAAGGAGAACAGACAGACCAACCAGAACCGAGACGAAGGACCCGAAAGACGCGAATGACCCGAAGGAACCGATGGAGACGAACACGCAACCCCCGCCCGGGCCGCCCGATGTGACCTCGAGTCATCGGTCCCATGGACTCTGGTGACGGATGGTTGAACATCTCCAGGGGAGGCGGATCACCCACGCATCAGACATCGTGGTGGCAAGCAAGTCATTCATTCCTGTCTTTCCTTGAACATCCTCACCATCACTTCACCATCAAATTCAAGCGAACCGATCCGGACGATCACTCGGTGGCCCCGGGAAGTGTTACGAAGAAGATAGGCCGTGGCGCGAGAGGAGCCCTCGCGCTAGGCCAGACATAAAATCATCGTTCATCCTGTCACTACGTGTTGCTGTCATCTCTGCTTGTCACCACGTAACAATATGATCAGCAAGTTTGTTTAGGAATATTACTGGTGAATCTGGAGGTCGATAAGCTGCAAAACTTAGGAAGGTCTGACCGCAACAGGATGCTTTTAAAGAAATACTCTCATAGCCAGCGATTTGCTTTAGATTAATAGCGCAACAACCGTTGTTTACAAGAACCGTTACCCCCCCCCCCCCCCCCAAGAAGGCCTGTCACAACGAAATACTTGATAGCCGGGTAGAAAAACGTCTGTGTCTTCAATTTCATCTCGTAGCCAAGTTTCCGTAATTACATATGTGCGGATCATATTCAGGTAATGTTGCCTCAAGTTTTTCTGTTTTGTTTCGAACACTTCGTGCATTAAGGTGTTTTAGTCTGAATTTGCGATCGATCACTCGGAGCCGCAAGTCAAGGTGTTTGCAAGCCGCTCTGATGGTCTGGCCTGCCAGATTCTTGCCTGGAAGCCTGGCCTGGCAGCTTCCCTCGTGCATTCTTGGCGTCATCCCATGCGTACAGCGTTCCATTCATATATGCAGCTTATCGTTGAGTAGAATTACTTTTTTGCAGTCTTTTTTTTCTTGTTTGGCACTTTCCCACAAGAGTTTGCGTTTACTGAGTGTGTGACCACAATAATCACCTTGCAGCGATGTGTCTTCGCCTTTAGGTTACGCGCATTCTTCAAGACTTGCTGTTTTTAGTCATAATCCTGGAAAAAGACAATAACAGGTCTTGTTTTCCCCGGCTTAACAATCCTGTGGATCCTTCCTAAAGAAGAACATGAGACACCAGGTTTCTTGGAAAAAATATTCTGAATTTGTTTAAGATGGTCGTCGCTTTCATCGGATTGTTCTTTTACTCCGAACACTAGCAGATTTGAACTTCGACCATAAGTCATCAATCTTAATCTGAAGAGAACGCACAATGTTTTCAAGGGCGTCTATTCGTGTTATTTGTTTTTCAAATTCCAAAAATTTAGAGCACAGATCACTGACTGTTTTTGGAACATTAGCCTGCTGCTCCCTAAGGGCTGTTATCACAGATGTTATTTTAGCCTGACCTTCAACCAACCTCTCCAAATGTGCCTTGTTTATCGGGGCCAGGATTCAACTCGACATCGCAACAGAGCAATAATTCGCACACGCAGTATGGATCACACGCAATTTATAAGCACTTTTGTGGGCACGGCAAAACCAAAAGGAATAAGTGGTCGCTCTTAATAGTATAGTAATAGCCACAAACCTGCACAAGGCAGAAGGGCCTGTTAGGAAACATGCCCATTGTCGATGCGCCGTACCCGCTGAAGAGGAATTCTTGCGGGACATCTTTTAAAGCAAGATCTGTTGATGTCACGTGGAAGTTCAACAGCAGCGCTCCAGTCGTGAAATTGATGTGCAGGTGACGATGCGTCACCAGCGGCAACTGTTGACAGAAGAAATGTGTCTTGATTTTGTTTATTTCTTGATCATTTTTATCCTAGATAACTGAAAATAGGTTGAATATAATATTAAAAGGAGACGTCAATATAGATTCCCTAACTTCATCTAATGAACTGCATGAATTAAATATGGTTTTGGAATGTAATTGCTTCCGAAATGTCATCCTGGAAGCAACACGAATGCATACAAGCTCATCTATTGATGGTTTTATCACCAATATTCGTGATGCACAGTCTGGTGTAATCTGGGCTCAACTTGGTAATCGCCTACCAGTATTTCTCTTTGCTTATTGTGTGGAACAGCGTAAATGAAAGAATCCAATATTTCAAACGTCATCATCATCAGCCACACTATACCCACTGCAGGGCGAAGGCCTCTCTCATATTTCTCCACTTAGCCCGGTCCTGTGCTTGCTGCATCCACTTGAGCCTTCGAACTTCTTAACCTCATCTGCCCACCTAACTTTCTGTCGCCCCCTGCTACGCTTTCCTTCTCTTGGAATCCAGTTTGTTGCCCTAAACGACCATCGGTTGTCCTCTCTTAGGTAGAAATTTTTCTTGGGCTAGTTGGTGCATGCTATAAAATAAAGAAATGCCAACAACAAACAAACACAAGGAATTGACACGGACAAGCGCTTACTAACAACTCTGTCCACATCTTCTTTTTGATATCCACTAGAATGTCATTAACTAGCGTTATTCCTCTGACCCACTCTGCGTGCTAAACAATAAATACAGATACCTGAGAAATTTTCAGAGCAAACTTGGCCTGGGACAAGGATCCAGCTTTAACGATTACTTTGTGTGAGCAGCGCTCATAATCAACGCTGCGCCGAGTACCTAACGTTTCGCGACCCTGAAAATTCATTTCTGTCGCCGACACATGAAGTTCAATTTACAGGCGTTGAGGGCTAGCTGGTTGTTCACGATGAAATTTTAAACAGCGTGAAGGACGACGACCGAGAGGGTGTCTTCTATATTTGTCCTTCGCGTTGTTTAAAATTTCATCATGAACAATCTACTAACCACCACCTCAACGTTTGTAAGCTCCATTTTTCGTTCCGCGGGCCCTTTTCAATGTGTTTCGACTAATCCTCATTTCACCGTTGCGCTCATTGGCGTCGCCGTTTGCCGAGCACGTTCGCTGTTGGTCTGCATCAAAACCAAGACGCTCCCAGAAGACGTCGTCGCCTTGTTCGGCGGTTTCCCGCCTTCATTGGGCCATGGTGCTCAGATCATACAGGGCCTTGATATCTGAGTGGCAAAGACTAGTTCGCCTGCGGAGAACGTTGCTTTCTGTCCATTTACAGTGCTCTGTGGGCCCCGCAACGCCCAAGCGTCGGCTACGAGAGTTCATGCTCACCACCGACCGTACAACACAATTCCTGTGGCAACAGACCTTGGCGTATTTCAGGACCCGCCAACCTTCACAGACTCATACTGTAACCATGAAAAAAATTTAGAGAGCACTTTGGACCAATAAAGTGCGATGAGGTTCGCACTTAGTAGATTGTTCTCTAGCCATTATAGCCCGGCGGATCGTAGCCCTCCGCTACGGCACCTCAATTTTCCTCTATTCTTTCCCTCCCACCTTCCTCCCTTTTTTTTACTGCGTGGTACGTGTGTGCGCGGAGTATTGTGACAGATAATACGTCTTTTCTATGCTGTAAATCAATTTGAAAGGCCGCTGATGCCTGCTGTACTAACGCCTCCTAGACATCTGGGTCTGCTTCTGTTTGGCTCTGTAGTGCGGCATTCGAGGAAGCGCCAAACGAAAAGCGAACACAACCCATTGAACGCATCAAAGTTCACCGGCGTTCTATAATTCATTTGCAGGAAATTAAAGGCGCAGTATCTCGCGGAATCCCTCACGGTAGACAAGGGGAATTACGATTTCACGATCCAGAGCGTGGAGCAGCTGGTAAACTACTCGGCTGGGGATCCAAGGGATGAAGTTTTGATTCCCGGGGGAGATAAGGTTTTAATTATTTTTATCTCCCTCGAAAGCGTGACACCTTCTGCCGGCAGCCTCTGTCAACACAACGATGGAGCATTAAAGGCTTCCGCAGCTGCCCGAGCACGTCGCTAAGGTGTTAGTCTGAAATCCGCTGTACAGCCTAGCAAGTTAGTGCCCGAGCTCCTGTCACTTGTGAGACAGGGTTAAAACGAAGTTCCGGGTGAAGAAAAGCATATCTCAAGGTGTCGACGTTTTGGCCAATGCAGGCCTGGTGTATCAAGCCCTCCTGTACAACTTTCTCAAGGAACATTCTTGTGTTATGCTTTCAGAAAAAAGGGGGTTCACTGTTCTATAGTTTGTTTTCTTTAATTCCAAAGCTGGAGATGACATTAGCCAAGTGTTTCAACTCCGCGACGATATTATCTTGACCAAGCTCAAACCTAAAACAAATAAGTTCTGTGATGGGTTGAACCTGCAGCATCCGGTTAAGTAACAAAAACTACTGAGATTTATTCTTTCTTCACAAAACCTCACAAGCCAGAATGCCCTTTGCTTCTAGGTGAATGGTCCCTGACTGTAGTCGATAGCCCTGTTTTCGCAAGGCCCTTTTGCGTGTAAATGGTACTTCCCTGATACGAAAATCCAAAGTGGTCCTTGATTTTCTTAACGCTTGTCATAAGAACCGCCTCAGTGCATTGTCAATTGATATCAAATTACTCTCTACAGCAAGACATGCTGTTGGAGTGTATCGATGAATGCATTGATGAACTTGTAGTAGGGGCCTTTCAAAATTCTGCGAGAGTAACTAATAGCGAACCAAGATACTTTGTGGGGAGAGCTGGTAAACATCCATTGCTAATTTAAACAGCGCGAACAAGAAGACAGAACAAGATTAAAGGAAGCCACAGTACAATAAGTACAAGGAACAATAAGTGTGCAATAAGTGTGCTCTTTCAAGCAAAGAGATGTCTTTTTTGAGTGACTTTTTGCGCAGCAGGTGAACCCAGGGGTTGTTTCACGTGATTGTTTCGTTTTCGTCATATTTGTTTTTATCTGGGCCTTGGAGTAAAGGCTTAGGCTGAGTTGTGAGTCAGCGCTTGTACTGTGGCTTCCTTTTATCTTGTCCTGTGCCTTCTTTTTCGCGCTGTTTAAATTAGCAATGAACTGATAGCGAGTTTTTAGAACTTTTCTTAATACAACCTTTGATTTTATCGTTACTTTTATCTTCGAAAATACGGCATTTGCATTGGCTCGTGCACTTCTCATATTCTTAGCGTGTTCTTTTGGCGCCTTTAATTTATAATGAATAGACACCAGGTAGCTCAACAAGGAGCGACCGTCTAAAGTGTTTTTAATGTTTTCGTGCTTGTAGACTATCTTTTATTGGTTTTAGACTGTGGATATTACGAGCATGATATTTTTTAAAAGACCTCTTCTCGTAAGTGTAACTGATGGCGATTTCCACTGGTCGCTACGGAGCACGTTTTCTTGCTCCGGGACGACGATTTCAAATTCCACTGGTCGACCAAGATAGGTTGTGCGTATTCCACTGGTCATTTGGGGCAGCTCGGGGCGCTCCAGCTCGATCCGCCGACCGACGTCGGATCTCGCCGGAAGTCCTAGTCGCTGACGCGGTCACTTCCGGATGCTGCTGAATTATTTTGGCTGTTTTTGACCGTTTCAGCGACATCGGCAGAGGACACTGGGCATCACTGTTTTTTGCTCGAATATGTCGAAGTGCGCGTCTATCGAAAAACGTCTGCAGCGTTAAAAAAAATGAGAAAGCAAGTTGATGAGGGCCGCACTCCTGGCTATTTATCAACCGCAAACATTTTGGCCCCGGGATGCGGCTAGTACTTTCGAAACCGGCTCAGCTTTACTTCCGCCGCGCGCTCTACACGTTCCGCTGGTCGACCAAGGCTGATTCGCTCTGTAGCGCTTTAGGTCGGCTCGGGCGCCCAGCTCCAATCGACCAGTGGAAATCGCCATAACTTTGACGCACGAACTTCTGGAAGGTGGAACATTCTATTTTGGAGCGCAGCTCTTTGGCGCCCGTTCCTGCGTTTCGCAGCGTCGGCGTCGCCGTTGTCCCTCGTAACCAGCTCCGCAGCCAAGGCGGGTTTAGTGTGGGCACGGCTTTGTTGGGGCTGTAAAAGTCGTTACATTGGAAAAAGAATGGCATCATAGGATACAGCGTCTAGGACAAATGTGTGTATATAAGTGACAAAATGGATGGTGTGGCTTAATTACATAATTAATTATAGCCAATAACAATAATTATTGGTTCACATAACAGGAAAGGCGCACCGCCGTCACACCTGTTCTGTGGACACCTTAACTGTGCCATAAAGGAAGGGAGGAAGGTGGGAATAAAAGCGAAAAGAGTAAAAAAGGAGAGCTCCGTAGTAATTTCGATCACCTTTACTGTGCACATACATCGTACAGCACACGGACGCCTTTTCTTTTCGCGTCTATCGAAACTTAGAGCCAGTTAAGTAGTTTACAGAAAATTAAAAGCCCAGTATCTGTCACTCGCAGTAGAGGAACTAGTGTGTGAAAAATAAAGTCTGTAATTGTACATACATGTCTTGCTCGAATTCTTTGCCTCAATCTATCTAAAACCTGAAACAGCAGATGAGCTGGGCTCAAATTTCACATTAGGAAGCAACGTAATCATTGGCAATTGTTTTTAGACATAAAGATTGTTTTCTGTGACAACCACGTGTGCTGGGCTTCTAAACCTCGTTCTTTGGAGCCACTATTCTAACAGGCATAGTTCTAACGCATATCAGAGGGCCGAAGGGAGAACACAGACACCACACTACAAACGCTAGTGGTGTATGTGATATCCGCTAGAACTATTTCTGTTGAATCTAAACATCGAATCGCTCAGCTTTTCGCGTTAGAAGCCACTACTCCAGGTTCATTTGGCGCATCCCCAACTGGTTAAAGGAGGTGGCCAGATATTTAGTGGAAACCCCCAGGGTGGAGTAGAATTCTAATAAGGGATTAATTACTCATTGTCATCCACCCGAGCGCAGCCATATGGCTACAAAGGAAAGCTGCACAGCTTTCTGAGAAACAAAATTCGTCCTGATCCGGGGATAGAACCCCGCACTACCGCCTTTCCGGGGCAGTCGCTCTACCGACTGAGCTAACCAGGACTTTACTTTTTTCTTTATGTGAGATAACCAGGACGGCTAGCAGATCAGACGGTAGGGCGAGAGCGAATTGATCCATAACTCGAAGTGGGAATAGTGTTGGTCAGATGTTTAGGGGAAACCCCCAAGGTGGAGTAGATTTCTAATAAGGGAATAATTACTCATTGTCATCCACCCAAGCACAGCCATACGGCTACAAAGGCAAGCTACACAGCTAGCTATGTGGATGGATGTGCAATTTATGCTTGACTGTCCAACAACAAAACACGTGTGGCTGCTTACTCGACATGAGCTACACCGCCGCTGAACACACACATCCCATGTGCACAATCTACACCACTAGGATAAAATTAGAGCACTGCAGAACCCATAACATGAGCAGGGTTCTTTATTTGCTTCATTTCAATTCACGCGCAAGCTATGACGCCAGGCTGTTCTTTGCGTAAAACGCTGATACGTCCGGGAACTCCTCGCATCTGATGCTGAAATAAACAATCGAAATCATAATTAAGTTGCGCTATATACTAACCTAAAAATAAAGCAAAGGAATTTGTGCGCTGCTTCACGTCATAGCTCAAGAAATTTCTTGTCTGAAATGAGTTTTCACTGTTTTTCACTGCTTAGATAGCATTGATCACTACCTCCACAACTCGGCAGCACTACCATATCGTTCATTTCTCTGTGATAAACAATATATGCTGCCGCCAAAGATCCAATTGTGATTATAAATAGCAAAGCGCAGGTCACAAGCATTACTACCCAGAAAAGATCAAGCAATATTACCAACTATAGGCACTGAAATAAGTGGAAACAAACACTGCAAAAATGGTGGAGCTGCACAGATTCAGATAACCCACAATGTGTGACAGAGGCATATTATGATCCTGATAATGGGTCCGTCTCAGCACGAGTACCGTATCGAAAGAGTACAGCCCTGTGCCGAACAATCCGCCAAAAAAGGTCACCGGTTAAAAGAAAGAAAGAAAATGTCGCCACCCCAACTGGCATTCCATCGGCCCCAGCGTCCGCGTTAGAGACAAGCATATCGTTCTCTCTCTTTCTCCCCTTCCTTTTTTTCCGACGAGGCTAGCTTGCCTGCTAGAAATATTTACATGCTCGCTTCACCTTGTAGCACACACTGTACTAGACTGGCACAAACGCGAAAAGGAAAAAGCAAAACACTCACCAAAGTGCAGACGCTCCGCCCGCGCCTGCTTTTCGCCTAGAATCCAAAACGCCTGCGTTTGTTGAACTTCTTAAACACGTCCTCCTTTGCGCAAAAGCTGCCGCCGAAGAGTGGAGTCCTCCGAAGACTTAAATGCGTACGTTCTCGCTCCAATTTCAGCAAAAGGATCTTCGTGATAATCACCAGCAAAAAACCTACATACGGTGCTTCGCTCACAGTGCAAAATGCGACCACGGTGGCGGGAAAACGCCAACTGAACTGGCACATCGCCGCACTCAGCGTACCCGCGTCTGCGTCCAAAGAAAACGGGGCGCAGAAGAACAGCTTTAGTGAAAAAGGGGAAGCCGCCGCCACCGCTGCGCGACTCCGGCTATGCTAAAGCCAAGGTCATCTCCGTGAAGACAAACTACGGAGAAGGCAGAAAGTGGAGACCAAGCGGGGAGCAACCCCTCCTCCCTTCCCCTTCCCCCCCCCCCCCCCCAGCCGACAGGAAGCGACCCTCGACCCCTCCGGACATGCTGGCGCCGTTCACGGGGCATGGGGGGAAGTGGGGTATGGACAGGAGCAAGGCGGCGGCCGAATGCTTCTTTGAAAAGCGGAGTCGCCAATAGAAGACGCGTGCAATCCTGTTTTTTCTTTTTTTTTCATACCTAAGCTAATGTTTTTGCTATGCGTGTTAACTCTATAGTATCCGTGGGATCAAGCCGTGATTATTAGAACCCCTCAATGAAGTCACTTTAAAGTGACTTCATTTTAGCATGGTGTCCACTTTAAGAAAGTAAAGAAAAAAAATAACAGGAAAACTCTCCAAAGACATAGAGCAGTGGAGGATTCCAATACATTTTCACTTTGAGGAAATAAGCTACGGGCAAAAACACCTAGGCTTGGGCAGAATGTCAGACCCTGAAGCATATAGTGAACTTTGCAACTGGTTTAAAAAAGCTATGTCCTGCCCTACATAGTAGGTTCAATCTAGGATCCTGTTTGTTAGTATGATGGCTCACTGAACTGGTTAACAAAAACAGCGCGGCTACTTGGGACAAACAGAGAAGGGAGAATAACGGACAAGCGCTGACTAACAACTGAAGTTTATTCGAAAAAAGCACAGGTAATAGGGAGTTTTAGAATAGGGGGACCCAAGGCTTGGGGCCCCAAAGGAAATAGCGTGCGGCGGCGCAACGTGCTAGCCGAGCGGCGAGTTTTAGAATAGGGGTTTTCCCGACGCAGCGGAGCCGGCCTTGCGTTCGTCGATTGCAGCGCCACGACGGTAAACCAAGAAAAAGCATTTAAATATATAAGAGCCAACAACGCTATTTTGTTCATCAAAACGTGCTACTATTGCACAAAACTATATTAAAACTACCAGTTATATAAACTGTTTTTGTCATACAAGACGAAATCGGCCAATTGTCAATCCAGGCCGAGGCCGGGAAAACTCATTTGAACCTTCCGCGCTTTCCGCCGTCTGGTCCCCATGGCAACCGAACGAGGCGAACTCGCTAGGCCTAGCAGCTCGGTAAATCCGGAAGCAATCAGAAAATATAGGGCGTTTTATTGCTAAAATTTGGTGGTGCGGGCATCATGAGACATAGCATAAGCTTCGTTGGCCTTTCGTTTGCCATGAACGCGTGACACCATGGAGCGGTGACGACGAATGTATGCCGAGGCGAGCGGCCGCCGCTTGGCCGGTCGCCGCCATGTTGCCGTAACCCAAGCGACCCAACGGCGGCTTGGGGCGAACGCTATTTCCGAAAAATAGGGGCCGCCCCTAGCGTTAACCCAAGACCCCAAGCGCGCCTTACGTTCTGCGCATGCGCATTTCGACGCCCCAAGCTCCTTGGGGGCCCCAAAGCTTGGGGCCCCCTATTCTAAAACTCTCTAATATACACTTTTTTTCCTCAAGAACCAGGACGCATGCGCTCCCAAACAAGCATCAGTCTAATCATGGGAATCCAAATATACAATCTCAGTGTCATGCAGAAGCACCGATGGCGTGCTCACGCAACTATCCCCTTTTCTATGGATGTGATAGGCTTCCGATAACTCCCTGGTTAGTTGATCCTTATGCCTGTAGATTACATTAGTGTTGTTAAAAGTGTTGTTAATCCATAGAAAAGGGGATAGTTGCGTGAGCACGCCATCGGTGCTTCTGCATGACACTGAGATTGTATATTTGGATTCCCATGATTAGACTGATGCTTGTTTGGGAGCGCATGCGTCCTGGTTCTTGAGGAAAAAAAGTGTATATTACCTGTGCTTTTTTCGAATAAACTTCAGTTGTTAGTCAGCGCTTGTCCGTTATTCTCCCTTCTCTGTTTGTCCCAAGTAGCCGCGCTGTTTTTTTGATCTTGCAATGCACCAAACTAGCTCAGATTTCCGTTCTACTGAACTGGTTTTATGATAAATATAAAATATGTCCTACTGCAGACATACAGAAGCTGATCCATTACGGATTCTGATTGACGTTCAATGATGTATTTGCATTATTAGTGGAGCCTTTGCCATCATGAAATTTTTAAGGCATATTTTCAGTGTGTTGTTGCGAAGCTTGAGCTAAGTGCGCACCGTTAATATGCACTTTTATATAACATGAACGAGCACGCAACTGCATGCTGCTCTTTATATTTCCATTTGCAGAATGTGGCCAATAGTTGATTACAAGTGAGAGATCAAAAATGCATAACGAAATTGTTACATCATGTTCTTAACATTGGTGCCTAAAACTACTTAAAAACATGAGTCAGCATGAACAGTATACGCTAATTCTTTGTGAACGTTGAAAACTGACAACAAAAAGCATATAGAAATAATAGCACAAAATGTCTATTGGGTAGAACACAATGAAAATTCTGTTGGCCTTGTAAAGATTGCACTCAGCTGAGGTTGAATGTTTATCGAAATTCAGTACATTCAAAAGGTGGTCAATAGTCCGACAATAGAGTTTCAAAACGCATTTTTGTAAGGGGGTGTTCGCCGGCCTCGCCTTCAAAGGTTGCCGGAGCTAGTTTTCCTGACGGGGGCTGGAGGAAGACCCACGTGGTGTAGTGACATAAAAGTATCCGGAAGGCGAAGAGGCGACCGCGGCCTGACGGGTGACGTACTCAGCAATTTCATGTGGCCGCTCACCAGGCCGTGTCGGGGGAAAACCCAGTTCGCGGTAAGGGCATCGCCGGAGACAATGCATTGAACACTACTTGGCAATGTCGCCCTGTTGCTTTTGCTATAAAAAAGAAATGTATATCTTTGTCAAGTAGCTGTCGCGCGAAAGTTGCCAAGTTTTGTGTATGGGCGCATGCTCTCGTCAAGCCTTTGTAGGCTGTGCCCTTAACACCTCTGAAATAAAGATGTACCTTGCGAAATTCGTTTTATGGGAACCCAGGTTGAGGAGTGATACCGTGCTCGACATGGCCCACGGTGTCTTGCTCGAGCTTTCGCTCTCGGTCGCATGCATTGTTACGAGCGGCTAGATGCAAATCTGAAATGCAGCGCGTGTAAACCCCGGACAGCCGCCATCAAACATCGGCGCACTCATCCGGTTTGCAATAGTTGCTTTTCTCCTCTTGCCACATTGATTCAAAGATGGGCGCTTTGAGGTACTGCAGCCAGACACTGATATAACGGAAGTGAAATGAAACCGCCAGCGGGTGCCACTTTATCCCATCTCCAGGAAGAATGATAGAACGATAAAATAAGCCTATAATAAAATAGAAGCAAAACTAAAAACTGCAGGAGTACGTCTATTTTTATTTACTTATTTATTGAACCTTACAGGTCCTGGTGGGCATTGTGTAAGGGGGGTTACAATAACAAAAGACTAACTAATTATGGGCGAAACAATAAGCAATACATGATGGAAAATCATAACACACATCCAAGAAATTGCGGTATAAAAGCATGGTTACACAGAACAAAATACATGAAATGCATACAGAATATAACAACAAAGCTACAGATATTCCGAGGGGGTTATCTAACAATACATGTTGAGCACGTGTTTACGGAATGCAACAAGATCAGTTAATGAAACAACTGATTCGGGGAGATCATTCCAGAGTGATATGGCGCGAGGTAGTGCTGATGAATTGAAGGATTTTGTGTGTCCAAAGATGCGCGAGAAACTGACATGATTGTGTAAGCGCCTAGGTGTACGCAGTGGAGCGTTAAGTGGAAGCGGCGAAGGCCTATCGCTGTAAACATACCTGTGCAATAGGCACAGAAGTGCAACTGAGCGCCGGCTAACTAAGGGTGGAAGAAGATGTTCTTTCTTCATTTCAGATACACTGGATTGGCGACTGTAATTGATGGAAATAAACCTGGCAGCTCTCTTTTGTATTGACTCCAGCCTAATCTGCAGGTAATTCTGGTATGGTGACCATATTGCAGATGCAAATTCCAGTTGAGGTCGTACATATGTTATGTACGCAAGTTTACGGACATGAGCAGGTGCTTTCTTAAGGTTTCGGCGGAGGTAGCCAAGTGAACGGGATGCTTTAGCACAGACGGAAGTAATGTGTTCGGACAAGGAAAGGTTTGAGGTTAATTGAATACCTAGGTACTTGTAGGACGAAATATTAGTCACGGGTACTTTATTTATGAGGTAGGGGAAATTTGAGTTAGTTCGCTTACGGCTGAGAGTCATTACCTTACATTTGGTGGGATTAAGCATCATTAGCCAGTTTTCACACCACTTGTGAACACAATTGAGGTCCTGCTGAAGAGCGAGGTAGATTGTATTTTACGGTAAATTATGCAGTCATCAGCAAACAAGCGCACACAGGAAGAAGTATTAGTTGGTAGATCATTTATATATTTTTAAGAAACAACAACGGTCCGAGAACACTGTCCTGTGGAACACCAGAGGTGACATAAGCTGTTGGTGAGGAGTAATCATTAACTAACGTAAACTACTCGCGAAGGGTAAGGAAATTTCGAATTCATGATAAGGTTAGAGAATCAAGTCGAATGGTTTGGATATTAGGCGGCTACACGATCGAAGGCTTTTGAAAAGTCAAGGAAGATGCAGTCAGTCTGTTCGTTAGTTCGAGTAGCTGTGTATCGCAGGAGTAACCTTTCCTGAAGCCATGCTGGTTAGGAAGGAAAAAGCGGTTAAATTCAAGATGACGACGATGAGATAACATGCTCGAGTAATTTACAACATATGCATGTGAGCGAGATTGGCCTGTAGCTATCAGAAGAGCTTCTATCATCATCATGATCATCATCATCATCAGCCTGATTATACTTACTGCAGGGCGAAGGCCTCTCCCATATTTCTCCACTTAACCCGGTTCTGTGCTAGCTGCATCCACTTGACCCCTGCGAACGTCTTAATCGCATCCGTCCACCTAACTTTCTGCCGCCCCCTGCTACACTTTCTTTCCCTTGGAATCCAGTTTGTTACCCTCAGCGACCATCGGTTATCCTCTCTTCGCACTACATGTCCTGCCCATGTCCATTTCTTCTTCTTAATTTTAAAAACAGGAATTACTTTAGCCATTTTTCAAACTGCAGGCAATTGACTCGTCTCTAGCGATTGTTGAAAGCTACGTGAAAGTATTTCACTCGATATAGGCTTTGTATTTTTCAGTATTTTGGAGTCGATGTTATCGACTCCACAAGAGATAGAAGGCTTTAGGCTATCTATCAAAAGTGATATGCCCTCAGTAAAGTCCAGTCATATTCGGGAACAAACGGTACACTGGAATAGTCTTCCTTTGTGAAAACAGACGAAAAGAATTCGTTGAATTTTGATGGGCAGTCTTCATCGGGAACAGGTAAATGTGTTTCGTCTTGTAATGAAATGTGATACGTGATCTTCCTGCGGTGCAATCACCTGCCAAAACTTCTTGGGCGTTGATTTTAGTAAAGCGGGAAGGTCGTGGCAAAAGTGCTTATTTTTAGAATCGCTTATGGCGGCACAGTATGTTTTCACACACTCTTTATACTTGTTCCAATCGGACTGATCACCAGTCAACAAGGCTTTCTTGTACAGACGTTTCTTTCTGTTCCTTAATTTTCTGAGGGATTTATTAAACCAAGGATTAGACCTGTCGTTGCTCACTCGAACTGATGGGACATAAAGGTTGACCAACTGACAGATCTTATCTCTAAAAAGTACCCAGTTTTGATCTACTGATCTGGAATTAAATGGTGGTAGGAATGTGTGGTGATAAAATGCATCAAAATCTGCATTCATTTGTGAATAGTCGGCCTTATTGTAGTCTCTTATGATCTTGATTTCGCGACCGGAGTGCTTATGAGGGGATTGGCAACTGCATTAGTTTGGGATCACTGAATTCATCGAAATACGTAATGTCGCCTACAGTGTCAGGAGTGCTACTGAAAATAAGATCCAGCCACGTGTGGGTCTGTTTACGTTTTGAGACAAATTGAAATCCAAAGTCATGTTTAGGAAGTCACGGGATGTAGTGCTAGTGGCGGATAAAGAAGACCAATCGATATCTGAAAAATTGAAATCACCGAGCAGGTAGATGTGCTCGCAAGGTTATTGCAAAACGGCAACTTCGATGCTGTTGCGGAGATTGTCGACAAAGCAGTGATTATAGTCGGGTGGTCGATAACAGGCACCTATCAGCATCTTTGTTTGGAACGACGTATAGGCTGTTCAGACAATTTCAAGTGGTGAAGATGTGTCAATAGCAAACGATTTGAGTGTTTGTTTGATGGCTATCAAAACACCTCCACCCTTTCTTTCTGAACGGTCATGTCGATAAAGAGAATAAGTATTTCTTCCAGGTAGTACTTTACTGTTGACTATATCAGGGTGCAGCCAGGTTTCAGTTAATATAAGAATATCAGTATTATTGTCATCAATGAAAGAGCATAATTCGTCACGTTTCGGAAGCAAGCTGCGAATATTGGCATAAGTTACTGATAAATGTAGTATGAAAGCGCTCAAAGCAGTAATCGAGCGTGTAGCGGGGCCAAATTTCCTTGCTAGCTAGCTGTAAAGAACGACAGAGCCTTTTTTCTTTGTTGTAAATGTATGTCTTGCCGCCCATGCGCATTTTATCCACAGATAACCTGAACTTCTTATCCTCAGCCTTAGCATGTTCTATTAGTCTTTTACGTGCGAGTCGTGTGGCAGGCGAAAGGTCCTCGCTGGTAGAATAGCCTGAATCTTTGTTTGTGAGCAGCAGGTAAGGTTGTCTGTTTATCCTTAAAATGAGCCATCTTAGCAATTATTGGTCGATGCTTGTCAGCAGAAAGCTTTCCTATACGATGCGAGCGTTCGATTTGAGATCCGGTAATTGTTATATTGAGAAGCTCAGTGCAAAGGTCTATTGACTTTCGCTCTGAGGATGGCCAGTCCTCTTTGGCGTCATCTGAAATGCCGAAGAAAAGCAAATTTGACCGTCTACATCTATTCTCAGCGTCATCGCATCTCGAATGCAGTTGTTTGGAAATATCGGACGTTGCATCATTGCCACAAGCAACAGCTGAACTAACGCTGGGGGAAGCAATAGCGGTTTCAAGGGCGGATACCCTCTCCATTAGATGCTGAATTTGATTATCAGTAGCTATTTTGTTTTTCTTTGAGGCCTCTCAATTCGCCTAATATTTCCGCTTGCCCCAACCCTTTTTATTGCATCAAGGACAGATGTGAGGGCACTGCCTTCAGGACCAGGGTTCTTTTCAATGTCACCACAAAGAAGGAGTAGCAGATCTACCAATGATGCGCGGAATTTCGACAAGGCAATTTTTTCACCACACCCCACAGTTTCACTGGGCACTGATAATAATAGGCAGGCTGCGGGGGTGGACCGTTCTACGCGCTGCGCTGTTCGCATTTCATCTGGCGTCAATAGTATTGGGCGGTCCTACAGCTAGAAACAAAAAAATGCCGGATCAACTACAAAGTTTTGGAGAGGAAAGCACTCAACAGTCCAAAAGACTTGGGGGCTTTGAACATAACGTATATTTATACCAAGCATGATAAAAATACCATAATAAAGGCTGCGATATGATTTAGCAATATAGTGTAAGGACATTATTTCTTGAAACGAACTTTCTAACAACGCGATTTTCCCGTGGACCAGAAATGTCACAACGCCTCAATCGAAGCAGCGCGGGATTTCAGTGGCGGCGAAGTGTCGGTTGTACGCCTCGAAGGTTGACGAAGAGACCGCCGGTTACCTCTCGTCAGTTTAGCCGAAGAGGCATTCAAAAGCAAGAATAGAAATTGTTCCCTTAGAGACGGTTGACAGTACCATTTACTTTACTGACAACTGCCTCTTGGATGTCAAAGCAGATGTAGATGCATTGTTTCTGAAAACTTATTGTGAGCTGGTCGTAGAATCCAGAAAGCTGTTTAATTTATATTCTTACTTGCAGCTTCCTATGTGCCGGCGTGCACTTTTGGCATCGGCCAGAAGGCCAAGCTGATCTTCGGCCACGACGTCAACCTGCTTCACTTCTTCACCACCTGTGGCCTTCAGGAAGGATATCAGCCTTTCTGCGTGTAAGCGTCTGTCTCTTTCTCTCTCCTTTTTGTTCCACGCATGCACGTAACATATCCACCGGAAAAAATGGCAAAGCAAAAGAAACGGGGACAAAAGGCAAGACTAGGTCCTGTGCATCTTTTTTCTCTGTGTCGTCTTTTAGCGCTGCAAATCTTTTTAGTAACTAGGTCATGTGCTTTATCTCGCGCTTGCAGCGTACAGCCCCCGTCATAAATCATGGCTGGTCTCCAGGGAGAGCGCGCGCTCTTTCTTACGGCCTTCTCAGTCGCTGCGGGAGCAATGGGAACTTTTCTCCTTGAGTTACGCTCTCCGCCGCCGCAAGGGGCGCGACCTGCTCACTGGTCGCTCCGCATCTGCTTCAGCGGCGGCGGGTGGCTTTTGCCTTGTTTCGCGCTGTCGCTCGCTTGTTTCGTGGTGAGTGCAGCCCCGAAATGAAAGAACATGGAAGGTAGATACTGCAACAGCATCTCGTCAGCGTACTGCACATGTGAATTGGGTCTTTATATGAAACCACTGTCGCTCAGCAAACGTTCGACAAGCATAGGACATATGCACTGTGGCATGGTAGCTACTCTTGTCCATTTTAATCCGAATTTTTCTCAAGCCTGCACAAGAACAGGAATAAAAAAAAAGACAGAATAAGCAGTGATCGTATCGAAGCTTCTTTAAGGCTAACATTACAGCAACTCGTCTGCAACAGCAAAAGATGAAAATAATGAGTAGCTGTTTCAACCTAAAAGGCACTCAATTTAGTGTAAATCAAGATTTTTCTAAAAGGCTTGTGGAAATACGAAAAAACCTTTGGAACTCCTGTGCCGATGAACGAAAGAACGGCGTGAAAGCTAAGTTAATTTTTGATAAGTTAAAAGTCAAGAATACCTTATACTCATGGAACGAGGAGACCAAGCAGCGGTTCAAATGCCAGGTTGCCACTAGCACTAGCAATGAGTGACTAAACAATCATAAGACGGTCTGCTTTAAATTTATAAATGTGAACGCTAGGAGCATGCTTAACAAGGTTGCGCCATAGAAAGTATATGCCTTGAACATGAACCCGATATTATGGTAATCACAGAGACATGGCTACATAAAGATATTAGAGACTGTGAAGTTGCTCCCCCAAACTACTCCATAGTACGAAAAGACCGTGAAAGGAGGGGTGGCGGTGTTGCAATACTGGTTAAGAGTAATATAGTATTCTCAGTTATAGAAGGGTTTGATGATTTAGAAACTGCATGGATTAAAACCAGACTGAATGGTCGTACTGTCTTAGTGGGTGCTTTCTACAGAGCTCCCAATTCAACCATAGACGTGCTTGATAACCTGAAAAGGTTACTGGACCTAAATGTACACTTTGGTGACACTGTTATTCTGACAGGTGATTTTAATTTGCCAGGAATTGATTGGATGTCGCTTTATCCCGGCAGGGTTGATACAGCTAGCAGTAAACATCTGATCGAACTCGCCTACTGCTATGGTTTGACTCAGATCCTCGATACTAGACCTTGTCTTTTTGTCATCTGGTCTACTAGAGTTTTTGCTGAGTTGTGATGTTGAAGAAGGATTGTCTGACCATAAAAGGGTGATTATGTCGCTCAATATGACTCACGAAATATGTCACAAATCTTGCAGAAAGACTGTTTTGAATTTTGCGGCTGCTGATGATGTCGGATTACTGGACTACCTTGAAATCTCGTTTGATGAATTCATGTGTTTATATCAAGACGGACTTGGCACAGATAAGTTGTGGGATTGTTTTGCAAACATGACAGCGAAAGCAATTGAGATGTTCATTCCTAAAACCACGAAAATAACAAAAAGGAAGCATCCTTGGATTAATAGAGACATTATTCACAAAAAACGACAGCTCAAAAGGAAACGAAAAAGATGCTCACAATACCCAAGCCCTGAATTAAAAACCTCCATATGTCGTATGAGCCAAGAGTTAAAGCGACTCATCCACGAAAGTAAAAATACCTTTAACAGTCAGACTCTCACCAGATTTCTTACTGAAGCGCCCAGTAAGTTCTGGCGATATGTAAATGGCGGCAGTAAATCTCACCGTTCTAATGAAGAAGAGAGCCCCCAGAGGGTTGAAAGTTTTAATTCATTTTTTGCATCTGTTTTCACTGAAGATGACGGCGAATCACCGTTTTTTGAGCCTCCAGGTCGCCCTCCTATACCCGATTTAGAAATAAGTGAAGAAGGAGTTCTGAAACTCCTTTTGAATATCATCACAAAAAAGAACTCGGGACCGGACGGTATCCCGAATGAATTCTTATATAGATATGCAGAGTGGAATTCTAAATTTCTTACCAAAATCTTTCAATCGTCTATCGACAGTAGTTGTGTTCCCGTTGCCTGGAAATGTGCGAAAATATTGCCTGTGCATAAAAATGGTCCCACTTCTAACGTTGAAAATTATAGACCCATTTCCCTCATTAGCACGTGTTCCAAGTTACTCGAACATATTATGTACGCTCACTTATCAACTTTTCTTGAGAGTAACAATCACCTATTTGTAAACCAGCATGGCTTCCGCAAGGGGCTTTCTACCATCACACAACTCACGGAAACTGTACATGAGCTTTCCCAGTCAATTAATTCCCGCATGCAAACAGACATCGTAATTTTGGACTTTGCAAAGGCGTTTGATAAGGTTTTGCACCCTAAACTATTACTAAAAATCAGTGCCATATTTAAAAATGAAACTATAACTAAGTGGTTCAGGTCATATCTTTCGTGTAGAGTACAGTATGCTCAGGTTCAAGAGTATAAATCCAACATCATGCCAGTCGATTCCGGTGTTCCCCAGGGCAGCGTTCTGGGCCCTTTCTTGTTTTTGATCTTCATCAACGACTTGCCTGTTGGTTTGAGCGTTCCAGTTAGACTGTATGCAGATGACTGCATCGTTTATAAACAAATTAATACTCCAGAAGATCAGGCAGAACTCAATCAAAACTTGCAGAAAATACATGAATGGTGTAAGGTGTGGCAGACGGTATTAAATTCAAACAAAACAGTTTTTATGACCATTACAAGAAAGAAAACTGTCTTTGATTACAGTTACAGCATTAATGGTAGATTACTAACTAGAGTAAGTAATTTTAAATACGTTGGAGTAACACTCACATCTGACTTACGCTGGAATTCACACATAGATAATGTATGTACTAAGGCTTCCAAGGCACTCTGGAGCTTGAGACGCAATATGTGCAGGGCAACTCCTGAAATAAAAAGTCTGGTTTTCAAAAGCCTAGTTAGGCCTATCCTCGAATATGCAAAAGTTGTCTGGGACCCGCGTACACTGCTTCCAACTGTTCTAAGCTGGAAAGAATCCAGCGTCTTGGAGCAAGGTTTATGTTTAATAGGTATCGTTATTCTGATTCTCCAACTTCTTTGTGTAAATCTGCTGATTTGCAAACACTTGACATTAGAACCAAATGCGACAGACTCAAGTTTCTTTTCCAGATCGCTAACCACTACTTGAAAATCGATCAAACAAAATACTTTGAAATTAAAACAGGGGAAACATCACGCCATCGTCACAGTTTGTACATCCCAATGCCGCCTGTCAGAAATGATTGCTTTAAATTTAGTTTTTTCCCGAGAGCCATCAAGGAATGGAATATGTTACCAAACTCCGTTGTCACGTCACAATCACTTAGCGAATTTTTAGATAAACTGCACAATGTTTTATGTTCTGCTTGATTTCTATGACAATGTTTTTGTTTTGTTCAAGTGGCAAACACAATTATGCATGAAATTTAGTGTTGATCTCGGTGTTTGTTTGATGTGTTCTTTTTCTGTTTCAAGTTTGATATCCACTCCTGTAACAGCCCGCCCAGGGCTGACAGTAGGAATAAATGAAATGAAATGAAATGTAAGGTTGAGTTTTGAATGTTATAATTTATATATTAGAAAATGTGTTGTATTTAAACATTATTTTATTTTGCAAATAAACGCTGTTCTAATGAATTTTTACACGATATTATGCTTATTATGAAAACAATAAAGGAATGGTTTCATGACACCACTTGTGCTGGAACTGGAAGCGGTATAAAGAGGCTAATAAATGACGCAGGTGGCGATACTCGTTTGCAGTGGCTGACAACGAGTTCATTTGCTATATCAAAAGCATTCAAGAAACTTCTAAAGAAGGAAACTTTGACTGAAAAAACATTTCAAGAAATGCTGTTCATTCCGAGTCTACAGTACAAGTGGTACAATACCTCCTAGGGAAAATGTCGGCTCCGTCCACACCAGGAAACTCAATTGTGGCCCCATTGAGGCTCTCTTATGGAAAGTAAGGCTATATGTGCGGAGAGAGCGACATGCTAGATGCGAGGGCCGTAACAGCGGCACTTGACCACGTTGTCAAGACGGACGTTTCATCTTGGAGCAAAATCAAGGCAGTTTTCGTCGATGCCGAAGAAATCATTTCTGCTCGGCCACAATCAGTAACCGAGGAAATGAAGGAATTGTGATGGCATCTCCTGTCATGCCATTACTGTCACGTATTCCGGTTTATCTTACGACGATGGATACATTGATACGTTAATCAATGACCTCGGGTGTGACGCTACGCTATCTTTCTTGAAACTAGCGAAAGAAGCAGCCCATTGTACACTCTTCTACGAGGACAAGAATTCTAGTGGACTGCATTATCCGAAATCAGAGTTTATTGCCCTACTGGACAAGGTTTTGTTTTAAAAAAATAATTAAACTCGTGCATCTACCACACACAAATGCTCTCGAAGTACTTCAAATCCTGATCCAAGCAGCCCAATTGAGATTTTGCCATTGATGAGTTGCCCTGAAGGAATTAACAACAGCCTACAAGGTCTGCTTCTTTGATATCTGAAAAATTTATCAGAATCCTTCTTCTCAATTTTGCCGAGAAAGTGACAGACAGGTATTACAGGCCAGCTCCCTATATGAACAAACCGGCCAGGAAGATATTGAGACTTCCAGCCGCAGGTAACGTTTTGATGAATTGATGAATATGTAGTAAAATGTATAACTTTGAAGGACGATTTTTTTATTGTTTTCCGCTCTTTTCAATTAGGCATAACTGTTGATGCTCATTTCGTTGATTAAAAGTTGTTGTTTATCTACGTATCAAACCGACTACGTCTGTTATACGTGCGTCAGTCGCGAGACTACAATACCTATTCAGTCTTTCAACCGACTGACTTGTTTTGAACGAAGCTAGCACAGCTCACTCCACTAGAGAACTGCAATTTTAACTATATGCGTACCATTTATTCCTTACTCTGAATCTGAGACGCGCCATGAATTTTCGCCGGTGCCTCTTTTGCTCTAAACGAAAACAGAAGCGGTTGACAGAATCTCCAGCCAAAAGTTTGCCATGAACTCACGTCAGGTCGCGCTGCACCTGCTTACAGTTTTTGAAAGAACACTGCATCGCCTGATATATTTCTGTAAAAATTTAGGGGCAAAAAATGTTGAAGTGTACCAGCTTCATTCGAACGTGCTCGGCCGCACTGACGAAGGCGCGCGCGCGCGTGAGCGGTGTTGACTATATTTTATTCCTCGTACATGATAAATCTTAGACGCTGATTACGGCTTCTTTGTATAAACTATAAGGGGTGAAATGTCAGGACCTGCCGGTTGCAACTGACGCAGGCGGAGCGAAGAGCGAGCTCGCGTTTCCCTTGCGCGTGAACGGCTGTGGCGGAGGCGCAGCAGTGCGGTGGCGACCCCACCGAGGCGCGGCGGGCGATGGAAACAAACCCCTTTGGTGAGGCCGTAAGAGAAGAGAAGCGCACTCTCCCTCGAGACCGGCCGTGCATAAATATACAACGGCCGCTCGATGGAAGCGCACTGGGTGAGGCCGGCTGCGTCGCGCCGCCGTCAATGGGCAAGCGCGTTCATGGGGAGTTTACAGTTGTGCCCGCTATTTCTGCTGAGGGCGCTACTGTTCGGGGACACGTCGCCGCCGGGGTCGCCGGCTCTGAGCGCGCGGTTTGCTTCCTTTCTGGACGCGTTCGCCTCGTGTCTGCGTGGTAAACGCAAACTTTTTGTGTGCGCGTGTGCTAGCACGTTAACGTTGAGACGGGATGCGTTTGTTTTTTAAGGCGAAAGCCGTTCTTGGCTCATGGAGCCAAATCTGTGCGCACAAGCTGTGGCTGTAATCTGTGCGTCGCATCTCTGCACTGGTGTGTCAGTCACAAAAGCGGACGTGCAAGGAGAAAGATTAAGAATGAAATTGATTGATGGTGATAGGTAATCAATAAAAGTTATAAACAGACATTGATAGAGGTAATGACTAATGCTAATGACTCATTAGCATTAGTCATTAATAATGGTTAATAATTATTAAAATGATTTGTAATGACCAGTATATCAAACTATGACATGTAATGACCGCAATTGATTAGAAATGAGTACAAGTACTTAGCGATGTGGGGTAATGGCTATAATAGCTAGGCATGACTCATCATTACTGCTAATGTCTACGAAATGACGAATATGTGAAAGGATGACGTGTAATGACCACTGCTGACTCTAAATGAGTAACCTGTTTAGTTATGAGTGGTATAGGGCTACAATGACTAAGCAGGCAGACTCATCATGACCGGGAAACAACCAATATATCAAACGACGGCTTAAAATGACGAACTGTGGCAAAAGATGAGAGCCAAATGACAGGACAAGGGTAG
This sequence comes from Amblyomma maculatum, assembly GCF_055883805.1. Classification (NCBI taxonomy): domain Eukaryota; kingdom Metazoa; phylum Arthropoda; class Arachnida; order Ixodida; family Ixodidae; genus Amblyomma; species Amblyomma maculatum. The sequence continues at coordinate 162,699,217 of NC_139354.1, forward strand.
GCTTTCGCCGTCCTCCACTTAAGAGACATCTGATACCCCAGTCAAGCGTGCAAGTTAAAGTGCACTTCCGCGGAGTGCACTTCGCAGCTTGAAAGAGACTTTACTCTACGCAGTGCTAAACGGGAAAGCGAAGTGCACTCGCATAAGCACTCGTTGGTACGAAACTAGCAACGGAAAAAAAGTTTAAGATAGAAATTGGCACCTCCAAGTGCGAAGTTCAGGGAACTGCTTTTTAAAGTAGTAAAACATTTAAAAATGCTTAAAATTTGACACCGGGCCATGATTCATAGACACCTTATCAACGAACACCATGAACAATAACAACCGCCCCCTAACTGAAAACGCCGTAGCCGCGCAGTGGCGCATCACTCATGCGTACGCGGTTACATCACGTTTTTGTTATTTGGTATTTTGCCCGTCGCTATTATAAAACATTTCATCAAATGAAAATATGTACAAAACACGTAAAATCAACTTGTATACATATCTTATTACATAATACATTTGTGACAAAGAAATTTCTGCCGGCGAGGCTACGCGCTCAGCCCTCGAAACTGTTTTGCGAACGCACTCCAACCTGAGTGCATACTTTGGCAAGTGCACTTATGTTACGCTGTTTAACAGCGGTAGAGTGCGCTTTTCTTAAGTGACACTCGCCGTAAGTGCACAGGGGTATAAGAGACCCTCAAACTTTATCTGCTGAGCTCGCTTCAGACAAAGGCAGCAGCGAGGAGTGGAAATGCTTTCGCTTCATCTTAAATGAAAGCGGCACTGAGGTTAAAACGTCCAGATACTGAAGCATAATGCCCTATCAGTTGCCATTGAATTTGCTACAATGGACAGCATATTGGACTTGTTGGTGATTAATCATATGTTAACAGTGCAAACAACGTGACGGGAACACAGAAGAGGACGGCACAACCGCGCTAGTTGTGTGGTCCTCTTTCCTGTGTTCCTGTCACGTTGTTTAACCTATTTAGTTACCAGGGAGCTGACCAGTGCACTAGGATTTTTAACGATGTGTTGTGAAGCAGATGAACACGATGAGGTAGCACCAGAAGCTTTTCTCGCAGGTTATGTTGCGAGGACATATCAGAAAACGGTATGAAGCGTTTTCTTTTTTTTTATATAAGCATACAATTTGTTCTACATTTTGCCGCGCTAATCTGAGTGGCCTTGCAAGCAAAGAAGCCTGTGCATACAACATTTGTTTATACTCTTGAGACTGTTTAAGTTGATGCGATAATCTGAACAGCCACGTTCCAGAGAAAATCCGGCATCCGCTATGTCGGCGGAAAGTCCGAAAAATACCTCTCTGGTAAGAGGCACTTTAGATGGTGATATGGCCAGACACCTTTGGCGCAATGAGAACACAGGACATGTTCAACGTGGGAGGAGGTGCCAAACCAGAGAGAGTCAATAAGATGTAAGGGTGAAATGGGAATTATTGAAAGTGGGACCCTTATTATCCCTAGTCAGGCACACTATACTCCTATAGGGCACGTTCGTAACGCTTTGGTAAAGAGGGGCTTTGTACAGCTAGTGTAGGGCGCTATTTCATATAATGTGGTGGCTTAAGGCTACATTCTAATGATATGCGACCGAGGCAGCAATTACGGGATACGGTGAATAAGCAGGTAGGAAAGAGCAGGTACTCTAACGAGGCTCTGCAAGGAGATTTAAGAACCCCAAGTTTTGTTTATCACTACCAGGTTGTTGCTTGATTTATGCAATATTTGGTAATGGTTTGAGGCGACATGTCAGTCGTGCAAAAGCCTGTTGCAGGAAATATGAGTCAACTCGACCAGTTAAAGGTTAATGAAAACCAAGGACAATGGAGACTTGATGTAGCCCGCAAAGGAAGTATAAAGCTTTGTCAGCTTATAAACACCTTCATTAACAGGATGATGAAGTCTGAAGAGGTCTGGCTAAGTAGCAAGCTGTGTAAACTTTTGATTTCATCATTGTCTTCTCACTGTACACAGTACCTGCAGCTAATCTATGAAAACAATGATCGTGCCCATGCTGAGGCTCTATGCAAGATATTAAGTTGCGGCACCCACTGATAGCGAGCTGGGCTGGAAATGTCAACTCAACAGTGGAGCGACATTTATGGCTATGGCATAAACCTCTCTCATGAAAGGTTTTCCATCTGCGATTGGTAATTTTCTTTCTTTTTTTGTGTGTGGTCATCTAATTAGCGTACTCGGCTGCTCACTGAACCTCGGCTGCAGTTGCGCTCTGAAGCGCGAACATTCTTGTGATCGCAGCTAAGAGTTTCACAACAGGAACACTCGATGCGTGTTCTTTCATTGAAAATTACAAACCAGCAAAAATTGTACCGGTTTGCGAGCACCCAATAAAACTAGTAATAAAAACTTTCGGCGCAAATACGTAGCACTTTGAGGCAAACAGGCTCTATGAAGCGCGCTTAGTTCGGTCATGCAAAATGCGGGAAGCCATGACGGATAGCCTTCTGGCGTAAAACGTTTAAGGTCTCTAACTGAGTCGAAGATCCCAGGTTATCATGTAGATTTAACTTAATAAACATCTTCATTTTTCCAACCTAACATTTGTCAGAATGAGAGAAAGGTTGGTTACATGTCGCATTTTCACAGAGGTTGCTCACAGTAGGACAATATATTTTTATTGGATAGCGCTGTCAGCTTAGAACAGGTTGACATCAATATGTGTATAAAAGCTGTATGCAGGAATGAGTAAATGGTATGAAAATGGCACACGGAATTCGCGACATAGTTAAGTGGTTATGCATTAGGCTACCTTGGCAGCTGAACAGCTTCGAATTGTTCAGAGCCGGGGGACATTTTCGTGTGACAAACAACTTGATCCGAATGCAACATTGCGGTAATGCGAGCTCTCGAATCTAGTGGCCTTGACCCACCGTCAGATTAAGTTTTTCGGGGTACACTCCAGTATTCATCGTTGCCGAGCAAGCGCTAAGTGCTGACATGGTCACACTAGATATGGCAGTATATACTAATTCATGTTGCCAAATTGTGTGAAGCGGAGCTCTTATATCCTTAAAATAAAAGGCTTCTAACACACCGACGCCTCCCTGAAAGCGCAGCCAGGCGCAGCTCTCCGCTCGCGGCTGTCCCCGAACGGTGGCGCCGCGGCGGTGGCGACGGGAAGTAGGCGCCTCCCGCCGGTTTCGGGCGACGTAGCAGGCCGCACCTAGAGCGCTTCCATCGAGCGGCCGTGAAGGGGAGAAAACCTGGGCCAGGGGGCGCTGCGCCGCTCTGTGCGTCAGCGCCCTCCATGGAGATCCCGTCAAAACCTACGCGCAGTGCGGCCGCGTCGTCTGCTCCCCGCCGCATAGAAAAGCATGCTGTCGTCTGCTCCGCGCTGCTCTCCAGCACGTGTTTGCGCGCGCGCGCTGGGTTGTTTCTCTCCTCCTCCGGCCGCATTCTGGCCGCCGTCGCGCTCCAACAAAGGGGGCAAGAAAAAAAAAAACTGGAATGAAAAAGTGACGGCGCGCTTTTTCGCAAAACTCGTGAAAGTGTTTTTCTCTCTTCTCTCTTTCGTGTTGAAACGATGGTTGTCGGTTTTTTTTTAGGTATCTCGTACCGCTCGTATCTCGCACCTCTGTTTGTAACTGGTGGTGCCGCAGCAGCCATCGCAGAACCAAGTCGGCCTCAAGAAACAGATATATGTCATTTTAATGCCATCACTCGGCGCTTATAAAGGGAAAACACATACGTTAATCGTCCTATCCTCATACGCGATCCTGCTTCGGGAGCTCAAAACGGGGCATTCGCTAGAGGAGATAACTGAACTAGGGATTGCACAGCGTAGCTGTGGAATTAAGAAGACAAAGGTTTACTTGGAGAGATGTCCCCGCCTGCATGAAAAGTCGTCAGGCATTTCCTCGCTCTTCGTCTCACGGAGAGAGGAAACTGCCGAAAGAATGGCATGCCTCGGCTTCTCGTCAGTGATCCAGGTCGTTAAGAAACCTCTCATCGTTAAAGGTAGATAAGTCATTGATTTCGGATGGCAGCGCCACAGCAGCGAACTCCCCCTGACCGCTGTCAGCAGGAACCAAAGGGTAAGGCGGCATGCTTTGTGCCTTTGTAGGGAACGCGTCCTAAACGCGCCGAAAGCAGGCACCACAGCACCGGCAGCATCGCCTAAAACGTCTGTCCCCAAAGAGTTGAATAGGCCCCTTTCAAGTGAGCAGTCACAAATGGAAAGGAAGCTCCCCAACCAGCGCCCAGAGCACTCGTCGCTGTGTACACACGTATCAATTCTCAACGAGAAGGCTGGACCCTTCATTCTCTGAACAACATGGAAGAGACATCAAGAAGTGCCACCTCAAGTCCTTCAAAATACCTGTCGCTTGCCTCTGCCTTGGAGTACCGAATTCGCGTTCATGTTTTTTTCTTTTTTTGTCTGAGCCTGCCAACAAGCGCTCTTTGAAAACAATGTCCGCGGCGATCAATTAATCATAATTTCTCACTTTCGAAAGCACCGATAAAAAGCGTGCCTCCAGCCAGCCTCTATGTCAGCCGGGGCACAGAAAAAAGCAAAAATAAGAAACACCACTGGCAAAGAGCGCCGGCTTTGCGCGCACAGACGCACGACCATCCCCCCTCGTCCTCACTCTCCCGCTCCTCTTGCACGTGCGGCTGCCTGCAGCACGCGCTCCAGAGCGAGCGGGCTGCGCAGACTCCGCAGAAAGCCGAGCGCAGCGCGGGCGCGGATGCGCGTAGGTTTTGTAGTTCCTCTCCGCTCCGCTGGAAACCGAGCGCTGGCGTCGCGGAGCACACTCCAGCTTTAAAGGGATGCAGAGCCTCCTTGATGCAGAGCGAGTTCCGGGCCGGGTGGTAGCGCGCCTGTCTTTCATGCGCGCTTGATGCGAGGATATAGTGGATGAGGGGAGGGGGTCCTGTAGGGCCGCGCTCGAGGCTAATCACTTGCAGGTGCGTGTGTCTGCATGCCGCCGCCACCCGCCTGTTTGCTTCTTGTATTGTGGACGCGGGCCCCTGCTACAAGGGTGTCGCGTGTGGGGAAAGCCGACCGGACCGTCAGCGCCGGATTTGTGGGACCGTTTTAGCCCGAAGGTCATTCATGGGGAAAGGCGCAGGTGGAACGTGGTGCCGGGTGCTCGCATGTATGGCACCCTTCGTACTGGCCGGTAACGAGCACACAAATGAACCTTGAGCCTTTTTTTTTCACACTCCGACTTTGAGCAGTGCGAAATGCAGTCTCGTTTACCTTGTCCGCAGATGCGACAAAGAGCGCCCGAAGAAGCAATGGTGATTTGACTCGGGCATTGTTCTCAGAGCGGGCAAGCCTGAAGCTCCCTTTAATCCGGCGCAGGGCCTTCAGCATGGTGGCTGGTTGATCTTTCCATTTCCCTGTCGTTTCTCGTAGTGGTAAACACGGGTGGCGCGGGCAATGCAGTGTGGAAAGGATTTAGCCAGCAGCGGCAGCGAGGATGGGGCGGTGGTGTGCGGGAGACAAGTGGGAAGAAAGCCTCCCGTCAGGAGAGGGTTCGACATCCTCACCGGAGAAAGTTTCGCCGTGCTCTTTGTTTGTTGTGATTTGTATTGCTAGTGGGGCCGTGGGTTGAGGCTAAGGCCAATCCATGCATGCTGTGCCCATCTAGCATATTTCCTTATTGGAGAGTTGATGTGTGAGGCTGGCCTCTGAAAATGACCGCCCCTATTTTTTTGTTTTGTGAAGGTGTAAAAAGAGAAGCGTTCCAAGAGAGTTCAGTCCAGTCTGAGCTGGGGCTCCATGCGTAAGCTCTAACCAGTTAGTTCGAAGAGTAAAGCAGCGTAGAGTGTTCTTTTTGTTAAATTCATTTCAACTTGTAGTTTTACTCTCTGCCATGCTGTAAATATATGCGCTACAATCATCCCCTTCAAGTATGCCTCCTTGTCTTCTCTACGCCGAACTACATGACAGGAAGGGTTTAAAAGAACCTTCCGAAAAGGAACGAACAACATAAATTCTACTAGTACCGTGCCTTCGAGCGAGGGAGAAGTGCTGCTTTGTGATAGTGAGGCGTTCGCACTATTCGTTTCTGGCCTCTACGCGGGGGCGCTTGCATCAATTCGAGTCGTCACGCTCTCCGAAGCGTGACTCAAGCGGCAGCGCGGCCCCGGGCGCTGGAAGATAAAACATCACGGCTGCTTCCCGCTATCGTCAGCCAAGCGCGAAGAAGTGGCTCAAAACGTTCCATGTATGCTTCGCCATGAAGAAAGAAAAGAGCTTAGCTCCTGTCAGCAAGCTCTGCGCTGCACACTTTTCTGTTAAGGCCATTTTTCGTCCATGAAGTCGTTGGGAGGCTTTTCACGATCATTTCATTTTAGATGAAAGCCTCATAGGCGCGATATCAAGGAATGCCAGCGCCGTCCAGAGACCAGAAAACACGATAAAAAAAAAAAGAACGGCGTGACATTAACGCGATGGTGATGCGGTCGCTTTCGTCCATTAAAGAGGTTTATGTGTGGGGTGTGAGAAACCCATCATGTTGGATTACTTCAAGTGAAGGATGTATAGATTGAAATTAAGGTTTCATTAAATAAAAGTTTCAAACATTCGTCCTGCAAAGGTGGTTCGAGTTACCGTGCTTCACGGGATTCAAAACTGAAAACGAGTCGTGTCCTGCACACGCGAAAACTCAGAAAAGCCTTAAAGTTGAAGTGCGAAACACTCTAAGCCAGCGTGTCGAAAGACGTAAAGGTTCACTGTCACTGATGAAGTTCACATCTCAGAGATCACTGCAGTCCTGGGCATGTCCGGATTTCCGGCTGTCTGATTTTGCAAGAAAAAGGGCCACATAATGGGCTTTTGCCGCGCGAGGCGGATTTATTGTTGTCCGATGGCGCAACGGATCACTGCCACATCGGCGCAACTATTTGTGACCCCTTTCTCAAGCTTTTCACTCTGAAAAGCGGAGCATTAGGCTCGGGGAAGCTTGTACCCACTTAAAACCGTTGGTATCCAGCGGCACCGGGTATCGAACCTAGTACCTCCCGAATACGAGGCGGAGGCTCTACCACAAGGCCACGCTTCGGTAAAAAGGGCCACATAATGGGCTTTTGCCGCGCGAGGCGGACTAATTGTTGTCCTATGGCGGAAAGGATCACTGCCGCATCGGCGCAACTATTTGGGCCGTGACCCCTTTTCCCAAGCATTTAACCCCAGAATAGCCGAGCACCAGGCCAGGGGAAAGCTTGTACCATTGAAAAACCGGTGGGTAACTGGCGGCACCAAGAGTCGAGTCCAGTACCTCCAGAATGCGAGGCGGATGCTCTACCACAAGGCCACCGCTTCAGTAAAGAGACTTATCTAGGGTAGATCTTAAGCAAAGTGAAACTATGCCACGCTTTACTATCTTTGAGTGGGAGCTATCATAAGCTAAAAGAGCCTTATCCATGCGACCTGCCCTTCACCCATGTGATTTGCCATGGTTCAACTGGTTCAATCCCGCCTTGTTTTTTCGTTGTTGTTTTTTTCTGATTTAGTGTGGTGGTTATCGCACATTCAGGCAGACCAGAGATTATAAAAGAGTGCCTGGGTCCTTTTCTGCTCATTAAAGTTGGAAGTGGCGCTTCTGTCCTTTTGTGTCTTTCTTCATGTGGTGTTTATTCAGTGGTATAAAAATCAAGATCATGTACCAACTAACCCGTCAAAACGTCCTGCTGTCCTGTGTGTGTCTTCATTGGGGTCCCCGCTATTTTCGCGCCGCCTGTTTTCCACAATGTTCAACCGATTCGCTGACCCGTAGTCATTAATCAGTTCTGTACTAACGCACATTAACTTCAGATGTGCCTTTGCATGTGTTTCCTCTCTGCGAGCCAATATGTTTTGAGTTTATGTTGAGGACAATTTTCTCTTTATGTGTCCCTGAAAACAGCAACATGAACCGGAACATGACTTTCTGGTACAACAAGGATGAACCCATGTTCGTCAACGTAGACGACGCTTTCTCACCGAACGTCGAAGTGAACAGGATTCCGGCTGGGTGAGCTTCCACAACTGCTATGCTTACTCGCGAGGTTCCTAAAAACAATACCATCCAATTCATTGGTCAGGAGCATTTAATCTATGCTAGATATTATTGATCGCTAAGTGAAATAATTCGTAGAATATTATCAAGCGAATAAATAAAAACACTGCATCTTCAGAGGCATAAAATCGTTCTCGCGTAGAATGGCCGATTGTTCACTAGACCTGTAATCATCATTTATTTAGCCTGTTATTCACATCATTTATTTATTTGTAAATAATTTTATTATCACCACTGCTACGCCTAGGTTATTCAGTTTGCCTTACAAGCTTCGCTTGCGCATACCCTGACGAGTTAATTTCAAGCACTGCTTTGGACATTTTGCGCATTTTCGTTCCTTCAAAGCTTACACACGGCACCTGCCTGCTTCTCTATACGCAGTGGGGAATGTCCTCCCGCCATCAAGATCACTCACAAACTGTTTGAGTCGGTGGAAAAAGTCAACTACGAATTCCTGAGGCTGAGCTTACCAGTGTGCTGCCAAGAAAACCTAATCGAGTAAGTTACAAGAAATTCCGACGCTTCAAGAGTTTGCTTATGTATCGGAACCCAAAGTGCCCAGTATTTATTCTGACGTTTCGTTGTAAGTGCGAAGCTGATGAATGCACGCAGTGAAGAATTCTCAACGAGCTTAATAGAGCGCGGTGCCATCTATTTGCTTTCAAATTGCCGCCACCTGGTCGGTCCATTTTTGAAGCCGCCTCTAGGGAGATTCTCAGCCAATCAAATGTTAGCGATGCGAGAAAAAGCCACTTCTTGCTGCCTTCAAACAAAGCGAACGAAATTAAAAAGGGGATTCAAAATGAGGAATCGTCCTCTTTTCGTTTGCCATTCAACATGCGAACTCAAATGTAGCCAACTCTTGCGAAGCACGACAATCGCGCCTACTGTGATGTCATGGGATAGTTTCGTTGTTCCCGCAAAATTTCATGCGTCCCACAAAAGTTATGGCATTTAGTTGTGCGTGTGAGTGCTTGAGCAGTGTGTCTTTTTTCCCGCTTTTCCTCTACGCACCCAAAACGTTTGTTCACGTGAACCTTTTGCTAAGCGCATTAGTAGAGCCCCGTTTGTTCATACTGCATGCATTCGCAGGCTGGTCAAGAGGCGCTTGTGATTGGGCTGATTGGTTTTACGCTCACTTGATAAGCCAGTCCACGCGAGCTCAAGTGCCGCCAGTTCCAGATGATCAATGTAACTTGCCTGCATGCTGTCCTTGAGACATGTTTTCAAATTGACAGCTGTTGAGTGAGAGACAAGTGCATATCTGTTGTGAGGAAACGCAACAGAGAACGCCTTCGTCTCTGTTGCGCTACGTCTTCCTTACTATTGAGCACCAACAATGCGCCGATGCAGGAAGTCACCAGAAGGATACCTGCCATGTTTGCTGCATCTTGTTGGCAGTTTCCTTGGGGCCCGCAGAGGCAGCGTCGCGAAGCATTCCTCACTTTTTTTCTTGAGCCAAGGCTCTAGCACGGTAGAAACGCCGTATAGGCGCAATTTTATCTTGAAATATTTTCAGTTAGACGATTTTCTGTTTCGTCACAGCGATCAGGAGAAGGAACACCGCTGGGAAGAAGTTCGGCGCCGTCAGCGGAGGGCGCAGGCCGAGAAGTCCAGCGTCCGCCATCCAGGTAACCTCGGGATGTCCTCCGCTATTCTCCCCGGGATATTGCAAGAGGAAAGGGAAACAACGGCGAGGCATTGCTGTCAGTCGAAGAAAGATAGGCATCGGTTTTTGCGTTGTCTTTACCCGTGGAGATATTTTCAAAAGCCGTTATTTTAATACCGTCAACTAATAATGTTTAATTATTAGGCTATGCGAATAATCAAGTTTAATCGTAATCGACATAAGCTATGCAACGACATATATTAAATGAGGCTTGCGCGTGAATCTCAATACTTATTCAAAAATAAATATTGAACAGGAATTATTAACCAAGAATAATGTCCAGCGCAATTATACTCTACATAACCTATCCAATGATATACGAATTGATATTTTAAAGTGGGGCTCAATTTTCAATCACAATTAAAAGAAAGACAGAGACGGTAAGAAATTAAGATCTGCAGTCAGTCCAGTGCAGTTATGCAGGACATAGCTATCGAACGATACATGACCTGACTCACGTCATATGAATATGAAGACTGAAAGAACGTTGCAGCGCGATTGTAAAGGCTTTCGGATCTAGACGGGTGAGGCATATTCGAGTTCAGGTCTGATCAGTGATGTATATGCTTGCAACTTGAAGTGTTTTGGCATATTGCATCGCATAACTGCCTGGGCATAATTAAACATAAGGAGCATGCACTGGCACAAAAGAAAGTATAAGGGGACATTTTCCCGTGTTAATTAATGTGATATGTCACGGTGTACTCATGAAGATAAACGATAAGAAAATAAAATAAAAACAATCAGGTGCCACAGCTGAGATCTGAACCCACGTCCTCTTCATGTCTGTCAAAACGAAGTCCCTCATTTTCTCTTCACTTGCTGATCGGCAAAATTAGGCTACGCAACGATATAACAATTGTGTTTCGATGACTTCATTCGAAGGTTTCACATTGAGGCTACGGTTAAGGGCATTGTTATGGAGCGCATATGGTGTTCGAATTTCGCATTAGTCAACGCTCTAATATGAAATGAACCTCTTAAATGGGTGCCACTGGAAGAAACCCCGCTTGGTGTAGAAGCGTGTTGAAGAGGCCGATTCATTAAGCGCTTTCAATACCAAGACCATGAAGACCTCTCTTTACTTCTTATGTCGAATAAGCGGTCTTTGCAATGTGGTTCACTGTGCCTCCATTTCTCCCCGCAGCCAATCTGGAACATCACATGCTTCGTAGTGGCTTCAGCATGTCCGACGTCAAGGGTGCGTAATTTCTGGTGCACTCTGATATGTTCGTTTGAGGGAGGGGGGGGGGGGGCATTTTTTGGTTTCTTTGATTTACGTGGGAACACGATGGCTCACGCACGACCTTGACAATAACCCTTTACTTATTTATTCCCTAACAAAGCTACTGAATCGATTTAGACCACGTAATCCAGAAATACCTTTGAAGGCAAGAGATTGACGAAAACACGTCTGTTCGGGATGACTTCAACAAGGCCGAAATGTCATTTCATTAATTTTTCGTGGTATATTTTCTTAATGCAGAAATATAGCAACAGTGATACTAAATTAGCTATCCACTGCTTGCCCAGTAAAACAGCAAACCTTTAGTGCTCGCCATACGAACATGTTCCAGAGAAAATACCGGCACGCGTGTTTTCTACAGTCATAAGAGCCATGCTGACTATTTGTAACCAGTCAGGCTACTATCAGCGTAATCATCCGCGTTCACCAATTCCGAAAATGTGACGCTGGCTACAATGCGCGCCTTCGGATCATGCGATTCAGCACGTTGGGCAATCCGTAATTGGGACTTGTATACGACACGACTCGTTATGGTGCAGCTACGACAGTGGAATATCCCTTGCTTTTGTCCTTTTTTGCACTCTTTTAAACACCTCTTCTCTGGGGCGTGTGTCTTTTTCGTATTTTATTCGTGTGTACACGGTCCCTGAATTGTACAAAGGGTCACTTACGGGAATGCGCTTCCGGATACTTTTATCGCTAGAAACTCATCCCGTGCCTATTTCTGGGTATTATCGGCACGAAATTTGTGATTTACAATAATAAACCAAACGTGAGAGCTCTACCAATTTAGAGCGCAGCTCTTCTCTTTGCGTACTTACGGAGCAGGCGACACCTTCCAAGAGCTACGTTGTTCTCGTACAGCCCTTTACATGTGATGTTGTGCGCCTTTAATTTCCGCACGCCTGCAACAGTTCCCTTTGCCTGTGTTATGAGCAGACCTGCAGCGCGGCTACTCGGACGAAGGTGGTGAGACCGAGGACCCGATGCCCGACCACCGGCCCCCGACACCTCAGCAGAGGCGGCGCTCCATGCTCACCCCCCGCGGAACCACCGGCACCCTGACCAAGACGCAGTCGTTCGATGCTGCCACCAAGCTGCAGGTGGGATTCCACGTTGCGCCATATACTGGCACTGCCATCACGCGCCAATAAGGAGACCCTAGCTTGCCGAGGAAAATGTAGTTGACGTTTTTTAGTTGACTTTCTTTATTTCAAGACAAACAGGGGAAACACTTAATATCACAAACGAAACCACACTCGTTGATAGCCAGTACTGAAAGTGTTGCACAAAGCGGACTCGGCTGACCACGAATGTACTCCACCAGCATCGCGTATAAAATGACTTATCGAAGGCTGCCAGTGTTTTTTACCACTGCCGTCAGTATTCTAGAATTATTCAAAGAACCGAGAGGCGTGCAATGACGCGTGTTCCCATTCTTGTGTCACTTATGCTGGGAATCATTTTCCAGTTCAAAGTGGTTAGTGCATCAAGAGACGAACGCGATGTTTAACTTCCAGCTTTGCTGCAATTCGGTCCATCCCATTTCCGACGATTAAAGAACCTCCGCGATATCTGCTCATTTTCAGGCATCTGGGGTATCAGTTGAGCAAAGCATCTTTCGTACTCTCGATTTTTCACATGTACATAAAAAATAAAGCCACGGCCTCGCATTCGAATGGACGTCTTTTTGTGACTCACAGCTCTGTTGAAATTTCATCGCAGTCACTGTGGCAATCTTTAGCTTCAGCGACTCGTTTACTTTCTTTTGGTTGCAACTGTTGGCCGTTTGTACGATGCGGTCACTACGCCACCCCCAGAGAAAACGCAGCTTTTCTGCGCTCTCGCCTCCGTACCGGATGTTGCTTTTTCTCGGGCTGGTTGGTATAATTGTGGTGTTCGGCCCATTCTGGTGAAAACCCTTCCACGCAACGAAGCTGCTTTGCTCTGTCAACTCTGTAGAAGGGAACTGAGCTTCCAAGACTAGGAGCCGTTGTTCCAGCTTGAAAAATCGGGACGACTGTTTTCATGACGTCAGAAGCAGATGTTTCTTGCCCTTGATCGGCACCTCGTTTTCCCCAAGTGGCCTACGTGGAGTTTTTCCACAATATCTGACGGGATGATTATTCTGTCGCCTTTGAAGATAGTTAAGAACAGTTGACGAGCAAAGTTTCACTCGCCACCTCAGCATAGCCTTTCAGGTCAGGTGATGCACGGTTGGCCATGATATAGCACAGAAGGTGGTTACTGTCGTTGCGGGTTGCCTTCAACGATGACAACTGCTCGCGGTTTAATCTGTGCGTCAAAGCTGACCTGAGTTTTGTGTATGCATGACCTATGCAAGGCTGCTTTCATGCAGGCTTTTACTATCCCGCGCTTAATGATCTTCGAGTGAGCCGCATGGAAGGCTCTTCCGGGAGCGCAGAGTGTACATCCAACACACATGATCGTCCGATAGCACAAGTTCCTAGGCTCACCAATGCAGGCTACCCGACTAAGATCCTTTCAAGCGTAGACATACTATCAGAAAGCAGGACTCAGAAGGTTTCACGCGAAACAAATTATAAGAACATTGCGTGCATACCATATGTGCATAAAGTTTAGCACAACCTGAAAAAGATTGTCAGCAAAGCCGGCGTGAAGCTTCTTTTTTTCCTCCAGGAATACGTTAGGAGGGTTGTGCAAGAAAGTCAACCAAGAAAGTAGAAAGAAGGCTTGTGAAAAGAAACACCGAAAGAAATTTGTCAACTGTTGCTGTGGTGTTTTTTACAATATTCCACTCTCATGCGGCCGATTTTACATCGGGGAAACTGGACGGTGCGTTAATGATAAACTGCGCGAACACGCCAAAGACTAGAAAACCAGTCTTGCCGAAATAACATAGTCACCCATTCCATCGCTTGCAAGGACTGTGAGTCGTTTTTGAACCAAACCACAATTATAGCCAAATATAAAGATTCGACCTAACGCCTCATATCTGAGGCTTTTCACTTTCACGAACTTGGTGACACGTGTGTCAGCCAACCGTCCGTTTCTCTATTCCCACAAGAGCTCACGTATCTCAATCGCGGACGGTTTTGATCATTGCTTTGTGATAACAGGACCATGAGTGTGTCGCAAATTGATTTTTCTTATGAGCTTTGGCTGTCTTAAATATTGCTCCTTGTGTCGCAATAAACCATTTGGTTGTTAGTCAGCTCATGTGTCGGTCTCGCCTTCCTACACGTCCCGTCGGCTTGAGCTGTTCCTTTCTTCCACTCAACATGAACCAACCAGCCTGACAAAGCTCTCTTCTTGACTGGAAGATTGGTGGCTTAAAATCAGAAAAGGAACATAATGTTAATAATGTAGAAATAAAAATTCAATAAATAGAATGATGGGATAGATAATCAAAACAATAATTAAGATATAGGGAGCAAAATGAGCATGATAGCTACTGCCACCACCCCGTTCCAAAAGGGGCGCTCCTATATTCCATCCATCCACATCAACCCTTCATGTGGATACTGCTCCATCGGTGTTGCTCCCTCGAAGTGTGACCGCAGCCTGCCGTTGCTGCTTCTATATTTTCACCCGTGGCAGCATATCTGTGCTTCTGTCCTTTTGTGTCTTTCTTCCTGTGGTGTTTCGTCAGCGCTATAATCAAGAGCATATAGAAGAGACGCTGTGAATCTGCACGCAATATTTTAATGTTGTTTGGCAGATTCACTAATGCGATCGGTAAACCCTTGTCACAAGGATGCGCCCTTTATGATACGCAGGTTCCTGACGGCAGCCGTCCGGACCCGACGCGGCTTCGGGCAGCTTCGAGCGAGGAGGCGCTCCACCGGCTGGGCCAGAAGCCCAAGGCCGGTCAGCGAACCAAGGCGGTCACACCCGAACCCGAAAGTGAGCTCTTTTAGAGCGTAAGCTGAACAATTCGGAAATCGGCGGCCTATCCTGCTTTGACCCTGAAGCCCCGTAGACGTCAACTCGCAGTCTGAGTGGTCGGCTAGGCCAACTGTGTTTTATGTTATGTGCCTGTTAGTGTTAAGTGCAAGTAAACAAGACTGTTACTAGTTAGTGAAAATGTAGTTAAGTAACAGTTCGATATTTATTAATTAATTTTCCATACCCTCAAGCGCCGAAGCATTATAAAGGCAAGCCAGTAAACATGCAACAAACAAAACATATGTAGTATACATACTTAACCTTTGAGAAAATACAAATATTCAAAGAGAGATAAGTATATTACGCATAAAAATCGCAAAAGTAACACGTAAAACTGAAAACACTGCACCAAATGAAATATCTGAGCCAAGCAGAGCATGACATTAAATGAGTCTCATCGGACACTTAGCATAATCTGCAAGCCACGGCTACGGGAGCCGGGTTCGAATGTTTTGATGCAGAGAATGGATCCAGTCTTGTGCTGATGATCGATATGAACTGGTGATAATAAAGTGCATGCATACGCTGTGCTAGAGAAGGAAAGGTTAGATTTTACTGTTGTTATACTCGCGGTCCGGTTATACTTAGAAAAGATAAAACGAGTTGTTCTGTACAGGCTCTATCACCGAGCAAAGGGGGGTGTCCCAAATGGGGGCGGCATAATCCGATTTCCGAAGAATATAAAGTATGCGTTTTAAAGAGACCGGGTCAATGCTGAATTTTCGGTGCAAATAACCTAACTTCCGGTTAGCGCTAGTAATAACTAGTTCGATGTGCGGTTTCCAACTTAGTGATCAGGATATAAGCACGCCCAAATACTGGCAGGATGTTACGGATTGAATCGGAATACCGTCCAGAAAGTAATCCGTGATTCACTTCTTCAAATTGTTTGAAGAAATCGAGAATTATGCAACCGGCCTGTGAAATTTTCTCGAGGATAGCATACCGAGCATTTGCAAAAGGAGTTATTTCACAGGAAAACGTGCGTCACAAACCATTCTGAGTAGGAGTGAAGAAAGAATTTGATTCCAAAAAAAGTTCAAACATATTTGAATGAAATATATGTTTCATTAGTTTCCAACGAATACTTTCATACGAAATGGGTCGGTAATTCAGAGGGGAATGTTTGTTGCCTGATTTACGTAATGGAACCACCTTCCCTATATTCCAGTTCGAGGGCAGCGTCTTGTCCCCTAGTGACTGCTGTAAAAATTTTTGCGAAGAAAACTGCAGAATATATATTCGTTTGCTTCAAGATATATCAATATCTTCAACACGCATAATGATGAAATTTTCAATGAATCGATTATTTTCTAAATACATTTACGATCAAGTGAAGTGGGGAAAATAAAGCAAAATGTTGAGCGTAGCACAGTGCATTTTGTGTACGTGTTAGATGAGGAAATGATGAGCATAATTAAGCATGTGAAATATAATTAGTGTACTGTCTGATATATTGTTGAATAGCTGCTAATCAGCATCATCATCATCAGCGTGATTATACCCAGTGCAGAGCGAAGACCTCTCCCATGTTACTCCAATTAACCCGGTCCTGCGCTAGCTGCATCCACTTGACCCCTGCGAACTTCTTAACCTCATCTGCCCACCCCTCTCTGCACGTTTCCTATCTCTTAATGTTACCTCCTACCCTTTTTCGTTTCATCGCCCTCCGCATTGTCATCAAATTAAGTAGAACCCTCTTTGTTAGCCTGCACGTTTCAGCCCCATAGGTGAGTGCAGGTAAGATGCAACTATTGCATACTCTCCTCTTGAGCGATACCGGTAAGCTGCTATTCATAACTTACGAGTGCTTGCCAAATGCGCTCCGTCCCAATCTCTTTCTTAATATTATTTCCCTTTCATGGTCAGGATCTGTGGTTACTACCTGTCCTAAGTAGACATATTACCCTACTGCTTCCAGTGCTTCGGTACCTAACGTAAACTGCTGTTCCTTCCCGAGGCTTTTGAACATTACCTTAGTCTTTTGCATATTAATTCTCAAGCCTACCTTTCTACTTTTTCTGTCCAGCTCATCAATCACTCTTTGTAGTTCATCCCCACAGTTAGCTAGGCAATGTCATCAGCAAATCGCAGATTACTGAGGTATTCTCCATCTACCCTTATTCCTAACTGAATACATCTAAGCAAGCTGTGAACAGTACTGGAGAAATCATGTCTCCTTGCCTAACTCCTTTCTTTATCGGAATTTTGTTATTTCTTTATGCACAACTATGGTTGCTGCGAAACCACCATATATATCTTCTAGCACTTTCACGTATGGCTTGTCTACACCCTGATTTCGCCTGCATGACCGCCGAGGTTTCTGCTGAGTCAAATGCTTTTTCGTAATCCAAGAATGCTATGTATAAGGGCTGGTTATATTCCGAACATTTTTCTATCACCTAGTTGATGGTATCGATATGTTCGATAGTAGAGTACTCTTTCCGATCTTTTGCTTGGTTGCAGTTTAAGGTTTATCCTGACGCTATTAGCGAGTACCTTGGTGAATACCTTATACGTAACAGACAGTAAGCTGATTGGTATGTAATCTTTCAAATCCTTAGCGTCCCCTTTCTTATGGTTCCGGTATCGTAGATGGCACCAGGCACCCTCTCTAGCCGCTTTCCCCCTTTCATAGTTTCTAATATTTACTTCGTCTTTCGTCACTGATGGAACGTCTGACTGTTTTTCCCTACCGGATATCTCATTACGGTCCTGACTACTTTGGCTACTGTAGAGATGTGTATAGAACTCCTCGGCTACTTTGACTATCTTGTCTATATTCGTGATGACGTTGCCCGCCTTGTCCCTTATCGCATACATTTGATTTTTGCCCATGCCCAATTTCTTCTTCACCGCTTTAAGGCTTCCCCCGTTCTTTACAGCATGCTCAATTTTCTCCATGTTATACTTCCTTGTATCGGCCACTTTGCGCTTATTGATTAATAGTAATTAGTTTTTGCATACTACACGATGGTGTCGCTTAGGGTAACAAACTGGATTCCAAAGGAAGGAAAGCGTGGCAGGGGGCGGCAGAAAGTTAGGTGGGCGGATCAAGTTAAGATGTTCGCAGGGGTCAAGTGGATGCAGCTAGCACAAGACCGGGTATATTGGGGGAGTATGGACAGGCCCTGCAGTGGGTATAGTCCGGCTGATGATGATGACATACTACAGTGAATCGTGTAGTCTAATATATACAGTGTAGTATGCCTTTGAATACCTACTGGTAAGACTAAGTAAATTCTAACAGCATAGTTAATTAGTGACAATAAATAGTGCATATTTGGCATCCAAATGTGATACAGCATGTCGTTGGGTGGCTACTGACTGGCACAAAGTAGTTACGCCATTGATCAGTCATTGCCAAACTCAGCAAAGCAGAGCTTACGCTCGATTCTTTATTCGTACAATGTCCACCAGGGTAGTTAAAATATCATAAAACAAATTGGCACTTTGTAATGCATTCCAGTCGGTTATGGTAGGCGGAAAATAACTATTGTTTATACAAATCAGTGCGTTACGGCTGAACCTTTAATTTGAGCAGAAACATAATGCGGCTGCAAGTAACTTGAAATAATGATTCTTGTTTTATTGTGGAAGTCTGATATTTTGGGAGAATTCATATAAAGGTGCCAGCATTGGTACCGCTGATAATCGATCAAACTTCCACGTAACAAATCCAGTAGCAACGCACAAATGCGTCAACACGCTCTTTAAATTGCGTCGCACTCTCCCCGTTTTACAAACTATATTATGCATATGTGGAGCCCATGTTCCAGATATTTTATTATTTGATTATTAAAGGTTGTTGCGTTTGTACTCAAAGTATTGCAAAGTTCCAGAACCTTTTTTCTTACTGTTCGTTTTAGTCATACTTGATAAAAGGGAAGATTAACAGCGCTTGGTTCATCTTGGTCCTCAATTAGGAGATGGCCAAAGTGATTTCACACCAATTTAGCTTTAGTGACACCCGTTTATTCGGCCGAGTGGTCCACTGCTGTATGGCGATTTTGATCTAGAATAAAACTTGATGCAGTTCATTTAAAAAATATTCAGGCGAGGACTCATTCTCGTCGGTCTGCTCTGAGTATTTCAAAAATGAAACTTGAAGGCTGAAATTTGGGGAACAGAAAGGTGGTGCGCCAACTTTCGGCAACGTATAGAGATTCCTTCAGCTAGATTTAATTATCAAGCACCAAGAAATATTTAATTGATTCTATATGGATATGAGAAAATATATAAAGCTCGAGTATTGCATCTCCACATAAAGCAGCCACGAGAGACTGATGGCTTCTCTCTCAGGGCCGGGAAAAAATGGAAAGAGGGCGGCGGCCTAGTTGAAAGCGGACTGTTGGACTCGTGATAAGTCCTTCGATCCAATCAAATCGAGTCCAAATATGAGGCGGACTAATCCGTGACAGCGGGAGGGTCATTTTCAATAACACTCGCCTGCAAAAAAAAACAAAATATTGGCCTTATTCACTACCTTTATCATGTGACCACAGTAACCGCAGTTTAGCGCATTTGGCAAGAATGACGACTAGCAGCCTACTAATATTCCTTAAGGGCAAATTATACGTCTTACCGGTATCCTACATATGGGCGTAAACGCGGAGGCTAACGCAGCTGAAGAATGTCACATGCCAGACAGGATGTCAACCTCAAGTTAAGAAGAAGGGACTTTAAGAGTTACAAATTGGAAAGTTAGGTAGGGATCCTGCGCACTGAGGAGGGAACCCACTGTAATAATGATTCTCAACATATGAGCTTCCGCTACTTACGATAATGGCAAATGTATGCACGTCTAGTTTGTGGTCTACCAACACAAGTGGATTCGCAAAATGCGTCAAGAAAGGTGCAAGTTTACATGTTTTCCATAAATACGAGCCAGTTGATAAGTCATCAGCAGACTAAAACCGCAGCAGACACAGGACGGGGGGAGGGTCGCATTTCTCTGTCCCGTGTCTGCTTAGGTTTAGTCTCCTGAGAAGTTATAATTGCAGCTGTTACAGTTATCAGGCGTTTTATTATTTCTTTCACATATTACGCTGTTGGATAGAACATATAGGTAGGGAAAGAGTTACGCGCGGTCAGAGACATCCACTTTCGCTTGCATGTCTTCTTGGGTTACTATTAGTTAATTACTATTAATACTTCATATAGGCAGTTTTTAAAATGCCTATAGACGAACAAAAATTAAGGTTGTTATAGACCTAAATCTATGGGTAGTTTATAGATTGCTTATAGACTGAATTTTCGTTTATGGATATAGACTGTAGAAAAACGCGATCTGGAAGACGGCTATGGAATCTATACAGAGTAGTTTTATAAGGGTTAACAGTGACGTGAGCCGTAAAGGCCTACTCATGTTCTCCAGGCAAGTCCAAGCGCCGCGGCAAGTCCCCCTTCCGTTTCTTCCGTAAGAAGGAGGAGAAGGAGGAAGCGTCCACCGCACCTTCCAAGGGCGGACCGGCGCAGAGCATGTCCCCGCCACTGCTTACCGTGCGCCCCCCATCGGTACACAGGCTGTCGCCCGGTGAGTGCCTGCTCGACTTCTCCAGTGGGGTCCGTATCGACCGCATGGAACGATTCCGCTGCCCTAAGACACGTGATAAGTATGATTGACTGAAAGAAAGTGCATAGAAAAAGAGTCAGTCTCTGCTCCAAGCATAGGCGATCAGCTTGCTGAAAGCCGTAATGTAAGCCAGCGTTCAGCGTTCAATGTAAGCCAGCGACAGGAAACTGACAACGCACTGAAGAACTTACAAAAGAATTATTCTGTTGTCACAGATGCACTTGAAATTGTACGAGATTTATTGGTGGATTCAAATGCCTTGCAACACCTAGATGAGGCTTCCGTATTTGCTCACGAAAGTAGCTGCTTTCGTATTCTCGCCGAAAAAAAAAAACAGAATGAGATGGCTAAAACTTGGTTAGACCTGAATCTATGGTCCACTCATCTAGCTGACGTGTGATCATCTCAGCAGCAGGAAAATCGCTCGATTTACATGGATAAATTGTGATTTCATATTTCCCATATACTGTGTTATCGAGGTTTACCTTGTCAATAAGTATATGCGCCACTAGGATACTTTCGCAGAAAGAACTGCTTTAATGCTAGTCATCCATCGACCGTAAGAAATCTTGCAATAGCGGCTGACGACAGCACATTGCTGTACTGCACTAAACTGGGAAGCTTCGTACATATCAAAATATCGCAACTGATAGTAATGATCTAAAATATACTACTCTGATGCCAATTATATATTACAGCACTGTGGAAGCGACCTGTGCCATAACTGTATGTGTATCGGCTGCGTTGGCCGACAAGAAGCAGGAGCCGAGTGCCGTGGGACGATTCCTGTTTATTCAGCGGCTGTTTTCACGGAAATAGGGCAGCGCCCCTTGCTCTTATCGATCTGCACACACGTGGCTAGACGTGATATGATACATCCCCGCTTGTTACAAAAAGAAGATAAAATAGTGGCTAATTACAGATGAGTTATGAAAACGTGGCACAAGTTACGCATTTTAACTCGAAAAGAAAGGCATGAAGAATTTCGAAGAAGGAATTTACGAAATCTGCTGAAAGTTCCGATCATACTCCAGTCGCTGCGGTGGTCTTGTCTGTCGCAGTGACCTCTTTGGAGCTGGAATTGGTGGCGCACTACTGTGTGGCAGCTGTGGCACTGTTAGCTGGCGCATTGTCGTGCGGAGTAATGCTCGGGAACTCCGGCTCCAAGTCGAGGCCGTCGAGACTGAAGTCGTGTTGGAACGTTTTGGAACGCCCTAAGTTTTTAATAGTTCCCATCCAAAATATGTTTTCCACTGATGTGCTTTTTTGAAAAAATTCGCCTCCTCTTTATATTTGAGGGACTGCGTTCCAGCAGCCTGGATATGATGAACGAGCTCTCCTCTGAGCTGCAAACACTTGTGAGACAGATCATAACAATACACTATGTCTCGCAAGTATTACTGAGTAAAAGGCTTTGCCAACAGACCTCGGATAACGAATTAGGTATAGGAAAATAATACCCTCGGTCTTGAGCATAAATACAAACAGATTAAGTTCAGGAACGTTTGTTGCAACCTTACGCAACCGCGTATCTGCATATACTGTTCCATATGCCCCTATGCTCCAACCAAACTCGCGCTGCATTGCGCAGTCGCGTTTGTCTGAAATGCTCATCAACCATTCTGCTGTGTTTCTTGACGAAATAATAAAACAGCCCCCTTTGTTCTGCCGACAAGAAAAAAACTAAACTAGCTACCGATGTTACTTAGCTTTCAAAAGTTGTTACAAACTAGCAGAATGAAATTTTTTAAAAATTATTTATGAAATATTACGAACATGTCGCATGCGCAAGCAGGAGAAAGATTTGACAGTATTTTTGACCTCAGGAAGCACAAAAAGATCAACAAGTTCATCTACTACTACAATTTATACAATAATTCGCAATAATAAAATATATACATGCTGCAATGAGTCATGCAAAAAAAAAAGAAATTTAAAGGCAATTACCCGCTCGTAGCTCCCAGCAACCAACTTCTGTGCCCACCGGTGCCAGAGAGACCCACCACCCTGACCTCTCCGACGAGCTCCAGCGGAAGCGGAACCCTGAACCGGAGCGGAAGCTTTCGGCGGCCCTCCATCACGCCCGGCCCGCCGCCTGTGCCGGCCGACGACACGGGCGACCGGCTGGACCCCAGCGTTCTGGACCTGGTGGACGAGTACTTCTTCGGCCTACGCGTGTTTCCCGGCCAGGACCCGAACCACGTGTACGTTGGCTGGGTGACCACGGCGTACAAGTTCTACGACCGCACCTTCGGCAACTCCAAGGTCCGCAAGGTTGCCTTTCACGGGCTAAGCGAGGACGGCCTGGTCCACCAAGTGTGAGTGACCTTTGTTGCGAGTTATGCAAACAATGAATAAGCAACTCTCCCAAAACATCACTGAGTGGCGCTGCAGGCTGCATGGATGGATTATAAGAGCGCACTCTTTGGGCAGTTTCTACATGCATGCTCAGCTTTCATTTTTTTCCTACTTCCTATATCTTGAATGTCATTGTAAATTCTTGAACTATTTCATCATTTCCGTTGCTTAATTTTTATTCCTACATTTAGGTCATTATTCTGTTTTCCTTACACCAATGATTTTCTAACTTGCTCTGCGTGACAGAAAAGCACAAACGCCGCTCGCTGGTTTCTTTTCCACCCTGCCTGAAGTTTGCGCATGGTGGAAAACTAAAGCCCCTTCTCCGTAAGAAGCCTCCATGGTTTCCTACATTTCCGTCGCTCTGCCATTGGTCCCGCAAACTTTTGCCGTCTAACGTAATTTGAAGGTTATCGCGCGACCAGCCGGTTTCGGAAATCACGATTCGTTCGCTGTTTCATACTTCCAGTGAGCGCAATAAAGTGCCAACTTCTTCGCGGGTGATAACAAAAATTGGTGGAAATATGTGGCACGCAATATGATCACTTCCTATTCGCTAAACAAAAAAAGAAAACCAATTAAAAAGCTACTCGGGACAGCAAAAAGAGCGAGCGAAGTGATTCCGCACCATGACGTTGTTCTCGGTCGACGCCCGCGCGATTATAATCGAACCACGCTAGAATGTACCGAGCAGATCTCATGCCTGCACTGTCCGCGTAATGAGGTTCCCACAACAGCGTGCAGGAAGTACATCTCGAGCTACGTAATTGCAATGTCGTACATAGTAGGTTTAAAATATGCACAAGCATTATCAGTACTTCGAAATGAAGCGGCCATTGTTATGGGCTTTAGCATATATATGCGGTTGTGTTTTTATGCAGTAAAAACATATGTGCACCAGTACTTGCAGAATAGGTACATGCTGTCAAAGAATAGGTAAAATAAATCAGAAACTTCTAAAAAGGTGTTTCTTCACAGGCACGAGTGCTCGTAGACTGACAAGCATGGTAACATAGGCATTAGGCATATGTTGCTGGGTCGGAAGGCAGGTGAAATCCAAGCTCGTTGAAAGCTAGGAAACTGTTGACTTGGTTTATTTCTGTTCCTATGAAACGCTTCGATTATGATAATATCTGGCTTGCACTCATAAAATCTGTGACGCGAATATGGTGCGATTAGTGCAGCATTGTATTGCGCTTGAGACATATTTTCATTGTTGGCACGTTTTTCAACCGAAAGGCCTCGATATTTTCCCGGTTGTTGCAGAAATGACGTCACAAACGTCGTAAGCAGCATATCATTTGATTTCATTGGTTTCAGAGCGCTCACAAAGCAGGGAGCATAGAATATTGGTAAAACAAACCACACGCGGGGAGCGAGACTCAGGAGAACCCGTTCATCTTCTAGGTGTGATAATAAACCATTGCAATATTTCGATACTTCTCCGAGCCGTCGGGGTGAAGAGGCGACATTTCTGAGTTTACGCACAAGAGGGAACTTTTCGTTTTCCCAAGTAATACAAAACGCCTTAGAAAGCGACCCTTTGGTTTGAAAACAGCTTTTGCGGAGACAAAGGAATTTGTATAGTTTCACAGGTGGGACTCGTCCTTTAGCGCTTCGCGCGCTGTTGTCGCTGTCGACGACACACTACTTCGTACCAGTTTCAAAGTGCGGTGTGATGTGCGGGACAGCACCGCGTGCGCGACATAGAGTAACATATATATGAAGAGAGGACACTCGACGCCATTTGCGGCCCAGCTCGAGGTTCCACGACTCCGCCAGACGGCGTTGCACCGACAATAAAAAAAAGTTTAGCTTCAGTACTGTATGTAATTAAAGATAGACTGTAGACAGGTCGAAGAAACGGAACATAGAATATTTAGTATTAATTGTCATGGCTAGGTGGCATGCGCCGCAACCTCCCGATTCAAAGGGTTCTACTTTATCTATAGCCCCATATGCCCGTGCGAACACTTTGCGTCCCTGTTGGGCCCTAGGGGCGCAAGAGTGGGTTGATGACGAGCAACATCGTTCTGTATTCCTTCAAGTACTGCCTCCGCTCTTTTAAACAATGCCGGTAACTACTTCGCGCAAGTGGCGGGAACACCTGTGTATCAAACTACGAGATGCATGCGAGAAACCGAAACTGAAAGTAACACTCCGGCCTCCGAGATTTGGTATTTTGAAGCGCCCCGCTCTGAGGCTGGCACGTTTCGCCGACTCCGCTAAGCGCCGCTGTGCGCACAGCGGGCCTAGTGTTCCTGTATATGCTCCCGCAGGGAGCATATACAGGAGCATAAGCGGGAGCATATACAGGAACACTAAGCGGGCCTAAAATCCCTTGATAATTTGAAAGTAGCGACACTCTCCTCCGCGCCGCGCTTTCCTCCTCGATTCTTCTCGCGCGGCGGCGGCGAGCGCTGCGCACGACACGCTTTTTCTCCTTGACGCCCGCCGGCCGGCCGCAGCAGTGAGTGAAGCGCGAGCTTTTAAACCAAGTCTGCGCTTCAGGAGTGCACAAAATTTTTGAAAAATTGCGAGAAAAGCATTGAGAATGCCGAAAGTAAAGTTCATGAATTGATTGGTTTCTTCTTAGAACTGTTTGAATGGGGAATACTGATAAACAAAGCTTTCAGGCGAGTTCTGTGCTACAGACACTTTTTAAGTCTCATGATAAGGTTTTACTTTGTGCACTTAATCTTGTACTGCCTCTGACTTTGTGTTTGTTTTTTTTAGGCTGGTGCTTTGAACTTCAAGATCAGAGAAGGTCAAAGCAGGACTGTCAAGCTATCTCTCTAAGCATAGTATATGTCACGTGATCAACCATGAGATTAGATTATTGGTTAATTGTACATGTATTTCGATCAATTACTGAACCAAATTAATTAATATTTAGTAAATTGCAATTAAAATCTAAATTTTAGCTGCAACATCGAACCGTATACCGTTGGAAAACTTAGGCCAAGTGTAATGGCACTGTGCTAGTTAACGATCCGCGATAATCTGCGTTAATTAGTTAATTTTGTATAAAACCAAATTTTGAGCTGTTCCTTTCTGCTTCGAGGCAAGGAACAGGTTTGCCACGGCAGTCTTGATATGATGCTGATGGAGGAATGAAATAATTTTATGAGTACGCGGCCCCTCACTGACTTCGCGTTTGGTTAAAAAACAGGAGGGTACACTTCGAGAAGTGGTGGGCCCTATTGCCGACACACTGAAGTTCTGGGGCAAGCATGCTGTGGTCTCATGCGCAATGTAAAAGAGCTTGATTTCATTGAACGCAACAATCAAATAAAAAAAATTCAAGGTGCACATAGGTCTTCAACGTGCGGAAATGAAAAAGCATATAACTGCCAATTCATTAACTATCGCTATCCTATCTATCACTATATCTACTAATGCCAGAGACCTATCGTAACTGTCACTATCCGCAACGAACACTATCACCTCACTATCCGGGCCTATTACTATCATTTACTATTATTATCCGTAACAGTCACCATCATTACCTATCACTATTCATAACCATCACCATTTAATCTGATGCCGCCCCATGACCCATTGATATACTTCAATTTTCATTTACTTACGTTGTCAGTCATATCTCTATTATCTCATAATATCTGACGAGACAACTATACATGGACTTTTAATTCTTATAATTTCTTGTTTTCTCATAAATGGAGGTGGGAAAAGAGCAAGCCACAGAAATAACTGACTACTATCAGAGCGAGGTTCATGTCTCTGTCGAGGAGGCTTCCTTTACTTCAGGAAAGGTCGGTGAGAGAAAATTGATGGAACAGCGTTTAACCTGATTTTTTTTGCGAGTTCGTGTAATATTGGCGGCTCAAACTGGTCTTCAGTGAAACGTAGCCAGAACATAGAGCGATGAGCTAATCACTCAGGCTTGGTGAAAAAAAAGTCTTGCATACAATTGAAATGAGTAATATGTTACAGTGTTGTCGCTCGCAAAATGTTCCCCTATTTTTACATCATAACTATAATCATTATTGATTGTTTAAGTTTCGTAAATACAGAAAATTGATGCAATGATTCCGGCTGATTTAACATCGATGGGATAACTTTTATCGCAATAAATGAATACGCGGAATCGCGGGTTTAGAGCTCCAGTATTCAAAGCGAAGGTAACCTGCCAACGCCTAGTAGTCATGGTCAAAGTGAAGCGTGTGTGATCATATGAACACCTCCTGCACATTGGCCGTATCCCTGATAAAACGAACGCATACTTTTTAACCCACGCGTGCGTCGAAGCATGGCAAGACACATTCAAGAATTGAAAAAAAAAATGCCGTACAACCTAACTAGTGCAGATTACCCGCAATACCTCGGGTTTACTTGCCAAAGAGTTTTTCAGGGCCAGCATTAATTGCTCCCGAGTAACCGACGCACACTACAAGTACAAGCTGGAAAGGCTAGCTCCTCTACAAGCCCGAATTTTGATTTTTAGTGAAGGAGGCCAGGGATCCTAGCATAATCGCGACAAATGCAATCGAGAGACTAATTTTCCAGTTATCTCTGACAGCAAAAAGCAGATTATAGCGCCCTGTTTCTGACTGTACAGAAGTCGAAGCGTGTTAAATGATGAAGCCTTGGAGCCTCGCAGAATATTCAGCATGTTGCAGAGGACGACCTTATTTTTATACAATGAACATGCTGCCACCTCAAAAATATTGAGGAGCAAGCAGGAATAAAAAACGCAGCGTCAGGTGACGCGTTATTACGGGGAGTGAGAAAGGCACCCGACGTCGCAAACAACTCTGTTCTTACTAGGAATAAATGTCTTTCGACTCTTGTGAATCCATTGACTCGTGCACAAGCCGTCACGCTTGCCTTGAGATATCATGAATACCGCAAAACCATCTTCAGGTCGCTTGCTGCAGTTGTACGCGCAACAGCACGGCATAGAGCTTGCACGCTGCAATAAAAGCACAGTGCGCAATGTTCGCTCGCCGAGACTAGGAGAAAAATGGCGCGAAGGAAAAAGAAAACACAAGGAAAACGCCGGACGCGCGTCGGTTTCCAAGGGCAACGGCAGGGAGACCAATCGTCGTTCAGGAAATCGGGCGGAGAGCCAGCCTTCAGCGAAGGGGCGCGCAAGGGGCGAGGGGGAGGCGAGGAGGTAGCGCAGCGGCGCAACACCACCTAGAAGAGCGGCGGCAAAGTTCAATCGTTGGCGTAACTTTCAAAGTATCAAGGGGTTTTAAGCGGGCCTAGTGTTCCTGTAGCGGGCCCCTTTCTTACTCTATGTGCGGAAGTCGGTGGCGCTGCTGTAGCTCTAGCTGTATCGAGGAGGCTCCCAAAGACGGGCAACGCAGTGCTGAGTGCGCGCCTAGATAGACTTGATCGAGAAAAGGGCAGTTTAGTGTGATTTAGAAAGTGAAGTACGCTTGTTAAGGGCAGAATATCATAAACTGCTTGGACAGCTTCCTCAAATGAAAAAAAAAAGTGGACGAATTATCCTTGGATCGAACGAGGACGAACATTCCAGTGTGGGCCGCGTGGCTTGGACCAGCACTGGCATGGAAGGCGTAAGCAAAGTAGGTCAGGCGGATCCGAACCGACAAAGTTATTTACAAGCAGCTACTCAGAAGTCGGGAAAAAAGGAAGAAGAAAGGAAGAATGAAAATCCCAGAGAGAAGGGCACAGATAGCCGAAAGCAGGAGCAAACAGTTGGGAGAGGGAGAGAGAAGGCCCAGGTGCTTATCGCCGGAGATTCTGACATGAGCAGGTGCGAGCAAGATAACTTGGAACGTATAAGGGGTGATAAGAGAGTGTTAGGTGCATCCTTCCCAGGGAGGACAATGAGGGCAGTGTTGAAAGAGAGTAAAGATAGGGTGTTGAAAACTTCTGCAGAGCGCAGTATGGTAATAGTAGCCGCGGGTTTAAACGATATCCTAAATGGTGACGCTGCAGGAGTGGTGGAAAGTTTAGCTAAGGGAGTTGACGATATCAGGGAGATAACACAGCAAGCGCAGATTGTTGTATGCGCAGTACCGGAGGTGCTAGGATCGAACGGAAAGCTGGAAAAGGACGTGCTGACTGTTAGTAAGGACATAAGAAAGTTAAGCCTGGAAAAGCGTTTCGGAGTGGTCGAGGTAAACAGGGAGGTGCATAAAGCAGGATTTGGTAGGGCTTTTCAGCGAGATGGCATTCATTTTAACAGAAGGATGGGAGCAGAGATCGGCTGGCGCCTGGCAGGCAAGGCTGTAGCTTTTTTAGGGGGTCCGCGAGGACTCCGTGCACAGAGGTACACTCTAAAAAAAAAAGGTGTGATCTTAGTCTTTTTGGGGGGTAAACTGCTTGTCGCTGAGCTAACACCTTTTTGGGGTAAGGTTACGCTGTGTCTTGGAAGACTAAGTATTTATACCATTGCATGTAGTGTAACATTACGCTTCTGGTAGCATAAACTTGCACCTTCACAAGCAGTGTAACTGTATTCTACCTAGGCATAACGTTGCACCTTTCATAAAGGCCTATGTTTTAGTCTGTCGATGGCATAAGCATACCCTTGCATCAAAGGTGCAAGTTTGCACCTTGACAACGTAAGCTTATCCTGTATGTACAGGTGCAAAGTTACCATTTTAGAGTATAAATTTATATTACGACAAAGAGCGCAAAGTTTTGCACCTTTATGGTGCAAGCTTATACCACCAGGAGAAGGATAACGTTGCCCTCCAAGCAGTTTAAAGTAATGCCATATTACATAGGGTATCTAAGCATCATCTTGTGGTATATATATGCTATCCACACAAGAGTACTATTACCAATCTGCATCGTAAACTTGGTCACTGGAAGCAGGAATAAAGCTAACCAATACATTCCAAGATTTTCTGGAAGGAAAGATTATGTTGAAACATTGCAATATCTTTGTGTCGTCTGGAGTGTGACAGTGAGCAATGTTTCAGGTGAGGTAGGCTGTGTCATGTTGTATTCAAGCCGTAAGTTATGTTGCAGAGTGAACAAAAAGAATTTACAGAACAATCGGTTAAGATAACATACCATGGTGTTTATTTTACCTCATTATACACCGAAGTTGCAGCAAGGGACTGGATAATCTTCTCCGCACAGTCAGGGCAGGGATGTACCACGTATTTGACCTGCATAGAAAAGAGAACTTGTAATCAGTTACTCACGAAGAAAGTCTCACAAAACATGCTTATGGAGTAATTAATTCACATATAAAAATAACACTGCACAAAGGGCAAGTAAAAAGGAAGACAGATGGAAATAGTGCACCAGTACAGGCTTCCAAGTGTTTATATAATGAGAATTGTGAAATCACACAATATATAGATCAATGAAAATTCTCCAAATCTGAGCTTTACCTGTGCCACTAACACACACATAGACAACTAGCACATTGCAATCTCAGAAAAAATTGACAATATGCTCAATAAGACACAATATACAATGAGACATATTCTTGTTAGGAGCAGGGTCAAGCCATAGGCATCACTGATGTTGGACTACCCAGAGGGTTGTTTAAAGAAATATGAATGAAAACATATTGATAAAATAGAAGCTAGCCTAATAAAGGCAAAAGATGTGATTTAAAAAACCCCTCCCTCTACTCGTTCATACGTGCAGTTCTCCTTTTTTTTATCATTAGCTTTTTATGTTAAACTTTGTTTTATCACCTTCACTTTCACCTTTGTTGTTTGCTGGTTTCCACTCCAACACCCAAACATTATAGTTTGCTTTCACACCTGACCATACCAGTGGTCTTGTTTCTAGTCACTATGGTCTCCCCCTCCTAGAAAACACTGTCTCTGGTCCTTCATGACATTATCTTATGTTGCCTATAGTGTTAATGTTTTCCTGAGACTACACTGTCTTTAGTCATCTGATCATCCATCACAAGTGACAACTGCAAATCTCTTCTTCTTCTTTTTTTTTTTTTTTTGGGGGGGGGGGAGGAGGGATGGGGGAGGTTCTTTTGTTCTTGCATTCGTTGTCATTTCTCATGAATATAACGAATGAAGCTTGTTCCTGCAGAGCTTGCTCCTGCAGGGGTATGTCTAAGGCCATTCTATTGTTTCTGCCTTTAGTGCAGTTTACATTCCTGGAAAAAGGCATGAATATACCACAGAGGCTATGCCTTATAAAATGCGGGATACCACTTCTGAAAGATGGAACATTTCATGCTAAAAGAGCAATGATAGCAAGGCACATCCAAAGCACCTTCTGCACATGTGCATTACTGCAGTGATGTCACAGATGCAGAATTATGTAAAGCATGACAATAAAATGCAACTTTTACATAAGTTCATTGCTAGTTTCACACCACACATCAGCTTATGCCGATGCCAAAAACTTCTCGAGACTGCCATTTCACTTCAAAGCTACATTATCTTGCTCAGGAGGCAAAAAACAATACACTTCAATACCCCTATAATTCCTTGAAAAAACCACAAAGCTTGAGATTCTATGTATTGCTGTTTCATGTAATGCTCGCAGCACATGCAGCAGGAATAAAACTTCTCATAAACTGCAATTTGCCAGAACTGTCAACTGCTTATCTCTTTAGATGCCTAACTAATGAAATTGTAAATGCTGACCAATATTATACAAGAATGATTATTAAAAAGTGTTTACAACAAATTTCTCGAAGATTATGTTCTTTACCTTTACAGATTGCAAATCATAAACTATGAAGAGACACCCGTGCAGTCTCTGCCGGTGGGTTGTGCAGCAATGTGGACTTTGGGTACCTGGTACAGCTTCAGGATTAGACTTAATTATCTATTCGTTTTGTTTATAAGAGGCAATATGAAAACTGCAAAATTGAAGGCTATTAATGAGTGAGCCTAGGCCTAAAACCCTCCTAATCATCTATGTGGTCTAACATAATGAGCATCAAAAATATTCCTTTAAAAGATTTGTAAGTTGGTTTTTCCACATTACATAACTAAAAAAGGGTGTTGCTGACATTTCTTATTCAGATAATATAGACATATTTTGTGTTTTTAATGATGCAGAAGAAGCTAACATGATTCTGGCAACAATACCAAGTGCAGCAACATTGTTTACATGCAATGTGGGAAAGCAAGACAATAGTTTTCAAATACGCCTTTCCTTGTTCAGTATTTTGAACTACATTGCTCTTTCAGAAAATTTAAGAACTGGGCTCACCTATAATATTGGGGACCCTCATTTCTGGTATATAATACTGTCCCCTAAAATTAAAATGCAAAAGTTAAGTCAATTTTGGTTGATTAGCCATTCAACCATTATCCTCTACCACAGACATGTCCACTGTGCTGCACAATCCAGTTCTAATTGTACTGCAAATTTCATTTCATTCATTCTCCCTTTATAGGCCCATAGACATGACATAAGGGGTGGGGGCATATATATATATATATTTGTTAAATGGTAGTGGTGGAACACAAGGAAAATACGCTGAGTACAAATGGCACAAAACAATATAAAGAACACAAAAGAAACAATAAAGCTGAAAGTGCTAAAATACCGTCCATTACATATCACCTGCAGTACTTCATTTTTAGTTTGATTCTATTGTGGAGATACCTAGCAACATAAGAGCATGTGAGTTGTTGAAAATTACACCCATCAGAGAACATAACCTTACTGCTGAGAACCAAGTGCAAACAATTTAAATATTAGGTTTTGAAGAAAAAAAGAAAAGAGGCATACATTAACAGCTCACTCAATAAAAAGAAGTCAACATGTTCAGATCGATTACATACTGAAAAAATTCCTCCCTTGCTAACTTGCTCAATAGCACTGAATGGTTCCAAAATCAATGTAATGCCAGGGCTATTGCTCCTCAGCATCGAAAAATATGCTCTTTGATAGACATAAAGCAACAATGAACAGACCACAATGCCACAGCTATGTCGAAAAATACATACCACACAAATCTTGCCGTAAGTAGTCGTCCAGCGCTCAAGAAAGCAAATTGATCTTTAGAAGCAGGAGTAACAGCACTTCTACACCGTATTCCTCCTACTGGCAGGTACGCTGCAGCAAAGGTATCATTCATAACATTAGCATGATACTTGTAACTAGTACATACATAACTATAGTACAAAAAATAATGGCACCACACATGCCACAACAATGACTCAAATATTTTGACAATGAGCTTAAAAGCTACAACTCCTGTTCCTAGATATATCTGTAACAATATCTGCCACCTCTTTACAGTCGAAATAACTGCTTAAATAAACTAGAATAGCAGATTTATGACAAACTGCTAGCACAATGACAATACACATTAACTTCAATGAGGGAATGTCTCAGTACCAGTGAATTGTAGTAATGAGTATAACACAATGTCTGACAACAGAAACTACAGAAGGAAAAGAATGTGTTGTTATTGGTCAGGCATAGCCTCCTTTCTATGGGTCAGGAGGCTGAAAAGTTCAGAATGGAAATAGCTGAGTAGAAACTATAGCAAATCCCCAAATGAAAAATATTAGTGATATAAAAATTTTCCTTAGCTCGCTAACGAAAATTAGCACATTTAATCAAAATAGCTGTTTGGGCCAGTTGGTTCATACTTACACCCTAAAAGACCAGCGAAAAAAAAGAAAACAGGTACAAAGGAACACAAAACGTATTTCAGTGCCCGTCCTGTCATTTTTTGTTCCTTTGTCCCCGTAATTATTATTTTTTTTTGCGCTGGTCTTTTTATGTACCGATTACAAAAAGAAAGTCAGTCTTAAAGCAGAGAAGGGGTGACACATGGTTTGCTTCAATGCTGAAGACATCTGGTCACCAGCTAACCCAGATTTTTCACTTGTTAAGTGATTTGATCGAGTCCAATATTTATTATCAGTTTTTAACATAAGTGATCAGCAAGTTAAATAACACCATTAACTCGCACACGCCCTTAAACACAATGAAACTCAATTGATAAGTCACTGTCTGGGCGTGCACCATATTGCACGGCATGAGCGAAAATGGCAACACGCAAGGAGACACACACATGGCACGCGACATAAATATTCTCCGACGAGAATCCCAAGCGGTATACATTGAGGCAGATGTCAGTGATCAGCAATATGTGCCACAAAAGTGCGCGTGTCAATTTAAACGCCCCTTTCTGGACGGAAACAATGCTTTGGACTTACCAGCACGGATAGCAGAGACTAGTTTCAAATTCTTTGAAGAAACGACAGTCTACGTTCTTGCGCAGACGAGATGAAGGACTTGAGCCTGCAGCGAAAAAAAAAAAAGCGTGAGAAATGTCTTTCCTGCACATTGCGTCACTGCGACAGTATACATGTACACGAATCGGCTCGGTCCCACCTCTGGTCTCGACGCCATCAGCTCAAAACTGCGGGGTTAAATCGGCGTTCTGAAAGCGTGACTTTAGGATATCAAGCGCGCTGCCTTCGAACGTACAAGTTGCTGGCAAAAGAACCGTAAACTTAACCCATCACCCTGCATGCTCTCCCGCATTTATGGCAACGTTCCCGTAAAGCAGCAACAACAGACGATCAAAATCGATTGTAGGCAGCGAGCAAAAATAATGCGGCATGCAAACACGTCAATGCGTATCACCGGGACTGCATTAGCGCTCGTCGACGCATACTTTCGACCGCGGGATATGCTTGTGAGCGTCGTAGACGACTAAAAATGCACCATTAACATCCCGCAAAAAGGTCGTGACCATCTAAAAATTTTGGGATGCGCCGCTCCTCCAGTCTGAACTGAGGGAGTGGTATGCTCAGGTTGGGATCCAAGACGTCGTGCTCAGAGGCCGTTTCACAGACAAACAAGCAGCGTCGCGGCCGTAAGCAATAACAAAACATGTTCAGGCCAAGTTAAATAGCAGAGAAAAACACGTAAAACAAAATGTAAAACGTCACTTACATGCGCGGCTGAAATTGGCGCCAAGGATCCGTTGGAACGCCACCACCGCGACGACCAGCCATCCGCCGTTTCATTCCGAAGTTCACACTTTCACGTTTCATAGTGAGGCATCGATGAGCGCACTCGATGAAATAATCGCTGAGAGCAACCGAACTTTTCTAAAAACACAGATGAGTACCAACGACAAAGAGCACGAACGCTGACTCGTGCGGCAATCGCCGTCGTCGTCTTCTCGGACTAGCAGAGTCGCAGGGAACGCAGGCAGGCTCAAGCAACTACGAACACGTGACGCTGCGTTGAGAATAAAAGCAACAAAACTAAAAAGCAACTGCTTCGCTTCTCGTCTCACCACCACTCCCCCCTCACCTCCCCTTTCTCCCTGTTTTGCAGCGTACACACTTGTCTGTCCGCCCTTGTTCTGAGTTCGGCCTTGCTCTCTCCACGGTCAAGCTCGCGTAGGAGTCAAAAGACGGGACGGGTGTCGAGGGGGGGGGGGGGGGTGAAGGGGGGAGGCACCGCTTTTTGTAAGAAGATAAGATGCTCCCAACTTTCGACGATTCCCCACCTCCTCCGGGGAAAAACGAGGGGTCCTTTTGTGGTAGCTCTTGAAAGGACATCGGACGGGAAGTAGGAACACAGCCGCACCCAGCTTGAAACCGGTTACCATCATAAAAAAAAAAAAGAAGAAACAAGCGGCAAACTTTTTTTTGCTTGAGCTGCAGGGACGAAATGGTGTAAAGTCATGCGAGAGAGACTAACGTCTTCCGTGCGGGTGATTGCGCAGGGTATATTTAAGCCATGCGGTTTCAGATAGCATAAATCCCGAAGTTACCCTCCTTTTACACTCTTTTTTTTTAGAGTGTAGTTAGAAGTGAAGCAGAAGAAAGTGTAATAACGGAGGCTGAGCCCCAAAAAATGGCAAGGATGATGTCGAGAAAGAAAAGTACAAAAAAGAAATTTAACACTAGGATCATCTACATAAACATGCAAGGAGGTAGAAAAAGAGCGAAATGGCGAGAGATAGAAAACCATTTGAAGGATGACAAAATAGGTGTGCGCGCTCTTTGCGAGACTCATTTCAGGAATCTAGAAGATCCGCCGTTTATAGAAGGCTACGTCTGCGAAGGGTTTAACAGAACGAGAACGGAAAAAAAGGTTGGAGGGGTAGGTATGTTGATACACCAGGGAACAAATTGGCAAAGAATTAAATCATCTGTAAAGAACATATCTGGGTATCAGGAACAATTGCCGGCATAAGGACATGGCTAGGGGTAGTTTATTTAGGAACAGGACACCAATGCAGGCAAGAAAACAAGGATCTTGTTGAATGTCTGAGTGACGATATAAGCCAGTTTGGAGATGGGGCCAATATTATTCTACTGGGGGACATGAACGGCCACATCGACGATCTGGATGGATACACGGATTGTAACGGGAAGCTAATGCTAGATTTCTGTGAGCGACACGATCTAGTTATAGTAAATAGAGAAACAAAATGTGAAGGCCAAATCACGTGGGAATTCCGCAACAGGCAGACGACCATTGACTATTGTCTAATGTCGCAGGAAAGTTATAGCAAGGTCACAAAAATGTAAATAGACGAAGAAGGGGAGTGTAGTCTGGGAAGTGATCATAAACGTATTAGTCTGCAGATGGGGGGGGGGCCTTGATGAAAAGAGAAATGGAACTTAGACAAACCGTAAACGCAAAATTAAACGACGATCAAATAGCGCAGATAGCAGCAGACATAGAGGAAGCAATAGAGACAAGCCCCATGGAAGACTGGGATTATGAACAGGTAGAACTACTCACAAGGAGGAAAATTCAGGAGGTTAAAGTAGCAAAACCGCTGGAATGGAAAGAGGAAGCCACGGAGCTGGTGGAATAAGGAAATCAGAGAAGCTATTGAACAACGACGGGCTGCTTCAAGGGAACACCGAGTGGCAAAGAAAGCACAGGTATCTCAGGAGGAAATCGACCAAAAATGGGAATCATATCGACAAAAGAAACTTGAGGTGCAGGCCCTCGTCCAAAGTAAAATAAAGCAGTCCACCGATCGCTGGATGGCTGACATGCACGATGCCTCTAGAGGCGAAGCAAGAAAATTCTGGAATCATATTGCCACCTAGCGTTGCCAGGTGGCGCATGACTGAGGTGGAAAAGGAGGACGAAGTTGAAGAGGACGACAAAGTGTCGCTTACACGTTTGTGTCTGTGCTGCTGTGTTCTTGTGTCTGGGCTACCCCCTGCTATCATTGGTATCCTTAGTCACCGTGTACGTGACATTCTGGTGGAGCTGCTGGGTAAAACGATCGCCTATGCAAGAATCTCCATCTACAAGACGTCGCGCCAGCCCTGTACCATTGGACACCCCCGTGCATCGCTCCAGTCGACGGCTCCAGGGACTGTCTCCGGAGTTTCAGCCAGCACCCGCCGCCATGACATCTAGTGCTCCTGCGCAGCAGGTGACGGGCCTCGCACCGGCCTGTAACTACACCTTGCAGGCCCCTCGGGTACCGAAAACTTTCCATGGGGACCTCTTTGAGGATGTGGAGGATTGGTTCCTTCAGTTTGAACGTGTCGCTGCATTCAACCAGTGGGACGATGCTGCCAAACTAAGGAACGTCTACTTCAGCCTTGAGGACGGCGCCCGTATCTGGTACGAGAACCGAGAGCAAGCTTTAACTTCGTGGCGGGAATTCCGTCGTCAACTGCTCGAGGCTTACACTAGCGCAGATCGTCGCGAGCATGCAGAACGTGCCATTCACTCTCGCATCCAAAGGCCGAATGAGAGTGTCCAAGCATACGTCGAGGACATGACGCGCCTCTTCAGGCGAGCCGATCCCGCCATGTCCGAGGACAAAAAGGTCAGGCACTTGATGCAGGGTTTGAAAGAGCAGTTGTTCGCAGGCCTTGTGCGAAACCCACCCTCGACTGTAAACGGATTCCTTGCGGAGGCCACCACAATGGAAAAGGTGCTACACCAACGTGCCGTGGCTTATGACCGACCTTTTCATACACGCACAACCGCGGAATCATTTGCATCTTCAGAGCGGCATCCCGATGCATTGCGCGAACTGATTCGCAGCGTCGTGCGCGAAGAACTAAGCAAGTTCTGGAGCCCTCTGCAGCAATCGCCATCTTCCGTTTCTGCTATAGTGCGGGAGGAGGTGCGGCAGGCACTCAAGAGCCCTCTTTCGCCTGTAGTTCCGAGCCCGCCATTGCTGTCGGGGACCGACAATCGTCCCACATATGCGGAAGTTCTGCAGAGTCAGGCTCCCCCTTCACCACCGCCCATTCTCGCGTCACCTACAGTTCCGCTGCCCTCGGTGCAGCCAGTGCAGAACTTCGACAATCGCCCGCTGCCCCGACGCAAAGCCGACATTTGGCGCACGCCTGACCGCCGTCCGCTTTGCTTCCACTGCGGTGAACCAGGACATCTCTACCGGGATTGTCCGTATCGACGCCTCGGTCTCCACGGCTTCCGCATCGACTCGCCTCCTCCCCGGTTTGGTCAACGGCCCCGAGTTATTGAGGAGTACCTGGCGGAGCATCGTTCATCTCGTTCGCAGCGTCAGCCCCGCTCCCCTTCGCCAAGGCGCTCCTCCTCGTTCACTCACGGTTCCTCGCGAGAGGACCAAGGCCGCTCGTCTAGCCCTGGTCGGGAAAACTGAAAACAGCGACCTTCGGGGGCGAGGCCGCTGGTAGTCGCTGCGTTGAAGACCTCCCGTCGTCGCCGCTTCGATCCGACCGCGAGCTGCTGGTACCGTCACCTAGGGAAGCAAAAAGCGTTTCTCTGGACCTTCCGGTTATTTTAGACGGTCGCACTACGGTCAATGCTTTAGTGGACACCGGTGCCGATTATTCAATTTTGAGTGGTCGCATGGCGACTGTTTTGAAGAAGGTGCTCACTGCTTGGCCAGGTGTGTGCCTTCGAACCGCCGGCGGTCATATAGTTACTCCAAAGGGGATGTGCACGGCTCGCATTCAGATTAACGGACGTACGTTCGTCGTTAGTTGCGTTGTTTTAAGTGACTGCTCCCGCGACCTTATCCTCGGCATTGACTTTCTGCGGGAGTACGGAGCAGTTATCGACCTGCGAAATAGACTCGTCACGTTTTCGATGGGACAGTCTACCGAACAAGATAGTAGCAGTCCTTGCAATAACGCACTTCGTGTTTCCGCTGAGAGCGTCTCGCTGCCGCCGCGAAGCAGTGCTCTTGTGGAAGTTACCTGTGACGATTTCCGTACCGGTGATGCTGTAGCGGAGGCGAACCATACACTCCTGCTTGCTCATGGCATTTGCGCTCCCCGAAGTTTATTGTCGTTTCACAATGGCCGGGCTGCACTCCTTGTCACAAATTTTTCTAATGAGTACCGACACTTGTTCCCGGGGACTGCTATCGCTTTTGCTGACCATGTTGCGCACGATCCGGTCTGTTTTGCATCCACGGCAGTAGAAACTAACGAGCCATCTCTTGACAACATCGACATTAACTGTCACTTGTCAAAGGAGAAACGGCGGGCTTTAGAGCAACTGCTGCTAGACTTCAAGCACTGCTTTGCTTCTTCCTCGAAGGTTCGTCAAACGCCCATTACACAGCATCGCATCATTACTTATGACGACGCTCGCCCAATACGACAGCAGCCTTATCGTGTGTCTGCCAAAGAACGAGAAGTGATCCAGACGCAAGTTCAGGAGATGCTGGATGATGGTGTTGTGCAGCCTTCACAAAGTCCGTGGTCTTCACCAGTTGTCCTTGTCAAAAAGAAAGACGGCACTCTTCGATTTTGCGTCGACTATCGAAAATTGAATAATGTGACAAAGAAAGATGTATACCCGTTGCCGCGCATCGATGACTCACTGGACAGATTGCGACGTGCGAAGTATTTTTCATCTATTGATTTAAAAAGCGGCTATTGGCAAATCGAAGTAGACGAAAGAGACCGAGAAAAAACCGCATTTGTCACTCCAGATGGCCTATATGAATTCAAAGTACTCCCATTTGGATTGTGCTCTGCCCCAGCTACATTCCAAAGGATGATGGACACCGTCCTCACTGGCCTCAAGTGGCAGATCTGTCTTGTGTACTTGGACGATGTAGTTGTTTTTTCCGAAACATTTGATCAACACCTCGAACGCCTTCGAGCTGTCCTGGAAGCCCTCCGTTCTGCTGATCTCACGCTGAAGCCCCAGAAATGCCACTTCGGGTATACAGAACTCAAGTTCCTCGGCCATGTTGTAAGCGCTGATGGGGTGCGCCCGGATCCCGATAAGACTGCTGCCGTCGCACGATTTCCCGTTCCAGCTAATAAGAAGGCTGTTCAGCGCTTCCTCGGCCTGTGCGCATATTATCGGCGTTTCATTGCGGACTTTTCTCAGATCGCAGAACCTCTGACGCGCCTTACAAGGAAGGACACCTCCTTTGTGTGGAACTCTGAGCAGCAGATGGCCTTCTCTTTGCTTCGTGAGCGCCTTCAAACATCCCCTGTTCTGGCGCACTTCGA
Organism: Amblyomma maculatum; assembly: GCF_055883805.1. Lineage (NCBI taxonomy): Eukaryota > Metazoa > Arthropoda > Arachnida > Ixodida > Ixodidae > Amblyomma > Amblyomma maculatum. The sequence goes on from NC_139354.1 coordinate 162,739,408, forward strand.
TGAAGCGGCTGACACTGAGGTACACACTGACGCCAGTAGTATCGGTCTTGGCGCGGTCCTTGTTCAGCATCAAGACGGGTTTGAGCGAGTAATAGCCTATGCCAGCCGCACTCTCTCTCGTGCCGAAATGAACTATTCCACCTCAGAAAAGGAATGCCTGGCGGTCGTATGGGCTACTATGAAGTTTCGTCCCTACCTTTACGGCCGGCCATTTAAAGTCGTCACCGACCATCATTGTTTGTGCTGGCTGGCAAATCTGCGAGACCCATCTGGACGACTTGCACGCTGGAGTTTACGTCTTCAGGAGTTTGACATAACCATTGTTTACAAGTCCGGCCGCAAACACGAAGACGCCGACACGCTGTCACGAGCACCCGTTGACACTGGCGATACTACAGCCGATGACGATAGCGGTTTTCTAGGAGCCCTCAGCGCATCTGAGCTCAGGGATCGACAAAGAGCTGATCCAGACATCCTTCCACTCATCGATTATCTGGAAGGGCGTGATACGATTCTGCCTCGACACCTATCTCGGCACCTTGGTTCCTTCTGCATACGGCAAGGCGTATTGTATAAAAGAAACTCCCAGAGCCAAGACAGAACTTACCTTCTGGTAGTGCCATGCGAGCTCCGTGAGGATATTCTCCTTGCTTGCCATGATGAACCAACGTCTGGTCATTTGGGTTACTCACGGACGCTTGCTCGCGTCCGCAACATGTATTACTGGCCAGGACTTTCCGCAGCAGTGAAACGCTATGTACGAAGCTGTCGCGAATGCCAGCGCCGTAAAACACCGCCCCAGAAGCCTGCCGGATTTCTCAAGCCCGTTAAAGTACCCCGCATTCCGTTCGACCAAATTGGAATGGATCTCCTTGGCCCTTTCCCTTTGTCGCAGGCCGGAAACAAATGGATAGTAGTCGCTACTGACTACCTGACTCGATACGCTGAGACAAAGGCAATCCCTCATGCCACAGCTTCCGAAGTAGCAGAGTTTTTCATGCACAACATAGTCTTGCGGCATGGCGCCCCTTCCTACGTCATTACCGACAGAGGGACAGCTTTCACATCACAGCTGATCGACCGCATATTTGAGCTGAGTTGCACTACCCATCGCAAAACCACAGCGTACCATCCACAAAGCAATGGCCTTACAGAAAGATTGAATAAGACGATTGCGGACATGTTGGCAATGTACGTCGATGTGCAGCACAAGACCTGGGACGAGGTGCTGCCGTACGTTACATTTGCGTATAATACAGCCTTACAAGAGACAACGCGCTTCACACCATTTCGACTTGTTTACGGACGCGAAGTTCAGAGCATGCTCGATTCCATGCTCCCGTGCCCAGATGATGACCAGCTATCCTCAGATGCCCAGCAATATGCCATCCGCGCTGAGGAAGCCCGCCAGCTCGCCCGTGTGCACATTGGGCAGCAGCAGACCACTGACGCGCACCGTTACAACCTCCGGCACCGCCAGGTTGACTACAAGCCTGGAGATCAAGTCTGGGTATGGACACCAGTTCGCCGTCCAGGCTTGTCAGAGAAACTCCTTTCCCGCTACTTCGGGCCGTACAAAGTGTTGCGCCGTGTGAGTGACCTTAGTTATGAAGTTATCCCAGACGGTGCCACACAACCAAAACGTCGAAAGCACAGCTCGGACATTGTGCACATTGTGCGGCTGAAGCCGTACTACCACCGATAGCGTATGGCCACCCGCTGTGACCACTCTCTTGCTTTTCACACCATTTTTACCGGCCCTTCTCATTTTTTTCCGGAGGGAGGGGGTAATGCCACCTAGCGTTGCCAGGTGGCGCATGACTGAGGTGGAAAAGGAGGACGAAGTTGAAGAGGACGACAAAGTGTCGCTTACACGTTTGTGTCTGTGCTGCTGTGTTCTTGTGTCTGGGCTACCCCCTGCTATCATTGGTATCCTTAGTCACCGTGTACGTGACAATATAAGCTGGCTAGGAGAAAAGAATCAAAGAAAGCAGGATTGGATTCAAGATAACGAGGGAAATTGTTTATAGGGAGACAACGCAGTGAACTTCATTACATCAGTTATAGCCGAGTCATTTAAGACCGACGATAGGGTAATCTCCGCAAATCAGGAAGAAACACAAGGTAGCAGAATACAAAGCAGCTAACTGACCAATCTAAACTGGAAAAAGGCAGAAAAAAATATTCCTAAAAACAGATCTACAGGAATCGATGGAATTCCGATCAAGCTGATTAATGAATTGTGGTCCAAAATGTAAGAAAACGTTGTTAAAAGTTTTGGAAACAGTCATAACGAATAATCAAATTCCGGACAGCTGGCGGCAGAGTAAAATTAATTTGATTTATAAAGTGAAAGGAGAAATGATGCACATAAAATCCTAGAGGCCGATTACCATACCATTTGTTATGTACAGGTTGGCCATGCAGGCGGTGAAATTAAAGGTGCAAGCATGGGTAGAAAGTAACAAAATAATCGGAAAACTTCAGAACGAATTTAGAAATGGTAGGCGCTTAGATGATAGCCAGTTCGTGCTTACCCAATGCATCAAAATATCTAGAGGGGAAAATCGACCTTTGTATTTGGCCTTCCTGGACATAAACGGGGCGTACGACAACGTAAGCAGGGAACTCCTGTGGAACATATTAAAAGAATAAGGTATCGGTTATGAGATAATAGAGTTCCGACAGGAAATATACCGGGATAACAAAGTAGAAATTACATGGGAAGGGATAATAAGTACGGAGGATGTCAAAGTATGCAAAGGATTAAGACAAGGCTGTCCTCTATCACCGGTGCTGTTCATGCTTTATATGATAAACCTGGAACGGAGGATACAAGACAGTAACCTAGGTTTTAACCTGTCATACAGATTAGGTGGAAAGGCGGTACAGCAGCGCCTCCCCGGTTTAATGCATGCAGACGATATTGTGCTGCTAGCTGAGAGTCTAGAAGAATTGCAAACTCTAGTTATTTATTGCGGAGGCGAAGGGGGCGCTCTAGACTTCAGTTTTAGTGCAGTTAAGTCGGGTCTGATGATTTTCAACGGCTCATCTGATCAGGGTCTTAAAATACAAGGCCTGGAAATACCTAGAGTAGCAGAATATAAATATCTGGGGGTATGGGTAAACGAAGGATTGGCATACATTGGAAAACATGAGCAATCACTTAAGGCCAAATGGCGAAGAAATGCTGGGATAATGAAGCATAGGGCTTTGTGAGGATACAACAGGTATGAGGTTTTGAGGGGTACTTGGAAAGGAATTATGGTTCTCGGACTTACTTTCGGAAATGTGGTTTCGTGCCTACAGTCAGAGGTACAGTCGACATTAGAAATAAATCAGAGAGCCGTTGGACGATTAGCACTAGTTATCCACGGCAAAACCACAAATGAGGCTGTACAGGGAGATATGGGCTGGGCATCTTTGGAGGTACGGGAAGCTCAGAGTCAAATATTATATTAGGAATGCCTGAGGAAATTGGGCAGTAACAGATGGGCAGCTAAAGTATTTAGATATCTATATTTAAATGCGTTGACTCACAATGGAGGAAAAGAGCTAGGAAACTATACTAGTAAGTATGCTAGTCAGAAAGACAAAGAAATAAAGAGCGTTAAGCAACAGGTGAAAAACACAGAAGGTAAAAATTGGATAAATTCGATGGAAAAGAAACAGAGTGTGTAATTATACCGAAAGTGGAAAAGGCAAATCAGGAAGGAAGCTTTCTTTGATAACTCAAGAGGCAGTGCCCTACTTTTTGAAGCTAGATCAGGGTGCCTTAGAACACGCAGCTACAAAAAGAAATTTAACAATGGAGATGACGCATGTGCTGTATGTGGAAACTGCAGTGAAACAATTGACCATATTATACTCGAATGTAATGGTATCTATCCGGAAGTTGATGCAGGCGCAGTCACTGTTCTTGGAACTCTGGGGTTTTTGAGATGCCAGTGGCCGGGTGAATAAACCGGCGGTGGAAGCTAGCAAAAAACGACTAGAAGATTAGTGGCTTAAAAGCAGAGAAGTGACATAATGTTAGTAATGTAGAAACAAAACTTTTATAAATAGAATGATGGTATAGTTAGCAAATCTAAAACAATAATTAAGATATAGGGAGAAAAATGAGTACGATAGCTACTGCTACCACCCCGTACTCTTCCTTCTCCGCAGCTTGTCACAATCTGTCCAAATTAGGATATATGTGTTGATATGATAGTGGTAGGTGACACAAGGAGGTCTATAGTAGAGGCTACAGCTTCGCACTGAGCAATACTTTATTGCATTGTTTTTAGATGGACTTTAATTGTACTACGATGTCAATGGAAATTACTACTTCGTGTCGTGTCTGGGTCTAGCCCTTCAGTGGTGATTTGCAGGGATAGCGACCTTCTACTAACTGCTCTTTGTAATCCGCTGCCAGAGCTGCCACATTCATATGAGGGCATGCGCTCATGTCGCTTTCGGGGGGGAGGGTGCTCTAAGTAAACGTGTTCCGGTGACATCTTGACTGAATCTGTCGTCGTAATAATCACGAAGCATCGGTCGCGTTAGTATCATCCGAGCGCTTGTGCCCTGTCGGACAGTTGGACTTGGCCTTTAACACTGTATGAAGGTCGGCTTAGTCCTAAACGTTGTGTCATGATCATAATCATTACCCTAATTATACCCATTGCAGGACGAAGGCCTCTCCCATATTCCTTCAATTAATCCAGTTCTCTGCCAGCTGCATTCACTTGACCCCTGCGAACTTCTTAACCTCATCCACCCACCTGACATTTGCCGCCCCCTGCTACGCTTTCCTTCCCTTGGAATCCAGTTTGTTTCCCGAGGTGACCATCGATTATCCTCTATTCGCACTACATGTCCTGCCCATGCCCATTTCTTCTTCATGATTTCCACTGGAATGTTCGTAAATTCAGTTATTTCTCTAATCCATTGTGCACGTTTTCTATCACTTAACATAGCCCTCTGCGTTGTCCTCAGCTTAAACAGAACCCTCTTTGTTAGCCTCCAAGTTTCAGCCCCATAGGTGAGAACAGCTAAGATGCGGCTGTCCTCTTTAGCGATACCGGTAAGAGTAATAATCTGCGAGTGCTTCCAAAAAGCGCTCCATCCCATCCGGATCTTCGGTTACTACCTGTCTTAAGTAGATATATTCGCCTACTACTTCCAGTGCTTCGCTACCTAACGTAAACTGCTGTTCCTTCCCGAGGCTGTTGAACATTACCTTAGTCTTCTGCATATCAATTTTCAAGCCTACCTTTTGTAAAGAAGACAAAGAACAGAAAACGTTGCGGCATCGCGATCACCATCGTTTGTCTCCGGCGCCCATCTTGCTCGCGCTGAAGCTGTGTCCTGGTGCTGGTAATTCGATCCTGCTGTGCCCGAATTACTGCCAGCCTTAGACGTTCCAAAGTGAAATGTGGATTTAATGGTTGGTTGGAACGTCTAGCGCTGGCAGTAATTCGGGCACAGCAGGATCGAATTACCAGCCCCAGGACACAGCTTCAGCGCGAGCGAGATGGGCGCCGGAGACAAAAGATGGTGATCGCGATGCCGCAACGTTTTCTGTTCTTTGTCTTCTTTACACTTTTTACTTTTCCTGTCTAGGTCATCAATCATTATTTGCAGTTCATCCCCTGTATTACATAGCAACGCACTGTCATCAGCAAATCGCAGATTACCGAAGTATTCTCCATCTACCCTTATACCTAACTGCTCCCATTCCAAGTCTCTGAATACTTCCTCTAAACAAGCTGTGAATACTACTGGGGAGATTATGTCTCCTTGCCTAACACCTTTGTTTATCGGAATTTTGTTACTTTCTTTATGCAGAACTATGGTTGCTGTGCAGCCACTATATATATCTTCCAGCACTTTCACGTACGGCTCATCTGCCCACTGATTTCGCAATGCCTGCATGACCGCTGAGGCTTCTGCTGAGTAAAAGGCTTTTTCGTAATCAATAAATGCTATGTATAAGGGCTGGTTATATTCCGAGCATTTTTCAATCACCTTGTTGATGGTATGAATATGATCGATAGTTGAGTACCCTCCGTTGTGTGGAGGTATTTAATTTTCCTGCTTTGAAGATTAATAGTCCTTCTGCTCCCCATAGGCTGGAGCGCCAGAACTGCTACATGGTGTGCGCCGGACAGTTGGCCGCTGAGATTAGCCAGGGAGACACAGCGGGACGGTCGGCGAACCAGGTGCGTGAACTCTCTCTCTCTCTGGTGCGTAGCTTATAGGTGTACGTGTATCGTGCTTCCAACTGTCTCGATATTGTTGTGCAGTTCGGCAGTACAGGCAGGAGGAAAGCAAAACACTAAGTAATGAATTGTGCGCAACAGTCTCTCCAGATCAAAGAGCATAAATTCTGATCCATTACATTTGAGGAAAATTATGACAGCGTTCTAAGGTGGGTGTAATTATATGATATCTTTGCTCGGCGCCCGTCAGCCACTCTTCGCTCGTTCACGGCATCTCAAGCTTTACTTTGTGCACACTCATCATCTATGGATTTCTTTCACCTATTCACAGCGTAAAAGCAAAGGCACAAAATCAACTCCAGCGCACTCGTTTTTAAGCGAAAGCCTCTAATGGCGGTCATGTCTATCCATGCGCCGGAATCGTGGTGGTGGTGGTGACTATGAGATATTTTGGGGAAAAGATACTAGTCGCGTCTTATGTTGGCCAACTTTGTGGCATCACTCTTGGTGACCAGGGGGTGGGGGAAGGGAGCTCGGGGAGGCAAGGGGGGGGGGGGGGGAAGGTAGCTAACGCCGGCTTTCGTCGCATGTGGCACTATAGGCTCATGCAGGCCTACAGGGTAGAACTGTAAATATATAATTTATGCAGACGACTGCACGGTTCTGGTTTCTGAAAAGGACCTAACAGAGATTAAAGAAAAAGCAGATATTTTCTGCTGTAAACTACAGGACTGGTGCCAAATGAACAGATTAATACTAAATGAGAGTAAATTCCGCGTACCAGGACGCCAATTACCCCTCCTTACTTCCGCGTAGGTCCCTAATGCATAAAAGCAGTAAAACATATCAAAACACTAGGAGTAGTTTCGTGGAGTGAGCATATTAAAAGAATTTCATCAAAACTTAGCAGGGTTGTAGGTATCATGAGCCGAAGTCGCCGAAAACTTCCTGTTAATATCAAGAAATCTATTTACAACGCGCTTATTAGTTCTCAAATTCACTAGTGCTCTTAATTTTGGGCGAATACCTCGATAACAAATATTCAGAAGCTTGTACTACTACAAAAGAAAGTCCTCCGCGCTATAGAGAATACGTCTCGGTTTTAACATGCACTACCACTTTGCCACATTGCCTTTGTGATCGATGGCACATTGCCTTTGTGATGACCCCTTTGTGATCGATGGCTCAGAAAAGGTTATAGATTTTTTAAGTATCAAACATGACTGCAACCTGAGCGCCTTCTCGGTAGACATCAAAGATTTGTATTATTCTTTACCGCACAGAGAAGTGCTGTCTTGCATTGAGGAATCTATCGACACCTTCGGAGCCGTAAATTTGCGGAACGAAGTAGGCCTTTCCATTGATGATTTTCTACGACTTGTGAACTTTTATCTGAATTCTTCCTATGTTACGTCAGGTGAACATACATACTATATACAGAAACAATACGTTTGCATAGGCTCTTGCGTAGCACCTATTCTAAGCGAACTGTTTCTTGCTAGATACGATAGGATGCTGAATGACAGGATCGCTGATACGAGCGTAGTAAACATTTTTCGTTACGTGGATGACTATTTCGTTCTTTTGAATTGCAGCCACGAAGCATTTAACCCAATGGTATCCGAAATTCTTTCCATGTTTGGCCAATGTATTCCTCTGGCTTTGACGCACGAAACGCCGCATGAATGTTCAATCAGGTTTCTGGACTTGCGACTGCATTTTTCCAACGAGCATACCTGCTGGTCCTATCAGCCCAGGGGTAAGAAACCTCTTCTGCCTTTTATGTCTGCCCATACAAAACTCGTTAAGAGAGGGATAGTAAGACTTTGTTTTCAAAATGCGCTTCAGAAGTCCTGTGAAGATCATTTCCAGGATAGTTTTAGCAACCAGGTCGAGCGCCTGTCAGCCGCCGGATACCCCCTGAACGTTCTGGTGTCCGTGGCCGGTTCCGCGGCCAAGAAACGAGGACGACAACACGCACAGGCGGCGTCCAACAGGGAGCACAGAAGAGTGGTCGTAATGCCCTACATTCATGAGGTCAGCCACCGCCTCAAAAAAGTCGCGAAACGTTCAGGGGTTGACGTCGTCTTTTCAGCGCCTAATAAGCTTTCCGCCCTTTGCGCGAAGGATGTGGGCTGACTCATTCGGAACAACTCGTCCCCTGCAAAACCGGCGTCGTCTACTCCCTGCCCGTATCCTGTGGGAAGAGATACATTGGCCAGACAGGCAGGTGTCTCAACGTTAGGCTTCAAGAGCACAAGAAAAACGTAAACAGCATTGCAATTTCCGGGTACCTCGCCATGCACTGCAAAAAGTGTAAACATAACGACGATGATCCGGACAAAACCTGTTACCCACATTTCAATCGCTGCACAATTCTTGCTAGAGGACGGGATAGGATATCCAGGGAAATCGCAGAAGCGTTCGAAATCCACAGCGCAAATGAGCAATGTGTGAGTGCACCCTCCCTGTGCTTGTCGCAAAAAGAATTGGATTTTCTCAGAGGCAGGGCAAATGCTAAACTTTTTTCTTGAATGCCCCTCTCCGCTGCTTTTGTTAATCACCTTGTGCCACGATTTTAGTCCCGTGTTTTTTTTTACCGTTATATTTTAATGCTTTTACTTGCCTTTTCGGCTATGTATATATCTGTTTTACCTATTTTACTTTCCGTTCCGGCCTCCTACACCGTGGTTTTTATCGCTTTTAGTCTTTTCGGCTTTTCATCTTTTTATCGTTTTTTACTCTTGGACGTGACTACACTGTTTCGGTGATTGTGCAGGATCGCATTTGGCAACACCCCTCTCTTTGTACCTTAGATATCTGTCCTGCTTCGGAATAAAATTTCAGTTCTTAGTCAGCGCCTGTGTCTTTGTCTCCCTTCCTTCGTGTTTCGTCCCGTTCCTTGCGCTGTTTTATTTCATTTGATATCTTTGATTGTCTTATACAGAGCTCTTGTGTTCCTCAATTGGCTATTGTCCTCAACTGCTTGGCACTGTATGTTCAGGAAGGCATTCTTATCTCTTCTTGCTATTTTCTGAAAATCCTCATTGAGAGCCTTGTATCTTTCTTTTTCCCGCATAACTTTTGTCATCCTCCTTTCCTCAGGTATTTGCAAAGCCTCTTCAGATAACCCGTTTGCTTTCTTGCATTTCGTTTGCTTTAGAAGTACCTTAGTAGCACCTTCTTGTATTATATCACGCACATCAGTCCACATCTCTTCAGGCTGTCTGTCTTCTAGATCTAATTCTTGAAATCGATTCCTCACATCAACAGCCTATTCTGATGGAATTTGATCCAGATCATACTTGAAAGACCTTCTAGTTTTCTGCGTTTTCCTCAATCGAAGCTTAATTTTGGCAACAAGAAGCTGATGCTCGGTGCCACAATCGGCCCCAGGACTTGTTTTTACTGCTTGTATAGCGCTTCCCCATCTCTGCCGGCAAAGAATATAATCGATCTGATTCCTGTACAGACCGTCCGGGGAAGTCCATGTGTACAGGCGCCTCTTGTGCTGTTGAAAATGAGTATTCGCTATGGTCAGGCTATTTTCTTGACAAACCTCTACTAGCCTCTGCCCAACTTCATTTGCATCACCGAGACCGAACTTGCCTGTAATTCCGGATATTTCTTCACTGCCCACCTTAGCATTCCAGTCTCCAATGAGAAAAAGGACGTCTGATGGGGAAGTGCGGTCTAAAAGGCATTGCAGGTCAGCATAAAATCTCTCAACGTCAGCTTCTTCAGCAGTAGTGGTTGGTGCATAGACTTGGATAACTGTTATGTTGAACGGCTGACCTTGGATCCGACGTGAAATCATTCGGTCGTTTTTGGGGTTGTGCCCTAGCACTGATTTGCCCATTCTTCTGTTTACTATGAGTGCGACCCCATTCCTTCTCCTGGATTCGTGCCCACAATAAAAGACATAATGGTCGCCGGAATTAAATTCTCCCATTCCGGTCCACTTGAGCTCGCTGATAACCAAGATATCAATGTTCAATCTGTCCATTTCTCGCTTAGAAAGGGCCTGTTGAAAAGGAAAAGCATTTTCACGGATGTAGTTTTCGCCTTGTCACTGCTGCTGATGTAAAGGTGGCTGCAGCGTCCTCAAGCTTCAGAGAAAGCAGCTTTTACTCCAGCCACCTCTTTTCGCTCATTTGTGCCAGTTCAGTTCAGTTATGTCCGACTCTTCGTGACCTTATGGACCATATCACACCACGCTTTCCGGTCTCTCATTACCTTCCTAACATCACATGACTTCATCTGCAGCGCCTCGAGGATGCCATCTAACCATCGCTTTCGCTGCCTACGTCTTTTCCGGTGACCCTCAACCTTTTCCAACATCAAAATCTTTCTCCACCGACTCCTCTCTTCTCATCAGATGACCGAAGTAACTTTAGAATTGACCCTCCAATCAGGGTTTATGGTGGCGAAAATAAACTTTATTTATTCATTATTATTATTATCATCATCATCATCAGCCTGATTATACCCACTGCAGGGCGAAGGCCTCTCCCATATTTCTCCACTTAACCCGGTTCTGTGCTAGCTGCATCCATTTGACCCCTGCGAACTTCTTAATATCATCCGCCCACCTAACTTTCTGCCTCCCCCTGCTACGCTTTCCTTCCCTTGGAATCCAGTTTGTTACTCTCAGCGACCATCGGTTATCCTCTCTTCGCACTACATGTCCTGCCCATGTCCATTTCTTCTTCTTAATTTCCACTAGAATGTCATTAACTTGAGTTATTTCTCTGACCCACTCTGCACGCTTTCTATCTCTTAATGTTACCCCTACCATTTTTCGTTCCATAGCCCTCTGGGTTGTCCTCAACTTAAGTAGAACTCTCTTGGTTAGCCTCCACGTTTCAGCCCCATAGGTGAGTACAGGCAAGATGCAACTGTTGTACACTTTCCTCTTGAGCGATACCGGTAAGCTGCTAGTCATAATCTGCGAGTGCTTGCCAAATGCGCTCCATCCCAATCTTATTCTTCTTGATATTTCCTTTTCATGGTCTGGATCTGCGGTTACTACCTGTCCTAAGTAGACATATTCGCCTACTATTTCCAGTATTTCGCTACCTAATGTAAACTGCTGTTCCTTCCCGAGGCTGTTGAACATTACCTTAGTCTTCTGCATATTGATTTTCAAGCCTACCATTCTACTTTTTCTGTCTAGGTCATCAATCATTATTTGCAGTTCATCCCCCGAGTTGCTTAGCAAGGCAATGTCATCAGCAAATCGCAGATTACTGAGGTATTCTCCATCTACCCTTATCCCTAACTGCTCCCATTCCAAGTCTCTAAATACTTCCTCTAAACAAGCTGTGAATAGTACTGGGGAGATTGTGTCTCCTTGCCTAACACCTTTCTTTATGGGAATTTTATTGCTTTCTTTATGTAGAACTATGGTTGCTGTGCAGCCACTATATATATCTTCCAGCACTTTCACGTACGGCTCGTCTACCCCCTAATTTCGCAATGCCTGCATCACCGCCGAGGTTTCAACTGAGTCAAATGCTTTTTCGTAATCAATGAATGCTATGTATAAGGGCTGGTTATATTCCGAGCATTTTTCTATCACCTGATTGATGGTATGGATATGATCGATAGTAGAGTACCGTTTCCGAAACCCTGCTTGATCCTTTGCTTGATTGCAGTCTAAGGTTGTCCTGATTCTATTGGCGATTACCTTAGTAAATACCTTATACGTAACAGACAGTAAGCTGATTGGTCTGTAATTTTTAAGGTCCTTAGAGTCCCCTTTCTTGTGAATGAGGATAATGTTTGCATTCTTCCATGCTTCCGGTACCGTCGATGACACCAGGCACTGCGTATACAGGGTGGCCAGTTTTTCTAGCACGATATCCCCCCCCGTCCTTCAGCAAATCTGTAGTTATCTGATCCTCTCCAGCTGATTTCCCCCTTTTCATAGTTTCTAGTGCTTTCTTGACCTCGTCCTTCGTCACTGGTGGAATGTCTGACTGTTTTTCCCTACCGCCAATCTCACTACGGTCCTGACTACTTTGGCTACTGTAGAGATCTGTATAGAATTCCTCGGCTACTTTGACTATCTTGTCCATATTAGTGATGACGTTGCCCGCCTTGTCCCTTATCGCATACATCTGGTTTTTGCCTATGCCCAATTTCTTTTTTACCGCTTTAAGGCTTCCCCCGTTCTTTACAGCATGCTCAATTTTCTCCATGTTATACTTCCTTATATCGGCCACCTTGCGCTTATTGATTAGCTTTGATATCTCGGCCAATTCGATCTGGTCTGTTGGATTGGAAGCTTTCATACTCTGCCGTTCTTAATCAAATCTTTCGTCTCCTTAGACAGCTTACCGGTATCCTCTTTAACTATCCTACCGCCTACTTCTACTGCGCACTCAGTAATGATATCTCTGAAATTATTGTTCATTGCCTCTAGGGTAATGTCGCCATCCTCAGTTAGAGCTGAAAACCTATTCTGTAGCGAGATTCTGAACTCTTCTGCCCTCCCCCTCACCGCTAATTCGTTGATGGGTTTCTTTCTTACTAATCTATTGCGTTCCTTCTTCAGATTTAGGCTAATTCGGGACCTCACCATCCTATGGTCACTACATCGAACTTTCCCGATTACCTCTACATCCTGCACAATGGCGGGGGTTGAACACATTATGAAGTCGATTTCATTTTTAGTCTCTCCGTTAGGACTTTTCCATGCCCATTTCCGGTTCTTCCGTTTGCTGAAGAAGGTATTCATGATTCGTAAGTTATTGCGCTCTGCAAACTCAACTAGTAACTCCCCCCTGCTATTCCTAGAACCAATGCCATAGTCACCTACTGCCTTGTCTCCTGCCTGTTTTTTCCCTACCTTGGCATTGAAGTCGCCCATTAGTACAGTATACTGCGTCTTTACTTTTCGCATTGCCGATTCTACATCTTCATAGAAGCTTTCAACTGCCTGGTCATCATAACTACATGTAGGTGCATAGGCCTGTACAACCTTCAGTTTATACCGCTTATTAAGCCTAATTACGATGCCTGCAACCCTCTCATTAATGCTATAGAATTCATCTATATTACCCGCTATATACTTATTGACAAGAAAACCTACCCCTAGTTGTCGCCTCTCTGGTAAACCTCGATAACACAGTACATGCCCATCCTTCAATACAGTATATGCCTCATTCGGCCTCCTAACCTCACTAAGCCCTATGACATCCCATTTCATGCCCTCTAGTTCCTCTAACAGCACTGCTAAACTAGCTTCACTAGCTAGGGTTCTAGCATTAAACGTTGCCAGGGTCAGTTTCCAATGGCGGCCTGTCCAGCGGAGCCAGGCTTTCTTAGCACCCCCTGCTGCGTCACAGGTCTGACCGCCGCCGTGGTCAGTTGTTCCGCAGCCGCTGGTGACTGAGGGCCGGGGTTTTATGGAGCTTATCATAGGAGGTTGTGGCCAATTACTGCACCAGGGTGGCCAACTCCTGTTCTGGTGAGGGAGTGCGTTACCGGAGGTGTTCACCGGCATCAGGTCGCACCCCAAACCTGTATATGCAATTCCATCGACACGCGGATTTTTTTTTTCATCCGGTGGAGAATTGCGCGGCACCGGGATTTGAACCCCGGTCCTCTTGCATGCGAGGCGGATGTTCTACCGCTACGCCACCGCGCGCCTATATTATAACTGAGGCCAGACTCCTCCAGAAAAGTCAGTAGCCGGTAAGCAGAAAGGTGGTTCTCAATTGCCCTTCTGTATCGGCAGTGTATCGCGATGTGTGTCGCACTGAGGATAGAGGGAACTACATGGTTGCAGGAACAAGAAGAGCAAGAAGGGTTTATTAGCACGCCCTTTTACAGGCGATGGAGGGGGGCGGGGCAGTAGCAGTGCCAAGCGTACAGTTTGCGGTAGCACTGATAAGACTGCGCTGACACGATAAGGTAGACAGCGCATGTCCGATACAGGCAGGGAGACCAAGATTCCGGTATCCAGGCGGCCGTGAAGTGTCCCAGTGTGCCAGTACCGGTCATGCTAGAACAAACTCAGTTTCACAGCTCCGTCCGGAGAGGTGTCGCCGGCGGCGGTCGCGTAAACTAACGGCGCTGCAGCACAGGCGGTCTCGAGGGAGACCGCCTGTGCTGCAGGCCGTTAGTTTACGCGACAAGCGAGGATGAGGCGTCGCCAATGGAAGCCCTGCTTCCGTGGTTGGCATGTGCACAGCGCGAGTTACCATTGGTGGTCGTCATGCTCCAGTGTTGTTCACCGTCCTCCAAGAATTCCCCCACGACGTTATCCTTGGCATTGACTTTTTAACAACCCACTCTGCCCTCATTGACTGCTCTAACAGCCTACTTCGCTTGGACCTTCTGCTCTGCTCTGAAGACCCCTCCTACTCACCCCACCTTCGATCATCACAGTTCTGCCGCCTTCCTCCTGAAGCTGCCGTCTACATCCCTATATCACCATTCCCAGCAGTCCGAGACGGCGACTATCTCGCTTGTCCCATTACTTATGTCATCTTGCAGCGGCACGTCACCCTTCCTCATCTGATTGTACATATCTCCCAGAACCGTGCCACTATCCCGGTCCTTAACTTCAGCTTAACTCAAGTTCTGCCCGAGGGAATTTCACTAGCAGAGCTGTCGCCGATGAGCGATTGTGCCATTTCAGCTCAGATTACCGATAATCAACTGCTGTCCCTGCAACACCTCCCTCGTCCTCTACATCGCGCCCTGATCCCGTTAAAAAAGCATGATTGCAGCTGATCTCCAGCCTGAATTCGCCGCAGAGTTAAAACAGCTTTTGCTCACCTACAGTGACCGAGGGAGACCGTCGGTAAGAAAGTGCGCGCTCTTTCTTACCGCCTTCTCAATCGCCACGGGAACAATGGGAACGTTTCTCCTTGAGCACGGCCGGTCTCGAGGGAGAGAGCGCAACGCGCTCTTCCTCAAGACCGGCCGTGCCTTGAGTTACGCTCTCCGCCGCCTACGCTCTCCGCTGCCGCAAGGGGCGCGACCTGCTTAATGTTCGCTTCGCGTCTGCTTCAGCGGAGGGCGGGTGGCTTTCGCCTGGTTTCGCGCTGTCGCTCGCGAGTTTCGTGGTGAGTGCAGCCCTGAAATTAAAGAACACGGAAGGTAGATGCTGCAGCACGTACTACACACGTGAACGGATATAAAAAACAATGTCGTTCAGCAAACTCTCGACAAGCATGACATACATTGCGGCATGGTAGCTACTTTTGTCCATTTTAATACGAATTTTTCCCTAGCCTGTGCAATTACGAATAGGAACAAAAAAACAACAACTGAATGAGCAGTGATCACATCGAAGCTTCTTCAAGGCTAACATGACAGCAAATTGTCTGCAACAGCAAAACCGTCTTTGAGCGCTAGATGCGAAACCATCCATATGCAGCACCGAAGATGAAAATAACTTCATAAAAATGTAATGTAAATGGCAAAATGCTTGCATGATATAAAGTATTTGTATAACAGTCAAAGTAAACGTTGTAGGGTTAGTTTTAAATGTTATTACAATTAATATATTAGCCAATGTGTGGTATTATAAACATTATTTTAATTTTGCAAATAAACATTGTTTTAATGAAATTTTTACGTAATATTAAGCTTAATATGAAAACAATAAAAAATGGTTTGATATCCATGACACCACTTGTGCTCGAAGTGGTAAAAAGAGTCCAATAAATGATGAAGGTGATACTCGATGCAGTGACTTACAAATGAGATCACCTGCTGTATCGAAAATGTGCAAGAAATTTCTAAAGGTTTAAAAAAGGACACTCTCACTGAAGACTCATTTCAAGCCCTACATAGGGACCCATTGAAGCTCTCTTCGGGAAAGTAAGGTTAATGTGCGGAAGGGAACGACATATGCTAGATGCGAGGGCCGTAACAGCTAGCGGCACTTGACTACATTGTCAAGACGGATGTTTCATCTGAGAGCAAAATCAAGGCACTGAAGGAAGTGATGGCATCTCCTACCATCTTATTTCCCACTGTCACATATTCCGATTTGCCTTACGTCGCTGGATATACCGTTTAGTTAATCAACTTCGGGTGTGACGCTTGCGCTATTCTTGAAACTAGCGAAAGAAGCAGCCCCATGTGGTACACTCTTCTACGAGGACAATATTCTAGTGGACTACATTATCCGAAACCAGAGCTTGTTGCCCTATTGGACAAGCTTTTCTTTTTTTCGAAACTGCTGTCATGCACCTACTACACACAAATGTTTTCGAAGTACTTAAGATCCTGATTCAGTCAGCATTTGAGAATTCAACACTGAGTTGCCCGAAAGGAATTGATAACAGCTATGTTATTAGGTCCGCCTCTTTGATATTTGAAAAGATTTCTCAGAATTCTTCATCTCAATTAATTATACCAGGAAAGTGACAGAGAAGACCGAGAGACCAACTCCTTATGTGCACGAGCCGTACAGGAGGAGGAGGATAAACATTTATTTGACGAGGAAGAAGTCAGGTAGCAGGGGCTACCGCTCTAGGTGGCCAGGAGTCCTTGGGCTCCGGCGACCTGGGTTGCACGCTCGATGGCCCGGAGGGTCAGAGCTGAGCATAGCGGCCTCCCACTGCTCGCATGTGGAGAGCTGCAGATCCCGCGGAGGGCTATCTCGTGGCCCACAGTATGTGGTCTAGGTTGGCCCTCTGTTGGCATAATTTACAATATGGGGTGTATAATGCAGGATATGCATGGGCGTAGGATTTGGGAAGGAATGTGTCTGTAATTTTCGCCAGGTGACCTCCTGCGCCTTCGAGAGCGATTTGTGTCTCGGAGGGTATAAGCTACGTGTTCCAGATCAGCTGAATGGGACGGTTTGTCGTCTGAGAGGCAAGCAGCAATTTTTGTAATAGAGGGGATAGTAAAAGTCACAGGTTCTTCTTCTTGTTTCTTCTTTAAATCTTCCGCACCTCTGCAAGGTGCTCCTCGATTCGGCAGGCAACGTGCAGTTCACACGCAAACACACTGAGACGGAGGCCGACGAGCTTGCAGTAACAAAACGAGAATTAACTTTATTCATGTCATTTATTAATACTGTCAGCCACCATAAGGGGCTGTAACAGGAGTGGAAAATACAAAACGAAAAGTGAGCAATATAGAACACGATGAAAATCAATAGTCAATCAAAAATTGTCTCTGAATACACACACAAATAAAACAAAAATGAATTACACAGAAATCGGAACAACAGCCATCCTACCCAACAGCAATAGAACCTCATCACCCTGTGGTAGTGCCATAGATGAAATTTTTCTAAATGGTGTACAAATTCAGATAATGATGATGATCGAATAGCAGAATCTGGAAGAGAGTTGCAGTCCTTACAAGTTCGCGGGAAATAACTAAACTTGAAGCAATTAATTTTTATAGCCGGCAATGGAATAAACCTACTATGACGATGCCTTGATGTCTCATTAGTTTTGATCTCAAAGTAGTCTGATTTATTAATTTTTAGATAATTATTGATAATGAGGTAAAGAGTTTTTAGTCTTTCATACCTGGTTCTGCTTTTTAACATTGGTAGCTGGGCTTGTTGGCAGAGGTCTGTTGAAGAATGGTTACGGCGGTATTTATTATATATAAACCTTGCAGCGAGCCGCTGAATCCTATCTAGCTTGTGAATGTTAGTTGCTGTGTGAGGATCCCATACTACTTTGGCATATTCAATAATTGGTCTGACTAGGGTTTTGTAAGCCAGGCACTTTACATCCGGGGTAGCACTGTGCATTGTGCGCCGCGGGTACCATAGTGTTTTAAAAGCTTTGGAGATGACATTTTCAATGTGGGTATTCCATCGTAAGTCTGATGTAAAAGTTAAGCCTAGGTATTTATGCTGATCAACTCTTTCGAGCATGTAACCATTTATTTGATAATTGAAATTAAGAACATTCTTTTTCCTAGTTACTGAACACGAAGCACAGGGTACAGAAAACTTATTCACACGAGACAGAGAGGCGACACACTTTACAAAAGAGACAAAGAATAACTAACGGCAAAACGAGCGTTTAGCTCTTTTTACGACTTCTCAGTCGGGGCCTGCCTGCTACGCTGTTTTCATCAACGACTAGCCTCAGCACAAGAACCAGAACCGTCAGTAACTGCGCGGCGCGCTCTTAAATAGCCAGCGCAGAAGCTTCTAGACGCGGAGGAGGAACCGAAAACATCTTAGCGCTGCCAAAGCTACGCCTTCCCCCCTTGGCCTTCTGGAGAGGCCTCGAATTTACTGGAATATGGTCAGCACGCGCGGCCCTCCCGCGCGAAGCGAGGAGGAGGGCCGGGACCGTGCGGGGGAATGCACGCGTGACTCTGCGCATGACGACGAGGGCGAGGAGGCACAGCGCGGTGGCCGAGATGACGTAATCGGTCGCGTCGCTTTCTCGTAGCTTGGAGAACATTCCATCGCCGGTTTCTGCGGCGCGCGCCGAAACATTAAAGAAAGGACCACCGCGGCCTTACAGGGATATTCTGCCTTTGCTGTAGTTCCTTATTGCGGTTTTTGAGTCGCTAATAATATGTAGGGCTGAGGTCGAGCTTACCGCAAGGGCGATTGCCACTTCCTCCGGGTCATTTGTAACGACCGAGCCGGCCGTGAGCAGTTGAGCTTGGAAATTTACAGCCACAATCCTGAAGGCACTGCGGTCCGCATGTTCGGCTGCATCGACATAGTGTCTTGTTTGGAGTGGTATTGCTTGTGTAGGTTTTTGGCTCTCTGTACTCGCCTGTCTGAATAAAATTCAGGGTGCATATTCTTCGGGAGAGGTGGAATCTTCAATTGAGCTCGCAGGTTCTTGGGCAGGGATATTTTGTCCTGCCTTGCTGCGGGGTAACCAATTGAGAGGGTGTTAAGAATAAAACGTCCTGACGGTGTGTGGGTTAGCCGTTCGTACTGAGAAGTGAGGTGGGCCTCTACTAGCTCACTGAGAGTGTTGTGTACTCCCAGCGCGTTGAAGCGCTCCGTTGGGGTATTTATGGGGAGGCCGAGTGCGGACTTGTACGCCTGTCTGATTAGGGAATCGACACGTTCTGTTTCTGCTGCGCTAAGTTTAAGGTAGGGTAGTGTGTAAGTAATTCTACTAATGACGAATGCCTGGACCAGACGGAGTATGCCCGAGTATCGGTTGGCGATTCGGCGTATAAGGCGCACTGTCTGAGAGACAGTGCCCTTGAGGCGATTGAGGGACTCTGTGTTTCGGCCGTTGTTCTGGATGTGAATTCAAAGAACCCGTATAGAAGATACCTCTGGTATAGGTTGTCCCTTAGCGTACACCCGGATTTGGGGATAACCCCCAGCGCCTGGTTTGCCACGCTTGAGAAGAAGTTCAGATTTTGTGGGGGAGCAGGAGAGGCCCGCACTCTCTACGCATTCCGTAACAGTGTCCACAGCTAGTTGTAAAGTTTCTTCAATTTCTCCATCATTACCGGATGACACTGTCACCCGTTAATAATTAGAGGGTATTATTAACGATGCGCCCTTAACGGTGCGCACACTCCCAGACACCCTTAGAGTAAGTGGGGGTAGCTGTTCCGGTCGCAAAGGAGATGCCCTCGACCTGCGTGGCAGGCTCAGCCGGAATTCAACTACCTTGTAGTGACAGAAGGGGGTGGCCGTTTGGTGCCCAGCGGTCGCCGGTTCAAACCAGAGTAAGGATCGGAGTCAGAAGTAACAAACAAAACACAATTTATGTACAGCAAGAGACGATACAAAGGAATACACAAGATCACTTGAAATACACAGACGAGAGGTTCACAGAATACAAACGCTAAGCATGCAACTACAGAATGATTCAATAACACAGATGCTTTACGACAGATCAAACACGAGAGAGACACATAAACAAACACCAAATTGTTCACCGGGCACTGTTGCAGTCCGACGCCTCAAGAGTCACGATGTGGCCGCCATACAAGACGAGCGCCGCTCCCTTGCCGTTGTCAGATAGGAAGGGGACTTGGCACCCGAGGGTGCCGCGTCCCAGGATCGCACATAATCCATCAGCCTATCATCCTTCATCCGACGCCCCCGGCAAGGCCCCCTCCCCCTCCAAAAATGGGGGGGGGGAGAGTTTTTTGTTTTGGGGCGAAGTTCCTACCCGGACACGGGCCGCAACGCGCCAGGAAGGCGGTTACGGTCACGGGGCATCTGCCCCCTCCTCTGACGAGGAGCTCAGTTCCGCACAGTCGCATTGGCCTGGAAAGGCCCCACCACATAACACACATGGCGCAACACTCACGCCCTCGGCCTCGCACAGCGGTGATGGTGATCGCTCATTGCGCCGCTTCGCCTGAGTGGCAGCTCCTGATGTAGCTGAGCTGCTTGCGGAAGCGGTTCGGTGACGAATTCGTGGCAGCGGTCTGCCTCGTTTCCTCCGGGTGACGGGAGTAAATTCTTCGTCATCGGATTGGACGAGGCTGCCGCTTGTCTGGCTCTCTAGTTGGTCGGCTGCCTCCTGCGTGGGTGCCGCGAGCTCCGAACTCTCGGCCAATGGTGGCGCTTGTTGCTCGATGGGATCAGCAGGGCCGCGGTGAGCGTGGTCGCTCCGAGGAGCGAGGCGGTTCGGCGCGGCCTGCGAGGACAGTTCGGATGCGGTAAGACAGTGGCCCTTTAAAGGGCCACTGTCCAGGGAAGGTTCTTTTAAGCAAAGGAGCCCAGTGTTTCGATCAGGTACCGGAGATAGTCTGTGCAAAATGCTACAGTGACACGCGCGCAGCAAAACATCGAAAATACAATTCAAAGCTCACTCATGCTCTCCTTTGGGAAGCCAGCTTCCCCGTTTCCTGCGCTGACCCGACGGGCCACAGTAATGACGTACGTACCGCGAACGACGTCCATTGGTCCGCCTCGCTGACTGACGGGAGGATGGGTGTCTACCGCTCGCTGCGCGCTTTTCCCTCGCCACGGCCAGACTGAATCCAGCGGCGCGTGCTCCCTCGGCTGTTTTTTTTTTTGTTTTTTTTTCGCGCTCGCGGAGTGCCACGCCCCACCTCCCGCCAAACGCGGAGGAGGATGGGGAATTTGTATTGCGGAGGCTAGACGACCTCGGGCAGGAGAGTGAAAAACCTTTGCGAGGGAACGGAAGGAGAGAGGCATGACAGAATCGGGTGATTGCGGTGGCTGTAACTGCGTTATTAGTTACTCTTTTCAAAAACATTTTGCGGCCTTGCGTTCTAGGGGCGAAGTCTCACAGTCACCGGGGAAGAAAATATTTTCGACCGGAGGGTGGACAGTGGGCCTTTAAATAGGGCGCGCCGCGTCTGTCTGTTAGCACGCGCCAAAGCTAGCGCGCACACACGCTTAGCTTCGCTGGTTATAGCGCTCTCTCTTCCTCCCGTCGAGCCGCGCATCGTCATTGGCCACGACCAGTAGAACATTCTGGAACTTTCTGGCGTATTCCAGGCTGATGAGTCCGCGTCATCGCCGGGTGATGAGAAAGAGGGCGACGCGTACAAAGCTACGCGCTCTCTCGCGCGGGGAAGGCGGTTTTTGTCGAGCTTTCCATGCGACGCCGTGCCGGCTTGATGAAAATGTGCGCCGATTACGTGACAAACACCCAGAGTGTTATATCATCGGCGTATAACAGATTTGGTATACGGTATAGGGAGACAGCACGGACTCCTGTGGGGTGCCGCGGCTGCCAAGTGTTATAGTGTGAGATTTGATGGCTGCGAAATTTAGTTTGGCCTGTAAGAAAATTTAGAATGTAGTTGAGGGTCCTAGGACTGGTATTTATTGAGTGGAGGTTGTTAAGTATAGCATGTGCTACATTGTCAAACGCCTTGACTAAGTCTAGACCTAGAATAGCCTTGGTACCTGAGCCAATTGGGGGTTGTGGGAAAGTTGCAGCATCACATCTTGCGCTGAGAGTCGAGAACGGAAGCCAAGCATAGTGGGTGGCATGATGTGGTTATCCTCGACATAGGCGTGGAGTCGGTTGAGGACAACATGCTCCATTAATTTTCCCATGCATGATGTTAAAGAAATGGGCCTTAGGTTTTCAATGGATAGCCGTTTACCCGGTTTAGGTATGAATGTGACCTTCGCATGCTTCCGGGATTCGGCCTTCCGCCCAACGTTCATTCATAAAAGCTGTAAGTGCTGTGATGGATATATCGTCTAAGTTTCGGAGAGATTTGTTGGTGACACCATCTGCTCCAGGGGCGGAGTTTACGCGAAGCTGCGTCATGGATAGTCGTACTTCGGCCTCCGTGATGTTAGCATCAAGTTCGGGATTCGCAAGCCCAGCATACGTCAGAAGGGTGGTCGAGGGATGGGAGCTGATATATAACGTTTGTAAATCTCGTAGGAGGTCTGCGTCGGTTCCCGGGTATTTGTGCATTACCTTTGCCAGACTATCAAATTGGGTAGCTTTGCAGTTGGCTGGGTCTAGGAGGTACCGCAGGAAGTTCCAAGTGCGGGAAAGACCTAATTGTCCTTGCATGTTATCGCACACCTGTCCCCATTGCTGGTGAGCTAGTTTTAGGGTGTAATCCTCAATGTGTTGATCAAGCTGCGCAATTTTCAGTTTCAGCGCGCGGTTATGCCTTTGTGATTTCCAACGTGTTTGGATTGACTTTCGGGCCTGCCACAGATGCAGGAGGCGTTTGTCTGGCGTTATGTGGTTTATTTCTTCTGGGGTCTCCTCAGTGTGGCGGCTAATATCCTCACGAAGGGTGGAAACCCACTCATCGAGTTTTTCGATTTTGGGTGGGGCTGTTTGGCCACGGAAAGTGCGGAATTTATCCCATTCAGTCAGAAGAGTTCGTTTACCTACCTTTCCTTCGAGGTGAAGATAGTAGATATGAGGAAGTGATCACTACCCAGGTTTTCCCCTGTATTGCTCCATTGCTGTACGTCTACATGCCTGCAGAAAGTTAAGGTTGTATCTACTGAGACACTGTTACCTAGTCGGGTCGGGGTATGGGGGTCAGTAACTAGTGTGAGGCCTAGTTGTTGCGAATGTAGCTACAAATCTCTTCCTTTGGGGCTGTCTTTGTAATAGCCCCAGGCTGTGTGGGGCGCGTTAAAATCTCCTACTATAATTAGGTCGTTGTGCTGTGCGAGTTTAAGAGTTCTTGAAAAGAGGGTGCCAAATCTGCGTTGTCGTTCTCGTGGGGGCTATATAAGTTTAGGATAAAAATGCATTGGTGGTCAAGTTTTTGTGGTAATAGCTCTATGAAACGTGGTTTATGTCGATGCCTTCGATTGTATGTTGGATCACCGTAAGATTATACAAAAAATACATTTCGTGTATTTCCACTTACTATTAACATTATGCTTTATAATTCACTGTTTTCGTCTATTCTGAACTACTCCTTGCTAGTATGGGCAACAACAACAGCAGAAAACATTACAAAGTTACTACTCCTTCAAAAACGTGCAATAAGAAATATTACTAAAGCTTCTTTCCTCGAACATACAGGACCAATATTTAAGCAGCTAAAAATAGTTAAAGTAACATCTTTGTATAACTACAGGCTTTTGCGATTATATAAACAAGGCATCAGTAAAAAGGACAACACACTAACACTCATAGCAGCGCTTCAAGACAACATAAACACATACGACACCCGTAACCCGGAGCATTGGCACGTTACAGCGTGCCGGACGAACTATGGCAGGCAGATGCTTCGCTTCAGGCTTCCTACCATATTAGATCAATATTTTGCTAATAGTGGTCAAGGTTTCTCTCTTCCTCCCATTAAATTAATCCGCGAAATGTTTTTATAAATACATATATTCAAGTTAGGTGTTCTGTCTTGCGGCATTTCTGTTTTATCTTCATGTATTTTTCCTGATTTACCTAGTGCTTTTTTGTGGTCTAATTATTTCTCCATTGACTGTTTATTCACTGTGTGAGCGTGACCTTCTCTGCTGTGAAATGCCGTCATATGCAGGGGCAGCCGCCCCGTCAAGCTGCTCTTCGAAGCAGCTTTTTAGCGGCTGCTGCTTTCCTTTCCTTGTGGTAAAGGGAAAATAAAGTATTATTATTATTATTATTACGTTGAATTAGGAGGGTAGTGCTGAAATGTATAGCGCCCGATGGTGCGTAGGCCTTGTACCCGGGATGTTTTGTTGAACCATGCGTCTCCTGTAGGGCTATTATATTCGGAGGAGCGGAGGATGCTTGAATGAACTGCTGGAGCTTCCCCCGTTTCCGGCGATATCCCCTGTCCCATTGTCAGATTTCATATGTTTGGCGGGGAGCCATAGTCAAGTGTAGCGAGGTTCAACAGCGGTTTCGCTGGTGTTGATGCCGGCGGTCGGTCGTATGGCTTCGCTCTAGTCTCCTGCACGAGAGTAAGTGTTGAGCCTCTTTTCTCGAGAGTAGTGACCTTAGTTTCTAGGCCATCTAACCGCGAGCACAGTTGTATTTCCTGTGAAATTGGCTGTTCTAATTGCTGCAACTGCTGTAGGAACTGCTGGGTTTGTTGCTGTGTTTCCTGCTGTATTTGCTGCATCTAAAGTTGTGTTTGTTGTGCCAGTTTCGCGAATGCGGTTTTTAGGGTTCCTACTTCGGTGAGAGTAGGCGTAGTACTAGAGGTCGGCAGCGCTTTACGTTTGGGGTGTGATGGATCACCCGGTACTTCATCCTTTATGGAGGAGGAGCGTGCATGCGGGGTCTCCGTTGGGGAGGATTTAGCGAGTTCCTGTTGTTGTTGCTGAGTGAGTTGTTTAAGGCGATGTGTTTCCTCCCTTAGGGCCTGCAGCTCTGCACTCTGCGTGCTAGTTAGTGTGTTATCACTGCGTGTTGCGAGAGGCCTTCTGTGCCCAGCTCACCTGTTTCGCCCCCGGTGAAAGGATGGCTTTTGAATCCGGATGGCTCTCCAGGGGCGGGAAGGACTGAGACCGGGAGCGGTTTCGGTTCCCTGTATTCTGGCGTCCTCAGGAGACCGAGCGGCTTTCAGACCGGCTGCCAAGGTTGAATCTAGTCCGGGAGCGGCCTCTGCGGTCACCGGCGTTGGCGTCTTGTGTCTTTTGTGGCTTCTGCTTTTGGCGTTGTTGACAGGATGCTGGCGTCTGGAATCGCTGCTTGCATTCAGTAGATGAAGTAACGTGCGGGCCGGAGCATATTGCGCAAATGGGATCACATTTGTGGTCTTCGGTAGGGTCGTCAATACGCAGCTCGAGCATATGAGAACTTGAGGGTTTGGGCAGACGTCTGCACGGTGGCCGCGTGTACGGCAAATCGCGCATGCTTCGATTTTTTTTCTGAAAACGCGGCACCGGTACAGGGTGCCCCTGTAGCTAACCCAATATGGGACTTTGCTACCGTCGAAGACGAGAAGTATCGAGTTGGTTTGACCAAGTCGACAAGCTTGGAGAACAGGCGGGGTGGTATTGAATTTGGTTAAGCTTATGTCTTCGGGAGTATCGTAATCTGGAATATGATTATCCCTTTAGCTGAATGTTCCAAATTTGAGGCCCTGGATCGCTTGATACTGTTCAGCATGCTTCTCAGAGGGAGTACTCACAGTGACGGAGTTCTGGGTGTAATTTAACCGGACCTGATCGGCTTGGGCAGCAGAGGGTCCAGCTTCTTTCTTCAGGGCGTCTGTGATCTGTGCTGCACTCCAGACGCGAAGGTTGAGTCCCCCACGAGGCCGGAGGACGATTTTGTAGTCATCATGCGGTGGCGTCCGTGGACGTGGTGGTTTCGGAGCAGTGGCCGACTCCTCGCGTTCAGTAGTTTACGTGGCGTTTCTGTCAGCTGCTTTCTGTTGAGCCGCTCGCAATCACTAGCGGTCATGATGAGCTGGTAGCCAACCGCATTTGGTGAGGTCTTCAGGGGTGCACTCCTCCCCTTCCACGGTTACTTCCATGGGATCGAGGTGGCGCACGCTCGCCGAGCGGCTTGCCCGCCGTTAAGCCTAGCGCGGCGACTCACCGCTTCGAGTTGAAAACTGTCTTTCTAGGCTAGAAGCTAACTTGATTTGTGCGCAGTTCCAGTCGATGCCTGACACCTTTACAGGCGCGTGGAGACACAAATTAGAAAGGTCGACAGTGAGAAAAGGTCACTTCTAGCAGCGTCCGCACTCGGCGGAAGCTAGCCAAAGAAGCCAGCCGTACAGGAAGATTTTGAGACTGAATTTTCTAGCCGCAGGTCGCATTTTGATGAATATGTAGTGCACTGTGTAACTTTGAACAACAATTTTTTTATTGTTTGCCGCTCTTTTCGATTCTGCTTACCTGTTTAAGCACATTTCCTTGATTAAAGGTAGTCGCGAGAATACATATACATATTTGGTCTTTCGACCGATTGTTATGTTTTGAACGAAGCTAGAACAGCCCACTCCACTAGACAGTGACATTTTTACTATATGACTAAATTTTTGTTCTTTACTCTGATTCTGAGACACGCCATGAATTTTCGCCGGTGCCCCTTTTGATCTAAACGAAAGCGGTAGAGGTTGACAGAACCTCCACCCAACAGTTCACCATGCACTCACGTCAGGTCGCGCTACACCTGCTTAAAACATTCAAAGGCACATTGCATAGCCTGGTAAATTTATTTTTGTACAAAACTTAGGGTCCAAAAATGTTGAAGTGTACCCCAAGCTTCATTCGAACGTGCACAGCCGCACTGACGAAGGCTCGCGCGTGCATTAGTGGATAGTTGACTGTATTTTAGTCCTCGTACACGATAAATGTTCGACGCTGATTACAGCCTTTGCATAAACCATAAGGAGCGAAATATCAGGACCTGCCGGTTGCAACCGATGCGGGCGGAGCGAAGAGCGAGCTCGCGTTTCCCTTGCGCGTGAACGGCTGTAGTGGAGGAGCAGCAGTGGGGCGGTGGCGACCCCACCGAGGCGCGGCGGGCGGTGGAAACAGACCCCATTGGAGGAGAAGAGAGGCGCGCTGTCCCTCGAGACCGGCCGTGGCTGCAGTTGACTCTTGCTCCTTGCAGTGGTAAGACGCCCGACTACTGTGCCGGAGTACCCGGGTTCGAACCCGACCTCGGCGGCTGCGTTTCGATGGAGGCGAAACGAAGAGGCGTCATGTGCTGTGCGATGTCAGCGCACGTTAAAGATCCCCAGGTGGTCGAAATACTCCGTAGCCCTCCACTACGGCTCCTCCTTCTCTCTTTCCACTTTCACTCCCATCTTCCTCCCTTCCCTTACGGCGCGGTTGCGGTGTCCACAGAAAAACAAGTGAGACAGTTACCGCGTCTTTCCCTTCCTATAAATAAATCAGTTTTTGCTCCTTACCGGGTGCGTCGTCTGCTACACGCGGCACGGAAGCGTGGAGCTGCCGGCATACACGTAGCTGTTATGTGCTGCCGTTGCACTATACACGCAGTTATGACTACATTACGACAGTTCTGCTTCGAAGGCATGCATTAACTCAGAGAGCGCGTTTGTGTGATGCGAAATTTAATGGTGTGAAACAAGTGTGACAGCGTTGTCGACTTGCTCGCCAGAACCAGCGTTCTAGTAACGTTGTCTTTTTCGTGTTCTTTTTAGTACGCGATATCGTGAGACGCAAGTCATTTCGTAAAAAATATGACGTAGTCGTTCATTGCGCAGCGTTCAGCGTGGTGTCATGCAATTTTTCGCTTCGTATTTAGCATCTACCTTCTTTTCCAGTTTCAGTCCAATTTGTGACAGGGATTCAAACCGCCGACATGTGTGCCTCCAATTCTATGCCGTTCACTGTGAACTTGGGATGTGCGCAGAGAAGATGCTGCGTCATTACCCTAAAATAAAAAACAAATCGACATACGCTTTGTCAACTACGTACCAGCCTTTAGCTGCCTAAAATTGGCGGAATGAAGAGACGACGTTAAAGTCCTCTCTTAAGACGAAGCTTTCTGCTATATTTTAGACGACAAAGGAGTCATTGTTTTTATTTTTTTACATTGCTATATACGGGAGTGCAAGAGTGCCGATTTGGAGCTATGTTGCACGCCGTACCTCGAAAGTGAGACGTTAAGAAAAGCGCTTCTGATTAGGCGACGACGGAGGCCGTTTATTAATGCGAAAGCATTATTTCGCTATGTTCACAGATTTCTGTCCGCAAAATCGTGTCCGCAGCAGCTGTGAGTAATTGAGAAGTGGTAGAGGGTAAATGAGTGGTGTCAATCGATAGGGGATGACGTAATGTTGCTTCTGCAAAAATAATTAGGCCAATAAGTTAGTTAGGTAATTAATTAAAATAACTGGTTCACAGGAAAGGGAAGGCGCAGTGTCTGCCACACTTTTTCTGTGGACGCCTGAACCGCGCCGTAAGGGAAGAGAGGACGAAGGGAGTGAAAGAGTGTAGTAGTGGATATGACGTCAAGAAGGTGACGTCACGCAACCGGAACTAGAGCCAAAAAAGGGCATAGGAAGTGGTTTGGCGCACAATTTGAAAGTACCAAAGACTAAAATGGGCAAACAAGAAGTGAATTAAGCGACTAGAAGCAATCAGAAGCAACCAACAGCAGCATCCGTGCTTTCGCATTACTCCAATGCAGATTCTGTAGAGTTCCTTAATTTTTTTTGTAATCTGTATTCACTATATCGTTTGACGTGAGTAGCCAGACTTGATGCTCTGCATGAACAGGCTGCCCAACCTAGCAGATTTCTGTCTGTTATAGAGGCAATCTGCGCAGTGCAGTAGTAAACATGACACCCACTGCGTTACATTCTAAGGTTAGAGTTCCACTGAAAATTTGATTATATTTGTTTGCATGAAAGGATCTATGCCTTGAAACAACTTACTACAAAACACAGGCCAGGGAGTAAAACAAGAAACAGCCGACGGCGCTCACACTTGTTCTACAACATAATAAGAAGTGAATTTCGCGATCTCCAGGGTAGCTTCCAAGCAAAAGCTGTCACGCCGCGTGTAGCAGACGACAAGGAGCAAGAGTAAAGCCCCTTGATTGTGAAGGGAGTTTAGGCAAGAGTTGACTGCAACGCCGCTAGTTCTCGCGACCGCCACTACTCCGCTGGGCGGCATACGCCGCCAGATCGAGGTGGCGCCACCGTCGCTTCGACAGTGGGGATTGGCAGCTTGTGGCGCTCGCAGAACGCACGCGGCGTATGTCCGAGTTTACGGCGGATTTGTTGTCGATGAAAACGTACCTTATTGGCGATTTGTTGTTTAGAGTATTCCAATATTGCAGAAAAAAAAACCGTGGATATCGCCAATGCAGCAAAAAAAAAGAAAAAGATGCGCGGATTTTAGGAAAACAAGGCGCACAACCACCCTCCTTTTAGATTTACTGGCATCGCTTTGCACGCTTTTTGCGTTGTACAACGCTCGCAGGCCTGATAGTTCGGCCTGAACATGACATATCTTATCGCCTTGTCAATAGCGTGCGCGTGCCTTATAGAAGTACTTTGCTTTGGGCTAGTTGGTTCATGGTTGGGGGACCCAAGCATCCCAGGGTGGCGCTGCGGGCGCCAGTGAACCAGTGAACAGGGGCCAGCACTGGCATGGAAGGCATGAGCAAAGTAAGTCAGGCGGATCCGAACCGTCAGAGTTATTTAGTAGCAGCTAAGACGCTGGAAAAAAAAAAGGAAGAAGTAAGGAAGAATGAAAATCCCAGAGATAAGGACACAGATAACCGAAAGCAGGAGCCAACAGTTGGGAGAGAGAGAAGGCCTAGGTGCTTATCGCCGGATATTCTAACATGAACAGGTGCAAGCGAGATATCTTGGAACGTGTAAGGGGTGATAAGAGAGTGTTGGTTGGAGCCTTCCCAGGGAGAACAATGAGGGCAGTGCTAAAAGAGAGTAAAAATAGGCTGTTGAAGAATTCCGTAGAGCGCAGCATGGTAATAGTAGCCGCGGGGCTAAACGATGTCCTAAATGGTGACGCTGCAGGAGTGGTGGACAGTTTAGCTAAGGGAGTTGACGAGATCAGGGAGATAGCACAGCAGACGCAGATAGTTGCATGCACAGTACCAGAGGCGCTAGGATTGAACGGAAAGCCGGAAAAGGACGTGGTGACATTTAATCAGGACATAAGAAAGTTAAGCCTGAAGAAGCGTTTCAAAGTGGTTGAGGTAGACACGTTCTAGCGCATATGAACGAGGACGAGAGAGGTATAGACAACACGAGCGCTACACGTCTACATCTCTCTCGTCCTCGTTCATATGCGCTAGAACGTGTCTGCAATGCACCAACTCGCCCAACAATCTTTGGTTGAGGTAAACAGAGAGGTACATAAAGCAAGGTTTGGTAGGGCTTTTCAGCGAGATGGCATTAATTTTAACAGAAGGGTGGGAGCAGAGATCGGCTGGCGCCTGGCAGGCAGGGTTGTAGCTTTTTTAGGGGGTCCGCGAAGACTCCGTGCACAGAGGTAGGTAGAAGTGAAGCAGAAGAAAGTGTAATAATGGAGGCTGAGCCCCCCAAAATGGCAAAGAGTAGGTCGAGAAAGAAAAGTACAAAAAAGAAATTTAACACTAGGATCAGCTAAATAAACATGCAAGGAGGTAGAAAAGAGCGAAATGGCTAGAGATAGAACAACAGTTGAAGGATGACAAAATAGGTGTGTACGCTCTTTGCGAGACTCCTCAGGGATCTAGAAGATCCGCCATTTATAGAAGGCTACGTCTGGGAAGGGTGCAACAGAACGAGAACGGAAAAAAAAGGGTGGAGGGTAGGTATGTTGATACACCAGGGAACAAATTGGCAAATAAATAAATCATCTTGCAAAGAACATATATGGGTTTCGGGAACAATTGCCGGCATAAGGACATGGCTAGGGGTAGTTTATTTAGGAACAGGACATCAATGCAGGCAAGAAAACAGGGATCTTGTTGAATGTCTCAGTGACGATATAAGCCAGTTTGGAAACGGGGCCTATATTATTCTACTGGGGGACATGAACGGCCACATCGACGATCTGGATGGATACACGGATTGTAACGGGAAGCTAATGCTAGATTTCTGTGAGCGACACGGTCTAGTTATAGTAAATAGAGAAACAAAATGTGAAGGCCAAATCACGTGGGAACACCGGGAACTATCCCGGCGCGAGGCCGTCCATTGGCGCAAAATACAAATAGGAACCTTTCCCAACCCATGGCTATATAGCAAAATTTTTCCAAATCTTATTGCATCTAGCTGCAAACATTGTTCACAACCGGCCACATTCATTCACATGGTGTGGACATGTATACGACACAACGCATGCGTGGGAGTCCCTCCTGCGTACCACCGAGCTCGCCCAACAGCGCCAGCTCATTTTGCGCGCATTGCAGGCCGCAGAGTCCCAAGGGATCCCTGCTGATCTTCTCTAAGCAGTGCAACCAGTCTTTCGGCTGGTTCCCCTTCTTTGGGAGTAAATAAAGAGTTTATCATCATCATTCGCAACAGGCAGACGACCATTGACTATTGTCTAATGTCGCAGGAAATTTATAGCAAGGTCACAAAAATGTAAATAGACGAAGAAGGGGAGTGTAGTCTGGGAAGTGATCAGAAACGTATTAGTCTGCAGATGGGGGGGCCCTTGATGAAAAGAGAAATGGAACTTAGACAAAACGTAAACGCAAAATTAAACGACGATCAAATAGCGCAGATAGCAGCAGACATAGAGGAAGCAATAGAGAAAAGCCCCATGGAAGACTGGGATTATGAACAGGTAGAACTACTCACAAGGAGGAAAATTCAGGAGGTTAAAGTAGCAAAACCGCTGGAATGGAAAGAGGAAGCCACGGAGCTGGTGGAATAAGGAAATCAGGGAAGCTATTGAACAACCACGGGCTGCTTCAAGGGAACACCGCAAGGCAAAGAAAGCACAGGTATCTATGGAGGAAAGCGACCAAAAATGGGAATCATATCGACAAAAGAAACTTCAAGTGCAGGCCCTCGTCCAAAGTAAAATAAGACAGTCCACCGATCGCTGGATGGCTGACATGCACGATGCCTCTAGAGGCGGAGCAAGGAAATTCTGGAACCATATAAGCTGGCTAGGAAAGAAGAATCAAAGAAAGCAGGATCGGATTCAAGATAACGAGGGAAATTGTTTAAAGGGAGATTAACGCAGTGAACTACATTACATCAGTTATAGCCGAGTCATTTAAGAGCGACGATAGGGTAATCTCCGCAAATCAGGAAGCAACACAAGGTAGCAGAATACAAAGCAGCTTAGAACTGACCAATCTAAACTGGAAAAAGGCAGAAAAAAATATTCCTAAAAACACATCTACAGGAATCGAGGGAATTTCGATCAAGCTGATTAATGAACTCGGTCCAAAAAGTAAGGAAACGTTGTTAAAAGCTCTGGAAACAGTCATAACGAATAAGCAAATTCCGTGCAGCGCCACCCTGCGATGCTTGGGTCCCCTATAATGCACGCGCACGCTATTGACAAGGCGATAAGATATGTCATGTTCAGGCCGAACTATCAGGCCTGCGAGCGTTGTACAACGCAAAAAGCGTGCAAAGCGATGCCAGTAAATCTAAAAGGAGGGTGGTTGTGCGCCTTGTTTCCCTAAAATCCGCGCATCTTTTTCTTTTTTTTGCTGCATTGGCGATATCCACGGTTTTTTTTTCTGCAATATTGGAATACTCTAAACAATAAATCGCCAATAAGGTACGTTTTCATCGACAACAAATCCGCCGTAAACTCGGACATACGCCGCGTGCGTTCTGCGAGCGCCACAAGCTGCCGATCCCCACTGTCGAAGCGACGGTGGCGCCACCTCGATCTGGCGGCGTATGCCGCCCAGCGGAGTAGTGGCGGTCGCGAGAACTAGCGGCGTTGCAGTCAAATAAGCACTATCTATCTATCTATCTATCTATCTATCTATCTATCTATCTATCTATCTATCTATCTATCTATCTATCTATCTATCTATCTATCTATCTATCTATCTATCTATCTATCTATCTATCTATCTATCTATCTATCTATCTATCTATCTATCTATCTATCTATCTATCTATCTATCTATCTATCTATCTATCTATCTATCTATCTATCTATCTATCTATCTATCTATCTATCTATCTATCTATCTATCTATCTATCTATCTATCTATCTATCTATCTATCTATCTATCTATCTATCTATCTATCTATCTATCTATCTATCTATCTATCTATCTATCTATCTATCTATCTATCTATCTATCTATCTATCTATCTATCTATCTATCTATCTATCTATCTATCTATCTATCTATCTATCTATCTATCTATCTATCTATCTATCTATCTATCTATCTATCTATCTATCTATCTATCTATCTATCTATCTCTTGCTTAAACTCCCTTCACAATCAAGGGGCTTTACTCTTGCTCCTTGTCGTCTGCTACACGCGGCGTGACAGCTTTTGCTTGGAAGCTACCCTGGAGATCGCGAAATTCACTTCTTATTATGTTGTAGAACAAGTGTGAGCGCCGTCGGCTGTTTCTTGTTTTACTCCCTGGCCTGTGTTTTGTAGTAAGTTGTTTCAAGGCATAGATCCTTTCATGCAAACAAATATAGTCAAATTTTCAGTGGAACTCTAACCTTAGAATGTAACGCAGTGGGTGTCATGTTTACTACTGCACTGCGCAGATTGCCTCTATAACAGGCAGAAATCTGCTAGGTTGGGCAGCCTGTTCATGCAGAGCATCAAGTCTGGCTACTCACGTCAAACGATATAGTGAATACAGATTACAAAAAAAATTAAGGAACTCTACAGAATCTGCATATACCCCGTTTCAAAGGGGACGCTCCATCCATCCATCCATCCATC
Source organism: Amblyomma maculatum (assembly GCF_055883805.1). Lineage (NCBI taxonomy): Eukaryota > Metazoa > Arthropoda > Arachnida > Ixodida > Ixodidae > Amblyomma > Amblyomma maculatum. The sequence continues at coordinate 162,773,307 of NC_139354.1, forward strand.
CACGTCAGGTCAGCACATGAAATGCGTGCTTGAACCCTTGACTCCGCGCATGATGTGGGCTCCTTGCGTTGTTTTTAGGTGCAAATTCTGCTTGACGTTGTATGATGAGTCAGCGAAAAAGTCATTGTTTTGTACCTCGGTACAAAAGCGGGTACAAATAGGAGTAGTTGTTTTGTGTGCCGAAATTATTGAAAAGCGCAACGCTGCCGTTTTCGACCTTCTTTGAAAAAAAAAAAAACTGACATCAGCTTTGGCACGTTATTTACGGCGCAACTGCGAATGTTAATTGATAGAACGATCGTGGGCGGTCGCTCTGAATGCGCGTTCCGGACCATTTTTCTGATCGTGCCAGTTGCAATACATGTGTCAAAACCCGTTTCAAGAAAAATAATCATAAGGTGAGGCTGTGCCCATATCGCGCGAGCACTGACATAAGAGCGACGACGTATAACGATCAAGGGAGGAGTCTGATACCACGCGACGGCCAGTTCTGAGCATAGCATGCACATGCATGCACCCATGCAATTTTTTGTCTCGTCATAAAGCTTCATGAGATCAGTGGAGTGTCATCGAACGTAGCAATCGCGGATCTGGATCTCCTGGGCGCCGGTTGAGGAGGTGTTCGCTATATAGTAAGGTCGAGTTAAACTACTGAAGAATCCTGGCGACGGCCTTGCATTCTGAAGTAGTTAATATAACATATTGCCACCAGGTGTCCCAGATGTTTTTAGGTGGCACCTGGAAGAAAAGGACGCCGAAGTTGTCTCGCGTGCTGTGCGCGGAACTTTGCCTGCTGGTTGAGCTTCGTCCCGTCGTCTTAGTCACATCTAGCCCTGTTGTCCGTGACAATATATATGCACCTGTGTTCAGGGGCAGATGTTTTGAAGTTTTCACGGGATATCATCGAACGTGAACGCGAAAGGAGCGCAGCTATAGAATTTCATTTAAGCATAGCCTGCAAGCATATCGATTCCCGGGGTTTTCCTGATTAATTTAATAATGCCGCTGAAGAACTGAAACAAAAAAAAAACAAAAAACAAATCGCAGTAATTTAGAAATTTTTTTCAATGCTTCAGTGCATGCATGCTAATCAATTATGGAATGAATTCATCTTCTGCAGCAGAGGTGTCTCTTTCTTTGCTCACAGAAGCAAAACAGCCAAATTACAAGGTCCAAGCCAAATCTGTAGCGTAGCAACACATTAATTCCGAAAACAAAATTGCAACTATCTCTAAGTGGTAATTCCTAAGCTGCTCATCTATCTACTCGGAAAAGAAAACTCACGGTGAAAAAAAAATCAGCGGTGGTTTACCTTCGCTAACCATGCAGTGTTTACAGCTCATGTTTGGAAAAGTATAGCTTTGTTCTACCACGCTTTGCCACGTTTAGCTAAGTACCGGTTCCTTGGGTTTTCAATGGGATTAAGGAGGCCTAATTAACGTCTTTAGTACCACGGTGTCACAGAGGGTACAGCCCTTTGAAGGACTGGCACGTGAAAAAGAAGAAAACTTGGTACCTAGATTGCGCAGTGGTCTAGCGCTTTACCTTTACTTTTTTTACCTCGGCCCGTGTCTGCAACTTACTGGAGGCAAGTGTTTTTTGGAGTGATTGCTCGAAGGTTTCAAAGCCACCCAGGCGAAATCCCGCTTAGAATGCGGGTTTCAATTCTTCCACTCAAAACAAGACCATTGTAAAGAATTATAAACCGGCGTGACTTAGATAAATAAATAAGAAGTCGTAGTAAGAGTGATCTTGAAGGGGTCCTGAAACGCGCGGCGAGCAGACGACACGCAGTGAGTGGACAGCGGGGCGCCCGGAAGGGCATGAGAGCCGGCAGCACGCTCCGGATGGGCTGCTAGCTATCATGCTCATTTTTCTCCATATATCTTAATTATTGATTTAGAATGGTTAACTAAACCATCATTCTATTTATTAAATTTTGTTCCTATATTACTAACATTATGTCACTTCTCTGCTTTTAAGCCACCAATCTTCCAGTCGTTTTTTGCTAGTTTCCACCGCAGGTTTATTCACCCGGCCACTGTTATCTCTAAACCCCAGAGCTTCAGGAACAGTGATTGCGCCTGCACCAACTTCCGGATGGATACCATTGCATTCGAGTATAATATGGTCAATTGTTTCACTGCAGTTTCCACATACAGCACATGCGTCATCTCCATTGTTAAATTTCTTTTTGTAGCTGCGTGTTCTAAGCCACCCTGATCTAGCTTCAAAAAGTAGGGCACTGCCTCTTGAGTTATGAAAGAAAGCTTCCTTCCTGATCTGCATTTTCCACTTTCGGTATAATTCCACACTGTTTCTTTTCCATCGAATTTATCCAATTTTTACCTTCTGTGTTTTTCACCTGTTGCTTAATGCTCTTTACTTCTCCGTCCTTGTTACTAGCATACTTACTAGTTAGTTTCCTAGTTCTTTTCCTCCATTGTGAGTCAACGCTTTTTAGGTACAGGTATTTAAATACCTTAGCTGCCCATCTGTTACTGTCCAGTTTCCTCAGGCGTTCCTCATATAATATTTTACTCTGAGCTTCCCGTACTTCGAAAGATGCCCAGCCCATATCTCCCTGTACCGCCTCATTTGTAGTTTTGCCGTGGGCACCTAGTGCTAATCGTCCAACCGATCTCTGATTTGTTTCTAATGTCGACTGTACCTCTGATTTTAGGCACAAAACCGCATTTCCGAAAGTAAGTCCGCACACGCTACTGTAGCACCCCCTAGGTTTTCTCCTTTCGCTCGCTCGCTTCCGCGCACGTGCAGACGTCTCGCGCTGCTTTGTCCCGCGGACAGAAAAGCACACACTGGACGCCGCCGACTCAGCTCGCTGCCTTCGCGGCGTCGCTTTCTCTCGCACGCGCCTTGACGCGCCCCCGCCGGCGCACCGCGACCTGCATTCCGTCTTGATTGGGCAACCTGACGCGTATTTTCATCAACTTTTTATTCACGTCTGCACTGTAGAGCAGACAACAGACGTATTGATTTTGAATGCGTCCCACGTTAGCAGAAACATAGGAAGTGCATCTCGAGGTAAGTCCGCTATGTAATTATATTGTCGTATATATATGTTTGAAAACTGCCAAAGTACCATCAGTACTGTGAAATAAAGTGGCCCGCTCGCCGACCATCTAGCATGCGATCTATATATGGATTTGTTTTTTTATTATTACGACGTTACCAAAGCAAATCTTGTAGTAGAAGAATAAGTTTATAGTCCGAAGGAGGTGTTTCTTCAAAGACAAGAACGCTAGCAATCTCATAAGCACATGCGTGCTCCGTGCACTGCACGCGACATAACCAGCTCGCTGGCTCGGAAGGCAGGTTAAATCCAAGCTTGTACTACACAAGTATAGATAACTGGGCGAGTTGGATTGGAATCATCTTAAAGCAGCTCGAAAACACAGGACTAAAAGGAACAGGAGACGACACAAGCGAAATGAAACACTACTACGCAGTGTTTTATTTCGGTTCTTATTACATAGTTGTGCTTCATTTATGATAATATTTGGTTTGCACTCTTGAACCCTGTGACTCGAATGGGGTGCTCAGTAGTGTCAGTCGAGCTATAGCTAGGATCACTTTTGTACTGCACTTCCGACATATCTTCGTTAATAATAATATTAATTGGTTCACTTATTGGCCAATTTGCGAAAAGCTGTAAAAGAGTTCAGCAAGGCATGTTTTCCGACGCCGCCCCCACCCCCGAGAAAAAAAAAAAAGGAGGCCTCGTTCTTAGATATTTTCTTGGTCAATCTAAAATTGAAAAGGCAGCTGTGGACGCTTAGGGCACATTCACACATCAATCTCGATCGCGGATGTTGCATCTGTTGATTTGGTTGCTTTCGGAGCACCCATAAAGCAGGGAGAGAGCACAAAATATCGGCAAAGCTAGACACGCGGGGAGCGAAGACCAGTATAATCTTCCATCCTCTTCACTTTTTATGCATGGTGTTAAACCACAGTACTTTTCTGATGCCTCTCCAAGCCGTCTTAGTCAACTGACAACATTTCTGAGTTTACGAAGAAAGGGGAAATTGGCTCTTTTCGTTTTCACAAAGAACGCGGCACTTCTCAGAACGCTGTCATGCAGTTGGAAAACAGGTCTTGCGGACAGGCTTCCAAAGAAATCTGCGAAGTTTTACACGTGAGCCTCGTCTTTCGGTGCTTCGATTACTATTGTGGCTTCCCATGACACAATGCTACTTAGTACATCCGTTTCACATCAGCGGAAGCGTTTTTGTATCTCCAAATAACCGCCAGGCGCAACGCGATCGGCGCACGTGCACAGGAAGCTAGCGGAGCGTCTGCTCCTGCGAAGCCCCATCGTTTCACATTTCGCCACCACGCCAGGAACACGGCGCTGCCGTCGCGCGGCGAAACTTGAGCTTGGGTTCCCTATGGGGAGCTGTGAAACTGAGTTCGTTCTAGTAACGTTGGGTAGAATGAGCGCGCGCGTCGGCGGTGCCAAGTTGGCAACTGCACCGCCGCTCCTGCCTCCTTGTTGCAATCGGGTGAGACGAGTGACTCCGAATCGGCCCAGTGATTCTGGGAGGCGGATGCCGGATTCTCCCATCACCAAACGCCAGAAGCACCATTGGGTAATTAAAATTGATATCGGCGAACAATGTCCCCATTTCACTGGGGTGCCATGTACAGTCGTGAGCAAAAGTGGTATACAACACTCAGCTGGTGGTGCAGCTCGAGAAAACTGCATGCCATGTTTATCTAGCAATAGATATATATGATCGACAGTGCCCCATTTTATCCACATGCCGATATCATTTTGATGCAGTTTTCCCGAGCTCTGTCCCTGGCTCAGCGTTGTATACCACTCGCGACTGTACAACATGGTATATGCAGTGGGTTGACCACAAGGCCAAGCACACTTTATAATTTCCAATTCGGTATATTTTCACTCACAGTCGACGTGTGAGCCTCGACCAGTTGTTCTGTCATTTTGCGTTGAAATGAATTTGGCTTGGATCGAGACCTGTGCCGTGAGATTTGTTGGAAACTTAGAATAAAGTTGACTCACGTGGTGCTCTCGTTACTTGGAACCTACGTACGGTCCAGCATACGGCCGTGTTCTCGGTCCACTCCTGCAACGGCGTTTTATAGAAGAAATCATGGGCGCACACATGTGAACACGCCAAACGTTTTGCTGAGGAGGAGAAGAAAGACCTTTAATAACTCGAAATGAGTATGTATAGGGAGGTGTGATTGGGTCAACTTTTAAAGGGGCACAGTGACGTTCTTTAGGCCGCTAATTTCAGCCAACCTCTAGGTTCTTTTCACCGTGTCGACTTGAGATCAAAAGGAATTATAAAAATCAGGCGCGCGGAAACGGGAGTTATTCGGTTTATAAAATTCTAAATACAGGAAAAACGCTGCTGAGCTGGTGTGAGAGGGAGCCCCTCTCCGATTTTGCTCTCCCAGCACTCGACTTGGGCGGAACCTATGAGAAACGCAGCTTTCTGCTGACGTATCAGAAGCCATGGTTGTCTGTCCAACTCAACCTGTAGCCGCGCTTTTTGGCAGCGTCGTTATCATGGCAACGACGCTGCGAAGCTGTGCTACGAGAACCCAAAGCTAACTTAGCCCACCAGACGCTGCTCCACACCATCTTTGCGGCGGTGTTGACGAGGTAGACCCGACGGTCGGCAAATCTGCGTCTTAGTTCTGGTGTTCACCCGGCGTCCATCGCTGCTGCGCTTATGTGGACCACTCGAGCGCTACTTGTGCGAAAGGCGGAGACGGGGGACTGGCGTGCAGGAGCTAAAGCGAAAACTGCCCTACAGGGCCAGCAAGGAGGTCTTCTGCCGGGAATTCCATGGCTTGCTGGCGTGGCGCTGTGTGTGTCCTCTCGTTCTCAGTCCCTCGTCTTGTGTGCGCTACAGCTTGGAAGTATGAACCAACAAGCTCAAATTTTGACATGCTGGTGGAAGCCCGCTGCAGAGTGTTGCGGACTCGGGTATGGCGAGCGCGCTCCACGAGCGATCTGGATAGAACTTGTGCCATCTGGGGAGCGTTGGCAGAAACGATCAGCCATGTGATTTTGCACTGTCCAGCGATTTTGCCTTCCTCCGAGATCCGATCGTTCTCTTGGGATTTGAGGAGGGGAGACCATGGTGGGAGACTGCGGCATCTCGAATTCTGGTGGCAACGAGCCCTGCAATCTCGGCGGCGGTTGGCGAAGGTTGTGTGACCTTCGCGCTTGTGACCGTAGAGCCTGGACAACTAATTGGCAGACTGTTTTCTCTATTCTTTTTTTTTTCTTTTTGGCAACGCCGCTCCAGAATGCAGCGGCGACCCGCTACAAAGGGCAAAGCCGCCATCACCATCATCACAGCAAACAGACGCTCCACCGCGCTTGTTGACAACACCGCATTTACATGAGTTTGCAGTCCCTATCTTTATAAGCACTTCAAGAACACACGCGGAACTGAAACACCGTTTATTTGTTTTCTGCATAGTAACTTGAAGAACATTCGATTGTAAAATCTAAAGTGCGTGCTCAACCATTCAGCGAAGCAGCGCCCAAGCGACAAGGAAAAGTCATATCCGTTAACGAACTTCGCCGTCGTGTGTCGCTCACATCAGTGCCAAAACATTGATTATTGAAGCGGATTATAATTTTAGGCGCTACGATTTCGCCCTTATGAATTGAATTGAAGCCATGGTTACAGATAAGCGATTGCTTCTACAAGAAGCCTAGCGAATTCTTTAAACTAAAGCTCCTCAGGCGAACCGACCTGTGAGCTCTTATTGGCTTGTACATACAGGTAAAAGGTGCAACCTGCGTGCGCTTGGAGAACTGAGCAGTTATATTGCCTTTAGTGCGACAACAAACATTTGAAGCTCTGCATATTGTTAATAGACAGAAGAAAAACAAGAAAAATAAAATGGCTGAACGTTTAGTCCAGAAAGAGCGCGATGTGGGCGTGCTAAAAGCGACGCAAATGAGACAAGCCTCTACATACGCACACGAGCACACCGCAGTGTTGTATTAGATGATGATGCCTTCTTTCATCGTGTAAAAGTAAACCATAGGCACGTTGACTCAAGCATCTTGTAGGTAGTTAGGAAACTCGAGGTTCACTAGCGTCGCTGGAGAAGTATGGCTGGTTGTATATAAAACATAGAAGTATCTTTTTTTAGCAGAAAGTGACTAATATGGCGTCAATCGATTCGAATATTTCAAACATGAAAGTTTTTTTGTTTATTCAAGGTTTGCTGAAATGTTTTCCGCAAAAACGTTGTTTGACACGTTTGAACGCCGTGTTATGTCTTATCTGCACCGAGTGTTTCACAATATAAAGGAAGTTGCAGTAAGATACGGCGTCAAACTCGTGTTAGCGGCCCCATGTAAGCTCTCTAAACTGTGTGCAATCATGAACCGAGATGATAGGCAGCAAAGATGCACTTCAAATTCCAGCCTTGAGTACACTGATTGTGCTAGAGAAGTTATTTATCAGGTGCCATTATCCTGTGGCAAGATGTACAGTCGTGAGCAAAAGTGGAGAGACCATGCGCTTTGAGAAAACTACCCACCAGCTTTTTCTAACAGTGAAAAAGTTATTTCTGAGAAGTGCATTAGGTACCATGTATAAATACTTGCCTTCTTGCCCAAGCAATTTTCTCTGACACATCTTTTTATACATCAAAAACGCAATCGTAGCAGTTAGCGTGGTCTCTCCACTTTTGCTCAAGACTGTACATCAGTCAAACGGAGGTTCGCACCTTCATCGTTTTCTGTTATTACTGTCGGTTCCGCGTCTCATCCCGTTTTGCTGAGTAAGTTTCGCTAGTAATACAGCGGTTTGATGCCCTCATTCGTGGTATTGGTAGTATCTTCACTTTGAGCATTTTTATTCTTCCGGTCCCTTTTATTCACTTATCAAGGTTCAATGGTTCGTTAGCTTGCACACACTGGTGTCGTTTAGATTGACGCTCTGGCGGATCTACGCATCATGTACACGTATCTGTCAATAATTATCTTGTTTTTGATCCCGGCTGTGTCTGTGGTGGTTGTTTTGAGTGTATAAAAGGCATGCTCGAAGCGTTTTACGAATAAAAGTTGCAAGTTCTGCGCTCTATGTGTGTGCGCGTTTTCTGTCTCTGTCCGTGTTTTTTTTTTTTCGTGCAGTTTAATCATGAATGGTCACAAAGAACATGATAGACAAGGAGATAAGTAATTTATTTTCCTGCCAACGCAACGGAAGGGTTGCTAACACTCATGTCCCCGCCTTGTCAATTTGAAAGACATCAATAATTTCCCTTGCCCTTTTCTGGACTCCCACATGCATCGCGGACGTTATATCATATACTGGGGAACAGTCTTGGCAACTATTTCAATGCTTAACCAATTCCGATCCTGCGGCCAGTAATTCAACAGCCCTACGATGCTCTCTTATGTGGTCATTCACGCACCTTCCAGTTTGGCTTATGTATACTTTGCCACAGGCAAGCGGAACCCCCAAAACACACTTCTGTGCCACGTTTTTGAGGCAGTGGGAAAGACGGTGCGCACGCACGGACGGTTCGAGAAGCCTGCCACGCTGGTCATTCTGTTCTGGGGCTCCTCTGCGACACCGTAAATTCGATACGAACAATTATGTGCTGGTTATGGACAATAGCTTTCCGGATCTGTTGTCTTGTTAACTATACTGAGCGCGTTCACAGTGAGGCGACAAAATTTATGTGCAAAGTGAAAGAATCTCGACGGTCCACTTTTGCCCTTCTGAAAATATTCGAGCGTTCACGCTGAGAGCGCCGAATTTGGCAGAGCTAACTCACGGGAAGTTTTTTCTTTGCGGTCAATAAAAGCAAAGCTCGATTTGATGTAGAAACGTCCATTGGGCGCACCATGTGGCGACAAGATGAGGTTACTTAAATGTGGTTCCCTTCCTTTCAGGGCATGTACGTGGGCTGCCACATCGACGTCTCTACCGGCATGCTCACGTTCAGCGCTGATGGCCACATGACCAGGCAGCGCTTCAAGGTATTCTTTCTTGTCCTCGAACATTTTTCATTGACCCCCGCTGCATGTCTCGTAGCGTTACTTACAACATGAATACAACGATCATTATTGCTTAGTGCGTTTATTTTGGGTGGAGGGAGAGAACACAGTCGAAAATGGCGCCAAATACTTGTCCGGGAAGACTGAATTTCAAATGCGCCGCTCTGTATGCCGCAAAGCAAAATCAAACGTCTACGAGACAGGCGAAAAATCTCTAGTGTGCACATTCGTCAAGAGAATTCTCCCGCTTTTCTGCGAGACGAAGCTCTGGGCTCAAAATTTTGGGCTCACTAGGAACGTCATTTCATTTTTTTTCCCCTTAAAGGCCCGAGGGAATTACATAAGGGGAGAGCAAACTCAATACACAATGCGAACAAGAACAGGAAAGCATTGAAACAACAAGAAAAGAGAACAGAAACAAGAGAAAGAACGCATGGGTTAAACGAAACAATATGAAAAACAAAAATAACAATATACCATAAGTAAATGACGCCGAAAAGGTCTATCTTCTATGCATGAGAAAAACGTTTTCATGCAACTGGTTGAACTTGAGCTGGTTGGTACGTCATCAACGGCAACGTCAGCAGAATCACAAACACACAAAAAAAGTCAAGACAAGATAAGCGCCGTCTCCCCTGAGCGCCCACAATTCTGCCGACGTCATCAGCGATGTCTTCACGAAAGATGGTCGTTTAATTTTTTCCTGAATGATTTGCGATTAGCGCATGATACGATGGTGTTTTGCAGGAGGTTCCACAGTACTATTGGGTCCGGAAAAAAATTGAAGAATTTAGTGCTAAGGTGCGACATTTGATACATGAAATGCTATGATTATGGTTTAGGCGGCTAGATGTCCCGGGAGGGGGGGGGGGGGCTGTCGCTTTGCATGTCTCGTGCGGGGATGATAATATAAGTGATTGTCACCCGTTAATAATTAGCGGGATTATTAACGATGCGCCCTTAACGGTGCGCACACTCCCAGACACCCTTAGAGTTAGTGGGGGTAGCTGTTCCGGTCGCAAAGGAGATTCCCTCGACCTGCGTGGCAAGCTCAGCCGGAATTCAGATACCAAGTAGTGGCAGAAAGGGGTGGCCGTTTGGTGCCCAGCTGTCGCCGGTTCAAGCCAGAGTAAGGTTCGGAGTCAGAGGTAACAAACAAAACAAACTTTATACACAGCAAGAGACGATACAGATACACAAACACTAAAATTGCGCAGACGAGAGGTTCACAGAAAAACAAACGCTAAGCATGCAATTACAGAAGTATTCAATAACACAGAGGATTTACAACAGATAAAACACGAGAGAGTAACAAAAACAATCACCAAATTGTTCACCGGACACTGTTGCAGTCCGACGCCTCGAGAGTCACGATTTGGCCGCCATGCAAGACGAGCGCCGCTCCCTCGCAGGTCCGTGGGCTTGCCAGCAGCAGGTGATCCCAGGGAGTCCAGCCGAGGCACTTGCGAACACGCCGCAATCGCTGACTGACTGACAAGCGGCGCGGCCTCAATAAATAGGGCGCGCCGCGTCTGTCTGTTAAGGCGCGCTAAAGCTAGCGCGCACACACACTTGGCTTCGCTGGTTAAAGCACTCCCTTTTCCCCCCGTCGAGTCGCGCGTCGTCATTGGCTAGGACCGGTAGAAATTTCTGGAAGGTTCTGGCGTATTCCAAACTGGTGAGTCACCTTCATCGCCGGGTGGTGAGAAAGAGGGCGACGCGTACAAAGCTACGCGCTCTCTCGCGCGGGGAAGGAGGCTTTTCTCGAATCTTGCGGATGCGGCGACGCGCAGGCCTCGCGCCGCGCCGGCTTAATAAAAATGTGCGCCGATTTCGTGACAGTGGTGTAGAAGACAGAGGCGAGATGTAATACGGCGTGACATTAGCGATGAAGTGGCGATTGACTGTTTCAGTGCTGTGATACAGGTTTATTATTGGCTGATGACATCGTATTATTGTGTCGCTTAAAAAGCCTGCAAGACCAAGTCCTTTTAATGACTCTTTAAAAGTTGTGTATGAATGGTGTGTTAAGTGGGGCATGGAAATCAATTTTGAAAAGTCCATTACTATGATTGTGTCGAACAAGAAAACCGCATTAGTGTTTCCGTATGTAATTAATAACATTGAAATGAAACGTTCCAATAGATTAAAATATTTAGGTGTTACGATTTCTCATGATTTAACTGGAGTGATCATGTACAGAATATTTGTGGAGCAGCCCAACGAAAGCTTGGATTCCTACGGCGAAAGTTAAGAGATGCGCCACCGCCTGTCAAACTAAAAGCTTATAAATCATTGGTAAGGCCCAGTCTGGAATACGCGAGCATAATTTGGGATCCAAACCAGAAATATCTCATAGATAAGCTTGAACGGATTCAGAGACTAGCAGTGAGGTTCGTGTTTTCTCGCTTTCGAGGAACACAGTCCGCAACCGAACTTATTTCACTTGCTGAGCTACAAGCCTTGGCTATTCGTAGAAATATTGCTAGGCTCAAGTTCCTTTATCAACTTTATAACAATAAACTCAATTTGGATTCCGGCTTGTACTTGCGGCTGCCCGGGAGACTGTCATCTCGCACTAATCATTCCTTTGCAGTGATGTCGTATGTGCCAAGAGTTGATATATTTAAATTTTTGTTTCTGCTTAAAAGAATCATTGAATGGAAAACCTTGACCGAAGCGTATTTGAAAAAAATTGTTCTTTAGAAACTTTTGAGAAAGAGTTGGAAATTTGTTGTGCCGCTTAAATGTACATTGCCCACCCTGTAACAGCCCGGAAGGGCTAACAGTACTTGCAAATAAATAAATAAAAAATAAATAAATAGCAAGATGTTATAAATCGGATGGTGCGATTCTGTGCGGCTTCAAGCTCGGTGGCGAGATACGCTTGTGATGGGTGCCAAACGGCGGACGCATATTATAGTTTGAGGCAAATGAAAGTTATATAGGCTAGCTTCTTTATTTCCGGAGATGCGGCCTTTAAGCTACGTCGCAGATAACCGAGTGTGCGTCAGGCTTCAGCGCAAATGTTTTGAATGTGGGTTACCCATGATAGTGATGGTGTTAGGTGGAGGCCAAGATATCTGTAGGATAATGCGGGGGTAATTTAAATTCCATTTATATTTGAATAACCGTCAGCAATATGTCTCTTTTGGGGAACATTCCTCTCAAACTGTTTTTGTTGACTCTGGCGTCCCTCAGGGCTCAGTGCTTGGGCCACTCTTGTTTATCATTTACATTAACGACATCGTGAAAGACATTCCAGTTAATATTAAACTATACGCGGATGATTGTGTGCTATACTCCGAAATTAAACATATGTCAGATCAGGTAAAACTTAATGAGGCTTTTCAGAAAATTAGTGCCTGGTGTGATGCATGGCAGATGCCTATCAACTTTCAAAAAACCGTGTATATGAGAATCACTCACAAGAAAAGTCCACTGATGTTCCAATATTCACTTGATAACAACATTCTTTCCGAAGTCTCACACTACAAATATCTAGGGCTATGGATTACTAACAACCTTGACTGGACTAAACATATTGATCAAACTGTAAATAATGCAAACCGTAAACTTTTTTTTCTTAGGCGTGCATTGAGACTTTCCACACCCCGAGTTCGGCTTCTAGCGTATAAATCGATTGTCCTTCCAATATTAGATTATGCGGCAATAATTTGGGATCCATTCACCAAAACAAACGTAAATAAAATTGAAAAAATACAAAAGAAAGCAGTACGTTTTGTTTACAATAGCTACGGACGCACATCAGTAAGTGACCTCTTAAACAGGGCTGCTTTAATATCTATAACCGAAAGGAATCGCGTTTCTCGACTAAAGTTCTTATACCAATTGGTCAAAGGTCATTTTAAAATTAACATTGATGGACTAATATCTTTCTCTTCAGGTTATTCTACAAGACAACGTCACAATCTTACAATCACCCCTTTCACCCAGCGTAATAACTGCTTTAAATATTCTTTTTTTCCGCGAACAGTAACGGAGTGGAATCAACGAAGTCTTACAGCTATCTGTAACATCGGCAACCTCAGTGCACAATAATGTCCTCTGTCATGCATTCCCGGTTCCCATTTTTGAACTGAATTTAATATTGTGATCGTTCTGGTGCTCTTTCTTCATTTAATTAATTCCCTGTTGACCATGTTCACTGATGACTTGATAGTAGTGTATTTATATGCCCCAAACCTTAGTGTACTTTTTTTGTTGTGTTACGTCATTGAGCCTTTCATTTTTGCTGTTGTGTTTTTTTGCTTATTATTAATTTGTAGCCTTTGTACTTTTTTTTTCTTAATATTTGTACTTACCTATTTTCTGTGTGCCCACCCTGCGAAAATCCCTTCCTGGGATTGCAGTATTAATAAATAAATAAATAAAAATAATGAAAAGTGAGCCAATATTATACTGATGCTGATTCACTGTGCGTTTCCTCGTGAAACTCATGGATTTACACTTGCTAATGTTTTTGGGAAGGAGGAATTTATCACACCAAGAGGCAAGTGTATTAAGATCAGATTGAAGCAAACATGAGTCGTTAGTCGCCCTAATCTCTCTGTATATGACGCAATCATGCGCAAGAAGACGTAATTTTGATTTTATATTACAAGGGAGATCATTAATTTAAATTAGGAATAGTAGCGGTGACAGTCCGGCGCCTTGTGGGACTCCAGATGTTACATTGGTGAGAGGTGATTGGCTATCATTTGCGGGAGTGAACTGCTTGCGTCCTGAAAGAAAATTTTCAATCCAGCGAATTAGGTTGGCGGGAATTCCTAGTGATGATATGAAGTAAATGACTGTGAGGAACGCGCTTTAGAGTAATCTAGGAATATAGCATCTATTTGGAGGTCCATGGATTCTACTAGACGTGTATGAACTCGGTAAGCTGTGTTTCACATGAGAGATGTTTTCTAAAACCATGCTGTTGAGGATAAAAGAAGTCGTTAGATTCGAGGTGTGCCTTTAGGTTCGTAGATATAACGTGTTCGAGAAGGGACACATTGTTAGAGATATAGGACGGTCGTTGGATGCTGATTTGCGATCACCTGATTTAAAGACTGGAACGATTTGAGCGACTTTTCAATCGTCCGGCATTCCTCCGATTGTAAAGACTGGTGAAGATTAATTGTAATATCTGTGACGAGGTTTCCGATGTGTTTTTCAGTAGTTTGCTATTGATATGATCATAGCCTGCCGATGAAGACAATTTTAGAGAATCAATGAGGCTATTACTGATACCGTATCTCAGGCATCGTGACTGGTGGCGACTCTGATGGAGGCTGGGTTGAACAGCTGTGTGCGGGGCAGGAAACCGAAATAACGGTTCAAGACGGCGGCACATTGTTCTGTTTCCACTTCTCATGAGGGCTATTTGGTTCGGCCGAGACCGGAATTTGTTGGCGTTTTAATGCGAACGCATTTCTTGACCTCAACGTAGCGTCAATAAATGTGTCCACAGGGACACAAGTAAAACATCGGTTCACCGTTAGGAATAGAAACACAATTCTTCCGCTCCTCGACGGAGCGCGCAAACGGCTACATCACTCTTTTTTTATGGTATGGTATTTAATTCATGTAGTTATGTATAAAACGAGTATATATGCAAACTATATACAAATCTTTCAGCCGTTGCTGAGCTGCACTATCTCCACAGAAAACACAACTTATCAGCCGGCAGAGATAAACACCGTGTCAACAGCGCGGAGTCTGATTGGAAGTCGTTCTTCTCATAAATGTTCTTTACCATGGAACATCATTCGGCTAAAATGAATTCGTGGTGGCACAACAGGTTCAGCGTTGCGATCAAACATGAGCGTCTTCCAGAAATCATGCAGTCCAATTAGGCGAATCGTCCGGTTTAGTAACTATAGTGCATTACAGACTGTACGAATTTACAACAAAATCATTCTATATACTTCTTTGGAGTACGTGTCTAAAGAGAATTAAATATTTGCCATTAATGAAACAGTTGCTCTACTATTTCAGGCAAATAACACAGGCGGCAGTTACAGAACATAAATATTTTTTTCAATGGAGCCGTGAGTTCCCACGGAGAGCTCCGGTGTTTAATTTTGAAAAAGAACGTTTTAGTGCACGGAGAAATCGTCATGTTGGGCCCTTAGGAAGAATGGTGGTCGAAAGAGCATCGTTATCAAGGATGTTTCGCGCACATGCGCGAAACATCCTTTACGTATAAAATATAAGCACTCAATCGAAAGCCGGCCGGTGGAACACCGCACCAAAGCATAATCCTAGTGGCGGTCAGTAAAATTTCACGAAAGCACTCGGTTGGGAAGCACAGTCATCAAGTTAAGTTGCAAGATGCTCTAATATACACATGGGAACAATCGCTGCCTCACATGCTGGTGCAATAAGCCCAAACCACCTTCATAAAAAAGTCTGATTAGGTTATCACGTCGCACAGGCTCAAAATTTCATGACCAAGTAAACGTCGCAAGCGTTGGATTAATGTTTCGAGCAGTGGAGAAAGACCTGAAGCAGATAATTTTTGTCGGCAAAAGTATGTTTCAGGCCCAAAGAAATATTGAAAGCCGATGGGGACAAAACTATGAGCATAACAGCGAAGGGTCGGAACCTGCTTACTCCGGTAAAGGGCTCTTGGATTAAATGCATGCTGTGAAATACGCAGATGTTTTGGAGTCACACTGTTGTGACCGTACAACTGCAAAGTTGGCGAAGTTTCGCCTGGCGAGGTGAACTTGAAGAAAATAAAAAGAAATGCAGTCCGCCGAGGTGTTTTCTCACGCTTCGTTCGACTGTTGACCGTCGAGGGGCGCCCATTGTCAACGAGGGACAATTGGAGTGGCCCGTCCGCATACGTTCGGGAGAAGAAACGAGCCTGGGGATTACGGCAATTAGAGGCCGCTACCAGTGACCGCAGGAAAGAGTTGGAAGCCAGACGAAGCTCGTGCTTCTGAGAGGGAAACACAGCTGCACAGTAATGACGGATCTTTGAAGAAGAAGCGGAGTTTACCTCCTCGCCGTTTCCACGCTCTGCACGACAAGTGACCATGCCCGATGAAACAATACAGGACCAGTCAGTGCATCAGGCCATCAGTGCGGTGATGAGTTCGATTGGTTGCCGATATCTGAGGAATGTGCCCTGGAATTGATGGGTCAGCATCTTCAGAAAGGCGCTGGACATACCCTTAAGGACTGTGGAGAGCACGAAATGACGCTCTGAGCACTGGGTAAACGGCTCGCCCAGAGGCTTTTTCGCTATGAACTCTAAACTCTTGCCAATTTGCTGTTCCTACCTATTTCGTCATGTAAATACGTTTCTCAAAGTGCAATTAAACCCACTTGTGTTTGTTTTACCCATTTCGAAGCTTCAATCCTTTCTCAACCCGAAGTCTCCGCACGCTACCAAGTGAAGGCCGGGTCGAGTTATTCCCAGCGTCACGACAACTAGTGATCAGCGGTGGGATCTGAATCTATAAGCCATAACATCTGGTGATCGGAAGTGGCATCTGAAGCTACAAGCCACAACATCTGGTGATCGGAGGTGGCATCTCAAGCAACAAGCAGGAGCAACAATCGGCCAACAAGAGAGCAGCTCGGAACATCGATCGCATGTGTGGGTCAGTGCTTGGCTCTTCTTCTGATGTGGACCAGGTTCTAGAACAGGGTTAGATTTTAGAACTGGTAAAGAGTGTTGAAACGCCTTCAGGTTTGTTAGTTTGCACAGTTGTTTTGGAAGTAGCCGATACTCGGAGAGATCATGAACATACAAAAGCTGCAGAAACCGGAACTGTTGCTGTGTGAGGAATTGGGAATTGATACAAATGGTTTGGCACGAAAACCCATGATTTTAAAGGCAATCACTGATTTGCGAGCTGATGATGAGGAGCTCAGTGAAGCGTGGAGCCTCATCAGATAAAAAAGGGAGGAGCACCTCAGACAGCAGAGAGAGCGGGAAAAAGCGGAAAAGAGGCGGGAGCGTGAAATTGAGAGCGAAGCAAAAAGGCTGGAGCAAGAAATTTAACTCCGCAAATTAGAAGCAGAGTTGAGCAAGAGGTCAGGAAATTGTCCCTAGCTAGCGGTACCTCTTCTAAACAAGGAGGCAGATTTCAAGATGTCATTGTACATGCAGCCATATGTGATATCAGGGGATATCGGTTTGTATCATGCAAATTTTTGAACGAACCTGCGAAAAATTTTCCTTCAAGCGAGACACTTCGTCTCAGAGATTATTGACGGTTCTGCCCTGCCAGGCAGCAGAAGTTGTCGCGCGACTAAGCAAGGAGGACGCGGACAACTACGAGAAGGTAAAGGCTTGCCTTCTGAGAAAGTATAGGCTTAGTACCGAGGCGTTCAGACGTTTTCGGAACGCTACTAAGTCCAGGGACGAGAGTTACCCTGAATCCCTGTACAATGTAAGAGTCAATTTGGGCGAGTGGCTAAAGAGCACTGATTCCTACAGTGATCGGGACGCTGTATGTAGCCAAGAGAATTATTTTGGAGCAGTTTTATAACTGCCTCCTAGAAAAGGAAAGAAATTGGTTACAGGACCGACGCCACATTAAGTCGGCAACGGAAGCTGCCGAACTCATTGAGGAGTACGCTTCGCGCCGACAATTCAGCAACCCAGCAATGGATAGGCCCCGCAATCCCAAGTAAAGTGCGTATAACCGTCATGAGAGGCACTTTGCTAGATTTAAAAACGAAGAAAGGAAGGCTTCTTCAGGCAAACTCCCTAGAAAGGACGGCAGTGAGATAGGTGGGGATGTGACCAACGCTCAGAACACAAAGAAAAAGCTAGAGGCTAGGAAGCCGCTGACATGTTTTAGGTGTAATCAGCTGGGTCACAATGCCGTCAACTGCCGAAAAGAAAAAAATGCGTTCTCGTATGTCAGTGACAGCGATGAAAGTATGAAGCTTTTGGAACCCTACATGCATGATCTAGTAGACAACGGGAAGCCTTGATTCGGCCGCAACGATGGATGTTTTCCGTCCAGCCTATGTGTCGCCTTCCGATTACACAGGACAATGTGCATGAATCCGCCAGGTAGCGGAGGGACAGAGTGTGTGCTTGCCAATCGCGATCGTAGTCATCGAGGGGCCTTTCGGCGAGTTAACAACCGAGGCTGCCGTTTCAGGAAAGCTTCCGAAATGCTATCCGTATTTGTTTTCCAACAAATCGGACGTGCTGCTGCGAGAGAGGGGCATCCTTTTCGGAGACAGAGTTGTGCAAGCCTTAACACGTTCAAAGACGCGAGAACTAACTACACTGCTCATTCCAGAAAATTCCACAGCGGAGGAAACGGCAGTTAAAACAGTGGTCGATGCGGAAGATAGCGGATCAGAAAATTTTGAGAGCAAGACACCTGAGATAAGACAACTTGAAAGTGAGCTTGATGAGATGCGGAATGAGGACGTTCTTGAGAGTAACCTCTTGCCGTCAGTGTCTAGTAACCTCACGAGACTTCTGAGTGGAACCCGAGAGGACTTACCTTTACGGAAATCCCATATCTGCTCCAGATATGGAACATATGCTGCCAGATACAAATATATAAGGCAGCAAAGAAGACCTTATCTGGGCCAGATAAGGTCATATATGGTCAAAATGTTGCCCTTATATGGCTCAGATTTGGCCATATCATGCAACATATAATCCATATCTGAACGGGTAACGAGACCTTATATGGCTTGATCAGGGGCATATATGGTATCCTCGCGACCTTATGTTGCCTGATAAAGGGCATATATGGCATCGTCATGACCTTATATAGACAGACCAGGGCTATACGTCTGCCGTCAACAGGACTTTATATAACCTCATCGAGGCCTTAATTATGTAGGCGCCATAGTTATTGTATATTAGCAATATATGGCCTTCGTCTACCTTCTGCAAATATCCAATATTGGCATCATGTGATCGAGCTTCAATTTTTCTACACTGAGCATGGTCTGCATGCTTAGTGTGGTAATTGTATCCAATTTGGAAAATAGCTACGACTCTTATATTTCAAATATTCTGCAGATTTCGCTGCACTATAATTATTACACCATGTGTTCCTTAATCTAGGAGGGCGCTGGGTTATAGCTACATGCTCCTCTTTCCGCCCACTAACTCGCATTTTCATTTAAAATGCGGCAGCAGTCCGGTGCACAAAAGCATGGTCGGTTAAGTTGAGCGATTCAAAATATCAAGAGAATGGTGGCAGTTCAGTATACGGCCCCCTCCGCGCTGTCAGACGGTGACTCACCATCAGAGACAGCTGGCGGTTGCTTCGTCTAGGGCCGCAGTGGCTAGACAGTGACTCCTCTCCCGCGTTCCCCACTTGCCTCTCAGACAGCGGCGGCCCCTGCGTCGCTGGCTCGCATTTCATCTCTCCTCCTCGCTGCCACGCTCTATACCGCGTAAGCCTCGCGCTCTCCGTTTTGTGTGTGCTTGCTTCTTTCCCCTCCCCCTTTCAACTCCGTACGCCTAAGCACTTGGTATCTCGTTCCTTTTCGGTGGCAGACATCGGAGTTCGGTGCGGCTGGCGGGCCTGCTGCATGTTGTGTAGGCTGGTGCGTGTGTGTGTGCCAGCGCCTGTTCGCTATTAGCTGTGTGCATGTAACAAAAATGCGACAGCAAACATGCAAGAGCTTCAGTCTGACCGTCGGCACAGAGGAAATTACTGTGTCCCACTGCGGGTGGAAGCTTCCTCCCCAGCCTTGGCAGCGAACCTGATGGTCGATTGAGCTTTTCGGGGCTTCTGCCCTGGGTGGCCCGGCCAAATCTTCATCATTGTGTCGGATCGCACCCTCATCGTGCCGCCTCACCTTCACGCCCGATCACCAAAACCGTGAGCGTGAGGCTTCTTGTCGGGAACTAGCACTTGCCAGCCTCAGGGCTGTGTGTATACCGAGGGTCAAAGACATGCTCATCCGTTAGTAAATATTCAGATTCTACTCATTTACGCGCGATACTATAACAAACTAATGAGATATCTGAACAGAATAATGTCTACACGAGAAGCTAAAGTGAAATACATTAACCTATTAAATTAGATATTACATTTTTATTCTACTCTTTTACACACAGAGCTTGAACCAGTAAATGCTTTTAGTTTGAGCTGGTTTACTTGCGAAGCTAAAGAAAATAAACGGCTAATAATCGAACTAGACTATTAAAATGGAATTTAAAGGTTTGTCGACGCCGGAAAAGGTACCGCTAAACCGTACGGCGATAAAACACACACTTCTGGGACTGCTGATAATGCCTAAACCTTAGCAAAGTACATATAGGCTGTCAGGAAGTACTGGTGTTACCTTAAGCAGAGACTGCAGTGCAAAATGAGCGAACGCGCCTAACTCGTGGTTGCTTTTCAAATTAGGAGAGAAAACAAAAAAAGCATGTCCGATGGCATTTGTCATAACAGCGACCGCTCTGCCCCTAAACCAAATCAAGCATGAAGCTACTTAGGTAGTGCAAATAATACTAATAAACAACGAAGGACCCTATCCACCCACTGAAATTTGTCAAAATTGCTGGAGCGAAAGACAAATTAGCAACGAAATGTACGCAAAAATATCACATACTGGCAATTACCATCCAATTTACTGATTGGAAAATTAATCGTCCATCAAAATAATATATTGTTCAATTTATTACTTTGGTGGAAGATTAATTTTCCACAGCTCGATCCAACATCCACAGAGCAACAATGTAGAAAGATGGCATTCTGTTCTCAAACGCGTCCTGAGAGGACTGTGCTATGAAACAAGCGCAAATGGGATGCCTGCCTGCCTGCAGCACTTTTCGCTTTGCGCTCGGTGCCGCACGAATCCAGTTTAGCCCACCCGAGTTGGTGCACAGAAGCTCACTGCGCCCACCTTTGCGAATGGTGCGCGAAGTCTGGGAGGGGCACGGAGAAGACCCAACAGTGGTAGAATTGATTCGGAATCCATAACACATAACACTAAGGAACTCGTTGACGCCAGCATGAAGTCAGCCCAGGCTCATTCCAAAGTGTACCATGATAAGAAAGCCCGTCAAAGGACGTTTCGTATCGGGGACCACGTGATATTGCTTAGGGCTTCAGGCAGACTAAGCTCGAAGTACAGTGGGAAGGACCTGCTGAACACAAACTACGCGGTGAAAATTCCCGGTAAGCGTAAAGAAGTGCGCATTTATAATTGCAACCTTGTGATACAGAGGGAAGCCGTGGTACCTTCATGAGGAGATGGGTGACAACTTGGTTTCCCTCAGCGGAGAAGAAAGCAACGCTCAGGAAGTTCTAAAAAAGACGGAGGAGTACTAAAGAAATGTCAGCTGTCTGACTTGAATAGCACAGTTTGAGGCCTGCTTCGTGGACAGGCCGGGCATAACTGATTTGACTTGAGACGTGCCAGTGCTGCCTATTTTCTCCAAGGCAAAGAGAAATTCTGGAAGTAGATCGCATGCTAGAATTGGGAGTAAAACCCTCGGAAGCTCGCCTATGATATTGGTAGAAGCTCCAGGCAAAGACCCGAGGCCTGTGGTAGACTGCCGAAAGCTAAATTCTCGCACCAGGGATATTGTATCCTATTCCGAATATCGAGGAGAGAGTGGAACAGGTCAGTCCAGCGGCCTACCTGACTACGCTGGACCTTACTCGAGAATACTGACAAGTGCCGCTCACTGAACGCGCGAGCAGATGCGCGGCTTTCGTCACTCCGACGGGCCAACAATGATGAGTGTCGGGCTCAAAAATGCTCCGTTTTGTTTTTCCAGTCTCATGCATTGTGAAACATTCGCGGTGCCCTATTTAGATGACATTGCGGTTTTTTCCGACTCATGGGCGGACCATATGGTGCATCTAAGAGCTGTACTGAGCCTTTTTGCATCAAGCTGGGGTAACCGCCGATAATTGTTGTCTGGCAAGGGCGATCGTGGACTATTTGGGTCACAATTTGTAGGTCAGGGTTTCAGGAAACCCAGCGAGATTAAGGTTTCTGCGGTAGCAGACTACCCGCGGCCGAGAACCAAGACGGAAATTGGGGCATTCTTGGGGCTAACAGGTTTCACTACATCCCTAACTATTGAGCTTTGGCGAGCACCTAGGACAGAGCCGAAAAATGTGGTCTGTGACGAACAAAAGGAAGCCTGAAGGCTGTGCTGATTAGCCGATTTCGAGCTCCAGACTACGACCGAGAATTGACGGTGTGATGCAAGTGATCGAGGGCTGCCAGAGGGATGATGTAATTAGCATTCCGTGCTCTACCTGAGCACAAAATAGGACCTATCCAAAAATTGCTATCTGGGAGGGGCCAAATTCACTGCAGAGAACAGTCGCCTACTGAGGTGGAGCTTGATTTCACAGCAGTACAATTATTAAATAAGATACAAATAGGGGAAGTTAAATGGGAATGCGGACGCGCTTAGCCGCTGTTTCTAAGCGGTCCGAGGTGCTCCTCACCATGTATCCAAATTGATACTCTTGCGCTTGTATATATGTTACTATGTAAAGCAGCACGTTTGGTTTTCTAGGCATACGCAGGTCCTGAGCGTCTTGAGTGCGGGCTTTTCTCGAGCAACGATGGCAGTTTTTCTTTTGACCTGGTCTCTTCAGACGGAAGCCGAGTGCTTGCTTGGACATGTGTTGAGTTTCAGAGACACCGCAAGCAATTTGGCCTACGGCAATCAAAACAATGCGACAAGTGAGAGTGAGCTTCAAGTGTTCATGTGCAGGCCATTAAGGCTATGCAGCAGCTGCCACTGCTGCCCTCCGTGACTCTTCTGGCGGGGGAGGAGGCTGTTGTGACCGTACAACTGCCAAGTGGGCGACGGTTCGTCTGACGAGGTCAACTAGAAGAAAAATAGAAAGAAACGCAGTCCCGTGAGAAACTGCCCGAGGTGTTTTCCCATGCTTCGTTCAACTGTTGACCGTCGAGGGACGCCCATTGTCAGCGAGGGACGATTGGAGTGGCCCGACGTTCGGGAGAAGGAAGGAGCCTGGGGATTACGGCAATTAGAGGCCGCTACCAGTGACCGCGGAAAAGAGACGAGGCTGGGAGCCGTCTCCTTGGCGCCGCTCGTGCTTCGAAGAGGGAAACACACCTGCACCGTCATGGCGGATCTTTGCAGAAGAAGCGGAGTTTACCTCCTCGTCGTTCCCACGCTCTACATGACACAAGTGACCAAGCCCGATGAAACAATACTGGACCAGTCAGTGCATCAGGCAGACAGTGCGGTGATGTGTTCGATTGGTTGCCGATATATGGGGGATGTGCCCTGGAATTGATTCGTCAGCACAAGGACTGTGCAGAGCACGAAATGATGCTCTGAGCCCTGGTAAACTGCTCATCCAGACGCTTTTTCGCTATCAACTCTAAACTCTTGCCATTTTGCTGTTCCTACCTTTTTCGTCATGTAATTATGTTTTCTCAAAATGCAGTTAAACCCACTTGTGTTTGTTTTACCCATTTCGAAGCGTCACGACAACACTACCTCTTGCTATTGGGGCGGTGTTGAGCCAAAAAGCAGGAAATTTCGAAACATCTGAGAGCCAGAGGCAATGCTAAATTGTTCTATCGTGGATCAAACTGTCGATGCTCAGCACATCAGTGCAGCACAAACAGCATATGCAAGCACCTCATTACCAAGAAGGAATGGATTACTGTTGTCACATGGTGGTTACGAAGCCGTAGGCAACAATCGGACAGTCTTGGATTTCACTGAAAATAAACTCTTTATTGGGTGTCCTGCACCCTCAAAAGAATTAAGCAACTCAGCGGCGGCGATAGCAGCAGTCGTACTGTGTGGCGTTGAACTACGAATGCCCGCCCAATCGGCCTTTTGCGGGAAGCGACTGCGCATGCGCCCAACCCCTAGCGGCGTAGTCGCGAAGCGGACTGGTGGGTTCGTGGCCGCCGCGATCGGCTCCGGCGGTAGGGTAAACAATCTGGCGCCTGCCCGCGGCGCCTGCATTTCTGCGGTTGTTTCAGTGGTCGTTGTTGGATAGTGCGACGCTCCTGACGATTCCGACTACTTGTGTAGTGTTTGATTGCGACACACAATGTTTCAAGGGAAGCGGCCTCGCCTTTTTTCGATTTCCAAGCGCTTCACGAGACAGTCTTCACCGCGAAGCTTGAATAAAAGCTGTTCGTCGGCAGGACGATCAAGAGCGCCCTTGGGAGCCGTCGAGCGCATCAGGACTGTGCGGGAACCACTTTGTAACAGGTACGAACTAGGTACTGAGGTTAAATATTTTTGTAAGCTGTAATGAAACCTTTTTTAATGAGCAGGAAAGCCCTCGCTATGATGTAGGCACAGTAATGTCAGCCCCCACGAAATTGTCAGGTGTGTGTGCCTTGGTAAGAAGAAAGGCAGACGCGTTAAAAAGTGAGCATCGCTGCTATGTCAACCATAAATCTAGGTTTGTACAGTGCAGAACAGCAGATAATCTACAAAATTCATCTTTCTTGTAAAAAATACTACATTGGGCAGACTGGCAGTTGTTTGAATATCCGGCTCTTCGAACATAGAAAATCTTTAACCCCTCAGTTCAGTTCAGTTCAGTTCAGTCGTTCAGTCGTGTCCGACTCTTCGTGACCCTATGGACCATGTCACGCCCCGCTTTCCGGTCTCTCACTATCTTCCTAACATCACATAACATCATCTGCAGTGCCTCGAGGATGCCATCTAACCATCGCGTTCGCTGCCTTCCCCTTCTTCGGTGACCCTCAATCTTTCCCAACATCAAATCTTTCTCCAGCGACTCCTCTCTTCTCATCAGATGACCAAAGTAGCTGAGCTTTAACTTTAGAATTTGACCCTCCAATGAGCAGTCAGGGTTTATGGTCGACAATATCGACTGATTTGATCTTCTGGCAGTCCAAGGAACTCTCAAGAGTCTTCGCCAGCACCACAATTCAAACGCGTCAATTCTTCGGCGGTCAGCCTTTTTCACAGTCCAACTCTCGCATCCATACATCACAACTGGAAAGACCATAGCACGAGTTATACGGATCTTGGTTGGTAGACTAATATCTCTGCTCTTTACCAGGCGGTCAAGGCTAACCATTGCTCTCTTTCCCAGAAGCAGGCGTCTCCTAATTTCATGGCTGCAGTCTCCTTCCAAGGTAATCTTGGAGCCCAAGAACAGAAAATCTGCCACAGCTTCCACTTCTTGTCCATTGATGCTCCAGGACTTGATAGGGCAAGACGCCATGATCTTTGTCTTTTTAATGTTCAGTTTAAGCC
Organism: Amblyomma maculatum; assembly: GCF_055883805.1. Lineage (NCBI taxonomy): Eukaryota > Metazoa > Arthropoda > Arachnida > Ixodida > Ixodidae > Amblyomma > Amblyomma maculatum. The sequence goes on from NC_139354.1 coordinate 162,798,554, forward strand.
CGAACTTCTCACTCTCTTCTTGTGCGCGCATCAGAAGTCTCTTGAGTTCCACTTCACTTTCTGCCATTAAAGTGGTATCATCCGCATATCTAAGGTTGTTGATACATTTTCCAGCAATCTTCACTCCAGCTGAAGACTCGTCCAGACCGACCTTCCTCATGATGCACTCTGCATATAGGTTAAATAGGCAGGGCGACAGTATGCAGCCTTGCCTCACTCCTTTCTCGATCGGAAACCAATCAGTAAGACCATGCCCAGTTCTGACTGTGGCCTCTTGCGCTTCATACAGGTTCCTGAGGAGATAGATGAGGTGAATTGGTACTCCCATCTCTTGGAGAGCTTGCCACAATCTGCTGTGATCTACGCAGTCAAACGCTTTCGCATAATCAATAAAGCAGAAGTAGATGGGTTTCTGGAACTCTCTTGCTTTTTCCATGATCCAGCGAAGGTTAGCAATTTGGTCTCTAGTTCCTCTGCCCTTGCGAAACCCAGCTTGCACGTTCGGAAGCTCTCGATCCACATACTGCTGCAGCCTACCTTGGAGGATTTTCAACATCACCTTGCTAGCATGCGAAATAAGCGCGATCGTGCGGTAGTTGGAACAATCTTTGGCACTGCCTTTCTTTGGAATGGGGATGTAAACAGACCTCCTCCAATCCTGTGGCAACTGCAGGGTTGTCCAAATCTTCTGACATAATGTATGCAGAATGTTTACAGCGTCATGGTTGAGGTTTTGAAGCAACTCAGCTGGAATGCCGTCAATTCCGCTAGCTTTGTTCTTAGCAAGGCTGGCTAAGGCCCATTCAACTTCACTCTTCAGGATGCCCGGCTCGAGATCAGCAATCACAACCGTCTTATGTTGGGTTTGCACATTCGGGTCCTTCTTGTACAGTTCTTCTGTGTATTCCTGCCACCTCTTCTTTATCTCTGAGGCTTCAGTGAGGTCCTTGCCTCGTTTGTCCTTTATCACGCCCAGCTTAGCACAGAAGCTTCCTTTGATATCTTTGATTGTCTTATACAGAGCTCTTGTGTTCCTTAATTGGCTGTTGTCCTCGACTGCTTGGCACTGTATGTTCAGGAAGGCATTCTTATCTCTCCTTGCTATTTTCTGAAAATCCGCATTGAGAACCTTGTATCTTTCTCTTTCCCCCATAACTTTTGCCACCCTCCTTTCCTCAGCTATTTGCAAAGCCTCTTCAGATAACCAGTTTGCTTTCTTGCATTTCTTTTGCTTTGGAACTACCTTAGTAGCAACTTCTTGTATTATATCACGAACATCAGTCCACATCTCTTCGGGCTCTCTGTCTTCTAGATCTAATTCTTGAAATCGATTCCTCACTTCCACAGCATATTCTAATGGAATTTGATCCAGATCATACCTGAAAGGCCTTCTAGTTTTCTGCGTTTTCCTCAATCGAAGCTTAATTTTGGCAACAAGAAGCTGATGATCGGTGCCACAATCGGCCCCAGGCCTTGTTTTTACTGCTTGTATAGCGCTTCTCCATCTCTGCCGGCAAAGAATATAATCGATCTGATTCCTGTACAGACCGTCCGGTGAAGTCCATGTGTACAGGCGCCTCTTGTGCTGTTGAAAATGAGTATTCGCTATGGTCAGGTTGTTTTCTTGACAAAACTCTACTAGGCTCTGCCCAGCTTCATTTGGCTCGCCAAGACCGAACTTGCCTATAATTCCGGATATTTTTTCATTCCCGACCTTAGCATTCCAGTCTCCTATGAGAAAAACGACGTCTGATGATGGGGTGCAGTCTAAAAGGCATTGTAGGTCCGCATAAAATCTCTCAACGTCAGCTTCTTCAGCAGTAGTGGTCGGTGCATAGACTTGGATAACTGTTATGTTGAAAGGGTGACCTTGGATCCGAAGTGAAATCATTCGGTCGTTTTTGGGGTTGTACCCTAGCACTGCTTTGCCCATTCTTCTGTTTACTATGAGAGCGACCCCATTCCTTCTCCTGGATTCGTGCCCACAATAAAAGACATAATGGTCGCCGGAGTTAAATTCTCCCATTCCGGTCCACTTGAGCTCGCTGATACCCAAGATATCAATGTTCAATCTGTCCATTTCTCGCTTGACGACATCCAGTTTACCTTGCGTCATAGATCTTACATTCCATCTTGCTATGTGATATATCTCCTTGCAACATCGGACTTTCCGGTCGCTTCCCGACACATCCACAACTGAGCGTCCTTTAGGCTTTAGCCCAGCCGCTTCATTCGTCCTGGAGCTACTAGGAATCGCCCTTTGTTCATCCCCAGTAACATGTGGGACGCCTTCCAACCTGGGGGGCTCATCTTCCGGCGCCATATGATTAATGGTATTGTGACTGGCCATAGGGTTTTCTTGGCAGGAAATACTGGAGTGGGTTGCCATTACCTTCTCCAGTGAATCACTTTTTGTCAGAACTCTCTGCCGTGACCTGTCTATCTTGGGTGGCCCTACACAGCAGAGCTCACGACTTCATCGAGTTTCGCAAGCCCCTCCGCCACGACAAGGCAGTGATCCATGAAGGGGTTTAACCCATACATCACAAGACAATTTGCCTAAACATTGCACGAAGTGTAAATGCCGCCCCATTTTCGATAAAACTATCATTCTTGGCACATCGCGCAATCAACGTACACGATAAATTATAGAGGCATATCATATCATGAAAGGAGGGGACAAGTGTGTCAGCGAAGCTTCTATTAACTTAACAAAAGTAGATATTACATACCTAGAATCAGTGGTCAAGTAGTTTTTCTCACGTGTGTATCTTTGCAGACTTGCCTTTTCTCCACATTTTTGTCATCTTTTTTTCAATTTCACCACTTTATTACATGTACTTGATAATTTTTTTGTATCCTATATATTCTGTTAGCTTTTCTAATAAAAAATCAGTTGTGAGTAAGGGCTCGTGTGTGTTTCCTTCTTTTTTTGTCCTTGTCTTCTTTGCGCTACGTTTCCTAAAATGCCCTCCATATCACCGAGCACCCTGATTTCATCCCGAAGATATTCAACTTTTGAAGCAACGAGGCGAAGTGGGTGAATGCTATGAGCCGCTTTCAACGTGCGACAAACCGGACAGTGAAACAAAAGTAACCAGAGGAGTCAGCGACCACCTGCCAGAACAATGCTTGTGGGGACAAACGTGCACACGTCTAAAAGCTATAGAATCTAGTAAACATTTCACTTAAAACAAAAACATGGAAGAAACATGTCATCAACCTGCCAATATTTGAAGCTTGTTTCTAGGTGTCGAATATTGTTGTTTTTTTGACGAACTTGAGTGGCTACAACACTGTTCTCAAAGTCAGACCGTAGAGATTTTGATGGCTGTCCCCTAACACCACCAAGTTCGTCGCCTCTGAGAGTGTTCATTAAACTTTCATGTAGCATTGGACTATCCACATTCAGTTTCATTGCCATATGCTGGTAATGCATTGAAACTTGATCGGTTACAGATGTTGCTGCATTATTAAATGGACATTTAGTGTCACATGCTGACTCAGAGGAGCGAGAAGGCTGTTTCAGAAACTGGTAGATATGTGGTTGCAGCGTTGCTAAACTTTCTTTTCTCACATATTCTCAACACCTCCACCAGATGTCACGTGATGGTGACCAGGGTCGATGACACAAATGAAGAGTCGGTGATTGCACTGCACAAACTCTTTATTGAGCTGACTTGCGCCCGCAAAAGAACTAAGCAACTTGGCTCCGGCGATAGCAACAAAACGTGCTCGTCGATCGTCGAATAAAGAATGCCCGTCACACTCGTCAACGCTCAATTTAAAGGCTGCTCAGAACAATCTAGATAACGTTGCAAACTGCTGCTAGCACAAGGTGGAATATTGTAGAAACATGCGCAAGTGATCGGAATCTTCGAGACAAATCTCGGCGCATCTTTCGCGACAAAGAAAATGATAACGCGTCGTATCGCGACAACGAGCATGAACAAACACGGGATACAGAATTGATACGCGTGCCAGAATCACAGCGATAAGGCCGCATGCCGGTGGCTGTTAAAAAACAACAAATACAGTTTTGAAGGTTTCGAGGCAATATGTTGCCACTGCTTCAGCAATCAAGAATCAGTCATAGCAGTGCATCTCAGGGTTATCAAGTCATTGTTTAAGACATTAGCATAATGTACAGAAGCATGGCATGGTTCAGTCACTTCAACTTGGCATTTTTGTTTATTTGTGTATTCTGCAGTAACGTAGTAACTTCGCAAAGGTGGGATGAAGTACATATGAAGTGGGATAGAAGTACACAACAACTATTACAGACTGCACAGTTCTTTCATTTACACTGCTAATTAGAGCACTGCATGGGCCGTAATTATTGGCCTGGGCGGAGCCCAAACAAATTCTTAACTACTTGCCCAGCCCTCAATGTGGGTGAGCCCTGCTGAACACACTTCACTAATGCAGATGTTCTGGTTACTTCCAAATTCAGTGCAAAAAAGGCCGAAATAGTAGCATGAAGCACTCCGGGTTCTGGTTGCATTGGTCTTTGTTTTTTTTTTTCTTGCCTTACATCCCATTTATACGAATGTTTCGAAACATTACGTTTCGTATGTAGCCTTCATCTTTGAAGCGGTGGCCCTTGCTTAACTGGCGATCGCATCGCATACCGGACGACTGCAGGTACAGCTAAATTTGTTCGTCGGTGGGCTTCGCTGCATTCCTCGGGCATGATACCCAGCCATCACTAAGCCCTAGATACCCGCCAGGTATCAGGTGCTGCCCAAGACACGCCATCGTCGACAGAACCAAAATTATGTGCGCCAAGAAAGTGTGCTCCGCAGCGGGGCTCAGCGTGCGGAGGACAAAGGAAGTGATCGTGTCTCTTGAAAACGAGCATGCGCCATAATCATGGTGCGTCGCCCGGCCCCACGGTTATTTAAATAAGTATTTAAATACCTATACCTAAAAGGCGTTGACTCACAATGGAGGAAAAAAATAGGCTGCTGCTCACAAGGACGAAGAAATAAAGGGCGTTAAGCAGCAGCTCAAAAACACGGAAGGTCAAAATTGAATAAATTCCATGGAAAGGAAACAGAGTGTGGAATTATACCGAAAATGGAAAATGCAGATCAGGAAGGAAGATTTCTTTGATAACTCAAGAGGCAGTGCCCTACTTTTTGAAGCTAGATCAGGGTGCCTTAGAACACGCAGCTACAAAAAGAAATTAATAGTGGAGATGACGCATGTACTGTATGTGGGAACTCCAGTGAAACAATTGACCATATTATGATATTATATTCGAATGTAATGGTATCCATCCGGAAGTTGATGCAGGCGCAGTCACTGTTCCTGAAGCTCTGGGGTTTATAGATAACAGTGGCCGGGCGAATAAACCGGCGGTGGAAACTAGCAAAAAAAAAAAACGACTGGAAGATTGGTGGCTTAAAAGTAGAGAAGTGACATAATGTTAGTAGTGTAGAAACAAAAATTTAATAAAATGAATGATGGTATAGATCACCAATCTAAAACGATAATTAGGATATAGGGGGAAAAAGAGCATGATAGCAACAGCTGCCCCCCCGTTTCAAAGGGGATGCTGGTGTATTCCATCCATCCATCCACCCACACACCCTCCCACTCATCCATCCGTCCGTCCGTCCGTCCATTCATTAATTCATTCATTCATTCATTCATTCATTTAGTCAGTCATTCATTTCATTTATTTCATGCATTTCATTTCATTTATTTCATTCATTCATTCATTCAAGTCCGGGCGGAGAGCTTTCGTTTCGGCCCCCGCGCGGTCGGCTCTTGCTCAATTTAGGATTTATGAGCGGCATTTCACACACTATGGTGATGCCACGTGCAAGTTTGCTATTGATAAGGTGATAGCGGCATGTAATCATACTGGGTTTTTCCAAGTCAGTCGTGGATTTTTGTTTACAACGAGAATCGAGGCAGTCGTGCGCTTCGCTGAGTTGGCACCCATTTAGTGGCGTTTCAACCCCTGTAATAACGTATTACATATTATAATCTCGGGACAAGGTTTAGGGCCATTTATTCAGCGTGCACTTTTTTGGGAAACTTACTATTCAGGACAGTAGCGTTCAAATTTATTGTTCAGCCTCTTCTTCCGTTTTCACTGGAAATAATATTCAAGTGGGTACCACCACCTAAACATACTAGCTAACACAAACTGTTGCAAAAGAAACAATACAAGACAGCCAGTTCAACGACACGCCCGCAACCTCAGACAATTTTTTTTTTTCGTTTGATTATAAAGCCGCGTGATGCACAGAAGACACGCAAGCCTATTTTGCAAGCGAATAACTTTCCTCGAAAGAGGTTTATGTGCAAGCGTGATTTTTTCCACTGTCAGATTGATGTTCTCTGTCGATTTGATCAGCAGTGGTCGCATTAGTTTAGTTCGGTCTTTAGTGTGACTGCGGTCTTCTCTCTCGCAAATCAACTCCGGACATTGCACAAAATAGGGCAGAAGGGATGAAACCAACATGTTGCATAGCTTGCTACTTCTTCTGACCTCCGGGCACTTCATCACCTTGCTAACAAAGGTGCATGGTAATTTTCAGATACCTTAGGCGTCCATCTTCAAGAATTTGATAAGTAAAGGGTTTTGCAGGAATCACAAGGTACCTAGCGGAAAACGGCTACAAACAGTTAATAAAAGGATGGGGACTAATATAATAAAATTAATGGAATTAGTCATGAGAGGTTGCGGCCAATTACTGCACCAGGGTGGCCAACTCCTGTTCTGTTGAGGGAGTGCGTTGCAGGAGCTGTTCACCGGCATCAGGTCGCACCCCAAACCTGTTTTATGCAATTCCATCGACACGCGGATTTCTTTTTTTTTTTTTTTTTTTTTTTTTGAGCCGGTGGAGAATTGCGCGGCACCGGGATTTGAACCGCTGTAGCTATAAGTACATAGCGGATAATATAGATGAATTCTATAGTATTAATGAGAGGGTGGCAGGCATCGTAATTAAGCTTAATAAGCGGTATAAACTGAAGGTTGTACAGGCCTATGCACCTGTAGTTATGATGACCAGGCAGTTGAAAGTTTCTACGAAGATGTAGAATCGGCAATGCGAAAAGCAAAGATGCAGTATACTGTACTAATGGGCGACTTCAATGCTAAGGTAGGGAAAAAGCAGGCGGGAGACCAGGCAGTAGGTGACTATGGCATTGGTTCTAGGAATAGCAGGGGGGAGTTACTAGTTGAGTTTGCAGAGCGCAATAACTTAAGAATTATGAATGCTTTCTTTAGCAAACGGAAGAACCGGAAATGGACATGCGAAAGTCCTAACGGGGAGACTAAAATTGAAATTGACTTCATACTGTGTTCAACCCCCGCCATTATGCAAGATGTAAAGGAAATCGGGAAAGTGCGATGCAGTGACCACAGGATGGTGAGGTCCCAAATTAGCCTAGATCTGAGGAAGGAACGCAACAGATTAGTAAGAAAGAACCCCATAACGATTTAGCGGTGAGGGGGAGGGCAGAAGAGTTCAGGATCTCGCTACAGAATAGGTATTCAGCTTTAATCGAGGCTGGCGATATTACCCTACAAGCATTGAACAATAATTTCACAGATATCGTTACTGAGTGCGCTGTAGAAGTAGGCGGTAGGATAGTTAGAGAGGATCCCGGTAAGCTGTCTAAGGAGACGAAAGATTTGATTAAGAAACGCCAGAGTATGAAAACTTTCAATGCAACAGACCAGATAGAATTGGCCGAGATATCAAAGCTAATCAATAAGCGCAAGGTGGCCGATATAAGGAAGTATAACATGGAGAAAATTGAACATGCTGTAAAGAACGGGGGAAGACTTAATTAAAGCGGTGAAGCAGAAATTGGGCATAGGCAAAAACCAGATGTATGCGATAAGGGACAAGGCGGGCAAAGTCATCACGAATATGGACTAGATAGTCAAAGTAGCCAAGGAGTTCTATACAGATCTCTAAGTAGCCAAAGTAGTCAGGACCGTAATGAGATTGGCGGTAGGGAAAAACAGTCAGACATTCCACCAGTGACGAAGGACGAGGTCAAGAAAGCATTAGAAACTATGAAAAGGGTGAAATCAGCTGGAGAGGATCAGATAACTACAGATTTGTTGAAGGACGGGGGGATATCGTGCTAGAAAAACTGGCCACCCTGTATACGCAGTGCCTGGTGTCATCGGCGGTACCGGAACCATGGTAGAATGCAAACATTATTCTCATTCATAAGAAAGGGGACTCTAAGGACCTTAAAAATTAAAGACCAATCAGCTTACTGTCTGTTACGCATAAGGTATTTACTAAGGTAATCGCTAATAGAATCAGGACAACCTTAGACTGCAATCAAGCAAAGGATCAAGCAGGGTTTCGAGAACGGTACTCTACTATCGATCATACCCATACCATCAACCAGGTGATAGAAAAATGCTCGGAATATAACCAGCCCTTATACATTGCATTCATTGATTACGAAAAAGCATTTGACTCAATTGAAACCTCGGCAGTGATGCAGGCATTGCAAAATCAGGGGGTAGACGAGCCGTGCGTGAAAGTGCTGAAGATATATATATAGTGGCTGCACAGCAACCATAGTTCTGCATAAAGAACGTAAGAAAATTCCCATAATGAAAGGAGTTAGGTAAGAAGACACAATCTTCCCAGTACTATTCACAGCTTGCTTAGAGGAAGTGTTCAGAGACTTGTAATGGGAGCAGTTAGGGATAAGGGTAGATGAAGAATACCTCAGTAATCTGCGATTTGCTGAGGACATTGCCTTGTTAAGCAACTGGGGGGATGAACTGCAAATAATGATTGATAACCTAGAGAGGAAAAGTAGAAAGGGAGGCTTGAAAATCAATCTGCAGAAGACTAAGGTAATGTTCAACAGCCTCGGGAACAGCAGTTTACATTAGGTTACTGGAAGTAGTAGGCGAATATGTCTACTTAGGACAGGTATTAACCGCAGATCCGGGCCATGAAAAGGAAATAACAAGAATAAGATTGGGATGGAGCGCATTTGGCAAGCACTCGCGGATAATGACTAGCAGCTTACCGGTATCGCTCAAGAGGAAAGTATACAACAGTTGCATCTTACCTGTACTCACCTATGGCGCTGAAACGTGGAGGCTAACCAAGAGAGTTCTACTTAAGTTGGGGACAACCCAGAGGGCTATGGAACGAAAAATGGTAGAGGTAACATAAGAGATAGGAAGCGTGCAGAGTTGGTCAGAGAAATAACTCAAGTTACCGGCATTCTAGTGGAAATTAAGAAGAAATGGACATGGGGAGGACATGTAGTGCGAAGAGAGGATAACCGATGCTCGCTTAGGATAACAAACTGGATTCCAAGGGAAGGAAAGCGTAGCAGGGGGCTGCAGAAAGTTAGGTGTGCGGATAGGGTTAAGAAGTTCGCAGTGGTCAAGTGGATGCAGCTAGCACAGAACCGGGTTAATTGGAGAAATATGGGAGAGGCCTTCGCCCTGCAGTGGGTATAGTCAGGCTGATGATGATGATGATAACAATAATATTAATGGAACTCGATGATATTTAAAGTTTTGTAATATATAAATAATGAAAACAAGGGCAGGCATGAAAACAGCCAAAGTAAATAATAATGTTTCATGAGATTCTGTAAAAATATCCATACTTTCTCTTTCATTTCATTTTCATTTATTAATACAGTCAGCCACCAAAAGGGGGTGTAACAGGAGTGGAATATACAAAACAACGCGATGAAAATCAATAGTCAATCAAAAATTGTCTCTGAATGCACACACAAACAAAACAAAAATGAATTACACTGAAATCGGAACAACAGCCATCCTACACTACAGCAATAGAACCTCATCACCCAGTGGTAGTGCCATAGATGAAATTTTCTAAATGGCGTACAAATTCAGATAATGATGATGATCGAACAGCAGAATCTGGAAGAGAGTTTCAGCCCTTACAAGTTCGCGGGAAATAACTAAACTTGAAGCAATTATTTTTTATAGCCGGCAATGGAATGAACCTACTATGACGATGCCTTGATGTCTCATTAGTTTTGATCTCAAAGTAGTCTGATTTATTAATTTTTAGATAATTATTGATAATGAGGTAAAAGGTTTTTAGTCTTTCATACCTGGTTCTGCTTTCTAACATTGATAGTTGGGCTTGTTCGCAGAGGTCTGTTGAAGAATGGTTACGGCGGTATTTATTATATATAAACCTTGCAGCGAGCCGCTGAATCCTATCTAGCTTGTGAATGTTAGTTGCTGTGTGAGGATCCCATACTACTTTGGCATATTCAATAATTGGTCTGACTAGGGTTTTGTAAGCCAGGCACTTTACATCCGGGGTAGCACTGTGCATTGTGCGCCGCAGGTACCATAGTGTTTTAAAAGCTTTGGAGATGACATTTTCAATGTGGGTATTCCATGGTAGGTCTGATGTAAAAGTTAAGCCTAGGTATTTATACTGATCAACTCTTTCGAGCATGTAACATTTATTTGATAATTGAAATTAAGAACATTCTTCAATGGATTTGCAAGATAGCCAGCCAAATATGCAATCCTTGCTAACTCTATGTCAGCTGCTGGTTCACACCACACATGAAGAATACAAGCTGACTCGGAAACTCTCTCGCAGCAGACGTGATTGCAGTGGGCAAGGTATAATCACGAATGCCAAGTTTTATAGCTGCCTAATAGTTGATAGGTGCATTTGCAGACTTTGATGCCTGCAAGATGCCAACCTGTACAAAGCATGGCAAAATGTGTATAATCTCAGTCTATATATATATATATTTTTTTCACTAGTGGTACCTTTAGTATTTTCTCTGAGGTGAGAACTGCAGCCCTTCTGTCAACTCTGTCGTTCCCGCCATTGAATTGCCTTAGGCTGCTAAAAAGCGATACTACAAGATCGCTGTTAAGGACCTGCTTTAGGACGTATCGGAAGCTGAAAATAATGCACTAGTAAGGCACACAGAAAACATTGTTGTAAGATACTTGATGTGATCAAGAAGGTACTTAATTAGCGGCACTGTTAATCTGGTTGTCATGATTGTTGCTTCGTACGTTTGCTCTGTTAGCCTTTGATTCGACGTGCCTCCTTGGACCTGAATGTCTTCGATATGGCAAACTCCAACTCTAACCAAAAGAGTCGCTCGTCATCTGACAAATTGAATGGCTCCTCTTGATGTCTCCATGGCTTCACTGATGCGATGTGGTGCGAGGCATACCATTTTGATATCATTGTCAGAAAAGTGATCGTGTCGGAGCTATCCTGAAACTCACATGATTTAGGAAGACACTGGGGGTTGTCCAGGAGGAAATGAAGTGTAGCTATAACAATTTGGGAAAATATATTATTGGCCTGCACACCTTCATTTTTTTCAAGGTTGTTTGGCTCAGCATGAGCCCGCGTGAGTAACTTAACTTGTAATGTGGGCAGTTCGGGAACACGGTGGGGACAGCTGAAGGAAGCAGGATCTCCAGTTTTATGTTCTTCCTGTAATCGTCATCTGTAAGTGCAGCCAGTGACTTGTAACTCGGCTCCCACCGGCTTCCTTTTCCGTCCGAACCCTCCCGAGATATGTTTTTCAGCCATGCTGCTCGACGTTGTGAATCGCACGGGAACTTGACAATTTCTCCACCTTGGGGAATTCTTCAGACCTTCATATCTTTTCTTGCATTCGTGGTGCACAGCGGCACACAGCAGTTGCGTGGCATGCATACGGTTAGGGCGCTGTTGACACAGGCACTGATGACACGCACGCAGAACTATGGGAACCACGCGGTTATGCTGAGCAGTCAAAACGAAAACGCGCCAACACAGCGAGCGCTCTCCTTCCGCGTCGCCGGCGGCCCCTCGTCATGGAGTGGTGGCGCCCCCACGGAGAATGGCTGTGGAAACTAACTTCTCCCAATACGCGCTTCCTCAGCCATTGAGGCGCGTCACGACGGGTCACTGATAGAGCCCCGTGCTGCCGGCCACCGAAAACAACAACAAACAAAGACTCTAATGGTTCGCAGTTTAGAACACTCCAGGTGGCTCCAGACAAAATACAGCGGAGACAGGCTTGCTTCACAGAAGAGTGGATCGGTACAGGGCTTAAGAGGTGCTCATTTACAATGAAGCGAGACGAGCAATTCCTGTAGCAAAGCGGACCCCTTTAGAACAGTAGACCCAATATTCACCCGTTCTGGAAGAGGAAACGTGTATTTGTGTTGAACACGGCTTTTGCGAGGTCGAGTTGTAGCAAAGCAATCTGACCGTGAGAGCAGAGCATGTTTCGAGGGTTTTACGCGCAATGTATGCATTACTTTAAACGGCGTGGCCCCTCAAGCCGCATGTCCGGTGAGGGCAAATGAGAACTGGCACTGCACCTGTAGGCGACTTTGATAAAATTTTAAATAATTTTTTGTCATTCACATTTGTCAACGTGACTGGACGTAGTTTCTCTTTATCAGTTTCCCTTTATCGGGAATTCCCCAAGGTGGAGAAATTGTCAAGAACCGCAGAGATATTTTGTTGTGACGACATCTTAGTTGTTTAACCTAAAAATAACAAAACTGGGGCAGATGGGTGAGTGAAAGACAATGGAAACATAGTCGGAATGAGAAGTACAGGCGATCAATTCATTTGATCTTTGTCTTGCTATTAGATGGAGCCGGGCACCAAGCTGTTCCCGGCAGCGTTCTTCGAAGCCACCAGTAAGGAGGTTATTCAGTTCGAGCTGGGTCGCACGCCCACCACGCTGCCCCTCTCTGCTGCGCTGCTGCACACCACCAGCAAGCATCTAACGCCGCAGCTGCCGCCCAGGCTAAAGGCGAGTCCACTTTAGCTCTCCTGGCTTCCTGTATTTATAGACACGCATTTGTTGACAACTAGATATCTGCTTTTTTGGTTGGCTGCACTATACTCCAGGGTCAGACTTGCCTCCTCGGTTGCTATGCAGCTTTTGTAAGCCGTTGCTGTGTGCACCACAGCTGTTCCACATGCAAGGAAAGATTTTGCAGTGCTTTCGCACTGTCTCCAGTGTCAAGTTACCGATTTTTCAGGCTGCCTTCGAAACAGCGTTCACATGAAACGCAAGAGACGCTTTGCGTTGATATATACCCGTGCTTTGCATGGACAATCTAGCGTGAAATAATAAAACACACTGCAAAATGAGCACGAGCATGCCTCGCAGCTTAACAAGTGAAAGACAGCGGCGTGAGTGCAGGTCCAGTGCCTGCAGCCGTACGTGTGGGCCCGGGTGCCCAACGTGAATCTTCGCCCGCATGCCCTACGGCTTTCCGAGGTGCGTGGCTGGAGCATGCTCTGCGAGGACCCGCTCTCCATGCTGGCGCTGCACATTCCCGAGGAGGACCGCTGCATCGACGTCCTCGAGCTCATCGAGAACGAGCGCCTGCTCAAGTGAGCAGCCCACGCTCTCCTTTCGAGAGAACTCGCAGCCTGACGATTTCTTTCTCTTCCTCAGCTTCCATGCGCACACGCTGTCCCTGTACGGGGCGCTGTGCTTCCAGGGCAACCACCGAGCGGCGCACATGATCTGCTCGCACGTGGATGAGAAGCAGCTCATGTACGCCATCCAGAGCGAGTACCTGTCCGGCCCGCTGCGCACCGGCTTCACCGACCTCCTCATCTCTCTGCACCTAGAATTCCACGCGTACGCCAGGTAAAAACCATCCTTTGCAGGCTGCGGCATTAAGGCTGAACCATCTCGCACTTGTGAACTTTTGCTGGCTCTTGGTATGCGGCTTGAGTGCAATGAGGCCCAGTGCCAGAGTATAGAGCCATGATCTTGTTGACCGCAGGAGCCTGACGCAGAACGAGTTCATTGTTCCCTTGGGTCCGGACATTCGAGCGCTGTACGAAGACCCGTGCACGGCGCACTCCTTCTCTACGCTGGAGTGCGTCTCAATACGACCGGAGATGTCCTTCTCCGAGACCAGGTGAATCGAGTTTAGGCTGTGACCAACCAGGGCAACGTATACCTACAGCACGTTTGACATGCTGTTCGTTTAAAGGCCCACTGTACAGGGAATGGCTTTTTAAGCAAAGGAGCCCAGTTCTTTGATCAGGTACCGGAGATAGTCTGTGTAAAATGCTACAGCGATACGCGCGCCGAAAGCAGCAAAAATAGAAATCAAAGCTCTCTCTTCCTCCCCGTCTGGAAACCAGCTTCCCTGTTCTCTACGATCCGCAAGGCTGACGTCGGAGTAGGAAACGACATCCATTGGTTCGTCTCCTTGACTGACGGGTGAAGGATAGGCTTACACCACTAATTGTGTCCACCGCTCGCTGCGTGCTGTTCCCTCGCCACGGTCGGACTGAATGCAGCGGAGAGCGTTTTTTTTTTTTTTTTTTTTTTTTTTTTTCTGCGCTCATCTCGCGCCAACGCGGAGAAGGAAGGGGAATTCAGCTTGTGGAGGCTAGGCTACCGGGCAGGAGAGTGAAAAACCTTTTCGAGTTAACGGGGGGAGAGAAACACGACAGAATCGGGTGATTGCGGTGCCTGTAAATGCGTTATTAATTACTCTTTTCAAAAACATTTATAGGTCTTGCGTTCTGGGGGCGAAGTCTCACAGTCACCGGGGAAGAAAATATTTTTGACCGGAGGGTGGACAGTGGGCCTTTAAGGAGACTGCGCGTGCACTGTGAACGCGTGCCCGTCACTCCGCTAAGGACCGGTTGGGACGCTTGAGCCCGCCCGGTCATCGCGGATTCACCTGCAAACTGGCCATGTACGCTTTTTTCGCCTCCTTTTGCTACATATTTTAGAGAGGCATTCAGAAAGGGCTATTTCACTCCTCTGTAAGAAATTACACCTCTTCAATGGTGCTGTTTTTATGAGGTTACGGTCAGGTATCGGGACTCCAGAAAGTTAATTTTCTCTGCCACATATCTATGTTTTATCAAGCCTAGATGAGTCCTTATGAACGCTACAGAGGTCGTGCTGTAACTGAAAATTCCCTCTCAAACTCCTCGTTTTGATCATTTAGTTTCCTCGTTATTTCTTGATATTCCTTGGTATTGATGAGGAAAAAGGAAATAAAATTTTCCGATTAACATTAGATGCGCATTTTTATTTATTAATACCTCAAGGGCCCCAATTACATGAGGGGTGGGCAATAAATGGTGCCACATGGCTATAATGAGACAGCTTCCTCAATGGCAGCCTTGAAGCGTACACGATCACCGGCGAATGGTTGAGAAGGCCATTCCAGTCGTAAGCGGTGCGCACGAAACGTAGTAGTGTGGGCATGTGGGGGAAAGACGCTATCAGTGTGGCCTGTGCGAGGTGTTCGATGCACTTGGATGGATGAGTTGACTGCCCCGAGGTGCTGCATAAAAAACTTACGATAAAGGTAGAGGCGTGAAGTTCGGCGACGAGAAGTGAGAGTAGGAATTTGCAACTGAGATGTCATGGCGGTGATGATGGAAGTGTATGAGTAGCTCGAAACAATGAAACGGGTGGAACGGTTTTGAATAGATTCAAGTGCTTTAGTAAGCGTAGAACGGTGTGAAATTCAACAGGGTTGACGACTGGGCAAGTTGGTAATGGTTCATATTTAACCTGCCAAAGGACGAGACACAGGGAAGAAGAGGACAGGACAAGGCTGGACTAGCAAATGAATGTCCTCTTCTTCCATGTGTCTCGTCCTTTGGCTGGTTAAATATGAAGAACAATGTGAATCAGTGCTATCGCACTGGCACATACAAGTTGAGGTCGCACAAGTGTTTTGTAAGCTAGTAGTTTTACACAAGAAGGTTCCATTGGCAAGTTACGGCGGAGTATCCAAAAGTTCGATTAGAGGAATTAATTACGTGGT
The DNA here is from genome assembly GCF_055883805.1 of Amblyomma maculatum. Classification (NCBI taxonomy): domain Eukaryota; kingdom Metazoa; phylum Arthropoda; class Arachnida; order Ixodida; family Ixodidae; genus Amblyomma; species Amblyomma maculatum. The sequence continues at coordinate 162,814,359 of NC_139354.1, forward strand.
TTACGTGGCAAGAACATGTAAATAATTGGTGAGGTGAACACTGAGGTATTTCAATGAATTTGGTGAAGCTAATTTTGTGAGTAGGAGGAGTGTAGTTTCGGCAACAGTGGAAAGAAATCAGGAAAGTTATAGAAGTATTCAGTGACATCAACCACAAAGCGCACCAATGTTGTATGCAAATTAGATCATTCTGGAGGACAGAAGATTCGGACGAGTTTGTTGCAGGGCGGTAAAGTACACAGTCGTCAGCAAAATGGCGGATGGTAGAAGATACTGATGAAGGCAGATCGTTATGTAAATTAGAAAGAGTAAGGGGCCAAGGACAGTGCCTAGGGGCACGCCTGAAAGAACACGTATAAAGGAAGAGGACTGGGCATTGGCAAAGACAAACAGCATGCCGCCAGTTAAAAACTAGTGGATTAAGGTTTATTCGGTGTAGTTTAAGCAGAAGGCGGAAGTGAGGTACTTTGTCAAATGCTTTCTTTAAATCTAGAAATATGGACTCAGTAGGGATGTTGCGATTAAGATTAGAATGAATGTCATAAAGGAAGCGAACGAGCTGTGGTCCTTTACGGAAGCCGTGCTGGTTTGGGTGAAAGAAGTCAACAGATGACAGAAAGGAAGCGACATGGAAGTAAATGACGTGTTCCATGATTGTAGTGCGCACACTAGTTAATGACATTGGTCGGTAATTACCTGGGGATGGTCGGTCAACTTTCTTGAACCTGGAATGACCTTCCCAATACGCCAGTCAAGAGGAATGGAGCCGGAATCAAAGGACTGCTAAAAAGTAGAGATAATTAAGCTAAGGCTACAAGCATGTTGCTAAGAACAAAGCTAGCGGAATTGATGGCATTCCAGCTGAGTTGCTTCAAAACCTCAACCATGACGCTGTTAACATTCTGCATACATTATGTCAGAAGATTTGGACAACCCTGCAGTGGCCACAGGATTGGAGGAGGTCAGTTTATATCCCCATTCCAAAGAAAGGCAGTGCCAAAGATTGTTCCAACTACCGCACGATCGCGCTTATTTCGCATGCTAGCAAGGTGATGCTGAAAATCCTCCAAGGTAGGCTGCAGCAGTATGTGGATCGGGAGCTCCCGGACGTGCAAGCTGGGTTTCACAAGGGCAGAGGAACTAGAGACCAAATTGCTAACCTTCGCTGGATCATGGAAAAAGCAAGAGAGTTCCAGAAACCCATCTACTTCTGCTTTATTGATTATGCAAAAGCGTTTGACTGCGTAGATCACAGCAGATTGTGGCAAGCTCTCCAAGAGATGGGAGTTCCAATTCACCTCATCTGTCTCCTCAGGAACCTGTATGAAGGGCAAGAGGCCACAGTCAGAACTGGGCATGGTCTTACTGATTGGTTTCCGATCGAGAAAGGAGTGAGGCAAGGCTGCATACTGTCGCCCTGCCTATTTAACCTATATGCAGAGTGCATCATGAGGAAGGCCGGTCTGGAGAGTCTTCAGCTGAAGTGAAGATTGCTGGAAAACGTATCAACAACCTTAGATATGCGGATGATACCACTTTAATGGCAGAAAGTGAAGTGGAACTCAAGAGACTTCTGATCCGCGTACAAGAAGAGAGTGAGAAGTTTGGGCTTAAACTGAACATTAAAAAGACATAGATCATGGCGTCTTGCCCTATCAAGTCCTGGAGCATCAATGGACAAGAAGTGGAAGCTGTGACAGATTTTCTGTTCTTGGGCTCCAAGATTACCTCAGAAGGAGACTGCAGCCATGAAATTAGGAGACGCCTGCTTCTGGGAAAGAGAGCAATGGTTAGCCTTGACCGCCTAGTAAAGAGCAGAGACATTAGTTTGCCAACCAAGATCCGTATAACTCGTGCTATGGTCTTTCCAATTGTGATGTATGGATGCGAGAGTTGGACTGTGAAAAAGGCTGACCGCCGAAGAATTGACGCGTTTGAATTGGGGTGCTGGCGAAGACTCTTGAGAGTTCCTTGGACTGCCAGAAGATCAAATCAGTCGATATTGTCGACCATAAACCCTGACTGCTCATTGGAGGGTCAAATTTTAAAGTTAAAGCTCAGCTACTTTGGTCATCTGATGAGAAGAGAGGAGTCGCTGGAGAAATATTTGATGTTGGGAAAGGTTGAGGGTCGCCGGAGAAGGGGTAGGCGGCGAACGCGTTGGTTAGATGGCATCCTCGAGGCACTGCAGATGAAGTTATGTGATGTTAGGAAGATAGTGAGAGACCGGAAAGCGTGGCGTGACATGGTCCATAGGGTCACGAAGAGTCGGACACGGCTGAACGACTAAACTGAACTGAACAAGCATGTTGCGTTTTGTAAAACTTAAGAGTTGATTTTGTTGGGGCCGGAGGAGGACTAACACTTTAGTTAGTCGATTATTTTAACAATGCCGTTTGGGTTGAAAATGATTCTTTCCATTGAGAAGATGCTCATGTATCTTCCGCTCAGAGCAGGGTCGTACCGTTAGGACAGATTTGAGTTAGCAAAAGGCCCGGGTTGAATCTAGGCCCCAGGAATCGCTTTTTGACACAGACAAGGCGCCCGTGCACTGTACAATGTCAGTGCACATCAAAGACGCCAGGCGGTGCAACTTTCCAAAGCCTTCTCCCACGGCGTCCCACATAGCCTGAGTCGCTTACCTTTACCTTTTTATTTCTGGATAAACGCAAAAACATTCAATAAAAGGGACATCAAACAAAAAAAAACGCCACTGCACTAGAGACAAGCTGTCGACGCGCACGAATTTCACTGCCAAGGATAAAACCAAACGAGGGTCAGGGCTTCACCGCGGCAAACACAACACACTGCAGCGCGAACAGGGTGAGCGACAGGGCCAATGCACTAGCTGCGGCACAGTAGATATTGCTTCTCGCGGGGCAGCCACTCACGCGAATACGCCTAGGCCGTTTCTGCAAACCCTCCTTCCATCTTCGTGTCGCCGGTCTCCTTTCCGTCGGGACACTCCGTTGTCCCGTGACGCTCGCAGGCAGCCCCGCGCTGGTCTCCCCGGCGGGGCGAAAGACCTCGCGCCTTTCGCCCCCCCCCCCCCCCCTCTCTCTCTCTCTCTCAAGACGGGACACCTCCCGAGGCGTCAAACAACGAAAGAAAGAAGGGGACGGGGAGGGGTACAAAACAATGCTGATGCTGACTAGGTGCCTGCTTGAAAGCATCCGCTGGGTTGGAGAAATTCATCGGATGATGTTCCAGGTGGCTCACATCTGGTAGACCGAGTGCCTCTACGTACTTTCCGCCCGCTCGTAGTACTTTCTGAGGTCGGCGACGTTCACCTGTCCGGTCTCCCGACCACCCTGCACATGACGAAGTATGTAAGCGAGCCGCGAAAGACGCTTTATTTCCCCGAAAGGGCCAGTCCACGAGGAGAGAGAGGCGGCAGACCCCTTTGCGGCATCACTTAGTGAGTGCGAGCGGCGGAGTACCTTATCCTCAACCTCGAACTGCAAAGGACGCCTTCCCTTGTTGTACTGGCCGCAGTGCTCCATGCGGGCAAGATGCAAGTTCTCCCTGGCCTCTTTTAGTTTTCCAGCGAGAAGACTGGAGAGGTCCTGGGTAAATCTGGAATAACTGGGAGTCTCTAGTTCAGAGTCATGGGTAAGGGCATGTTCAATAGGTAATCGAAGCTCACGACCAAGAAGTATAGCTGCCGGTGTAAAACCAGTCGACCGGTTTACTGTGGTCCTTGTAGTGAAAGCCATCTCCTGCGCACGGGAATACCAGTCTTTGTGACGGTCTGTGAAAGCCACAAGCATGGTTTTCAGGTTTCGGTTGACCCGTTTCGTTATGTGTTAGCCTGAGGGTGGTAGGGAGTAGTCTTTTTATGCTTGTTGTTACCGTGCATTGTCCGCGCTTGCTCGCACTATTGTGCGCCTGTGGGCATGGTATCGATATGTGCTGTTTGTGCAAGGGCTCTAAGTGATCGTGTTCACATGAAATTTTTGTGTGAGCATGCTTTGTTTTGTCGTGACCCTACAACTGCCAAGTTGGCCCTGTCAAGGGAACGTCAAGAAAAATACAAAGAAACATCGCCCTGTGAGAAATAGCCGGAACTGTTCACCCTTCCTGTCGAGAGGCGCTATTGTCAAGTGAGGAATGCCTATTGTCCAAAGGAGACGATCGGAGTGACACGTCCGCTGACGTACAGGAGAAGAAAGGAGCATGAGGATAACGGCCATTAGAGGATTTCCCGTGAATGCAAGAAAGAGTTGCAATTGCCGGAAAGGGACAATGCTGGGAGCAGTATTTGTGGCGCGCACGTACACTTGGGTTTCTGAGAAGGAAATCCACTTGCCGGAACCAACATAGCGGATCTTTGCACAAGAATCGAAATTGACCTCCTCGCCGTTCCCAAGCTCTACCCGACAACAAGTGACCACGCTCGACGAAACAATACTGGACCAGTCAGTGCATCAGACCATCAGTGCAGTGATGTGTTCGATTGGTTGCCGATATCTGAGGGGTGTGCCCTGGAACTGATTGGTCAGCATCTTCAGAGAGGAGCTGGACATAGGGGATTTAAGGACATTGCAGAGCCCGAAATGACGCTCTGAGCCCTGGGTGAATGGCTCATCCAGACGCTTCTCGCTATGAACTCTTAACGCTTGCCATTTTGCTTATATACCTTTTTTTCATGTAAATAAGTTTTCTCAAGTGCCATTTAACCTGCTTGTATATATCTTACCAACTTCGAAGATTCAATCCTTCATCAACCCGGAGTCTCTGCACGCTACCAAGTGAAGGCAGGGTCGACTTAGTCCCAGCGTCACGACATGCTGTACCCCGAGAACTTTGCAGGTGCCAGCGAATACTCTGCCCGTGAAATACGTGGCATCATCAGTGATAAGCTGCGTCGGAAAGCCGAACCGAGTGAATCCCTCTAGGAGCTTATCCCAGATTACCTTAGAGTCCAGTTTACGCAGCAGGTATAATTCAACCCATTTAGAAAAATGGTCAGAGACCACTAGCAAGTAGTGGTTTCCTTTTACTGATCTAGGATAAGGGCCCATTATGTCACAGGCAACAATATCTCACGGGTAACGGCTCTCCGCAGGTTGCAAGAAGCCTGGTGGCTTCCCTCCCCTCGGCTTCGCTGTTTGGCATGTAGGACAAGTACTATTGTATGAAAGGACATCCTTTTTCATGCGGGGCCATGTCACGATACGACACAACTTGTCATACGTTTTCTTACCATCGCTATGACCGGCGAGGTGTGTGTCGTGGTAGTACTCTAGGAAGGCCTTGCGAAGGCTTCTAGGGACTACGACCCGAAAGGGGGACTCACCACTATCCGCATCGGCAGCAGGTACATACCGCAAGAGTAGGCCATCAGTTGCCTGCTGGTACTGTGCTGGGCCTGCTCAGACACTGACGTATCTGGATGCACTGGTCATCGGTGCGCTGGGCGTCCAGGAGCTGTTGCCTAGAGATTAATGTTCCCCAGGTATCTGCAGGCGCTGCTACAGCCAGGACTGCAGGTGGTGGCTCCCCTTCTCCGTGAAGTGGAGCTCTGGACAGGGCATCTGCTAATTTATTGAAAGTTCCCTTGCGGTATTCCACCCTGTAATAGTATTTTTGTAGAGCAAGAGCTCAGCGAGCCAGTCGGCCGGCTGGGTTTTGCAACTTTGAGAGCCATGACAATGCCTGGTGATCTGTCTGAAGGGTGAACTCAGCCCCATCCAAATACATGTCAAATTTCTTTAGTGCGAACGCTATGACTAGACACTCCTTCTCTGTCACGCTATAGTAGCGCTCTGGTCCCGTAAGGGTACGACTCGCAAAAGCCAAAGGGCAAAGCTTCCCTTGATGCTCCTGGAGCAGTACCCACACCTATGCCGTACTGGCATCCGTTTGCACCGTGAATGGCAGGTTTAGGTCGGGAAGCCGTAGGCGTGCCGTATCCGCGATGGCTGCGGACAATGCTCGAAATGATCCATCCTCAGTGATGGATCCATCATGATCCATCAACTAGCCGGCACCTCAACGCTTGTCATCCTCAGTGTCCGTCCAAGACCAACGGGCCCTTTTCCGAAGTAGCTGATGGAGGGGTCGTGCTAGGTCGGCGCGGTTCGTGATGACGTGTTGGTAGAATCCTACCATGCCCAAAACGTTGGAGGCTCTTGACGTCTGCCGGCGGTGGGAACTTCAGTATGGCCTGGAGTTTTTCTTCGTCTGGGTGGACTGTGCCTTGCTCCACTATGAAACCAAGGAGGTTTATTCTGTTTGCCGCCAACTGGACCTTGCTGGGATTCATGGTGATACCTGCATCTTGCATTCGCTTAAGAGCATTGGCTAGATGAATGAGATGTTCTTCTAGTCTCTCCGAGAACACTACTACATCATCCATGTAGGCCATGGCGTAGTTAAGCTTAGCGTCTCCGAGCACAATATTTATTACTCGCTGAAAAGTAGCAGGGGAATTACACAAACCGAAGGGTTGCCGCACAAATTCGAACAATCCTCCATGGCATGTAAAGGCAGTTTTCTCAATGTCACGATGGTCAATTGGGATCTGCAGAAAGCTTCTGCTGAAGTCAAGAGTAGTGAAAAACTTTGCTGATCCAAGTGAATACATGACCGAGTCAACTGATGGAAAGGGGTAGGAGTCTCGAACTGTTGCGATGTTTAGCCGCCGATAGTCGACGCAAAACCGTGCTGTGCCATACTTTTTTAGGCGCGTGAACAACAGGGAATGCCCAAGGGCTTTTTGATGGTCTCACCGCACCAGTGGCCAGCATTTCGTTGAGGACACCATCCAATAGTGCTTGCTTGTGGACGCTCAAGGGCCATGATTTTAACCGGATCGGACGAGCACCGCCGGTGTCGATCCTGTGGGTGAGAACGTTGGCCTTCCCAGGAGCTTCCGTGAACATTGTAAAGAAGGGCCTCAGTGTCCTCTGATTCTGCATCTTTCGGCTGATAACCCCCTGAAAGACTTCAAAACAGTGAGAATACCACTTCCAGTGGCGGTGCCTGAATGGCTGTTTGTGGCCAGCAACTGTGGCTGCAAAGCACCTGGTTGTGCTGTGAACCCAAATGCCGCAGTATTCATGCCATACTGGTAAGTTTGCTTTCGAAGGTTTATCACGATTCCTGCCTTGGCTGTGAAGTTACGGTCAGTATCACTGGACAGGAAATGCCGGGGAGGTGTAGGAAGCGCTGTCTAACCATTCGCCCATTGATAGTGACTGTTAAACGGGCTGCCGAGGTTGCGGGCGCTACGTGAGCAGACGCCATACGCAGGTTGGTGCTTACACTCCGTAACCGCAGGTGGTTTGCATCACAGGCGTTTATGACTTGATCGCCGAAAACAAACTGTAGAGCCTGTGTCTAAAAGCGCGGGCACTTCTATTCTGGCCACATTCACCGCAACCAGCGGCATATTGTCAAGATGGGTCTCATTACAACGAGAGGTTGACGGAACAGCGCTCACCGTTTGTTCCTGAAACTTTTTTGGTAATGCCGGCGGCTCCCACGTTGATCTGGGCCGAGTGAGCGATTCTCGCCTCTGCTTCACCGGCGGTCGTTCGCGGTTGTATTTTGTGGCAGCAGGATGGTGCGACGACCAAACTACCCTGTTTCGTGGTGTGGTTCTGGCCCGCGTTGCACCCCGAACTCGGTCAAAGGGAGGGGGTGGACGATGACTTGCACCCACAACTCTGTCAAAGGGATGAGGCGGACGAGGACTTGAACCCACAACTCCGTCAAAGGGAGGGGGTGGACGATGACTTGCACCCACAACTCCGTCAAAGGGATGGGGCGGACGAGGACTTGCACCCCGAACTCCGTCAAAGGGAGGGGGTAGACGAGGACTTGCACCCACAACTCCGTCAAAGGGATGGGGCGGACGACGACTTGCACCCACAACTCCGTCAAAGGGAGGGGGCGGACGACGACTTGCACCCACAACTCCGTCAAAGGGAGGGGACGGACGACGACTTGCACCCACAACTCCGTCAAAGGGAGGGGGCGGACGACGACTTGCACCCACAACTCCGTCAAAGGGAGGGGGCGGACGACGACTTGCACCCACAACTCCGTCAAAGGGAGGGGACGGACGACGACTTGCACCCACAACTCCGTCAAAGGGAGGGGGCGGATGACGACTTGCACCCACAACTCCGTCAAAGGGAGGGGGCGGACGACGACTTGCACCCACAACTCCGTCAAAGGAAGGGGGCGGACGACGACTTGCACCCACAACTCCGTCAAAGGGAGGGGGTAGACGACGACTTGCACCCACAACTCCGACAGCAGGAGGGGGCGTGGCCTGGCTTGCGATGCCGTGCATTCGGCTCGCCACCGGAGGAGCTGCACCAGGGACTGCGACCTTGTGGAAGTCGCCTGCCCCCGTACGGCAGCTGGGGGTCGCTACAGATGATCCGAGCCACGCACAAGACGGCTCGAGGCAGGTCTCTGCTGGCGTAGGTGGCTTGTAGTCGAGCTCCGCCAGGCAAGATGCCTCGATGCGGGACGCTTCCCTGGCCATGTCGTCGAAGTCCATGAACTGGCAGCGCCGGAGGTATGATTGGTACCTTGGAGCTCCAGGATCTGCCCGCTCATGCAGCTCTTGAAAACTGGGCAAAAACTCGAGCAAACCCTCGTTTTCGCCTTGCGTCCTGGCACAAAGCTCATCCTTGATGCGGATGATGCAGTCAGGCGGCAAAAACTCTTCTCGAAAACGCTGAACAAAGTAACGTTTTGTTGTAAATGGCCACTGTTTACGCCTCCAGGTTGCTGCGGAATCACACGTGTGACCAGAGCACTGTCCGAAATTGCCATTGCTATCTCATAGTCATCGAGTTCATGAAGAAAATCAACAGATTTCTTGTCGGCGTATCCTTCAAACCTCGGCACGGGCAAATTCAGCTGCAGATGGTTATCGCGATACAAGGGAGTGGGCGTTAGCGAAACTGGCTCGCTGCCCGTCATTTCTTTGAAATGTGCCTTTGATGCAAGTTGCTGAGACAGTAGGCCAATCATTCCGCTATCGAAATCCGACGGTTCGTTCTTCCGGTCTCCTAACTGCTCATGCACAGAACCCGCCTGGGTAGGAGATAGAAATTCAGGGCCGGCTTGCACGATAAAGTCCGAGCTAAGTCCAGACTTAAATGGTGTCTTTAGAAAGACCAAGCCTATTTAAGACGGCTCGTGTTCCGAACGTCGAACGCTTCAAGTTCATGTTCACCAGAGTGGCTTCCCAGAACGGCCTCAGCAACCACATGGGGCATTTTTCCTCGTAACACAATCTTAAGCCGCAAAAAGCAATGGCACGGATTTTACACAACGCAAAATTGACGGAATGTGTACATCTTACAGCAGGGACAGTGCCAGCGCATCCCTGTATTTCCCTAATTTCTCTACTTAGACAACTGGCGTCCTTGTGTCTTAACCAAGACAGCACTTGAGTCGTAATCATACAAGCGACTTATTCAAGTCAGGACTGAAGCCCAGTCTTGACTCCAGTCTTAAGCGGCCATACTAGTGGCCTATTCTTTAGACTCCAGTTAAGTCTAGACTTAGCTACGACAGTCTTAAGATTGTTTTGTGCAAGCGGGCCCAGCTGTCAACTGGGCGCTTGCGCCAGGTAAGTTGAGATCATCCGCCATAGCTGCGCATGAAACATGGAATGTTCTCACTAAAGTTGCGACACTCGCGGGGCAAACCAAAGCTCGAGCAAAAATCACGTTTGGTGCCAGATGAAGGCCTCGCCTTCAGAGAGGGGTTCGTGAGCCATGGTCTTGCCCGACGAGTGACAATTCCAGTCTCTTAAAAAACACCGGTTTTTTTTCGGATAAACGCAAAAACATTCAATAAAAGGGGCATCGAACAAAAGAAACGCCACTGCGCTAGAGACATGCTGTCGACGCGCACGACAATACACTGACAAGGATAAAGCCAATAAAGGGTCAGGGCTTCACCGCGGCGAACACAACACACTGCGGCGCGAACAGGGCGAGCGACATGCAGGGCCAATGCACTAGCTGCGGCACAGCAGATATTGCTCCTCGCGTGGCAGCCACTCACGCGAATACGCCTAGGCCGTTTCTGCAAGCCCTCCTTCCATCTTCGTGTCGCCGGTCTCCTTTCCGTCATCCGTGCACACCCCGTTGTCCCGTGACGCTCGCAGGCAGCCCCACGCTGGCCTCCCCGGCGGGGCGAAAGGCCTCGCGCTTTGCTGCCGACGCGCTTATCTACCATCGTCTCTTCGCTGCTAACATCACGCCACCAAGATTAGCTGCTTGCTCATGGGCACTCGCGCTGCCCACGCAAACACAATACAAATAGGAAAACGCGCGGGTTGTTTAAACCACTTCAAAGGGCCGCGGAGCCCCACAAGTTCTTATCAGCTGCTTGAGCGGCTTTTTCCACAAACATCTCTGAAGGCAGGACGACGGATCCTCGTCAGCTTGTAGAAGGGCCAGGTTGTTGTCCTTGAAGAAGGTCACAGTTTCTTTCACTGATGTCTTCAGGCTGGCCCAAGCTGCTTTTTTTTAACCGGCAAGTGGCACGTAAGGCTTCAGACGAAGACCAGGAGCGGTGTCTACTCGATGGTGTTGACAGCCCTCTACGGACTGCAACTAAGCCTCGAAGTACCGTCAGTGTTGGAGCTGCCAGTCCGAAGAGAAAAGTACGCAAGACTGCGTGGAGCGCCATGCCAACCCATCGGACAGGCGTTGTTTACGAGGTTCCCCTAACCTGCGGAAATGCGTACAGTCGAGCGCGATTTGAAGGTTATCGCGTGAGCGTCGACTCGGAACATGAACAGCGCCATGGTCCAGAATTCTCTGCCGAGGCGAGGGAGGTAACAGGCCAGCTTCCCTCACTCTTTTCGCTGCTCCGTCAGCAGCCGTCACTCCCTGTTGGGCTATCAGTTTCTTTTTTTTTTTTTTGGTTCTGCGAACAGGCAGTGATCGTAGTGCACACGACGTATTCTTTGGTATTATCTGAAAATGGACATTTTATCCCAATAAATGGAAACTTAGAATAGAGAGAAAGGGCGGTGAGTTTGTCACGGGAGTGAATATTGTTGTTTGGAACAGCGAACGAGGGAGAGAAAAGTGCGAAATCATGATTTGTCCTGTTCCAAACCCGGCCGCCAGCTGCCTGGAGTGCAAGGCTGGTCGACGCTCGCGCGATAAGCTTTAAATCGCGCTCGACTGTCAGATGTTTAAATGACCGCTTTCGATGAGGACTAAGACAAGGTCGAGTTTAGCCTTGCACTGCGGCGCTTGTCGGGAGCTACACGCGACCAGCCATGCCTAGCTTTGCTAAAGAAAACAAAAATTTTAAAGAGAAGCAGAAACACGTGAACTTGCCGAGGCGTTTTTCATCGGTAAGCGTGGGGATGATTGTGTAAGTGACCGTTCAATCAACCTTTATGAAGGCAGGTTTCTAAACTGCGCATGGGTCTAGATATGACGCTTGAAGGTGTTTCCTTCCATATCGTTTTAGTCGCGAGTCTGCGCTTGTTGTGTACCTTTCTCGTCCTTGTTTTTGTGTGCTCAGTCACGGCCGCTCGATGGAAGCGCACTGGGTGCGGCCTGCTGTGTCGCGCCGCCGTCAATGGGCAAGCGCGTCCTTGGGGAGTTTACAGTTGCGCCCGCTATTTCTGCTGAGGGCGCCACTGTTCGGGGACACGTCGCTGCCGGGGTCGCCGGCTCTGAGCGCGCAGTTTGCTTCCTTTCTGAACGCGTTCGCCTCGTGTCGGCGTGGTAAACTCAAACTTTTTTGTGTACGCGTGTGCAAGCTCGTTACCGTTGAGACGGGATGCGTTGTTTTTTAAAGCGAAAGACGTTCTAGGCTCGTGGAGCGAAAATCTGTGCGCAGAAGCTGTGGCTGTAATCTGTGCGTCGCATCTGTGGACTGGTATGTCAGTCGCAAAAGCGGACGTGCAAGGACGGAGATTAAGAATGAAAATGATTGATGGTGATAGGTAATCAATAAAAGTTATAAATAGACATTGATAGAGGTAATGACTAATGCTAATGATTAATAATGTTTAATAATTACTAAAATATTTGTAATGACCAGTATATCAAACTATGACATGTAATGACCGCAATTGATTAGAAATGAGTAAAAGTGCTTAGCGATGTGTGGTAATGACTATAATATCTAGGCATGACTCATCATTACTGCTAATGACTACGAAATGACCAATATGTGAAAGGATGACATGTAATGACCACTGCTGATTCTAAATGAGTAACCTGCTTAGTTATGAGTGGTAAGGGCTACAATGACTACGCAAGCAGACTCATCATGACTGGGAAACGACCAATGTACCAAATGACGACTTGAAATGACGAACTGTGGCAAACGATGAGAGGCAAATGATAGGACAGGGTAGGCTTTCGCCGTCCTCCGCTTAAGAGACATCTAAGAGACCCTCTAATTTTATCTGCTGAGCTCGCTTCAGACAAAGGCAGTAGCGAGGAGTGGAAATGCACTCTCTTCCTCTGAAATGAAAGCGGCACTGAGGTTAAAAAGTCCGGATGCTGAAGCATAATGCCCTATCAGCTGCCATTGAATTTGCTACAATGGACAGCAGAGTGGACTTGTTGGTGATTAATTATAGGTTAAGAGTGCAAACAACGTGACGGGAACACAGGAGAAGAGGACGGCACAACCGCGCTAGTTGTCGGCCTCTTTTCCTGTGTTCCCATCACGTTGTTTACTCTATTTAGTTACCAATCGGCTGGCCAGTGAACTAGGATTTTTAACGATGTGATGTGAAGCAGATGAACACAATGAGGCGCAGGTTATGTTGCGAGGACATATCAGAAAACGGTACGAACCGTTTTTTTTATATAAGCATACAATTTCTTCTAAATTTTGCCGCGCTAGTCTGAATGGCCTTGCAAGCAAAGGAGCCTGTCATACAACATTTGTTTATACTCTTGAAACTGTTTAAGTCGATGCGATAAACTGAAAAGCCAAGTTCCACAGAAAATCCGGCGGCCGCTCTGTCGGCGGAAAGTCAGAAAAATACCTCTCTGGTAAGAGGCACGTTCGTTGGTGTAATGGCCAGACACCTTTGGCGCAATGAGAACACATGAAATGTTCAATGTGGAAGGAGCTGCCAAACTAGAGAGAGTCAATAAGATGTAAGGGTGAAATGGAAATTATTGAAAGTGGGACCCTTAGATCCCAAGTCAGGCACACCATACTCCTATAGGGCACGTTCGTACGGCTTCAGTAAAGAGGGGCTTTATATAGCTATGTGTAGGGTGCTATTTCATATAATGCGGTGGCTTAAAGAGAAGGTGCACCGGTTTTAGATTTCGATGAGTTTCGAGCGGTTGAATGATTATCATTTGAAACAGTGACGCAATTAGCGATTAAAATCGCGGCGGCTGTAAGGCTTCACCGCACTGCACAGCGACGCATGATGACGCCATTGACGGTACCGGTACGCTTTCGGCATAGACACGCTTGGTTTGAAGAAATGAAAACAAGACTGCCGAAAACAAAGCCCTAGAAATGTTGATTAGCACCGTCAGAAAATGCACAGCAGGACGTAGGCGAAGGCAATGAACATTAGAAATAGTACCGTCCGTGACGTCACCATTGAGCTTCTCCGCAGAACTGTAGTGCTGTGAGGAGAAGCTCGAGGTTTAATTGTCGATTACGCCATCAGTTTGAATGCTAGCGCAAAAACACCTTTCATGCATTACTTATAGTCTATGTAGATTTGAATTCTTGAATATCATGCAATTCTCAAAAAGTGATGCGGCTGCTCTTTAATGCTGCATTATGCGACAGAGGCAACAATTACGGGATACGGTGAATAAGCAGGTAGCAAAAAGCGGGTAGTCCAACGAGGCTCTGCAAGGAGATTTAAGAACCCCAAGTTTTGTTTATCACTACCAGGTTGTTGCTTAATTTATGCAATATTTGGTAATGATTTTGAGGCGGCATGTCAGTCGTGCGAAAGCCTGTTGCAGGAAATATGAGTCAACTGGACCAGTTACAGGTTGATGAAAACCAAGGACAAGAGAGGCTTGATGTACCCCACAAAGGAAGTAATCAAGCTTTGTCAGCTTACGAGCACCTTCATTAACAGGATGATGAAGTCTGAAGAGGTCCGGCGAAGTAGCAAGCTGTGTAAACTTTTGATTTCATCATTGTTTTCTCACTGTACACAGTACCTGCAGCTAATCTATGAAGACAATGATCGTGCCCATGCTGAGGCGCTACGCAAGATATTATGTTGCGGCACCCACTGATAGCGAGCTGGGCTGGAAATGTCAACTCAACAGTGGAGCGACATTTATGGTTATGACATAAACCTCTCTCATGAAAGGTTTGCAATCTGCGATTGGTAATTTTCTTCCTCTTTTTTGTGTGGCCATTTAATAAGCGTACTAGGCTGCTCGCTGAATCTCGGCTGCAGTTGCGCGCTGAAGCGTGCCAGTGTTGTGATCGCAGCTAAGAGTTTCACAACAGGAACACTCGATGCGCGCTCTTTCATTGAAAATTATAAACCAGCAAAAATTGTACGGGCTTGCGAGCAGCCAATAAAAATGGTAATAAAAACTTTCGGCGCATATAAGTAGCACCTTGAGGCAGACCGGCTCTATGAAGCGCGCTTAGTTCGGTCATGCAAAATGCAGGAAGCCATGACGGATAGCCTCCTGGCGTAAAAAGTTTGTCTCCAACTGAGTCGAAGAACCCAAGTTATCATGTAGGTTTAACCTAATAAACATCTTCATATTTCCAACGTAACATTTGTCAAAATGAGATAGAAAGGTTGGTTACATGTCGCATTTTCACAGAGGTTGCTCACAGTAGAACAATATATTTTTATTGGATAGCGCTGTCAGCTTAGAACAGGTTAACATCAATTTGTGTATAAAAGCTGTATGCAGGATTGAGTAAATGGTATGAAAATGACACACGGAAGTTCGCGACATAGTTAAGTGGTTATGCATTAGGCTACCATGGCAGCTGAACAGCTTCGAATTGTTCGCAGCCGGGTGACATTTTCGTGTGACAAACAACTTGATCCGAATGCAACATCGCGGTAATGCGAGCTCTCCAATCGAGTGGACTTGACCCATTGTCATATTAAGTTTTTCGGGGTACACTCCAGTATACATCGTTGCAGAGCAAGCGCTAAGTGCTGACATGGCCACAATAGACATGAGAGTATATACTAATTCGTGTTGCCAAACTGTGTGAAGCGGAGCTCTTATATCCTTAAAATAAAAGGCTTCTACCACGCCGACGCCTCCCTGAAAGCGCAGCCAAGCGCAGCTCTCCGCGCGCGGCTGTCCCCGAACGGTGGCGCCGCGGCGGTGACGACGGGAAGTAGGCGCCTCCCGCCGGTTTCGGGCGACGTAGCAGGCCGCACCTAGTGCGCCTCCATAGAGCGGCCGTGGCTCAGTATACCTGGGGGGGGGGGGGGATATGTGGACAATAATACTGCTCTTGCACTCGATGCAACGTGCGTGCCATCCCGAGATGTCTTGCTGTCGGCTCATTGTGGAAAGCCTGTTTCCTTTCGGAGTTGTTTAGGCACAGGTATGTGTTGGGTGCGAAACTCGCACGTCGTTGTGGAATGCAAAGACGACAGCTAAACAGAGTAAAAGGAGAAGCTGATCCACTCTCAACACAATGTCCAAGCGCTGCTGTTGTGCAAAACTGCTGGTGCTTACCCAAGAAGTCGTCATCGTCTTTCTTCGGAGGCGCGTCAACAATATCTTAGCTGCATTGTGGAAGGCAAAGTGACGAGTCAGCAGAGCATGTGCGCCTACTACCTTAAATGTTGACGCTGCTGGAGTCGGAGTTCAGGATATTATAGCGATAACACAGCAAGCACTGATTATGATGCGCACAGTACCGGAGGTGCTATGGACGAACCGAGAGCTTGAAAAAGACGTGGTGACAGTTAATCATGACATATGAAAGTTACGCCTGAAGAAGCGTTTCGAAGTGGTTGAGGTAAACAAGGAGGTGCATAGAGCAGGTATTGGCAGGGCTTTTCAGTGAGGTGGCATCCATTTTAACAGAAGAGTGGGAGCAGAGATCGGCTGGCACCAGGCACGCAGGGCGGTAGCTTTTTTTTATTTATTTATTGATACTGCAATCCCAGTGTTGGGATTTTAGCAGGGTGGGAATATAAACTATGTAGTTTAACAAAACATGCAAAAAATAAACAATATATACAGTGCAAGTTGAAGCTCTTCTGAACAATTAATAATAAAACCAAACATATACAACACAGCAGTGAAATAACAAAAGCAATAAAAAGAAACTAGGTTATATGTTGCGAGAACAACGTCAGTGATGGCTGCAGCACTTCATTGTTAGTGAGGTTATTCCAATCGGAAATAGTTCGTGGAAGGAATGAGTATTTAAAGCACTTATTTCGAACGCGAAAAGGAGTTAAAGTTAGCTGGTGTCGTTGTCGGGTTGCGTATCCGGACGAAAAAACAAGCAAATCGGTGAGTTCTGATCTGTAGTGTCCTTTAATTAATTGGTACAGAAATTTAAGTCGTGCACAACGATTTCGCTCAGTTATTGTCGGAAGGCCAGCTTGAATTAAAAGGTGTTTTACTGATGTACGCCGGTAATTATTATATATGTATCGTGCCGCTCTCTTTTGAACTTTCTCTAATTTATTCATGTTAGTTTGCGTGAATTGATCCCAAATGATTGAAGCATAATCTAAGGTAGGCAGAACAATAGATTTGTAAGCAAGCAGGCGTACAGATGGGGTAGACAACCGCAATGCCCGTCTCAAGAAAAAGAGTTTACGGAAAGCGTTACACGTTATGAGATCAACATGTTTATTCCAACTAAGATTGTTACTGACCCAGAGCCCTAGATATTTATATTCTGCCACTTCAGTTAGTGTCAGGCCGTTAATACAATAATCGAAGGGTAAGACTTTCTTTTTGTGAGTGATTCTCATTAGTACAGTTTTTTCAAAGTTAATGGACATTTGCCATGCTTCACACCATGCGAAAACTGTTTGTAACGCACTATTAAGTAGTTGTTGATCAGACACATTTCTCACTTCTGTATAAATAACACAGTCATCAGCGTAAAGTCTAATTTTTACAGGAATGTTAACAACAATATCATTAATATATATTAAAAATAGCAGAGGACCAAGAACAGAGCCCTGAGGGACGCCAGAGTGAACTGTAAGCCTGTCAGAAGAATGATGGTTAAAGACAACGAATTGTTCTCTATTTGAAAGGTAGGCTGATATCCATTTTACTAATTGTTGTTATGAAGTACTGTATCCAGTTTATAAATTAACTTTTCGTGAGTAACCTTATCAAAAGCTTTCGAGAAGTCCATAAATACGGCATCAATCTGCGTTCCATTGTTAATTGACGAGGCGAAATCATGTATAGTTTCTGCTAACTGTGTACAAGTTGAGTAACCCCTCCTGAATCCATGCTGATATTTAGTAAAAAAATTATTAGCTTCAAGAAAGTTTGATATGTGATTGTGAATTATGTGTTCAAGTAGTTTACAAGCAGTTGATGTGAGTGAAATAGGGCGGTAGTTCTTGATTAATCGCTTTTCTCCACTTTTATGAAGCGGTTTCACTCTAGCAGTCCCCCAGTCTCTCGGCACTTGACCCTCATGTAAGGACCTTGTAAATATAACAAATAAGTACTTAGATGTCCATTGTGCATATCTTTTCAAAAAGGCGTTAGGTATGTTCTCTGGTCCAGGTGATTTCTTTATGTCAAGGTTAAGTAACATGTTTAAAATGCCATGCTCACTAACTACAACGACATCCAGAGGCGGGAGGGAAGCTTCAAATTTCGGAAAAATGTTATTGTCATCATTAAACACGGACTTAAAATGTTTATTGAATTCATTAGATACTGTTTTTGCATCACTGACCAAAACACCTTTGATTTCAAACTCATTATTAACCTTTGATGTTGGGGAGACCAAACGCCAGAATTTCCCGGGAGACTCCGAGATAAATTTGGGTAACGATTCTTCAAAGTAACGCTGTTTGTCAGCGATAGTGTTTTGTTTGAGCTGGGAGCTAAGCAAACTGATCTTTTGTTCTAATTCCGGAGAATTACTAGTTGCTTTTTTTCTTTTTCATCCGTTTCAGTTTTCTTTTTAACGGCAGTGTCGCCCGAGAAATCCATGGGTTTTTTGTTATCTTTTTAACAATAACCGGCACGTGGCATTCAATGCATTCATGTATCATAGCTTTAAACCGGTCACAAAGTTCGTGAACACTGTCAGTGCTATTACAAAATGTATCAAAGTTGAAGGAAAGAACATCGACAATGGAAACATCATCAGCTCGAGAGAAGTTTCTAAAATGCATTTCTCAGCAATTTTTATCAACAGTTAAGCCGGAAAGAGTAAGTAGAACGGCTTGGTGATCAGAGATACCGGGTATGACTACACATTTAGCTGTATCTAAAAGTGTGCCAGAAACAAAAAAAAAGGTCTAGTGTGGATTTTGAACTCCCTTGTATTCGGGTCGGCTGCTCTACAGTTTGTGTCAAGTCATATGAGAACGCTATATCAAGCATGGCCTCACTTGATTCATCGCTATAGGTTTTGATTGCGAAATTTAGCCAGTCAATGTCCGGTAAGTTGAAATCGATCATTTGGCTTAATAAATGTTCTCATATAATCTGCTAGATTATTTAAAACACTGACAGGTGATCCAGGGGGCCTATACAAAGATCCAACAATGTACCGGACATTGTTGTGGTAAGCCTTACAGAAAATGCATTCTATATTAGGCACTGCAGGCATGCTCACTATATTTAAATAATTTTTGAAGATTATGGCGACACCTCCTCTTTTGCTACCACGGTCTTTTCTAAGTACACTGTAGTCAGCTGGTGCGAATTCACTATCGTAAATGGTTTCGTTTAACCATGTCTCAGTTAAAACCGCGATATCTGGATCTTCGCAAAGTAAAATTCCTTCTAACTCACTAACTTTATTTAATATGCTTCTGCAGTTTACATTCAATATTTTTAGCGATTTGGGAACGGGCTTTTGCTGTCAGTTGTTTTTGCTGTTTAGCTTGAAACGGGCATGTTTCACTTCATCCCAGCCGTACATTATACTGTCAACGGACAATTTATTATACACCAATTTCACCTTGGCTCCATTTTTCTTTTCCTGGGCGGCACTCTTCCACAGGTGCTTTCGGATTTCCCGTATTCTGGTAGAAAAGTCTTCAGAAATTGAAATTGAGGATCCCTTTAGCTTGTAGGCGGACTTTAATGCTGATGCTTTTTCTCGGTAATCTATAAACTTCACTATTACAGGACGTTCCTTATCTCTATTTTTTCGACCAAGTCGATGACACCTATCAATGCCAGAGACAGTTAGCCCTAATTTGTCTTGGAACACCTCAGTAATCAGTTTACTTTCAAGTTCAGCTGCTGTTTCTTCGTCTTCCTCAACTAATCCGTATATAACTAAATTGTTTCTGCGACTCCTATTTTCCAAGTCATCGACTTTGTAGAGTAGTGCCGATAACTGTTTATCAACTTTCTCGACAGTGTCCTCTATTAGACTCACACGGTTGTTCAAAGCGTTCAAATCTGTCAGATGTTTTTCTAAATCTTCTATGCGTTCGGTCAGAGCTGAAATGTTCCGCTCAATATCGGTTTGACAACTACGTAAGGCTTCCATAGCTGCGGTCAACTTTCCCTGGCCGTCCAGTAATTCTAAAAGCATTTCTTTTTCAGTAGGGCCCGGATTTGCCTCAACATCCCCACACGCCAACAGGTCTCTCGATATAGAAATGACATAACTGAAGACATTCATCAAAGGTAGCGGGCAGGGCAGCAGCACTAAGAAGCGGTTATCGCTTCGATAGCATTTAGTAGATAAGTATCGACTAACCTGCAGCACAAAACAGAAAGGGTTCCTTGGCATGTTGCCGCTGAGGCTGCTGCCGTGCCCACTGATGAGGCTCGATGTGGTCTGTCCTTTTATAGCGGGGAAGCAGGTCATGTGGATCGACGTAAACGCTGTTGGCATTGACGTGGCGATGATAGCTGGCGCTGTCGGATCTTCCACGAGGCAAATGTTACCGACACGTGTCGATGATATCGGATACGCCCCCAGGCTTTCACTGTGACTTGGCGTAGCGCTGAAACAACTGCATGACGATAATTCAGCTTGCAGCAGAACCGCAACAACCTGCAGCACAAAACAGAATGGGTTCCTTAGCATGTTGCCGCTGAGGCTGCTGCCGTGCCCACTTTTAGGGATCCGCGAGGGCTCTGGCCGCAAGAGTAGTTGGACGTGAAGCAGGAGAAAGTGTAATAATGGAGGCTGAGCCCAACAAAATGGCAAAGAGGAGATCCAGAAAAGGTACAAAGAAGAGATTTAAGACTAGGATCAGCTACATAAACATGCAAGGGGGTAGAAAGTGGGCGAAATGGCTAGAGATAGAACAGCAGTTGAAGGACGATAAAATAGGTGTGTACGCTCTTTGCGAGACTCATCTCAGGGATCTAGAAGATCCGCCGTTTATAGAAGGCTACATCTGGGAAGGGTGCAACAGAACGAGAACGGAAAAAAAGAGTGGAGGGGTAGGTATGTTGATACACCAAGGAGAAAATTGGCAAAGAATACAATCATCTTGCAATGAACATATCTGGGTATCAGGAACAATTGCCGGCTAAGGACATGGCTATGGGTAGTTTATTTAGGAACAGCACATCAACGGAGGCAGGAAAACAAGGATCTCGTTGAATGTCTCAGTGACGACGTAAACCAGATTGGAGACGGGGCCGATGTTATTCTACTGGAGGATATGAGCGGCCACATCGATGATCTGGATGTATACACGGGAAGCTAATGCTTGATTTCTATGAGCGACACAACCTAGTTATTGTATATAGAGAAACAAAATGGGTGAGGGACAAATCATGTGGGAATTCCGGAACAGGCAGACGACCATTGATTACTGTCTAATGTCGCAAGAAATTTACAGCAAGCTCGCAAAAATGGAAATAGATGAAGAATGGGAGTGTAGTCTGGGAAGTGATCATAAACGTATTTGTCTGCAGATGGGGCCCTTGATGAAAAGAGAAATGGAACTTAGACAAACAGTAAAAGCAAATTTAAACGACGATCAGTTAGCGTAGATAGCAGCAGACATAGAGGAAGCAATAGAGAAAAGCCCAATAGAAGGCTGGGATTATGAACAGCTACAACTACTCATAAGGAGCCTCCCAACAGCACCAATTGTGAATGGAATGCCGCACGTGTCTGGCCATGTCACCATATTATGCAGTGTGCCATCAATCACTTATAAGGAGAAAAATTAAAAAGGTTAAATCAGCAAACAGCTGGAATGGAAAGAGGAAGCCACGGAGCTGGTGGAATAAGAATATATGGGAAGTCATTGAACAACGACGGGCAGCTTCAAGAGGCAAAGAAAGCACAGGTATCTCAGGAGGAAATTGACCAAAAATGGGAATCTTATCGACAAAAAAAGCTTGATGTACAGGCCCTCGTCCAAAGTAAAACAAAGCAGTCCACCGATCGTTGGAGGTTTGAAACACGCGATGGCACTGGAGATGGAGCAAGAAAATTCTGGAACCATATAAGCTGGATATGGAAAAAAAATCAAAGAAAGCGGGATCGGATTCAAGATAACGAGGGAAATTGTTTAAAGGGAGACAACGCAGTGAACTACATTACATCAGTTATAGCCGAGTCATTTAAGAGCGACGATAGGGCAATAACCGCAAATCAGGAAGCAACACAAGGTAGCAGAATACAAAGCAGCTTAGAACTGACCAATCTAAACTGGAAAAAGGCAGAAAAAAATATTCCTAAAACCACATCTACAGGAATAGATGAAATTCCGATCAAGCTGATTAATGAACTTAGTCCAAGAAGTAAGGAAACGTTGTTAAAATCTTTGGAAACAGTCATAGCGAATAAGCAAATTCCGGACAGCTGGCGGCAGAGTAAAATGAATTCGATTTATAAAGGGAAAGGAGACAGGATGCACATAAAATCCTACAGGCCGATTACCATAACATCTGTTATGTACAGGTTGGTCATGCAGGCGGTGAAATAAAAGGTGCAAGCATGGGTAAAAGTAAGAAGATACACGGAGAACTTCAGAACGTCTTCAGAAATATCTAGAGTGGAAAAAGGACATTTGTGTTTGGCCTTCGTGAACATAAACACTAGTAAAGAGAGAACGTAAACAGAGAACTCCTGTGGAACATATTAAAAGAAGAAGGTATCGGTCATGAGATAACAAATTTTCTACAGGAAATATACCGGGATACCAAAGTAGAAATCACATGGGAAGGGATAAGAATCATGATGGAAAATAGCGCGAAAGTACACGAAGGACGGAAGGAAGTAAGACACGGACAAGCGCTATCCATTATGAATGTTAACCAACTGGCCCAACTTTCGGCATTACTTAAAGGGATAAGGAGTATGGACGCTGTCAAGGTATGCAAAGGATTAAGACTAGATTGTCTTCTATTACCGCTGCTGTTCATGCTTTATGTGATAAATATGGAACAGAGGATACAAGAAAGTAATCTAGGCTTTAACATTTCATATAGATTAGGCGGAAAGGTGGTAGAGCAGCGCCCCCCCCCCCCCCCCCCGGTTTAAGGTATGCAGACGATATTATGCTTTTAGAAGGTAAACAGGATGGCTTTAAACAGTAGTTCAGTATTGCGGAGACGAAGGGGATGCTGTAGGCTCAGTTTCAGCGCAGTTAAGTCGGGTCTGACAATTTTCAACGGTTCAACTGTTCATGGTCTTAAAATACAAGGCCATGAAATACCCAGAGTGGCAGAATATAAATATCTGAGGGTATGGGCAAACAAAGGATTGTCATACATTGGAAAACATGAGCAGCAATACCAGCTGCACTAGAGCTCGCGCCTACCGCGTTCTCCGCGGATTCTGGGCGCTCTTCGACCAGCGGTGTCGATTGGTCGGTCTCTTCACGCAGACTGGCGACCATCTCACGACAATACGAGTCTTCCTGTTGAGCTTTGATAAGCTCTTCCCTGCTGAATGCAGTCTCGATCGGCGTTTTCGCTGTCACGAGATGCGCGTGCTCCGGAGGCAGGAATTTCTCCTTTCGGCCCTCCTTTCCTGACGAGCGGGGAAGTTGCCGCGCCTCCTCTCCCGCGGCTGGGGACGGGTCATTCACCGGCGCGCGCGACAGCGCGTCCGCAACTACGTTTGTGGCACCTTTCCGGTAGCGCACCTCGAAATCGAAGCGCTGTAGCGTCAGTGCCAAGCGCGCGAGCCTCCCGCTCGGCTCGCGCAAGCGGGTTAGCCATGTCAAGGCCATGTGATCGGTTTCGACCGTGAACCACGTACATCTCGAATTTTCGGAGCGCGAAGATGATAGCGAGGCATTCCACTGAGTAGTTGCGCTCCGCCGGCGTCAGCGCGCGGCTGGCGAACGCTACGGGGCGCAGTTTCTCGTCCTCCTTTTGGAGAAGCACTGCGCCCACTCCGAAATCACTGTCTGGATCAGTCGGGGAGTTTCAGTGACGCGGTGTCGGCTGACGAAAACTCGCCTGCTTTTCCTCTCCACGGGGCTGCCTTCCTTAACAATTTTGTTAGAGGGGTTTGCAGGCGGATGCAGTTGGGAATGAATTGGCGATAGTAGCCCACCATGCCGAGAAAACGGCGCACGGCCTTTACATCGTTCGGCACCGGGAATTCCAGGATAGCGCGAAGTTTGTCAGGGTCCGGGGCTACTTTTCCTCGCTGAACGTGGTAGCCGAGCAAACTGACTTGAGCCCTGCACAGCTGTGCTTTAGCGGGGTTCAGCGTGAGACCTGCTGTTCTGAGTTTTCCCAAAACGTCTCGGAGGTATTCGAGGTGTTCCTCTAATGTGCGGGAGTAGATGACGATGCCGTCCAGGTAGGCGAGAGCGTGATGCCATTTGGCGTCTCCCAGTACACGGTCGATCAGTCGCCGAAAGGTGCTCGGACTTCCGGACAGACCGAAGGGCATCCTAACGAATTCGTAGAGACCACTGTGGCAGGTGAACGCCGTTAAAGTGTAAACTCGTCGCCTGGTCGCATCTCTACTTGGAGATAGCCTTTGCTAGCGTCCAGAGTAGAAAAATACCGCGCTCCGCCGAGGTTCGAAACAATGTCGTCCACGCTCGGGAAGGGGTATGCATCCTTTTGTGTGACCGCATTCAGTCGCCACGCACAGCCGTGAGCTACCGTCCTTTTTGGGTACCAGCACCACTGGGAATCCCCAGGGGCTTGATGAGCGGCGAACAATGCCCTCATCGATCAGTTCTTGCCTTTTGGCGGGGCTGACCGGTCTCGGGTTGGATTTCCAAGGCTGCGCGTCTCCTGTCTCGATGCGGTGCTGTACAAGCTTGGTAGAGCCGGGGCGGCCAGTGAACGAGGTTTCCTAACGACTAAAAGATGGTCTGCCAGGTTGTCGGCGTTTGCCAGCAGACCTTGTAAACCCTCTTCCGCGCAAGGCATGGGGACGAGCTGCAGCTGCTGTATTCAGTGGCTGAGGGGGGGCGCCGCTTCCTCGGGAGGTATTCCTCCTTTCCACCTCGGAAGCTGTCCTTTCGGCCGTCGCTGTGACGAACGGGCTTTCCCGATAACCACCATTGTCGATATCAACCACGATTCCCGTACGGGACAAGAAATCTCGGCCGAGAATAACCAGGCAGATGAATGAAACGTTGTCGCCGAGCGCGACGAGGCGTACATCACCGTCGGAGCATACTTCTCGCCAACTGGAGGGGCACCCGAATGCCTCTCTGTCGAAGGGGTGTGCCATGCAGTATTGTAAATGCGTTATCTCCCCCGCCTTCGAGTCCCCGCGCTTTTAGAATCCCTTTCTCCCACTGCGGACAACCCCTCCTCACTCCTTGGAACATTGGAGAGGGTTGGGAGAGGATGGGCGGGGGGAGAAGGAGGGAGGGTAAGGAGGGCGTGCTACCTTTTTTTGCCTTTCGCTAGTGTTGGTTAGTTTGTTTTCGGCCATGTGGCCGTAGAGCGCTCGCGGAGGAGAGCCGGGAAAGCCCATTCGTGCGGCTGTATGATGGCCTGGTGTCCATGTCAGTCAAGAAAGCGGCAGCTACTTTTCAAAAAGCGCTTTAATCCAATGTTCAAGGAATGTGAATCGTCAAATATGCGATTCGTATATAATTGTCCTTTCCTAAGATACACAGTTTTGTTCCCAAGCAAAAGTGTTCGCAAAGCGAGTTGTCTGTAATTTTAAAGCGCGAAGAAAAGCAAGAAAAAAATAGAAAGACCCTACTAATAACGCATTTGTTTTTCCCGAAAAAAGCCAAATCTGGGCACCGAATTAGGTGAATTTCAGCTTCAATATTTAGTTTGCTCAAAGATCTTCAAAGCTGTCACTTGTAGCCTTCCAATGTGTTGCTGTGGATAAAAAAATAAAACTGCATTTTGCTTTCTTTCCAGGTGCATTTGGCTCTTTTCGAAACAAAAAAGAAACCTCTTAATTGGTTTCAAGATAGCTTCTATTCATTGCAGCGGACAGTGCCGCTAAGATTAGACAAAAACCTTGAGCTTTGCTATTTTGTTTTTTATCCAGTTGCACTCTCTCTAAAAAAAAAAAAAGAAAACCATGTTGAACTTTGACACGCCGGGAGGCTTATTAGACACCTGTAGTAGCCGTATGACATGTTCACGTGTCTTCTGTTACAGTGTTCACATGCCATGGACCGCCACTACTTATATGCACTTAGTCGGTTAACAAACACCAGCTGCTGTTTTCGACATAGAAAAAAATGTTGTCAAAATCAAAGGCTTTGCTGTTTCTTAAGCATAGCAATTATTTGTACAACGCTCGAAGAAAGAATGGGGAAGAAAAGGCCATTTTCCTCCTTTTCGCATAACCCAGTTGCGCCATTCAAAAAAGAAAGAAGGAAAAGCGCACAAGCTCGTCGCCATGACGCCCGCTAAAAACCATTAACTTCTGTGGGGCGCTGACCCCTGCTTTCCGGCTTTTTCGACTGCCGACAAGAAAGGTGGGGTGAAAGGGGATTGTAAGCAGGGGGAGCCGACACACGGGGAAACACACGCGTGGCACTTCACGGGATTTCGGCACTGCGGGGAGATGGCCCATTGCCTCCGACACGCGGAAACCGGAAACGACTTCGTCTCCGATTAGAGAAGTACTAGCACCAGTGTCAAGCAGTGCTCGGAACGTAGTCCCTGCTATCGCGAGGTCTATGAACGGAGCCCTGGTAGTGGTCGGTGTTCCGATCCTGAGCAGTGAGGGTGCCGCTATTGCAGCTCCGTCGCTCGGATCAGCTTCGGCTGCTGCTACCGGCGGCCTGCCTCGTTTCCCTGACTCGCAGGGCAGGCACGAGCCAAGTGACCGGCCACAAGAGAAGCATGGCACGGGATTCCGGTTCTAGGCTGAGGCAGACGAGGGTGAGAGCTTATTGAGCCGGTGCCACCACCATGTTACGCTGCCCGTCACCAGCGCTCGATCGTTTGACCGTGTTTGGTCGGCGTCAGGTTGACCACTTTACATCTCGCGCAGCTTCGATGACCCTTTTGAGTAGGGATCAAGAGCGCGATCCGAGATTTCCGGGAAAGCGCCCTCACCACGTGGCGTTCGAGCGTTTTCACTCCTTGGATGCGCACTGCCATTCCAGGCGCAGCTGGGCTCCAGACAATCTAATGGGGGTGGCGGGGGCCGGTACGCATGGGCAGCTGAAATTTCGGCTTGCACCCGACGCTCTTCCACGGCAAGCTCATTCAGGTTCCTGCAGCGACTTCCCCGCAGGTAAAGGGAACCAAAGCTGGAGTTTGCTCCGCGACACCAGCGCTCGGTTTCCAGTGGAGCGGAGAGGAACTACAAAACCTACGCCACGGCCGGTCTCGCCCCCGAGACCGGCCGTGCCTACGCGCGTCCGCGCTGCGCGCGGCTATAGTGCCTAAAAATATACTGGCTAGTGTGGCAAGCGCGGGCCAGGGGAGGGTCCCAATGAGGATGATTTCCGGCGGCGCCCGCTTGGGGCGCTGTTGTCTGGGTGGGTGTAGGTGGGTGCATCTGCGTTCAATTCGCGCCGTGATATGTGCTCTCGGAGCAGCGAGAAGTAAAGAATTACGCTGTATTTGGCGCGCTCTTACAAAAATGCTTCAGCGAGCTCGTTCATAGTGCACACATTTTGCGTTATCATATGTTCATATGTTCGGCGTGTTCTAGCAGTTTGCTTTCATCGGCAAAAAACTCGACAGTAACCATCCAACAATTTTTTTTTTCAGTTACTAAGCTCTCGAGAGCAAAAATATTTCAGAAAGTCCACGCCCTTTACCACATAGCCTTCATTCGAACATACTTGAAGTGAAAAAAAAAAAAGAATGACAAAAAGGTCCTTCTTCTGT
Source organism: Amblyomma maculatum (assembly GCF_055883805.1). Lineage (NCBI taxonomy): Eukaryota > Metazoa > Arthropoda > Arachnida > Ixodida > Ixodidae > Amblyomma > Amblyomma maculatum. The sequence goes on from NC_139354.1 coordinate 162,841,748, forward strand.
TACTAAAGCATCGTACGAGATGTCTCGTTGCAATGGAAATTAAAACATTGAAATCAAGAACTTTACGGCAGTGAAATTTAAAATGACCCTGCGATAAATTTTAAATAATCATTGACATTTGAAAACAAATTTGCATTCTGTGGATATTTTCTGTTGTGTAAATGACAGCGAAGATAGAGTTCTTTTTGTATGAGGCAATACCGCTCCTGCTGCTGTAACCAGGCGAAATCAAGACCCAGTGAGGAGGTTCAGCACCTCCCTTTGTCTTGCCTCGTGGGCAATACTTGTATTCCCAAATGTGCAAATAAACCAACCCAGAATGTTACAACCTCGACTTATTATTAATCCACCAATCTCAGCAACTTCCTTACAATTCTACTAGCCCACTTACCAGATAGCGAGATGTTGTGAACAGAAGCTCGATGGCGCACGGACAGGATGGCATGACCAAAGCATGCCAACAATTTGACCTGTTTCTCATCTGCATCAAAATAAACAAGCTTCTAAAAAGCAATATTTTACAGCAGCTTTTAAGCTTATCTTTCTTAATGAGTCAAGATAATGGTAATTACGTGCATGACATCTACAGATATCTGAAAATACAAAAATATGAAACCAAAATTCTGGTCGTCTCCATTTTCTGCAGACAAAAAAAACGTAAAGTATGTAATTTATTCGCAAACCATTGTACAGTATTAAAGAACAAATCAGCTGCTACAGAGAGGTGACAAACTAGACTTATTCACACTTCATGCTACTGGCAGCGGCGCAACTTGAGGAGTTTTTATCGCTGCCTTTGGCCTTCTCTTTCCTTGTTCAGGCCCTTAACGAAAAACCTTAACCTTAACAAAACATAAAAATTCACCACTTGAGACAAATTTTGTTTCCCATGGATAGAGCAGCCAAGCTGCGGCAGTGAGAGTGAACTTAAGCACTTGGCAAAATCTAGCAAGCTCTCTTCGTGCAGAATATTTTTACTGAAGAAGGCGGTGAATTCGTCCTCGATTAGCTTGACTGCGGTGGCGGAACTAGGCTAGGCAAGACCACCGTTGTCAAAATGAGTTGTGAAGTGAGAGCTCTCGTCCATTTTTGCGTCTTTTGGCGTCACACAAAGACAAGATGCACACTGCGGATTCTTTGCGATGGTTTTTCTCGCCACATAGCCGGCAGCATAGTATATCAAGGCAGCGTTACTTTTCTTTTCTACGTACCCGGCATGGTCACTTTTGAACAGAACAGGCCTCCTCGACTTCATCAACCTTCCCATGGTCAAATAAATCATCAATAATGTTCAAAAGTGGCGCTGCCCTGGTGCTGGACTGTGATACAGGCTCTTCACTCAAGAGTGCTTTGATAACATCTGGTTCCTCTCGGGGGTTTTGCTAGGGTATAAAACGACAATAAGTTAACAGTCACCAGAAACTGCGAAACAGTAGGGTGGTCGTTACAACCGGGTGACTGCCTTATAATGCCGAAAACGTTTTCCAGTTTGTCTTGACTCAGACGCGAAGTGAAGAAGTAGTTGCATCCTACAGTGGAGCTAAGATAGGATAGCAAGTCTAATGTGCTCCTTATCGTAACCCTTAGTCCACAAGCCGTGTTTTCGGTAAGAAATCCACCCCCAGCTGGTTCTGCATGGCGCTGCCATGTGTCTAAGTAATGTAAAAAATTTTCTAGGAATTTTTCATCTGCATTTCCAGGCTTCAGAGCCTTTTGGCTCGTCCTTGAGGTCATTATGCGGATAAGCCGGTTCATTTGCTTGACGAATTCTTCGGTTGGTTCCGCATTCCTGTACACGTAATGTATACGTTTCCTGTACACATAGAGTCCCTTGATCACCAAACAGTTGAAACGCTTCATTTTTTCAAATGAATTTGACTTCATAGCTTTCAGAGTAACATTGTCCCACGCTGTCTCGATAGTGCCGAACGTGGCCAGACGGGGTTTGGACACATTTTTCAATAAATGCGGAAGGGTCGACAGGGTTCCTCAGCAGAACCTATTAAAAACACGTTTTGTGCATAAGTTAGGGACAAAATTATACGAGAACAAATTTTTTAAAATCAGCAAGAAACAGACACTGTGTAGGGTTGGTCTACACAACTTTGAGTGTAATAAAAAGTAGCAGATTTTTTATATTTACCACAGCTGCAGGCCATCAAACTTGCAGCTTTTGAATATATTAGTATGGAAACGGATAAAACAATATAAATTCATTGCAGCATATATATATATATATTCAATTATAAAATGAATGAAGAGAACTTATTACACGACTATGTGGAAACTAAGTAAGTGAAATTTTGATTTTCGGGTTGGTGCAGTGGTAAGATGCCCGACTACTGTGCCAGAATTCCCGGGTTCGAACCCGACCACGGCGGTTTCGTTTCGATGGAGGCGAAACGAAGAGGCGTCCGTGTGCTGTGCGATGTCAGCGCACGTTAAAGATCCCCAGGTGGTCGAAATTACTCCGTAGCCATCCACTACGGCTCTCTTTTCTCTCATTCCACTTTCACTTTCACCTTCCTTCCTTCCCTTACGGCGCGGTCAGGTGTCCACATAGCAAGTGTGACAGATACTGCGCCTTTTCCTTCCCGTGAACCTATTATATTATTATTTTCGGATGCTTCCACACAGGCTGACAGCATTAACAAATGAGTGAAATAATAGTTTGCTCACCACGTATGCCACATACTCCTGTTCCAGCTGGCACCGTCACATGTCACGGAGTCAACATACAAGCCAGCTTGCTCAGCCAGGACCGTGCATTCGACTATAATTTTTGCCAGTGTGGCTGCTTTTACATTCCCATTCGAGGCAAAAACGCCATGGATTTGCGTCCAGCTCCCTGAAAAAGGGGCAAGAATGATGGTACGAGATAACCAATTTGTTGATGCCATAAGTTTGAAAGCTAGCTAGCACATTTAAAACGTACCGGTGTAGGGTTGAAAAAGCACCACCATCCCGTGGTCTGCGAGCACACCTGTGTGGTCACTGGTCGTGTAGTCGCCAAGATCCACGAAGCCTTCAATGTTACCTGAATTGTTACAGAAAGCACATTACGCATCATGCGGAACATTGATTGTCATAATGGATCGAATAAAATGCAGTTTTGATTTTCTACCTGAATTTCAGAATTAATGTAAATCTACAATAATGACATTTTGAAAGTAGTCTTGAAATTCACCCGCTGTCTTCACATTGAGTTGTTCCGAGAGTTTAATTTCGTCCACAAGAAGGCCCCCATGACGGCTGAACGTGTCCATGCTTTTGGTCTTTTCGCTTATAGCCGTAAAAACCTTCGCATTCAGACCAAAGCCACCCTTAAATCGTTGCAGATATTTTTGCAAACATTTTCGTCCAGGCAGAATCATAATGCTCTGCTTCCGAAGGTGGTCGTACAGCTTTGGGCTCCGCATTTTCATTAGCAGACATTCGACAATCCAGGCATCATCATAAGGCATGCCTCTCAGAGACTTTCGTTTTGCGGCCAGGAAACAAGCTCTCACAGCTAACTGCTGCTTTTTCGGGAGTGTATGTATTTTTGCCTCAAGAGATTCTTCGCTCAGTGCATTGTTCTGCTCCTTCATTTGAGCAACCTGCTGCTGAGCATTAGCCAGGCTTTTCCTCGTCTTTCTCAAAGCACGAGTACAATTCTTGAATTTTTTTTTGTCACTGCAAGAACCTTTCGTCTTTTTTCTTCTGTACATGTTGTTCTGCGAGAGCTTTCGTAAATATTTGCAGTGCAAGCATGACTCTCCTTTCCCATCGGTGGTCAGCAAGCATTCTTCTGCAAAGCACATGCTTCTGTATGAGGTGTGCTTGCCTGCAACAGGAATCATGGCACATCCATTACAGAGGGCACGCAGAGCCATTTCTTTAATCAATGTCTCTGCCTCATGGCGGGCTGTAAGCATGCACTTTTCCTTTTCTCTTCCTCGGAAGTAAATTGTGGCAATTACAGAACCGTGCTCAAGAGGTTTTCCAAAAGTCACCACTCTTTCGATGAATAGCTTTGAGAAGTCACCAGCTTCTGTCTCGCAACAGGCATAAGTCAAAGCGCCATTTAACGCAGCAGGCAACTTCATCCATGTCACCGGAAACAGAATTCCATCGAACGGGTGCCGAACATCACTTGGGCACGGAGACTGCAGTATCGCTTCGCTATGACACACCGGTCCTGGAATCGGACTGCTTCTGGAGTTCCTCTGATGCACCTACACGAGTAACGCAATCGGGGTCAACTCGCGCATCATTCCCATCAACGACGGAAGCCCGACATTTCGCTTCCGTTGTTTAGGTGCCGGTCCTTGGTCGCAAATGTCCCGCACCTTCCTTTTTACCGTCTCTTTAGGCACAAGATGAACTGGGTAATTTTTGAATATTGTAGGGACAGCATCGGGCTTCAGGCGTGGCTTCTCTCGGGCGAGTTCGTTCACGACGCCGTTCACCGTAACCTGAAAAGATATCTCGATGCAATCGACCTCGAAATGTTTTTCACACACAACAGCCTTCGGTGTCAGCCTTCTGTCTGCCCTCTTGATTCTATTTTCCCACTCAGCAAGCCGTGCTGGGTCCGCCGGTGCAGTAAACAAAGACACCTTTTCTTCGTTGGACCGATAACCGCTTCGACACAACGGCACGAAACATGTCCGCTCTTTGCATTGCCGCTTAGCCTTTAACATCTTAGGATGTTTGTGCTCACGTTAAGCGTCTTTCAGCTTCACATCCAAGAGATGATGTGTGTCAAATGTTGATTTCACACGTCCTAAGCAATCGCGCGAGGCTGTGCCGCACCGGCGCGGTAGCAGACGACAGGAGTTCGCGAGCTTTCGCACGCACCCACTCGACCAGCAGCGCCCCTTGCGGCCTCTCCGCGCAGTCATCGCGGCGGGAGCCTCCCCCTCCCGGACGAAACGCGCGCGCTGCGCACACTAGCACGGCCGGTCTCGAGGGAGAGCGCGTTTCTCTCTTCTCTTACGGCCTCTCCAATGGGGTCTGTTTCCACCGCCCGCCGCGCCTCGGTGGGGTCGCCACCGCCCCACTGCTGCTATAGAGGGGCTTTAACTGCTGCTCCTCCGCTACAGCCGTTCACGCGCAATTAGAAACGTGCGCTCGCTTTTAGGTTCGCCCGCGTCAGTTGCAACCGACAGGTCCTGATATTTCACCCCTTATGGCTTATAGGAAGAAGCCGTAAACAGCGTCTGATTTATCGTGTATGAGCAATAAAATAGTCAATAATGCGCGTGCGCGCGAGAGCGCGCGCGCCTTCGTCAGTGCTGTCGCGCACGGTCGAATGAAGTTTCGGGTGCACTTACATCAACACTTTTTGCCCCTAAATTTTCCACAAAACTATATGTACCATTTTATGCAGCGTGCCTTTGAAAGCTGTAAGCAGGTATAGCGCGACCTGACGCTAGTGCATGGCAAACTGTTCAGTGGATATTCTGTCAACCGCTGCCGTTTTCGTTTAGAGCAAAAGAGGCACTGACGAAAATTCATAGCACGTCGCAGATTCAGAGTAAGGAACAAAAATTTACGCATACAGTTAAAATTTCAGTTGTCTAGTGAAGTGGGCTGTTCTAGCTTCGTTTAAAACAAATCAGTAGGTTGAAAGACAGCAGATGTATATACGTAGTCTCGCGACTGACGCACACGTAGACAGTCGTAGTCAGATTATACAGAGATAAAAAACAACATTTAATCAAGGAAATGGGCATAAACAGATATGCATAATTGAAAAGAGCAGCAAGCAATAAAAAAATGTCCTTCAAAGTTAACACATTGCATTCATTCATCAAAACGGTACACGCGGCTAGAAAATTAAAGTCTCAAAATCTTTCTGGACGGTTTGTGCACATAAGGAGCTGGCCTTTCTTTCCTGTCTGTCACCAATTCTTAGCATAATTGACAAGAAGGATTCTGAGAAATTTCTCACATATTAAAGAAGCGGACCTTATAGCATGGCTATTGTCAATGCCTTCCAGGCAACTCAGCAAAGGTGAGTTCTCAAGTGCTGGCTGGATTAAGATTTGAAGGACTTCAAGGACATTTGTGTGTGGTAGGTGCACGACAGCTTTTTCAAAAAAAGACACAACCTTCTCCAAGAGGGCTACAAACTCTGATTTTGGATAATGCAGTCAGCTAAAATCTTGTCCTCGCAGAATAGTGTACATGGGGCTGCTTCTTTCGCTGGTTTCAAGAAGGATAGCACAAGCGTCACAGCCGAAGTCACTGATTAACTTCACAATTAATGTATCCAGCGACGTAAGCTAAACCAGAATACGTGACAGTGGGTAATGGGATGACAGGAGATACCATCACTTCTTTCAGTTCCTCGGTTACTGATTGCGGCAGAGCTGAAATGATTTCGTCGGTGTCGACACTAGGCGCGCAATACAGCGCGACATACAACTCCTATAGTCACCTCTGAATAAATAGCACAGAGAAAAGCTTTTATATCCATTATTGAGGAGTGTCCCTTGAATAACAGTGGCGAATGTGTAATAAGCAAAGCATTCTACCAAAATAATGGGGCAGCGATTGCTCTCTAAGGCAGGCATTACTGCACAGATAGTTCCAAGGAACTATTAGTTCAAAAACATACTAGAAAAAGAAAGAAAATATTGCTAGGAATTAGTGCTTGAAACAGATTTCCTGTTTTTTCATGAAATAATCATGATATCATGTAAACATTTCATTAAACCAAAGTTTATTTGCAAAATTAAAATAATGTTTATAATACAACATAAAACATTTGCTGGTCTATAAATTATAGCAAAATTGAAAACAAAACTTAAAAGCGTTTACTCTGACGTTATACTAATACTTTATGTGATGTAAGCATTGTGCAACTTACATTACATTTTTATAAAATTATTTTTATCTTCGGTGTTACCTCGATGGTTTCTCATCTAGCGCTGAAAGACGGTTTTGCCATTGTTGCTGTTATGTTTGCCTTGAAGAAGCTTCGATGTGATCACTGCTCATTCACTTTTTTTATTCATCTTCTTGTACAGGCTTGGGAAAAATTCAGATTAAAATGAACAAAAGTAGATACCATGCCGCAATACATCTCATATGCTTGTCGAGCGTTTGCTGCGCGACAGTGTTTTTTAATATAAAGACTTCATTCACGTGTGTAGCACGCTGACAGGATGCCGCTGCAGCATCTGCCTTCTGTAATCGTTTATTTAGGGGCTGCACTCACCACGAAACCCGCGGGCAACAGCGCGAAACCTGGCAAAAGCCACCCGCCGCCACTGAAGCAGATGCGGAGCGAACAGTGAGCAGGTCGCGCCCCTTGCGGCGGCGGAGAGCGTGACTCAAGGAGAAAAGTTCCCATTGTTCACGCGGCGATTGAGAAGGCCGTAAGAAAGAGCGCGCGCTCTCTTCCTCGAGACCGGCCATGACACTAGCCAGTATATTTCTAGGCGCGGCTGTCTGCGGAGTCTGCGCAGCCCGCTCGCTCGGGAGCGCGTGCTACAGGCAGCCGCACGTGCACGCGGAGCGGGAGAAGGAGAGTGAGGACGAGGGGGGATGGTCGTGCGTCTGTGCGCGCAATGCCGGCGCTCTTTGCCAGTGGTGTTTCTTATTTTTGCTTTTTTCTGTGGCCCGGCTGACATAGAGGGTGGCTGGAGGCACGCTTTTTATAAGTGCTTTCGAAAGTGAGAAATTATGAATAATTGATCGCCGCGGACATTGTTTTCAAAAAGCGCTTGTTGGCAGGCTCAGACAAAAAACAACAACAACAACATGAACGCGAATTCGGTACTCGAAGGCAGATGCAAGCGACAGGTATTTTGAAGGACTTGAGGCGGCACCTCTTGATGTCTCTTCCATGTTGTTCAGAGAATGAAGGGTCCAGCCTTCTCGTTGAGAATTCATACGCGTGTACACAGAGACGAGTGCTCCGGGCGCTGGTTGGGGAGCTTCTTTTCCATTTGTGACTGCTCACTTGAAAAGGGCCTATTCAACTCTTTGGGGACAGACGTTTTAGGTGATGCTGCCGGCGCCGTGGTGCCTGCTTTCGGCGCGTTTAGGACGCGTTCCCTACAAAGGCACAAAGCATGCCGCCTTACCCTTTGGTTCCTGCTGACAGCGGTCAGGGGGAGTTCGCTGCTGTGGCGCTGCCATCCGAAATCAATGACTTATCTACCTTTAACGATGAGAGGTTTCTTAACGACCTGGATCACTGACGAGAAGCCGAGGCATGCTATTTTTTCCCCAGTTTCCTCTCTCCGCGAGACGAAGAGCGAGGAAATGCCTGACGACTTTTCATGCAGGCGGGGACATCTCTCCAAGTAAACCTTTGTCTTCTTAATTCCACAGCTACGCTGTGTAATCTTTAGTTCAGTTATCTCCTCTAGCGAATGCGCAGTTTTGAGCTCCTGAAGCAGGATCGCGTATGAGGATAGAACGATTAACGTATGTGTTTTTTCTTTATAAGCGCCGAGTGATGGCATTAATGACATATATCTGTTTCTTGAGGCCGACTTAGTTCCGCGATGGCTGCTGCGGCACCGCCAGTTACAAACAGAGGTGCGAGATACGAGCGGTACGAGATACCTAAAAAAAAAAGCCGACAACCATCGTTTCAACACGAAAAAGAGAAGAGAGAAAAACACTTTCACGAGTTTTGCGAAAAAGCGCCGTCACTTTTTCATTCCAGATTTTTTTTTTTTTTTCTTGCCCCCTTTGTTGGAGCGCGACGGCGGCCAGAATGCGGCCGGAGGAGGAGAGAAACAACCGAGCGCGCGCGCGCAAACACGTGCTGGAAAGCAGCGCGGAGCAGACGACACCATCAGACATGGGCATCCTCACGAGGGTGAACCCTCATGAGGGCGTCCTCACCCTCACCTCGTGAGGATCTGACTCGGTGAGGTGAGGGCGAGGGAGGATCTGCGCTGAAAAATTCGTGAGGACGAGGGTGAGGGAGGGCAGAGGCAGTGAGGGGAAGGCGAGGGAGGGAAAGATACAGAGTTTGAGGGGCGAGGGCAAATGTTCCACGAAAGGCGTAGTTTCTGCAGTAAGAAAAAAACACGCGGCAACCCGAAAGGCATGAGGGGCAACACACTTTCTCCTCCACTGGGCATGTGTTGTATAGAAAACAGATGTAATGGAACGGGGCACAGGCGCTGCAGCTATAGGGAACCAAAGCTGGAGTTTGCTCCGCGACGCCAGCGCTCGGTTTCCAGCGGAGCGGAGAGGAACTACAAAACCTACGCGCATCCGCGCCCGCGCTGCGCGTGGCTGTCTGCGGAGTCTGCGCAGCCCGCTCGCTCGGGAGCGCGTGCTACGTTCAGCCGCGCGTGCACGCGGAGCGGGAGAAGGAGAGTGGGGTCGAGGGGGGTTGGTGGCGCGTTCTCGCGCGCAAAGCCGGCGCTCTTTGCCAGTGGGATTTCTTAATTTTGCTTTTTTCTGTGCCCCGGCTGACATAGAGGCTGGCTGGAGGCATGTTTTTTATCGGTGCTTTTGAAACCAAGAAATTATGATTAATTGATCGCCGGACATTGTTTTCAAAGAGCGCTTGTTGGCAGGCTCAGACATACATAAAAAAAAAAAATGAACGCGAATTCGCTGCTTGAAGGCGGGAGGCAAACGACAGGTATCTTGAAGGACTTGAGGCGGCACCTCTTGATGCCTCTGTCCATGTTCACAGAATGAAGGGTCCAGCCTTCGAGTGCTCCTTCCTTTCCCTTTGTAACTGGCCACTTGAAAGGGGTCTATTCGGCTCTTTGGGGACAAACGTTTTAGGCAGTGCTGCCGGCGCCGTGGGGCCTGTTTTCGGCGCGTTTAGGATGCGTTCCCTACAAAGGCACAAAGCATGCCGCCTTACTCTTTGGTTCCTGCCGACACCGGTACACACCGGCCAGGGGAAGTTCACTGCTGCGTCGCTGCCATCCGAAATCAATGACCTAGCTACCGTTAACGATGAGGGGTTTCTTAACGACCTGGGTCATTCCCCAGAAGCCGAGGCATGCCATTTTTGCGGCAGTTTCCTCTCCACGAGACGAACAGAAAGGAAATGTCTGACGACTTTCCATGCAGACGGGGACATCTCTCCACGGAAATCTTTGTCTTCTTAATTCCACTGTTAGGCTGCGCAATTCCTAGTTCAGTTATCTCCTATGGGCCTGGTGCGCTGCAGCTTTGGCCGAACATGTGGCGCCGTCTGGGAGGCGCCGCTGTAAAAGGCGGCTGTCTGGATCCGCAACCGTGGGTAGCGCCGACGCTGTGTTCCGATTTCTTTTTGGTTCCCCGTAAGAATAAAAAAATAAACGCCGACTGAAACAAGGGCCTGTACTTACTTAGTCAATTCGAACTTCATATCGCACCCATTGCTTTTCGTTTCGGCTGCGCATTTCCCACTTTTTTTTTTTTTTTTGTACAGTACTCGACGCTAGGTTTCTTTCAAGCATGCACGAGCGATCGCTTGTTTGTATCGAGCGCGCAGCACGCGAAAAACACACACACACAAAAAAAAAACGGGTCTTTTTTTCTTTTTTTACTTCTGGACCCAGCTCGAGCTCTAAAAGTTGTAACAACTACTAAAAGTTGTTGTAACCAGCGCTGGCAGGTCTTCGGACACGGCCTGTGTTGTAGAGAGCGCGGAGCCTTCCTGTCCAACGGGAACTTTTTTTTTTTAACGAGTTCCTAATGATAGTTTCCAGCTGTTCTCGGCGCTCGCTTTTGGGAAGCCTAGCCTGACGTAGAAGACGTAGAAGCACGACATGGAGAGCGAAGCACATTGCAGGAGTGCGCGCTTTCTGACTTGACACACGTTCATGGCTCCCCGCAAAGAGAAAACGTCCTTTTAAACTAACAGCTCGATCTGCTGTTGTGTTTATAGGTGTCATAATAGTTTTAAAAACAAACCGTCGGGAGGCAATCGAAAATCAAGTTTTTTTTTTTTTTGCGGTTTCCTTGGAAATCATACGAGAGCAAAGTGTCGCATCATTAAGAGTGGCACCCGGCCTTGGAGATGCAACTGGCATCCGTGATATTGCGTGGGTTTGCCAACAACTACATAAAAAAAAATCAATTACATATGTGGTGAAGAGGCGCCGAAAGGGCCGAATAAAACGTACCTCCAAGCTGACGTCGTAGAAGGCGGTTTTCATTTCGTTAGCGCATTTTCTGAAGATATCCGAGGGCCCTTTTGCACCGTGAAGTTCCCCGCGCACTCCACGCACATGCTGGCTTCGTACAGTTTCTGACCGCGCATCAAGCAGCTATTCTTAAATTAAGTCTCAACATTTCCGATCACGCGAAATCCTCCGAACAGCACGCGCTGTGGAGCTTGCTCAGCCATGGCTGTTTTTCCGCGCACTGAACCGTCACCATTTATTTCGACGCATCGAGTAGAAAATAAAAACTACGGTAGAACTGCCGAGCGCCGAAAAAGCACGTGCACGCGCAAGGCCCGACGCCTTAGGGTACATCTCCATATACAGCCTGCTCGTCCCGACCTAGGGAAAACGTGATTTTTTTTTTTCTTTCTATCCTTTCTATTGACCAACGGAGCCCAGCTCTCGGCTGTCGCTTCTGGGGGGTCTAGCATGCCGTTTCCACATACACTGCCACCGAGAGGAAAAGCCAGTGCTGCGCATTGCACACTGGCTTAGTTTTAGTTTATTTATCTCCTTACTTTCAAAGTGCCATATTGTTCGGGTTCCGAATACCTACTTCAAAGGGAAAAAAAACCGTAGAGCCGCCAGCAGACGCGCTCGCGCGCCGACGATGCACTGCGCCCAAAGCGCCGGCGGTCTTCTCCCAGACGGCATGAATGGGTAGCGGCTTTCTTCGCTTTGCTTTTGGTTTATTTTTCAACACACACACATGGTACATGTGTCTGTTATGTACGCGTGTGACACGAGGCAGGAAATGACGGACAAAAGTTTTCTTCTCACGAAGTTTCTGTCTAGAAGAGCAGACTTCGCGTTCACTCCGCCGCCTCTCTCCGACGAGCAGACATACCACATATGGGTGCGCCGGCGGGAGGTGGCGCTACTTGTTCCGGAGCAGTGGCGCCTCCATACCAGCGCACTAGGCCCATAGCGAACGCGCAGTTTTGAGCTCCCGAAGCAGGATCGCGTATGAGGATAGGATGATTGGCGTAAAGTGATCGCATTAATGACGAATATCTGTTTCTTGAGGCCGACCCGGTTCCACGATGGCTGCTTCAGCACCGCCAGTTAGAGAAGTACGACACACGAACGGTATGAGATATCCCCCCCCCCCAAAAAAAAAAAAAGAAAAAAGAAAGGCCCACAACCATCCCGTTACCGTTTCCACACAAGCTTCGCGAAAAAAGTGCGCCGTCATTATTTTCCTTCTAGTTCTTTTCTTTCTTTCTTCTTCCCCCCTCATTGTTAGAGCGCGACGGTGGCCACAATGCGGCCGGAGGAGGAGAGAAACAACCGAGCGCGCGCGCGCAAACACGTGCTGGAGAGCAGCGCGGAGCAGACGACAACATGCTTTTCTATGCGGCGGCTAGCAGACGACGCGGCCGGGCTGCGCGTAGATTTTGACGGGGTCTCCATGGAGGGCGCTGACGCACAGAGCGGCGCAGCGCCCCCTGGCCCAGGTTTTCTCCCCTATAGAAGATGCCGGAACGAAAGCCACAAAATTGCCCCGGCGCTCGTGGTGAAGAAAAGTCTAAAAACGACCCTAGGAAGCTCCAGGAAGTCACCGAGAACGATGTCGCCTTTTCCAGCCTCACAGAACACGACAGGACCGACAAAATACACAGGACCCCCGTTTCTAACTGCTAACGTTTCTTTGCCATTTAGGAAAAAACACGCCCAGAAAAAAAAAAGAAAAAAAGCGCGTCTAAAGTAGAGGGAACGCGTAGAGAAACGTTGAACACAAAAGACCGAGGTGGGGTGATCTTATCTGCTGGGACCCTGCCACATGTTTTTTTTTTTTTTTTTTTCTCGTCCAGATATCTTGCATGAGTAGCGGACGCATGCGAAATGTTTTTTGACAGTGTTACTTGACTGTTTGGTTAGCAAGGTTTTACATAAAACTTTCATAAGTTGTGTAAATTACAATTCGCAACAAAACCAACGGAAATAAACAAACAGCATTGAATTTGTGCTGATAATAGCTGCAATAAAATAAACCGCAGTTCAATATCCGTTGCAATCTTTCTCATGTGTTTGCAAGAACAAGAAATATTTTCTTATTTATTTTATCGATTTTCTCCTTGTTGTGAATTATCAAAATTGTCAAATCGTTCATTAATATGTGCGGCTCGTAATTACAGCGCATTGTTTTTTCCGCAATTTCAATAGCAGTAAGTTTTACTTTTTCTATTTTCTTAAGACAGTTTTCTTGAGATGGATGTTAACATAGCATCGATTTGAAAGTAATAACTACAGCGTGTGAGCATTGAGCACAATTCCGCGAAAGAGTTGTTTCCTTTCCAATATCCAAAGTCTATAGAGTGTTCTCATTTCGTGCTAACCTGTTGAAGTCCTGCACCGGAGAAGGTTCTTTAATATTCTTTGATTTTAGCATCTGTTCTGTATTCAGAATAAGTTTAATGCATCGGAATGCCCGACGATCGTAAGGCTGAATGCTGTCATAGACTCACGCATGACGGGGATATGACAATACTGTACCAGATTTAATTCTTTGCCGAATGCGCTTTCGGGTTGGGTGCGCAAGGGTGCTTGCAGTTCTTAGATACATGTGTTGCTGTTCGCAAAATCAAACCATGCTTGAGGTATCAGCCTCGCTATAAAAAAAGAAGGTATTTTAAGCCAGCAGTTAGCTCATTAAAAGGTTCCTAAGAAGAGCATTGCTAAAAACTACCTGTATGCCGCTCTTGACAAATCCTGCCTACGGGGAATGGCACATATAGCGTGGATGTCTGGCTGCAAACTCTGACCAGTGCAAGATTTGCCTCTGAGGTGGTCACCTTTGTTTTAGAGGACCTTGCCAGGGATGCTAGGGATGTAGAGCAGCACTGCTGCGCTGAAGAAGCGCAAGGTGCAAGATCCGTTGTCATTCCATATAACTATCAAATTTCCCACCGCTTAAAAAACATGGCTCAGAAAGGTGACGTATTGGTAGTCATCACTGTACACGAAAAACTGGCTAGCTTGTGCAATATAGTGCAAGGAAAGCACAAGCAGCTAAGGATGCAGTATCAAACACTTAGGCAGGTTCGTGCCGAGGGAGAGTGCCGTCATTTACCATATACCAATCTCCCGTGTCAGAAGCTACAAAGAACAAATTGGATGTTGCAGAAACGTCGCACTTCAGAGCTCCACGCAGGATTAGACGCACTGGCGGGGTGGGGGGGAACTGGCCGTCTATGTCGTCAGTGTCGTGGTTCTGTTCCTAAAACGTGCACCTCCATTCTGCGAAACGACAATCTTGAAGTTCGCGTTCGAAACAAGCAGAAAAGTACGCGAAGCATACTATACATTAAGATGGAATTCACCACTTGTGTTAGCAATTGAAGCCTCCGTCGCCTTATCCGATAACTTAAGGAGTCGCACGTACGGCAACGTGCCAGTGTTCTTATTTTGCCATTACTTAATTTGCCAAGATCAGCTTCACTCGAGGGGTGGACCACGTTTATGTCGGCTTTCAGCACCTTCTTATCCAAAGCATGATTTACTGTGCTTGGTACGTCGCGATATAAAGCGAAAAAGTGATGTAGGCTCAATGCTGCAGAATAGGGCAACCGCTGAACTGGAATTTTTAACTGACGTAAAGCAGGGTTTTAGATTTCAGGAAAGCTACAAAACATCAATTCACATTTGGTTATAGAGGTCCGCACTGAGTGCTTTTGACCTATGCGATGAGAGGGTGACGTCGAATTCCAGCCCTCCAGGACGCTTAGACCTCGAGTAAGACCCACTGCCTCAAAGCCAAAGCTTCGGACTTTATTAAAACGTTTTAATAAGTGTCCCTACATTTTCTTAACATAAAGATGACCAGCTGAGATACATGCCGCTAGGGCTAATTTCGCACCAGACAGCACCTGTCTCGCATACTGTTAAAACGTCTACCAGGTCGGAAGAAAAGGAAGACTTTAGGGAAGAAGGCTTCGAGGGTTTGCGTGATACCTGCTCTCGAACGCTCAACACTACCTCTCATCTTCAGCGCCCCACATTCACTCTAAGACTGACTCAATATTAATAAACCAGACAGCTGAGATAAAAGTAAGCCCAATTCCGCGTAGTCGTGGTATGTCCTAGGATCTCCAGCTGGCAGGTTGAAACTATGACAGCCCTGATTTTTGTGCACCTGATTGTGCTTAGCCATTTCTGTGGAAGGAAAGAGGCCTCCTCTCTTCCGCGGATTTCCCATGTTGTTGTGCAAGCGGTTGATTGCTTCTCGTGTGAAGCAGTGAACGGGTTCGACAATGGGTTCGAAGCAGTGTGAAGTGTGAACAAAGCAACGAACGCCACTGCTCGTACTAGGCCGCGGGAAGATGTTCCATTCGGCAGGCTACAGTATTCTACAAGGCTGTAAGCCGGAACGTTGTTAGCCGGGGTGCACCTCAGCCTGCATGCCCTAGAGGTTTGGTTAGCGGCGCTTCGTTTGAAGACCTCTTCGGAGGGCGACAGATAACGCACAAAACAATCAGTGTGCGCCTAGCTTTGCACCCTGTGGCAATGCGCCGACGACAGGCGCTTGACTCCCCCCCCCCCCCCCCCCCTTCCCATAGCGAGGGCAGCTGTCATTAGGAAAGCTGTTAAAAAAGAAAAAAAAAATATCAGAGCGGTGGGCAGACCACGCACGCTGGTCCACGGCTGGGCTCAAAAGGCGGCTGTGGCTGATCTTATCAGATCTCCCTGAGGCACCGGGTGGAGACATGGATGGACGCGGCAGCATTGCTCTCGGAAGGATACACATGCGTCGACCACCGCGCGGTCCTTTCCCGAGCGGTCCTTTCCCGCTCTCTGTCCAAAGAAAGGGTCTTCCTTCAGCTCAGTCCCCCCCCCCCCCCCCCAAAAAAAAAAAAAAAAAAGGAAAGAAAAGAAACAGCGAACTGCAGGAATGGCTGGGGAAGCCCTTCAGTTTGTGTTGCTGTGTCCTTTCGATCGAACCGCTCAAGTTGTTGACGCTTGTTGAAACAACACTTTGGTGCGCTGTTGCAAATTCTATATGCTCAAGGACGTCTGTGTACTATGTGCGCGAATAAGTTTGCATTGTGACAGTGTCCTCGGATATTATTGGGAAATGCGCGGTCCAAGTGAAAGGTGTGTAGGACGTCATGCAGGTTCCGGGTGAGTTTCATTTTTTTTGCCACTCTTGCCTTCACAATGCAGACAATCCGTTTCCCGGCTTTTGCATATGCGGGTTTGTCCGGAATGAAGCAGATCAGCTGTGGAGATGTGAACTTAGGCGAATTAATGCAGAGTGCTGATTTCGGCTAGTTGGAGCATATGTGTTGCTCTTCTGTTCCCGTTCTATAAGCACTGCTTTTTTCATAAGTGATCCTAGATTTAAGCACACTATTCAGGAAGCATAATCAAACCTTATGCATGAAATTCTGGCCTGTTCACTTTGCACATCGTACTGTTCTAGTTAGGCGCTGTCTGGTCCTATTCTCGTATAGCTTTAATAGAAATTGAAAAAAAAAAGATTTTACGCAATACCGAGGCGGCGTTCGTGAAAACCAGAAGTGCAACAGAGGTACGTGTTTCACTTTGCGTTTTCGGTTTGTTCTTGGACGAAAGCGGGATGCGATACGGCGCTGTGTCCTAACAACCGCATTTTTACGCGGCGTTTCCCAAATGACACTACATATACATGTCTGGAATTATCGCGCACGGTCCCGGGCTCGCATGCTATATCCCCCCATCCCAACCCCCTCTGCGAAGCGATCGAGGGTCATGACCCCCTGACTCTCTCGAAATTTACGCTTCTGTGTGATAGCGTTTATCTGTTAATTGAATTGGATTACATTGTTCTGTTGTCTAATATGCCGTATATGCCTCATGCCTTCCGTCTGCGGCTGGTTAGAAGTTAGAACCTCCTCATTCCTCATGCGCTGTGTAAATGTATTTGATCACTATCTCCTTCAAACACATGGCGTGTGAACCGATGGGCAGGTTTGCCCGGTAAACTATGGCAGTGGTTATTTTCCTTCCTCCTCGAAATTTCGCCTTTGGTTGGCCTGCTTAGGGCACTGCAAGAATTGTTCTTTGCACTTTTCACAGTCTCTGGTTTCCATGTGCAGTGCATATCTTAATCTCAGCAACTGTCGATCGGAAAAATTAAGTACCAGACTGCTCTTGCCAGTGATACGCTACAGCATGAACGCAGCCCCGTCATTTATTTAAGTGCATTGTTAGCTTTGAAAAATTCGGATTGCTAATGATCAACACGGCTTGACACTGCCGAAAACAGACGCAGAAAAGAATAGTTTGCGTCTACTTTGACTCGCTGTAACGTTGTCATGGATCGAAAATGATGAAAAATAACTAAAATATTCAAACTGCTGGGCATGAGGTTGAGGGTGAGGGAGGGGAAATGAGATGAGGGTGAGGGTGAGTGAGGACCACCAATATTTTTTAAGTGAGGATGAGGGCGAGGGAGGGCGAATAATTTTTTTTAGGTGAGGGTGAGGGAGGGCTGCCGATTGTAAATTGAGGGCGAGGGAGGAAAGGCCAAAATGAGGGCATTTGCCCACCTCTGGACACCATGCTTTGCCGTTGTCAGATGGGGAGGGGGATTGGCACCCGGAGGTGCCGTGCCCCAGAGTCACACATAACTCATCAGCCCTATGCGACGGGAAGCAGACGACGCGGCCGCACTGCCATGGCCGGGCTAAAGGCGAGAGAGGCGCGCGCTGCGCCTGTCTCCCCTTTAGCCCGGCCATGGCACTGCGCGGAGGTTTTGAAGGGGTCTCCATGGAGGGCGCTGAAGAACAGAGCGGCGCAGCGCCCCCTGGCCCAGGTTTTTCCCCCTAAAGAGCAAAGGTGGGGTGGCTCTGTCGGATTACTCGTTCCACTTGCTCCGTGTTCGAAGCGTTGGGATCGGCGTAATCGTAAAGCCCCTGCATCGCCCTGACGTATTCGACGAGCGACTCGTCGGGAGCTTGGGTTCGGAGTTCCAATACTCGCCGCATTCGCTGCTGGTAGTCGTGAAGAAGGAATTCCTCCCTAAACATACTGCGGAATTCAGCCATAGTGCTCGCTGTTTGACCTACCAAACGGTGTCACCGAGCGGCTTGGTCGACCAGTGCCACTGGTATGACTCTTCGCAGCATGTGGGTCTCGCTGCAGCCGTTGACTTGGCCATACTGGTCTAACGCCAGGAGAAAGCTGTTGGCGCTCATTTGATCGCCGTAGCCGCTGTACGTTGGGATCGGTGTTCCGATCCGCGGGCTGGGTTGCAAGGACTGCAGCGCTTGCTAAAATGCGCTGGCGAGGACTCCTGCGAGGTTTTCGGCGTTTGCCGCTGCCTCGCTCTCGGGTGCCGCGACGAGTGGCGAGATCGTCGGCGGGGTTGGCGCGGCCCCTGTGCTGCCGTTTGGTAGCTGCGAGGGCGGTCATGGCGTGCCTGGTGCTTCTCCCCAATCCGTTCGCGCGTAGTGCAGGGGCGCGCCAACTCTTGAGGGCGGCATTTCGCGGCGTCTGCCGGAATCTGCCTGCAGGCGTCGTGTTTCGCTGGCTGCTCCTGCAGCGGCGAATTGTCCCGTCTGTAGAGTCGCGCTGACGGCGAGCGAGCCGTGGGCTGGGCTTTCCTTGTACCCGGGGCTGAGCTCTGCGAGCCACATCAGATCAGGCAGATTACTCTGCTGGTCTGGCATTGTGTCCGGCGGGAGCGAGTAGCTCAAGTGCTTCTGCACGAGAGAACCACGTTGGGGCGCCAGTTGTGGGGGTTCTTACTAAGCCGTCGAGCCTCTTCTGAGGTCTAGGCCGCAAAACCGAGCTCCCGCAATCACACACCATGGGCAGCCGTTCTCACGGCCGCAAAGTGGTAATGCCAAGTACGACACAACACAGAGCAGGACTTTGCCCGGGACCAGATGTTTATTGGGCCTTCCCAAAAGAACGCTGGTGAAGGTCTTGCTGGCGACCCTATCCTTTTGGATGGGGCCTGACACTTCGAAGGGCAAGATGGCGACAACAAAGAAGTATAGCGGGGAGGTATTTACCTTGCGTCCTTCCGTTGTCGCGGCTCGCTGTCGTCTCTCCTCGGCCGTAGCCGGTTCCCGCCGATCTCGGCGCATTTTGCCCTTTGTCCTTTTTCGGCCAATGAGCGTCGCGTCTGCGACGTCTAGCGGTGCGCTCCTGCGCCCGGCGAGGGAACAGGGAAACGCGGCGCTATCGAGCAACCCGTTTGGGTTACTCATCCTCGGACGAGAAGGAATACTTTTGTCCCCTTCATCCTCCGCGGCGCGCGGTGTTTCGGAGGGATGCGCGGTTCTGCGCGATCGCTACAACATCTAATACATAAGTAAATAATCCTAATTAACTAATTACCTAGGCACGATAATAATCCTTAAACAGACCAGATAGAACTGGCAGAGATATCAAAGCTAATCAATAAGCGCCAAGTAGCCGATATAAGGAAGTATAACTTGGAGAAAATTGAGCGTGCTGTAAAGAACGGGGGAAGCCTTAAAGCGGTAAAGAAATTGGGCATAGGCAAAAACCAGATGTATGCGATAAGGGACAAGGCGGGCAACGTCATCACTAATATGGAAAAGATAGTCAAAGTAGCCGAGGAGTTCTATACAGATCTCTACAGTAGCCAAAGTAGTCAGGTAATGAGATTGGCGGTAGGGAAAAACAGTCAGACGTTCCACCAGTGACGAAGGACGAGCTCAAGAAAGCACTAGAAACTATGAAAAGGGGGAAATCAGCTGGAGAGGATCAGATAACTACAGATTTGCTGAAGGACGGGGGGGATATCGTGCTAGAAAAACTGGCCACCCTGTATACGCAGTGCCTGGTGTCGTCAATGGTACCGGAACCATGGAAGAATGCAAACATTATCCTCATTCACAAGAAAGGGGACTCTAAGCACCTTAAAAATTACAGACCACTCAGCTTACTGTCTGTTACGTATAAGGTATTTACTAAGGTAATCGCTAATAGAATCAGGACAACCTTAGACTGCAATCAATCAAAGGATCAAGCAGGGTTTCGGAAACGATACTCTACTATCAATCATATCCATACCATCAATCAGGTGATAGAAAAATGCTCGGAATATAACCAGCCCTTATACATAGCATTCATTGATTACGAAAAAGCATTTGACTCAGTTGAAACCTCGGCGGTCATGCAGGCATTGCGAAATCAGGGGGTAGACGAGCCGTACGTGAAAGTGCTGGAAGATATATATAGTGGCTGCACAGCAACCATAGTTCTACATAAATCAAGTAACAAAATTCCCATAAAGAAAGGTGTTAGGCAAGGAGACACAATCTCCCCAGTACTATTCACAGCTTGTTTAGAAGAAGTATTCAGAGACTTGGAACGGGAGCAGTTAGGGATAAGGGTAGATGGAGAATACCTCAGTAATCGGCGATTTGCTGATGACATTGCCTTGCTAAGCAATTCGGGGGAAGAACTGCAAATAATGATTGATGACCTAGACAGGAAAAGTAGAAAGGTAGGCTTGAAAATCAATATGCAGAAGACTAAGGTAATGTTCAACATCCTCGGGAAGGAACAGCAGTTTACGTTAGGTAGCGAAATACTGGAAATAGTAGGCGAATATGTCTACTTAGGACAGGTAGTAACCGCAGATCCGGACCATGAAAAGGAAATAACAAGAAGAATAAGATTGGGAAGGAGCGCATTTGGCAAGTACTCGCAGATTATGACTAGCAGCTTACCGGTATCGCTCAAGAGGAAAGTATACAACAGTTGCATATTGCCGGTACTCACCTATGGGGCTGAAACGTGGAGGCTAACCAAGAGAGTTCTACTTAAGTTGAGAACAACCCAGAGGGCTATGGAACGAAAAATGGTAAGGGTAACATTAAGAGATAAAAAGCTTGCAGAGTGGGTCAGATAAATAACTCAAGTTACCGATATTCTAGTGGAAATTAAGAAGACGAAATGGGCATGGGCAGGACATATAGTGCGAAGAGAGGATAACCGATGGTCGCTGAGGGTAACAAACTGGATTCCAAGGGAAGGAAAGCGTAGCAGGGGGTGGCAGAAAGTTAGGTGGGCGGATGAGATTAAGAAGTTCGCAGGGGTCAAGTGGATGCAGCTAGCACAGAACGGGGTTAAGTGGAGAAATATGGGAGAGGCCTTTAACCCGGTTCCAATTAACCCGGTTCTGTGCTAGCTGCATCCACTTGACCCCTGCAAACTTCTTAACCTCCTCCGCCCACCTAACTTTCTGCCGCCCCCTGCTACGCTTTCCTTCCCTTGGAATCCAGTTTGTTACCCTCAGCGACCATCGGTTATCCTCTCTTCGCACTATATGTCCTGCCCATGCCCATTTCGTCTTCTTAATTTCCACTAGAATGTCGGTAACTTGAGTTATTTCTCTGACCCACTCTGCATGCTTCCTATCTCTTAATGTTACCCCTACCATTTTTCGTTCCATAGCCCTCTGGGTTGTCCTCAACATAAGTAGAACCCTCTTGGTTAACCTCCACGTTTCAGCGCCATAGGTAGGTACAGGTAAAATGCAACTGTTGTATACTTTCCTCTTGAGCGATACCGGTAAGCTGCTAGTCATAATCAGCGAGTGGTTGCCAAATGCGCTCCATCCGAATCTTATTCTTCTTTTTATTTCCTTTCCATGGTCCGGATCTGCGGTTACTGCCTGTGCAAAGTAGACATATTCGCCTACTACTTCCAGTACTCCGCTACCTAATGTAAACTGCTGTTCCTTCCCGAGGCTGTTGAACATTACCTTAGTGTTCCGCATATTGATTTTCAAGCCTACCTTTCTAATCTTCCTGTCTAGGTCATCAATCATTATTTGCAGTTCATCCCCCGAGTTGCTTAACAAGGCAATGTCATCAGCAAATCGCAGATTACTGAGGTATTCTCCATCTACCCTTATCCCTAACTGCTCCCATTCTAAGTCTCTGAGTACTTCCTCTAAGCAAGCTGTGAATAGTACTGAGGAGATTGTGTCTCCTTGCCTAAAACCTTTCTTTATGGGAATTTTGTTACTTTCTTTATGAAGAATTTTTCTATCACCTGATTGATTGTATGAATATGATCGATAGTAGAGTACTGTATCCGAAAACCTGCTTAATCCTTTGCTTGGTTGCAGTCTAAGGTTGTCCTGACTCTATTAGCGATTACCTTAGTAAATACCTTACATGTAACAGACAGTAAGCTGATTGGTCTGTAATTTTGAAGGTCCTTTCATGGCCTTGTCGTAGAGCATCCATTCCAAACCGAAGCTGCGGAGGAGGTCTTGAGTCTGATGGGCGAACTTGTGGTAATGAAAGTCCATTCGACACGGTTGTCAGCCAAGGGGCATGGCAACCACGATCGTTTACTGGTGTATTTGTACCAATTCATTCAATAAGGAAAAAAAAAAGAAGCGTGGCCTTGTGGTAGAGCATCCGCCTCGTGTTTGGGAGGTACCAGGTTCGATCCCTGGTGCCTCCGGGTACCCACCGGCTTTTTAATGGGTGCACGCTTTCCCCCGGCCTGGTGCTCGGCTCTTTGGGGTGAAATGTTTGGGAAAGGGGTCAAAGGTCTGAAATAGTTGCTCCGATGTGGCAGTGATCAGTTCCGGCATCGGACAACAATAAGTCCGCCTTGTGCGGCAAA
The DNA here is from genome assembly GCF_055883805.1 of Amblyomma maculatum. Taxonomy (NCBI): domain Eukaryota; kingdom Metazoa; phylum Arthropoda; class Arachnida; order Ixodida; family Ixodidae; genus Amblyomma; species Amblyomma maculatum. Next base: position 162,864,487 of record NC_139354.1, read on the forward strand.
AGACCATTATGTGGCCCTTTTTTTTTTTGTGCAGTCAGTCTTCATTCTGGGCAGCCTGCCGAGTTTTTTTTTTTCTTCAGCCCGGCCTTTGCGGGCCATTGTTGTTCTAAACTTAAGCCCTCGAAGGAGCACAGCAGGGTTAGCAGAGCCTCTTCCAAACGCACACACCTGAAAGAGCCGGGCGCCGGGCCGGGGCACGCTTGTACCCAATTTTACCGGTGGGTGTCCGGCAGCGGGTTTCGAACTGACCACCTCCCGCAGCCGAGACGGGCGCCCAAACCACTCGGCCACGACATAGCATTAATTTATTACGAAAAAGCATTTCACTCAGTAGCAACCTCGGCGGTGTAGCAGGCATTGCGAAATCAGGGGGTAGATGAGCCGTACGTGAAAGTCATGAAAGATATATATATATATATATATATATATATATATATATATATATATATATATATATATATATATATATATATATACTGGCTGCCCAGCAACCATAGCTCTGCATAAAGAAACAAAATTCTCATAAAGAAAGGTGTTAGGCAAGGAGACATGATATGTCCCCAGTACAAATCACTGCTTGCTTGGAAGGAAGTATTCAGAGACTTGGAATAGGAGCAGTTAGGGACAAGGGTAGATGGAGAATACCTCAGTAATCTGCGATTTGCTGATGACCTTGCCTTGCTAAGTAACTCGGGGGATGAAGTGCAAATAATGATTGATGACCTAGACAGGAAAAGTAGAAAGGTAGGCTTGAAGATGAATCTGAAAATCAAGGTACAGCAGGAACAGCAGTTTACGATTGGTAGCGAAGCACTGGAAGTAGTAGGCGAATATGTCTACTTAGGACAGGTAGTAACCGCAGATCCGGACTATGAAAAGGAAACAACAAGAAGAATAAGTTGGGATGCAGCGCATGTGGCAAGCACTCGCAGATTATGACTAGCAGCTTACCGGTATCGCTGAAGAGGAAAGTATACAACAGTTGCATCTTACCTGTACTCACCTATGGGGCTGAAACGTGGAGGCTAACCAAGAGAGTTCTACTTAAGTTGAGGACAACGCAAAGGGCTATGGAACGAAAAATGGTGGGGGTAACATTAAGAGATAGTAAGTGTGCAGAGTGGGTCAGAGAAATAACTCAAGTTACTGACATTCTAGTGGAAATTAAGAAGAAATGGGCATGGGCAAGACATGTAGAGAGGATAACCGATGGTCGCTTAGGGTAACAAACTGGATCCCAAGGAAAGGAAAGCGTAGCAGGGGGCGGCAGAAAATAGGTGGGCGGATGAGATTAAGAAGTTCGCAGGGGTCAAGTGGATGCAGCTAGCACAGAACCGGGTTAAGTGGAGAATTATTGGAGAGGCCTTCGCCCTGTAATGGGTATAGTCAGGCTGATGATGATGATGATGACGTAAACAGCGTTGACTCACAATGGAGGAAAAGAACTAGGAAACTATCCAGTAAGTATGCTGGTCACAAGTACGAAGAACTAAAGAGCGTTAAGCAACAGATGAAAAACACAGAAGGTAAAAATTGGATAAATTGTATTGAAAAGAAACAGTGCGGAACTATACCGAATGTAGAAAAGGCAGATCAGGAAGGAAGCTTTCTTTGATAACTCGAGGCAATAACCTAGATTTTGAAACTAGATCATGGTGCCTTAGAAAACGCAGCTAAAAAAGAAATTTGATCATGAAGATGACACATGTGTAGTATGTGGTAAATCCACAGAAACAATGAACCATCTTATACTCGAATGTTATGGTATCCATCGGAAAGTCGATGCAGTCGCAGTCACTATTCCTGAGGCCCTGTGGTTTAGAGATAACAGTGCCCGGGTGAATGAACCTGCAGTGGAAGCTAGAAGAAAGCATTGGAAAATTGGTGGCTTAAAAACAGAAAAGTAACATATTATTTATTTATTTATTTATTTATTTATTTATTTATTTATTTATTTATTTATTTATTTATTTATTTATTTATTTATTTATTTATTTATTTATTTATTTATTTATTTATTTATTTATTTATTTCAAAATACTGCAGGCAATATTTTGGCCCAGGCAGGAGTGGATATACAAGGCATTAAAACAACAAATAAAAATAAAAATCAGTAATGTAGAAACAAAAATTCAACAAATAGAAATCTGACGTAGTTAGCTGATCTAAAACAATAATTAAGATATATGGAAAAAAACGAACATAAACTGCTACCACCCCGTTTCCATCCATCCATCCATCCATCCATCCATCCATCCATCCATCCATCCATCCATCCATCCATCCATCCATCCATCCATCCATCCATCCATCCATCCATCCATCCATCCATCCATCCATCCATCCATCCATCCATCCATCCATCCATCCATCCATCCATCCATCCATCCATCCATCCATCCATCCATCCATCCATCCATCCATCCATCCATCCATCCATCCATCCACCCAACCTTGAAAGGTCGACCGAATTGGTAGGGAGGGAATCTTTGAAGTGGCCCAGATGATTGCGAGGCATTCGTTCTCAGTCGTAACTGGTTTCGGCTTTTGAGAGGGACCTGCTAGCGTAAGCGATAACTTTTTCTACACTGGCATTTGTCTAAAGAAAAACAGCGCATACACCCCTGCCGCTTGCGCCGGTATGAATTTCAATCTCAGCATTTCCATCCTAGGGCAGAAGTCGACTGTCATCATCATCATCATCATCATCATCAACCTAACTATACCCACTGCAGGGCGAAGGCCTGCAGTAGGCGACTGTAGGCGGAGCTTAACGTGACACAAGCGACCGCCGTCTTCAACAGCATGAGTCAGAAACAAAAGCAGCTGATCGGCAAGTTTATTGCTTAACTTTCAGCAACAAGCAGCAAGATGCGACTCCTGTGACAAGCATTACCGCCTCCTGGGCGACAGGATTATCGTCAGCATTTGTGACTACGAGAAAGGCTGTTCCGCTAGAGACACTTGACAGTACACAAAAACATCGTTACATGCAAAAGCGGCGGAAATCTGCAAGCAGCATGTTTTTTTTTTTTTTTTTTGCCAGCAGCGACTGCAGATAGACAAGAAACGACGGTGGACAACCTGAACAGAAAATGCGTTCGACAAGTAGCTAGCAAGCAACAGCCGAGAGGACAGCCAGATCGAAGTAACAGTCGGAGCCCAAAGAAACAGTGCCTCAGCGTACATGCGGCAGGTGTGGAACCATACATCAACCCTGACAATGTACTGCCTAGGGCTCTTACCTGCCACGCGTGCGGGAAGTTCGGACATCGCGCAAGTGTTTGCCGCCAGAAGCAATGAACAACGCAGAGAAAAGTTCGGATGCTTGGTGCTGATGACGACTGCGACCAAGAATTCTTCTTGGGAACCGTGGACATTGAGGAAGATCCATTGTCAGACTGGTTCGAAAGCGTCCAAGTGAATGGCCGGAACTTGGACATTAAAATTGGACATGGGATCTGATGTGAATATTTTCCCTGAGCAGCTAGTGTTCAAATGGAAGCCTCAGCAAATCAACATTGAATATGAATGTGAGCTCTTTGCTCAGTGAAAAACAAGCAACGCTTTCTAAAATTTTTGCTAGTTAAAGGAAGCCTCAAGCCTATACTTGGAGCTGCTGCATGTACAGCGCTAAACTTGGTGCACATAGGAGAATCACTGCAGAGGAGGAGCCATGCCCTCCGGCTTCTCAGAAGCTTGAAGCTTTGCTTCAAGAATTGTCTGGTGTGTTCAAAGGGATTGGCAGGCTACCAGAAGATTACAGCATACACCTCCAGCCAGACGCAAAAACATGCAGTTGCCGCCCCTCGCCATGTACCAAGTGCACTAGAAAGACTGTCAAAGCTGAACTCGAACGAATGGAACAGAATGGCATAATCAAGTGTGTGATATAACCGTATTATCATTACTGAGTGCGCTGTAGAAGTAGGCGGTAGGATAGTTAGAGAGGATACCGGTAAGCTAAGAAAACGAAAGATCTGATTAAGAAACGCCAGAGTATGAAAGCTTCCAATCCAACAGACCAGATAGAATTGGCAGAGATATCAAAGCTGATCAATAAGCGCAAGGTGGTCGATATACGGAAGCATAACATGAAAAAAATTGAGCATGCTGTAAAGAACGGGGGAAGCCTTAAAGCGGTAAAGAAGAAATTGGGCATAGGTAAAAACCAGATGTATGCGCTAAGGGACAAGGCGGGCAACGTCATCACGAATATGGACAAGATAGTCATGTAGCTGAAGAGGTCTATACTGATCTCTACAGTAGCCAAGTAGTCAGGACCGTAATGAGATTGGCGATAGGGAAAAACAGTCAGACGTTCCACCAGTGACGAAGGACGAGGTCAAGAAAGCATTAGAAACTATGAAAAGGGGGAAATCAGCTGGAGAGGATCAGATAACTACGGATTTGTTGAAGGACGGGGGGGATATCATGCTATAAAAACTGGCCACCCTGTATACGCAGTGCCTGGTGTCATCGACGGTACCGGAACGATGGAAGAATGCAAACATTATCCTCATTCATAAAAAAAAGGGGACGCTAAGGACCTTAAAAATTAAAGACCAATCAGCTTAATTTCTGTTACGTATAAGGTATTTACTAAGGTAATCGCTAATAGAATCAGGACAAATTTAGACAACAATCAAGCAAAGGATCAAGCAGGTCTTCGAAAAGGGTACTCTACTATCGATCATATCCATACCATCAACCAGGTGATAGAAAAATGCTCGGAATACAACCAGCCCTTATACATAGCATTCATTGATTACGAAAAAGATTTGACTCAGTAGAAACCTCGGCGGTGATGCAGGCATTGCGAAATCAGGGGGTAGACGAGCCGTACGTGAAAGTGCTGGAAGATATATATAGTGGCTGCACAGCAACCTTAGTTCTGCCTAAAGAAAGTAACAAAATTCCCATAAAGAAAGGTTTTAGGCAAGGAGACACAATCTCCCCAGTACTATTCACAGCTTGCTTAGAGGAAGTATTCAGAGACTTGGAATGGGAGCAGTTAGGGATAAGGGTAGATGGAGAATACCTCAGTAATCTGCGATTTGCCGATGACATTGCTTTGCTAAGTCACTCGGGGGATGAACTGCAAATAATGATTGATGACGCAGACAGGAAAAGTAAAAAGGTAGGCTTGAAAATCAATATGCAGAAGACTAAGGTAATGTTCAACAGCCTCGGGAAGGAACAGCAGTTTAAGTTAGGTAGCGAAGCACTGGATGTCGTAGGCGAATATGTCTACTTAGGACAGGTAGTAACCGCAGATACGGGCCATGAAAAGGAAGTAACAAGAAGAATAAGATTGGGATGAGCGCATTTGGCAAGCACTCGCAGATTATGACTAGCAGCTTACCGGTATTGCTCAAGAGGAAAGTATACAACAGTTGCATCTTACCTGTACTCACCTATGGTGCTGAAACGTGGAAGCTAACCAAGAGGGTTCTACTCAGAGGTCTATGGAACGAAAAATGGTGGGGGTAACATTAAGAGATAGGAAGTGTGCAGAGTGGGTCAGAGAAATAACTCAAGTTACTGACATTCTAGTGGAAATTAAGAAGAAGAAATGGACATGGGCAGGACATGTATATGAAGAGAGGATAACCGATTGTCGCTTAGGGTAACAAACTGGATTCCAGTGAAGGAAAGCGTAGCAGGGGGCGGCAGAAAGTCAGGTGGGCGGAGGAGGTTAAGAAGTTCGCAGGGGTCAAGTGGATGCAGCTAGCACAAAACCGGGTTAATTGGAGAAATATGGGAGAGGCCTTCGCCCTGCAGTGGGTATAGTTAGGCTGATGACGACAACCAACAGACTGGGTGCATCCGATTGTCATAACCACAAAGAAAGATTGAAGTGTGCTAATCTATCTTAATCCAAGAAACAAATGCAGCAGCGAAGCTACGTCACTATCGTATTCAGGTTCCAGAACACCTGTTTGCACGACTAAGTGGATGTACTCAGTTTTGGATGTTTGCAGCTAGCACTTGACGAAAGCAGCTCGTATTAATGCAATTTCCACACCTTGGGGACGCTACAGGTACCCTTTGGCCTCAAAACAATCCCTGAACTTTTCCGGCAAGAAATGGACAGTATCTTTGAACCTCCAATGCCGTACTTGATGAATATTTGGCTCATTTGCTCGACATAGGAGAAGCTGCATGAAAGTGTGTTGCTGACTGGTAGAAGAAAATAACGCAGGAGCCGAAAACACGAGCGCCGACTAACTGGATGTATTCAAAGCGCGAGGGTATGAATACACTGACCGATGCGGAGGAAGGAAAAAGAAGGGCCCAAGCTAACAACTGAAAACTGAACTAGGACATCAACTGACAAAGCAAAGCATAACCCCTGATTCCTGTAAGGTCAAGGCCAACCACCAAAGCTGAGCTTCTTCGCTTTCTGGGAATGGCAGCATATACGAAATTCGTCGCAAACTTCTCAACAAGGACACAGCCTCTTCGATAACTACTTAAGTCTGATATCTCGTGGCACTGGATTCCCAAGATGGCAGATGCTTCTAACGGGATCAAGAGCAAGCTGACAACAGCACCAGTGTTACTCTACTTCGACACGGCACAGCCTATTACCATATCCGCAGGTGCAAGTTCCTATGGAATCGGCAGCGTCATTCTTCAGAATGGAAACCCAGTAGCCTATACATATGCAGCACTTACACCAGCACAGCAGCGCTATGCGCAAATTGATAAGGAACTGCTAGCTGTTATGTTTGCCTGTGGACGGTTTTTTTTTTTTATTTATGCATACTGTAAGCCTTGGTAGGCTCTTACAGGAGTGGGTGAGTTGATGGGACCGTTATACAAAATGAAAAACATCAGAAACACAAAAATGGAAAACATATGCACTGCAACACTCTAACGGGCATTCAATTTGTCGTATATGAAACACTCTAAAAAACCGCGAAGCGACACAGTAATAGAGCACGTTAGACAATAGGTACTAATAAGATAAAATCCTAAACTGAACACTCGCAGTGAATAACGAAACACATTTTAGGAACGATTTTTTTTGTTTACACCATTTGCTTCTCAAAATATGACTCAACGTTTTTAAGAAAAATATCAAGGCAGATATCGCCCATAAATTCATGTGGCAGCCTATTCCATTCTTCAATAGCTGCAGGAAAAAATGAAAATTTGTATGCGTCGCATCGAACTGGGATGGGTCTGATGCACTTCCCATGATTTAGCCTCTTCGAACGATCATATGATGCCGTGATCTGTATCAATTTTGATTCCACCGTTATAAAGAAGGTATAGAAATTTCATGGAAGCTACTCGTCGCCGGCAAGAAAGGGTAGGAATACCCGCTTTAGTTCGCATGGATGATACACTATCGTGGCGTGAGTAGCTGGAGAAAATAAAACGAAGGGCCTTATTTTGAATTTTTCTAATTTTTGGCTGAGGTATGATTGATGAGGGCTCCAAATAATGCTACCGTACTCAAGAATGGGCCTTATGAGGGTATTATAGGCTGTTTGCTTTACATGAGAAGGAGCTGCTGACAGTTTTCTACGAAGAAATCCAAGTTGTTTGAATGCTTTTGCACACGTGTTATTTATATGAGTTGTCCAGCTTAGTTTATGGGTAAATGTGATGCCTAAATATTTCACCGTATCAACCCTCGTTATGTTACATCCTGATAAACTGTAAAATATACAAGAGGCGCTTTTTACGTGTAATTGTAATGGAAGAAGTTTTGTCGATATTAATTTCCATTCCCCATGATTTACACCATTTGGAAATACTATTTACAGAAGAATTTAAATTTAATTGGTCATCCCGTGTACGTACCGCAGTGTAGAGAACGCAGTCGTCAGCGAAGAGCCTTATTGTCACCCCAGGTTCGGCGCAAGCATGAATATCATTAATATATATCAAGAATAGGATCGGTCCCAAGACGGATCCTTGTGGGACCCTGGAAGAAACACTTATTCGTTCTGATTGAGCGCTGTTTACTTCCACGTACTGCATACGACCTGTGAGGTAAGAGGCTATCCAGGTTACTACTTTTGGGTTAATGCCAATGGCATGAAGCTTCTCTATTAATTTGGAATGTAGGACACGATCAAATGCTTTCCTAAAGTCAATCAGTATAGCATCTGCTTGTAGCTGAGAATCAATCACTTGTGCAAAATCATGAGTTATTTCCAGCAGCTTTGTAACCGTTGACAGACCTTTTCTAAAACCGTGTTGTCTAGTGTAAATTAGGTTATTTTCTTCCAAATACTTTGTGATGGATTTATTGATGATATGCTCCATTAGCTTGCAGCAGCAGCTAGTTAGTGAGATGGGCCTATACATGTCTACAGACAGTCTGCTGCCGCTTTTATGAACCGGAATAACCTTTGCACATAGCCAGTCGGAAGGAAGAACACCTGTTTCAAGAGAGAGTGTAAAAATTTTGTGCAAAAATGGAGCCAACTTCTCCGCGTATCGCTTCAGAAATGTATTTGAGATGTTATCTGGACCAGGGGTCTTTTTAACGTCAATCTTCAAAAGCAAGTTAACAATACCAGTCTCGGAAATCTTAATATCCGGCATCAGTGATTGTGGCTCGCTTGTGATAGCACTCGTGGCAAGTTCGTGAGCAAAGACAGATTGAAAATATTGATTGAAAGAATTTGAGATAACGAGGGGGTCTGTGACTACCGCACCATCTATTTCTATTTGTGATAAACGGGGTTCAGGGTTCGATAAATATCGCCAGAACTTTCCTGGGTCGCTAGTGATAAAATTAGATAAAGTTGTCGAAAAGAACGCATTCCGCGCGGTTTTAATTTCCAATTTTAGTTTGCTCGCCAGTTCGCATATCTGAGTGCGATTTCCTTTCCTTCTACGCATTCGTTGTAATCTTCGCTTCAGATGAATGGCGGTGCGTGTAATCCACGGGGTTTTTCTTTTTGTTCGTTTTATTCTCGTAGGTACAAATTTTTTTTTCGCATTGTGTTATCGCGCTTTTTACCTGTAGCCACAGGTTGTTTACACTTCAGGAATCTGTACAAGAAAAACTATCGAGAATTGTTTCTAGGTAATCTATGATGCCTACATCATCTGCCCTGCTGTAGTCTTTGATAGTGATTGAAGAGCTGCTGTCATTACGGTCAGCGTTGTGGCGCAGGTGAGGAAAAGTAAGAAAAAGCAATTTATGGTCAGAAATTTCGTCTTCCACGATAACTTCAGGACAGAGAAAACAAGATACAAAGGCTAGATCTAATACGGAAATAGCTTGTCCTTGGAGGCGCGTTGGCTCATTTACTACCTGAGATAGCGAAAAACTAAGCATAATCCAGGAGCTTTTCACAGTTTGAAATTTCGTTCCTTCCAATTGCTAAGTTTGTCCATTCGATACCTGGTAAACTGAAATCGCCTGTTAGGATGAGTTTTGTGCGAGCGTTAACTTTGCTATGCAGGAAGTCGTGTATCTCAAGAAGATAATCAAGGGGTGCATTCGGTGGTCTATATATACCGCCCACTAGTACCAAGTTGCCCTGAACGTTAATAGTGCACCACACACTTTCATGATTTGGTATACCACTATCTTTTTGGAAAGTCTTGCTTTATTGCAATGGCTACACCACCTCCTCGCCCATCACGATCTGAGCGGATCAATGCGTAAGAGCTTGGAACTATTTCTGAGTCATGGATATCCGAGTGCAGCCAGGTTTCAGTTATTACAACTAAATCTGGTGAGTAGAGCAACAGCAATTCTTGAAATTTTTCGGTTTTGTTCACAATACTTCTAGCATTGAAATGGAACTGGAGCCTCCCGCAGCACTGTTCGCAGACTTCAGTAGCATTCGTTTGTTTTCGCTTTGATCCCAGATGTCGTCGTTTATTAAATATGAGAGCCACCTTATCACGATTTATCTTAGATGACTGCCATAGCTTCTTGCGTATTTCACGAACCGGTACAGAATAGTCCTCAGCGATTGAAAATTGGCTACCCTTTAGTTTGAAGCAGTTTTGAAGTATTTTTAGTTTTTCCGAGAAGTCGTATAGTCGAAGTATGACCGGTCGTCCACGATTTTGATTACTTTTTCCAAGCCGGTGGATACGCTCGATAGACGTAACTTCAATGCCTAGTGTGCCTTTAGATATCCTTGACCAGTTTTCCAAGATCCGCAGTGTTTTCGCCTTCTTCAATGCCGTAGATGATAATGTTGTTTCGGCGACTTCTATTTTCAAAATCATCAAGCTCGCTGTTCATTTGTTCTAAGTGCTTGTGCATAACACTCAAGGCTTCCTGGCATTTCTGTACCTTCTCATTGTACAGCTGAAGTGAGGCAAGGCTTGTTTCAATTTCCAAAAGCCGGGTTTGTACACTTTGCAGACCGGTTTCTAAGAGAGCTTGAGAAGATTTTATAGATGTGACAGTTTCAAGAATTTTTTCTATCTTTTCGGTATTTGGACCAGGGTTTTCCTCTACATCGCCACTGAGCTTTAACAGCAAACAAATAACTTGTAACAAATCTCTAACACATTGAAAAACAAGGCCAGGGCTCGGCAGCACCACTAGACAAACACAATTGCTCTTTAGAGTATCAGGATAAGGTCGTTTTTTACCAACCTGGACGAAGTGTTCCGGGCGGTGCTGCCAAGCCCACTATTATATCTATGGTCTCAGCTGCATTGTGAAAATGATCAAACCTCTCATCGGCTTCAAGAAAATTGTCCCCAGACTACAACGTCCGGCTCAAGTTTGTGTACGTGCCTGACACGCTGTCTCGAACTCCAGCAGTAATGAATGTTTATTCCGCTTTTGTCGTACAAAAAGCGCGGGTGACGAAAAAAAGCAGTTCGACAATGAACAGCAGCGGCAGTTTGTGCGATATAAAATGAACAATTCACGCGTTACAAAATGAGACAGTGCTTTTAAACAGAAGAAAAATTATACAATGACAAGGAAAAAGCAAAAATATGAATGGTCGACAGACGCATTTCTTATCAATACAACCTGATCAGTGAACATTTCTCGGAGGAAAGAAAAAATCATTTTATATGTTGAAAAATCATATGTTGCTATAAAGAAAAGTGTTTAAACGCATTGGCAGTATGTATTTCAACATATGAAAGCCATAGTTTGTTCTACATCTGGGTACCTCAAACATTTCAGGGTTTCTTGTAGCATAGGGCGTGTTGTGTGGCACCAGCTGTACAATGCGGGAAAAAAATGGGTCATTTCGTGCGGTATGCTTCTTATAAAAACAAGCAAACCTGTACTCGAACAGCTTAAGGACTGGTATTATTTTGTATTTCATCCGTATGGGAGGGGTTGGGGCGTCATAGGAGGAATTTGTTATAATGCGTAGCATTTTCTTCTGCGGAGCAAAAAGCTTTTGCAAATTGGACACGACCCCACACCAAATGCAGTATCCTAAGTAAGAGAAAAAGAATGCATAGTAGAGGTCAAGTTTTGTTTTCGTTGGTAGAATATATCTATTACGAGAGATAATACCTACGAATTTAGAAAGCTTAGTGCAGACCTTGTTTATCTGAGTATCCCATGACATTGTGGGTGTAAAATCTATGCCAAGTGATGTGAATGATTGGACATATTCGACTCTTGAGCCGCCAAAAAATATAGGTGGAGCATTCTCTATTATCTTGCCCTTAGCATGAAATATTATTGTCTTTGTTTTTCCTTTGTTTACCGTCAAATAATTTAAGCGCGACCATTCCTTCAGAAGTGAGTGCTTTGTTTGCAGAATGCGTTAATTGATTATTATCAGTAGAGGAGCAGAATAAGCTGGTGTCGTCAGCGTACATAAGTTTTATCTCGTTGCTTATATTAACAATATCATTAATATATACGTTAACGAGTATAGGACCCAAAAGAGGCCATTCGAAATTTGTAGCACATCGGAACGATAACAACATTGTGGGGGTTCTCCTCCGCTCTGAGAACCGAGGCCCTAGCTCTGACCACACCCGTGGCCGTGAAGAGGGCCAAGCTGTTTGTTGGGAACGCCCAGTGTTCTTCCTCGGTGTCATAGCAGCATCCGCGCGCTACTGCGTCGCGGCGTCGTCTCTGTCCGCTGAGATGCGAGGGGAGGAGAAAGGAGGGGCCGTTCTCTCACCCCTCTCCGCCACAGCGCCAGGGGAAGGAGGCCGGGAAGGGAAAGCTGAGGGCTTCCCGAGAGGGTGTTCGCCGCGTCGTGCGGGCGAGGGAAATGTTCAATTCCTACAACATATTGGGATTGCGAGCACATATATGAAGAAGGTTGAGGGCATGGCCACGTATACCACAATGTTCGAGTTTTGCAAAAAGGGTATTATGATTTAGCGTATCAAACGCCTTACTGAAATCAACGAAAACTCGTAAGCTTCTGGGATTCTATGTTGCCTACTATATATTCTTTTTGGTCAAGTAATGCATGTTCCGTGGACCTATGTTTGGTAAACGCATATTGTCAGTTATTTATAATAGAGTGTTTTAGAAGGTAATTATGTATTCGAGAATGAATTACGCGTTCACGTCCTTTGGAGAACAAAGGTAAGGCAGATATTGGCCTGTAATTACTCAAACTATTTCTGTCTCCCTTTTTGAAGATTACTGCCACCCTAGCAAGGTTCATATCAGCAGGAAATTTGCTGTAATTAGCGCAGTGTTATATATATGCGTTAAACATGGAACTATTAAAGGCAAGACATATTTTATTGGGCGACTTTGGAGATCGCAGGAGTCCAAGCTTGTCGTATTTTTGAGGCTCTTTAAGATACAGTACACCTCATTTTCATTGTTAAGTTTTTATGCTATTGGGGTGAGTAATTCTATTTAAAGGTTGATTAAGGCGCCTCCATTTTTCTTTAACATTATTAGATAGCTCCTTATCACAGAGGTTATTGTGGTAAGTCGTCCTAGCTGTCCTGATCTTTTTGTTCAAAAAGTTCCGAAATGCTTTAAAGCGGGCTAGTAGTGCAGCATCCTTCGGGCTAATAAATTTTGCGAACATTCTGTGCTTCTTTACAAGTCGTAGAAGTCGTGGGGACATCCACGGCTTGCGAGCGTTTTTCGGCACTTTTGCTTCAATAGTAGGAAAACAATCATGATAGATTGGTAAAAATATCCGCAAGAAAGCTCTATAGACAACATCCGAGTCAGTGCTTAAAAAAGCAGGTTCCCAGTTTGTTTGCTCTATACGGCACCTAAATGTTTCAAGGTTTTTCTGTGAAATAAGCTGCCGACAGGGATTAAAGCTATGTGTTAAGCGGGATTTTGTATCAATGCGTAGGAAAATAGGTAGATGGTTTTCGATGTCTACGGCGAAACGCCCGGCCGTGAGAGGCACATTATAATTCGTGATAGAAAGGTCGATAATGCTAGAAGACGTAGCCGTTATGCGCGTTGGCCTATTTATGACGTTCTGGAAGCCAGCAGCTTGAAGAAATATCGTAAGTTATTGTTGCGCAGAACTGTTAGCATCCATGTCTATATTAAAATCACGTCCTATACAAGATAAGAAATTACCTGACGAGAAATTGATTTCTTTTTCAAAAACCCGAAGGAACTCGTGTATACTGCTTTGCGGTGGCGGTAAACAACAGTAAAGGATTGACGGCCAGAATGAACCGTAAGCATCTCAATGTCGCTCAAACAGTGTTCTGATAAGATCTGGCACGAGTAGCTTTCTTTGATTAAAAGGGCGACGCCCCCACCACGTTTCGAGCTTCGGTACCATGTTTCAGACATCATGATTACGTCAAACGTGCATTTAAAACTCGACAAAATAGTTGTCAGTTGATCCGCTTTATTTAGAGCGCACTGCATGTTTAAGTGTAGCATATGTCAATGTTTACCGCGCTCTTTGTTTCTTAGAAAACGGTTGAATTCACATGGGGTAAAAAGTGCTGTCTCTTCCATATTATTCTAAGGATCGGAATGAGATGTGTCTGTTGAGCCCTTCCTACCTCATTTTTGACAGATAATCCTGCAGATACAGACGAACGACATTGGATTCATCAGTTTTGCGTGCGTAAATAGCCCATTTTTCCTCCACACGTATTTCCGGTCAAGTACATTTTTTTTTTTTTGCTTTGCTTTCCTTTTTCTTTTTCTTTGCCGCTCCAAGAAGTTTTTTTTTTTTTTTGTTTTCGGGCTTTAGGTGTTCATTGACATAGATTGAAATCTTGCCATCCTGTCCAACATCCTCCGTAGTCAGCCGCATCTTTTTTTTTATTTCTGCAGCACGCTTGGCTTTGGACTTGAACAACAATGTTAGATTTCGCAGCGTCTCGAGTAGGAACGTGGTGGCAAGCCTCAACATCGGCTCTTTGACTGCATCATCAAGTTTTGACAGAATGTCATTAACATTTTCATCCTCATGTTCTGGGAAACCTTGAATTTCGAGGTTGTGGTTCCGGGAATATTGTTCACATTGAACAAGTCGTAACTCAAGTTCTCGAGACTTCCTTTCTAACGAAACCCATCGGGAGTTAAGCTCCTGATTTTCGATCGTTAGCTTCGAGTTTTTTTCTATTTCCTGCTGCAACTTTTTCTATAATTCAGCAATGTCCTTCTGGGTGTACTCAATGCTGCTAGTTCCTTGTGCTTCTTTCCGCAGGCCACGTTCAGCAGATTCAACTAATGTTTTCACTTCTTTTTGAAATTCCTCTCTAAGCTTCGCGAGCTCGTTACGGAATTCCTCTTTTAGTTTTGCAATATCCTTAGCCATTCTAGCAAATACAAAAAAAAATAGCACACTTGTACTTGGCAGCTGCGATGACAAAGGAAATATTCACAAAACGTTACGAGCACCATCACTAACCTACTAACTAGCGCGTTAGGCGTGTCTCGGCAAGCTGTCGTCGCTGCTGCCAAGTGACCAGGCCGCGCATCGTCTCATGGAAGAACACAGCTCGCCAGACCAGGGCATTGAGGAGATGGTATCTAATTGCGAGGTCTGCCAAAGCCATCAACGAGCTAACCAGCGAGAGCCACAGAGAACACGTCCGTGGGAGAGGTTGGCAGTGGACTTCTTCCACTACAGTGGTGCTACTTATTTGCTGTTAGCGGACTACTATTCAAAGTTTGTAGAGGTCAAGAAAATGTCAACCTCAGCTCATCGGTGATCACGGTGCTCAAGGCACGGCTTTGGCACCGTGTATGTACGCTTTGGCGTACCTTCACAAGTTGTGAGTGATCAAGGCCTTCCCTTCGGCTCCACCGAGTTTAGAAACTTCAACAAGGAATGGGACATCGTCCACAAACCCACATCACCGCTTTTCCCTCGCTCAAATGTACAAGTTGAGGGAACCATCCAGACCATAAAGGCAACAATGACAAAAGCGCTGTCCGAAAGCAAACAACTCACAGCGGTACTGTTGAACCACAGAGCAGATCCGATGAATTACCTCCTGCCCCAGCAGAGATACATATGGGAACGATAAGAACATTTATTCCAGCCCCTCCCAGCCTTACCCGCATAAGGTAAGGCTGGTCTGCGCGCACAAGCACGCAGACCAACATGCTCGAATTCTGCCTCCATTAAGCAAGAACCAGCCAGTGTGCTTTTGGCATGGATAGAAATAGGAGAAAATACAAGTAACACAAGTAGGCCTAGAGCCAACGGCCAAGCCTACATGCATAACCGACATCACCTACAAGTGCGGCGCTAATCAAAGGATCATCAGGCAATACCTGAAGACTTCTATCCTGTTGAGTCGACAAAAGAAAATTAGCCGCACCATTCTTCACACTCGAGATTGTCCCTCAGTCCCGAGAATTGTGCCATTGCAAGCGCTCCCGAAGATGACGCGCTCAGGAAGGCCAGTGACAATTCCGTCAGGATTCCTCACGTGATCATTCTATTTTTTTTTTCGTTTTGTCAATTCTTGAGTGGTAGCATGTTATGTATTCAGTAGCGCCCCCTAAGGATCCCTTTGTTCTTACTCAATCAACGCCTCTCCCAACATGGAGTAGGCCAGAGTCACGTCATCCTCTCACCATGGCGTCCGCTCTCTGTCGTATCATTTGACATACTCATAATCTGTAAGAAGTAAAGGGCTGTGTCTGTTGTTCGCGTGTTTCGTTTTCCCTAGCACTGTTTTACTCGATTCTTATTCATAATCTGCAGACATCCAGATACTTAACACTTTCCACACAAATGTGAGCGGCGTCAAAGGTTCAGCGATACGCGAGTTCCTCACAAATCGTCGGTAGTACGCGCACAGTTCAAGGAATCGACGCACAGCTTTCCTGTCACCAGGCTGCGGAGACTGCTCGATCGCAGCTGCTTTCTGGTGGTCTGGGCGAACTTCCTCCTTGCTTACGACGTGGCCTAGGAAAAACAGCTCTTGGTAGGCGAAATGGCACATCTCTGCCTTTATCGTTAAACCTAATGACTTTATTGCGTCGAGCACAGTCCGAAGCCTGTTCAGGTAATCTTCGAAGTTCGCAGAGAGGAACATCATCTAAATATGCCAGACAAATCTTCCACTTCAAGCCTGCCCGTATCCTTGTCCATTGCTCGCTGGAACGTGCCTGATGCGAAACGGAGGCCGACTTGGCATCGCCTTAACTCGAAGAGGCCATCAGGTGTGATAAACGCTGTCTTCTCGTTGCCAGTAGCCGCTCTTCAAGTCGATCGATGAGAAGTACCTTGCATTGCAGAGCTGGTCCAGTGTATCGTCGACGCGAGGGAGAGAGTAGGCACGCTTCATCGTTGTAGGGTTCAAGTGGCGGTAATCGACGTATAAGCGAAGTGTGCCGTCTTTCTTCACTAGAACGACTGATGTCGCCCAGGGACTTGGATTTCTGGGTGACGCCATTGTGAAGTCTCCTCCACTTGATTCCGGATAGCCTGGCGTTCTCGTGGAGATACTCGGCAAAGGCTTTAACGAAGAGGTCGAGCGTGCTCGTCAAAGATAATGCGATGCTTGGCCAATCGAGTCCTACGCACCTTTAACGCTGACGAAAAACAATCGCTGTGGTTTTCAAGAATGATGCATATCAGGTTTTTGCCTGGTTCGGAATAGGGCTGGGTTGATGTCGAAAGGGGGATGCTAGCTTTGGTCAGATCGGTCTTCCGTGGGTTCATCAGGGGAGACGAAGACATTTCGGATGTCTGCTAGCTCGTAGAGGAAAGAGATCGTCAAGCCCTTGTTAGATGCCGGTATTCTCCGCTAAGTTCATTACCAGTACCTGGACTTGTCCTCCTCGAATAAGGGTATATGGGAATACCGAGCCCTTTTTCCAAGTGCAACTGGGTGCTTCCTTTGACGACTCCTTTGGCGATTTCGATGTCTGAGTTGCTCACGCAAGCAACGGTGCTTGATCGGGGAATCTCCGTCGAGGACACTTAGAGCGACGTGAAGCGTCGATGTCGTAGTAGTAGGTATGGCGTTGTCCATTGGGAGATTTGAGCGAAGGTCGATGATTGCCCGATGTTAACTGAGAAAATCCATACCCCGAATAACGTCTCGTGAGGAGTTGTAAGATAAGTACGTTCATTTACGCTTACCCTTGCTATGCATCTCCCAAACAGAGTAATAAGGTTACTACCACCGGTTTGAATCAGCAGACCATCCCAAGTGGTCGTTACTTTTTCTTATCTGGAAAACAAACTGCCCTACAATGACTGAATAGTCAGCTCCGGTGTGTACTTGGACAGTGATCGTGCGACCGCCGACAACAACTTCAAGGTCACTTGTTCATGTCCTTGAATTGCGCGTGATCGTTGGTGTTCGCTCTCGGCTCCGTCGTGTGCTAAGGTCGCGGCTGGAGCACACAGTTGTCGATGTTGTCATCGTGTGTAGCGGTGGTATAAATGTTGCAACGTCGTCACTAATCATCGGCGACGGAGTATCTTCCTTAGTACGCCGTGTATCAACCCCAGTGGTTGGTGCTGCCTTTAATATCCCTTACGACCATCGTCGCACGTAACTTCTACGCGAAGCATTCTCTAGACGGTGATGGAGATAGGCGACGCTTACTGTGCCCTGCGCAGGTCAATTTGCTGTGGTCGTTCGCCAGAACGGGTCGTGGTGCGTCAATGGCGAAGCAGGACGACGCGTCTGTATGGTGTAGAATGTGACCGGCGTCGCCACAGTGCAGTGGCGGTTGTTTGCAGTCCTCTAGCACTACCTGGGGTTTGGGGATCGTTCGTAAGCTTGGCCAAGGGGAGTCATTCAGAAGCGGCTTGTGCGTGACGATGGGGGCGGGTCTCGTCGGAACGCAGGATGGGGTAACGCGCAGTGGCCTCTTGCATTGCAGCCGTCGGAGATGTCGCTTAAGGATAAGAACATTTATTCCAGCCCATCCCAGTATTTTGTTACCGCCTTACCCGCATAAGGAGCTCCAGACCAAGACAGCAGACATAGCACAAGCGCGCAGACCAACATGCTCGAGTTCTGCCTCCATTAAGCAAGAATCAGCCAGTGTGCTTTTGGCATGGATAGAAATAGGAGAAAGTACAAGTAACACCCAAACATTTCACCCCAAAGAGCCGAGCACCAGGCCGGGGGAAAGCTTGTACCCATTGAAAAACCGGTGGGTACCACCAGGGATCGAACCTGTTACCTCCCGAACACGAGGCGGATGCTCTACCACAAGGCCATGCTTCGCCTCAATGCCTGCTAAACTTCTTCATGGACGAGGTCCACGCACATGCAACGCTAATTGAGGTTGCATGGGCGTTGGCAGGAGTCGGCGCTGCTCTCCCCGGACCACTTTTCGAATAAGCCAGCCGTTGTTAGCAGTGGACATTGCGTGCGGGCAAGCAACGCAGGCCCACACTGGGCGGTTGTATTGTCGAGTGCGGGCGTCGAGGGCCACTTCGATGTTGGAGGCATATTTGGGGCGAATTTGACAACGGTTTTCGGCAGGTTCCTGATGAGGCAGGCAAACATTAGAGAACGCTTAAACTTCGCTTTAAAGAGTTTAACGTGATAGCGTTACTGGGCCCGGTTCGCATCGCCTTCTCGTGCTCTTCAGCCTTACTACGACGTACTTCTCATGACGCACCACTCTTTTTCGGTATTTAGTGCGGGGTGAAATTTCACTCGATTTTAACTACCAATCAGAAAACCTCAGTCTGGTTATTTCTTCCCGCCCCGCCGGGGTGGTACAGTGGTAAGACGCCCGACTACTGTGCGGAATACCCGGGTTCGAACCGGACCTCGGCGGATGCGTCTCGATGGAGGCGAAACCAGGAGGCATCCGTGTGCTGTGCGATGTCAACACACGTTAAAGATCCCCAGGTGGTCGAAATACTCCGTAGCACTCCACTAAGGCTCCTATTTCTCTCTTTCCACTTTAACTCCCACCGTCCTTCCTTCCCTTACGGCGCGGTTCAGGTGTCCACAGACACAAGGGTGTCATATACTGCGCCTTTCCCTTCCTGTGAACCAATTAATATTATATTTCTTCCCGCTTAAGGTCTGTGGTATGTAGTCTGAGTTTTGTCCGCTGTCCGTAAACCCCAATGCTTTGAAGACCATAGATGTATAAGGCTTTGAATCAGGCGGCGGCTTGAGCCATTGTTGCGGAAGCGTCATACGATCGAAAGAATTTTCCAA
Source organism: Amblyomma maculatum (assembly GCF_055883805.1). Lineage (NCBI taxonomy): Eukaryota > Metazoa > Arthropoda > Arachnida > Ixodida > Ixodidae > Amblyomma > Amblyomma maculatum. The sequence continues at coordinate 162,884,029 of NC_139354.1, forward strand.
CGAGCGCCGCATCGCTAAGCAAAGTGGAAATGTTCTATGCTACTGCGCACTGAACAGGCAGTGCTCGCAAACTCACTGAACAGGCAGTGTCACATCCCTAAGCACCTACGCTCCTTTATTAACTGACACTGCAGTGACACTGCCTGTTCAGTGAGTTTGCGACATTTCTTGTATCAGAGAGTGCGTGTGGAATGTTTTAAATGTAATCCTGTTATCAATAAACCTTAGTTGTCAGTGCGCGCTTGTCCTGTGTACGTGGTTCCTGCTCTCTTGTGTATCTGTGTATATCGCAGCGCGAAAATTCTTGAAATGGTAAACCAACTAGCCCCCATTGCTGCTTTGCTTGTTCGCTAAGATTCCTTAAAAATAAATATAAAGACCACTGCAGAGTTTGCATTGGAGTAATGCGAAAGCATGGATGCTACTGTTGGTTGCTTCTAGTTGCTTAATTCATTTCATGTTTACCCATTTTAGTCTTTGGTACTTTCAAATTGTGCGCCAATCCCTTCGTATGCCCTTTTTCGGCTCTACTTCCGATTGCGTGACATTACATCCTTGATGTCACCCTAATTGACTGCCTTAATTATATACTTTGACTGGTATTTTCAAACTGCGCGCCAATCGCTTCGTATGTCCTTTTTTGGCTCATATTCAGGGTGCGTGACGTCACATCCTTGACTTCACCTTAATTGACTGATTTATTTATTTCAATATTTGTTATATTCAAATGTGGTCCCAAGCCATTGGCTAATAAGACCATTCTCACCTTACTTTTACACTTTTTGCCTCCAAATTATTACCTAATTAACTTATTCGCCTAAATATACTCTCGGACACAGCATTACGTCACCCTCTATCGATTGACACCACTCATTAACTTCTACCACTTCTCAAATAATCACAACTGTTGCGGGCACGATTTTGCTGACGTGGTCTACGGACGCGGTCTGCGGACAGAAATCTGTGAACATAGCGAAGTAATGCTTTCGCATCAAAAAAAAAAAAAAATAAGAATGCTGTCGCTGAGGGGTCAAGGCGCCTCATCTGAGAATCCCAAACTCAAACGACCCATTGGCGCCTCATCGCACACTGTTCAGCCAAGGTCACAATAGGCTATATGCACATGAGCGGAGGGAATGACGCGCACGTAGCGAAATGAGAAACGTCCACTGGCCACAGAAACGACCTTCAACACCGTGAACACTGCACAAAGCTGCGCTCTGGAATGACATTTATGGTAGGAAGGCAAGACGGGGACGGAACGAGCGCTATGCAATAATAGAGCAGCCACCGAGCCTCAGTGTTGAATTCGTGGTTCCACCAATTCGGTAATCGCCATGACAGGTGCAACCGCATTAGAAGGTTCAGCAAACTTCACACTACCGCAACACATAAAAATTGTTCATGTAGCTTGCTCCACTCTCATTGTTATAATGATCGACACCGCGCATCGTGCACCACGACACAGCGTAGGCGCAAATAAGGGAGAGTTATAGGGAGAGCATAGTTCAAGCCGTTGCCAGGATCCATCACCATGCATTTCACTGCGCATGCCCAGATAACCCTAATGGCGCCTGATGGCTCCACGTGTTTAACTGTGGCATGTGGCTTAAAAGCAGTTGCTCGGTACCTTGATAACTACAGTCTTTGTCAAAAATATACAGCCCAAGTGTTTCGCTTCTAAGCCATATAACGAGGTTCCTGGAAGCAATAAATACTCGAATGTATGAGTAAGCTAGAGAAGAGCGAGAGATGAAATTTGTCCTGTACGAGGCTTCGAACGCTGCAGATGCTCAACGAGCTCTGTCACGATGTTTAGAAGCAAACCCCTTGGGCTGTATATTTTTGACAAAGGCTGTACATCAGGCTTGTCCTTGTTCTTCGTCGCGCTGTGTGTATGGAAGGCGGCACGTAGGCCTGCCTCGTAGGGCGCGAGCACTGTCGGCGAGCGATAGCGTGCCCCTGTGGGTGCATAGGCAGGACATGCAGTGCAAAGAGATGATAACAGGTTCAGGCGAAAGGACTGGAGCGCGGACGGTCCGCGCGCCTCAGCACGGATCTGATGCCACGTTACCACTGTGTGCCCGGCCAAAGGCGCCCAGAAATTCAGCCGGACGCCAAACTTCTCTGTCCAACGCCTCCTTCACAAAATCCGGATACTGCTCTGTAAAACACCGGTACTGGAGGCAAGCCGTGCCAAGGGGAGAGAAGCGAGGTGTTTCAACTTGAGCTGAGCATCCAGACAGCTCGGCGCGTGGCCCGGGCGGTGGAACCCTTCTCGCTCCGCGGCATATTTGAAGAGAGAGCGCAGCAAGCTCTCCCATTGGCCCTGCGAAAGTGCTGCCGTCGGATTGGACCATTTGATCGTCAACAGATTCTCGCTTATGGAGACTCACGTGCTTCCGCTCGAGAGGGAGTTCGTCACTAGCGTCCATAGAGCGTACGCGGCGGAATCTCCCCGGCCGTCGCGTATGGCTATGTTAGCTTTCGGCCCCAGAGCCGATCTCGTTGTGCCTGTATAAAGCTTTTTCATCTCACCAGCGCCGACTCGGATCCATCGCTAGGACAGCCCTCGTTCACGAAACGGGCGCTACGCAACCAACTCCTTGGCACAGCCCTGTTGAGGGTGGGATAACCCTACCATGCGTCGATCCGGCCGTCGAGCATTATTCACACGAAGCCAGCGTACCATCCGCCTTCCCAGCGCTGTTCGAGCGCTGGCGAAAACCTTTCAACATGGACGCCGAGCAAAACGTCGTCTCGCTGCTCTACTTGAAGTGTGCGAGGACGACTAGGAAGCTTCCACGAAAAAGCGCGCATTTATTGCGTCTTGAATATTCCATATCGGTGGGCAGCTACAAACTCAAAAACGTGACTGTCGCTTCATCACTGAGCGCTTTTTTCGCTGCTTGACCCATAATAAACACTAGAAACCGAGTAAAGCTACAACTCTGGCGCACCAAACAAGCACAAACACACAAAAAACGATGCACTGCAGCGAACACAGAGCGAACGACGCAGCGCGTGCGAGGCCACGCCCCTCGCTCGCCGTCGCTTAGAGCAGTGACCTCGGCATCACGTGGGGTGCAGGTACAAAACGCCCGGGTGGATCTTATCTGCTCGCTCGCAGCGCGCTTCTTTTTTCCCTCTCGGGGAGCGTTTGTACCTGAGACGGCGGCGGTAAACTGGAAGCTGCGACGCGCAGCACCTTCTCGAAGGCCTGACATCAGCACTGTCGCTTAGAGGGGGATTTGAGCACCCGCTTTAAAGGGCCTTTGAAGCAAAGGTTCTTCGATCAGGTACCGGAGATAGTCTGCGCAAAATGCTACAGCGATACGTGCGCAGCAAAAATACAAATCAAAGCTCCTCTCCTTTGGGAAAGATCCGTCTCGCTCTCTGCCGGGTGTCTACCGCTCTCTGCGCGCTTTTCCCTCGCCTCTATTGTATTTTTTTTTTTCTCTTTATTTTTCGCGCACGCAGAGTACCACGCCCCACCTCCCTCCAAACGCGGAGGAAGGGGAATTTGACTTGCGGAGGCTAGACGACCGGGTAGGAGGGTAAAAAATCTTTGCGAGGTAACGGGAGGAAACAAATATGACAGAATCGGGTGATTGCGGTGGCTGTAACTGCGTTATTAATTACTGTTTTCAAAAACATTTTGCAGCCTTGCGTTATGGGGGCCAAGTCTCACAGTCACCGGGGAAGAAAATATTTTTGACCGGAGGGTGGACAGTGGGCCTTTAAGAGTAACCGATTGGATTACAAGGGCAGGAAAGCCCAGCAGGGTGATACAGAAAATTAGGAGCGTGGATGAGGTTATAGACAATCGCAGGGGCCAAGTGGATGCAGCTAGCACAGGACCGGGTTAATTAGCGGAAAATGGAAGAGGGGTTTGCCCTGCAGTGGATGTAGACGATGATGAGTTTATAATGACTCTCGCCATAAAAACGTAACCAAGGCACACACGATTCATGTTGATATTTGAGCTCATATGTTCGATACTCCGCAGGGAGAAAGTGGAATCCATCGCCGATCTGAGCACGCCATACTTCCCTGTGGATGTCCTGAAACAGTTCGTTATTGAGGCCCTCGCCTACGCAGTGAAGAAAGACAGCCGCCCCAACCGGGACCCCATCGGTGGCAGCAACGAAAACCTGTTCGTGTGAGTTCACTTGATTTTTATAGCGCCGAAGAAACACCACACCAGCCGTCTCCTGCTGTGAGTTCACACATGACGTGCGTTTCATAGTACCTTGATGCAGATGGAAAGAAATGAGAACCGGCTATCTGGAACGATGACTTGACTGATTTCTTTGATCCTTTACCTAACTAGCACCAATAGTTGTGGCTGAACGCCGCTAAACCAAGTTTGTTGATCTGTCGATCGAGACTGAAAATCATGCGAGTCCTAAACGTCAAATCGAAGGTCAAGTTCAAACGGTCGGTCATGTACCAGTTCACACTTGTCGTTAGGCAGGCAGTTTGACCTTGGTTAAAATTTGTACTGGGAAGCTATCGCTTTAAAAGTGCAACAGAGTTTAATGCTCTTCTGTGCCTTTAGGGAGGGTAATACTTAAGTCTCTGAAAGACAAATCTCGTTGTGCGGATACTTTCGACGCAGACGGCAGTTGTCCAAAAAGTGATGATAATGAGCGGAGGAAACACTTGACAAAACTTTTTTTATCTTTGTTTTTATCAGCAACCACGTCAATCGACGGCCACTTAGCTGTCGTGGTGGCGCAGCCAACTTTGCAGACATTTTTGCTTTACCGTGCGCACGCTCTGCTTCACATTAGCCGGCGTTCTCATCCCTAAAAAAATGAAAAAGATGCCTTGTTCCTTTCGTCCTTCCTGCGATTGACGCAAGACAATTTATCCGACTCAGGCCTCTCCTAAAACTGGCCGATAAGCTACTGCTAGTGGGACTCCTGGACGACACCGACTTGCAGTGGCTGCTCTACCTCCTGGACCCCAGCACTTTCCAGCCATGCAAAGGTTAGGCGCCATTCCGGCGGATTGTATACATCACCCAATAACTGTATGCTCTGCTCAGCATTTTTCGTAAGCATGGTATTTATCGCTTTTCTTAGGGTTAGCCCAAGCTAACAACGGGCGAGCACGTCTTAATGGTCGGGCCTTGACTGCTATTTTTTCATGTACATTGTTTTCGGAGTTTAACTACCGAAGTACCGACCAAATCATTTATCAATAGAAACTTTTTGCATAGCTCAAACGCAGTACCGTATACATATATCGATTTGAGGAACGTCCGCTGCTCACGCGCAATGGCACGTGTGGGCAAGGTTTGGCCACTGCGCATGCTTGGGAGGAGTCCGGTACGCCGGTATACGTGTACCCGTGTACCGGTATACGTATACGTGTAAGTAAATATCCGGTTCGCTAAATCTCTCTAACGGCTGACTTGCTGAACAGCAGGCATAATGATTGATTTAATTGCTTTAACAAAAAAGAAATCTGTTGAACAAGACTAAATTATTTGCCTAATTAGCGGTTAATCATCCGTAAGCAGCTTTAGGCGTGCAAGGTACAACGAAAGAAGACTGTGAAGATAAAAGCTACTAAATCCCAATAAATTCAGAATAAGGAAAATGGTGCTTGTAAGCAAAAACAGGAGAGCAGCTATTTATCCCGAAAATCAGGATGAGGGCAGTCGACAAAGAGCCCACTCATATCACCAACCATTGGACATTTCGAGTGGCCGCTCTCGTTTGTTCTCTCAAGGGCGATCCTCGTGAGGGCAAATGTTGCACGAAATGCGTGGTATGAAAATATACGCGGGAACACGAAAGGCACTGGTGACTTTCTTCTCCTCTGGGTAATGGAACGGGGCGATATGGCTAGCCTTCGAAGGAAAAAAAAAAACACTTCAAAGAAGCAGGAACGAAAGCCACAAAATTGCCGCAGTGCTCACGGTGAAAGGAAGTCTACAAACAACCCTGTGTGGAAAACCAGTTTCCTCCCCCTTCGCCGCGACAGACCACCCCAACGAGCTTCATGGCAGCGTCGGCTGGGAGAGGAGGTAAATACCTCCCCTTGGGGGAAGGAGAATCAACGATGGATGCGCCACCAAGACGCGGGTTCCTGCGAGAAGACGAGAGAGAGATTCTAGATCCAGCCGGCAACGACAGCGGTCGTCTCCCGCCGCCTCTCCCGGCAAATGCCGGGGGATAGCGGGCACGGAGTGCGCTGCGCACACGGGTGGACCCGTGGTGCAAGACCGCTTATCTTCTGGTTCCCAACGGCGAAGCGACCGGTAAATACCGCACGCTCTCGCCGCCTCCCGCGGCAAACGCCGTGGTATGGCTTTGTCCGAAGAATGCGGCGCGCACGGGAGATCCCGGCCGCCATATTCACGGCGCGTTCAAATGTCCGCCGCCGAAATCGCACCCCCATTCTCCAGCCGGTGAGTCAAAAGCCCTTTTTACGTAGCCTTGCCCTTCCAAGGAAAACCTTGTTGATGTATAGCTAGCCGGCATGCTCTGTATTATTTGCAAGTGCAATAATGTGTCGTCCCCGTCCTTTGTCCCCGTTCCCCCTTTAAACCCCACAATACCATTGTGGGGTTATGAGGGGGTAAACGGTCCTCCGCCCCGCTCCTACTCCGCAGGTGCAACGTTCTCGCTAGCGACCCGCGGAGGGGAACATGCATGATATCCTGCGTTTTGAAGCCGTCGAGTTTGATACATGAAGCTACCTTTAATAGAATGGATGCATGATTTTCTTCAAGCATTAAAGATAGCTTCATGTATCAAACTCGACGGCTTCAAAACGCAGGATATCCCAAGCAGCTGTTGGTATCGGTAGCGGAGACTATTTTATCAAGTATAAAATCTTCTCAGGCGAGCCTGGAGATCTTATCCACGAACCAGCGGACGAAAGAAAAGATAGCGGTCATTCCGTATATTCATAACCTCTCGCATAGACTAAAACGTATAGGAAATATCGGGCAAGTGTGAAAGCTGTCCTTTCGGCTCCCGATAAATTAGGGAAAATCTGCAAAAAAGTTAATGGTACGAGAGGCATTGGTCAGGGCTGTATCATAAACCACAAAGACCCTTTTGTGGTTTGCCAGAAAGGGGTTGTATACTCTGTTCCACTGTCTTGTGGAAAACATTATATCGGACAGACGGGGCGTTGTATTAACGAAAGACTAATGGAGCATCACAATAATGTTTTTGGTACGGTAAAAGTAAATATGGGCATACACTGCAGGGACTGTAAAAGCGACGCTTGCCAGCTCTTTCTAGAGGAAGCAAAAATAATCAATCGGCATAATGACCAGACAGTTCGGGAGATTTTAGAAGCAAAAGAAATCAACAGGATAAAGGAAACTTGTATCAGCAGCCCGTCTATAGCTTTATCGGAACATGAAGTAAGGTTTATGAACACGAGAAAATGATGCGTTGTGAAATTTCTGGATGACACAAGGTTCGATTGTATTCTTACACTTTCCGGTGTTTGTTTAGTTGTTCTTGTTTCTTTTATTGTGTGAACGTGTTCATATATATGGATGCAGGCATGCAATGAACTTGTCAGTTGAAAGTCAGCGCTCGTCTTGTTGTCTTCCTTCGTCCCTGTCGTTTTTTTTTTTTCGCGCTTTTCTACACAATGGATTACCAACATGCCCAAGCTTCTGTTTTAATGACCATATTCGGCGCTGCGATCAGGAAAGTAGCGGGATCGAGGTGGCGGAATCCAATGGCTGCGGCAATGAAATGTGGACGACACGTGAACAGTTGAAGCAGATGGGTCGGTCATCCGAGGTTCGCCATTCATCTGGGTTGCGGTAGCGGTATCGCGTTGGCAAGGGCGCAGTCGGAGCCGCAGCTGCTACCACCGGAACGGTGGACTGGACAGATGGCTGTACGTTAGGTTGGAACGAGGGCTGTGCGGAAGAATGGCCAGAGTTGACGCTCACGTTCGCGTTGAGGCCCACATTTGCGAACTCCTGGCGAACGACAGATTGTATTAAAGCTATAGTAGCATCTGCCGGCTGAGGAGCGAACGCAACGGGCACCATAGCTTCTATCTCTCGGCGAACAATCCCGGTCAAGTTGGAGGGATGAGATGGCTGCTGCAGTGTTGGACTATCTTCGCATGAAGACGTAACAGCTGTGTTTGGCAAGCGGTCAAAGCGGAGAGCAATGCGACGGTGTTTTGCTTGCTCAAACTGCCGGCAGACTTGAATGACTGAGTCGACCGTCGGACAGTCTTTGCAAAGCAGCAGATTGTAAACATCGTTTGCAATTCCAAATCCTTTTTTCTTTTACAAAATATACTAGGGCATAAACAAAGGTTCCTGCCCCTGTCTTGGCATGGGTGGAAGACAAAAACAAACAGGCACTTATGCACAAATTCACAATGCTTTAAGATCGCACACACTCAAACACAACATCGCGTAATTATGTACTTGCTCGGAAAATCAGATTAACAACAGAAATAAAAAAAAGACAGAACATTGAAATGCACACTTTGCACGAAATGATTGTTTGGTATTCACTGTAAAAAAATAAGTAAAAAACAAAAACTGAAAAAAAAGTAAACAAATGGTATGTTTACGTTCTTTCTAATATCAGGTGTTCTTTCCATTTTTTCTTTGAGATGTTATGTATGTCGATACTGCTTTCCTGTAATAAATTAAGGTATTTCGGCATGTGGTATTGTAGTCTGTGTAGGCCATGATTTGTACGTGAAAACGGAATTACCCACAATTCCCTTCTTCTAATCAGGTAAAAAGTTTCTAGTGTTCTTCTAAGATTGCATATTGTTACGGGAAATATTTCACAGTACGGCAGTTGTCCACACCACTGGGGATAATCACAGCACTCGCACAGCAAAGCACTCGTCTGCGTGTTCTTCTTCTGCGAGTCTGTCGCACCTCTTTTCGTCAGCACGGCCAGCGAATACCGCTCAGTAAAAATATGTTGATAAAAGTGTTATTGTTATGTCTGATAGCTTCTTTGTATTTAATAATGAGGTTGAATTTGTGGACGTGCTGGACAGGAAGCACATTAAAAGAGGAAAATAGTTCATTAGTATGGGCGTCATAGGGGACATTTGCTACGTGTCGAATGGCTTTTTTCTGCAGTAGGCACAATTTATTTATATTACCTTGGGTCGTGTCAGTCTAGATAAGGCTACAATAATTGATTTGAGAAAGAAATAGTGAATTGTAAAGCAGAAGTTCAATTTTTAAAGGAAGCATCTGCCTGAACCCACAAAGCAAACCAATAACTTTTGCTAGCTTTTCGGCCACATGGTCCACTTGCGTATTCCAACTTAAGTGCTGGTTAAAGATTACCCCTAAGCTTTTAGCATCACTTACTAGATTTATTTTTTCTGAGCCAAGTTGCACGTTGAAATCCCGACTAATATGTTTTTGCGCAGGTGCAAATAACAGAGCGTTTGTTTTGCTAGCATTGATGTCCAAACCGTTTGTTCCACTCCACTGAAGCAGTTTCATTAGTGCTATATTTGCATAGTGTTTGAGATCATAGATGTTGTTCGACTGGAAGAAAAGGCTGGTATCATCTGCATAAATAATATAATGTGCACTACTGCTAATATTTATTATATCATTTATATAAATGTTATAAAGTATTGGTCCCAATACGCTTCCCTGTGGTACTCCTGCAGTGATATTTAAAACAGAAGAACGCCATTCATTAATTACAACACACTGCTTTCGATGTATAAAGTATGATTTAAGGAGCGTGCCAGGGATTCCACGGAAAGCGTAATGCTCTAAATAGGATGGTATGGTCGATTCTAGCCTTTGAGAAGTCGATGAAAATACCCAATTATCCTCAAAAACCTTTAATTCTTTCTGTGTTAAAAGGGCGAACTCGGTAGATCGGCCTTGACAAAATCCAAACTGATGCTCCGAGATAATCATATGCTTATCAGAGAAAGACGTTAACCTCTTGCATATGACATTTTGTAATCCTTTAGAACAAATAGGCAGCACGGAAATTGGCCGATAATTTGATAAGTTAATTTTGTCACAAGATTTGTACACAATACTTACTCTGGCACACTGCATGGTTTCCGGGAAAGTACCAGCTTTCAAACAAGCATTAAAGATAAAACAAAGATGGGGTACTAGAATGTCAAGGACATATTTTACTGGTCGAATCTCTAAGTCATCGATGTCCCTAGCCTTACTATTTTTCAGCAACATGAAAATAGAATATATTTCTTCACAAGTGGATGGCTCGAAAAACGCCGTTTTAGAATTTCGTGGGCCTAAATATGTTTTGGCTTGACACCCGTTGACCGTGGGTGAACATGAGGAAGTAGTTGCAAAATGTTTATTAAAGTTTTCTGCCAGTTCTTTGCCCTCCAGTGGTTTGCCATTAACTGTTAAAAGAAGTTCATCGTTGTGGTGAGTGCCTGTGTTTAAAAGTTTGCTGATTTCGCGCCATATGACATCACTTTGTGTGCGAGAACCAGTAAATAAATTCGCAAAGTAAGTGTCTTTAGTTCAACGTAAAAAGTTTGTAACATTATTTCTGTATTTTTTGAAAGCTACAAGGTCATCAAGGTTTTTTGTTTTGACGAACTTCCCGTATAAATGTTCCTTTCACTTTATCATTCTAAGGCATTCATCTGTCATCCACGGTTTACGCAGTTTTAATATGTGGCCCACTTTGTCTGACTCGGACATGGCGTTGTCCACTTTTCGGCATAAGGCTAGAATATCTTGAATATAAGATTAATATGATTCCGCCGAAGACTGGGCATGGGATGCGAGGTCTTTTTGTGCGCCGAGCTTGCGTCCGATAGGCTTGCCGAATAGATCGCGAAGCTTCTCCTTGCACATATTCCAGGATGTGATATCGTCTTCATGCGTCTCAAACCAGACGCGTGCCGTACCTGCCAGGTAGAAGATGACGTTGGCGAGCATGAGGGTCGCGTCCCAATGATTGTGCTTGCTTACGTGCTCGTACATACTGATCCAGTCTTCTACGTCGACATGGTCGGTGCCGCAAAAGGTGTCCGGGTCACGAGGCTGCGTCATGACGACTGTGGAAGCCGTTGGTGCAGCGAAGCTGATGTCGCGTCGGATGTCATAGTGATGGTACCAATCTGGCGGCCACTACGGAGATCCAGGTTTGCTACGGGCAATCCTCCACCAAATGTTAAGGGAAACGTAGACAGCGGTAAACGCTAGATAACACACACCACCAGAACGAACCAAGCTTAGCCTGAGCGTCGTCTTCTTCACAACACACCACACCAACGCGTCGTCGTCATCTCGATATTGCGCACCGTAACAATATTCTTTATTCGATTTATAATCATACATTCTGTAGTTTCATTCCCCACAACCGTAATGCTGTATGTTATGGCACGCATGACACTGCTGAACGAGGCGCTAGTAATTTTTGCCGAATGCACTTTCGGGTTTTGATTCGCTTATGAGATTCCAGCGCAAGCATGCGTGGAGTTCATTACACACACACACACACACACACACACACACACACACACACACACACACACACACACACACACACACACACACACACACACACACACACACACACACACACACATATATATATATATATTCTCACGTGCTTCGGGACGTCAGGAAAGGAAGAAGAGGCTGGGGAGAAGAAGAAGAAGAAGAAGAAGAAGAAGAAGAAACAGAAGCCACAGTGGTGTGTGCTGGTGTTCCTTGGAGGACTCGCAGCGCTTTAGACGACAAATAAACACCCCCGTTACGTACTGAGTACGTAATAGTTGTGGTGGAGTTTGCGGTGTAGATCAACACGGATCCCCGTTGTCTTCGACGAAGCCGTCGACTCGCTGGTTTGCCACCCCTACCATCTAACATGGCTCAAGACGGCGACGCTGATCGAACAACACCTGCGGTGAGCAACTGGCAGCACTGTCGCGAGCCGCGCACATTTGGTGGAAAATCTGGCGAGGACTTCAACGAGTGGCTAACCATGTACGAACGGGTGGGCCGGTACAATCATTAGGATGCGACCGTGAAACTAGACAACGTAGTGTTCTTCTTGGAACACACTGCCCTAGTTTGGTTTGATAATCATGAAGACTCACCAGCTGGGATTGTTTCACAGAAGAGATAAAGGACTGCTTTGGCGACGGATCCGCGAAGAAGAAATGCGCAGAGCAAACGTTGATGCAGTGGGCCCAGGTACCTGGCGAGACTTGCACCGCATATATCGAGGATATTGTGAAATTGTGCAAGGTTGTAAACCCTCGATTGTCCGAGGAAGACAAAGTGGGGCATTTGCTCGAAGGTATCGCTGTAGATGTCTATAATTTTCTTATCAGAAAAGACAATTTGAACTCTACAGCTGACTTCATCAGGCACTGCCGCACTTTCGAAACCTTGGAGTTGCGCCGCATCACTCCTAAATTTGGGCGACTGGCCAACGTTACATCTGTTGCGAGCGTTGATGTCAGTGCTATGGCTGATGTGATACGCCGGATCGTGCGGGAAGAATTGCTGCGTGACAAAGATTCTGCGTGCCGGGACGAACACCAGTATGGCGGTTGCGCGCTGCAGGCAAAACCCGCGACCCCAACAACTTCCTGGACTCCGGCTTCAAATGCGTCACCCTTTGGCGAGAGCAGACAGCATAACGATTTAAGCACTTCTCGGGCACGGATGGGCCGAATAACCATCCTACACACGCCAGGTGGTTCGTCAGCCCCGATTGTTACCGCCAACCAGAACGAGTTTCCTACTCGGACGGGTGGCGCCCTGTGTGTTGCATGACCGGCGGGGCCTGCTCCCACAAGATCATCGCCCGTTTCTGATCATTTCGACTCTGGATTCATACCGCCCGGCACAGATGCGAAGCGGATCGCCTGCTTCGGACCGCAGCTTGACGCCGCCAACCCAAAGACAGCGACGTTCACCGTCTCCTCGGCGCCGTTCTTCCCCTTCGGAAAACTAGAAAGCGCGGCCGATGGGGGTGAGGTCGCCGGAAAATCAACGTTCCCAATATGCCTGTGTTTATGTTAAAGAACAAACTCGAAGTATCCATTGACGGCATCCCCACCATGGCACTAATTGACACTGGCGCAACAGTCTCTGTTATGAGTTTAGCATTCAAGAATCGACTGGGACATAGAGTGATGTTCAGCGTGAATCAAGCTGTGGTATTCCGTGGTGTTGGCGGTGAATCATTGGTGCCTTTGGGTGTGTGCTATGCGAAAGTTGTGATTGGCGGCCAAGCGTTTCGAACCGAATTCACAGTGTTGCCTCGTTCCACGCATGAAGTAACTCTAGGTATAGACTTTTTGCAACAGGGTGGTGCAACGTTAGACTGCCGTAGTGGACAGATCTCGATTAATGCTGCGTTGATGTCGGCTCTTGCAGAAACCTCGTCGCTCGATTTAGAAGCGTTTTCTGTGTCTGAAGATACAGATGTACCTGCGGTGTCCGGAGAATTCATTCAAGTTATTTCACCTACGAATTTGTGCGAGGATTTCGACGCCGTAGTGGAGCCTGGCCTGTGCAAAGAAGAGTGTCTTGATGCCTCATTGCATAGTTTCCGTCACCAGAGGTCACACCTTGCTGTGGACTGTAAACTATACAGACGAGCCAGCCGTGTTGCCTCGTGGCATGAGGCTCGTTCATTACGAGGAAAGTGTGTCAAATTACGTGGCGGCACTAAGCAACCATGCTCCTGAAGCGAAAACATCTCATTTTGCAGAGTCTCGAACCCAGGCAATGATAAACACATCTTTGGGAGCACAGGAGCGCCGAATTTTGACTGACCTGCTTTCCAAGCATGTATCGGTTTTCGACTTCACCAGAGATAATCAGCCACCGATTCCAAATTCTCGCATCCATCATTCGATTCATATTGGAATCTCTCGGCCGATCAGAGAGAAGCCCTATCGTGTGTCTCCGACCGAAAGTCAGCTTATTGATGAGCAAGTTATGACATGCTCCAACGTGGCGTTATCCAGGAACCTTCAAGTCCTTGGGCGGCTCCATCTATTCTCGTTAAAAAGAAAGGCAACACATGGCGTTTCTGTGTGGACTATCGTCGCCTTAACGCCGTCACCAAAAACGATGTGTATCCGCTTACACGTATTGACGATGCAATCGACTGTCTTCATTCGGCGTCATACTTCTGCTCGGTAGATTTGAGATCAGGGTACTGGCTGATACCGATGAACTCAAACGACGTAGAAAAGACGGTATTTGTGACACCCGATGGTCTCTATGAGTTCAACGTAATGCCTTTTGGATTGTGCGATGCGCCTGCCACGTTCGAACAATTCATGGACACCATTCTGCGCGGACTCAAGTGTAAAATTTGTTTGTGCTATTTGGACGACATTGTGATCTTCGGCAAGACCTTTCAGGAACACAATAGCCGTCTAGCCATCGTTCCTGATTGCATTGAGAGAGCAGGCCTCGTCCTCAACTCTAAGAAGTGCCACTTTGGCGAACGCCAAACAATTGTTCTTGGTTACTTGCTCGATAAGGATGGTGTTCGGCCGAATCCTCAGACGATTGCTGCTGTAACCAGCTTTACAGCACTGAAATCAGTGAAGCAGCTTCGGAGCTTTTTAGGACTGTGCTACTATTTTCGTCGTTTTGTGTCCAGATTCGCTGACATCGCATACCGTTCAATTGGACTACTGACTGCCACCTCAGATTCCTTCAGGACCTATCCTACGCCACTTCTGTCCTGCCCCCACCGACGCTTGTGGCGTGGGCGCTGTGCTCATCCCGGCACCGATCAGCACGTGATGCTATAGTCGTTCGTCTAGCAAGGCGGAGCGTAACTACACCGTTACTGAAAAAGAGTGGCTCGCAGTGGTTTTTGCGGTGCAACGATTTGGTTCCTACCTATATGGCAATGTTTTTACCATCGTCACTGACCACCATTCGCTCTGTTGGCTCGTAAATCTTCGTGACCCTTGCGGCCGGCTCGCTCGATGGGCATTGCGGTTGCAAGAGTTTAACTTCACTGTGGCATACAAAAGCGGCCGTCAACATGCTGACGCTGACTGTCTGTCATGCTTGCCGCTTTCGTCAACTGCTAGTGATGATGACAACGTTGATGACTACCTGGCGCCTATCTCGGCAACGTTTCCTGACCCTCAACTGTTCCAGACAAAACAATGCAACGATCAGACTTTGGCACCGCTCATGGTTCAAGAGATGCGCGTTTCTGCGTTCGTGCCGGCCTGCTTTACAAAAACAATTTCAACCCCTGAGGTGCACGCTTTCTTCTCGTCGTGCCGGAAAACCTCCGTATTCCCGTTCTTGAAATGATGCACGACGATACCACGTCGGGCCACTTGGGTGTAGCCCGGACCCTCCATCGCACACGGGAATGCTTTTACTGGCCGAAAATGCGTCAAGCCATTCAGCGCTATGTAGCCAGTTGTGTCAAGTGCCAGCAGTGCAAGCTCCCTACTTCCCGTCCACCGGGACCGCTGCACCCTATTGCGCCTCCGACCGCACGCTTTGAGCAGGTGGGCATCGACCTCTTGGGTCCTTTTCCGCGATCTTCTAACGGTACCCGATGGATAGTGGTATGTGTTGACCACCTCACTCGATATTCAGAAACAGCCGCAATAACCTCAGCCACTGCTTACGAAGATCCCTATTTCTTCTGCGATTTCTCGCCCTGCGTCATGGCCCTCCTCGAGTTCTGATCAGTGACCGTGGGCGCCAATTTACTGCTGAAGTTATCGAAGAACTCCTTCGTCTATGCACCTGCGATTACCGTCATACAACACCGTATCACCCGCAATCGAATGGACTTGTTGAACGGACCACTCTGGATCACAAGAACCGGGATGACATCCTCCCTTTCATTACATACGCGTATAAAGCTGCACAGCATGAGACGAGTCCGTTTTACCTCCCGTACGCTCGAGTTCTCCGCAGCTGTCTTGATACCATCCTTCCTTTCTCCCTCCACAACGAGCTTTCTATCGCCACTACTTTATGTCGAGCCGAAGAAGCTCGCCGCGTTGCCCGCCTCCGCATCCTGGACTCACAGGAACGTTCGAAGGAGCGTTATGACAACCGGCGCCCAAATGTCTCTTATGTGCCCGGTGATTGTTGCTGTGGACGCCGCTGCGCAAGCGTGGTTTAGCCCACAAGCTATGTAATTTCACGCCGCACCGAAAGTGGCGATGATCACGCCGGACCCAGGTGGCTCGGCTAAAAAGGTTCCATCCCCGGCACCTTTCTTAAACTGCTTGTCCTGGGGCTTCGTCTGCGAGGGGGGAAGTGTCACGTGCTTCGGGGCGTCAGGAAAGGAAGAAGAGGCTGGGGAGAAGAAACAGAAGCCACAGTGGTGTGTGCTGGTGTTCCTTGGGGGACTCGCAGTGCTTTAGACGACAAATAAACACCCCCATTACGTACTGGAGTACGTAACATTATATTGCTGTCCGCAAAATCTAAGCGTGATGGAGGTATCAGCGTCACTAAAAAAGAAGTTATTTTAAACCACCGGTGTCACCCATTAATAATTCGAAGGATTATTAACGATGCTCCCATAACGGTGCGCACACTCCCAGAGTGATGGGGGGTGCGGGGTAGCTGTTCCGGTCGCAAAGGAGATGCCCTCGACTTGCGTGGCAAGCTCAGCCGAATTCAACTACCTTGTAGTGACAGAAGGGGGTGGACGTTTGGTGCCAAGCTTTCGCCGTTTCAAGCCAGAGTAAGGGTCGGAGTCACAAGTAACAAACAAAACAAACTTTATACGCAGCAAGAGACGATACAGAATACACACGATCACTTAAAATGTACAGACGAGAGGTTCACAGAAAACAACGCCAAGCATGCAACTAAAGAGGTATTCAATAACACAGAGGCTTACAATACAAAACAATACACGAGAGAGTCACATAAACAAACACCAAATTGTTCACCGGTGACTGTTGCAGTCCGACGCCTCGAGAGCAGTCATGGGCAGTATCGAAGATACATGTATCTTCGATACTATCTTTAGATACATTTTGTGTATCGGTGTCAGGTATCGAGTGCTGAAAATGAAAGTATTGAAGTATCGGTATCGAAAATACATTTTTGGAGTATCGTGTATTTTAACGATACCCGATACTCTGCAAAATATTGAAGCCGCTGTGTGTCAGACACGAGGGGCATCTTTGCTTGCAGTGCATCCCGATTTCCCTCCTGCTCGAAGTTTCCTCCATCTATCCATATTTCTTTTCTTTAAAACTGGAGGAGCCAGTTGCAAGTAGGTGCTTATGAGGTTGCTTACTTGTGAGCACTGAGTGCGTACCATAAGCCGTTAACAGACACGCAGAAACAAAGAACAAAATCGACAAAAAACCCCAAAGAAGACAAACAGGCAGTAGGGACCACGCGCACTTTGTCCTTAGCTGCTATTCCACCCTTTGCAATCGGCCTCTTTCTCAGTCTCCGAGGCATGCGATTCTTGTAAAGCAGCATGCTCAGTGTGCTGACGAATTCAGTAACTTCTGCACGACCCTAGATCTCTAGACCCTTGAGCTTCGCATGTCGGCTTTGCTTGGCGGCAAGAACATAAGCGTCTAAAGGCCCAACGACATATCCTGGGCGACGGCGCTCAGCGTCGGCGCTGTCAGCGCCGTGCGCCACAAGCGGTGCGCGTCTCCATGGGACTCGGCGCTGGCGCAGTTGGCGCTCACTGCTGACGCTTGGACTCGTGCTGGTGCGTTGTTGCTGGACCTAACAAGCAGACGTTGCCCAAAACAGTTTTAACATTCACTCAATGATTTCTGCTTTTTAAAGCGTTAAGAGACGTAATTTAGACATAGAAATTAATTAGTTTACGCATTCTACTTCTGCACAAATAAACTTGCATCGTCCACATTTTTTCGGCTTTTCAGTACAATCTGCAACGCCATCGACGCAACTTCAATTTGTCCCGTTTTCCGCGACCGTAGCTGAGAATAGATTTCCGAGTTTTGTTCCTCCACGGCTGAGATCAACCGATCGGCTGCGAAAGGTTTTGCCATCACGGCCACGTGTGACGATGAAAAGCAATGACAAAAAAGTGAAAAGAAAAAAACACGCGAAGACTCCGCGCGAGCGAAAATTCCCAATCTGGAGGTCGCGGCCACCCTGTACTCTCATTGGAGTACGGCGCCTAGACGTGCGCCAATGAGAGAGAGAGCAGCTCGGCGCCTGCGTGAACGCTGACGCCGAAATCTAGCACGGACAGATCTCGGCGCTCCGCTTAAGTTTGCTGGCGTCTCATACCGTGCGCATGCTCAAACTGGTTCCTACATACGCCAACAGCGCCGAGGCTGAGCGCCGACGCCCGGGATATGTCATTGGAGTTGGGCCTTAAGGCCTCAGTCGGGCAAAATGCAGTCACCATGCTTGTGGTTTTCAGGGTTTGATTCGAAACAAATCTTTCTTCCACTAGACTATTTCTGTAAAAACTATTACGTGTAAAATATTAAGAAATACATGACGTAGAAGCTATGTTAAAATGTTTTTGAAATATGCGAATTGATTGACGCCATATTAGCCACTCTCTCTTATAAAGAACAATTCTTTCTTTTGTCTAAACCAGACTAAGTTATCGAGGGACGCTAGTGAATCTTGACTTTGTTAAAGGGAAGCTGAAGAATTTTTCGAATTCATTAAGATGCTCAAGTGTGGATGTGGGATCCTTATAAATCATGCGGGTGAAATGTTTTTGCAGATTCATTACTTAGGAGCGACGTAATCGCCGTTTAAATTTGCGTGGTAGCTACGCCCCCCGCCGAGCGCTGCTGATGACCCTGACGATGCGAGCCGAAACCGGAAACCACGGAGTGGTGACGTGAAAACTGGTGATCGTCGATTCGCAGCCTCCGCGGCCGCACTTCTTTCTGCCTGCATAAGCTGCCTTGTGCTTTTTGTTGTAAGGTACAGAAATGTGTACAGTATGGAGCGACCCATCATGCCGGCGTTGCTGCACGAACACCGGCGGCCGCGATCTTTCATTATTTCTTGCGAAATAAGAAGCTTTACGCGAAGTGGGTCACTGCTGTTAAGCAAAACGATTTAAAGCGTCAAGACAACAGTGCTATACTACCTTTGCTCGCCTCAAAATTCATTCATTGTATCTCTGAATGCAGTTCGACAAAAAAAGTATACTTATCAAAGGACGTTTCCAATACGTGGAGATGCTGACACTTCGCGTTCGTTCGAGTCAAAATCACCGCTTGTGCCAGCATCGTTTCTTTCTTGGGGAGGTTTGCTGTTTGCAATAGACCGATACCACCGACCGATTTGAGCATGCGCCGGTTTTCCGGAAGTTGCACCACCGCCATGTTTGTTGCAATCGGCTGGTCAGCGCGCGCACATGCGACTACACTCTCCGCAATTCCACTTCACAGGAACTCAACGCACACTTCCCATACCTCATTGCCGAGAAAAATTCGTTGCCATCATTACAGTGACTGTTGATGCAAAGCAAGCGCTGTAGGGGCCTTAATTTTTTTAAACAGTAGCCTCGTTCAGATTATTCAGCCTCGTTCAAATTTTAGATTATGTAATTAATCAATTATTTAGTAAACTACTTGAAAATGAGAAATTGGAAAAAGGCATTTAAAATTTGTCATGATGGTCTCAATGAAAAGCCAGTGTTTTATGATCTAGTAAACAAAATTGAAAGTGTGTATTTGATCAAATAATTGAAGTAACAAAAACAAAAAAAACATGGCGTTCAAATGTGCTAAATTTCATAAAACGAAAAGTCAATGCTTGATATACTAATCAAGAAAATTTAGAGGGGGAAACTGACCAAATATTTATTCGAAATAAAAGAAAAATTGAAAAATTATGAAGATGGGTCAAATCACAAATTGAAAGGTAAATCCTTGATGCAGCGGTGGCGTAGCGGTAGAACATCCGCCTCGCATGCAAGAGGACCAGGGCTCAAATCCCGGTGCCACGCAATTTTTCACCAGATAAAAAAAAAAAAGTCTGCGTGTCGATAAAATTGCATAAACAGGTTTGGGGTGCGACCTGATGCCGGTGAACACCTCCGGCAACGCACTCCCTCACCAGAACAGGAGTTGGTAACCCTGGTGCAGTAATTGGCCGCAACCTCTCATGATTAGTTCCATAAAACCCCGGCCCTCAGCCACCAGCGGCTGCGGAACAACTGACCACGGCGGCGGTCAGACCTGTGACGCAGCAGAGGGTGCTAAGAATTTCTGGCTCCGCTGGACAGGCCGCCATTGGAAACTGACCCTGGCAATGTTTAACGTTAGAACCCTAGCTAGTGAAGCTAGTTTAGCAGTGCTGTTAGAGGAACTAGGGGGTATGAAATGGGATGTCATAGGGCTTAGTGAGATTAGGAGGCCGAATGAGGCATGTACTGTACTGAAGGATGGGTATGTACTGTGTTATCGAGGTTTACCGGAGAGGCAAGAACTAGGAGTAGGTCTCCTTGTCAATAAGTATATAGCGGGTAATATAGATGAATTCTATAGTATTGATGAGAGGGTGGCAGGCATCGTAATTAGGCTTAATAAGCGCTATAAACTGAAGGTTGTACAGGCCTATGCACCCACATCTAGTTATGATGACCAGGCAGTTGTAAGCTTCTACGAAGATGTAGAATCGACAATGCGAAAAGTAAAGACGCAGTATACTGTACTAATGGGCGACTTCAATGTCAAGGTAGGGAAAAAGCAGGCAGGAGAACAGGCAGTAGGTGACTATAGCATTGGCTCTAGGAATGGCAGGGGGGAGTTACTAGTTCAGCTTGCAGAGCGCAATAACCAAAGAATAATGAATACCTTCTTCAGCAAACGGAAGAACCGGAAACTGTCATTGAAAAGTCCTAACGGGGAGACTAAAAACGAAATTGACTTCATACGGTGTTCAACCCCCGCCATTATGCAAGATGCAGAAGTAATCGGGTAAGTGTCATGCAATGACCACAGGCTGGTGAGGTCCCGAATTAGCCTAAATCTGAAGAAGGAACGCGACAGATTACTAAGAAAGAAACCCATCAACGAATTAGCGGTAAACCCATCAACGAAGAGGGCAGAAGGTTCAAGATCTCGCTACAGAATAGATATTCAGCTCTAACCGACGATGACGACATTACCCTAGAAGCAATGAAGAATAATTTCAGAGATATCATTACTTAGTGCGCTGTAGAAGTAGGCGGTAGGATAGTTAGAGAGGATACCGGTAAGCTGTCTAAGGAGACGAGAGATTTGATTAAGAAACGCCAGAGTATGAAAGCTTCCAATCCAACAGATCAGAGAGAATTGGCCGAGATATCAAAGCTAATCTATAAGCGTAAGGTGGCCGATATAAGGAAGTATAACATGGAGAAAATTGAGCATGCTGTAAAGAACGGCGGAAGCCTCAAAACGGTAAAGAAGAAATTGGGCTTAGGCAAATACCAGATGTATGCGATAAGGGATAAGGCGGGCAATATCATCACGAATATGGATAAGATAGTCAAAGTAGCCGAGGAGTTATATACAGATCTCTATAGTGGCCAAGATCTCTATAGTAGCCATAATGTTTGCATTCTTCCATGGTTCCGGTACCGTCGATGAAACCAGGCACTGCGTATACAGGGTGGCCAGTTTTTCTAGCACGATATCCCCCCCCCCCCCCCCCCGTCTTTTAGCAAATCTGTAGTTATCTGATCCTCTCCAGCTAATTTCCGCCTTTTCATAGTTTCTAATGCTTTCTTGACCTCGTCCTTCGTCACTGGTGGAATGTTTGACTGTTTTTCCCTACCGCCAATCACATTACGGTCCTGACTTTTTTGGCTACTGTAGAGATCTGTATCTCCTCGGCTACTTTGACTATCTTGTCCATATTCGTGATGACGTTGCCCGCCTTGTCCCTTATCGCATACATCTGGTTTTTGCCTATGCCCAATTTCTTCGTTACCGCTTTAAGGCTTCCCCGTTCTTTACAGCATGCTCAATTTTCTCCATGTTATACTTCCTTATATCGGCCACCTTGCGCTTGTTGATTAGCTTTGATATCTCGGCCAATTCGATCTGGTCTGTTGGATTGGAAGCTTTCATACTCTGGCGTTTCTTAATCAAATCTTTCGTCTCCTTAGACAGCTTACCGGTATCCTCTCTAACTATCCTACCGCCTACTTCTAACGCGCACTCAGAAATGATATCTGTGAAATTATTGTTCATTGCTCCTAGGGTAATGTCGCCATCCTCGGTTAGAGCTGAATATCCATTCTGTAGCGAGATCCTGAACTCTTCTGCCCTCCCACCCACCGCTAATTCGTTGATGGGTTTCTTTCTTACTAATCTGTTGCGTTAATCTTACTAATATACATAGCATAGCCCTTATACATAGCATACATAGCCCTTATACATAGCATTCATTGATTACGAAAAAGCATTTGACTCAGTTGAAACTTCGGCATTAATGCAGGCATTGCGAAATCAGTGGGAAGATGAGCCGTAAGTGAAAGTGCTGGAAGATATATATAGTGGCTGCACAGCAACCATAGTTCTGCATAAAGAAAGTAACAAAATTCCCATAAAGAAAGGTGTTAGTCAAGGAGACACGATCTCCCCAGTACTATTCACAGCTTGCTTAGAGGAAGTATTCAGAGACTTGGAATGGGAGCAGTTAGGGATAAGGGTAGATGGAGAATACCTCAGTAATCTGCGATTTGCCGATGACTTTACCTTGCTAAGTCACTCGGGGGATGAACTGCAAATTATGATTGATGACCTAGACAGGAAACGTAGAAAGGCAGGCTTAAAGATCAATATGCAGAACACTAAGGTAATGTTCAACATCCTCGGGAAGGAACAGCAGTTTACGTTAGGTAGCGAAGCAGTGGAAGTACTAGGCGAATATGTCTACTTAGGACAGGTAGTAACCGCAGTTCCGGACCATGAAAAGGAAATAACGAGAAGAATAAGATTGGGATGGAGCGCATTCGGCAAGCACTAGCAGATTATGACTAGCAGCTTACCGGTTTCGCTCAAGAGGAAAATATACAACAGTTGCTTCTTACCTGTACTCACCTATGGGGCTGAAACGTGGAGGCTAACCAAGAGGGTTCTACTTAAGTTAAGGACAATACAGAGGGCTATGGAACGAAAAATGATAGGGGTAACATTAAGAGATAGGAAGCGTGCAGAGTGGGTCAGAGAAATAACTCATGTTACCGACATTCTAGCGGAAATTAAGAAGAAGAAATGGACATGGGGAGGACATATGCGAAGAGAGGATAAACGATGGTCGCTGAGGGTAACAAACTGGATTCCAAGAGAAGGAAAGCGTAGCAGGGGGCGGCAGAAAGTTAGGTGGGCGGATGAGATTAAGAAGTTCGCAGGGGTCAAGTGGATGCAGCTAGCACACAACCGGGTTAAGTGGAGAAATATGGGAGAGGCCTTCGCCCTGCAGTGGGTATAGTTAGGCTGACGATAATGATGATGACGAAATGCTTGATGACGATATGAAAAAATTAAAGCATATAAGTGACCAAATAAATATCTCAATGATTGTATGAAATGAAAAAGTGCACCTAAGGATGTCAAACTGATTTTGACACCTGTGAACCACCTTTTTTATAACACAAGATTTTCAATTATTTCAATTAATTTTTGACCAATTACGCACTCTAAATTTTGTCATTTAGCGCCCTCTAGCATTGACTCTTCATCCCAAGCGTTTTGACACCTTTAAACCTCCTGTTTTGGATTTTTACTTTTTTCAATTATTTCAGTTAATTAACCAATTACACATTTTAAATTTTCTTGATTAGCATCATCACGCGTTGGCTTTTTATTTCGAGCATTTGACACCTTTCAACCCCACTTTTCTAATTCTTGATTTTTAAAATATTTCAATTACCTAACTGATCAATTACACACTAAATTTTACTAATGCATGATCAAGCATTGGCTTTAAAGTACAAATAATTTTGACACCTTTAAGGCCCCGTTTTTTTAGTTTTTATTTTTTTTTAATTTATTTACGCATTCAAAATTTTCATAAACAGAACCATCTAGCACTGGCCTTTCATTCGGTTAATAGGACACACAAGTTTTCATTTTTCAATTATTTCAACCAATTAGGTGGCAAATTACACTAAATTTTCTAAGCATCATGAAATTGTATTTTCATATCTGAGCGTTTTGAGACTATTGAACCATCCATTTTCCTGTTTCTTTTTTTCCTTTTTGAATCAAATAATCACATTGATTCTATTAGCTCATCGTCGCCTATCAAATACCAATCAATTATCAATCAGTGGACAAATTTCCAGCGTAAGGATTTTGCAGCCCTCTTTATTTCTGACATGTGGTGCCGACAACTATTACTTCTACTACTACAACAATGCCGACGGCTTTTCGGCCGAACGAGCTGTATAAGCTATTGCATAAATACATGAAACTAGAGTAATATATGTGCTATGTGCTGTTACAGCGCCCAGGAAGGAGACAGATGAATTTTCCAATGCACTCAGGCATACACACGAAGGCTGTCCGGGCGGCCGGACATGTACCAGCATGCACCGCGACAGCGGTGGCGTCGTGAAACTGGGATCGGTCTATTGGTTCGAACATATAGCGCATGCATGACACCTCCGGGTCCATGTGTTCCATCGTCATATAAAAAGCATCAAACCACCGTGCGCCGCGCTTATGTGCAGCGGCGGGAACGGCGCCGACCTAGCAGACACCTTTGTTGACGTCACGAGAGGCCCAACCAATCACAGGAGGCAGCGCGCGAGCTGGCCCGTGGCTGCTGCTTGACTTTTTGCCAAAATAAAATACGTTGGCGCTTTCCTTTGCCTAATTTCGACGAGAAATTGAAATTCCGAGGGTGGAAAATGGTGCACCTCTTAATTTTTCTGGGAAGCATCTAACTACCTTCAAGATCCTCGAGTCGACGCGGCTATACTTCCCTCTTCTGGCCCCTTCATCAAGAGTAACCGTGCGACTAATTAAGAGAAGCTTTTCTTATTTGCCTTGAACTGATTAGAACGTTCAGCCATTTTATTTTTGTTATCCTCTAGATAATAACACAGATTGAGAGCTTCAAAAGTCTGCTATCGCACTAATATCAAAATACCGGCTCAGTTCCCCAAGCGCACGCAACACTGAGCCTTATAGCAAAGGGAAAACGGAAGGGGTCATTGGGTAATTAAAGTGTGGTATATGAAATGGAAAGCCACAAATCAAGTTCCAGATTTAATTTTATGTTGCCAAGTGCTCACAGGGTGGTTGGTACGAAGAACACTAGCTTAAAGAAATTGTTCGCTAGGCTGCTTTTTGAAGCTCTGTAACCATGGCTTCCACTCAATGTGAAGTTCTGACAAGGCTAGCTGCCCTGACAGCGGAGCTCCAATTAATCCGTGCTGACGAACTTATTTAAGCCCGTTCAGAAAAACAAAAACTGCGATATAGGTACCACTGAAAGTTCTACAAAGCATGGTAAAGTATTCCAGCTTCGCTAATAATATTACCGCCTTTATCGCATTGGGATTTCAGAGATGTATCGAAGTATCGAAGATACAGTATCGAGTATCTGTATCGGAAATCGATTTCGCTTCAGTATCTTGTATCGATATCGGAAATACCATTTTTGAAGGCATCGAGTATCGGTATCGAAGATAATTTTTTCAAGCATCTTGCCCAGCCCTGCTCGAGAGTCCCGATGCGGCCGCCATGCAAGACCCCTCGTATGTCTGTGGGCTTGCCAGCAGCGCGTGATCCCCGGAAGTCCAGCTGTAGCACTTCCAAACAAGCCGCAATTACTGACTGAATGACGAAAGCGGCGCGACCTCCATAAATTTATTTATTAATTTATTCATACTGTTAACCCTTACTGAGGGTCATGACAGGGAGGGAATCAACAACACATATAAAATCAATAACACATCTAAAATTTCAAATGACAGAACACAGTAACAAACACTTTGAGTTACAATTATACAAACAACATCTCAGAAAGCTGCTGAGCTGGATCAAATGACACAGAAAGCAAAAAAGCACATACAAAGTAATAAATAGTACGCGACGCACGGGGGACGACATGTTAGCGTTCATTAAAGTATTGGTCTAGACTTTTCTGGAATGCTGTTTTACTGGCACTTTGTACAATATGAGTAGGCAATTTATTCCAGAGCTCTATCGCGTCAGGAAAAAAAGAAAAGCGAAATACGTTAGTGCGAGCGAAGTACGGCCGTATGGTTGCATTATGATTCAACCTGGCGCTATGCTTAGCAGGTGGGTGGAAGTGCATTTCTTTATTTATCTTTAAATAAATAGGGCGCCCCGCGTCTTTCTGTTAAGACGCGCCAAGGCTAGCGCGTGCACACACTTAGCTTCGCTTGTTGAAGCATTCGCTTTTCCTCTCGTCTCGAGTCTACATGATGATGGAAAACCAACTAGCCGCCATTACAGCATTGCTATCTTCAATGTCAACTGCCTAATGCTAACCACTACTCAATGGACCTTCACAACCGCTTCAGCGCTCTCTCTATCGCTCTGCTGCTACACTGTTTACGACCTCATTCTCCATCCTCTGAGCTTGAGTGCACCAAACGTCCTGTCGCGGACGCCAGAATAATTGTCACCCGTTAATAATTAGAAGGATTATTAACGATGTGCCCTTAACGGTGCGCACACTCCCAGACACTCTTAGAGTGAGCGAGGTTGCTGTTCCGGTCGCAAAGGAGATGCCCTCGACTTGCGTGGCAAGCTCAGCCGGAATTCAACTACCTTGTAGTGACAGAAGGGGGGTGGCTGTTTGGTGCTCAGCTGTCGCCGGTTCAAGCCAGAGTAAGGGTCAGAGTCAAAGTTAACAAACAAAACAAACTTTATATACAACAAGAGACGGTATAGAATACACACGATCACTTAAAATGTACAGACGAGAGGTTCACAGAAGACAACGCTAAGCATGCAACTAAAGAGGTAATCAATAGCACAGAGGGTCACAATACAAAACATACGAGGGTCACATAAACAAACATCAAATTGTTCACCGGGCACTGTTGCAGTCCGACGCCTCGAGAGACACGATGTGGCCGCCATGGAAGACGAGCGCCGCTCCCTCGCAGGTCTGTGGGCTTGCCAGCAGCGGGTGATCCCCGAGAGTTCAGCTGTAGCACTTGCGAACAAGCCGCAATCACTGGTTGACTGACTAAAGCGACGCGACCGCCGCGGCTGTCTGTTAAGACGCGCCAAGGCGCTTCGCTTGTTGAAGTGTTAAAAAGCATGAACTCACAAGGGAGAAAAAGAACTAGGAAACTAACTAGTAAGTATGCTAGTCACAAGGACGGAGAAATAAAGAGCATTAAGCAACAGGTGAAAAAAACAGAAGGTAAAAATTGGATAAATTCAATGGACAAGAAACAGAGTGTGGAATTATGCCGAAAGTGAAAAATGCAGATCAGGAAGGAATATTTCTTTGATAACTCAAGAGGCAGTGCCCTACTTTTTGAAGCTAGATCAGGGTGCCTTAGAACAAGCAGCTACAACAAGAAATTTAACAATGGAGATGACGCATGTGCTGTATGTGGAAACTCCAGTGAAACAATTGACCATATTATACTCGAATGTAATGGTATCCATCCGGAAGTTGGTGCAGACGCAATCACTGTTCCTGAAGCTCTGGGGTTTAGAGATACCAGTGGCCGGGTGAATAAACCGGCGATGGAAGCTAGCAAAAGACGACTGGAAGATTGGTGGCTTAAAAGCAGAGAAGTGACATAATGTTAGTAATGTAGGAACAAAAATTTAATAAATAGAATGATGGTTTAGTTAACCATTCTAAATCAATAATTAAGATATATGGAGAAAAATGAGCATGATAGCTACTGCTACCACCCCGTTTCAAAGGGGACGCTCCTATATTGAAGGTTGAAGGTTTATTTCCGCAACTGGTGTTGCGAGGACAGCCAGGGAAAAAGCTGTATAAACAGCTTGAGAGGTCCTGGCTTGCTCTTACAGAGCAGCATTGACGGCGGCGGAGTACAATACATCAAACAAGATGAGAGGAAAAAAAAAACATCGTCGGCACAAAGAAAGAGACGTACTTTTAGTACGCAGTGCATTGTACTTGTACAGTACAATACTACATGAACATTTGGGGCAATTCTTTCAAAGAAATATTGATTAAATCTATATTTTCGGAGCAGTACAACTGGTTCAGAAGGGTCGGTAAGGTATGCTGCAACATTTGTTTGCCATAGTTTGTGCGACATTTCTTAACATGCCAAGGTTCTGCTGCGCGGGTATCATGCACAGTTCTGCTTTGCTCTAACCCAGCAAGTGTAAGTAAGAAGTCATCCTTTTTCATTATGGCGAGTTTATATTTATAGCACAGCCTATAGTGATACATGAAATTGACCCGAATCAAATCGAGCGCGCTCACCGCCTCGGCCGTTATTCTACAGATCGCATAAGGCCAATCATTGTAAAATTCTCATCATCCAAAACCAAAGAAACCATCCTCTCTTATGGCAAAAAGCTTAAAGGCACAAATTATAGCATTGGTGAGGACTTTTCCCCTGCGGTCCGTAACGTTCGAAAACAGCTAGTTACCTACGCACGAACAATAACAGATAAATTCGCCTTGCGTTTTAAAACCCTGCACATCGGTCCTAAGCGTTACACCTACGACGAAGCTTCACAAACCATAAAAGAGATTAAATAGCAGTCATTGCGTCAACATTCGGCAAACAGTCCTAAACATGCACCGCAACCTACTCTTTCTTTATCAGCGATTTTCACGAATATCCGCAGTTTTATTTCAAAGCGCGACATCGTTTCTAATCTGGTCTTATCATCATCCAGCAACTTACTAATCTTGACAGAAACGTGGCTGCACTCTGACATCTCTGACAGGGAGGTCCTAACTGACTTGCCAAATTTTCGTCTTTTCCGCAAAGACCGTAAAGACAAGAGGGGAGGGGGAGTACTCATTGCAACTAGGCAGGAGCTATCATGCACTTACATTAACTTGTCATCAGATATCGAAATATTGTGGATCTTACTTCACTCTTTACCACACTCAGTTCTCATTGGCGTTTGCTACAACCCCCCTAATAACAGTTCAGATTTCCCTCGTAAATTTAACAATGCATTGAATGAAATCAGAATCAAGCACCCTAATGCCACCATTCTACTATTTGGCGATTTCAATTTTCCTACCATCAATTGGGAGACTCTAACAGCTATGGGTAACAGCGATGCTAACGAATTTCTGGATATTTGCCTTAATTTCAACCTCGTACAAATAATATCCGAACCAACTCGTGTAACCCATGACTGCGCTAATACCCTCGATCTCATATTGACGGACCGTCCTGATTATGTTAAATCTGTCACATATCATCCAGGTATCAGTGATCACAAAATAATACATGCATGTTTCACCATTAAACCCTTTTCTCGCATAATCAATAAGCAAACAATTAAACTATATGATAAGGGAAACTATACTGCCATTAACAACGGTCTTCGCGCGTTCCAACTTTTTTTTGAGTCAAACTATAACCAAAGAACAGTTCATGACAACTGGTCACTATTCAAAAGGAAAATTGAAGAACTGGTTGAAAAATTTATTCCTAAAATGACCGTACGAAACAACCAACAAAACCCATGGTTCACCAACACATTAAAACGTTTGGAAAACAAAAAGAAACGCCTTTACCGCTCAGCTAAAAACCAGCACACTGACAACTCATGGAATAAGTATTACGAGGCCGAGAAAGTATACCTAAAGAAAATTCGTGAAGCCAAACGCACCTTTTTTCATTCCGATTTACCTAAAATGCTGACCACTAACCCCCGGAAGTTTTGGCAACTCATTAATCCACAACATGCGCGTACCATTTCAATCGCTGATGAGTCAGGTGAAACAATCTCTGATACAGACTGCGCCAACATATTTAATGAAGCGTTTTCATCCGTATTTACTAACGAATGTGATCCACCTCTTTCTGTACAACAGACATTTATTCACCACCCTATTCCTCCCCTAATATTCTTTCCTGCAGGAATCTTATCATTGATCGAAAACATGAAGCTGTCATCTTCTGCCGGTATCGACAATATCAACACTAAAATACTGAAAAACACCAAAGACACATGTGCGTCCTTATTGTCATTATTGTTCACGCAGTCACTACTCACAGGCCAACTACCCAACGATTGGAAACGTGGGAAGGTCGTTCCAGTCTTTAAATCAGGTAACAAGAACTCGCCATTAAATTACCGCCCCATTTCTCTAACCAGCGTACCCTGCAAAATCATGGAGCATGTTATCTATACCCATATCATGGCCTTCCTTGATTCTAACAACTTTTTTCACCCCGCGCAGCATGGGTTTCGTAGGGGCTACTCTTGTGAAACCCAACTGGCTATTTTCGTGCATGACCTGCACATTAACCTGGATTCTAATCAACAGTCCGACGTCATATTTTTAGATTTTGCTAAAGCCTTCGATAAAGTACCCCACAAACGCTTAATGATAAAAACTTTCCCTATTAAATCTGCACCCCAACATTTTAAAATGGATTGAAGAGTTTCTAACTAATCGCTCCCAGTTTGTTACTATTAACAATAAGTTCTCTAACTTCCTTCCGGTGACGTCAGGTGTTCCCCAGGGATCAGTACTTGGCCCCCTACTTTTTCTTATATACATCAATGACCTACCAACACATGTAACCTCTAACATACGCATGTTTACTGACGACTGTGTAGTTTATCGTACCATCACTGGTCCCACTGATCAATCAACACTACAAAATGACCTTAATGCTGTACATAACTGGTGTGACCACTGGCTAATGGAACTTAACCCACATAAATGTAAACTTTTATCCTTCCACCGTCGTCGTAATCCTCTTATTTTTTCCTACGTAATCTCTGGAGTGCCCGTACAACCTGTTCAGTCATATAAATATTTAGGCGTAACACTTTCTAGTGATCTTTCTTGGAATTTGCATGTAACTAACACAATATCATCGGCCAATAAAACATTAGGATTCTTAAAACGTCATCTACATCGCGCGCCTCAACATGTTAAACTCTTAGCCTATAATTCACTCGTCAGGTCTAAACTGGAATTCGCGTCACCCATTTGGAACCCCCATCAAGCTTACCTCATTAATTCTCTCGAGTCCGTTCAAAATCGCGCTGCCAGGTTCATCCATGCCCTGTATTCTTATGATGTTAGTGTCTCTGCCCTAAAAACAGCCTCAGGTTTATCATCACTATCTCTCCGTCGTCGCACTTCAAGCCTTTCTTTATTCCATAAAATATTCAACAGTCCCATGCGGGCAGCTCCTTATATTCTTCCCCCAGCACGCATATCACCCCGCACCAGTCATCGCCTGCTCGTCGCCCGTCCATTGTCACGCACCGTTACCTTTTCGAATTCCTTTTTTCCCCGCGCAGCTGCAGACTGGAACGGCCTTCCAGGTGACATCGCTGTTATCACCTGCTCATCCAAGTTTCTTGAAAATGTCAAAAAATATGTACAATAACTATGTTTTTATAATGTTTCCCACCCCTTATGTAACACCCCTTCCTGGGGCCTTTAAGGAAATAAAATGAAATGAAATGAAATGGACTTCATTTGTATAACGTTGTGTTGATGGAAAAGGCTTGCAGTGTGGAAGAAATACGGCACTTTACATGCAATGCGTATAATGCGCTTTTGTAAGACAGTGAGTTTGTTAATATTTTCAGCTGTTGTTGTTGCCCACACCATACATCCGTAGTTGGCTATGGAAGAGAACAAAGAGTGGTAAAGTAACATGTTAACTGACGTAGGAAAATTAAAGCAATTTCGGCGCATGATACCAACTGTTCTGGAAAGTTTCTGAACTACGTAATTAATATGATCATTCCACGACATATCTGCTGCAAAGTAAACGCCGAGAGTTTTCACAGACTGCACAAATTCTATTCTGGTATTGTTTAATTCAATTAGAGGAGGTTCAGAATGTTTATGACGTGGGTGAAACATGACTGCTGCAGTTTTGCTAACGTTAATCCTTAAGTGATTATCAGCCGCCCAAGTATTTATTTCTTTTAAGGTTTTATTAGCTCGATTTGCGAGATCAGCTGTTGAAGTACCCGAAAAAAACAGGCTAGTGTCATCTGCGTAAATTATGTACTCTGCAGTGCTGTCGATGTTGACAATATCATTAACATAAAGAACAAAAAGAAATGGACCCAAAATGCTCCCTTGCGGAACGCCAGAAGCTACCGCTTTCAACTGGGAGCATTCACCGGCAATACTAACAAACTGAGTCCTATGTCGCAAGTATGAGGAAATCAGCATATGAGCTATGCCTCTGATGCCGTAGTGATCCAGTTTCTTAAGCAGCACAGAGTGATTAACAAGGTCAAACGCCTTTGAAAAATCTAAAAATAATCCGAGTACCATGTTTTTTGATTCACAATTTTTTAGTATGAACTCTTTCTGAGCAAGGAGAGCTAACTCAGTCGATCTGTTTTTACGAAAGCCATATTGAGCGGTAGTGATAATGTTTTATCTTTCGATCCATATTCAATCCATCCATCCATCCATATTCAATCCATCCATCCATCCATCCATCCATCCATCCATCCATCCATCCATCCATCCATCCATCCATCCATCCATCCATCCATCCATCCATCCATCCATCCATCCATCCATCCATCCATCCATCCATCCATCCATCCATCCATCCATCCATCCATCCATCCATCCATCCATCCATCCATCCATCCATCCATCCATCCATCCATCCATCCATCCGTTCCCTTTTCCTCCCGTCGAGCCGCGCGTCGTCATTGGTCAGATGCCGTCGAACCTTCTAGAGACGGCTGGCATCTTCCAGACTGATGAATCATCGTCATCGCCGGGTGATGAGAAAGAGGGGGACGCGTACAAAGCTCTCTCGCTCTGGGAAGGAGACTTTTTCGAGAAAGACGTAGCCCCCTTCGATGCGACGCCGTGCCGGCTTAATAAAAATGTGCGCCGATTTCATGACAGCTCTTAAGAAGGGTATTGTTAAAACCTCTTGGCAAATCCTGCTTACATGAAGTGACACATGTCTGGCTGCAAACACTGTTCCCTGTGAAGTGGTCACTTCTGTTTGCCCAGTGATGAGTGTAAAGGAGCCGCAGTGAAGAACCGCAAGAGCTGTTGTCATTCCATATTACCAACAAATCTACCACCGCTTAAAAGACGCCTTCTAGTTTTTATTGCTTCCAAAAATTGGCTGACGTGTGCAATAAGGTGCAGGGAAAGCACATGCAGAAATTCAGCATCAAGCACATAGGCAGGTTCGTCCCTTGGGAGAGTGCCGTCGTTTACCGGATACCGCTGTCCTGTGTCAAAAGCAACATAAGACAAATTGGTTGTTGTAGAAATATCACACTTCAGAAGCACCACGCACGAATAGGCGCACTGGCGGGGGGTGAGCAACTGGTGTAGTTCTGTTTCACAAAACCGTAGCGTGCGGCTCGGTTCCCTGGAACGATAATCTTCAAGAAGTCCGCATCCAAACTCAGCAAAAAAAAAAAAAAAAAAAAGCATATTGTGTTAGTATTTGAAACCTCGGTAGCCTTATCCGATAACTTAAGGAGTTTAACTATATCTGGATAGAAAGCTTTCCCGCACACGCTAGTGCCAGTATATTCGTACTTTGCCAAGATCAGCTTCACTGTAGAGGTGAACCACGTTTATATCGGCTTTCAACGGCTCCTTATCGAAAGCATGGTTTTCTGTGCTTGGTACGTCACGACATAAAACGAAAAAGTGGTGCCGGTTTAAGGCTGCAGAAATAGCGAACCCGCTGCCTCAAAGCCACGCAGGCTGCAATTTGTTGGATTTGGTTAAAATGACATGTTAGCTGAGAATGTTACAAGTGTCCCTACATTTTCTTAACATAAAGATGGCTAGCTGAGGATTAACTATTTGTATGCATGCCGCCAAAGCGAGAGTCGCACCAGAGAGTGCCAAATTTCTTGCATCAGTTCAGTTCAGTTCAGGCGTTCAGTCGTGTCCGACTCTTCGTGACCCTATAAACCATGTCACGCCACGCTTTCCGGTCTCTCACTATCTTCTTAACATCACATAGCTTCATCTGCAATGCCTCGAGAATGCCATCTAACCATCGCGTTCGCTGCCTACCCTTCTCCGGCGACCCTCAACCTTTCCCAACATCAAATCTTTCTCCAGCGACTCCTCTCTTCTCATCTGATGACCAAAGTAGCTGAGCTTTAACTTTAGAATTTGACCCTCCAATGAGCAGTCAGGGTTTATGGTCGACAATATCGACTGATTTGATCTTCTGGCAGTCCAAGGAACTCTTAAGAGTCTTCGCCAGCACCACAATTCAAACGCGTCAATTCTTCGGCGGTCAGCCTTTTTCACAGTCCAACTCTCGCATCCAAACATCACAACTGGAAATACCATAGCACGGGTTATACGGATCTTGGTTGGCAGACTAATGTCTCTGCTCTTTACTGGGCGGTCAAGGCTAACCATTGCTCTCTTTCCCAGAAGCAGGCGTCTCCTAATTTCATGGCTGCAGTCTCCTTCCGAGGTAATCTTGGCGCCCAAGAACAGAAAATCTGTCACAGCTTCCACTTCTTGTCCATTGATGCTCCAGGACTTGATAGGGCAAGACGCCATGATCTTCGTCTTTTTAATGTTCAGATTAAGCCCAAACTTCTCACTCTCTTCTTGTACGCGCATCAGAAGCCTCTTGAGTTCCACTTCACTTTCTGCCATTAAAGTGGTATCATCCGCATATCTAAGGTTGTTGATACGTTTTCCAGCAATCTTCACTCCAGCTTGCATACTAGCTATTAAAGCGTCTGCCAGGTCCCAACAAAAGCAAGACTTCGGGAAAAAAAGCTTTGGAGGGTTTGGGTGACACCTACTCTCGAACGCACAACACTACAGCGCCTCACACTCACTCCAAGACTTAATACTAACAAAGCAGACATTTGGGGTTGAATTAAACCCAATTTGCCGTAGTCATAGTATGTCCTTGGGTCTCTAGCTGGCAGGTTGAATTTATGACAGCACTGCTTTTCGAGCACCTAATTCCGCTTAGCCATTTCTTCGGAAGGCCTCCTTTCTTCCGTGGGTCCGCCGTGTTGTGCAAACGGTTAATCGCTTCTCGTGTGAGTGAGCTGCATGCCGGCTTTCAGATAGCGGCCTTTTTCTGCCTTGTGCACACCAAGCAACGAAAGCCGCTACTCATACTAGGCCGGAACGACATTGCATTGGGTTGAGTACACACGTGTTCTAGAAGGCTGTAGCCGGGGCGCGCCTCAGCCTGCACGCCCGCGAGCTTTGGCTGGCGGCGCTTCGTTTGACGGCTGACTCACCACAATAACAGTAAGCCACACTGTTTGGGAGGCGACAGATAAAGTACAAATCAACCAAGCGTGCGCTGTGCTTTGCTCCCTGTGGCAATGCGCAGACGACAGGCATGACTCCCCCACAGCGCGGACAGCTGTCGCTAAAAAAGCTGTGTGAAAAAAAAAAAAAAAAACATACGCTCAGCGGGAAGACCACGCACATAGTAACGCTGGCCCGTGGCCGGACCCAAACAGTGGTTGTGGCTAGTGTTATCAGATCTCACTGAGGCGCCGGATGGAGACATGACTGCATTTGGCAGCACTGCTCTCAGAACGGTACGCACGCGTTCACCGCCGTTTGTTCCTTTCCCGCTCTCCCTGTCCAAACGGTGGGTGTTGCTTTAACCCAGTCTCAGAAAAAAAAAAAAAAAAAAAGCAACGAACGGCAAAAACTACTGGGCAAGCTCTTTATAGTTGGTGTTGCTCGTGCACTGTTGCAAATTCTATATGCTCAAGGACGACTGTGTACAATGTTCGTGAATAAGTGTCCATTACGGCAGTGTCCTCGGATATTTTCGGGAAATGCGCGGTCCAAATGAAGGGTGTGTACAGCCTCATGCAGGTTCGAGGTGTTTCATTATTTCGCTGCTCTTACCTTCACAGCGCAGGCAATCCTGTTTCCGGTATATGCGGGCACTGTCTGGAATGAAGCAGGTCATGAGATGTGAACACAGGCGAAATGATGCAGAGGGCGGATTCGGGCTAATTGGCGCATATGTGTTATTTTTCTGTCCCTATGCTAAGTGCTGCCATTTTTTTTTAATTATATAAGCGAACCTATATTTAAGCACACTCTCCAGGAAGCAGTCAAACCTTATATGCGAAATGCTGGTCTGTTCACCTTGCACGTCGTATACTGCTCTAGTTAGGCGCTGTCACGTTCTGGTCTCGTCTAACATTAATAGGAATCGAAAACGTCACGACAGCGGTGCAGTTCGTGAAAATCAGAAGCGAGTTACGTGCTTCAATTTGCGTACAATTCAAGAAGCGTAGCTTGTTGGTGAAAAGCGGCGAAAAGAAGACGCGTTAGCAAGGAAGGAGGACGACTTGTGCACTCCTTCCTTCTTAACGCGTCTTCTTTTCACCTTCAATTTGCGTTTTCTGCTTGTTCCTGGAGGAAGTCGGGATCGTTGGTGCTACCGAGGTGCCGTGTCCAAAAAAAAAAAACCTATTTTTACGTAGCGTCTCCCAAATGGCACCACATGAATACATGTCTGAAACTCTAGCGAACGGCCCCAGGCTAGCATGTTATGTCCCCCCCCCCCCCCCCCCCTTGGCGACGCGATCGGGGGTCAGGATCCCCTGACCTCCTAGAAATTTCCGTTTTGTGATAGCGTTTCGCTATTGAATTAGACTACAGTGTTTTGTTGTCTGCTATGCCGAATACGCCTCATGCCTTCCGTCTGCGACTGGTTAGAAGTTCGAATCACGGTCTTCCGCATGTGGGCAGGTTTGCCCGCTTACCTATGGCAGTGACAATTGTTTCCTCCTCGCAGTTCCGTCTTTGATTGGCTGCCCAGGGCAGAATTGTTCTTTGCACTTTCCACAGCGCCTGGTTTTCTTGTGCAATACATATCTCATTGTCAGCAGCTGTCGGAACGAGTACCAGATGGCTCTTGCCAGTGATTCGCCACAGCTTGTTAGCTTTGATATATTCGGGTTACTAAATGATCAACGCGGCTTGGCACCGCCGAAAGTGGACGCAGAGAATAGTTTGCGCCTACTTCAACTATTACCATAGATGAGAAATAATTAAAAAATAGCTGCTCGACATGAGGGTGAGAGAGGGCAGACGAAATGAAAGTGATGATGACCAGCAATTTTTTAAAGTGAAGGTGAGGGCGAGTGATGGTCACAAAAAACAAATTTAGATGAGGGCGAGAGAAGGCCACCGATTGAAATGTGAGGGTGAGAGAGGAAAGGCCAAAATGTGAAAATTTGCCCACCTCTGCTCCTACTACGTAGGCGTCGGTGGCCCCGCCGCCGTGACCGGAAGCGACAGCACTGGCGGCAATGGAGGCGTCCCCCTGGGCCTCATCGACATGCAGATAGCGGAAGGGGTGAAGTTACAGGTGTGCCTAATCCTGCACCACCTGTGCGATCTGCAGCTTCGCCACCGCGTCGAGGCCATCGTCTGCTTCTCGGAGGACTACGTTGGCAACCTGCAGTCGGTGAGGATTGCCCTTGCAATAGCTACGTCTTGAAAGTTCCAACTTGACATAGGGCTCAACCGTTCGCCGTTTTTGGGAAACGGCGTCTGGTAAACAACAGCTCAACGTTATGAAGGGAATGAGCGTTATGAAGGGGTATTTACTTCCAAATACTACGTTGTTTTTACCAGACGTGATTTCCCAACTAACCTGTTGAGCCAGCTCTGTCGAAAGCCGTGCAATTCCCGTTCCTGCACTCGTTTCTTGAGATGCCTGTACGTCGTGGCCTTCTCCCCGCAGGACCAACTGAGGAGGTACATCGAGATCAAGCAGTCGGACTTGCCCTCCTCCGTGGCGGCCAAGAAGACCCGCGAGTTTCGCTGCACGCCCAAAGAGCAGGTGAGCAGGCACGCTGACCCGCAATTAATTGCAAGAAATGTCCAGTGGTTCTTCCGCGTGACATTGCACGACGGCCGTCTCGTCCGTTAGTAGTGTAATACTCAATCATATGATTATTTGTCTTGCTATGAAGAAGAACTATTAAGGTCTTTAGTGCAAACTAATCAAAAGGAGAAGGCAACACCATGAAGCAGCTTACCACATGAAGATATATGGCTCAGTGGTTTAATGCCGGCTAAGCTCACCTTTTTGCTGCTCGCAACCTAGGGGCGGTGGCTGCTCACAGCCAGCTTCACAGGGAGCTGCGCGAAATCCAAGAATGCAGGTGCACACAGAAATTTGAATCTATCTGTTTACCTCCGGAATAAGCTGCAATGCGCTAACACCACTGGTGCACCAGTCTCGTATGTCATCACTGGGCATCTGCTGACTACACCAACACACTGCCCTTAGATTTCATTTTATTACCTTAAATGCCCAGTTGCATAAGAGGATACAGCTGGGGATACAGCCAGAAATCTGAAGCCACAATCTGTGGGTTGTAAGCAGGTGAGGCAAAGTAGCATCACCACACCAGCGCACTGCTGCTGTGGTCTACATCAAAGATACAAGTGGCTCCATGGGAAAAGAGGGCCATACACCTTAAGATAGAAAAACCATTTAAGAAAACATAGTACAAAAAGTGGCTGTGTTCTCACTCCAAGTGACAATTTTTCATCTTCCGCACATTGAGTAGTTCCCACATAGCGAAGGTATGCTGTAAGAATATGGCTAACGTGAAAGCACATAACAATGACCAACTTTCTTTCTTTGTGCACGTCAATAGAAAAGAATTGTTTCACACAAAAGCTACAATAAGAAATTTTCAACAGGGCACATAGTAAAAAAAAAAAGTTTCTTTCGTCAATCTTAATTCACCCACAGTCCCTTGTCTGGTCTTGTAAAACCAACCAAAATTCCCCGAGGCTTTCCCTTGGAATGCAATTTGCCCTTTGTGTTTAAAATTCTATTCCAAGAAATTTTGTATACTGCAAACAACCTCTACACACTCATCAAGTTCAGCAAAAACACATTATGTGAGAATCCTTTATATTTGTAAGCATTTTGCGTTTTTGTGCGAGTACATGACTTGCTTTGCCCACTTGTACCAAATGTTGGATACGCACTGCAGTTTGGCTGACTCAACAAAGCAATATATTATTAATGCGCAGTAATAAATTCCTCCTATTATGAAATTGGTAGTATTTTTAAGACGAAACCCCGCAGGAGGCACCTGTTAAAGCAGGTGTTTGTGAGTACTGTGCGGCACCACGGACACCGAGCACCCACGCTTAGCCGTGCGTGGCATCGTCGTGTCTGGGGAAAAGGCGATCCTGGTGGTTGAGCCGATTCCGAGTGTTTGGACCTTGAAGGCCCCTCGGCGGAGGCAACACACCACTTTGGCCCACGCTTCCCATACACGGCACCTCCGGGCAAACCCATCCGGGGGAAATCGGCAGTCGCCGTTTCCTGTCCTCCCCTGCATCTTTTACTTTCCAACGAGGGAAATGTTTTAAACAGAGACAACGCAGTGAACTAGCCGAGTCATTTAAGAGTGACGATAGGGTAATATCCGCAAATCAGGAGGCAACATAAGGTAGCAGAATACAAAGCAGCTTATAACTGACGGTCTTCTCTGTCACATTCCTGGTATAATTAATTGTGAAGAAGAATTCTGAGAAATTTTTCAAATATCAAAGAAGCGGGCCTAATAACATAGCTGTTGTCAATTCCTTTCGGGCAACTCAGAGTTGAATTCTGAAATGCTGACTGAATCAGGATCTTAAGTACTTTGAGAACATTTGTGTGTAGTAGGTGAACGGCAGCTTTTTCGAAAAAAAAAAAAAAAGCTTGTCCAATAGGGCAACAGGCTCTGGTTTCGGATAATGCAGTCCACTAGAATATTGTCCTCGTATAGAAGAGTCTACTACATGGGGCTGCTTCTTTCGCTAGTTTCAAGAAGGATAGCTCAAGCATCACACCCGAAGTTGATTAACTAAACTATATATCCTGCGACGTAAGGTAAACCGGGATATGTGAGAGTGGGAAATGGGATGGTAGAAGGTACCATTACTTCTTTCAGTGCCTTGATTTCGCTCTCAGATGAAACGTCTGTCTTGACAATGTAGTCATGTGCCGCTAGCTGTTACGGCCGTCGCGTCTAGCATATGTCGTTCCCTTCCGCTCATTAACCTTACTTTCCCGAAGAGAGCCTTAATTTGTCTCTATATAGGGCTTGAAATGAGTCTTCAGTGAGAGTGTCCTTCTTTAACGCTTTAGAAGTTTCTTGCATACTTTCAGCTAGGTGAACTCATTTCTAAGTCACTGCATCGAGTGTCACTTTCATCATTTATTGGCCTCGTTTTACCACTTCGAGCACAAGTGGTGTCATGAATACCAAACCATTTTTGATTGTTTTCATAGTAAGCTTAATACCATGTAAAAATTTAATTAAAATAGTTATTTGCAAAATTAAAATAATGGTTATAATACAACACATTGGCTAATATATTAATTGTAATAACATTTAAAACTCAACCCTACAATGTTTACTTTGACTGTTATACTAATACTTTATATCATGCAAGCATTTTGCAATTTACATTACATTTTTATGAAACTATTTTCATCTTCGGTGATACACGGATGGTTTCGCATCTAGCGCTGAAAGACGGTTTCGCTGTTGCAGACGAGTTGCTGTCATGTAAGCCTTGAAAAAGCTTTGATGTGATCACTGCTCATTCAGTTTTGTTCTTTTGTTCCTATTCTTGTACAAGCATGCCGCAATGTATGTCATGCTTGTCGAACGT
The DNA here is from genome assembly GCF_055883805.1 of Amblyomma maculatum. Lineage (NCBI taxonomy): Eukaryota > Metazoa > Arthropoda > Arachnida > Ixodida > Ixodidae > Amblyomma > Amblyomma maculatum. The sequence continues at coordinate 162,924,821 of NC_139354.1, forward strand.
ATATCCGTTCACGTGTGTACTACGTTGGCGACATGCCGCTGCAGCACCTACCTTCTGTGTGTTTTCATTTCGGGGCTGCACTCACTACGAAACCCGCGAGCGATAGCGCGAAACCAGACAGAAGCCACCCGCCGCCGCTGAAGCAGACACGGAGCGAACAGTGAGTAGGTCACGCCCCTTGCGGCGGCGGAGAGCGTAACTCAAGGAGAAACGTTCCCATTGTTCCCGCGGCGATTGAGAAGACCGTAAAAAAGAGCGCGCTCTCCCTCGAGACCTGCCGTGCTTCGCCAAGGTGTACTATAGCCACACCCGGGTTCGAACCCGACCTCGGCGGCTCCGTTTCAATGGAGGCGAAACGAAGAGGCGTCGTGTGCTGTGCGATGCCAGCGCTGTTGTTGTTGTTGTGGTTGTAGGAAGAAGGAAAAGAAAATGCACGGGCCTGCTACTGGCTCTGTAGCTGAGCCACATCCGCTGCCTCGTGCAGATAAAAGAGAAAATAGAGAAGAAAGAAAAGCAAGAGGGAAAGAAAGACGCGCGCCGCAACAACAGCCGTCGTCCACCACCAGCGGTGGCATGTGCAATGACGGCCTACAACAGATAAAAATTCGGTGCCAGGCCAGCCCCCGCCGCAAGCAGCGGTGACCCACCTGCACCAGCCCCGCTAAAAATCCTCAGGTGGTCGAAATTACTCCGTAGCCCTCCACTACGGCTCCTCTTTCTCTCTTTCCACCTTCACTCCCATCTTCCTCCCTTCCCTTACGGCGCGGTTGCGGTGTCCACAGAAAACAAGTGAGACAGCTACCGCGCCTTTCCCTTCCTATAAATAAATCAGTACTATAGCCACCTGGCTGGCTCACAGATGGCACCACACGACCCTTTATGCTAGTGGAGCATATACAGGAACACTACTTTATGCCGCCGCAACAGCAATAGGCCTAGCACAGCTCCGACCGAAGGGCTGAACCATGGAGAAAGGAATGGGCGGAAGGGTTCAGGCGTCGCTTGTGCCGCCGGTACCGCAAGCCCCGTCCTGGTTACATCGACACCCGGCGATGTAAACTCTGGCGAATAGCGCTCTCACGAGAACTATTACACCACCGAACGAAAAGCCACATCCGGACGCTTAGCGCCGGCTAGGGGCATCGTTTATACATCCTCTGAAACTGCATCTCCCAAAGCGGCTGCGCTTTGCGCCTAGGCACTGAGATGGCGCTGCAGTCGAAGTTTGCTCCACGCCGACTACGCCCCGATACGGCAGCGCGACCAATGCCGCAGAAGCTGCGTGCACTGTATTTTTTTTTTTCAAACAAATATCCTGTTTTTTGTGTGAGTGTCTGCGAATCCTCAGCTGTACTGCACATGTTACCCTGCAGTTCAATGTGGGCGCAGGCATTGGCCATGAATTGTTAATCGGTTTACAAGTACCACGCCCCCGCAGGGGCACCTTGTGTAAACTAGGTGTTAGTGCTTGGTGCCGCCAAAGACCCTGAGCCCCCTACCGAAGCTGTCATCCGTACCGTGGCGAAAGGTTGAGAGGTGGAGGGAAGAAACCTTGAACGGTGGCGGTCGAGGCCATGGTCAAGTCTCGGCCGATGGGCTCCTCGCCTGTCCACCAGGCGAGGGGCTCCGGGACCTTCCTCTGCGTATAAGGGTGAACCAGAGGCGACATATATTAGGACCCCTTAAACTATCCATACTGCATGGAAAAACTACCTTTAAAAAAACCTGATATACCCCCGAAAAGGAGTCGCACCGAAGTGACGCAAAAAATCACGACATCAACTGAGAACTTTCCAAATTTCTTGTCTTGCGCTCTGTAACCGAATCTCAACCAGTAAATGAACTGTCAGTCTTTCTGATTGCCAACTCTCTGAAGGCCATCATTGGGGCAAACTATAAAGCGAAAAAACTAGGATCTGGTGACCTGCTAATAGAGGTATCAGACAAGAGTCCGTCTGAGAACCTCCTCACAACAAAAACATTTGCTCACCTTGACGTCCAAGTATCACACCACCGCAGTCTTAACTGCTGCCAGGGAGTGGTTTCTGAGCGAGACCTCCTAAACGAAACAGAATCAGATCTCCTTGAGGGCCTACAGAACCAAGGTGTAACAGCAGTACGAAGAATAACAATCAGGCGAAAGAACGAAGAAATAAAAACATATTGTTCTCACCTTCAACCAGAGCACACTTCCTGAATTCATCAATGTGGAGTTCATCCGATGCAATGTTAGCCCGTACATACCAAGCCCGCGCAGGTGCTTCAAGTGTCAGCGGTACGGGCATGGTAGCCAGACACGTCGAGGACGCCTTACATGTGCAAAATGCAGCGCACATGATCACGCAACCGATAATTGCAGTGCAACTGACTACAAGTGTGTGAACTGTGAGGGCACCCACCCTGCATACTCACGGTCCTGTGCAGCCTTTCAGGCCGAAAAGGAAGTAATCAATATAAAGGTAACTGAGAAGATAACATACGGAGAGGCGCGAAAAAAGCACAGAATGCATTCCTCCGCTCCCTATGCTGACGCAGCCCGCAGAGGGGCCAGGCTTCGTCTAGTAACGATGGGCACGCAGTGCAATGCTGCTGACGTGCTCCCACTACGGCTCCTCGCTAAGCACCAACCGGTTGCACCAATCTTTGCAATCCCGGAGGTCACTTTCTCCCAGACGTCCGGGACACCAAAGACATCTGAGAGGGACTTTGTTCCTCTTGAAAAACCTCCTGCCTCCATCTTCACCAGAGGCGATGGAAGTGAGCATGGACTCCGCAGCGTCAGCGGCACCTAGGGAGTCCGCCAATGAGAGGCGGGGCCTGCTAGACCGCCTCAAATAATAAAAAAAAAAAAAACATACAAAGCCCCCTGATAAGGGCGGAGAGTCTTAACCCTACTCTATATTCTTTCCACACCTACCAAAATGGCTACCGAGAGCATCATTTATTGGAACTGTCGAGGACTCCTAAAAAATCTGGATGACGTATATTAAATCCTCGCCGAACACCAACCAAACATAGTTTGTCTGCAAGAAACGCATCTGAAACCAACAGACACAAGTTTTCTCAAGCAGTATCGTGTATTCAGGAAAGATAGGCAAGGCAGTACTCACCCCTCCGGTGGCGTTGCCATTATAACACAAAAGTCAGTCGCTTGTCGAAACATCTCGCTTAACACAGACTTAGAGGCAGTGGCAATACAAGCCTTAATATTCGGTAAAATAACAACGGTATGTTCGCTGTATATTCCGCCAGATCATAGACTATGCAACAAAAAGTTTGAAAAGCTGATTGACCAACTCCCAGAACCATGTCTGCTGGTCGGAGACTTTAATGCCCACCACCCATTATGGGGATGTACAAGAACGGACTTCCGAGGTGCACTAATTGAAAAGTTATTGTCCTCAGGATCATGTTTGCTCAACTCAAAACAGCCAACATACTACAGCTTAGCTCATAATACGTACACAGCCATTGATTTAGCCATTGGCTCTCCGATGCTCTTGGCAGCTACAGAGTGGGTTGTTATTGACAATCTATATGGAAGCGACCATTTTCCCATCTCTGTGAAGTACACAGGCAATAAAAATGTAAATTCGTCTAATCCCAGGAAATTTAAAGAATATGCGGCCAACTGGGAGTTGTTTAGGGAACACTTAGCTCTGCCCTGTTCATTAGTTACTGCCTTAGGCGTTGACGAATCTCAACTCTTGATCACGCTGCACATTATAGATGCTGCGGAAAAACACATTCCACAAACATCAAGTAAGCCACGAAACAAACGAAGGCCGTGAAGGAATGCAGAATGTAAGACTGCCCGTGAAACACAAAACAAGGCATGGTCGAAGTTACGCCGATACCCCACGGCTGAAAACCTAATAGGATTTAAGCGGGCAAAGGCAAATTGCAAACGTGTTCAACGCATCTCCAAGCGAGAAAGCTGGTCATCATTCCTTTCTTCTGTGAACTTTTATTCTGATGCTCACAAAGTATACAACAGAATAAGAGCACTCAAAGGATATAGCACTCTCCCAACACCCCTTGTCAGCACTAGTGGTGACTCTCTTGAACACCAAGCAGACACACTAGGGCAACACTTCGAATACGTATTCAGCTCAGCGCACTATACAGATTCTTTTTTGCGACACAAGGTAACTGGGGAGAGGAAGCCTATATGTGATAAAAGACCGTGCACAGGAGGGTACAATAGCCCTTTCACCATGCAGGAGCTGAAGATTGCACTTGGCACATGTGCGAACACAGTACCAGGTCCTGACAGGATCACATATGGAATGCTCAAGCACCTGCATACGGACACGCTTGAAACCCTACTCTGCCTGTATAATAAAATATGGGCCACAGGACGCTTTCCTTAAGCATCGAAGGAAGCGATCATTATCCCGATATTAAAACCCGGAAAAGAACCCACTCTTGCTGCCAGTTATCGGCCTATCGCTCAAACCAGCTGTTTATGCAAACTTTTTGAAAAAATGGTAAATCGCCGCCTTCTACATTTCCTTGAATACAATGGTCTTCTTCATGAAACCCGAGCTGGTTTTAGAGCTGGGCGGTCAACAGCTGATCAGCTCATTGCATTTGAGTCTTATGCAAGGGATGCTTTTGTACATAAACAACACTGTTTATCTGTCTTTTTCGATCTTGAAAAAGCATATGATACCACTTGGCGCTATGGTATCATCCGCGACCTCTTCTCTCGTTTGCATCACAGGGAACCTGTTGAATACAATACGTTACTTGTCTGAATGGACATTCAAAGTTCGTCTTGGCAATGCATACTCAAAGTAGTACATACAGGAAAATGGTGTCCCTCAAGGTGGTGTTCTCAGTTGCATACTTTTCATTGTCAAAATGAACTCTTTAAAAAAAACTACTTCTTGCTCTGTATATGTTGATAACGTCCAGATAAGCTTCAAATCTTGAAACTTGACCATTTGTGAACGACAGATTCAGCTAGGTGTTGTCCAGGTGGACTGATGACAATGGGTTTAAATTTAACTCTGAAAAGAGTGTTTGTGTACTTTTCTCTAAGTAGCTTGGCATCAGACCTGACCCCAACATTACACTGAATGGTCAGAGCCTTGTCTTTAAAAAGGAACATAAATTTCTTGGCGTAGTTGTTGACGAAAAACTTTCCTTCATTGCCCACATAAAACAGTTGCGACTGAAGTGTCTCAAAGCAATGAATCTGCTAAAAATTATCTCTCACCGGTCATGGGGCACAGACCGCGACTGCCTTCTGAGCCTTCTGAATAGTGTAGTTCTATCGCGCATTGACTATGGCTCGATGGTCTATTGGTCAGCATCATCCTCTGCGCTAAAATTGCTCAATCCCGTGCACCACCTCGCCCTTCGCCTCGCTACGACGCTTTTCGAACTAGCCCAATTGCTATCCTCTATGTCGAGGCGAACCGGTGATCACTGCAACGAAGGAGAGAATTTACTTGTGTAACTTATGCTATGAAGGTACTGTGCCAACTGGGTCATTCATGTCGCCTGCTCCTGCTTGACAAAACTAGCACTGCACTTTTTTCAAGAAAACCATCTCTGACACCACCATATCCAATCAGAGTTGCCACGCATATTGGACATCTGGATGTTCCGATTAACAGTCTTCATACAACTTCACCAAAAGACTTAATTGCTCCTTGGGAAATGCATGCTGTTAATTGTGACCTGTCGTTTCTTGCAGTGGGGAAGCACGCATCCTCTACTGCCATACAGCGGCACTTCATGTCACTTCAGGCGAAGTACACTTGTGATGAATATTACACCGATGCTTCGAAGTTTGCTCAAGTGTCCTGTGCAGCACATGGACCGCAATTTTCACTTTCAAAAACACTGAACAGACATACAAGTATATTTACCCCTGAATGCCATGAAATCCTGCTAGCTGTGAAGCACATTATAGAAAAAAAAATACAGACATCGATCATCGACACAGACTCCCTCAGAGTTTTAACGTCCCCATCCTTTCGAAAGTGTCACAATAAGAACCCAGTCCCAAATTCACTTTATAACTCCCTTATGTCTGCCCATAAACTAGAACTTAATATTACACTGTGTTGGGTGCCAGGCCACCGCTGTATACCAGGTAACGAGGCAGCTGATAGGCTTGCTGCATCAGCTGCCCTTCGAAACACTACAGACACTGACAACATATATCAGGATCTCAAGCCTCACATCAAAAACACGATCCGACAACAATGGCAAGAGGAGTGGGACACGGCAACGGAGAATAAACTACACACAATAAAACCAAGGATACACTACAGAAAAACAAAACAGATTCAAAGAAGTAGCTCTGTGCAGGCTGAGAATAGGTCACACATACACGACACACTCATACATTTTAACGAACTCTCCTGCACCACATTGTTCGAGATGCGATTACCGGCCAACAGTGCTCCATGTTTTAATTGAATGTCCGAGACTTGAACAGCATAGGAGACGTCACTTTCCTGAATTATACACGAAACAAATACCCACACATCCATCCATCTTTCTTGGCGATCATCCAATATTCCCTTTAGAAATACTTTTTAAATATTTATTAAAAGTAGGCTTTTTATATGGAATCATTTATCAACATCAGCCCATTTCTTTTAATTAAATGGCTTTCTTTTAAAGAAATTGTTGCTGGGGCAACTTATTCTTTTAACACGTACATCTTTCAGTTTTACTCAACCACTAAACACCGCAATGTTTTTAGCCACCACTGCTTTTAGACTACACACTCCGGAAAAACTTTTAGGCCCTATACACCACCGTATACATCATTAAACACCTCACCTCGGACATTTTATTAACTTCAGTTGTCACTTCACCTTCTCTGGCCAAAGATGCCCTTGCGCCATAAAAAATCAGTCCATCATCATCATCAGGTACCATGCGCTGCCGGTTGTTTATCGAGCACAAAATTTTGAAAATAACCATTCAGAGGGTAGGTGGTGTCTTTCAGTTACCTTTTCAGAATGTGTGCAATACACACTTCCGAGGAAAGGATATTTTGCTAAATCTGCAAACATGCGTTCGCCGAAGAAGTGCATGGTTTCCTGCTAAGGTGGCTTCATCGCTCCTCTGAAAATTCTTGCCGACCTTGTAAGTGCCTGTCCTCTCTCCAGAGAAGTGGATCCTCTACTTCCGAGGAAGCTCCAGACGTCCTCTCGGCGTCAGGTTGCGAGAACTCCAGCGCATGCTACCCATGCATGATTGCAGCTCAGGTCGACACGGAGGCTAGGCCGCTGCCACGCTGGCAGAGGTAGCTTCGTCGGAGTTTCTCGCTGCAACTCCTGCCCTGCCGTCGACACTTCAAACTGACCATCGGCCTCTGTTCAGCTTGGTGCTCCCGGTTCTTCAGCACCAGCGCCCATTCAGCCTTCCCAAAATGCACAACAGCCCGTAAGTGACCTATTCTCTGGGCGGAGCACGGCTATGGCCACCCAGTTAACACGCCGAGATGGACATCCAACAGTGCGACATGAGGAGACGTGCTCTCCAATGGACTTATCGGCACCTCCATCCGTGTCAACGAGCACCCGTGCCCCTCACAAGCGTCCTTCGGAAGATATTCAACCGAATTCGTCGTCGGCAAGTGGTGGCTATCAAGGAAAGCGCTCCTGTTTAACTATCGAAAACCAGGTTGCACCTACACCGCGGTCGACCTCTTATAAAGTGGCGATTAAATCTCTAGCCAACAAAAGCCTTACCGATATACCAAACAGGATAATCCAGGCTAACTTGGACGCGTGTCTCGGAACCAGAGGTTTTCGGGGCTTCACGGCAAGGAAGAAGTCAAACATTTGAAGGCCACTGCCTTCGCCCCGGAAAGGGGGAGGGTCCGCGAGGCGCAATAATCCGTACAACGGACAACCACAGACCAAATTTGGCGAACCGCTTTTACTTTGGGCAAACACAAGGAGAATAACGAAGTCGCTACTTTTGCGATAAACAGAAACAAGGAAAACCGCGACGGAACAGAAAAATTGAAAGGAACAATAGCACAACCAGGCACTCACGCCGAACGTCCGGAATCCCCGTCCAAACACGACACGACGAAAGAACACTCCGTCCAGGTACGCCCCGCCAAACGTTGTCCCCGCCGGACGAAGCAAAAAAAGCCCTTCCCCCCTGTCGCGCGGCCTTCTTATCGGGAAACCACTATCCCGGCTTCCAACGCGCGGATTCGCTCTCACGCGCACGTGCTGCCGCGCCTGTATTTGGCGCGAGTTTTAAGTGCATGACTGTATTGCCGCGGCCGAGGACCGACATACTATAGCTGTGTGGCTCCCGACACTTACTGCGGTAGAACGTATCCAAACGCTTTAGTTGTATTTCAGTCGCAAGTGTATCTAGTTGAAGGCTCCGACTTGCAGCGTTGCGTCGTTTACAACGTCGTCATAAACGAAGATCAAGCCAACCTTCAACGTGAGCTGTACTGCCCAACGCACCGAGTCATACAGGCCCGACATAGGGAAGGAGCGTTCCTGCACGATCACCTTGCAAGGCCCTCCGACACTCCCAGCCTGTCTGTACTACTACGGCTGCATATTAAGGCCACGGCCGTATAAACAGAGTGTGGTTTACTGTTACAACTGTTTCCGGGCAAGGCACATGCGCAAATCTTGCCCTTTTTGCTACTGCCGATGAAGGTGCGTCTGAAGGAAAAGTAACGTACTGATGCGGCCTCTGCAAACCGTACGACCACGAGATAACGTCTCCAAGTTGTCCGACAAAGCAAAAGGCAACGCAGAAGGCTCGTCTTCGGAACGCTAAGCATTGGCCAATAGAAGACATGAAACCAGTGCAGACATCCAATCGATTTGCAGCTCTCCAGTGGGATGATGAGTGGCCAGAGCTTCCTGAGCCCGCTTCGAATGCACCTCCAGCTAAGACAGTCTAACAATACGGTTCTCAAGAAACGCCGTCGACAACAGCCAATACAGCAGCGTACTGATCTACCAGACGACAATATGGCTGTACTGGATGAGCAAATCAATCGTCTCTTAGCAGAGGTCTCTAAGCTCCGACAACACCGCGAAATGCATGGTCGTCGGCGAGCTGCAGAAGTAACCGCCAAATCTAGCAATTGCCCAGCACCGCCGCCTTCATCCCGCGCAACAGGGCCATTTGCTGCCTCTTCCCAGTGTACCAAAACGCCCAATGATAACTCTGCAATATCGCTGCTCCGCTATATGGTCAACCAGTTGTCCAACCTGGCATCTGTGATACTGCAGCGCTTGGACTAGCACACGAAAATGGCGAAATCCGGTCGTCCTGGTGTACTATAGTGGAACTGTATAGGCATTTCCACGAAGGTGGCCGAGCTCAAGACCCGACTGCGATTTAACAAGCTTCGGGTGTGTGCTATGTTACTTCAGGCAACGAATGCCTTGCCATCCATTCCGGGCTTCAGCGGCCACGTGTCTCCTCCAATGACCGACGTCGCGTGCAGACTGCTTCTCCCCGGGAAAGGCGGTGGTATATGTTGAAACGCGTATTCCTCATGTGCGCCTTTCTCTTGAAAACTGGTGCACATCATACCAAGAGGTAGTAGCAGTTGCTGCGGAATTTCTGAAAGGAACCGTTGTTCTTGTTTCATGTATACGTTCGACCAGCTGGAGGCGCCCCTTCCCGTATAAATCTTGGCTGGCTATTAAGTGTTCGTCGGCAATACCCCGGGTGTCCAATTTTAGTCGAAGGCGACTTTAACGCCCCTCACCCAGATTGAGTGTATCCGACTGCAAGCCCTCGTGGTAGGCGTGATGCCCTGTTTGTTCTGCTTAATCACCCTGGGACAGCAACACGGCCTGTGCTCCAGACTTGACGTGGTGGTTGGGTGCGGGTACATGGTACATGGAGCCAGACTGCTGGGGAAGTGATCACCACCCTATTGTCATCGGTATCAATTCTGTTCTGTGATCAACTGGGACAGCAAGCTTTCGCCCTTGTCTCGACAGTATGTCTCCAGATTCGCCGTCACTCGTATACAAAGAGCACTAAACAATGCTACTACCTGGATTGGTGTAGGTCGACCGGCACTAGCCCGCCGTCACGCTGAGCTGGCTGTTACGCGAGACCATATTTCGGGGCAGGCACGTACACGACTGAATGATCTTACTGAGAAGGCTCGGAGATATGAACGCGATCTATCGCGACGCCAGTAGCATGCATGGTGTGAACAATTCCCTGATAAATCATCGAACGCCTCACTCTGGCGAACGTTTCGCGCAATGGAACACGGTCGTCGTTCTACTGACGCAGCAGCAACAGCATGCTTTGCGGCTAATCTGTCGCCGGGCGATTTCGCCAAAGAAGCTGCTCGAAACTTTTTCCCAAAATGCGATATACCTTCAGCTGCAAATCTTAATTTGGCAGGTATCCCTGCAATCGCATGGAAACTATCATCTGCTGCCGACGCAGATGGAATTGCGAGCCCCTTTTCGATGTCTGAGCTGCTGGCTGCAATTGACGATGCGAAACGGAAAACAGCGCCCGGCCTGGACAAAATTCATCTTACAAGAACCTCAGTACTGCTGCACTTCCTGAACTACTAGATACCATAAACAAAGTGTGGCGTGATGGTGTCGTACCCGAGAGCTAGAAAACCGCTGTCGTGATCCCTATTCCTAAACGTGGGAAGCCTCCAACAGACCTCGCCAACTTACGGCCAATCTCCTTAACATCAACGCTTTGCAAGCTTGCAGAGAAAATTCTAGCCACGCGGCTTTCTTGGTGGCTTGAACAGCACGGTTTTTATCACCCTGCTCAAATTGGATTTCGTCCATACATAGGTAAGAGGACGGGTTGGCTGTCTTGGCATCAGCAGTTCTATCATCTACCCGCAGCCGCAATGTACTTACCATATTAGCAATGGATGTTGAAAAGGCATATGACATCAGTCATGCTGCAATCCTGAATGCCTTTGACATTCTTCATCTCCTTCCGGGAGTACGCACTTTTGTCGCATCATTTTTGGACGGAAGAAAATTTGCAATACGTCTCAGTGCTGACACAGTTGGTTCATTCGTTTCATTACGTGGCGTATCCCAGGGATCAGTATTGTCTCCAACGTCGCTCAATATTACTTCCATCCCATTGGCGTGGCGCTTACATGATATATCCCTGAAATCAAGTTTTTGCAATACGCAGATGATATCACGGTATGGAGCACTCACCATGATCTTCTCTCTCAAGTGGCAGCCCTTCAGTCAGCATTAGACGTCACCTCTGATTACGCATCCTCCATTGGCCTTCAACTTTCTGTGTGTAAAACTTCATACACGTCAGTCGCCAACCGCTGGGGACGCCGTAAACTTACCTCAAATCCAATTCGTCTCTCTCTATCAGGCACCCCAATAAAAGAAAGTTCGAGCCTGAAAATTCTGGGCTTAACAATTCACCAATCAGGATCAGCGACTGCTTGGCTTTCTCAGGCAAAAAAGCAAGCATTTCAATCTATGAGTTTAATAAGACGAATTGCACCTAAAACGGGTGGCGCTGGCTCGTCTGTTGCACGCCAGTTAGTGAGAGCGGTTCTGCAGCCACGTATTGTTTATCAGGCCCAGTTCCAGCATCTTACAAGAGCACAATGGGATCGACTTGAAGCCGTAAATCGAGAAGCTATGAGGACCATAACATGCCTTCCACGACTCACACCGGTCGTAGCGTTACAAGAGAATGCGCAGCTCAACACCATCGATGAACTGGTGCAGCATCGCCGTGATGCTCGCAGACTCAAGGCCACTTTGTCACATTCCACGCAAGCACTGAGGGCGTTTGCAACGTCACACATTATTCTTGAGCCACCTGCGCCAGTTCTCCCTCCCTAGAAATTTATACAGTTAGGAAACAACAAACAACTGATATCCGCAGACCAACGTCTGCCAACTCGGCATCGTTGCTTCGCCAGAAATTTGAAGAGCAAGATACTCACCTGCCTCAAGATTCCATAGTAGTGTACGTAGATGGAAGCCTGCAAGGCTGTGAAGCCAGAACGGCAATATACTGTCCACGGAGACCTAGCCTGAATCAGACCACTACGTTTTAGCTTTCGGAACCTCCCTACAGCCATGTTGTCATCCGCACTGATGCACTTCAAGCAGTACGTCTGCTCCGACGTGTCAGCCGCTGCCCTAAAATTTGCCAAGACATCCACCAGCTTTCGGCGCGCATCCCACAGTCAATACGCATTGAATGGGTCCCACGGGATCTGCTGCCTTCCCAAAGTCAAGCTGACTTTGCAACCCGCCTCGTGAACCAAGACGAATCAATCCCACGGCTCCTCGAAGTGGACGACGCTACCCTCCTTTTGTCAAGAAAAGAGCACCTCCGGCGCCGCACACATGCACTTATCCCTCCGTGTGCGATATCCCTTCCCCGCAGTCTCACCCGTGCAGAGGAGGTTGGGAGGATCCGGGTCGGTGTTGCCCTTACACCAGCTGTCACTAGGACGTGGTCATACTTCCAGCACTTATATCCCCGCCCAGGGTGCCCGATCTGTAAAAACGAAGATATTGAAGCCGACATCCTCCACTTGCTGTGGGACTGCCCAGCACTCAAACCAGCCCGAATCCGGCACCTGAGCATAGCTGGCCTTTCAGCAACCAATCCTGCTTTATACGTCACTTGGACGCAGGGACCTCATCATCGCTCACTTCTGGACTTGATAAAATCATTTAATCATTTATTCATCCTTCATCTCATACCCTACTGATGTCCTGAGGCAATAAATATCGATGAAAACAAACAAAAAAAATTGCCTAGCATATGACCTAATCATCTATATTATACATCTGTCTACATCAGGAACAGCAAAAATCTAAAAAGAAGAGCCACCAAAGTTGTACTCAGTGACACAATGCAAAGCGATGGGCCGAGTGAAATTCAATCAACTGATGGGGGAAAAAATTAGCGCTTCATGGTTACTTAGAGATCGGCACCTCTGGATGAAAATGTGCATTGATCCTAGGTTTCTTTTTTTTTTTTTTATGCAGGAATATTACTAAGAGCTAGTGCCGCAGTCCTCGAAGAATATCTGGCCGCGGAAAACTGGCGTCGACGTTGCCCATATGGACCTGGCAATCACTTCGCTAAGAGATGTAGAGACGATTGTGCACGTTTTGGAAACTATGCAAGGCTTGTTGGACCTTTAACTGCTTTAACCGTGGAGGGACTGTCTACTTCAAACAGGACGAATTTATCTTATTAAAGATAAAAGGGGTGTAAGCCTTTTAAAATGATGAAGGTTCAGAAAATATAAAGTGCACTATATATATTAACCCATGAAAAAAGTGCGCTTCGCTGCCGTAATTTGAAGAGGCTCGCTGATTTGTGCCCTTTTAGCCAGCAGAAAAAGATACAGAAACAAATTAACCAACTCATGAAAGGGGCGAAGAAAGCGCCAAAAGCTCTTATGAAAGTATGAAATTGTCAGGTTAGAATATATCCTATAACAGGAGTTGTGTCGATCTTTTATAAGGCAGTCATTATACCACTTCAAGCCTCGTGTTCAGATAGCATCAACTGTCAGAGGCTTCAAACGTACGCCTCGCATATTTTTTTTTTCGGGGTAGCTCAGAAGGTTAATGATGAGGAAAACGTTTATTTCTACGGAACGCGATGAAAAAGAAGTGAGCATAGCGAGCACGCACTCGCTTCCAAAGCAACCTACCTAGATCACGTCGGCAAATCTAAAAATAAGGGGGGCACTGATGGTCCGCTCTTAAGACGCTAGAGCATTTCGCACATACGGACAATGCTTGCCACTTTTCATTTTTTTTATTTTCACAGTATTTACTCACCGATACTTAGCGTCTGCTAACGTTGTATTTCCATTCTGAGCAGTGCACCTCTTAACGCAGTTTTCATTTTTCAACTATTTTAATTATTTAATAATTGCACACTCTGAAATTTACTTAATTAGCATCATAGAGCATCCTGACATCATTGAACCCCCTTTTTCAATTTTTTTTCTTAAGTTCTTTAATTCTCCGTTAAATTAGCCTCAGTGATTTCGTTAACTCACTATCGTCTACCACAAACCAATCGGTCATCGATCACTAGAACTATAAGGATTATCACGGTACGATTTCTTTTACTCAGGCCCGCTATTATTTCCGAAGCGCGGTGCGGACTATAACTACTACGCCGACGAATGTTTGACCGGAGTACTTGCATATCGCTTAACACCGCGACTGGCGAGATTGAATCACCGTTAAGTGTTTGAAGACGCGGTGAAATGCACACCGAAAAAGTGACTATTCTGCCCAAAGCGATAATTATGCAGACGCCCATTTTTTTTTTTTTTTTTTTTCAAGGAGCAGCAATCATCCTTACTGTCACGGCACTCAAGTCCATAAGCCTATAAAGCGCAGATAACGACTCCACAAAGCGCGAGCAACGTTTCCATAGGCACCGTGCAGAAACCCAGGGGGCAGCACTCGCGGCGAATAGGCAGCGCCACGAGTGAGCGCCGGAACTATAGTGAACTAGAATAGGATAGGATAGGATAGGAAATACGTTAGTTTCTCTACGAGGGTCTTGTGCTAGTAGCGGAAGAGTTCCATCTTCCGTCTTCTCACAGGGTCGGTGCCCCTATTCCAGGGCTCCGCTGAGCTTCGCTGCTCGCTGGGCGTGCTGGATTAAACCTAGTTGGCAATCCAAATCGCCGCTGGAGAGCCGGCTCTCCCACTGTTCCGCACTCGGGTCTTTACGGAAGCTGTCGTTATTTTGACATTGCCACGTGATGTGGTATAGCGAAGGTTTGCTACCACACCATGGGCAGGTGTCTCGATATTGTGACGGGTAAATTTTGCTCAGGGTATGCAGGTTAGGGAATGTTCCTGTCTGCAGTCTTCGCCAGTACACGGCCTCTTGTTGTTTTAGATCCCGATGAGGCGGCGGATAGCGGATCCGTACCCCCTTATAGTAGTTAAGAATGTCGGAGTACGTAGGGCCGACTCGCTCGGGTCGATCGTCCGATTGGGAGGAAGCTCGGCTCGTGTACCCTCGAGCTACCTGATCGGCGCGTTCGTTCCCCGCTATGCCGGTGTGTCCTGGCACCCAGTAGATGTTGTGTTTGACTTTTGATGGGGTCGTGCTATGGAGGAGCCTGAGGGCGGCGCGACCTATGCGGCCGTTCATGTAGTTACGGCACGCTTCTCTAGAATCTGTAAGAATGGTAAGGGACGTGTTGCATCGATACCCGGCTACCACCGCAAGAGCAACGGCCAGCTCCTCCCCTTCGGTTACCGTGCATTCCCTGACTGAGGCGCTAGCTAGTTCCTTTAGGTTGGAATCAATAGCTACCGCCACGGCGCTATTATGTGAGCTTCCTGTATACGAAGCCGCGTCCGTGTATACCGTGGTGGATCTTGTAGCTAAATTTAGTTGTACATACTTCGCCCGGGCTGCTCTACGGGCCACATGCAAGTTGGGGTCCATGTTCCGGGGAAGGGAGCTAACCTTTAGCGTCTGGCGAATTGCGTCCGGTATGCTCGCAGTACGGTTCTCGATTTCCGCAGTTGCACCTAGCCCCAGTCGCCTAAGAAGCGAGCGCCCCGTAGGAGTCTGCTGGAGCCTGGCTATCTGCGTGACCAGTTGGGCTTCTTTGATCTCTTCGAAGGTGTTGTGAACGCCAAGAGCTAGCAGTTTTGCGTTAGAGGTGTTCATTGGTAGGTGCAGGGCTGTCTTGTAAGCTTTGCGGATGATGACATCTGCACTTTCCACTTCTCCTTTGTTGAGGTTGAAATACGGGAGGGCGTAGCCTACGCGACTGAGTACCAGGCTCTGAACCAGGCGCAGGGTATCCCCCTCTCGCATACCGCTCCGCTTCTGCGACACACGCGTGATCATCCTGGCGACCTGAGTGGTCGATTGCTTGAGAAGGCCGAGCGTATGGCTGCATCGCTGATTGTTCTGAAGCCACATTCCTAAGACTCGTATCTTGTCTCGTTCGGGAAGTAGCTGTCCTTCGAGGGAGACATTGAGGGTCCCTTCTTTGTGTTTCCCTTTGTGAACTCGCAAGAGTTCGGATTTTTCTGTGGAGCAGGCGAGACCTCGTGCATGGACATATTCTTCTACGCAGGTAGCCGCTGCTTGCAGCCGTTCTTCTTTCTGGCCGAGCGATCCGGAGGTAACCCAAACCGTGAAGTCGTCAGCGTACATGGCGTGCTGTATGCCTTCGATCTTCTCAAGTTGTCTAGCGAGTCCGATCATAGCCACATTAAAAAGTAGTGGCGAGATGACGGACCCTTGAGGTGTGCCTTTGTTGGGGGTCGAGAATTTATCGCTGCGAAGGTCTCCGAGCCCAACCGTTGCAGTTCGGTTGGAAAGAAAGGCCTTCACGTAGCTGTGAATCTTCTCGCCACAGTGGAGGTTGTCGAGTCCTTCCATTACAGCCGCATGGCTAACGTTGTCAAAGGCCCCTTTAATATCAAGGGCCATGACCGCGTTCTCGCCAGCGCTGGGG
Organism: Amblyomma maculatum; assembly: GCF_055883805.1. Taxonomy (NCBI): domain Eukaryota; kingdom Metazoa; phylum Arthropoda; class Arachnida; order Ixodida; family Ixodidae; genus Amblyomma; species Amblyomma maculatum. The sequence continues at coordinate 162,941,307 of NC_139354.1, forward strand.
ACATTGGTGAGGACTTCCTCTTTGAGTTGTATGAGGACGTCCTGCGTGGAGAGGTGAGCTCGGAAGCCGAACATGCTGTGGGGGTACAGGTCTTCATCCTCCATGTAATTTTGGAGCCTCCGAGTAACGACACGCTCGTAGAGCTTGCCTAGGCAGGAGGTGAGTGAGATAGGTCGGAGGTCGCGCCACTAGAATACTTTCTAGTGGCGCGAACAACGACGCTCGGGCACGCCGATTGTCATTGACGCCGCCAGATAGCGCCACTGCAACATCTTCTAGTCGACTTTTCAATACTTTCTTGCAATAGTGCGACATAGCACCGATGGTTTTGTGCGCCTATTCAGTAAAAGTAGGGATTTTTTCCCTATGCCGACGTATGTGGACCTCCACCCACGATAGAAGGCGTTTCATTCGACATTATTCGGGTATTCGCCGTTGCACTAGGGTGAAAGCGCTCTTATTTCGCTGGCGCCTGCTACAGCTCACGCGGGACGAGTTATCGCGCACTATAAATCGTTACGGCACATTTATTTGTATGGGAAAGGTATTTTTCTGAGCCCTGCAGAGCCCGCTTTATTACACAGCCAACTCAACTGTCAGCAGCAGACTGGTAGCAGAGTGGCCAGGCATCGTGCGCACGTACGGGTTCTTGCATCTCTCCAACCACGCCGCAGTAACTCTCCTTTAGCCAATGATAATGATTATATTACACTGCGCTATTCGGTATCCACTGGTAACCAGGAATGCTCATTTTAGCGTGGTATCTGCTTAGCGTTAGGAAATGTGCCAAATGGTAAAGTGAGGAGCAGCTTCAGGCTGTTACATTTTTTTTTTTTAGACAAAGTGGTCATGAAAAAAAAAAAAAGAATTCCTACGCTTTGAAACGAATCATCCAGCGATATTCTGTGGCGTCACCATTATTCTCTGTTCATAGCAACAATATCTGTTATAAATCATCGCTGTAAGCCAGGTGCTAATTAAGATCTTTTCATCATCTCATATGCATAACATACATGCCAAAAATACATACATGAGGAGGGCAGAGCAGTTTTGTTTAAGTACTTCACAAGGCTTCTCCACTGCTGTTTTATTTTCTTTGAGTGCATGGGACCATCAACAATGAGTGGTGAAATTATACACAAACAGTCATCCATCTTCAGGTGCTTTGAAGCTTTACATTGCGCTGGTTAATGCATTTTGTGAAAAAGTGCATGCGGGTAGTTAAGCAGTGATTTCAGCTGCACCAATTTGACAGTGGTCAGAGCACCCAAGTTAGCAGGTTTGCTTGGCCAGTAGCATATACTGAGTACAAGCTGTCTGCTTGAATTTAGACTGAAGCAGGTTGTAAACACATTCTCAAGGTCAGCCACAAACTGGTATCACTTGAAGGGTACAAAAGGCCTCTGTTGTCCTTAAAATTAGTAAAATTAGCCAAGTTTAATACATGTGACATCTTTTTCTTTTCAGAACAAGATTAAAGCCTTTCTCACAGTTAGTTTGAGGTAGGATTTGAGGTAGGATAGAGAGACCACAATTGTATACAGCTGCCAGCCAACTGGCTCACCCCAGGCAATGTCTTATTTTGAAGTTAAGTAATTAGTAATTATTTTTTTAAATGACTAACTTGCCTTTAGACAATAACTGAGTTTGCAGAATTTGAGAGCGCCTTCTAAAACCTCCATTCCATTTATTTCCGATAAAGAAAGCCTCATCGTTTTTCCAAGCTCTAAAGAAAGCCCGCGAAATACAAAAATTATCAGCCTGTATAGCGCTGAGACTGGGCTGTTCAGTCACGGCCGCAGCTAATTTCTGTCACTCAAACCATGCATGGTTGGGAGCACAACAATATCGTAGCGCATGAATGCGTCAGTCACGTGATTTTTTTTTTTTCGCGGGCTTTCTATAGAGGTGGGAAAAACTATGCACGTGAGGTTTTCTTTATCGGGAATAAATGAAATGGGGGTTTCAGAAGGTCCTCCCCAACTTTGCAAATCACATTTATATGAACCCAATACTTAGTAAATTAGAATTGCAAAATGAAAAATTGCCTGCACCGTTTTTTTTTTATCAGTATTTATTGTCTTAGGGCATCAGTAGGGTATGATATGAAGGATATGAATAAATGATTAAATAAATGTGCCAGCAAGAGTTCCAAGAATATACCATGACTACGCGGAATTGAATTTAATTTAATCTGAGCTGTCTGCTTTATTGAGCCAGTGGTAGTATTCGAGATCACGCAAACAGTCGAAGCTTTCTTCCCCCGAAGTTTTCCTTTTGTTCAGACCTGGTGCGCCAGGTGGCTGTCAGCAAGTGGTTTCTCATAGTTTCTCTGGCCTTACTGAAATGGTTTATTTTTAACCCTTGGCGGAAGTTAGCTTGGACACGCGGTATAAAATATGTCGGCTATCGTTTGGTGCCACAGGCTTAATAGCAAGAATCTGCACAGAGCACAACTCTCTGCAACATCAATATTGCCCACATCCAGCCTTGGCTTCACGGGTTTGACGGTAATATATGCCGGACAACCCGGCAAGAGTGTATGCACCGCATCAGGTGCCTGTGATGGCTTTTCACGCGGTATATCCTCACTTCTGCCGTTGATCATATATATGCGTAGTCACGCAGCAAGATGAGATGCGGCTTGAAATGATGCTCACACACTGCCAATGTTTCTGTGAGAGGCTTTTCCTGCCTTCACAAGCTTCGTTTCCACTTTGTGCGATGTTTATTGTCCCTCGGAGAAGCAAACAAAGGTGACTGGAGCATCCGGATAGCCGCGCTTCGGCATCTCGGAGCAAAAGTGCGAGTTGGTCTTTTTCCTGGCCATTTCGAACATCGCATGGTGCTTTTGAAGAACTGAGATGTCTTAGTTGCTGTGATGGAAGGCAGAACTGAAAGTTCGAGGCCAAAATCGCAAGAATGTGCAGACTGCACGGCGCGCCAAGCCTTGACTTCCCTTTGCGGACGCGCGCGCGGTCCTATAGGATGGATGGATGGATGGAATATATGAGCGTCCCCTTTGAAACGGGGTGGTAGCAGTAGCTATCATGCTCATTTTTCTCATTATATCTTAATTATTGATTTAGAATTGTTAACTAAGCCATCATTCTATTTATTAAATTTTGCTCCTACATTACTAACATTATGTCACTTCTCTGCTTTTAAGCCACCAATCTTCCAGCCGTGTTTTGCTAGTTTCCACCGCCGGTTTATTCACCCGGTCACTGTTATCTCTAAACCCCAGAGCTTCAGGAACAGTGATTGCGCCTGCATCAACTTCCGGATGGATACCATTGCATTCGAGTATAATATGGTCAATTGTTTCACTGGAGTTTCCACATATAGCACATGCGTCATCTCCATTGTTAAACTTCTTTTTGTAGCTGCGTGTTCTAAGGCACCCTGATCTAGCTTCAAAAAGTAGGGCACTGCCTCTTGAGTTATCAAAGAAATCTTCCTTCCTGATCTGCATTTTCCACTTTCGGTATAATTCCACACTCTGTTTTTTTTTTTTCTTCGAATTTATCCAATTTTTACCTTCTGTGTTTTTCACCTGTTGCTTAATGCTCTTTATTTCTCCTAGTTTTCTAGTTAGTTTCCTAGTTCTTTTCCTCCATTGTGAGTCAACGCTTTTTAGGTACAGGTATTTAAATACCTTAGCTGCCCATCTGTTACTGTCCAATTTCCTCAGGCGTTCCTCATATAATATTTTACTCTGAGCTTCCCGTACTTCGAAAGATGCCCAGCCCATATCTCCCTGTACCGCCTCATTTGTAGTTTTGCCGTGGGCACCTAGTGCTAATCGTCCAACGGATCTCTGATTTGTTTCTAATGTCGACTGTACCTCTGATTTTAGGCACAAAACCGCATATCCGAAAGTAAGTCCGGGCACCATATTTCCTTTCCAAATACCCCTCAATACCTCATTCCTATTGTATCCCCACAATGCCTTATGCTTCATTATCCCGGCATTCCTTCGCCCTTTGGCCTTAAGTGATTGCTCATGCTTTCCAATGTATGCCAATCCTTCGTTTACCCATACCCCCAAATATTTATACTCTGCTACTCTAGGTATTTCAAGGCCTTGAATTTTAAGACCCTGATCAGTTGAGCCGTTGAAAATCATCAGACCCGACTTAACTGCGCTGAAACTGAAGCCTAGAGCGTCCCCTTCGTCTCCGCAATACTTAACTAGAGTTTGCAATTCTTCCAGACTCTCAGCTAGCAGCACAATATCGTCTGCATACATCAAACCGGGGAGGCCCTGCTCTACCGCCTTTCCACCTAATCTGTATGACAGGTTAAAGCCTAGGTTACTGTCTTGTATCCTCCGTTCCAGGTTTATCATATAAAGCATGAACAGCACCGGTGATAGAGGACAGTCTTGTCTTAATCCTTTGCATACTTTGACATCCTCCGTACTTCTTATCCCTTCCCACGTAATTTCTACTTTGTTACCCCGGTATATTTCCTGTAGGAACTCTATTATCTCATAACCGATACCTTCTTCTTTTAATATGTTCCACAGGAGTTCCCTGCTTACGTTGTCGTACGCCCCGTTTATGTCCAGGAAGGCCAAATACAAAGGTCTATTTTCCACTCCAGATATTTCGATGCATTGGGTAAGCACGAATAGGCTATCATCTAAGCGCCTACCATTTCTAAAGCCGTTCTGAAGTTCTCCGAGTATCTTGTTACTTTCAACCCATGCTTGCACCTTTAATTTCACCGCCTGCATGGCTTACCTGTACATTACAGATGTTATGGTAATCGGCCTGTAGGATTTTATGTGCATCCTTTCTCCTTTCCCTTTATAAATCAAATTCATTTTACTCTGCCGCCTGCTGTCCGGAATTTGCTTATTCGTTATGACTGTTTCCAAAGCTTTTAACAACGTTTCCTTACTTTTTGGACCGAGTTCATTAATCAGCTTGATCGGAATTCCATCTATTCCTGTAGATGTGTTTTTAGGAATATTTTTTTCTGCCTTTTTCCAGTTTAGATTGGTCAGTTCTAAGGTGCTTTGTATTCTGCTACCTTGTGTTGCTTCCTGATTTGCGGAGATTACCCTATCGTCGTTCTTAAATGACTCGGCTATAACTGATGTAATGTAGTTCACTGCGTTGTCCCCCTTTAAACAATTTCCCTCGTTATCTTGAATCCGATCTTGCTTTCTTTGATTCTTCTTCCCTAGCCAGCTTATATGGTTCCAGAATTTTCTAGCTCCGCCTCTAGAGGCATCGTGTATATCAGCCATCCAGCGATCGGTGGACTGTCTTATTTTACTTTGGACGAGGGCCTGCACTTGAAGTTTCTTTTGTCGATATGATTCCCATTTTTGGTCGATGTCCTCCTGAGAAGCCTGTGCTTTCTTTGCCATTTGGTGTTCCCTTGAAGCAGCCCGTCGTTGTTCAATAGCTTCCCTGATTTCCTTATTCCACCAGCTCCGTGGCTTCCTCTTTCCATTCCAGCGGTTTGCATCTTTAACCTCCTGAATTTTACTCCTTATGAGTAGTTCTACCTGTTCATAATCCCAGTCTTCCATGGGGCTTTTCTCTATTGCTTCCTCTATGTCTGCTGCTATCTGCGCTATTTGATCGTCGTTTAATTTTGCGTTTACGTTTTGCCTAAGTTCCATTTCTCTTTTCATCAAGGGCCCCATCTGCAGACTAATACGTTTATGATCACTTCCCAGACTACACTCCCCTTCTTCGTCTATTTCCATTTTTGTGACCTTGCTATAAATTTCCTGCGACATCAGACAATAGTCAATGGTCGTCTTCCTGTTGCGGAATTCCCACGTGATTTGGCCTTCACATTTTGTTTCTCTATTTACTATAAATAGATCGTGTCGCTCGCAGAAATCTAGCATTAGCTTCCCGTTACAATCCGTGTATCCATCCAGATCGTCGATGTGGCCGTTCATGTCCCCCAGCAGAATAATATTGGCCCCGTTTCCAAACTGGCTTATATCGTCACTGAGACATTCAACAAGATCCCTGTTTTCTTGCCTGCATTGATGTCCTGTTCCTAAATAAACTACCCCTAGCCATGTCCTTATGCCGGCAATGGTTCCTGAAACCCAGATATGTTCCATAATACAACATTTTGGGCGAGTTGGTTACGTACATTCATTATTACAGCGCAAAGACGGACGGGACAAGAAGAGGACACAACAGCGGACACAGAGGACACAACAGAGGACACAACAGCAGATATGTTCTTTACAAGATGATTTAATTATTTGCCAATTTGTTCCCTGGTGTATCAACATACCTACGCCTCCACCCTTTCTTTCCGTTCTCGTTCTGTTGCACCCTTCCCAGACGTAGCCTTCTATAAACGGCGGATCTTCTAGATCCCTGAGATGAGTCTCGCAAAGAGCGTACACACCTATTTTGTCATCCTTCAACTGCTGTTCTATATCTAGCCATTTCGCTCTTTTTCTACCTCCTTGCATGTTTATGTAGTAAACGTAACTGCAGCGCCACCAGCGGCGGTCAGTGGCGTCCGGCGTGCAAGAGCACGGCCGGTCTCGAAGGAGAGAGCACTTCTCTTCTCTTACGGCCTCTCCAATCGGGTCTGTTTCAACCGCCCGCCGCGCCTTGGTGGGGTCGCCACCGCCCCACTGCTGCTCCTCCGCTACAGCCGTCCACGCGCAAGGGAAACGCGCGCTCGCTTTTAGCTTCGCCCGCGTCAGTTGCAACTGGCAGGTCCTGACATTTCGCCCCTTATGGTTTATACAAAGTCCGTCATCAACATCGAACATTTATCTTGTACGAGGAATAAAATACAGTCAACAATCCGCTCACGCGCGCGCTCCTTCGTCAGTGCGGCCGTGCACGGTCGAATGAAGCTTCGGGCACACTTCAACATTTTTTACCTCTAAGTTTTGTACAAAAATAAATTTACCAGGCTATGCAATCTGCCTTTGAATGTTTTAAGCAGGTGTAGCGCAACCTGACGTGAGTGCATGGTGAACTGTTGGGTGGAGATTCTGTCAACCGCTACCGTTTTCGTTTAGATCAGAAGGCACCGGCAAAAATTCATGGCGCGTCTCAGATTCAGAGTAAATAACAAAAATTTACTCATATAGTAAAAATTTCACTTGTCTAGTGGACTGGGCTGTTCTAGCTTCGTTCAATACGTATCAGTCGGTTGAAAGACCGAAGATGTATATGTAGTCTCGCGACTACTTTTAATCAATGAAATGGGCATAAACAGTAAGCAGAATCGAAAAGAGCAGCAAACAATAAAAAAATTTTCCTTCAAAGTTACACATTGCACTATATATTCATCAATTCATCAAAATGCGACCTGCGTCTAAAAAATTCAGGCTCAAAATCTTCTTGCACGGCTTATGCACATAAGGAGTTGGCATTTCGGTCTTCTTTGTCACTTTGAGAAGAATTGAGAAGAATTCTGAGAAATTTTTCAAATATCAAAGAAACGGACCTAATAACATAGCTGTTAATTCCCTTTGGCAACTCAGTATTGAGTTCTGAAATGCTGACTGAATCAGGACCTTAAGTGCTTCGAGAACATTTCTGTGTAGTAGGTGCACGGCAGCTTTTTCGAAAAAAAAAAAAAGGTTTGTCCAATAGGGCAACAAGTTCTGGTTTCGGATAATGCAGTCCACTAGAACATTGTCCTCGTAGAAGAGCGTACTACATGGGGCTGCTTCTTTCGCTAGTTTCAAGAAGAATAGCGCAAGCGTCAGACCCGAAGTTGATTAACTAAACGTTATATCCAGCGACGTAAGGTGAACCGGAATATGTGACAGTGGAAAATGGGATGGTAGGAGATGCCATCACTTCCTTCCGTGCCTTGATTTTGCTCTCAGATGAAACGTCCGTCTTGACAATGTAGTCATGTATAGTCATGTGCCGCTAGCTGTTACGGCCCTCGCATCTGGCATATGTCATTCCCTTCCGCACATTAACCTTACTTTCCCGAAGAGAGCCTCAATGGGTCGCTATATATATAAGGCTTGACATGAGTCTTCAGTGAGAGTGTCCTTCTTTAACGCTTTAGGAGTTTCTTGCATACTTTCGATATAGCAGGGGAACTCATTTGTAAGTCACTGCATCGAGTATCACCTTCATCATTTATTGGCCTTTTTTTGCCACTTCGAGCACAAGTGGTGTCATGAATATCAACCATTTTTTGTTCTCATATTAGGCATAATATCATGTAAAAAGTTCATTAAAACAATGTTTATTTGCAAAATTAAAATAATGTTTATAATACCACACATTGCCAAGTATATGAATTGTAATAACACTTAAAACTCAACCCTACAACGTTTACTTTGACTGTTATACTAATACTTTATATCATGCAAGCATTTTGCAATTTATATTACATTTTTATGAAATTATTTTCATCTTCGGTGCTACCTGAATGGTTTCGCATCTAGCGCTGAAAGACGGTTTTGCTGTTGCAGACGAGTTGCTGTCATGTTAGCCTTGAAGAAGCTTCGATGTGATCACTGCTCATTCAGTTTTCTTTTTGTTCCCATTCGTGTACAGGCTTGGGAAAAATTCGGATTAAAATGAACAAAAGTAGCTACCATGCCGCAATGTATGCCATGCTTATCGAACGTTTGCTGAACGACAGTGTTTTTTATATCCGTTCACGTGTGGTATAGTCCTCTATACGTGTGGTACGTTGACGACATGCCGCTGCAGCATCTACCTTCTGTGCTCTTTAATTTCGGGGCTGCACTCACCACGAAACTCGCGAGCGACAACACGAAACCAGGCAAAAACCACCCGCCGCCACTGAAGCAGACGCGGAGCGAACAGTGAGCAGGTCGCGCCCCTTGCGGTGGCGGAGAGCGAATCTCAAGGAGAAAAGTTCCCATTGTTCCCGCAGCGATTGAGAAGGCCGTAAGAAAGAGCGCGCGCCCTCTCCCTCGAGACCGGCCATGGCAAGAGCAGGGCCGGTCTCGAGGAAGAGAGCGCGCGCTCTTTCTTACGGCCTTCTCAATCGCTGCGGGAACAATGGGAACTTTTCTCCTTGAGATTCGCTCTCCGCCGCCGCAAGGGGCGCGACCTGCTCACTGTTCGCTCCGCATCTGCTTCAGTGGCGGCGGGTGGCTTTTGCCTGGTTTCGCGCTGTCGCCCGCGGGTTTCGTGGTGAGTGCAGCCCCTAAATGAAAAATTACAGAAGGTAGATGCTGCAGCGGCATCTAGTCAGCGTGCTACGCACGTGAATGGAGTCTTTATATTAAAAAACACTATCGCTCAGCAAACGCTCGACAAGCATATGACATGTATTGCGGCATGGTATCTACTTTTGTTCATTTTAATCTTAATTTTTCCCAAGCTTGTACAAGAAGATGAATAAAAAAGGTGAATGAGCAGTGATCACATCGAAGCTTCTTCAAGGCAAACATAACAGCAACAATGGCAAAACCGTCTTTCAGCGCTAGATGAGAAACCATCGAGGTAACTCCGAAGATGAAAATAATTTTATAAAAATGTAATGTAAGTTGCACAATGCTTACATGACATAAAATATTAGTATAACGTCAGAGTAAACGCTTTTAAGTTTTGTTTTCCATTTTGCTATAATTTAGAGACCAGCAAATGTTTTATGTTGTATATTTATAAACATTATTTTAATTTTGCAAAGAAACGTTGGTTTAATAAAATGTTTACATGATATCATGATTATTTCATGAAAAAAACAGAAAATCTATTTCAAGCACTAATTCCTAGCAATATTTTCTTTCTTTTTCTAGTATGTTTTTGAACTAATAGTTCCTTGTAACTATTTGTGCAGTAATGCCTGCCTTAGAGAGCAATCGCTGCCCATTATTTTGTTAGGCTGCTTTGCTTACTACAAATTTGCCACTGTTACTCAAGGAACACTCCTCAATAATGGATATAAAAGCTTTTCTCTGTGCTATTTATTCAGAGGTGACTATAGGAGTTGTATATCGCGCTGTATTGCGCGCCTAAGAACCTAGTGTCGACACAGACGAAATCATTTCAGCTCCGCCGCAATCAGGACTCAGGAACTGAAAGAAGTGATGGTATCTCCTGTCATCCCATTACCCACTGTCACGTATTCTGGTTTAGCTTACGTCGCTGGATACATTATGAAGTTAATCAGTGACTTCGGGTGTGACGCTTGTGCTATCCTTCTTGAAACCAGCGAAAGAAGCAGCCCCATGTACACTATTCTGCGAGGACAAGATTCTAGCGGACCGCATTATCCAAAACCAGAGTTTGTAGCCCTCATGCACAAGGTTGTGTCTCTTTTTGAAAAAGCTGTCGTGCACCTACCATACACAAATGTCCTTGAAGTCCTTCAAATCTTAATACAGCCAGCACTTGTGAACTCACCTTTGCTGAGTTGCCCGGAAGGCATTGACAATAGCCTATAAGGTCCGCTTCTTTAATATGTGAGAAATTTCTCAGAATCCTTCTTGTCAATTATGCTAAGGAGGTGACAGACAGGAATGAAAGGTCAGCTCCTTATGTGCACAAACCGTCCAGAAAGATTTTGAGACTTTAATTTTCTAGCCGCATGTACCGTTTTGATGAATGAGTGCAATTTGTTAACTTTGAAGGAAATTTTTTTTATTGCTTGCTGCTCTTTTCAATTATGCATATCTGTTTATGCCTATTTCCTTGATTACATGTTTTTTATCACTGTATTAAACCGACTACGACTGTCTACGTGCGCGTCAGTCGCGAGACTACGTATACATCTGCTGTCTTTCAACCTACTGATTTGTTTTAAACGAAGCTAGAACAGCCCACTTCACTAGACAACTGAAATTTTAACTGTATGCGTAAATTTTTGTTCCTTACTCTGAATCTGCGACGTGCTATGAATTTTCGTCAGTGCCCTTTTGCTCTAAAAGAAAACGGCAGCGGTTGACAGAATATCCACCCAACAGTTTGCCATGCACTAGCGTCAGGTCGCGCTATACCTGCATACAGCTTTCAAATGCACACTGCATAAAATGGTACATATAGTTTTGTGAAAAATTTAGGGGCAAAAAGTGTTTATTTAAGTGCACCCGAAACTTCATTCGACCGTGCGCGACAGCACTGACGAAGACGCGCGCGCTCTCACGCGCACGCGCATTATTGACTATTTTATTGCTCATACACGATAAATCAGACGCTGATTACGGCTTCTTCCTATAAGCCATAAGGGGTGAAATATCAGGACCTGCGGGTTGCAACCGATGCGGGCGGAGCGAAGAGCGAGCACGCGTTTCCCTTGCGCGTGAACGGCTTTAGCGGAGGAGCAGCAGTGGGGCGGTGGCGGCCCCACCGAAGCGCGGCGGGCGGTGGAAACAGACCCCATTGGAGAAGCCGTAAGAGAAGAGAGAAGCGCTCTCTCCCTCGAGACCGGCCGTGGCAAGAGGCGCCCATTTTCCTTCCGTTCGCGCCACTAGAAAGTATTCTAGTTTTGATAGGGAGACGCGCGGCCGCCTGGAAAAAGGCGGCCTGCGCAGCGAAATGGTAGCAGTTCCAGCCTGCTCGAGTGACGTAGAAAAGCACAAACAATGCGAGAGCCACACGACACAAGGCGAAGAGACAGGGACGAGCCCTGGGCGTTTATTTCTAGGCTGGAAACACGCGAAACGGAAGACGACAGGAGAAGCACGCGCAGTTGGAAAAGGCCGAGCAAAAAGAGGGTGGAAGGGTGGGGGGCGTAAAAAACGCGGTAAAAATGTAGAAAATGCAAAAAAACATTTGTGGCGAACGCCTCTCCTCCCAAGTGTGGTACAGCTTCACAAAGGCCAGCTCGAACGCCCCAAGCTGGAGTGGTTGAGAAAAAAAAAAAAGAAGAAAGCTGCGGGGAATCGAGCGGCCGAGAAGAATGGAACGAGTGTGGGAGAAAAATAGGAATAGATGTAGTCGAAAAAGAGAAAAAAAAAGCCTAAAAAGAAGCGACAAGCCTGAAAACTTGAGAACACGATTGCCGGGGCCTTAAAATGCCGCAGTCACATTATGCACACAGAATTTGAAGAGCTTTAGCTGTTTTCTGGTGAGGCGGTTGCCACTTTTCTCGACGATAAAGGAAAAGATGGCAGATGGCACGCGGTCGCTGATACAGCGACACAGCTATGAGAATGAAAACTCCCTTATAGTACTGCTCAAGTGATCTACAGTTTAATACACATGCATGTCTTCTCTCTGTCACATGTCAGAATTGTAGCATGCTTAATTTTCTTTTTCGTTGAAAGAACGTCCTGCCTCATCCGGACTTGAATGCTAGTTTTCTTTCGTTTTTTTTAACGATCCTTAATGCCTTTTTAACGGTACTTTCAAGTCCTCAAAGTTAAGTTTTGACAGGGGATGGTAACAGCTAGGTGACAGCCAGCCGCTCGACAAATTTTTGGAGCAGGATGGCATGTATTGAATGCAAGAGCTGTTCAGAGCGTGCACGAATAAGTAAAAAAAGAAAATAACATTGATTTCTTTTGCTTATTTTTTACTATAGTCTCAATTGAGCAGTATCGCATGAGAAACAGCTTAATTATCATTCGATGTTCAATAGCTCAGTAGACATCGAGATGTCATTAGCACAACTAAATGAATAAAGCGTATGGAATGGCAGACAGGGGCTCTACAGAGGAGGAAAACAAAAATAACGTCAGGCTGGCGGACGGACGAAGGAAGCCGCCCAAGAGGAGGAGGAATGTAGCGGCATAAGCGTGGAAGGAAAGGGTGTGGAAAGAAAAAAAGGAACGAGCTGAGAGGAAGGAAAAAAATAATGAAAGCAAGCAAGCATGCAAAAGAAAAGTTGCCAAGGTAATTTCGCGAAACTAATGCGCAAAACATAGTAAATGCGCCATTAAAACGCTCCATTCCTGTTGATTACTGTCTGCATTGTACTAGTGCTTATGCAAGCTATCGTAGACAGGGAAATATAGACCACAGGACAGCATAAATAAAAATTATGCAATGAAGAACTGCATCCACGAGCGCGGCCCACTGGGCGCGCATGGCGGTCCTAGTAACGCTGATGCCAATAAGTTGCCCAATTTTTTTAAATATTATTTTTTTTTGCGGGTTGAGAAAGGATGCTAATGCAGGTAAAGATACAGTGTGTCCTCTTTCGGGAAAAATGCTTCGCGTAAAATCTGGACGCGGCAATACCCGGGCATGATTACCAGCTCACTGCTCGGTGGAAGGCGGCGATTCGCACTTAGCGTCGCTTCGCTTCGTAAAGCTTATTCGGTGACGCGAAAAATATTTTATCAGGCCAGTGAAAATGTGTGCAACAGCAGCAATTCAAGGACTGCAACCTAGCAATTCATTTGTGACCATAGATTGCCGCGAATCGAAAGAACGAACGGCGAATGCGCCCCACGCACAGCAGATCCGCCGCGTCTCCGCTGCACTAGCTGCACGGCCGGGCGCACGTCTCCCTACTGAACTGTTCTTCCCGCCGCGAGGGGCGCGCGCGTCGCACCCCGAGTAAAGTCCTCGAGGGAGAGAGCGCGCGCTCTTTCTTACGGCCTTCTCAATCGCCGCTAGAACAATGGGAACTTTTCTCCTTGAGTTACGCTCTCCGCCACCGCAAGGGGCGCGACCTGCTCACTGTTCGCTCCGCGTCTGCTTCAGCGGCGGCGGATGGCTTTTGCCTGGTTTCGCGCTGTGACTCGCGAGTTTCGTGGTGAGTGCAGCCCCGAAATTAAAGAGCACAGAAGGTAGATTCTGCAGCGGCACGTCATCAACGTATCACACGCGAACGGATATAAAAAACACTGTCGTTCAGCAAACGTTCGACAAGCATGGCATACATTGCGGCATGGTAGCTACTTTTTGTCCATTTTAATCCGAATTTTCCCCAAGCCTGTACAAGATTAGGAACAAAAAGAAAACTGAATAAGCAGTGATCCCATCGAAGCTTCTTCAAGGCTAACATGACAGCAACTCGTCTGCAACAGCAAAACCGTCTTTCAGCGCTAGATTCGAAACCATTCATGTAGCACCGAAGATGAAGATAATTTCCTAAAAATGTAATGTAAATTGCAAAATGCTTGCATGATATAATGTATTAGTATAACAGTCAAAGTAAACATTGTAGGGTTGAGTTTTAAATGTTACTACAATTCATATATTAGGCAATGTGTATTATAAACATTATTTTATTTTGCAAATAAACATTGTTTTAATGACATTTTTACATGATATTATGCTTATTACGAAAACAAAAAATGGTTTGATATTCATGACACCACTTGTGCTCGAAGTGGTAAAAAAAGGCCAATAAATGATGAAGGTGATACTCGATGCAGTGACTTACAAATGAGTTCATTTGCTATATCGAAAGTATGCAAGGAACTTCTAAAGCGTTATAGGACACTCTCACTGAAGACTCATTTCAAGCCTTATAGACCCATAGAGGCTCTCTTCGGGAAAGTAAGGTTAATGTGCGGAAGGGAATGACATATATGCTAGATGCGAGGGCCGCAACAGCTAGCGGCACATGACTACATTGTCAAGACGGGCGTTCCCTCTAAGAGCAAAATCAAGGCACTGAAGGAAATGATGGCATCTCCTACCATCCCATTTTCCACTGCCACATATTCCGGTTCACCTTACGTCGCTGGATATATCGTTTAGTTAATCAACTTCGGGTGTGACGCTTGCGCTATTCTTCTTGAAACTAGCGAAAGAAGCACTTCTACGAGGACAATGTTCTAGTGGACTGCATTATCCGAAACCAGAGCTTGTTGCCCTATTGGACAAGCTTTTTTTTTTTTCGAAAAAGCTACCGTGCACCTACTACACACAAATGTTCTCGAAGTACTTAAGATCCTGATTCAGTCAGCATTTCAGAACTCAACACTGAGTTACCCGAAAGGAATTGACAACAGCTATGTTATTAGGTCCGCTTCTTTGGTATTTGAAAAATTTCTCAGAATTATTCTTCTCAATTAATTATACCAGGAAAGTGACAGAGAAGACTGAAAGGCCAACTCCTTATGTGCACAAGCCGTGCAGGAAGACTTTGAGCCTGAATTTTCTAGACGCAGGTCGCATTTTGATGAATTGATTAATATATAGTGCAATGTGTAACTTTGAAGGACAATTTTTTTATTGTTTGCCGCTCTTTCTGATTCTGCTTAACTGTTTATGCCCATTTCCTTGATTAAAAGTAGTCGCGAGACAATATATACATCTTCGGTCTTTCAACTGACTGATATGTTTTGAACGAAGCTAGAACAGCCCACTCCACTAGACAAGTGAAATTTTTACTATATGAGTAAATTTTTGTTCTTTACTCTGAATCTGAGACGCGCCATGAATTTTTGTCGGTGCCTCTTCTGATCTAAACGAAAATGGTAGCGGTCGACAGAATCTCCACCCAACAGTTCACCATGCACTCACGTCAGGTCGCGCTACACCTGCTTAAAACATTCAAAAGCAGATTGCATAGCCTGGTAAATTTATTTTTGTACAAAACTTAGGGGTAAAAAATGTTGAAGTGTACCCGAAGCTTCATTCGACCGTGCACGGCCGCACTGACGAAGGAGCGCGCGCGTGAGCGAATTGGGATTGTTGACTGTATTTTATTCCTCGTACACGATAAATGTTCGATGTTGATGACGGACTTTGTATAAACCATAAGGGGCGAAATGTCAGCTCCTGCCGGTTGAGTGAGTGAGTGAATAAACTTTATTCAATTAAGACAAAAACAAAGGTTGCAGCTGACGCGGGCGAAGCTAAAAGCGAGCGCGCGTTTCCCTTGCCCGTGAACGGCTGTAGCGGAGCAGCAGTGGGGCGGTGGCGACCCCACCGAGGCGCGGCGGGCGGTGGAAACAGACTCCATTGGGGAGGCCGTAAGAGAAGAGAAGCGCTCTCTCCCTCGAGACCGGCCGCACGGCCGCTCAATGGAGGCGCACTTGGTGCGGCCCGTCGCGTCGCGCCTCAATGGCTGGGGAAGCGCGTATTGGGAGAAGTTACAGTTTCCGCCGCGGGGGCGCCACCACTCCAGGACAAGGCGCCGCCGGCACGGACGAGCAGACGACGCGGAAGGAGCGCGCTGGCTGGGTTGGCGCGTGTTATCGTTTTGACTACTCAGCATAACCGCGTGGTTCTGATAGTTCTGCATGCGTGTCATCGGTGCCTGTGTCAACAGCGTCCTAAGCGTATGCAGCACCATGCCAGGCAACTGCTGTGTGCCGCTGTGCACCACGAAAGCAAGAAAAGATCGGTTACCATGGGTTCCCGTGCGATTCACAACGTCGAGCAGCATGGCTGAAAAACATATCTCGGGAAGGTTAGGACGGAAAAGGAAGCCGGTGGGAGCCGAGTGACAAGTCACTGGTATACTCACTGCACTTCATAGATGACGATTACAGGAAGAACATAAAACTGAAGATCCTGCTTCCTTCAGCTGTCCCCTTCGTGTTCCCGAACTGCCCACCTTACAAGTTGAGTTACTCATGCGGGCTCATGTTGAGCCAAACAGCCTTGAAAAAATTAATGTGCGCAGGTCAATAGCTTTATTTTCCCCACTTGTTATAGCTACACTTCATTTCCTCCTGGACAACCCCCCGTGTCATCCTGAAGCATGTGTGTTTCAAGATAGGTGCGCCACGATCACTTTTATGACGATGATATCAAAATGGTATGCCTAGCTCAACATCGCATAAGTGAAGCCATAGAGACACTAAGAGGAGCCGCTCTATTTGTCAGATGACGAGTGACTCTCTTGGTTAGAGTTGGACTTTGCCATATCAAAGACATTCAGGTCCTAGGAGGCACGTCGAAGCAAAGGCTAACCAAGCAAATTAACGTACGAAGCAACAATCATGACAACCAGATCCACAGTGGCGCAAATTAAGTACCTTCTTGATCACATCAAGTATCTTGCAACGTCTTCTGTGTGCCTTACAAGTGCATTGCGTTTTACCGAGTCTTATTTTCAGCTTCCGATACGCCCTAAAGCAGGCCCTCAACAGCAGGCCTGTAGTATCGCTTTTTAGCAGCCTAAGGCAATTCAAAGGCGGGAACGACAGAGTTGACGCAAGGGCTGCAGTTTTCACCTCGGAGAAAAAACTGAAGGTACAACTAGCGAAAAAAAATATATATCGACTGAGATACACATTTTGCCATGCTTTGTGCAGGTTGGCATCTTGCAAGCATCAGTCTGCAAATGCACCTATCAACAATAGACAGCTATAAAACTTGGCATTCGTGATTATGAAAGTCGTACCTTGCCAACTGCCATATCACGTCTGCTGCGAGAGAGTTTTCGAGTCAGCTTGGATTCATTCATGCGTGGTGTGAACCAGCAGCTGACATAGAGTTAACACCGATTGAATTTTTGGCTGGTTACCTTGCACGTCCATTTGAAGATAAAGTATAAATAGTTTAACAGAATCTCATGAAACATTTTTATTTATTCTGTTTTCAGTGCCTGCCCGTGTTTTCATTATTTATATATTACCAAAGTTTAAATAACTTCTAGTGCTTACTTTAGAGTGTCAATAATTTTATTTTATTAGTCCCCATCCATTTATTAAGTTTGTGCCTTGTGATTCCTGCAATACCCTGGACTTATCAAAATTCTTGATGATGGACGCCTATGGTATCTGAAAATCACCATGCACCTTTGTTAGCAAGGTGATGAAGTTCCTGCAGGTCATAAGAAGCAGCAAGCTATGCAACATGTTAATTTCATCCCTTCTTCCCTATTTTGTGCAATTTCCAGAGCTGATTTGCGAGAGAAAAGACCGCAGTCGCACTAAGGACCTAACTAAACTAATGCGACCACTGCTGACCAACTGGACAGGCAACATTAATCAGACAATGGAAAAAATCACGCTTGCACATAAACCTTTTTCGAGAAAAGTTCTTCGCTTGTAAAATAAGCTTGCGTGTCTTCTGTGCATCACGCGGCTTCATAAACGAGAAAAAAATTGCCAGAGCCTGCGGGCGTGTCGTTGAACTGGCTTTCTTGTGTTGTTTCTTTTGCAACAGTTTGTGTTAGCTAGTATGTTTTGGTGGTGATACCCACTTGAATATTATTTCCAGTGAAAACGGAGGAACAGGCTGAACAATAATGTTGAACGCTACGTCCAGAAAAGTGCACGCTGAATAAATGGCCCCAAACCATGTCCCTATTTCAAGATTGCAATATCTAATACGTTATTACAGTGGTTGAAACGCAACTAAATGGGTGCGCACTCAGCGAAGCACACGACTGCCCCGTTCTCGTTGTAAACGGAAGACCACGAATGACTCGGAAAAGCCTAGGGATGATGACTTGCCGCTATCACCTTATCAATAGCAAACTTGCACATAGCATCACATACTGAGTGAAACGCCGCTCATAATCCTAAATTGAGCAAGCGCCGACCACGCGGACGCCGAAACGAAAGCACAGCCACGGCCGCTGCGCGCAGCTCTCCGCCCGAACTCGTCCCGGAGCGGTGGCGCCGCAGCGGTGGCGATGAGAACTAGGCGCAATACGGCTCTTCTGGGCGACGCGACGGGCCGCACCCAAGTGCGCCTCCATTGAGCGGCCGTGCCGGCCGTGCTCCTGCAGCACGGCCTCGAGATCGAGCAGAGTCGCCACCTTGCGGCTCAGCGGCAAAACCTAGTCAATGTGGATGCGTTTTCGCGTCGCGTGCCAGCCCGCAGTGATTTAAGCGCGCGCATGCAGCGTGTACAGGAGTGTTTTTGTTTGTTTCGCAGTTTCTGTGAGATTTTGCGTACCTATAAGCCTGTTGTTAAATAAATATGAACACTCTATAACCCTAAGCTTCAAAAAAAAAAAAAATATATATATATATATACTTGTCCGTATCGAGCATGTCATGCTTGGATAAGGACATATCATCCATCGCGGTCTTGTAGTGGTCTTCGGCGCTTGCGATCCTTTGACATACAATGTCTCAAACGAAGTGGTACTGTCGTTACCGCCGTGTCAAAGCAAAACAGGTCGCTGCCGTCAATAAAAGTTAATGCAAACGCTCAGAAATCGCATATTCCCGTTTCTGTTTGGAATAAGCTACATATGCCACCGCAAACTGCTTCATATAGCAGAATGCAGTTTGACCAGCCAATCTATGCCTGCTATGCCTTCTGTATGCACGATAGAGTTGTGCGAGTACTTTTTTCTTTCTTTCTTTCTTTTTTTTTTTGCTTGTAAGCCACTGTCACGGTGCCTCAATGTTAAGGGCGCTCGACTGCCGATTTCGAGATAGGGGGATTCAATCACAACCGTTTCGAAAGGCGCTCCTCTGCTGTAGGATTTGACTGCACAATAAACAATAACACGTGGTAAATGTAGTGTTAATAATGAAAAAAAAAACTACACCAAAACCAGCCTCTGCAATCATCCGTCATAGCCGATGTCGCTTCCATGCGTTAAACCCGGGCCAATATGCATTTCTTTTCTCTCTCTCTTTTTTTTTTTTTTGTTGTTGAAGGCTTCTGTGCATCCGTAAAAGTTTTAGTGAGCACATTTTGCTTTAGAGAAATGCACGAATGTTTGGGAAACATATTCCCTGCACCTAATTGTTACCCTAAATATTACATAGTACACCTAGATTAATGTACTTTACTGGTAGCCTATTATAATCATTATAATCCCTTTTCGTCCAAGTGCTGTCTTCCGAGCAAACTCGTCGTTTCTGACAAGGGGAGTAAAACAGCTTCATGCGGGCTTAAATGTCAGTGTTTAGTTCGGGAATAAATACATCTTTATAGTCGCATGATAAGATGACCTCTATTTCTTTCGGAATAGTTTTATATCCGGCATCTGTTTTGGAAGCAACCCTAATATTTTACTTCGCATAAGATTTAGTCATTGCTAAATAATTAGTGATAAAGAAATTTTCACCCTGTAAAATTGCTTCCCAGAACATGACAGTGCCCATGCGCAGTTTATAACGATGTCGTCGCAGCGAGTAATTCGTAGCTTGCACTTTAACGTTACTGAAAATTAATCGCTGATATTGTAAATTCTGTCAAGTGTGTAAAATTTCTCTGACACGGTGAAATTTATTGGCATTGCAAAACAAAATAACTACACTACTAATTTACCGTTATATATTAACATCACGCACATCAGAAATCTGTTATACTTTCCTCGGTTTCAGGAAATCATTTACAGTTAGTGGCGCATGCAGTAATACACTGTCACATTCTATGACAGTGGCCGCAAAAAGCATCTCGGCAAATTCAATCCACTCAGCGCTGTACACGTGAACAATCAGCTTTCCTGTGCGGCGAGGTTTCCTGTATATTGTCGGCGTGATCTCATTTTTGGGGAATACTTGTGCGTGGTTGTCTGGGCCAGAGTTGCAATCAGTCTATAGCAACTCGCCATGCAGTGCGCTGCCAGTGCTACATTTAACCTGCTTAATCCTCGAGTCAAGTACGATATAATGAACCAGGCTTTCTCGATTCAATCTAGAGTACTGCAGGTATCTTCGTGGGCTTGACACTAAATTCGCCGGTCTCACTCGCATGAGACAAGCGCAAACTGTTTAAAAGTCTATAAGAAAAACAAAGCTGTCATTAGGAAGGCCCAAGCATTAGGCGCGTGAGCGCGGTACAGCGCAAGAAACGTGCAAAGTAAATCCAGAAGTCTGGTGGTTGCGTGCTTTGTTTTCCTAAAATCCGCTCTTCTGCTGCATTAGCGAAATCCTTGCAATTTTTTTCTGCAATATTGCAGAAATACTGCAGAAGACACGTTTTCATCGCCAACAAACCCGCCGTAAACTCGGAAGCAGACCTACGCAGCGTGCGTTTCTGCGAGCGCCGTCGGCCGTCGATCCACACTACCGGAGTGACGGTGGCGCCACCTCTAGGTCGATCTCGCGGCGAATCGGGTGATTGCGGTGGCTGTAACTGCGTTATTAGTTACTCTTTTCAAAAACATTTTGCGGCCTTGCGTTCTAGGGGCGAAGTCTCACAGTCACCGGGGAAGAAAATATTTTCGACCGGAGGGTGGACAGTGGGAAGCAGAGTGGAGCGCGGCGCTTCTGTAGCAGACGACGCTCTTCCCTGGCGCAAAAAGCGCCGTGGTGACACGGCCGGTCTCGAGGGAGAGAGCGCGCAAGAGAGAAACGCGCTCTCCCTCGAGACCGTGCTCGCGCGTCCTCCCCCCTCCCCTCCCAACCCTCCCCTATCCCATTCCCCTGGGCACCAAGAGTGCCGCCGCTAGCTCAGGCTGGCATACGTCGTGCCCAGTACCCCATCCCCCATCATCATAGTAACCACCACCACCACCGGCCGTGGTGGTGACGGGAGCAGCGGCGGTATGCGGCGGTCCGACTGTAGGCGCGCCGAGCGGGAAGCGGATCAAGTCACGTGTCTGAAAGAAGAACCGTAACCGTACGCACCGTACCAGATTCCGAGTCGGAGAAAACGCTGCTTTGTTATCATGTAATCCAGTTAGTGCTCATGAAATTTGTTGAATTGCGATTACTTTTAATCGATTAAGACAACACGCGACTGACACCAGCGTAGGATCGTAGGCCATTTCGCACAACGTTGATTTCGCGCAAAGTTTAGGACAGATTTGACTGCCTTGAAGTTTTGCATCATTGAATGAATGTGCCGCCGGACGTTTGAAGACAAGCAAGCGCTTCAGCTGAGTCCTGCTTTTCAAAGTGTCCTTCGATAGGTGAGGTCCTTGCGTTTCGCCGTGATGTTCAGTGGTTTAAACCAAGGAGTAGCGATTTAAATCGCATCGCGATGGAAAATAACGCAAATCGGACCACCGTTACTACTGAAATCACAGCGTGATTGACGGCGGTCATTCCCGTCCTTTCTGCCCTTGTATCCTCAGACTGACTTTTGCTCCCTTAAGAGAAAACTGTCTGCACGTGCTTTGATCCTAAATCGTAAGTGTTGTCACATCCCTCAAACCAAACTCAAAGGGCCAACATGCAGTGGTATAATGTGAAAGTTTCTCCACCTCAAAGGGATCTCTGCAGTTTTATTACAGTGCTTCCACTAAATATGTCGCTTGCTTTTTTTACATGCTTTTGACTGTTCAGTTTTAGTTCTCTTGGTAATGATTTTGAAGGACCGAAACATCATTCATAACTACACAAACATGGCATGCTTTGGGGAAAGCCTTTGTTTATGACATTGCCTGTGTGTACAAGGAAAGGTTACAATTGGGATCGTTTATACAATATGCTATTCGGATGTTGACTTGATGTGGCCCTTGGTGATGGTGTGCCGTTTTGACGACTCTTGCTTCTTGAAAAGCATGTGCCAAGACACTCTCGTTTCAAAGTGATGTGAAAAGATAGTATATTGAGCTCAAAATAAAGTGTCCACTATGTTAGCAGAAATGGAGAGAGAATCAGTATGACATAATCGCATTGCATGCTATTTTCTGCTGTAGCACAATGCTGTTGTGCGCGCATGTTCTGATTTCCAGCGAGAATATGTGCTGCTTATTTCAAATTGCTATGAAGGTACCTTACAGTGCACATACATGGCTCTTCTTTGGTAATTGGCCACAGGCATTCTTTTGTGTTTTGTATAATTTGCTGCGGATAGAGTTATCCGCAGAGACCACCTGCAGCTTTTCCATCAGCACTTTCATTTGCGCTTGCCATAATAGTGCAGCGTTTGTAGCTGGTACGAATATTTTACTTCTCTGATCCTGTCAGAAGAGGCCATAATGCAGCGAACACTTAACAGGTGTAGTAGTGTTTAGTAATTAACCAGCGGTGAGGCTTAATTGAGAGTGTAGGATATGAAAGTGAATTTAGAATACGAGCTCTGCTTAGAAACTGAATGAATGGGAGGAAATTCATTCCTAAAGCAGTAGCTGCATGAGGCCATTGCCGCTGGTGCCCCTGCACTCTGTGGTGTGTTTGTATCATTTCAGAAGAGGGCTGGCTGCTACTTGTTGAAGAATGGAGTAAAACAGCGCTAGGCAGAACACGAGGTTAGCGCACGTGTCCCGTCTTGCCTAGCGCTGTTTTACTCCATTTTTAGCGTTTCCACCGCTCAGTTAGGGGCAGTATAATTATGCTGGTACCCCATTTTAGATAGCACCAAGTACAATGAAATGAAAATCCTGGTAATTGATCGTATTCTTAAGGGACACAGTGTGCTAGCAGGGACATTCTCCTACTCCTTGTAATATGTAGCCGCAATAATGGCTTGGAAAAAGCGTCTGTAGTGTCTCCACTCAAACTGGACTAGGAAGACAGACTTGACTCGGTCAGAACAAAAGTTGTGATTGGCTGCCTCCCGAGCTGCTTCCGGTCGAAACTTTCTGCAAATCCAGAACCTGAGTGACGTAATAAGCAGTATTTCTTTGACAGCTGTGGTATATCGCCAGAAATTGTCGCCTCATGTGGTTAGCTCTTAATTATTATCACAGAGTAGCAGTGCGAGTTCTGTCCTATTTAATTACTTCCCTGTATTTAGCATTGCTTCCAGCAAGGAAACCTTGCACCTTTGCAGCTTTCCTTCTTGAATCTTCTTAAAGGAATATGTTGTTCCACTTGCTAATTGAAGCATGAACCACTGAGTACTTTATTGCAGTCCACGAGGTGCTAAATGCGGAGCCAGCTTTGTGCGTTCCTTCTCCTTGAAGGGATCTTGTCAACCACAGCCAGTCACATGTCATCATCCATGTGAAGGATGAGAGATGGTTTCACTAATGGACCACACCCAAAAATGACTTTGTACAGCTTGAAATTTGAGTTGACCCATATTCAAAACTGACTTGGCCCACTTCCAAAATTGGGTCTGAAAGCTCTTAAATGTGAAGAGACAATCGAGATTTGGATGGTTTCGCATGATGCCACTTGGTTGGTGGAATCTAAATTCATTAATTTACAACTCGAGGTTAAAGGCCTCCTGGCAAAAAAGCCTACTTGTGACAACTTGAAAAGTGCCTGTGGGCCCACACAAGGTCATAGCATAAATTGCAGTGCAAGTTCACATTTTCAAATAAAATTCTAAACAAAAGTAGAATACAATGTGTTAAAACATTTGTTATTTATGAAAATATAAGTAATTAGCATTTTGTCTCAATTCACAGTGAGCACTGGAAAGCATGGCAGCTCTTAGTGCAGAATTCTTTCACGATAACATGGCTGTTGTACATAGGTAGGTTACAAAATGTTGTTGCCATTCCTTTTTCTTGAAAGTCTCAAAATATAGTTACATCTTTTCGTAATCACTAAGAAGGAACAGAAGAACAGATTACAGGGATAATTGGTACGCCAGCTGGTCATTGTAGTCTGCAAACAAGGACGATAATTTAAATGCAATGTGAATAATACATAGTAAATGTTGAGTTTTATATTTTTAGGGTAATAATACCGACATCTGGCAAGTGCTGTTGTAGCTTATGACAAAATCAGTGTGGTGTGTACCTGTCATATCAACCAGAAATGTCACTCCTAAGATCTTGTTTGCTGACAATTTCAGTAGCAGCAGTACTGAATGCTATATAATAATAAATAGCGGCTTGTCTGCCTTTTGGTTTAACGTTTATGGTGCTATATTTATTTGTATTAATCTAACGAACATTTCCAGTGGACCAACCAATTAGCTTTGTCAGCTCAGTTTCCACTTCTGCTTTGGAGTCAGGTAGCCTGTGATTTTTCCTCCAGTTTTTTTAATCTTTTATTCTGAAAATGACATACGAATCCCATCATGAATATCACTAACCCAACTATTTTGAAATCACTGAGGATTGAGAGAGGAGGGGCAGCGATTGACCTGGTGGGTTGGTGATATATTTTAGTGTTTGCTTGTTTAGCCATGCTTGCCTGTGAAGAGCAGGCACTCGTCCAGTGTTTCCTATCTTTTGTGCTGTCTGAGCTGGTGGAAACGAGATCCTAGCATGATACTTAGGGGCTGCTCTACTACACAAGTGGTAGTCAATCCCTGCAGTAAAGTATAGAATGAGTGAATCAACCTGCAGATGCGTGCCATCCTGGGTTTCAAGAACCTGGAGGAGGAGAACAGCGACCAGTGTCCCTGCGGCGAGAGCCTGCGGGAGCTTCTGAGTGGCATGCACGAGGATCTGGTGGGACGTCTCAAGGCAGCCTGCTCAGCCGAGGAGGAGGCAGCCGAAGGCGATGGGGGCGAGAGCACCAGTAGCCTCCGCCAGAAGCTCATGTCCCTCGTCAACCTGGTCAAGGCGTCCGAGGAGCCGGGCAAGGAGGAGAAGGAGCATATCACTCTGCCTGAGGGTGCGCTATCTCTTTCACCTGCAGAGCCAACAGAGATCACCTCCGCATTCAAAAAATCTCTCAGTTAAAGGAGTAGAGGGAATGATAGGCAGCGCATAGGAAAGCAGCCACGTTGATTAGTACTTCCAAAAGCTCTGCGTGATGTCGATTCCAAATGAGAAATGGTAGCTGTCGTGTTTCACACGAGCTTAGGTCACCTGATGCAAACAAAACATGCAGCATAGTCACTCATTTGCTCATTAGTTTAATTTACACCAGCCTGCCCAAGAAAAGCTGTAATCATGAAAAGTGCTCTCCAGGAGATTGTGCTGCTGGGTAGTTGGGGTTGCATGATGTGAAGAAGGAAGCACAAGAAACGGATGAAGGAAGAAGAGAAGACACATAAGATGCTCATGAGTGCTAGCTTATGGGTCCCCTCTTTCATTCTTTTTTCAATTTTTATGCTGACTTCTTCAAATCGCGAAAAGTGAGTTTACAGTGATTATATTGTAGTTTTTTCATGACTCAAGAACCTATACTCATCTGTAATGGCCACAGTGGTTGAAACCGTAACTGCAACTGCCTGGAAAAAATTACTTATTAATTATTTATCTATTCTACACTATTGTCTCATGCACTATTCCTAATAATGAGGACAAAAATACAAATATTTAGTGCTTCTACTTATTTAAGACAGTTGTCATCAAAAAAAAGAGGTAGCAACATATAGGTGGTCTTCTCCTCAGAGGTCCTGACGCGCAAGGTGGTCCACACGGTGGTCAAGTGGGCGGAGCAGTCTGAGATAGAGGACCGCGAGGTGGTGCGGCAAATGTTCCGGCTTCTGCTGCGCGTCTACAGTGCGTGCGGGGAGCTCATGAATGCCCTCGAGAACACGTACGTCATCAGTCACCTCAGCCAGGCAGACATCATCAGCGTGCTCAGCCACCTGGGCCGCGTGCGTGCCCTGCTGCCTGTCCAGATGTCCCCCCTTGAGGAGGAGGTCATGCGCAAGAGCCTCTGGTGCGTGTGTTTCCACGTATGCAGTGTCTCTAAGGCACTGGCTGTCTGTCTGAAGAGCGCTGGGTTCTGTGAGCTCCCATTGGACACCCACTTTGAACCTCATTCTGTTCACTTATTCTAGCCTCAGCTGGGATTGTGTCAAGTGAACCTGGATGTGTGCCTGGAACGCCAGCGAAAAAGTGTAAAGGAAGTGTGGCTCACTTATGTTGGCATTGGTGCACTTGTGTGCATGGTGACTCCACAGCCTAGTCAGCCAAGAAAGGAAAGCGATGCTTTGCTGCCCATTTGTAGTAGCAGCAGATAACCAATAAAATCATATTGAGGCATCACGTGATTCTGGGTGCAACCAAGCCAATGTTGCGACTGTAGTTGTCTGTAAATGTCTTAGCATGCGTGGGAGAATATATTGCCAAAACCAAGAAATCAAACTAATGCCTACAAACTTGAGAATTAAACCAACATTCGCTGATTGGGCTTTGCTGGGACATATTGTTGGCTGTTGGGATCCCGTGAGGCAAAATAACCCCTTTGTTTATAGAGTAGTAAAAGGAGCCAGAGTGGAGTAGAATCGAAATTGGAGTGGAATCAGAAGACCAACATAAAAAGCAGAGATTATGAATAGAAGCAATAATTGAAATAGATTGATGACAGTGGAATCAGAATTGAAATAGAGATAGATCAAAGGGTGAAAGAAATTGATTTCATTTGTCTCGCATCAACACATTCTGCTTGCCTCCAAATTTTTTGTGTTTCTCTTCTCATTGGGTTGGCCACTACTCCTGTTTGTGCCCATTCCTTGAAATGTCCCTTTCCCCCTTACATTTGGGATATCCTCTCGTACGAGCCTATTGCTCAATATCTTTTTGGGCGTAATGGAATACATAAAAACAAGTCTCTGGTTGTGTGCAAGGTTGGGATATACTTGCAGCCATGATGTGTGGCGTTGATATTTGCTGTCTCTTCATCTTTTCTGCCATATTCTGACTGGTCACATTTGTGCAGCTCAATGTAATGGGAAAATGTGCTGGGAAGAGCAGCATGGTCCTGTTATAGGGATCTTTTCTCATTGTGGCTGAGCAACTTTAAAGCCTCTCATTGAGCACGTTCTGGTGCCTTCGTTGAGGCTTTGTGGGGCTTGCAGAAGCCAAAAACTTGCACACATTTGCATACTGCCTTGTGTGCGTTTTCAGTGCACAGCCATATTTTAGGCTGTAAAGGATTTTTCAACCGCACCTACGTCACTTTAAGTGTGATCAAGCATGAGAGTACCCACTGATTGGCACTACTGTAGCCTTCTTTGTTGCTAAGAGACAGACCTGTAAGACAGAAGACCTGCATATAAGGTGGCACCCTGATTACATAATAATAGGTGTCTTTGTTGATGCAGCATTGCTGACACTGGTGTGAGACTCGCCTCATTCAAGCAAATTGCATACTGGCCAGGTTGCACATTCCTTTCACCACTATACTGTAATAGAAGAGAGATCTGGGCGAGTTGGTATGGTGACATGATAGAAAAACAGCGCAGCAGACGTGGACGGAGGTGAAGAACAGACAGGACGGGCGCTGAACAGACAGTTCAGCGCCCGTCCTGTCTGTTCTTCACCTCCGTCCACGTCTGTTGTGCTGTTTTTCTATCATGTCACCACTATACGTTGGCTAGTTTTGTTATCTCCGTGCTAGGTGTGCATTTCTGGAGCACCTTTCTTTTTCTGTTTTGCACGAGAGGTGAATATATTGGGCAACCCTTGTGACCACTTTTATCATGGCATCCTAGCGACTGTGGCTTAAGGTCGTTAGCTGAGGAGTTTAGTGCCTTCATCAATTAATGATCCAGGGTAGAGCGAGAGAAAGAAGAGGGCTACACGCATGAGAGAGGCACTGAACAAGGGTAGAAGGGGAGCCTCAGTTCGCAAGTCGAGCCAACGTTTCAACAAGTGAACTTATCGCCCAGATGAAGACCAGTTCACTTGTCGCTCTACTTGCCCCTCTACCCTTGTTCAGTGCCTCTCTCTGTGATGCCTGTAGCGTTTGTAACAAGCAGTGGTTGTTTGCATTTGTGCAAAGTAAAAAAAAAATATGCATCCCTGTGCAGGGCTCTGGTGAACAACCGGATCTTCTTCCAACATCCGGATCTCATTCGCGTGCTGCGTGTCAACGAGAATGTCATGGACGTCATGATCAACACGCTGGGCAAGCGTGCCCAGACGCAGTCCTCGGGGCAGGCGCCCGCAGCAGCATCGTCTCCGGCCTCACCATCCGCACCCGAGACCACACCCGCTGACAAGGTCAGGCATCCACAATGGGTTCATTAGGATGAAAAACACCCCTTTTTATCAACAGTGGACTGCATAGCGAGTACACAAGATGAGTTCTGTAGCGTTCGCAGTTCTTTTTTTTATGGATGTGCGAGTACTCAGAATTTCAAATACTAATCAAATATGTTTCTTATTCAATTCAGATTCGTATCCGAAAAACTGATATTCGGGATTTTCCGAGTATTCAAAAATTACCTAATATACAACCTGCCGTGATTAGTCCTATAAAACCTCAGTTCTCAGTCACCAGTGGTATCCGGGGATGCTAAGAATTTCTGGCTCCGCTGGACAGGCTGCCACTGGAAACTGACCCTGGCCACGTTTAATGCTAGAACCCTATATAGCGCGGCTTTTAGCAGCGTTGTTAGAGGAACTAGAGAGTATGAAATGGATGTCATAGGACTTAGGTTAGGAGGCCGAAGAAGGCATATACTGTACTGAAGGATGGCTATGTACTGTGTTATCGAGGCTTACCGGAGAGGCGACACCTAGGAGTAGGTTTCCTTGTCAGTGAGGATATAGCTGGTAATATAGAGGAATTGTATGGTGTTAATGAGAGAGTGGCAGGCATCGTAGTTAAGCTTAACCTATATGCAGAGTGCATCATGAGGAAGGCCGGTCTGGATGAGTCTTCAGCTGGAGTGAAGATTGCTGGAAAACGTATCAACAACCTTAGATATGCGGATGATACCACTTTAATGGCAGAAAGTGAAGTGGAACTCAAGAGACTTCTGATGCGCGTACAAGAAGAGAGTGAGAAGTTTGGGCTTAAACTGAACATTAAAAAGGCAAAGATCATGGCGTCTTGCCCTATCAAGTCCTGGTGCATCAATGGACAAGAAGTGGAAGCTGTGACAGATTTTCTCTTCTTGGGCTCCAAGATTACCTCGGAAGGGGACTGCAGCCATGAAATTAGGAGACGCCTGCTTCTGGGAAAGAGAATGACCGCCTAGTAAAGAGCAGAGACATTAGTCTGCCAACCAAGATCCGTATAACCCGTGCTATGGTCTTTCCAGTTGTGATGTATGGATGCGAGAGTTGGACTGTGAAAAAGGCTGACCGCCGAAGAATTGACGCGTTTGAATTGTGGTGCTGGCGAAGACTCTTGAGAGTTCCTTGGACTGCCAGAAGATCAAATCAGTTGATATTGTCTACCATAAACCCTGACTGCTCATTGGAGGGTCAAATTCTAAAGTTACAGCTCAGCTACTTTGGTCATCTGATGAGAAGAGAGGAGTCGCTGGAAAGAGATTTGATGTTAGGAAAGGTTGAGGGTCGCCGTATAAGGGGTAGGCAGCGAACGCGATGGTTAGATGGCATCCTCGAGGCACTGCAGATGAAGTTATGTGCGTTAGGAAGATAGTGAGAGACCGGAAAGCGTGGCGTGACATGGTCCACAGGGTCACGAAGAGTCGGACAGGACTGAACGACTGAACTGAACTGACTCAATGCTTGAAGTCATTTTTTCCTCTCATATTTCTATTTGATTCATATTTGAAAGTTTTAATATTTGCGCATCTCTAGTTACTTTATGTCAAATAACTCATCATAGAGTGGACCGGTCTGCCTAAGTGTGTTTTTATGTTGTACCTATCTGCACAGTGCGTCCTTCTTAATCTTGCTACCCTCTTTACTGATGCAGTCTCTTTTCTTTTTTTTTATATGAGTTTGTTTAGTCAAGAAAGCTTGTTGCTGGTGACGAATTGGTGCATGCTATTCGATCGCGAACACATTGCATTGACAGTTTGCTTCTGATGATAAAAAGCAAGTTGCCCTTTTCTCAACATCCTTAGAGCTAAATCAAACCTCTCTTATCTGATGCCGCACTGCTGTCCGCTTGCTTTACATCGCAGAACCATATTGTGCACACTTTGCCGTGCCACGACTGTCAGCAGCAGAGGAGTGGAATGCTGCACTAGAATCTTATTGAGTCGGATGAATACTTGCACAAGAGTCCGGGCGAAGTCGATCGCCACTGAGGGCACTCGCAGCTTGAGAGCTGTGTGAGATATCAGCGTTGTACCAGAGCTTTGTTGTGTCTGCGCATGCCTTTGCATACTTGCCCCGCCTCTGGCTGTGTTGTTTGATGGGCTTTCTTTCCTCCTGGGCATTGTCTTTTATACTTTATTTGTGAAATATAGATGCTAGATGAAAGCACTCCTCTTTCTCAGTATTTTCTTCCTACCCTGTTTTGCACCCTTGAGTAAAAACCTAAAGTGTTGACATTTCTTCATCAGTATATGAGTGGATGAAATCAGCATCACGCAACAGAAATAAATATTGCTGTACTGGAGAGGTAATTAGAGTAGCAGCGTGCAAGCTATAATGTGGGCAGCAAAGTGAGGGAATCTGAGGATGGGGCACAGGACTTTGAATAAAAAATGTTGTATTCGTAAAACCTAATCGATTGAGATTTGAATGGGCTAGCAGAAAGGCCGAATCGTCCCAAGTCAAGTTATCAAGTTACTTCTTGATCTGTCCATGCTTGATAAGTCTTGAGTGTGATTGAGCTTTGCTTGGGAGGGGCACGTTTAGCAACTTGATTTCACCGCTGTTGGTACCTGCATCATTGTAGTACACATAACCTCCCAGTACTTTTCCTGTAAGTGAAAAGTCAAAGATGAGTGCATCAGCCTGTCCGGAGGGGAGCATGCTTTTAAGAGGAAAAAAAATAGCTTATAGTTGAGCTACAGTTAAAGCTGGGGTGTACATGGTATCATTATTTGCGTCCCTCTCCTTGGGCTGCATGCTGCAGCAATGGCCAGGTGCACTGCACGCTTCTATGTATATACTCAGACACAATGTGACGTCAATCATCGCGTGACACCGAACCATGTGCCCACGCCATAGTTCATCCCTTTGACTTTGGCCTTTTTTTACCATGGGATGCAACACCACAGCAACACCACAAGGGTTTTGTGGTTTCCCCTCAGGCTCACTTGAAGTTCATATTCCCGTCTACTGAAGCTATAGTTTCAAAAGAAATTATCATGTCGGCTAAATGTTAATACGGCCTTGGGGACAAAACGAGAGTGGCTATCTTATGATCATCATCCCATTGTGCGCATATCAGAGCTGCATGGGCGAGATTTCTACACAGCCGTGCAGTGGGCTTTCCCTCATGTCAGCATTTCAAGATCAGAGAGGAAGTTGGCCACCACATCATATGCCCAGTAAAACTAAGTGTGTCCAAATGGGATCAGCATTAAATGATAAGGATCTGTGTTTTGCACACAGTGTGTGCAGATAATTTGCCCAGATATTGTGGTTTGTACAAGAGTCAGACTTGTGGATGTTAGTACAGTTGCTTCTAGATGTTTGGAAATTGTCTAACACATATCGAGTATACCACATATGTTCCAATACTTGAGAATTTTGCAACATCAGTTTCCCAAAAGCCTTATGAACCTTGAGCTTCTTGAGATAAAGTATGTTTTCACAGCCTACTCTGTGGAGAAAACATGTTTGGAAACCTTTTGTGCATCTTTGGGCTCCTGAGAGCAGCTGACATTATGAGTCAACCCAGAGCACTTGTTCAGCACGAGCCCTTGCAGGACACCTCGCACGAGATGGTGGTGTCGTGTTGCCGCTTCCTGTGCTACTTCTGCCGCACGAGTCGCCAGAACCAGAAGGCCATGTTCGACCACCTCGACTTCCTGCTGGAGAACAGCAACATCCTCCTCTGTAAGTGGGAATGGTTCAAGCTAAGTGGCGTAAAGTGCACTTCGTGTTCAGTTCAGACTGAGGGAACTTCATCACTGTAGCAGCGTCTCTGTTAGGCTTTCTTGAGTGCCTTTTGAAGCTTTGAGAAGTGGCTTTCTTAGCGCCTCTTAGTCATTTTGAGCACTGTGCATACACAACTAGCAGGGATTGATCTAATTCAAGCAAATATAGCATTCCTGACATCACAAGTGAAATATACAGTGAATGCATTGAATAGTATTTTGCTAAACAGTGAGTAGGATAGCATGTCCTATTTGACTGCAAGTAAGGACATCAACTTTGTGCACTTGCAAGCAAGGCGTGCACCTTCACACCACCATATATTGGTTTCATGATCGCTCATTCCTATACTTGTGGTGTGGCTGTTTCTGTAGGTTATGACACTTTTTGCACGTTCCTGTTGAAAGTTTTTTGGTGTTCAAGTTGATTGTTTTAATCCGTAGGTGGCCGGCATTGGTCATGTGATCTCTTTTGGGCAGTGTTATATAACATGTCTCGAACTGCAGCGATGAGCATTTGGGGCGTACATGCACGCTGTGGAAGGGCATTTGACTGAGCACTGTAGTAGCAAGGCCTTTGTTATGAAGGGAGCACATGCCCACTGGCACAAAGGAATGCAGAGGATGTGCTCCAATTTAATCAGTATCAAGTAATCATGGATGTAATCGGCTAGAAAGTATTTCGCTGTCAAACTAAACAGATTACAAGCCGATTGTCACCTGAAACCTTCCTTGCGATTGTCACCTGAAACGGTGAAAACGTGTTCAGACCACGCTGGTTGAGACGTATTAAATATTCACCAACCAAAATCGTGAACAATAATTAATACTGGATATGGACGTGAATGTAATTCCCGGCCAGATGTTATTTTACCTCCCGTAACGTCTGGCTTCAAAGCACGGTGTCGAACCGGAACTGGAACTGAACCGAAAGCCGGAACCGAACCTGAATGTTTTCTGCTATCTTGGAACTGAACCTGAACAGGAACAAATTGGAGGAACCATTCTGAACCGGTTCGTTGTGCGGTTTCGACCTACTTTTGCTGGCAACTTACTTTTTTCTTTTATCACTGCTCGTAAAGCGCTCTCCTCGTTTATTTCCAAAGTGCCACTGCACACCGCAAACATCACAACACTACTGAAAATCACCCTTTGCAAAATGATGACAGAACACAGGAGAATATATTGTCACGTACAGAGCACCTATCTCTGTTGTCGGGCTATCGTTTCAACCCGATCGGAAAGAAAAAATAAATAGAAGAGGGAAAAGCAGTAATTGTGCAATCGGTGACCTGCAACGTGAGACATCGATATCACTTCACACTGACCAGTGAGGAAAGGTGCCCAGCGAAACAGAATTTGGTCGCCACATGGAGCCAGCTTCATAAGATCGCGCAGCAGCAGAATCTCCCCCTAAAATCTTACAAACTATGCATGAGCTTGAAGCGTTTCTTATGGAAAGAGAAGAAAACTGCCTCTGAGGACTCTGATACAGTGGCAGTTCTCTCAAAATTGAGGTTGTGTAGAGCCTTCTCTACACATTTGAAAAGGTGCCCGCAGAATAAGCAAAGGCTCGAGTGTTTTGAAAATTTGGGAGAAGGAAAAATTGCGGAGTCCAGAACTGTATTCACTAGCTATACAGTAGCACTTGCTATGCCATCTACACAAGTCAGCTTTGAGAGAGCCTTTTATGGAGTAAATTATATCCTCTATTATTCTCGTACCCGGATAACTTCGACAACCCTCGAAAATGCCCTGTTCCTTTGGTCTTTCTATGCTAGCAAATAAAAAAACTTTGGCAGACTTTACTAAGCACATAATAAAATATTTGCGAGCAGCCAGGACCTCATGCCATGCATATTGTAAATTATGCAACTAAACATTTCAGTCTAGTCTCAGGAGCGTGCCTACGCAGGCCACCATGATGCGCAACAAGATGGTGGTTGCATCGAGTTAAGGCCACAGGAGTGAAATAATTAAATTATCTGGTTCTTCTGCATATACGATAATGACTCCAACTCCAATATGTGGTGGTGGGGACTTTTGTCAGCACCTTTTGGGCCACAACACACGGTGCCTTTGCGTTTCACCTCCATAGAAACGCGAAATACAAAGGCGTCCATGAGCTGTGTGATATATACTGTATTTACTCACATAATGGTCCCACTTTTTTTCGCGGAAAATTGATGCTAAGTTGGGGGGTGCGATAATTATGCGGGGAAAAGTTTTGAGCACATGTTTTGGAGCGCTAAAAGCAAATTTAAATAGGTGCGAACCGGGATTCTTAGGTCAGCTATTGTAAATATAACCAAAACATTACATTCAAGCAGAACTTGCCCTTGCTATAAAGTACAGGGTAGCTAAAGCACAAATTGCTAAAGCAATTTATTTACCGCACGCAGCCTCATCATCACTCCCCGTGTTCCGTTTTATAATTCTCACAGCAGACCATACAGCTCTACTCTTGATCAGAGACTTTATCCGAGTCCGTATCGACACTCCAATCGCTGTCTCGACTCTCCAGTAGCGCATTACGCAGAACTCGTTGACGCTGAAGTGCCTGCTGGCAGCGTGGTTGCTATGCTGAAGCCCGTACTCGAGCTTTCAGCTTAAAAGCAGCTGTATAACTTGCGTACCACCCCACCGCGATGCGGCACCAAGAACACGGTAGACGGTGGAACACAGCAAGTAACGGAGACTGAACGAAGGAACAATGACAACAAGACGCGGACACCTCGCAAAATGGCGACGACTACAATCATCATGAAGGTTAAAAAAAGAAGAAGACGAGCATAACCGTTTATAATGATCTACCCGAGCACGCTATCGCCGCCTGGCAGCGCGTGCACACAACGAGGCCAGCTAGGTTCAGTAGCGCTCCAAAGATGGCGCTTGTTACTACTAGGAGTTGACAGTTGACAGCCGGAGTTGACAGTTGACAGCCGTGTGGTGCGGACGCGTGTTCCATCGCTCCTCTGATTGCACGTAGCTACCGGAAACGGACGGACTGGCGACAGCGGGAGCTTCCGAAGCGTCAAATAGATGAGTTCTTTCTTTTATTAACTTTATTTCGTTTTCAGCTAGTTAGGTTAGATGCAGCCTAAAGAAAAGATTTTAGCTCTTGGTCCTAGCGGCCTGGTTTTTCGTGCCGGCAGCTAGGTTTTCTTGGCGTTCACTGTTTAGCTATCTTGTTTAGATAAATATTTTTCTTTCTAGGCTATTGGCATTCGCAGAATTGGTTTTTAACGCGTGTTTGCTAGTCGTTTCTTGTGTCTTCTTTTGGCAATTTGTATATTTTAAGAATTCGTAATAGTTATAGTTCAGTCGATGAGCGCTTAAGATGTGCAATCAAAAGAAGGTAAAGTGTACTCAGTGTGAGGCGCAGGTTAATCTCAAAGAAACGCGTTTTGACTCTGTAGGTGAAGCGGAAGGCAGCGACTTTTTGTGTCGGTGTTGCGTACTGAATGCACGTCTAGATAGATTTGATCAAGAAAGGGGCAGTTTAGTGTCTCGTGTGGAGGATTTAGAAAGTGAAGTACGTTTGCTAAGGACGGAAAGTCAGAAACTGCTTGGACAGCTTACTGAAATTGAAAAAAAAAAAGGGCCGACTTTGTCCTTGGAACCAACAAGGACGAACATTCCAATGCGGGCCACGTGGCTGGGGCCAGTTCTGGCATGGAAGGCATAAGCAAAGTAGGTCAGGCGGATCCGAACCGTCAGAGTTATTTAGAAGCAGCTAAGACGCCGGAAAAAAAGGAAGAAGTAAGGAAGAATGAAAATCCCGGAGATAAGGACACAGATAACCGAAAGCAGGAGCCAACAGTTGGGAGAGGGAGAGAGAAGGCCCAGGTGCTTATCGCCGGAGATTCTAACATGAACAGGTGCAAGCGAGATATCTTGGAACGTGTAAGGGGTGATAAGAGAGTGTTGGTTGGAGCCTTCCCAGGGAGAACAATGAGGGCAGTGCTAAAAGAGAGTAAAAATAGGCTGTTGAAGAATTCCGTGGAGCGCAGCATGGTAATAGTAGCCGCGGGGCTAAACGATGTCCTAAATGGTGACGCTGCAGGAGTGGTGGAAAGTTCAGCTAAGGGAGTTGACGAGATCAGGGAGATAGCACAGCAGACGCAGATAGTTGTATGCACAGTACCAGAGGTGCTAGGATTGAACGGAAAGATGGAAAAGGACGTGGTGGCATTTAATCAGGACATAAGAAAGTTAAGCCTGAAGAAGCGTTTCGAAGTGGTTGAGGTAAACAGAGAGGTACATAAAGCAGGTTTTGGTAGGGCTTTTCAGCGAGATGGCATTCATTTTAACAGAAGGGTGGGAGCAGAGATCGGCTGGCGCCTGGCAGGCAGGGCTGTAGCTTATTTTAGGGGGTCCGCGAGGACTCCGTACACAGAGGTAGTTAGAAGTGAAGCAGAAGAATGTGTAATAATGGAGGCTGAGCCCCCAAAAATGGCAGAGTAGGTCGAGAAAGAAAAATACAAAAAAGAAATATAACACTAGGTTCAGCTACATAAACATGCAAGGAGGTAGAAAAAAAGCGAAATGGCTAGAGATAGAACAGCAGTTGAAGGATGACAAAATAGGTGTGTACGCTCTTTGCGAGACTCATCTCAGGGATCTAGAAGATCCGCCTTTTATAGAAGGCTACGTCTGGGAGGGTGTAACAGAACGAGAACGGAAAAAGAGGGTGGAGGGGTAGGTATGTTGATACACCAGGGAACAAATTGGCAAAGAATTAAATCATCTTGTAAACAACATATCTGGGTTTCAGGAACCATTGCCGGCATAAGGACATGGCTAGGGGTAGTTTATTTAGGAACAGGACATCAATGCAGGCAAGAAAACAGGGATCTTGTTGAATGTCTCAGTGACAATATAAGCCAGTTTGGAAACGGGGCCAATATTATTCTGCTGGGGGACATGAACGGCCACATCGACGATCTGGATGGATACACGGATTGTAACGGGAAGCTAATGCTAGATTTCTGCGAGCGACACGATCTAGTTATAGTAAATAGAGAAATAAAATGTTGAGGCCAAATCACGTGGGAATTCCGCAACAGGCAGACGACCATTGACTATTGTCTGATGTCGCAGGAAATTTATAGCAAGGTCACAAAAATGGAAATAGACGAAGAAGGGGAGTGTAGTCTGGGAAGTGATCATAAACGTATTAGTCTGCAGATGGAGCCCTTGATGAAAAGAGAAATGGAACTTAGACAAAACATAAACGCAAAATTAAACGACGATCAAATAGCCCAGATAGCAGCAGACATAGAGGAAGCAATAGAGAAAAGCCCCATGGAAGACTGGGATTATGAACAGGTAGAACTACTCACAAGGAGGAAAATTCAGGCGGTTAAAGTAGCAAACCGCTGGAATGGAAAGAGGAATCCACGGAGCTGGTGGAATAGGGAAATCAGGGAAGCTATTGAACAACGACGGGCTGCTTCAAGGGAACACCGAATGGCAAAGAAAGCACAGGCTTCTCAGGAGGAAATCGACCAAAAATGGAAATCATATTGACCAAAGAAACTTCAAGTGCAGGCCCTCGTCCAAAGTAAAATAAGACAGTCCACCGATCGCTGGATGGCTGATATACACGATGCCTCTAGAGGCGGAGCAAGAAAATTCTGGAACCATATAAGCTGGCTAGGGAAGAAGAATCAAAGAAAGCAAGATCGGATTCAAGATAACGAGGGAAATTGTTTAAAGGGAGACAACGCAGTAAACTACATTACATCAGTTAATGCCGAGTCATTTAAGAACGACGATAGGGTAATCTCCGCAAATCAGGAAGCAACACAAGGTAGCAGAATACAAACCACCTTAGAACTGACCAATCTAAACTGGAAAAAGGCAGAAAAAAATATACCTAAAAACACATCTACAGGAATAGATGGAATTCCGATCAAGCTGATTAATGAACTCGGTCCAAAAAGTAAGGAAACGTTGTTAAAAGCTTTGGAAACAGTAATAACGAATAAGCAAATTCCGGACAGCTGGCGGCAGAGTAAAATGAATTTGATTTATAAAGGGAAAGGAGAAAGGATGCACATAAAATCCTACAGGCCGATTACCATAACATCTGTAAAGTACAGGTTAGCCATGCAGGCGGTGAAATTAAAGGTGCAAGCATGGGTTGAAAGTTACAAGATACTCGGAGAACTTCAGAACGGCTTTAGAAATGGTAGGCGCTTAGATGATAGCCTGTTCGTGCTTACCCAATGTATCAAAATATCTAGAGTGGAAAATAGACCTTTGTATTTGGCCTTCCTGGACATAAACGAGGCGTATGACAACGTAAGCAGGGAACTCCTGTGGAACATATTAAAAGAAGAAGGTATCGGTTATGAGATAATAGAGTTCCTACAGGAAATATACCGGGATAATAAAGTAGAAATTACATGGGAAGGGATAAGAAGTACGGAGGATGTCAAAGTATGCAAAGGATTAAGACAAGGCTGTCCTCTATCACCGGTGCTGTTCATGCTTTATATGATAAACCTGGAACGGAGGATACAAGACAGTAACCTAGGTTTTAACCTGTCATATAGATTAGGTGGAAAAGGCGGTAGAGCAGCACCTCCCCGGTTTGATGTATGCAGACGATATAATGCTGCTAGCTGAGAGTCTGGAAGAATTGCAAACTCTAGTTAAGTATTGCGGAGACGAAGGGGACGCTCTAGGCTTCAGTTTCAGCGCAGTTAAGTCGGGTCTGATGATTTTCAACGGCTCAACTGATCAGGCTCTTAAAATACAAGGCCTTGAAATACCTAGAGTAGCAGAATATAAATATCTGAAGGTATGGGTAAACGAAGGATTGGCATACATTGGAAAGCATGAGCAATCACTTAAGGCGAAAGGGCCAAGGAATGCCGGGATAATGAAGCATAAGGCATTGTGGGGATACAATAGGTATGAGGTATTGAGGGGTATTTGGAAAGGAATTATGGTGCCAGGACTTACTTTCGGAAATGCGGTTTTGTGCCTAAAATCAGAGGTACAGACGACATTAGAAACAAATCAGAGATCCGTTGGACGATTAGCACTAGGTGCCCACGGCAAAACTACAAATGAGGCGGTACAGGGAGATATGGGCTGGGCATCTTTCGAAGTATGGGAAGCTCAGAGTAAAATATTATGTGAGGAACGCCTGAGGAAATTGGACAGTAACAGATGGGCAGCTAAGGTATTTAAATACCTGTACCTAAAAAGCGTTGACTCACAATGGAGGAAAAGAACTAGGAAACTAACTAGTAAGTATGCTAGTAACAAGGACGGAGAAATAAAGAGCATTAAGCAACAGGTGAAAAACACAGAAGGTAAAAATTGGATAAATTCGATGGAAAAGAAACAGAGTGTGGATTTATACCGAAAGGGGAAAATGCAGGTCAGGAAGGAAGATTTCTTTGATAACTCAAGCGGCAGCGCCCTACTTTTTGAAGCTAGATCAGGGTGGCTTAGAACACACAGCTACAAAAAGAAATTTAACAATGGAGATGACGCATGTGCTGTATGTAGAAACTGCAGTGAAACAATTGACCATATTATACTCGAATGCAATGGTATCCATCCGGAAGTTGATGCAGGCGCAATCACTGCTCCTGAAGCTCTGGGGTTTAGAGATAACAGTGGCCGGGTGAATAAACCGGCGGTGGAAACTAGCAAAAAACGGCTGGAAGATTGGTGGTTTAAAAGCAGAGAAGTGACATAATGTTAGTAATGTAGGAGCAAAATTTAATAAATAGAATGATGGTTTAGTTAACCATTCTAAATCAATAATTAAGATATATGGAGAAAAATGAGCATGATAGCTACTGCTACCACCCCGTTTCAAAGGGGACGCTCCTATATTCCATCCATCCATCCATCCAGATGACTCTCGCGGTGGTAATATTGGTGGTGTGATGATTATGTGAGGAAAAAAAAAATTCCGATTTTTGACGCCCAATGTTGGGGGTGTGAGCATTATGTGAGTAAATATGGTAGTCATACATATTTACAGGACTGCGGCGAAGCGTACAAACGTCCCTCTGCCCTTGCTCTTCTTCTTTCTTCACCGATCTACCAGACCGTTCTTCTTCATCTTCCATCGACGTTCTACGAAGGCGCGGGACATTTCCCTCCTCGCAGACGTAGCCCGTCGGGCGAGTTACAGAGATCCTCTGGAATGAAATCGGTTGAGGCGGGCTACATGCACCACCTGAGACTGCCGTGACCGTCGACCATTCGCCGTTATGCGTGCTATGACGTAATTCAGGTCACTGATGCGTTCTAACACAACAAACGGTCCGGTGTAGTGTGGCAGCAGTTTTTGACAAAGACTACGCTTACGGAGAGGTGTCCACAACCACACATAGTCACCAGGAGCATAAGAAACTTGTTGGTGTCGGGCGTCGTAGCGGTTCTTAGAACGTTCTTGTGAAGATAAAATTCGAACTCTGGCCGGCTGGCGGGCTTCTTCAGCTCTGCAGTGTGTGGTAGCAAGAGAAGGTTCGTCATGAATGAAAAATGGCAGTATGGTGTCGAGGGCACAGCGAGGCGTGCGAGCATAGAGAAGGTAGAAGGGACTGTAGCCTGTTGTCTCATGTTGCGCTGTGTTATATGCATGAGTAATGAACGGCAAAATGCCATCCCAGTCCTTATGGTCTGCAGTGACATACATAGCCAACATTGTGGTGAGCGTCCTATTAGTTCGTTCTACCACACCGTTCGTTTGGGGATGATATGGCGTGGAGTGGCGAAAACTGCAGGCGCTGAGGCGAAGAAGTTCTTCGACAATGTCCGCTGTGAATTGGCGTCCACGGTCACTAATGATGACTGCAGGAGGGCCATGCCGAAGAATGACGAGTAGAAATTTGATACTTCAGACGCAGTAGCGGATGGTATCGCGGCTGTCTCACAGTAGCGGGTTAAAAAATCAACGCACACAAGAATCCATCGGTTTCCTTTAGAGGACCATGGGAAAGGTCCAAGAAGGTCAATGCCAAGTTGCTCAAACAGGGCTGTTGGAGGTGTGACCGGCTGCAGTTTTCCATGTGGGCTTGAAGTCGACAGCTTAAAGCGCTGGCATTGCACACAGCTGGCTACATATCGCTCGATCGTTGAACGCATCTTCGGCCAGTAAAATCGCTGCTGTGTGCGGTGGAGTGTTCGGGCCACTCCCAGGGGACCAGACGTGGCGTCATCATGCACCATTTCTAGAACTGTGATACGTAGGCTTTCCGGAACGACAAAAAGCATACGTGCTTCCCCAGAGGCGAAATTTTTCTTGTAAAGCACTCCTTCGCGAATGCTAAATGTGTTCTTCATAGGATCGTTGGCGGAATCAAACAGTGAAGTTAATGTTTTGTCTTTGCGTTTGCTCGGTTCGGAAAACTCGGAGATCGGGGAAGGTTTGTGAAATTGGAGCCAAATATTCATCGAAATTGCCTGAGTCGTTATCAGTCGTTTGAAGCGGCAAACGCGAAAGACAGTCAGCATCTGAGTGTTTATGGCCGCTTTTATGCACCACAGTAAAATTAAAACTCTTGTAGGTGTAAAGCCCAGCGAGCGAGCCGCCCACAGGTGTCACGAAGACTCACGAGCCAGCAAAGGGAATGGTGGTCGGTCACAATCGTGAAAGCATTCCCGTACAGATAGGAATGAAAGCGCTGTACAGCGAAAACAACAGCTAGACATTCTTGCTCCGTAACCATGTAATTTCTTTCACATTTACTCAACGAGTGGCTGGCATACGCTATCACGTGCTGATCGCGTTCATGGCGTTGTATAAGTACAGCGCCGATACCGATACCACTTGCGTCAGTGTGTACTTCAGTTGGAGCTGATGGGCAGAAGTGGCGGAGAATTGGGCCCGAGATCAAAAGAAACTTCAGATGACGGAAAGCTGAGTCACATTCGCTGGTCCAATTGAATGGTGCATTTTTATGCAGTAGACACGTAAGTGGGTAAGCGATATCTGCAAACCTTGGTATAAAGCGTCGAAAGTACGAGCATAGCCCCAAAAAGCTCTGCAGCTCTTTTACTGATTTGGGCACGGTAAAACTTTTGACGGCTTCAATTTTCTTGGGATCTGGTCGAACACCTTCTTTGTCAACTAAGTGACCGAGGACAGTTGTTTCACGATCGCCAAAATGACATTTCTTTGCATTCAGTACAAGACCAGCTCGTTCCATGCAGTTAAGTACGATATCCAGACGGCTGTTGTGCTCACTAAATGTTTTGCCAAAAATTACAACGTCGTCTAAATAACATAAACAAATTTGCCACTTTAGTCCACGTAGAATTGTATCCATGAACCGCTCGAATGTGGCAGGTGCATTACATAATCCAAAAGGCATAACGTTAAATTCATAAAGTCCGTCTGGTGTTACGAATGCCGTTTTTTCTTTATCTGCAATCTGCATGGGGATTTGCCAGTAACCGGATCTCCAGTCAATAGAAGAAAAGTATGAAGCTGAGTGCAGACAGTCAATTGCATCATCTATACGTGGAAGCGGGTAGACATCTTTCTTCGTGACTGAATTTAAACGGCGGTAGTCAACACAAAACCTCCATGTGCCATCTTTCTTTTTAACAAGGATAACTGGAGCTGCCCAAGGACTACAGGACTCTCGAATAATGCCGCGCTGTAGCTGTCTTGAATTTGCTTATCTATTACCTTACGTTCAGTTGCTGAGACTCGATAGCGCTTCTGACGTATTGGAGGTGCGGACCCAGTGTTGATCGTGTGATGAATACGACTGGTAGGCAGTGGCATTGAGTCATCCTTGGCAAAGTCGAACACTGTCACGTGTTTCAGTAGTAGTTCCACTAGAATACGACGCTCAGTTCTAAAAAGAGACTTACTAATCATAGCCGTAACTTGGGTCTCCATGCCTGGTTGCACCTGCTGCTCAGTGATAGAGCTGTTTAACGCCGTGACGGAACCGGATATGCCTTCCTCGAAACGGGCGAGTTTTAGGCCCCGATGCAACACAGTTGGCTCTTCGGAGTGGTTCACTGTCCACAGCTCAGTGCGGCCTCTAGTCACGGGAATGACGCAACGAGGCACAAGGATACTCTTCTTAGAGCAGGTGAATCTCGTAGGTTCTACTATAGCCTCAAAAGATTCGCACTGGTTCCGAATAGAGAAAACCCGCACGAATGCTGCAGATAACGCTGGCACAATTGTATCTTCTTCCACAGCAAATGCTCCAGATTCAGGTGTCGAGTCATCCACAAGAACCGAAAGTAGTGAAGAATTCAAAGCAATCTTTCCCGTATCACAGTCTAAAGTTGCACCACACTCTTGCAGAAAATCAGTCCCAAGAATCACATCATGCGTTGACCGAGGCAGTACTGCAAATTCTACTCTAAACTTGAGGCCGCCAATAACAACATCCGAAGCACACACACCTAGAGGACCTAAAGGTTGACCACCGACACCACAGAATAACACTGCACGGTCACCACTGAACATTAATTTTCTACCTAAACGGTTCTTAAAACTCAAACTCGTAACAGATACTGTAGCACCAGTGTCCACAAGAGCCGTTGTTTTCACACCATCAACAAACATTTCCAATTTGTTCTTTAACATAAACACGGGCAGAGGTATGGACGTCATCGACTCGCCGGCGGCCTCACCTCCATCGGCCGCGCCTCCTAGTTTCCCTGAGGCGTAGGGGAAGAACGACGTCGAGGGGAAGGTGACCTACGCGGGCGCTGGGATGGCGCTGTCACACTACGATCAGATGCAGGAGAGGAATTCCGCAAATATGTCGAATGGTATGAGTCCCCAGTAGGCATAGTCGGGGATCGCTGTTGTTCGGTGTGCAGCCGTCCGTGAATGTTCGCGTGGGGTCGGTAATCTTGAACAGTTGGAAAACGGCGGCGGCAGTATCTAGCGATATGCCCTGCAATGCCACACCTGTAGCACACAGGTTGAGGGCGCCTGCGATCAGCATAAGAGTCCTCACTAACAAAGTCGCGACGTTGGTTGTAGGGAGGCTCTCGCTGCTGACGAACCACATTTTTAGAGTAGGCGGGCCTCTTTTCCATTGGCTGGTTGTCATAACGTTGAGTACAGCTGCGCTGATCGTCCATATGCGAAGCGCCGCTAGGTTGAACCCACGGAGTGGACAGGGCGGCAACATTTGTCTGCGGTGCACAACTCTGCCGCACATATTCTTTACTACAGATGGCTTCTCTAGATCTTGACAATTCCTCG
Source organism: Amblyomma maculatum (assembly GCF_055883805.1). Lineage (NCBI taxonomy): Eukaryota > Metazoa > Arthropoda > Arachnida > Ixodida > Ixodidae > Amblyomma > Amblyomma maculatum. Next base: position 162,985,755 of record NC_139354.1, read on the forward strand.
CGTACAATCTCTCGTATCATATCAGCCATGGAAACTGAAGGACAGGCTTCAACACTGGCTACAGAGGTGACATTGGCCAGTCTTCCGAATTTAGGTGTAATTCGTTACAGCTTGAGAGCCTCAAATGTTCTACGATGCTTTATAACATCAGAGGTGGTGCTCAGGCTTTCTTTGCCCTAGTGAAAAACACCGTATGAGTCACAATAACCTCATACGGATTTCTCATACTAAACTGGTACAAATCTCATTAATTCTCATATATTTCTCATATGATGAATTAGTTTAGTATGAGATTATATGAGATTTGAATGAGATTAATATGAGTTTATGATGAGAATATGTTTGAGGTTTTTGTGACTCATAGGGATTTTTCACTAGGGTGCTAATAGCGGATGACGTTTATAATTTTAGTAAATTATAAACGTCATCCGCTATTCATTTCAGGATGTGGAGGACTTTGTCTTCTTCAAGCATAGTGGGATTGACCAGCTTGCATAGCTTTAAGATGGCTTTTTCTTGATTTCGCTTGTAAAGATAGCCCATGTACGTAATGAATCCTCGTGATTATCGAACCAGTCAAAGGCAGTGGCGGCAAGGAAGGACACCACATTAGCCAGCTTAGTAGCGGCGTTCCAGTGATTGTATTTACGCACTCTTTCGTAGTGTTTCAGCCACTCATCAACGTCCTCCTCAGGTTTACCGGCAAACGTACGCGGCTCTCGATAATGGGGCTAGTTGTTCGCCGTGGATGATCCTGGCTGCTCGGTACTGCCGTCTTCAGTCATGTCTGATGGCATTGGTGGTAGGCCAGCAAGTCTACGGCTTCTTCGATAGATTAAACGCTCCGTGGTCGCTACCCAAGCACCTCCACCAAGATGTTACGTGCTTTGTACGCACGGGGGGTTTATTTACAGGGATCGGTCCAAACAGGACTGCTGCGAAGCGTACAAACGTCCCTCTTCTTCTTTCTTCTATCTACCAGACCGTTCTTCATCTCCGGTCGACGTTCTACGAAGGCGCGTGACAATATTTAGTAATGGTATATAAATCTTTAGTCTTGAGGTGTGTGCTTGGTTTGACCTTGATCCGATTCTAAAGTCATTTTGTGGGAGCTGGATGAAACATTTTTGTACATGTAGTAGCAGAGGTTTCGCTCTAATTTAAAATTTATATGAAATTTTCTGTACTTAGAAAGTGTAGCAGGGAACATTGTTTTATTTTAACTTTCCGTGCGTAGCAGCTCTAGTCGGTTTTTTGAGAATGAAACTAATCACTATTTTCCTCCCTCCTGCTCTAATTGTTGGTCACTCATAAACCTTTTGCTGAGGTCTGTACAAGCAATTGGAGCCCGTCACATTTGACGACAAATTTATTTATTTATTACAGGTTCCTGCAGCGCCCAAAGGCAATATTGCAGGGGGGGAGATGACAAGTAATCTTGCTGGGAACGCCAGTGATAAAATACATAAAAATGAAGAAAATAGCACGACACAAGTGATAATGCAGAATGAGAAACATGCATCTAAAGGGGGCAACTGCGTGACGAACAAAGTGATGAAAACACTCAAAAACAAAGTAATGAAGGAAACACACGCAAGAGAACTTGTCGCCACGTCACAAATCCGATAAAAAGGCCCGAAATAAATTTTCAGTGCAACACTCATTGATGCCAGCTGGCAGCCGGTTCCACTCATTGATCGTCAGTGGAAAAAACGAGGTTTTATACACATCTGTCCGGCATTTTATTTCGCGGATCTTCCACTGATGATCAAGTCGTCTAGACAAAAAGTGAGGTTGAAGCAGGTACCAGTCTTTGTCAATGCTGAACTTTCCAAAATAAATGCGATACATGATCTGCAGTCTGAAATGTTTTCTGCGGTGAGCTAAAGATTCCCAACCAAGATGATGTTTAATAGATGTGACACTAGATGAAAAATTATAATTGTTAGACACAAATCTGGCAGCGTTATTTTGGACGCGTTCGAGCATGTCTGATGAGTAAATAAACTGGGGATCCCATACAGGGCATGCATATTCAAGAATTGGCCTTATGTAAGTGAAATACAGGAGCTGCTTGACATTTGACTGTGCTTTGCTGAAATTACGCTTTAAAAAATTAAACATTCTGCAGGCTTTCGATGTAATATGCTCAACTTGTCTCGTCCAGTAAGGCTAGATGTGAAATATAAGCCGAGATACTTATATTCAGAAACTTTTTGCAGGGGAACATTATTTATTGAGTCGCAGGTCGGTAGAGGGGAACGCTTACGAGTGAACGAGACAAGTTTGCATTTTGAAATGTTCAAAGACATTTGCCATTTTGAGTACCAGTACTGGATAAAATTTAAGTCTCGCTGAAGTTTTAATGCGTCGGAAGAACTTTCCACAACATGGTAAAGCACTCAGTCGTCAGTATATAGCCGAACTTGGCAGGTGAGGTCAAGAACAATATCATTAATAAAAATGAGAAAAAGAAGGGGTCCAAGGACAGACCCCTGGGTCACACCTGAGGAGACGTTTACGGAATCGGAGTTACAACCGTTAATTACAACAGGCTGCATGCGGTCCTGGAGATATGAATGGAGCCAGTCGATGATATTGGGATGCAGACCAAGACAACGTAACTTATGTAATAATAGCACATGAGGTGCAGAATCAAAGGCTTTTTTAAAATCCAGAAATACACAATCAATTTGATATCCGTGGTCAAAAGAGGAAAACAGATCATTACTGAACTCAAGTAACTGGGTGGTACTGGAAAAACCCATTTTAAAGCCATGCTGAACTGGCGTAAAGAAGTCATGAGAGTCAAGGTGTTTCATGACTGCACTGTAAACTAAATGTTCCAATGTTTTACAACACACGCTAGTCAGAGAAATGGGTCGGTAATTAACAACAGACATTTTCGAACCGCTTTTATGCACTGGGACAACATTAGCATTTTTCCAGTCATTTGGCAAACATGCCGAGTTAAGCGATGTTTGGAACAAGGTCACTAAATAATGAGAAATTTCATTCGCACATGATTTTAAAACAATGGTAGGTGCACCATCAGGGCCGCTGGCGGAGGCGGCCCTGATGTTATTAAGCAGTTTTAAAACACCCTGGTAAGTAAAAACAATTTCAGGCATGGTTTCTGTAATAGATTCACGAGTGTTCGGAAGTTCTCCGATGTATGCTGGCGCAAAGGCAGACTGAAAATATGCATTACAGCGGCAAGCTTTATCACCATTAGTACTAACAAGGTCACCATCGACGTCTAAGTTTGGGATTCCGACTGGTTCGCGTCCGTTGTGTTTCAGAAACGTCCACAATTCCTTGGGATTATTACTACGCAGTTTAGAACCCAGATTATTAAAGAAGTTAACCTTATGGGCTTTAATTTCAGTTTTTAGTGCACTGCCAAGGGCCCGAATTGACTGCAATACAGCAGGGCAACGATTCTTTTTATATGATTGAAGAAGGCGATGTTTTTTTCCTGACAAGCCGTCTGATTTGTCGCGTGATCCATGGTTTGTCGCGGCGCCGCTTACCAGAAAGAAGTTTTGTTGGGATGTATTTATCAATTAGGCTGCCCAATTTATTTTTGAATACCTCCCAGAGTGAAATGCAGTCTAAACTCTGACTTAGAGTAATAAAATTGGGAAGGAAGGAAGCAAGTTCGTTATTCATTGATGTATAATCGCCCCTGGTAAAAACAAAGACTTTCCTAGGGAGACCTTTTGGAATTAAATAAGGAAAATGCCTAACATTAGCAATAACACAACTGTGATCACTTATTCCTGGTATGATAACAGTGCCGCGCACTACCGGTGGTCGGTTACAGAAGAGTAAATCTAACACTGGAGATGAGTGCTGAGTTTCCCGAGTAGGCTCAGTGACGTACTGATATAGATCATTAGTAGTAATTAATCCACAAAAAGCCAAAGACAATGAAGATTGATTCGTACGAAGAGGTTTGTAGTCGACCCATTTGAAATCAGGCATATTGAAATCCCCGCCAAACAGAGTCATTTTTTAAGCCAAGCAAGGATTCAGACAGTGACCTGAAAATGTCAGGGTTGGTAGCGGAAGGGGGACGGTAGACAGAACCAATAGTCAGGTCCCTTCCATTGCTTAGGCGTAGGTTACACCACACTGATTCGCAGCCAACTAAGGGCGCTGTTATTGCTGAAGAGCGAAAGCATTCCTCAACTAGCAGAAATACCCCTCCACCATGCAAGTGTCGGTCTCGACTATACACATTATAACCAGTTGGGAAAACTTCTGGGCTCAGAACGGAATCATCTAGCCACGATTCAGTGCCAATTATAGCATGAGGCTTAACGGAGGAAACATGGGCAGAAAATTCATCAGTTTTATTTTTTATACTTCTGCAATTCACGATGAGAATTGTCAATTCAAAATTTGATGATGAAGATCAGGCCCATGCTGGTGAGCGGGCAGTTGCCTCCCTTTTTGCTATTCCCTAAGCTCAACAACTCGGTCATGTTCACAATCATAGACAAAGCACTTTTTATTTACGAAAAGCTTATCAAATCGCAACTTCGAAGGAAAAGCCTGATCACGAGCGTATTGTGAAAGCTTGAAACGTGCCTTTCTAACCGCAGGCGTGAAGTCTTCGCGCAAGGCAAACTTAGTATCCTTGAGCCTAGAGCCACATGATAAGATATTGTCCTTGACCTTATAACTGCAAAATTTATGATAAGATATTGTCCTTGACCTTATAACTGCAAAATTTAACGACAATAGGTCGGGTTTTGCCGTCAACAAAGCGACCTATTCGGTGAGCCCTTTCGATACTTTCAGAAGGAACATCTTGGAGAAGGAAAGAGGAAAAGAAAGCGCGCACATTTTTTTCAGATTCAGACCAACTCTCTGTTGTGGAATCTTTTAGACCTAGAATAAGCAGGTTATTTCTGCGGGACCTATTGGATACATCTTCAAAACAAGCCTTAAGATGGGCAATATCGCTGGATAAGGTGTCAACACAGGGTAATGCATTCGGAGTACGAGCATTTGCAGTCTGCCGTAAGAAATGCAAGTCGGTCTCTAGTGCAGAGATACTGCTCAGGAAGCCTTGCAAAGATGTACTTGTAGCGCTCTGCTGTTGTTTGAGCATGTGGAGTTCCTGAAGAAACTGCGTCTGACGTAGTTCTAGACATTTCAATACTGCGTAAATCCCAGCAATAGCTTCACTATCCGAACTAAACTGAGGAGCATCGTAATCGGGACCGGGGTTGCTCTCAACGTCACCAGATAATAGCAGTAAAATTTGACATAGGAGACCATGACCACACTTCCACATAGCAGCACACTTTTTCATACCACAAAGCAGGCCGTCGGGGCACGACACCGCAATAATACATCGATTGGAACTGCAATAGCATACAGCGGGAAACTGGTAACCAACCTGAGCAAGAAACAGCGGTGAGCGCATGGCGGCTGCGATGTCGTGCCCCAGCTGGCTGGCTTGAAACTGACGAATAAATAACCGCGCCTCGAAGATAGTGCTGCACGTGCATCCGTGTTGCCAGATCACCAGCGCAGTCGGAGCCAAACTGGGAGGCAGATGCAGAGGCGGGACACAGCAACTTGCTATCGAAGCATCATTGGCAACAATCGAGCTGAGGTTGAAATGGATAGGCGCATGCTTGAATGCCACATTCAGTGATGATGGATCCACGGGAGACCAAGAGAAGAGGACGCAGGACAGCACGTGAGCAAGAAACAGCAGTGAGCGCATGGATAGATAGACTACTATATGAATTTTCAGCTTTTATTATATACTGGAACAGGAAAGAAAACTCAGCATTAAAAAAGTGGAGTAAAAAATATACCCGATTTTTTTTCTGAACCCGTTTGAACCGGTTCGGGCAGGGTCGAACTGGTTCGAACCGGAACGGGATGTTTGCGGAGCCGAAACCGAACCTGAACCCGAGAGGCGGGAGTTTGAACCCGAACCGAACCAGAAAAAATTCCGGTTAGACACCCTGCTTCAAAGACTATTACGCTGCTCAAAGGCTACGTCAGGCGCTCAGCGACGTTCACCTGCTCTCGGGCGAAAGGTACTGGCAACTGTACCGAAGTTCAGCACCCGTAGATCTAGCAAACCCGGTCAACTGAAGATTTATCATGCTAAAATTCACCATTGATCAGTACCTTAGTTACATGATAGAAGCAATTATTACAGATGTATTGCAGCAGTGCTTGCCTGGTAAGCATGAATGCAGGCTCACAGGCTTGCACACGGTGCCCTTCCACCTCTGCACAATGAATTCATTATGAATGCGCAGACATTTATATCCACACCGAGATACTCTTTAAAATCCTACAGAAATGACGCAGCAGCAGCACAAAGACGCAATATAATTAACTCCTGAGCAAACGTCAGGGTCGTTCTCGCATTTCCACAGCTATTGCCGGCGCTGAGATGGAATGGCGGGTGAGGTTTACAATAGTCATTTCCCTGCAACTCACAGGCGCTCTCCTCTCCCAGGAAACATAAAAAAAAAGGCTGCCTGGTCCTTTTCCTTTCTAGGTCTTTTGTACATGTCCACCGTATGTAGAAAGCGTCGTCTATTTTTCCGCTAATGAACCACAAGGTCATTAGCTCTACTTTCTCGCAAATTGCTCAGACAAGACACACCTGCACCAAAGCGGTGGTGTTTGAACGCCTGTCGACATTTTTACACATGCTGCGCAGCAGCTCTCCGCACTAACCACCGATGCATTCCGAAGGCCAGAAATGACCTAGTGGCGCCATCGGTTGGAGGCAGCGGATCTGCTCTCTGTAAAGGGTCTTTCTCTTTTTCTTTTTGTTATGTTGGCGAGTGTTTGTTTTCTACTGCTTCTTTCAGTCGTAGATAGGGAGCAGTTGCCGAGCCGAGGATGCTGCGTGTAGTAGCCCAGATTGCTTCGCTAAAATCAGGGGATTAGACTAAAGTCTGCATGACATAGGCATATACCTCTTTCAGGCAGTCTCCCAGTCCATAGTAGGTACAAGAGATTGAAGAGAACACTGTTCCTTTCTCTGTGAGTGATGGGGAAGCATGGGTGCTTTTCCGAATTTAGGGACTCAGTCTCAGAGTGTGCTCGAGATCTGCGATTGGAATTCAGGCTGGTTTACATGCAAAGGAACTCAGTGGCTTCAATGCGACGAAAAATTTTCATGTTGAAACCATGTTGCTCTGAGCTATGGCAATGGCTCAAAACAGGTTTTTGCATTACTACGGCAGAAATTGTGGATTTTGTGCTTGGCACATTTGTGACCTACAGTCTTGCTTGGCAGCCCGTCCTTCCCTGCGGGGCTCAACGCCACTGGACGTGGCCTACAGCTCCCTGATGGAGAACTCAGAGCTGGCTCTGGCCCTGCGGGAGCACAACCTGGAGAAGATAGCAGCCTACATGTCTCGCTGTGGGCTCCAGTCCAACCTGGAGCTTGTGGACCGCGGCTACCCAGACGTTGGGTGGGACCCTGTGGAGGGAGAGCGCTACCTGGACTTCCTGCGCTTTTGCGTCTGGGTCAACGGTCGGTGTCTGCTGTTTTATTTTAATTACACTACCTGATTTGGCAGTGCTAATGAATTACAGATAAGGAAAAAGGAGGATAACTGCAATGTTCAGAAGAGCGTGTTGTCGGGCTAGTTGGATCTGCATAGTATATAAGGGAAATGCGCAACAACTTGGACAGGACCTAGGAAGAAACACATACAACAGTTCACGTGCGCAACTATCAACTGTTTAATGGGGTGAACCAACAACAGCATATATACAGAAAAGCAGAGCATGCGTATAGGTAGAGCAGGCAAACACATCACAAACACTGCAATTTTACACAAACGAATCAAGATATGAAACTTCAGCATCATAGATCTGCAACGAAGCATCACTTACGCAGTGATCAGATAGTTTTCTGACATGGAAGGCATCTAAGACAAGCCGGGCTTTTGCATTGGTACTCCTGCCTAGAATCTTTGTCATCTCAAATCTTGCCTTACACGAGCTAATGCAGGAAGAAATGTGCCTTACAAGGTTTGAATTTTTATCATTATTGTCTACATTTTTTGCATGCTCCCGTAGTCGGTCATTAACACAACGGCCAGTTTGGCCTATATAGGAAGAGCTACAAGAAAGGCGCAAGCTGTGTACCACTCCTGTTAAATAGGAGGCGCCATGCCTCTTTTTGCAACCCCTTTCACAAACGCCAGAAATGCGGCAGCAAAGCTTTGATAGCTTGTTGGGGGCTGAGAACACCAAAGGTACATGGTGTCTGCCGGCCACTTTCTTCTAACTGCAATGTGTTAGATGTCGACTTTGGCATGTGCTTCACCACACAGAGCTATATAACCTTGCATTGCTTTACAGGGCAACTCGAGCATTTTACTGGGACATTTACTGTATGTAGATGTTTTTTTGCACTGCAAATGAATGTAGAAATTTTCTATTTGGGGAGATCTGTTGGTCATTTCAGACAACTCCAGCTGTAACAGCTAGCCAGTGCAAACACGATGCAATGTGATCTGGGATTATTAATGAAAATATCCTTTTACTGCAGGGGAGACGGTGGAAGAGAATGCCAACCTGGTGATCCGGCTGCTGATCCGGCGGCCCGAGTGCCTGGGTCCGGCCTTGCGTGGCGAAGGTCCAGGCCTGCTGGATGCCATCCGGGAGGCTGTCCGCATGTCGGAGCGCATTGCTGCCGAACGTCTGCAGCAACAGCAGCAGGTGGGTGCACAGTTGGAAGGAGCCAGCTTCCCCTGGGCTGACACTTTGATCTATGCTTCACATGGATTCAGGCCAAGGCTGCGAAATACTTAAAACTTCCGTCTTGGAAAAAAAAGCAGTGTCTGTCATGAAATTTGCAAATCGGTCACTAAGTTGCGAGTTGACACGCGACCATGTCAAGTTTGGATTTTTGGGCAAGGTGGTAACGTCTTATACTGAACCTGCAGCGCCAAAGATAACGAGGCAAGTTAATAAGATAAGCACCGACCTGCAACTGAAATTTACTAAACAAGCCAAGCTGAGCTACCCACAGTCACCAGAAAGCTTCCAGAAAAACATGTCATGGCCATCTCAAACACATGCACTGATCAAGAATTTATCGTGCTAACATGCTACGAGATAGGCTTCTTTGATCAGTGCCGCTTATCTCTGTGCTGCAGGTTTAGTACGACATGGATGAAAGTGGTGGAATTTGTGTCTAGATGCCTGCTTGTACTGTGCCTGCCTACCATTCTACCCTAGTGGGAAAAGGGGAGCACTGTATCGGGCAAGTGATGGAAGAAGCAAAGCGCAGGCCTAATCTCCACCCAACTCCTACTTTCCCTTAGAGACTACATGTCCTGCTCATACCCATTTCTCCTTGTCACATTTGTTCCCTGACCTGCTTCCTGTCTCGTATCATCACACCTATCATTTTCCATTTGATAGACAACCATTAGACTTCATGTTCCAGCCCCATAGGTGAGTGCCAGTAAAGCATAGTGCTGTCACTGCAGGGCCAAGGCCTCTCCCATTTTCCTCCAAATAACCCGGTCCTGTGTTAGGTGCATCCACTTGACCCCTGCAAACTTCTTAATCTCATCCACCTACCTAACTTTCTGCCGCCCCCTGCTACACTTTCCTTCCCTTAGAATCCAGTTTGTTACTCTAAGCGACCATCAGTTGTCTTCTCGCTGCACTACATGTCCTGCCTGAGCCCATTTATTCTTAATTTCAGCTAGAATGTCAGTAACTTGAGTTATTTCTCTGACCCACTCTGCACGCTTTCTATCTCTTAAAGTTGCGCCTACCATTTTCCGTTCCATGGCCCTCTGCGTTGTCCTCAACCCTTTTCGTTAGCCTCCACATTTCAGCCCCATATGTGATTACAGGTAAGATGTAACTGTTATACACTTTCCTCTTGAGGGATACAGGTAAGCTGCTAGCCATAATGTTTGAGTACTTTCTAAATGGTGCATTAGGCGGGCTTAAATTCTCCGCAATTATTCATTGCGAAAACAATGTTGATTCCCCCAACACAACAGGGTGCACAGATGGAGGAGCCAGGTGAGGATGACATCGACATGGGGGCGGCCATCCTCAACTTCTACTGCACCCTGGTGGACCTGCTGGGGCGATGTGCACCCGAGGCGGCCACCATTGCGCAGGGCAAGAACGAGAGCGTGCGTGCGCGTGCCATCCTCCGCTCCCTGGTGCCCCTGGACGACCTGCTTGGGGCCCTCAGCCTGCGCTTCACCCTGCAGATGCCCCGCAAAGGGGACACCAGTGAGTCCTCTATTGTAATTTATTTTAAATTGTGCTCTTTTGGATCGTCGTCATGTGCTGCAATGCCTGATAGTGGGGATGTGCATTTTACAGGGTTGGCTGATGTCGTTGCTCTTACAGATCATGTAATTTTGGCATTTTAACATGAACGAGTGCAAGGAAGAAGGTGTTAAGGAGAGAGCGTGCTGCATTTTGTGCCTATTGGCTAGACCACTCTTGCCACTAACAACGTTATAGGCTGCGTGCCCCCAAAGATTGGTTCTCTCCCTTGCTTTTCTGTCTGCCTTGCATGAAGGCTAAGCAGCTGAGCTTGGCCCCTAAGCACTGTAACTGGTTTGGGCTGAAATTTTGCAGCCCAGAACAAGAGTGACCTACCGGCTGGACTGCAGCCCAACCACAAGCAGTCTATCGTGATGTTTCTGGAGCGGGTGTACGGACTTGAGACGCAGGAGACCTTCTTCCGCCTACTTGAAGATGGCTTCCTACCTGACCTCAGGGCAGCCACCATGCTGGACAGGGTTAGTTATTGCTTTCTATACTAGTCCATTTCCACTCAAAGGTTTCCGATTTTATTACATTGTGGGTTTTTAACTTTCCAAAGCTACTCAAGGTATGAGAGACATCCTAGTGGAGGGTTCCGGAAATATCGAGCACCCGGGGTTCTTAACGTGCACTGGCATCGCACAGCACATGGGTGCCTTGCTTTTTGCCTCCATTGATCCCCCATCCTTGCTCGCAGCAGTCAAGTGCCCTAACCACTGCACCACCGCAGCGAGGCTTAAAAGTAGGAAAAGAAGCCGCAGCTGAAATTTGATAAAAATTAAAATGTTCATTGTGTGAAGATATTGTTATTTATTTTTTTAACAGGACGATACAGGAGTGGGCTGACATAGTTGCAAGCACAGAAAGTCAGCAATTCAGAAAATCATGGAAAGCAAAATTTCAGAGAAATTCAGACCCAACAACAACCGACGTACAGTGCAAATGCAAAAAAAAATTAGCTGTGGCTTAGCTTTTAAACCTGGAGTTACGCAAGAGCTATCTGCATGGCTACGCTTAGGTTTGGTTAGTTGTTAGAGTTAGTTGTCGGGCTAGTTGGTATTCTAGACTTAAGGACATATTCAGGCATGGTGCTAGCGCACAAGGAGGACACACACGGCGGGTAGGCAGACAGGACAAACGCTAGATGTCATAGAGACATAGTTCTCAGTGCAAAGGCATGTCCCTGGTCTTCCTTCTTTCCTTTGGCCGCGTGCCTTTGTGCTTAGGTTTGGCTTGAAAGTAAAGACATGGATTTGTTTACTCTATAGTTTCAGCTTTATTTATTCCATAGGGGGCACTTTTGACCGCTAAAGTGCGATGAGGCGAAAGCCTCTATCATGCGGTGGTCCCTCCTCTACGGCACCTTTTTCTTTGCTTTCGCTCCCACCTTTGTGATGACGCGATAGCATAAGCTACCAGCCAACATATAAAGCCCTGCTTTAGTCGTATTAATGTGCCTGCGTTGCCTAGGGATAATGTGAATGCAAGGGTCTTGGCAGGCTGATTGTGATATCACCCTACCATATGAAAGGGGTGGCCTGAGTTGGCAGCTCTTGCCAAATTAATGTCAGGAAGCCCTAAGTCCAGTTAGTGTTCCACCATGTCAGCTGCTAGCTACCGCCTCCCACCACTTCTTCTTTCTTTGCTCTTTGGACAGGCATGGACAGGCACGGACAGGCATGGCGAAATGGCAAGACTGTGGTCAATATAGCTCTCGCTACAAAACACATCAGTAACATTTCATAACTGAAATAGCAGTTCAGTTTTGTCTGTGAATAGTTTGATAGATGTGGTATTAACAATGTCATGATATCTTACGCTATTCGCGTGCAGTTGCTTTTTTATTATCGTCCTCTTTCAGAGAAAAATATTTAGGATATTTCTACAGTTCCTATTTTTCAGGCTGTCGATTTTTTTGTTCATTTACACAACTTGTGTGCTCACAATTCTGACTGTTTCTTTTCACAATTCCACTTTTGCTTACAGTTTACAAGCACCGTTTCATTTTCTGAAAAGCAGTTCTTCTCACCAGTTTCTAGGAAAGCCTGTTCTCAGATATGATTTTTAAAATTTCTTCTAATTTGGTCAGGGCTCTACTTAGTTGCACGAGGCGGCAAATAATTCGCAAAAAGTACACCGCATGCACTTGGGACCCGGTTAAGCAGGCATAGTTGCTTTTAACTGAGGTAGCGAAGGATCTATCAGTATGAACCTGTACAAAGAAGAACACGATTGTGAAAAACGTGCTGCCGATCTCACTGAAGGATACAATGATTTTGCTGGTGAGCCAAATGATGGCACGTGCAAGCTTTACTGCTATGTCGGACGACCCTGGGGAACTGAACTCCATGGCTGCATGCGTTGAGTTCTCACATCATGAGTGGCAATAGCAAGCTCACTGTTCGTCAGGTCATTTAGTTTTTATTCCGCCCTGCCATGGTGATGTAGTGGTGAGGGTGCTCGACTACTGTGCTTAAGGATGCGGGATTGAATGTGCTGTGTGATGTCAGTGTATGCTAAAGAACCCCAGTGGGCCGAAATTTCCAGAGCCCTCCACTATGCCACCCCTCATAGTCTGAGTCGCTTTGGGACGTTAAACCCTACAAACCAAATCAAACCTCACATATTACAAGAAACTTCCTTCTCTGGTTGCATGCGTATTCTTTGTACCCAGTTTGTCAAGCATTTTGCAGAGTGCTTGATAAGTAGGTGATATATATAGTGGCTGCACAGCAACCATAGTTCTGCATAAAGAAAGCAACAAAATTCCCATAAAGAAAGGTTTTAGGCAAGGAGACACAATCTTCCCAGTACTATTCACAGCTTGTTTAGAGGAAGTATTCAGAGACTTAGAATGGGAGCAGTTAGGGATAAGGGTAGATGGAGAATACCTCAGTAATCTGCGATTTGCTGATGACATTGCCTTGCTAAGCAACTCGGGGGATGAACTGCAAATAATGATTGATGACCTAGACAGAAAAAGTAGAAAGGTAGGCTTGAAAATCAATATGCAGAAGACTAAGGTAATGTTCAACAGCCTCGGGAAGGAACAGCAGTTTACATTAGGTAGCGAAATACTGGAAGTAGTAGGCGAATAGGTCTACTTAGGACAGATAGTAACCGCAGATCCGGACCATGAAAAGGAAATAACAAGAAAAATAAGATTGGGATGGAGCGCATTTGGCAAGCACTCGCAGATTATGACTAGCAGCTTACCGGTATCGCTCAAGAGGAAAGTATACAACAGTTGCATCTTGCCGGTACTCACCTATGGGGCTGAAACGTGCAGGCTAACCAAGAGAGTCCTACTTAAGCTGAGGACAACCCAGAGGGCTATGGAACGAAAAATGGTAGGGGTAACATTAAAAAATAGGAAGCGTGCAGAATGGGTCAGAGAAATAACTCAAGTTACCGACATTCTAGTTGAAATTAAGAAGAAGAAATGGACATGGGCAGGACATGTAGTGCGAAGAGAAGATAACCGATGGTCGCTGAGGGTAACAAACTGGATTCCAAGGGAAGGAAAGCGTAGCAGGGGGCGGCAGAAAGTTAGGTGGGCGGATGAGATTAAGAAATTCGCAGGGGTCAAGTGGATGCAGCTAGCACAGAACCAGGTTAAGTGAAATATGGGAGAGGCCTTCGCCCTGCAGTGGGTATAATCAGGCTGATGATAATGATGATGATGATGATGATAAGTAGGTAAAAGTGTCCCCTACGTTCATTTGTGTCATCGGAATAAACTTGTGAGTCGTTGGCATGCCACCGCTCACAAATTGTGATGTTTTTCTTTGCCCTGGTGCCGATTACTTGTGTGCCACCCAAAATAGCATACATTTTGCATTATTTTTATCCTTTTGCCGCCTTGAGTGATAGTTGTGTCACTGGACAGAGCAATTTCCAAACTCTTTTTATCAACCTATACTGCTGAACTCTGACTTTCTCCCTGTGGTATGCCACGAAAAGAACGTTTTCAGCTGTGCATGGTGCTGTTCAGGGAGAACAGGATTTAGTGCCTTGCCTACCCAGGTTTTAACTCCCATTTGTCACTTGTACTTGTCAAGCAGAAGTGACATATATTGATTTTCTTTTTTTTTTGTTCCTGATGCAATTTAACAGAGTAGAGGCGGCAAATTTTCTTTGTGTATTCTGTCTGTGCAATGATGTCAGTTTTAACCATTGAGAGATGGCTGTGATGTCATACACTTGCTGAGGTCATGTGCAGCATACAAAAACACCAATATTTGTCGTTGTTTGGTTCATTTTCATTTTAATTGGGCTAGCTAATTCCAGAGATGAATAAGCAATGATTATTATCTCAGTTTTCTTCATTACACACATGACAAAAGTGCTTGTATGTAGTCACAGCCGTCACTCTCTATTGCTGATGTCAGGAAATGATGGCGCGCTTCTGTTTTTAGACAAAACCATGAGTGGAGCTGCAAAAGACTGGCCATTTCTGGAGCCTAATCTTAAGTTTGCGAGTCTAGCATGGCAGCAGTAAGAGTTAAAGTGTGGTGCATCGTGTCCATCCACCAGTCAATACAGCTGCCACTATCCATCATGGTGGACATGAGCATTGGCCTGGGCATTCACAAAATTTGGCTTTGATCGGCCAAAAATTTACCAACATAAATGCACCAGATGGACTGTGCTTTCACGCAGTTTACCAGTGCAACCACTTTAAACTGTCATGATTTTTTTCTTTGCCGACTTTGTTTCCTTTTTGCTTTGTGGTTGATTTTGGATTTTCTTTCTCAGTATTCTGCCTGGAAGATACTACTTTGATAACAAATTGGTACAGTGTAGTACTCATGGTGTGCAGACGGACAATGTGGAGAGTGACATGGCACTGGCGCTCAACCGCTACATTGGCAACTCGGTGCTGCCCATGCTGATTCAGTACTACAGCTACTTCACCGACGCAGAGAACTACGCCAGCCTGCTGGACGCCACGTTGCACACCGTTTACCGCCTCTCCAAGGTCAAGATCCTCACCAAGGGACAGCGAGAGAAGGTCTCAGACTTCCTCGTCGCCCTGACCAGGTGGGTGTTTGGTAGCGGTTGTTGGCACAGAATCCTTGTTATGGTGTGCTTGTATGGCATTACATAATGCATAGCTTGCTTGGCTGAAAAGCTATCCGGTTCCTAGTTGGCATCCATCTGCTAGTCGAGTTGGGGGTTAGTTAGTGATTCGCACTGACGGCATATGCAGCTCCGATTGTCTGCCGTTGATTATAGGCGTTCGCCAAGAAGCAAGAGACTTTCCTAAAAACCAAACCGCTTGACCAATCTCTGAGCCAATCTCTCTGTTAAGACCAACATTTGTGTGAGTGTAAAAGAAATTTAGTTGAGGGACCAGTAAGGCTCGCCAGGGCCAATCTTTTCCTTGGAACAACCCATTGTAGTGACTGTGAGATGAGGGCTGCTGTGTCTTTGTTGCTCCACTCATGGGAAATAAACATGTCGTGGGATCAGAATTTCTTAAATTTTTTTCAATATACTTGAATGTATCATCAGCTAGAAGAAAAGAGCTTTTAGAGTGATGTTTCCTTAGCACACCTTTTATGCTGCAGAGATCAGTGGTGCTTCCCTGTCCATCAGTGAAGTGTACAGGCTATCACCACTCGCTGAAAAACACTTGAGTGCCGTGACCAACTCTGCCCAGTGGTGGCAAAAGATACACTGGTGGGTGAGATATCAAAGCTGATGAGAAAGGATTGATTCTGCAATTGATTTTACCTGCAAGTTGTGTTCGACTTTCAGTGAGGGTGTTCTTCACTATCGATGCCTCTCATTGCAATCTGTCTGTGCCCATTTATTTATTGAGATTTGCTAACAAGGGGGCCAAAGTGCTTCACCAGCGTTTTCAGCAGTGTAGGAAGCCAAGCAGGCATTGCAGAGGGGGTAATGAGCATTGCATGCAGGAGGAAGTGAGGTGGCCATCAGTAAGATGTCAATGCAAAAACAAAGAAATCTTAGCTTGGGGCCAAGGAATGCAACTGGCATGCTAGGCCATCTTGGAAAAGCAGCCATTCTATTTGAGCGAGTATTTAACCTTTCCCGCCTGAACTGCTCCTCGTTCAGTTGATCGTGTTTAAACCGTGCATTCGGGTCAACTGAGGTCTGCTGCGCAGGGAAATGCAGCCCAGCATGCTTCTGCGCCTTCTGCGGAAGCTCACCGTGGACGTGTCGGTCATCACAGAATACACGGCCGTCGCCCTCAGGGTGAGCGTGTCATGTCTGTCATTATGTGCTTACCTCAATCTTGACTGCGTGTTTACATTTAGATTTTTTTCCCAACATAGGAAGAATACAGTCGAACCTCGCCATAACGAACACGGATATATTGAATTATCGGGTAAAACCTATTAATATCAAAGTTTGGTTAGTCTATTCTTTATTGCTATGGGAGTTCTTTCCGTATAACAAAATGAGCAATTCAATACCTGACGCTAGATCGTTTATAACAAAGCAGTTCCTCTCCAATAAAACAACAAAAAATGCGTAAATGAGCGCGAAAAAACATCAACAAACGCAATTTTTCAATCGTGTAAATCACCCACCGCAGAAGTGCGTTTAAATCGCCCACGTGTTCACATGCCCCATCATCTAGCTGCAGCCACAAAAACTATCACCAACGGCCCATGGTCTCCGAGATCACTCCCCTGCGCGCGGTGATCTCGGAGGTCATGAACGGCCATGGAGAGAGTGCGCTGCACTCATCGAGCTCCATCGTGCAAATTGTGCGCGGAGGCAACATCTCTTCTTGAGTATCCATTTCTGCTCTCCAACATGGAATGAAAGGCAAGATTTCTTGCTTATAGTACCAAGCTTTTAATTAAAATGGGCATGTTCTCACCTTTGTGTTGTCCATATTGGTGCGCATTTTGTTTCATTTTATCAGCAGATTTTTTTGCAGCAATTTGAGCACATACTTTTAAAACACATACTGGATATAATGAATAAATTTTCATGCCCTGTACTACTTCGTTATAGCGAGATTCGACTGTATAAGCACGATTCCCTGACATCCAGTGAAGTTTGGAAGTATGGTATAGCATTCTGTGTAAAGCCTAAGCCATTCATTTGAACGACAATCAATATCGCAACCGATAATTCACACTATATGGTTGGTTGAAAATTTGCGCTTTCTGGATGCTGCTTGATATTCCAGTTTTGCGACTCTGCTCACGGTTGGTTTCAGGCATTTGTGGGCACCCTTCACAGAAGAAAGAGGAGGACCATATTTGAGTTCATTGCTTTCTGAGAGTGTATAAGTGAGAGATGAAAGAATTTCTACAATTTATCAAAGGCAGTCCCAGTACCCGACTGCTTCCTAATGGTATTTTATTATATTTCCTGTTAACTTCAACTTTGGTCGAATTTAGGAGTTTGTGAATATTTGAAATTTTGAATAAGAATCACACGTGTTATTCGATTCCCACTCTTGTTTGATAAATTGATATTGGGAGCTTTCTAATATTCAAAAATCACAGACTAGACCAAAAATTTAACCGCGCTGTGCACTTCACTGCAGTGCTTGAGCACATGTACTGTGCAGTGAAGCATCTTGAAAACGCAATGGGGCTGTTTTGTGGCACCTTCCCTTTCGTGGCCTCTCTGACAGCACAAATCGAACCACTTGACGAAACCAGGAAGAAATGTCACTCATACTGCGGTTTATCTCAAATGCAGACAATCATCATGCATCAGATGCATGCTGATTGCATGCATCAGATGCATGATGAAATGACAGTTTTCATTCGGTAATTTCGGTCAAGTTGGACATTTTTTCTGGTCCCTCGAAGATATCACAGAGCTCCACTTGGTTTCATGCAGGTCCATCCTGAACAAATACCTGGTAATTATGCATAACATTTATACTTGATGTTTTAGTAGGGTGCCCACTCCTGTGCAATGCTAGAATAATTTTATTTGTAAGCACTATCTCAATTGTAAAGTAAACAAGACAATGAACGTTTGCTATATTTGATTTTCAGCTTTTTTTTGCACTGATCCGATATGCAATATTTGATTCGATATTTGAAGGCACTTCTTTCCCCATATTCATATTGAATTTGCAATTGAGTTTCATTATTATAAAGCGCAACCTTAGATATACTGAAATGTGTTGACTCCAGCAGGGGCGAAATCAATTGAATTGATTAAATTAAATAAATCACTTTGCTGGGGCAATGTGTTAGCTGCATTGCCTAGCTGACAAGCAAGTTCAACTCGAATGTTAGTTGATTTGCAGAATGTGAAAGGCAGCTGTGCTCAAGAGAAAGCACAAGAATAAAATTTTAAAGTATGAATTTTGTCTTATTGGTGCCTGCTTGCTTGTAGGAATTCCTGCGGCAGTCACTCTCATAGAGGGTCTCATAGAACCCCAGTATTTTCTTCGGTTGCTCGAAGTGTACGCCTAGCTGCTCTGTTTTGTGACATAATCAGTCATTTCTATGCAGTGCAGCCACTGATTGTTAAATTTAGTTTGGGCATGAAAGCTATTATAATACAGAAGGAAGTGTGCTTCACTGCTGCAGCTGCTGACCCTGCACTATGAGCGGTGCAAGACGTACTACAGTGCCACTGGGGGCCAGGGCCCGTACGGGGCGTCCTCGGAGGAAGAGCGACGCCTTACCATGCTGCTCTTCACCAACATCTTTGACTCCCTCTCCAAGATGGTCAGGCATTCTTTCTACTTCCTCTAGTGTATTTGAACCATTTCAATTGATTGGCGCCCATCCCTCCCCAAAACAGAGAACCTAGATCTGAGTTGTGGGGACGGCACAGCGACATAGCTTGGTTGCACCATATACATATATTTTCTTGTTTAGCAAACACTGCTGGCCTGTGCATTACAGGAAAAGAGAAGTATATTGCGGTGTAGGTGCTGAGATTCAAAGCACAAATCAACTACAAGGGCAACAAATTCAAAATGGCAATGAACTGTGCCCAGAACAGTCTTTGTAAAGAGTGTAGTGATCTGCCATTTCGTGTAATGCATTTACAGTGTTCCAAATGTCTTGATGGTAATAAGATTTTTGTCCTACCCTCTCCGATAGAAAGGACTTATGCTAAACCAGTGCCACTGCATGGCTCAGAAGCAGACCTACGGAGCCATACACTTTTGTCTTTTCAGATGCTTCATTCAGGGGTTGTAGAGAAAATATCTGTTTTGCACTTCCACTGAACAATGGTGTGAGGAAAAAGCAATCATGGAAGCACTGCTGTGGCCTCATGTGAAGTGATGCCAGCTTTCCCCTTCACCTGGCCAGCAGTGGTAAAATGAAATCCTTTTTCTCCGCATCTTCATGTACAGCGTCTGCGAGTGGGAACCAATGCTACCAGGCTGTCGACAGAATAAACAAAATACCAATTGTAGCACATTCCCTTCGGAATTTTGAGCAAATATTGCAAAAGCTGTGCGTTGCACGGACACTCCTTGTCACCCTCTTCTGTGTAGGTGCTCCCCTCTCTACCACATGAGCTCTGCGTGCGCAGTCCATTTCAAGGTGGCATTTGGTTGCTTTGAAGGTGACATAAAATTTAATTTGATGCGTTGAGGCTAAAATTATGTATGCAGAGACTCACGAGCGTGATGAGAGGCTGCAGCTACTGCAGATGTAGAACGTGATACACGTGGAGCTCTGCTCGGTTATTCTTTCATGGTGCCCGACTCTTTGGTGACCTGCCTCACTCTTACTGATGCGTGTATTGTGGTGATAGTTCCTATATCATCATCATCATCATCATCATCATCATCATCATCATCATCATCAGCCTGATTATACCCACTGCAGGGTGAAGGCCTCTCCCATATTTCTCCACTTAACCAGGTTCTGTGCTAGCTGCATCCACTTGACTCCTGCGAACTTCTTAATCTCATCTGCCCACCTAACTTTCTGCCACCCCCTGCTACGCTTTCCTTCCCTTGGAATCCAGTTTGTTACCCTCAGCGACCATCGGTTATCCTCTCTTCGCACTACATGTTCTGCCCATGTCCATTTCTTCTTCTTAATTTCTACTAGAATGTCGGTAATTTGAGTTATTTCTCTGACCAACTCTGCATGCTTTCTATCTCTTAATGTTACCCCTACCATTTTTTGTTCCATAGCCCTCTGGGTTGTCCTCAACTTAAGTAGAACCCTTTTGGTTAGCCTCCACGTTTCCGCCCCATAGGTGAGTACAGGCAAGATGCAACTGTTGTATATTTTCCTCTTGAGCGATACCGGTAAGCTACTAGTCATAATCTGCGTGTGCTTGCCAAATGCGCTCCATCCCAATCTTATTCTTCCTGTTATTTCCTTTTCATGGTCCGGATCTGCGGTTACTACCTGTCCTAAGTAGACATATTCGCCTACTACTTCCAGTATTTCGCTACCTAAAGTAAACTGCTGTTCCTTCCCGAGGATGTTGAACATTACCTTAGTCTTGTGCATATTGATTTTCAAGCGTACCTTTCTACTTTTCCTGACTAGGTCATCAATCATTATTTGCAGTTCATCCCCCGAGTTGCTTAGCAAGGCAATGTCATCAGCAAATCGCAGTTCCTATAATGCCACCACAAAAGCATTCAAGTTGGTTCGAAATGTTCCCATTGACATCACTGCCAAATATGATGCCACTGTTTGGACTCTTTCTCAGTTGCACAGAGCAGTTGAAATTTCAGAGGTGACAGTGTTTGAAATTTTTATGGCCTCACTACAGCTTTTCCAATGTGGTTTAACTTTATGTGCACAACTGGGCAGCATTGTAGAACCTTTGATATGATCCTTTCAGGCATTGCTCTATTTTTTTGTCTCAGTAGTTTGTGCAAGCCAGCTTGTGAGATTTGCAACATAGGATAAAAAAAGGAAAGAGATGCCTAAGAGACAAATGATTTTTAATAGGAAAATGCTCTTTGAAATAACTTAGGGGAATATGTGGAAGGGTTCCTTTTGAACTCGGGCAAGCCAGAGTGAAGGTTTTGGGCTGGGCTGACCCAGCATAAAGCAGGGCCAATAGGTAATGAATGTTTTCAGTTGGCGTGGTGTTGTATTCGGAGGAATTTCTATAAGCCATCCAGCCCGTAATGTTATAACATCTTTTGCCAACTTGTGTCTTACATATCACATAGCAACATGGAATGTAAGATCTATGACGCAAGGTAAACTGGATGTCGTCAAGCGAGAAATGGACAGATTGAACATTGATATCTTGGGTATCAGCGAGCTCAAGTGGACCGGAATGGGAGAATTTGACTCTGGCGACCATTATGTCTTTTTTTGTGGGCACGAATCCAAGAGAAGGAATGGGGTCGCTCTCATAGTAAACAGAAGAATGGGCAAAGCAGTGCTAGGGTACAACCCCAAAGTCGATATTGTCGACCATAAACCCTGACTGCTCATTGGAGGGTCAAATTTTAAAGGTAAAGCTCAGCTACTTTGGTCATCTGATGAGAAGAGAGGAGTCGCTGGAGAAAGATTTAATGTTGGGAAAGGTTGAGGGTCGCCGGAGAAGGGGTAGCAGCGAACGCGATGGTTAGATGGCATCCTTGAGGCACTGCAGATGAAGTTATGTGATGTTAGGAAGATAGTGAGAGACTGGAAAGCGTGGCGTGACATGGTCCATAGGGTCACGAAGAGTCGGACACGACTGAACAACTGAACTGAACTGTCTTACATCGGCTGGCTTTACCTGTTGGACTGGTCCCATATGGAAGTGCACGCTTAGTGGTATTGGGGAAACACATTAAATGGATTGTCACTTGAAGCATCGCAGTTTCAATTTTGTATCTGGTCCGAC